>NC_080197.1:73584947-74848447 GCF_030028045.1 Hippopotamus amphibius kiboko | reverse complement strand
TGTTTACTATAGCTATGTAGTAGAGTTAGAAATCACAAATCCAGCTTTTGTGTCATTGATTTTTCCTTTTTTTTTTCTCAAAGATTGCTTTGGCTATTTGAGGTCTTTTGTGGTTCAAGAGAAATTTTAGTATTTTTTTTTCTATTTCTGTGAAAAAATGCCATTGGTCTTGATAGGAATTGCATTGACTCTATAGATGACTTTGGGTAGTATGGAATTTTAACAGTATTAATTCTTGTAATTCATGAACATGGTATAGCTTTCCATTTATTTGTGTCTTTTTCAATTTCTTTCATCAGTCATACTTTAAAAAATAAATTTATTTATTTATTTATTTATTTATTTATTTATTTATTTACTTATTTATTGGCTGCATTGGGTCTTTGTTGCTGCACATGGGCCTTCTCTAGTTGCAGCAAGTGGGGGCTACTCTTCGTTGTGGTGCTTGGGCTCCTCATTGCTTTGGCTTCTCTTGTTGCAGAGCATGGGCTCTAGGCACAGGGGCTTCAGTAGTTGTGGCACATGGGCTCAACAGTTGTGGCTCATGGGCTCTAGAGCACAGGCTCATTAGTTATGGCGCATGGACTTAGGTGCTCTGTGGCTTGTGGGATCTTCCTGGAGCAGGGATGGAACGTGTGACCCCTGCATTGGCAGGCAGGTTCTTAACTACTGCACTACCTAGGAAGTCCCAGTCATACTTTTTATAAGATTTTTCACCTCTTTGGTTAAATTTATTCTTAAGTATTTTATTGTTTTTGATACAATTTTAATGAGACTATTTTCTTGATTTTTTCCAGGTGTTTCTTTGTTAACCTATAGAAATGCAAATGATTTCTGTATGTTGATTTTTTCTCCTGCAACTTTACTGAATTCTTTTATTAATTCTAACTTTTTTTATCTTGGTGGAGTGTCAAGGTTTTCTACGTGTAGCAGCATGTCATCTGTAGAAACAATTTTTATTCTTCCTCTCCAATTTGGATGTTTTTTTCCCTCCCTCCCTCCCTCTCCTTCTCCCTTCCTTCCTTCTTCATTGCTCTGGCTGGGACTTCCAGCACTATGTGGAATAAGAATGGTAAGAGTGGACAGACTTGTCTTGTTACTGATCTTAGAGGAAAAGCTTTCAACCTTTTACCATTGAGTGTGATGTTAACTATTGGCTTCTCATATATGGTTTATATTATACTGAGGAATGTTCGGTCTACATCGGATTTTTTGAGAGTTTTTTAAATGTAAGGATATTGACTGTTGTCAGACACTTTTTCTGCATCTATTGAGATGCTTGTATGATTTTTATCTTCATTCTATTAATGTGATGTATCACAATGTTGATTGCGTACGTTGAACCATCCTTGCATCCCAGGGATTAATCTCACTTGATCAAGGCGTTTAATCCTTTAAATATGGTATTGAATTTAGTTGGCTAAATTTGTTGAGAATTTTTGATTTATATTCAACAAGGGCATTGGCTGGTAACTTTCTTTCCTTGTAGTGTCCTTACATAGTTTTGGTATCAGGTTAATGCTAGCCATGTTAAATGATTTTCAGAGTGTGCCTTCAGTTTTTTGGAGGAGTTTAAAAAGAATAGGCATTATTTCTTCTTTAAATATTTGGTGGAATTCATCAGTGAAAACATCTGTTCAGAATTCCCTGGTGGTCCAATGGTTAGGACTCTGCACTTCCACTGCAGGGGGCACAGGTTCAATCCCTCCCTGGGGAACTAAGATCCTGTATGCCTTGCAGCATCAAAAAAAAAAAAAAAAAAAAAAAAGAAAAAAAAAAGAAAAAAAAAGAAAGCATCTGTTCTTGGTCTTTCTTTTTTGGGTCGTTTTTAATTACTAATTCAATGTCCTTACTCATTACTGATCTTTTCTGATTTACTGTTTTTCATGACTCAGTCTTGAGAAGTTGTATGCGTCTAGGAATTTATCCATTTCTTCTAGGTTATCCAGTTTTTTGGCATATAATGGTTCATAGTGGTCTCAGGATCCTTTGTTTCAAAACTGTGGGATCAGTTTTAATGTCTCCTCTTTCCTATCTAATTATATTTATTTGAGTGTTATCTTTTTCTTTCTTGGTTAGTCTAGGTGAAGGTTTGGCCTTTTTATCTTTTCAAAGAACAAATTCTTAGTTTTGTTAATCTTTTCTATTGTTTTCCTATTCTCTTTTTCATTTATTTCTGCACTAATCTTCGTTTGTTTCCTTTCTCTGCTAGCTTTAGGTTTAGTTTGTTCTTTACTTCTAGTTCTTTGAAGTATAATGTTAGGTTTCTTCTTTGAGATCTTTGTTTTTTCTTACTATATGCATTTATCACTTATCATTTATCAAATTTCCACCTTACAACGGCTTTTGCTGCATTCCATACTGCTAGTATGTGTTTTTCCATTTTTGTTTGAAGATATTTTAAAATTTCCCTCTTGATTTCTTTTTTGATTGACTGTTCAGGAGCATATTGTTTAAATTCCACATACTTGTGAATTTGCCACATTTTTTCCTGTTGTTTTCTAGTTTCATATCATTGTGGTCCAAAACCATATTTTACATTATTTCTATATTCTTGAATTTGTTGAGATATGTTTTATAGCTTAATATATGATTTATTGTAGAAAATGTTCTGTGTGTACTCAAGAAAAATGCGTACTTTGCTGCTGTTAGTTGAAACATTCTGCATATGTCTTTGCAATCCATTTGGTTTATAATGTTGTTCAAATATACTGTTTTCTTATTGGTTTCCTGTCTGGATAATGTATCCATTGATCTTAATATATTTAGGTGCTCTGATGTTGGCTGCTTATATATTTGTGAGTATTATATCCTCTAGATAAAATGACCCCTTAATCAATATTTAATGGCCTTCTTTCTCTCTTGCTATAGCTTTTTTTTTTTTTTTGGCTGTGTTGGGTATTCTTTGCTGCTTGTGAGGGCTTTCTCTAGTTGCAGTGAGTGGAGGCTGCTCTTAGTTGTGGTGTGGGCTTCTCACTGTGGTGGCTTTTCTTGTTGTGGCGAACAGGTTCTAGGTGCATGGTCTTCAGTAGTTGCAGCCCACGGGCTCAGTATTTGAGGCACATGGGCTTAGTTGCTCCATGGCACGTGGGATCTTCCTGGCCCAGGGATCGAACCCATGTCCTCTGCATTGGCAGGTAGATTCTTAACCACTGCACCACCAGGGAAGTCCCTGTCTTGCTATAGCTTTTGAGTGAAAGTCTACTTTGTCTAATATAATAGTGGCCCCTGCTCTCTTTTGGTTTCCAATTGTTTTTAAATATCTTTTTCCATCCCTTCACTTTGAGCCTATGTGTGTCCATAAAGCTGAATTGAGTCTCTTGTAGGCAGCTATCCTTGGGTCTTGTTTTATTTATCCATGCAGTTAGTCTGTGTCTTTTGATTGCAGAATTCAATCCATTTACCTTTAGAGTAATTATTGATAGATAGGACTCATTAATGCCATCTTAATTGTTTTATGGCTGTTTTGCAGTTCCCTTATTCCTTTCTTCTCTCTTGCTGTCTTGCTTTATGAATTGCAGATTTTCCATTGTGGTATACTTTGATTACCTTCTTTCTATCTATTATGGATCTATTGTAGGCTTTTGCTCTGTGGTTACCCAGAGTTTTACATAAAACATCATATATAAGTATATGTATATGTATATATATAATATATAATATCAATGCATTTTATGTTAATACTAATCAAATTTGATTGCATACAAAACTCCACACTTATCCTCCACCCCACCTACAGTTTATGTGTTTGATGTCACAAATTACCTATTTTTGTATTGTGTATCCACTAACATTTGTTCCTATAGCTATTTTTAATACTTTTGTCCTTTTACTGGAGTGAAGAGTTAACACACCACCATATTATAGTATTGGGGGATTCCTGGCTATATGCTTACTTTTGTGTGTTATATATAACCTGTGTGTGTTATATTTTCATATGTTTTATGTTAGTAATAGGTTTCCTTTCATTTTGGCTTGGAGAATTCACCAGCAGACCAGCTTTTTATAAAGCAGGTCTAATGGTAATGACCTCCATCACATTTTGTTTGTTAAGGAAATTCTTTATCTCTCGATCATTTCTGAATGACAACTTTGTGGAGTAATGTATTCTTGGTTGGCAGTTTCCTTTCTTTTTTTCTTTACTTTTTTTTCATTTTTTTGTTTTGTTTTCTTTTTTTTCCCTTTCCTTTCTTTTTTCCTTTCCTTTCTTTTTTTCTTTCCTTTTCTTTTCTTAACTTTCTTTCTGTCTCTCTCTCCCCTTCCTTCTTTCTTTCTTTCTCTCTTTTTTTTCACTTTGAATATATAATCAACCCTTCTCTCCTGGTCTGCAAGGTTTCTTTTGACAAATCTGCTGATCTCCTTATGGGAGTTCCCTTGTGTGACAGAAATTTTTCTTCTGTTTGGACTTTTACAATTCTCTCTTTGTGTTTGGTTTTATTCAATTTACTATGTGTGTCTTGGAGAAGATTGCTTTGATTGAAATTTTGGGATGACTTTTAGGTTCATGAACTTGGATGTCCAAATCTTTCCCCAGGTTTGGAAAATTCTCAGCCATTATTTCCTTTCTCCCTCACTTCTCCCTCTGTGACTCCATTGTATACATTGTTTCTCTTGATGGTGTCCATCATTCCCACTCGCTTTCTAAATTCCTTTTCATTCTTTCTTTTTCTTTTTTTTCTTCTGTGATTGGATAATTTCAATTGATCATTCTCCTAATTCATTGATTCTTTTCTTTTCATAGTATTTCCTTATCCTTAAAAAAAAATTTTTTTTAAGCTCTTTATTGGAATATAATTGCTTTACACTCTTGTACCAGCTTATGAGGTACACCAAAGTTAATCAGCTGTATTTATACACATATCCCCATATACCCTCCCTCCTGCGACTCCCCCCCACCCTCCCCGTCCCAGCCCCCCAAAGCATCACCCATCGTCAAGTTGATCTCCCTTTGTTATACAGCAACTTCCCACTAGCTATCTATTTTATAGTTGGTAGTATATATTTATTTCTTTTGCTTGGTTAGGTCTGTTGTTGAAGCTCTGTATTGAATTCTTCAGTTCACTTGTATTATTCAGCTCCAAAATTTCTGGTTAGTTCTTTTTTTAAAAAAAAATATTTTCTATATCTTTGTTGTTCTTATTTTATTTGTATTTTTTTCTGGTATCATTAAATATTAAATGTGTTCCCTTGCAGCTCTCTGAGAATGTTTATTATATTTTAAAAATTATTTTGAAAAAGTGCACATGTTCAAAGTAGCACTGTTTTTGTTGTTGTTGTTAATATTTATTTATTTATTGGCTGCATTGGGCCTTGGTTGTGGCACGTGGAATCTTGATTGTGCATGTGGGCTTTTCTAGTTGTGGCACATGGGCTTCTCTCTAGTTGTGGCACATGGGCTTCTCTCTAGTTGTGGCATACAGGCTCCAGAGTGTGCAGGCCTGGT
Source organism: Hippopotamus amphibius kiboko (assembly GCF_030028045.1). Classification (NCBI taxonomy): domain Eukaryota; kingdom Metazoa; phylum Chordata; class Mammalia; order Artiodactyla; family Hippopotamidae; genus Hippopotamus; species Hippopotamus amphibius. The sequence continues at coordinate 74,843,004 of NC_080197.1, read as the reverse complement.
AGTTGTGGTGCGCAGGCTTAGTTGCCCCACGGCATGTGGAATCTTAGTGCCCTGACTAGGGATCGGACCACATCCCCTGCATAGGAAGACAGAGTCTTAACCCCTGGACCAGGGAACTCCCTGAAAATCTTTAGAAGGATTATTCGAATTCTTTGTCAGGCAATTCCTGCATCTCCATTTCTTTGCGGCCAGTTACATGAGGTTTACTATATTCCTTTGGTGGAATTTTGTTTCCCTGATTCTTCTTGATGTCTTATTCTCTTGTAGATGTCTGTACATTTTAAGGAGCAGTCACATCTTCCAGATTCTATATACTGATTTCAGTAGGGAAAGCCTTTCACCTCTGGGCAGGGGCACAGTGGATTATACTGCAGAATGCTAAGTGCAGAGGCATGTGGTAGCACCGGGTATGGGAGGGCATGAGGGCTGTTTGGCTCAGGCTGCTGACGTCTATAGCATTGAAACCTGTGTGGTCTTTGGCAAGCATTGTAGGGGGTCTGCAGTCTCTGGAATGGCTGTTGGTGTCCTCAGCAGGGCTTCTAGTTCCAGTGGCTAGGGACCATCCTGGCAGTGGTGGTGGCCAGAGCTGCTGGTGCACACTCTTAGCTTTGGGGGCCTGCTGCAGGCTCCTATGTAAGGGAGATGCTGGTTGCTGACACTCATGTAATGAGAAGGCCTAGGAAGGTAGCAAGGGCCTGGGCCAACGAGGGCTCATTGGCACCTGCAGTGACCCTAGCTCTTAATGTGCTCTTTCGTGGCTGCACATTCTTCCCCTGGGTATGTACACTGTCGTGGAAGCTGATGGTGTATGTCAGGCTGGCAGCATTCAAGAGCACAGTTGGAGGGCCTATTCCCTGAGCATGTGCGTGTTGTTGGGCGCTCACCTTGTGGGTTTAGGCTAGCATCTTGCACTCACGGAGCCACAGAGGACTGTGCTGGCTACAGTGCTTTTACTGGGCTCTGGAGGAAGTGGAAGAGGAAGGAGCAGAGAAGGACTCAGGTGGCTGGTGTGAATGAGCATGTATACACTGGGGCTAAAGCTGGTGATAACCGCTGCTGCCTGCATCATCTGTGCTGGCTCTTAGTTTCTTCAGGGGTACACTCTGCTGCATCTGTCTGCAGAGCAGGTCACTGTGAACTGTGGCTGCTATTATTGGTCCTTTGCTTTTTTCCCCCCTTATTCCCAGTCATCTCTATAAGGCTTGCTCAGGTCTGGGTGAGGTGAAGCAGGACTTTTGTATGGTGCCCACCAAAGGCTAGGGATGCTGATTATTCAGCCTGCTCTTACTTTCCTGGTGAGAGGAGCTTTCTTGGCACCCCTGGCATTGAGAAGTGCTGGCTTGGAGGATGGAATGATGCCACCAAAATGACAGTGTCTTAGTGTGGTCAGACTTCTTAGAGGACTCCAGATCTTTCCAGAGCTATTTTTGTTCCTGATAGCTGTCTAATTTTTGGTCTTTGTTAGGGAGATGGAGGCTGCTGTCTCCTACGTGAGCATTTTGGTGATGTTGCATTTGAGGACTTTATTCTTTGAGAGATTGTTTTTGAGTATAGAATTTTAGATTGGAATTTTTTTTCTTTTGGTACACCTAAGGGCTTCAGTCTACTCTATACAGGCATCTCTTTTTGTTCTTGGGGACTTAGATGTTTAGATGGCTCTCATTTTTATATACCTAGTCTCTACCTTCATATTTTTCTTTCCGTCAATTTTCTGCTGTTTCTTGCCATTTTAGTAAGAGTAACCTAGGTTATGTTATAGTAACAAATAACAAAACTTTTTTCTTACATGCCATGTTCTATTCACTTTGGCAGGATTTCTGTTATCATAATCATTCAACTCTTCATGTTGTTGAATGCCCCACAATCTTATTATGCTACCACTTCAACACAAGGCTGTAGTATTTGCTGTGGTAGAAAAATATATTATCTCTCTCTCTCTTTCTCTCTCTCTCTCTTTTTTTTAATATAGTGTCTCTTAAATGTTTCTCTGTGGAAGTGACATCCATTTCATTGGGTGAGCCAGATCACATGTAAACAGGCAAAGAAGTATTCATACTCCCATGTGCTCAGAAAAAGAGAATTTGAAATGTCACTGAACACTAGTAATGTTTCCATCTATGATGTTTCTACACACGGATTCCTTTTTATATGTCTTGCCTGAGTTTTGTTGGGCTTATTCTCTCTAAGGACTGGTGTCTTTCATCATTTCTGGAAAATTCTCACTCAGTATTTTTCAAATATTGCCTCTGCTCAATTCTCTTTTTTTCTGCATCTCTCTGTGTCTGTCTCTCTCTCTTTCTTCCCTTGTTTCATTTTAAATTATTTAGAACCTCATAGTTCCATATTCTGTCTCTGATTTTCTCTTCTGTAATTTTCATCCTTTTGTTTCTCTGTACAGTAGTCCAGGTCATTTATTCTAATTATTATTCACCTCACTAATTTGCTCTTTACCTGAATATAATGTTATGTAAAAAGTTTAATTTCAACAAATATATTTTTCATTCAGAGAAGTTAGCTTTAGGTTTTAAAATGTTTTCTATGCATTTAAAAAATTTCTTGAAGTTTCTTTAAAAGTGTGTTTTTATTTCTTCCAATACAGTACATATTGTAGTTATTGTCAACTTGAAAAAAATGCACAAAGTGAGAGTTGTGAGTTGAGTTTTATTTGGAGCAAAATTAGGACTGCAGCCCGGGAGACAACATCCCAGATAGCTCTGAGAAACTGTTCCAAAGAGGCAGGGGAGGAGGTTAGTATATATGTAATCTTGGTGAAGGAGGAGTACATGCAATCAAACACATATTTTCATAGGGGGTTTCTGCTAGTCACAAGGAGCAGACGTCACCATGGAGGGGCTTGGTGCTTTTCTAGATATGAGGAGATGCAAGGGTTGGGCTCATAAAATCAGCTCCTGAAAATAACTATCTGAAGAACTGTTGCATCTGTTTTCCAAAGCATAAAGTCCTCATTCCTGGTCTCCACCCTGAATTCCCTTCAGGGGATGTTGAAGGTGAGCAGCTGCAGCAGCAGGTGTGATTTAATCCTTGTAGAGGCAGATGGCAAGTGCCCATGGCAAGTGCCAATTTGTAGTTGACATCACTATATTTATAAAAATAATTCAGAGGTAGTTTGAAACAAAGTAATTTGAACAAGGTAATTTACTCTAAAAAGTGTTTTATTTTTATTTTTTTCAGGATTTCATGGTATTATCAGTAGTGGACCACCTTAACACAAATGCAAAAACTGATATTATCTGGACAGTCTGTACATTTAAACTCTGAATCTAGTTTTATGCAAGAGCATGTCTATTTCAACTGGTGTCCAGGCTTATTGTGCGGAATGTTGTTTTGAATGTCTCATCTGGGTGTGGGTTTGGGATTTAATTTATGCCTCTTCACCATCAAAGGCCACACAACACCCCCCCCTCCCCCAACCTTAGGCTAATGCCTTGAGGGCAAAAGCATATTCCATGGTCCTGTATCTCAGTGAGTTTCCATTTTCCCTTCAGATTTTGCCTTATTTTTTTGTTGCTATCTCATCGGGTCTTTAATGCTTTTAAGATACTTTTTAGTACGTTTTCTCCACTTTATTTATTTTCAGCAGGTGAGATAGCTTCAATAACCAAGCCTACCATTACTGAGATAGTCTCCTGGAACTTTTCATAGTAATGAAATCATCTACTTGTTTGTTTGTGTCCTCAACTAGGTAAAAGCTACGTGAAGGCAAGAACATTGTCCTATTGTTTTCTGCATTTATAGCACTGAGTATAGGGTAATTTTAGTGTTAGTGAAAATAGCTTCCTGTGTGCTTTTAGGATCCCATTTCAATCCTAAAACCTCGATGTCAGACTTCTAAGGAAAACCCTGAATAAGCTTCACAGGATGTCTCCCTTCCTCTGCTACCTCCTTTGCCTCCTTCCCATTTATCTTTATTTCCTTCCTAGAATGAACCCAGGACTATGGACTGAACTGTGAATATCCACAATTCATATATTAAAGCCCTAGCCCCCAGTGTGACTGCAGTTGGAGGTAGGGACTTTAGGGGACAATTAAGGTTAAATAAGGTCACAGGTGTGGGGCCCTAATCCAGGAGGTGGCATTGTAAGGAAAAGAAGAGAGGGAGATCTCTCTCTCTTTCTCTCCTTGTGCACAAACACTAAGGAAAGGCCATGTGAACACCAGTGAGAGAGCAGTGCTCTGCAAGCCAAGAGAAGAGGTCTCAGAATGAGATCTGCCCTGCCAGCACTTGGATCACCCTGCTGTTTTCTGACCCTGGAGGGAAGCCCTACATTAGTTTTGTGTTTCTGTGCTATAAATTACTGCCAAACATGGCAGCTTAAAGCAACAAACACCTAGCATCTCATACTTTCTGTGGGCCAGGAATCAGCATGGCTCATCTGGGTCCTCTGACTGATGATCTCTCACAAGATGCAATCATCTGAAGGTTCAACAAACCAAACTTCTCACCTGGGTGTCAGCAGCATTCAGGCCTTGGTGGACTGTTTAACTGAGGGCCTCAGTCCCTTGCTGGCTGTTGGCTAGAGGTCTCCTTTGGTTCCTTGTCATGAGCATCTCTCCATACACAGCTCACAACCTGGCAGCTGGCTTCCTCAGAGCAAGACAGAGAGCAAGAGAGGTCACAAGGGAGAAATGAGAGTCATCTTGAAATCTAATCTCTTAAGTGACATCTCATCAGTTTTGCCAGGTTCTATTTGTTACATGCATGTTACTAGATACATATGAGTGTGGGGATTACACAAGGACATGAACACCAGGTGACAGGAATAATTGGGACATTTTAGTGTCTGCTTACCATAGTCCTCTGTTCCTAAGTGAGAGCGCTCCCTGTGGGACAGAGAAGAAGAGGGAGGATTGCTCCCTGCATCATGGGCCATGAGCTGTAACTGAGATGGGGAGGCTGGGCCCCTAGTAGCCTTGGGCACATCTACAGGGAAGGCAGCATCCAGAGTCCTCTGAAGGCCTGTCTGGTGGTGTCCCTAGAGGTGGGTTCTACAGGCTTGTCAGAAATACCTGGGGGCCTCCCTTCCCTTCTCCACATTCAGTGATGCCACACTGGTGGCTCAAAATTGGCCACAGTGGAAATATTTGCACCACAGAAATGAACAAATGCATATACACAGAGAAACTTTTTCCCTCAGAGAGCACATTTTTAAATACTTACCAGCACACCACTGCAAGGTGCCCTAAAATCTCTCCTGTGTTCTGTATTCTGTGTCTGTGTCTGTCTTGCAGCTCTGGAGCTGAGGCTGAAGGATGGAGGCCACCGCTGTGAGGGGAGAGTGCAACTGAAGAACCGAGGAATATGGGGCTCAGCGTATGATGACTACTGGCCCCTAGAGGGTGCAGATATAGTGTGCAAAGAGCTGGGATGTGGAGCTGCTGTTGATGCTCCCAGAGGGGCTTATTTTGGACCAAGACTTGGCCCCATTTGGTTATTCTATGTTTCCTGCAACACTACAACTTTCAATATCTATGACTGTGTTCATCTTGATTTTAAAAACTATAATGATACCTTCTCTCATGAGCAGGATATTGGAGCTGTCTGCTCAGGTAAGGCCTGTCTAGTCTGGGAGGGGATCCCCAGCAGGAAAAGCCTCAGTCTCATTCCCAGAATAACTATGGGTATACCAGATCACAGATTTTAGAGCATTCTTGGGGCAAGACTCCTGTCACACAGTGATTCCCAGAGCATTAGGTGTTCAAGAGGGTGTAAGTTTAGCTTGCTTGGTGCTGGACAGTAAATGCTCCAGACCTGTGGACAATTGGACCCTTCAGATCTCTGTGATGTGTCATAAGAGTCAGGGAGGTGAGGTCAAGTGTTACATACAGGTACAAACGCTGGGTTGTAATTTTTTAGAAAAGTATGATGAATCAGTTTCATCATGGTAGTTGCTTTTCATTCTTTCATAGGATGGTAAGTCAGGTTCGGCCACAAGAGAGGACATAAGAGAGGGGCAGACAAACATAGCTTATTATACTCACAGGTCCTAGAGAGACAGAGTCACCAAAGGCATAGGGGACCACACTGGGGAGTCTGCAAGGGGGCAGGTTCAACGAAGCATGGGGAGTCAAAAGCGGGAGCGAAGACGCATGGCCAAGTGACAATACTGGGGGTCAGGGTGTAGTTACACAAGGAAACGGCATGAGGGGATTTCACTGGTGCATTTGAATGTTACTAGGTCGCAGTCAGGGGAGCCAGAAGGGGGATTTATGGCAGGAAATAGTCTCATCACACTGGTGCGGCTGGTCACCTGGGTGGGGTGCTCATATCATTTAGTGGGGATATTGATGCAATAGGGAAAGATGAAATTTTAAAATTTACAACACAGTAACTAGAGCAAAGCAAGTACTAAGGGCAGTGAGACTAAGAGAACCTGAAGTGACTCATAGGTGCTCGATACTGCCTAAGTGTATGTGACCTGTGCCAAGGTGGAGGCAGTGAAAACAGCAGTGAGACTAGAGTGTGAGTGGGTGGTCACAGTATCTGCCAGAGATGTTTCCAATTGTTATCACAATGGTGGGTGAGATGCCCAGGACTTTAATTCCATCAGAATAGCTGGACTAAGGAAGATATTATCAGTTATCACAGTAAATTCCTAATGCAGGTGGTTGAGTCTTAGAAAATGGTCAACCATCTGATGGTGGGAAGGGGTGAGCCCTGAGAACATCTGCAGTAGGTTTCTAGCAGCCCATAGCCAATCAGCTCTTTTGGGGAAGATCACCGGAAAGGTGATTTTTCCAGTCTCACCCTCAACAGATCTTTGATGTTACTAGTTGAGGTCCCTAGGAAAATAATTACTTTCATTTTTAAGCTACTTTCTTGAGGTATGATTGACATACAAAAAGCCGTACACATTTAATGTACACAACTTGGAACTTTGAGAGGTAAGTATACATCTGCGAAACCATTGCCACAGTCTATGCCATAAATCATTTCATCACTGGAGATGTGTTCTTCCATTATTATTGTTATTATTAAAAAATAATTGGTTTCCAGGGACATTTGAGTTACAGTCAGGAATTTTTATTTTAAGAAAACCTGTTTTCTGGCATTTCAAGTAACATTGCTTAATGTCACAATGCCCTAATCATGGTTTCAACTGAAGATAAGGTTGTGGAAAGACTGCAAGAGGCCCTGCCTTATTTTGATAAACCAGCATCTGAGTAAAAATGGAGTGTGTGATGTTGGAGCTTTATGTGATATTGGAGTTTCTAATGTTATCATTTTAAGAAAACTAATGTCTCAATATTAATTCCAGTTAAGATACACATAAAAATTAAAAGAGTGCTATGGCATTTAAACCTAATTGTGGTTTGCACTCCCTGACTCCCAATGCTCAAATTTAGGCTCTCACATTTTTATGAACTGTTCCAGTTTTTTTTTTTTTCCTATTAATCTCCTTGTCTGTTTCCTCCCTCTGGTCTATCCCTTCTGTATTTTCAAGAACATGTTTTAGTGATGTTTTAGTGAGGGTAGTCAAAGAGGTGATGCAGTGGAGATAAGAACAGAATAGCATGTCTTTTCAATTTTCTCATTGAAATTGAACTCTTGGAGTTTCTTCCTTTCAATTTTAGGAATGTGGTATGAAAGAGAATTTCAGCCTCTATTGGATTGTTGGAAGTGAAGTACTGTGTTTAGGAGAAATCCAGAGTAGAAACAATGACCTGAGAAGACTGTAGAGGAGGTTGTATGAAATGAAAGGGAGATTTCAGGGGGTTCAGGAGAAAGATTTGGGAGGGGCTTCACAAGTTGAGAAGGACTGCAGTACTGAAGTGCACAATGGTGAGAGGATGAGGATGCAAGGACTGCAGGAGGGGAGGCTGGGATCAAGATCCATGTCACTGTGTACATTCACCACTGCTTCTGGGTTACACTTCCTTCCTGCTCTCATTCCTTCCTGCCCTCTCTTCCTTTATCGTGATGTGGGAGTCATTTCTGAGCTCTGTGGGAGAGCTGGCATTTGCAGATTGCAGTTTTCTTTGCGGGAAGTTTTATAATAGATTCTATTTCTTTAAAAATATAGGACTACTCATATTTTCCATTTTTTTATGGTATATTTTGATGAGTTCTGTTTTTCAAGTAGTTTTTAAGGACTCAAATTAGGATAAAATTTGCTCATATCTCATATCTTTTAAATATTGGTGAGATCTGTAGTGATAACTCCTCTTTCATTCCTGGTATCATTAAATTTGTGTATTCTCTCATTTTTTCTTGATTTTTTTTTGCTAGATTTATTGTCCTTTTAAAAAGAATTACCAAATGACTTTGTTGATTTTCTTTATTGTGTATGTTTCCTAGTTCATTGATTTCTGTTAGTTTTTATTCTTCTTTTTTGGTTTTGATTTGCCGTATTTTGATAAATTCTTAAGACGGAATCTTAGATCATTTGCACTCAGTTTTATTTTCTATTCTATTGTAGCCATCAAGGAAGCATCAGGCTGTAAATTTTCTTCTAAACACCATTTCAGTTGTATCACACTGATTTTGAAAGTATATAATTTCTTTTGTATTTTATCATCGTGAAATGTTTCTTTTTTCTTTCTGAATATATTTTTTGTCCTATAGTCTTTGTGTGATATTAACATAAATAGTACAGCTTTCTCTGATTAGTGTTTGCATGGTATATCTTTTTTGACCCCTATAATATGTCTCTGTGTTTATTTGATTATGTATGTTTTTGTATACAGCACGTGGTTTTGTCTTACTTTTACCCAGTCTGATCATCTTGCTTTTATTTGGAGTGCTTAAATTATTTAAATTTAATGTAATTATTGATATGGTTGGGTTTAAGTTTACTAGCTTACTGTTTGTTTTATGTTTTCTTTGCTCCTATTTTATTCTTTAAGTATTTTTAATATTCTATTTTATGTACTCTATTGTTTTATTAGCCATATCTTTTTTTAGATATAATGTTGAAATTATTACTCTTTAATCATGTTTTTCTTTAAATGATATCATGTCACTTAGTATGTAATGTGAGACCTTACTATAGTATACTTCCATTTCCCTGTTCTTGTTATTTGTGCTATTGTCATCATACATTTTACTTATAAATATTATGAATTTTACAATAAAATGTTGTTACTTTTGTCTTAAATATTCTAGCATTTTAAAAATGAGAAAAAAAATTTTTTTAATATTTACCCACATAATTATCATTTAGCACAGTTCTTATAGCTTTGGGTAGATCCAAGTTTTCATCTGTTATCACTTTCCTTTAGCTTTTAGACCTTTTTGTAACAATTCTATCATCTTTTATTCATTTTAATTTTCTTTCAATTTTGAAAGTTATTTTCACAAGTGACTGAATTCTGGGTTAATAACCTTCCTCCCACTACTTTAAAGATATTTTTGCCTTGTCATCTGGCTTGCATTACTTCAAACAAGAAGTCAGTAATACTTAGCAGTGTTCCTCTGGATATAGTGTGTCAGTATTTCCTGACTGCTTTTAGGACTTATTTTTATTTATGAATGGATTTCAGCAATATATTATCAAGTGCCCTAGGTGGTTTTGTTTATGTTTATCTTGTTTGAGGTTTGTTTAGCCTCTTGGATGAGCAGGTTTATAGTTTTCATTAAATTTGGAAAAATTCCATCCATCATTTTAAAAGATTTTTGCTACTCATTCCTTATTCTGAATCTCCAGATAAACATATTTTTACATGGTTTCATATTCCCCCACATGGCATTGAGTTTCCATTCATATTTTTCTGTCTTTTTTCTCTCTCTGCTTCAATTTGGTTAGTCGATTGCTATGTGTTAAATTTCCAATTCTTTTATTCTGCAATGTCTAGTTTCTTGTTAAGTTAATCCAGATAATTTTTTCATTCCAGATATTGTATTTTCAGTTCTGGAAGCTCCATTTGCTTATTTTTTCTAGTTTTTTTTCTCTATGTTGTTTTTATGCCTCATTAGGTATATTTATATTGGAGGTTTAAAGACCTTGTCAGCCAATTCAATCATCTCTGTAATTTCTGAGTTTGTTTTTAATGACTGCTTATTTAAAAATTTTGTTATGGGCTATATTTTTCTTTTGTGGAAGTCTAGTAATTTTTGACTGGATGCTGGGCATTGCTAGGCAGTCTTTTACCAGGAAGAACTCTAGCAATAAATAATCAGAATACACTTAGAAACCAGGGACTTCTACTTAATTAATTAAAAAAAATTATTTAATTGATTACCTTTCATTCTCTTCAAAATGCATTCCTTGGATGACCAATGATACGTTTTTATTTTGGTTTCCCTCCTGTAGCTTCAATACTTCCTATGATACTGTCTTTACCTGTCACATACCCCACCTACACTCCACTTCTAGAGCAGTTTCTTCCATTTTTGAGTTTCTCTTCCATCCATTTGTATCTTTTAAGATCATGTTTACTTGTCTGAAGTGGGAGAAATGGAAAAATCCAAGGTTAAGTGATAGACAGGAGGAGCAGAGGGTGATGAAATATGCTAAAAATTTATTCAACTAGTGTTTTCCCCAAATATTTGTGCATCTTATCAATATTGAGGCTTTTGCAACTTAGAACTCTCCAAATTATGGCTTGCTTGCTCTCTGCTTCATGTTCTCACTCTCCTTCTTCCTCTTTTTTTTTTTTTTTTTAAAGCATGTGGGGTTCTTTTAAAGTTATCAAATGTTTAATTTATCAAACTTTCATGAAGTAAATTAAAGATGCAGATAAATGGAAAGGCATTCTATGTTCACAGATTGGAAGAATTAGTAATGTTAAAATGTCTATACTACTCAAAGTGATCTATAGAGTTGATGCAATTCGTATCAAAATCCCAGTGGCGTTCTTTACATAAATAGAAAAAAAAAAAACCCTAAAATATGAGTGTGTCATTTAGTTTTATGTATTTATGAATTTTTCTTGTTTTCTTTTCATTCTTGATTTCATTCTTGATTTCTAGTTCCATTCCATTGTGCTCAGAAAAGACATCTGGAATTATTTTGATATTCTTAAATTTGTTAAGAATTGTTTGTGACCTAGCACGTCCTGGAAAATATTCCATGTGAGAAGAATGCATATTTTTCTACTGTTGAGTGAATGCTTACTGTGTGCCTGATAATGCCATTTGGTTTATAGTGTTGTTCAGTTCTGCTGTTTCCTTATTGATATTCTGTCCAAATGATCTATCCATTATAGACAGTGAGATATTGAAGTCTTTTATTATTATATTGCTTCTATTTCTCCTTTAAGCTCTGTCAATATTTGCTTTGTATATTTAGGTGTTTTAATATTGGGTGCATGATATACGTAATAATATGTGTTATATCTTCCTGTTGAACCGACTGTTTTATCATTATGTCTCTTGTGCTGACTTTGCTTTCTTTTGGTTACTATTTGCATGGAATAGAGATTCCACCTCTTCACTTTCAGCCTATGTGTGTCATGAAACCTAAAGTATGCAGTTGGGTCTTATTTTTTAATCCATAGAGGCACTCAACTTTTTTGATTAGAAAATTTAGTACACTTACATTTAAAACCATTATTGAAAGGTCAGGACTTAATGTTGCGATTTTGTTAATTGTTTTCTGTCTGTTTTGTAGTTCTCTTGTTCCTCTCTTCTGTTGCTGTCTTTGTGAAGTGATTTTTCATAGTGTTATGCTTTGACTCTTTTCTCTTTTGTTGTGTATCTACTATACTTTTAATTGTAGTTACCTGGGAACTTGTATCACAGATTTGATAGTTATAGCAGTCTATAACTGAAGTTAAGTACAGTTAAGGTAACAACTTTAATAGCACACAGCAACTCTATATTTTACTATTCTCCCACACTTTATGTAATTGATGTCAGATTTCTTTACATATTGTATTTCCATAAGCAAATTTTTGTACTTATTGTTATTCTTACTATGTTTGACTTTTGATTTATAAGCTAGGATTGAAAGCAAATTATGTGCCACAATTACGGTATTTTAATATTCTGCATTTCTCCTCATATTTATCTTTACCAATGAAAGGTAAGACTAGTGGCGATGAAATCCCTCAGTTTTTGCTTTTTAAAAAATTTTTTTTTAAAAATCTCTGCTTCATTCTTAAAGGACAGTTTGCCAGGTAAATTGTTGATGATTGGCAGATTTTTTCTCTAAGCACTTTGGATATGTTATCCTGCTCTCTTCTTGCCTGCAAAGTTTCTACTGAGAAATCTGCTATTAGTCTTACAGGGCTTCCCTTGTATGTAACAAGTCACTTTTCTCTTGGTGCTTTCAAAGTTATCTTTGTCTTTGAATTTTGATAATGTAATTATAGTGTGTCTTTGTGTAGACCTCTTTGGGTTCTACCTATTTATGAACTTTTGGGCTTCATGAATCAAGATGTCCTTTTCTCTTCCTAGATTTGGGAAGTCCTCAGCCATTATTTCTTTAAACATGCTTTCTGCCTCTTTCTCTTTCTTTTTTCCTATTGGGACCCTCATAATGCATCTATATACTTTTGCTGTATGGTTTCTCATATGTCATGTATGTATAATTTACTCTTTTTTCTTTTCATTCATATAACCAGATAATTTGAAATAACCTGTCCTCAAGTTTGCTGATTCTTTATTTTGCATGATACAGTTTGCTTGAAGTGCTCTATTGAATTTTTCAGTTCAGTTATTGAGTCCCAGAATTTCTGTCCGGTTGCTTTTTGTGTTTTATATTTTTTAATTATAAACTTTTCATTTAGTTCATGTACTATTTTCCTGATGGTGTTTGGTTGTCTGTGTTTCTTGTAGTTATTGGGTTCAAAACAATTATTTTGAATGTTTTGGTCAAGCAGTTCATAAATCCTCATTTCTTCAGGGTAGGTTACTGAAGCTTTATTGGTTTCCTTAAGTGGTATCATATTTTCCAGATTCTTCACGATCTGTGTAGGCTTGCATTAGTGAATGTGCGTTTGAAGCAGCAGACGCTTCTTCCAGATTTTATAGACTGGTTTTGACAAATAAAGATCTTCCTCTGCCAGATCCCTGAACTGATAGGACTGCCTCTGGTATTGTGGTCTAGCAAAGCTGGAATCAGGTTATGTGGCTACTGCTGGGACTGCTGCTGTGTCTCTGGTCAGTGGACCTGTTGGCAGGGGCACGGATGGGTGTGGCTTCCTCTGGGTGCTTAGGTGGGCAGGATTGCCTCCCTACTGTAGTAGAGTGGGGCTGAACTTAGATCACAGGGCTGAATCAGAATTTGCACTCACTCTGATGCCCACAGTTGGCAGTCCTGTTGCCAGTGATGCCAAATGGTGTGGCTCCTTCTGGATCTCTGAGCAGACAGGACTGCCTCTAGGACCATGGTGGTACAGGGTTGGAGCCACATCATGGAGCAGCTTCTGGGTTCACAGCTGTGTCTGAAGTTGGCAGGCATGTTGCTGAGGGCACAATGTTTCTGTGAGAGAATGAAGGTTAGGGAAACTCCTTTTCTATCATCTTGTTGATGTCAGATTAGAACACAGAATAAGCACAATGATAGAATTCAAATCAATTAATATCACCCTTTAACATTTTCTATGACTCCTGTCTCAGAAGAAAAACCTCTAATAGGAACTGTTTGGCAAGCTCACTGTCTTGTAAACTTCCACTCAGAACTCACTCTCTCCCATGTTCATTGACAAATCCTAAGTTTTCAAGAGAAATGTCTAGCACCATCCCTTCTCTCTACTGTGACTCTCTGAGCTTACATAACATAACAGACTCATCTTTTTCCCCATTTAGGTCACCTAAGAAATTCTTGAAATTTTCTGCCATCAAAAATTATCAGAAAAATAAAACTTGGCACTGTAAAAATAGATTAGTTATAATGTCTATATTTCTTCTCTTGAACCATCATCCATCTACAGGTTGGCATGCACACATGGATCCAGCCTTTATGATTTTGTCTACTCCAAGTTGCCTGAGGATTGGTTCATGGGGGAAAATACTGATCAGACTGTTAGCCCCACAAGTCTCAGGGAAGCTTCCTAACTTTGTCTGGATGTTAGGTCTCTACGCTCTCATAGCCTTTTCGCTCTGGGTTGGTTCTGTTCTTCATATATCTATACTCAAGTTTGAGTGCCCATACATTATGCATTATTTCTTTGGGCTCTGTAGGTCCCAGGCTCCTAAATGAGAAAGTATGTTCCTGGTATCCAGCTATTCTAGATGATCTGTCTTGGGCCCTATAGTTTCCTGGCCCCTAGATAAAGAATTCACATTTCTAACCAGTCTTGAAGTATTTGTTGTTGGGATTTAGTCATTCCAAACTGACCCTGCAAATCCTTCTGGGTTTCTCTTCTGAAACTTGAGCATGAAAATGCAGCTCTGACACTGTCAAATTCTCTCTTCATGTCCCACTCTTGGAAAAGAAAAGCTTTCACACCATTGCCTGTGACATATTGTTTCCAATCATCAATCCAGGATCCTGAACACTCACTGGCTTTATTTGTTTTTTTGTTTGTTTTTTTTTTCTCTTAGGATCTGTGCGTCTGGTTGGAGGGGATGGACCCTGCTCAGGGCAAGTAGAAGCGCGTTCTGAAGAAGACTGGATTCCAGTGTCTGATGGGAACTTCACACTCCCCACTGCCCAGGTCATCTGTGCAGAGCTGGGATGTGGCAAGGCTGTGTCTGTCCTGGGACACATGCCCTTCAGAGAGTCAGATGGCCAGGTCTGGGCTGAAGAGTTCAGGTGCAATGGGGAGGAGCATGAGCTCTCATCCTGCCTCAGAGTGCCCTGTCCAGGGGGCACTTGTCACCACAGGGGAGCTGTTCAAGTTGTCTGTTCAGGTCAGATGTAGACCTCCCTGCATACCCTTTTGGGGTAAGAAAATCATGAGATTTTGCTAAAATTCTGTCTTTCCCAAGCAGCATACACAGAAGTCCGACTCATGAGAAATGGCACCTCTCAGTGTGAGGGGCAAGTGGAGGTGAATATTTCTGGACGATGGAGAGTGCTCTGTGCCTCCCACTGGAGTTTGGCCAATGCCAATGTTGTCTGTCGTCAGCTCAGCTGTGGAGTAGCTATTTCCACCCCAAAAAGAGCAGAAGGAGGTGATCAGATCTGGAAAGCCCGATTTCACTGCTCAGGGACTGAGTCCTTCTTGTGGAATTGCCCTGTGACTGCCCTGGGTGTTCCTGACTGCAGCCATGGAAACACGGCCTCTGTGATCTGCTCAGGTAAGAGAGAGGGAAGGGCTGACAGGTACTCAAGGTGCTCCTGGAGGGAAATGTCCCCAAGAGCAGAGAGTGAGGGAAAACTGGCTTCAAAAGTTAGATATTTTGTGGTGAAATATGGTTTTTGTTATTATGCATTCATTTTTCAGATCAGGGCAAGAAGCATTAAGGGAATAATATTTTTTAAATAAACATTGATATTTAAGTATAATCATAGAGAACAATGTATAAAAAACAAGCATATACCTGTCAGGTTTTTTCCCTCTTTGGACCATGTGAGAATTACTATACCCATCAGATTCCTTTGCTAGGTACCTCAGCATGTATTTCTCAAATATAAAGACATTCATTCAAATTCAGGAAGTTTTAATTTCACACAATATTATTAACTGTTTATTTTGAAATATATCTGAACCTAAAGTTGTTTGCTTTTTATTTGGTTGTGTGGTTATAGTAGAAGTGTTTAACTACAAATTCAATATTTTCAATAAATCAGGATTATTCAGATTTTCTATTGGTTCTTGTGTCATTTCAACTGGTGCTTTTCAAAGAATTTCTCCACTTTAGCTAGATGTTTAAAAGTCTTGGCAAAGGGGGAGTGACATCAGCATCATGGTGGTGTAAGATGTGCCTCCTTTTTGTTCATCTTTTTAACAACTAATTAACCGTACATCCACGATCAAAAGTGCCTCTGTGAGAGTTGTGGGATCCAATATCTTATACCAAGGAACCAGAAGGATGGTCATTCACCTGGGCATCCAGTAATAGGCAGATAGACATTGGTACAAACTGTGGACCCAGCAGGAGCTAGTGAACCTGTCCCAGCCCCCTGGGCCACGGTCAGGGAAAACCTGGAGAAACTTGGTGAATGCTAACTTGGTCAGACACCTATGAAAATTTTTAGAAGTCCAGGATTCCTGGGGGGAGATTTCAGTACTCTATTGGAGCCAAAACAAACAAACACCCAGAAAACAAACACAAACCATGTTTGAATGATTGGAGAGGATCAAAAGATTTTGCCAGTGCTGCTCCTCACACCTAGATGACACAGCATAAATTTGAACTAGCCAATTTGGCCTTTCCCATGGGGGAAAAGGAGAGCAGTGAGTTAGTGCCCACTCAACCAGAGTTCTGGGGCTGGACCTCTAAGACTGGGGGGAGAGAGGAGATGTGAAAGATCATTAAGAATGTCAAAGGGCATAAAAGGGATGCAATTCCTGCTGACTATGCTCAGGGCTTCAGCAGGAAACCCATCCATAAGCCTCTGGGAGGATGTCACCCAAAGGTTTCCCTCCCTGGGCCTGTGGGCACTTTCAATTCCCTGAGTACTAAACTCACACTTACTGCCACTCTCCTGACAGCTGCTTTTGTGTGTTCCCAAGTGTGGAGGTGAAAGAAAACTCCAGTAAATGGAGTGATCTCAAAAAAATAGACTAGGTTCTGTGGGCAAGGAGATAACCACAGACTTGAGCTGTAGCACAACATGCTGCAAAACAGAAAAGAGGTTTCCAGCAGCCTGGTGAGTTGTAAGAACCAGAGAAGATATAAAAGCTTAAGATTTCTGCTACAGGAAAGAGCAAGAAATGTGGAGCAAATGAGTCTATATGAGGTCAGAGAAGAGTATATACCACCTGAAGGTAATTAGTGAAGATTTGATGGGGTGTCTGCTGCATCTAAAGCAAAATCAGCAATGCAAAACTGCAAGGAACTTGAAGAATCAAGGAAAGTAGTCATCACCGATGGGTAACAATAACCTTCCAAAACTGACAAAGACATGTCAATGACATGGAATTTTGCAATCTAGCTTATAAAGAATCCAACATAGCTGTTCTGAGGAAACTGAATGAGCTACAAGAAAACACAGAAAGACGATTCAATGAAATCAGGAAAACAATGGATGAACAAAATGAGAAATTTAACAAAGAGAAGTTATAAAGAGAACCAAACAAATTCCAGTGCTGAAGAATTTAATAAATGAAACGAAAAAAAAAATACAATAGAGAGCATCTACAACAGAGCAGATCAAATTCAAGATAGAATCAGTGACTACAGGATACAATCTTTGAAATAATCAGTCAGTAGAGAACAAAAGAAATAAGTAAAAGAGAACAAAGATATCCTATGTGGTCTATGGGTCTCCATCTAACACACAAATAATAGAGTAATTGGACTTCTAGGAAAAGAGAGGGAGAAGGTGAGAGAAAGTTTATTTAAATGAATAATAGCTGTGAACTTTTCAAACTTGGGGAGAGGCTTGAAAATTCAAGTTGATGAAGCTGATAGATCACCCTAACATCTGAATGCAAAAAGACCTTCTCCCAGAAACACTATAATTAAACTGTAAAAAATCAAAGACAAAGAATCATAAAAGTAGCAGAAAAAATATTGAATAAAATGGAATAACTAATGATTATAATGTGCTGTTAAAAATTTGAAACTCTACTGGTAACACCCAGGGCCAGCTTGTTCACGTTGTTTAGGGTTGCAGATTGATGACTTGCATATGGCTTATCCATGTATGCAGACTGTCTTCACTAATGACCAATAAGGCACAAACCAAATATAATTGATATTTCTTTGTACTAGCAAAAACTAGGGAAAAGTTCCGTTTATTATAGTATCAAGACTATTAAATTATTAAACTTAACAAAATATTTAAAGGCCTTTACATTGAAAGTCACAGAATTAAATACAAATATATTTCTAAATATCTATCTAAAATATCTATCATCTATCTATCTATCTATCTATCATCTATCTGTCTATCTATATACTATGTTCATGGATTAGAAAACTCAATAGAGTTGTCAGTTCTCTTCACTTCATCTACACAATCGATCTAATCCTAATCAAAATCTCAGCAATATTTTTATAGAACTTTATAAGCCAATTCTAAATTATATATTTAAATGGGAAGGAACTGGAATGGACAAAACAATTTTGAAAAGGAAGGACAAAAATGGAAGTAACCTAACTTCAAGTTTCCTACAAAGTATCCAAAGCAACGTGGTCATTAAATAAGGATAGTTCAATAGATCAATGGAACATGACAAAGTTCAGTAATAGACCCAAACTCACATATAATAAGTTGATTTTCTACAAAGGCATAAAGATATTTTAAAGGGGAAAATGTAATCTCTTCAAAAAATGATCAGCTAACTGGATATCTGCATGGAAAAAAATCAACCACAATCCCTATTGCACACTGTAAGCCCCTTTTCTCCCATCCTCACCCTGCATAAAAAGCCTCCATCAAAATAGCTCAAATAAATGATCATTCTCATATAAAATTTAACTATAAAACTTGTAGAAGAAAACATAAGAAAAGTGATCATGACCCTGGAGTAGGTAAACATTTCCTAAGGCACATAAGGTATTAACCATTAAAAACATGAAAAGTGATTTTTTTCAAAATTAAAACATTTTCCTTTTGAAAGAAAACATTAAGAAAATGAAAAGGTATTCAACTGATAGGGAGAAATTAATTGCAATACATATATATAACAAAGGACTTTTATCCAGAATAAGTGTAGAATTTACAACAGAAAAATATGAAAAGAAATACCCAGTATAACATGGGCAAAAGATTAAGAAAGACAATTCCCCAAGAATGATATACAAATGGTCAATAAGTAAATGAAAAGATATACACTATCATTAGTTATTAAGGAAATTCTAATTAAAATATAAGGAGGTATAATTTCACAAACTAGAACGGCTAGAGTTTAAGACACTGACAATTTCAAGTTTGGGGAAGGATGTTGATTTACTAGAACCCTCATACATTGCTGATGATAATGTAAAAGAAAACAGTTCTTTTGGAAAAATCAAGTTTTTTAAAGGTAGACATACACTTAACATGTTATGCAAAATTTCTTTTACCCAAGAGGGATGAAAAGATATGTCCACAAAAAATTTAGGCAAGAAAAGTTATGGCATCTTTATTTAAAAGAGCAAAAAATTATAAACCACTCCAATTTTCTTTAGCAAAAGAATGGAAAACAAGTTGTGGCATAATCATACAATGTGAGACTTTAACAATAGAAAGAATAAACTACTCATAAATCCAACACCACAGATTTAAATCTCAAAGCATGCTGAGTGAAAGAAGCCATGTAAAAAGGATTATATTTTGTATGATTTTATTAAATTCTAGAAAAACACAACTAATTTATTGTGATAGAAGACAGATCAGTATTTGCCTGAACTTGGGTTTGTGAGGCATTTATTGGTTGCAAGAGGCATATAGGAACTTTGGATGTAATCCTATATATATTCCTATATATTCTGAATTTTAATTGTGGTAGCAATTACAATGGCACATACAATTGTCAAAATAAATGTATTTTATTATATGAAAATTATACCTCACTACAGATGGTTTTATTATGTCTTTTGTTTTTAGCTTAATTCTACTTCAGTAAAAAAAAAAAACAAAACCCGTATTTTTAATGATTTTAGCCCTTTGAAAAATTTTGGATCTCATTTTTGTGTAAAATGATCGACCTTGGTAAATGACCCATAAGCCCTTGGAAAAGGTGTATTCTGTGGTTTTGAGATGCGTGTTTGTTAAGTCATACCATTTAAGTATTCAAAATATTTACTGACTGGATTTGCTGATTTGCTCTATCAGTTACTGAGGCTGATAGAAGGTGTTTTCTGGTAACTGCTGCTGCATGACAAGTTACTTCAAAATCTAGTCACTCAAAGCAACCGTTTTATTTTGTGTAACACAGATCACTGTGTATTTTTTCTTCAGCTCCCAATCACATTTTCCTCACTTCATTTAAGTCCTCACTGATGGCATTGCCCAAACGCATCAGGCTTCTGCCAATAATCTCCTCTACTCCTGCTAGCTTCTGCCTCTCACTTTGTTCCAAAAGCAATGTCACATGTTTTAGGTGGCATCCCAAATTTGGGCTACTATGGATAAAAATGCTACAAACACGCAGGCACAAGTCCTTTGGAAGACAAACACTTCATTTATCTTCAGTAAATACTTACTAATATGGTGAGTGTAAGTGTTTGTTTACTATTGCTGCATAACAATATTTCCCTCAAAACTTAGCAGCTTAAAACTCCTTTTTATTTTTGTCTGTGACTTGCTGGAATTTGGGAAGTGCTCAGACTGTCAGTTCTGTTTGGGGTCTCCTCAGGTTGTAGTCAGATATGAGCTGGGGTTAAAGTCATCTGAAGACCCAACTGGGCTAGGGCTCCAGGATAGCTCATGAACAAGCCTGGCAGCTGGAAGTTCAGCTGGATTGTGACCAGAGACCTGCACATGACAGTCTCTGCAGGACGAGAGCTAAAGTCCTAAGTGATTTGCAGGGAGGCCGTGTGACTTTTCAGACCTAGTGCTGAAAGCCAAGCAGGGCTACCTTCATTTCCTTCTGTTGCTTACTAGGAATTCACGAAGGTCAGCAGATATTCAAGGGCAGGAAGCAGAAGCCTCACTTCTTAGTGGATGTAACATAAAAGATTTTGTGAATATGTTTAAAAACCACCAACCCTACCAACCTGTTGATCGTTGCTCTTTCTGCAGGAAACCAGACCCAGGTGCTGCCCCAGTGCAACGACTCCTTGTCTGAACCAGCAGGCTCTGCAGCCTCAGAGGAGAGCCCCGCCAACTGCTCAGGTGAGGGTCCTACAGGACCAGAAGACCCTTCTCATTCCCTGTGTCAATGCCCCATTGTCCCATTTCTCTCTCCTCAGACAGCAGACAGCTCCGCCTGGTGGACGGGGGCGGTCACTGCGCCGGGAGAGTGGAGATCCTTCACCAGGGCTCCTGGGGCACCATCTGTGATGATGGCTGGGACCTGGACGATGCCCACGTGGTGTGCAGGCAGCTGGGCTGTGGAGAAGCCCTCAGTGCTATGGTGTCTGCTCACTTTGGGGAGGGATCAGGGCCCATCTGGCTGGACGACCTGAACTGCACCGGAAAGGAGTCCCACGTGTGGAGGTGCCCTTCCTGGGGCTGGGGGCGGCACAACTGCAGACACAAGGAGGACGTAGGGGTCATCTGCTCAGGTTTGCGCTGCACACTGTCCACAAGCTGGGGGAGGGGCGGGGACCGTAGAGGACGGGGTTCTGAGCCCTGAGGGAGAGTTGCTGAAATGGCCAGAGAAGGAAGCTTCCTCCCACGCAGACTGTCTTCCTATAGTAGACATGAAGATTGGATGATTTCACTTCCTCCTGCAGCAGCTGAGGTTCTGGTCCTTTCTTCTCAGCAATATCTCCTGGCAGAGCCATTTCTTACAGTCTCCACTTGAAAGCAGAGCTCACTCTTCAGTTACCTATGGTAGTAAAATCTTGAGATCCTGTTGCTATTGTAATGAAACCACACACTGAGTAGTTAAACACAAATTTATTATTTTGCAGTTATGTATGTTAGAAGTCTGACAAGGGTCCCAGTGGGCTAACATCTAGGTGTCCACAAGGCTGTATTCTTCCTGGAGGCTCTGGGGAGGAACCCTCTTCCCAGGCTTTTCTAGTTTCTGAAGGTGGCCTGCATTCCTTGGCTTGGAGCTCCCTTCTTCTTCAGACAATAGTCCCTCCTCTGAACATTCTTCCATGTCTCATCTCCCTCTAACCGCAGGCAGGAAGAGTATTCCAATTTTATGGATAGTGGGTCTTAGGATGTGATCAGAGTGGGTTTACTTTGTTAATTCATAATATTGCTGGTTAATCTCACCATCTGAAGGTCCTAGTCTTACTATCATCTATGAAGTCCCTTTTGAAATATAAGGTATTCACAGCTTCCAGGGATTAGGATGTGGACATCTGTGGGGGTCCATTATTCTGTCGAC
Source organism: Hippopotamus amphibius kiboko (assembly GCF_030028045.1). NCBI lineage: Eukaryota > Metazoa > Chordata > Mammalia > Artiodactyla > Hippopotamidae > Hippopotamus > Hippopotamus amphibius. The sequence continues at coordinate 74,821,053 of NC_080197.1, read as the reverse complement.
CACCTCACTGTCCACATCTCTTTCACATACTGTCTTAAAGGTTATTTTCAGGAAGCAGGATTCAGTTCCCCCTCCCTGCAGTTGCCCAGGACAGAGTTCCTCTCAGTTTATGATCTGCTACATCATTGTGGTAGATATAGAAAGACAGACATTAATGGACAAAGTTGGGTAAAAAGGAGACAAATTTCAGTCTTGTCACCTAGTAGGTGTCTCCTCATCTGGGTCAGGGATGAGTGTTCACAATTTCTGGGAGAGAGGGAAACCCAGAGCACTGAGTGGAGGGCTCACTGTGTCCTGTTTCCTCCCTTTCAATTTCAGAGTTCCTGGCCCTCAGGATGGTGAGCGAGGACCAGGAGTGTGCTGGGTGGCTGGAAGTTTTCTACAACGGGACCTGGGGCAGTGTCTGCCGCAGCCCCATGGGAGACATCACTGTGTCCATCATCTGCAGACAGCTTGGCTGTGGGGACAGTGGAACCCTCAACTCTTCTGTTGCACTTAGGGAAGGTTCTAGACCCCGGTGGGTAGATGGAATCCAGTGCCGGAAAACTGATACCTCTCTCTGGCAGTGTCCTTCTGACCCTTGGAGTTACAATTCATGCTATCCCAAGGATGAAGCCTATATCTCATGTGCAGGTGACTGACTGACAGTGTCTGTGTCTGTCTGTCCCAACCTTGTAGGACACTGTTGGTGAGATTTTTGTATTTTCAGATCTAAGTGATGAATTTAAGCTGAGTCTACGAAATGAACTTTAGATCAAGATTATTTAATCCACGTGCTCCAATATTGTTTCAAAGAAAAAAGTAAAGAAATCTGGGTTGACAGCAGTTTATGTGAAAAATACCACGGAGATTGGGTGCATGTGTCCCAAGGGCAAAAACAACTAGAAACCATGTCACAGGGACTCTATAATCAGGCTAATTAGCAGAAATGCCAGAGTAGATGTAGCCTAATTGTTGACCTCAGACTTTGAAGGTCCAGGGGGAGGGACCCTGATGGTGGATGGAGATTGTAAGGAGGCAGATTTGGGTTCACCCTCAGTACAAGTAGCATAAGGGAATCTCACTCCTGTGATGATCCCCCAGGGAAAGAACAATACTACCAGGTTAAAGAACACTGGAAGCACAAAGGATGGCCAGCCCTCCTTCTCTTATGTCCCCTTTTGCCTGTCTCTGTGTCTCTTCCGTGAATCAGCCACACTTGCTCCTGCTGGACTTAAAGCATGCTTGGCACTAGGGAATTTTTGTCCTTTCCATGGGTTTGTTTTATGCTTAGAGGAAGACCATTTCCTTTCTCTTTCATCTAAATTACAAAGACATTGCTTATTGTAAACAGAGAAGACATATAAAATGTAAAAAGATAAATGAATCACATCCCATGAACTCTTGTCCACTCATATCCTCCTGATGTAAACAAGATTAATGGACTGATATATGCTATTTTTCACATTCCCCCATTATCATATTTATATCCAAATACATAGACCCATAAAAGAATTTATGTTGATGGTGTATTGTTATTTATTTTTATAACATTGGGATTATATCATACACACTATTGTTAAATTTGCTTTTTATCACTTAACAACGTCATGGGTATTCCTCCAGGTATCTCTAATTCTTGTAAAACAATGGCATAATATTTCATTAATGAGAGATTGGTATTCCAGTTCATATTGCCCTTTGCCTATTTACTGGTAGTCCAATTGTTTTTAATTTTTTTTCCCTTAAAAATTTTGTAGTGAGCATTTTATACATGTATCTCTATATATTGCTGAGTTTATTACTTAGCATTACTCCCCATGTTGATATTATTAGATCAAATATACACACACACAGACACACTCACATGAACATAGACACAAACACAAATTTTAATAGATATTTTCAAAATACTTTCTAGGATTAATTAGTTCCAATTGTCTTCATATCTAGATACAAAATGCCGGCATTTTTTAATCACTTGACTATTAAACTAAAGCCAAATCATAGAGAAAGATCAATAAACTGTAAGAGCTCACAAGTCTCAGCCTAAAACATTTGAAGTCTGAAGTAAGGATGACAGTCGCTTTGCTCCTGGTTTCTTTCACCTTCCTTCCTTCCCTCCATGCTTTCCTTACTTCTTTTTTTGCAGTTTCACAGTGTTCTTCCTTCATTCAACCTTCTTTTCCTGCCCCTTTGTTCCCCGCCCTTCTCTCTCTCTCTCTCTCTCTCTCTCTCACATACACACACACACACACACACACACACACACACACACACACACTCGCACCATTCAGGTGTACCCTGGATTATAGGCTAGGAGTTGTCTGAAATCCACAGCCAAGGGGGAGTGTGGCAATAGATATTTCAAAGGCAGAAGCTCATTTTTTTCCTTGACTCTCTCTCCTCATCTCTTTTTCTGGCTCCTGTGGAAGGTTGAAGGGCTATTAAACTATAAGACCTTATTTTGTTTTTTAAGCTCTTCGTTGGAATATAATTGCTTTACACTCTTGTACGAGCTTTTGAGGTACACCAAAGTGAATCAGCTGTATTTATACATATATCCCCATTTCCCCTCCCTCCCATGACTCCCTCCCACCCTCCCTGTTCTGGCCCTCTGAGGCATCACCCATCATCGAGTTGATCTGCCTTTGTTATTCAGCAACTTCCCACTAGCTATCTATTTTACAGTTGGTAGTGTAAATACATAAGACCTTATTTTGATGATAATTTTCTATGCTCAAACACAATGAATTGAGAGGTAGTTAGGTCTAGAATCCTGAACATGAGCAACCACCCAAAAGAGTTCCTTACCTCATTTTTAGAGACGTCTTACTGCTTAGGGTAGGAGGTTTGATAGTATAATATGGAAAGGGTATGCCAATTCTGATATTTTATGACAAAGAGTGTGGATACATTTGTTTTCTTGTGTTGTTATGAATTTATGTCTATTTTTTTGTCTTCAATGCTTTTATGTGCTTTTTTTTTTGGTCCTGTGTTTTTTATCTCTGTGTCCTCAATATAGTTTTGCTCAGTATATTTACTTGAGCCTCCTGGACACTTACTACCTAGCTATTTGTCTACTTACCTATCTTTCTCTAAATTCTACTGGGCCTATTCCTTTTTAAAAAAGTGTCCTCTAAACAGAATCCAACAACACATTAGAAAGGTCATACACAATGATCAAAGGGGTTTATCCCAGGGATGCAAGGATTCTTCAATATACAGAAATCAACCAATGTGATACACCATATTAACAAATTAAAGAATAAAACCATATGATTATCGTAATAGATGCAGAAAAAGCTTTTGACAAAATTCAACACCCATTTATGATAAAAAAAACTCTCTAGAAAGTGGGCATAGAGGGCACCTACCTCAACATAGTAAAGGACATATATGACAAACACACAGCAAACATCATTCTCAATGGTGAAAACTGAAAACATTTCCTTTAAGATCAGGAACAAGAAAAGGATGTTCACTCTTGCCACTATTATTCAACATAGTATTGGAAGTCCTAGCCACAGCAATCAGAGAAGAAAAAGAAATAAAAAGGAATCCAAATTGGGAAAGAAGTAAAACCGTCACTGTTTCCAGATGACATGATACTATACATAGAAAATCCTAAAGATGCCACCGCAAAACTACTTGAACTAGTCAGTGAATTTGGGAAGGTTGAAGTATACAAAATTAATGCACAGAAATCTTTTGCATTCCTATACACTAACAACAAAAGATCAGAAAGAGAAATTAAGGAAACACTCCCATTTACCATTGCAACAAAAAGAATAAAACACCTAGGAATAAACCTACCTAAGGAGACAAAAGACCTGTACTCAGAAAACTATAAAATACTGGTGAAAATAATCAAAGATGACACAACAGATGGAGAGATATACCATGCTCTTGGGTTGGAAGAATCAATACTGTGAAAATGACTATACTACCCAAATCAATCTACAGATTCAATGCAATCCCTATCAAATTACTAATGGCATTTTTCACAGAATTAGAACAAAAAACTTTATAATTTGTATGGAAACACAAAAGACACTAAATAGTCAAAGCAATCTTGAGAAAGAAAAATGCAGCTGGAGAAATCAGGCTCTCTGACTTCTGACTATACTGCAAAACTACAGTAATCAAGACAGTATGGTACTGGCACAGAAACAGAAATATAGATCAATGGAACAGTATAGAAAGCCCAGAGATAAACACACACACGGATGGTCACCTAATCTATGACAAAGGAGGCAAGAATATACAATGGAGAAAAGCCTCTTCAATAAATGGCGCTGGGAAAACTGGACAGCTACATGTAAAATAATGAAATTAGAACACTCTCTAACACCATACACAAAAATAAACTCAAAATGGATTAAAGACCTAAATGTAAGACTGGACTCTATAAAACTCTTAGAGGAAAACATGGGAAAAACATTCTTTGACATAAATCACAGCAAGATCTTTTATGACCCACATCCCAGAGTAATGAAAATAAAAACAAAAGTAAGTAAATGGGACCTAATTAAACTTAAAAGCTTTTGCACAGCAAAGGAAACCATAAATAAGAGGAAAAAACAACTCACAGAATGGGAGAAAATATTTGAAATGAAGCAACTGACAAAGGATTCATCTTCAAAATATACAAACAGCTCACAGCTCAATATCAAAAAAACAAACAACCCAATCAAAAAATGGACAGAAGACCTAAATAGACATTTCACCAAAGAAGACATGCAGATGGTTAATAGGCACATGAAAAGATGCTCAGCATCACTAATTATTATAGAAATGCAAATAAAAACTATAATAAGGAATCACCTCACACCGGTTAGAATGGGCATCATCAAAAAATCTACAAACAATAAATGCTGGAGAGGGTGCAGAGAAAAGGGAACGCTCTTGCACTGTTGGTGGGAATGTAAATTGATAGCCATTGTGAAGAACAGTATGGAGATTCCTTAAAAAACTAAAAATGGAACTACCATATGACCCAGTAATCCCACTACTGGGCATATACCCTGAGAAAACCATAACTCAAAAACATATGTGTACCCCAATGTTCATTGCAGCACTATTTACAATAGTCAGGACACGGAAACAACCTAAATGTCCATCGACAGGCCCCCTGTTTCTTTGGAGAAAACTCACTTTTCCTCCCAGAGCCTTGCCAGCAGTGAAGAGAAGACTGGCAGCAATGGTATTTTGAGGACATATTTGAGGCTGCAGCCATACGGCTTTCCAATGGGGAAATGACTGCCTTTCCCATCAGGACCCAATTTCAAAGTTGACACACAGCAACTGTACCTGCAGTTCCTATGCAGCAGAAAGATACCCAGACCATACTTTGAGCCCTTCCAAGAAACTCTCCTCCGCAGGGAGTCTGCAGGGGGTGAAACGGCATAACGGATTTAAGGCTCAATGTAGGCCTAAAAGTCACTGGGTCTTGCCAAACCTAGCTGTGTTAAAGAAGATGTGGTACATATATGTAGTGGAATACTACTCAGCCACAAAAGAAATGAAATTGGGTCATTTGTAGAGATGTGGATGGATCTAGAGTCTGTCATACAGAGTGAAGTAAGTCAGAAAGAGAAAAACAAATATTGTATATTGATGCACATATGTGGAATCTAGAAAAATGGTACAGAGGAACATATTTATAGGGCAGGAATAGAAAGGCAGAAGTAGAGAACTGACCTGTGGACACAGCGGGGGAAGGGGAGGGTAGGATGAATTGGGAGACTGAGTTGAATATAAATGCACTACCATGTGTAAGATAGCTAGCTAGTGGGAATCTGCTGTACAGCACAGGGAGCTCAGCTTGGTGCTCTGTGATGACCTAGATGAGTGGAATGGGGGTGGTGTGGGAGGGAGGTGCAAGAGGGAGGGGACATGTGTATATGTATAGCTGATGCACTTCACTGTGGAGCAGAAACCAATACAACATTGTAAAGCAATTGTACTCCAATAAAAAATAATAGTAAAAAAATAAAAAAATTTAAAAAGTGTCCTCTTCCTATAGTAATCTCTTTGCTTGTCCATATATCATACTGAAAAATAGATAAGAAAAGTTTAGAATCTTTTATATAATTTCCCTTTAAAAAGTATAACTAATATTGAATACAAATTCTGTGAATCTGGACTTAGTATTTTTAAAATCTCTTCTCTATTGCCACAAACCATTAATATTAATTTGCATTTCGCTTTTTGCCTTACTGGTTAGCAAGGATTCAAAGGAACTCTATTTCACTGGATTTTATTCACCTATTCATTCATTCAATACATATTAAGCCCCATCATAGTATTTAGACAAAGTTTTCCATACGTTCTTGTTGAATGAGTGCATCCAATGTGCCAGGCACTGTCATAACAGCCAGAAAATGAATAATATATGCAAGGTCCTTCCGCTAGTAGAGCTTTCATTTAAGGGTGTGTGTGTGTGTGTGTTTGTGTGTGTGGGTGTGTGTGTATTTGTAGATGTCTGTGTTTATATTTGTGGTGTGGTGTGGGGAGTGATAAACAAGTGAAAACATAAAGTTATTTCAGCTGGTGATGAGATCCAGTGAATGTCTCAGCCCAATCAATTACGAAGCCTGTGTTTTCACTTGTCACTTGGAGTGAACCAAGGACCTTACATAATCTTGTTTGGCATAAAATCACCCAAAGCTGCCCCTGATCCAGCATTTCCCACTGTTTGCTCCTGCAGGAAGGAGACCCAAGAGCTGTCCAACTGAGGCTCCCTGCACAGGTATGTCAGCCCCTCCCTCCTCCCCTGTGGCTCCCAGGGGCTCCTTCCTTCCCAAGAAGGGCAGTAACAGGAGGGGCTGATCTCTTTTCAGACAAAGACAAGATCCGACTCAGGGGAGGAGACACCTCAGAGAACAACTGCTCAGGGCGGGTGGAAGTCTGGCACAGCGGCTCCTGGGGCACAGTGTGTGATGACTCCTGGAGCCTGGCAGAGGCCGAGGTGGTGTGTCAGCAGCTGGGCTGTGGCCATGCCCTGGAAGCCGTGCGGGACGCGTCATTTGGCCCTGGAAATGGGAGCATCTGGCTGGACGAGGTGCAGTGCGGGGGCCGGGAGTCCTCCCTGTGGGACTGTGCTGCGGAGCCCTGGGGGCAGAGCGACTGCAAGCACGAGGAGGATGCTGGCGTGAGGTGCTCTGGTGAGTGGAGGGGCTTGGGATGTGCTCTGGTTGAGCTGGGGCAGCGCTGGGGCAATGGGCTGGGCTGGGGTGTGGTGGGATTTGTATTCAGAAAGCACCCAGGAGCTGTAGCTCTGATCTCGGACGGGAGAGCTGGGAGGACTCAACACCGATGCTGTGGTGACTGAGGGGTGATTTCAGGGCTCAGGAGGGAAGAAGGGCTGCCCTGCATCCTGGCCAATTCTCATGCTCCAAACTCCTGTTTTTGTTTGCTTGTTTGTTTTCTGGGTGCAAGAATTACATTGCACTCCCCACCCAGTAGGTATAGCGCCACCGTTCATGGACAGGGAAGAATATTCAGATTCTGGGGACTCGTTGTGTGGACTCTCTGGTAACTCAGGAGAGGAAAGATTCTGAGGAGACACTGGCTGATGGGGAGTGAAGCTGGGGGCCTGGTCCTCAGAGGCTGTCTCAGCAGGGAGGCTCCCTGATAATCCCTGGCTCTCCCTTGGGCCACATTGGCCCAGAGTGGAGTTGAATTATCTCAGGACAAAACCTAGGGGAACCCAGTCACTGTCAGTCCAGTTGTGTCTGAGGCTGGGATTTCATTGTCTGGAGCTCCCTGGAAATGCTGGCATAGGGAGTTTCCCTGTGCCCAGGACCTTCTCCAAACCCCCTTGCTTTTTCCTCCTTAGGGACCATACCAGGCTCAAATCCTGTTCATGGCATCTTCTCCCTGCCTGGGATCCTCTGCCTCATCCTGGGGGCCCTTCTCTTCCTGGTCCTCATCATCCTGGTGACTCAGCTGCTGAGATGGAGAGCAAAGCACAGAGGTGGGCTGCAGGGGGTACTGGGTACCATGGAACGTGTGTGGAGGCAGGAAATGGGGCCAGGTGTGAGGAGGGGAAACCTGGGCCTGGTCTCTCTTTTTACCCCCATGAATCTGCAGAACTCCATCTGCTGCATCTTAAACTCTAAAGGCTGAATATACAGAGGTTCTTAGGATTGGGTTGTGAACACTCCTAAGTCATGGCCTCTTCTGTGAGACCAGAAGGAGTTGGGCTGAGCTGTGGATTCAGGGTCACATAAGGGCAGAAGTTTCAGACATGGTACATGGGGTGGGAGCCTCTACAGAGGTCCTGGCAGCCCTGAGGGTTTTTCCACACATGAGCCTCGGGGAGATGGAGGGTTAAGCCTCCTGGTTCAGGGTGTCTAAGGTGGCAGTCTCTGACCTTCTGGTGGTTTCTCAGCCTTATCCAGTGTAGAAGATGCTCCTGCTGAGGCCGTGTACGAGGAGCTTGATTACCTTGTGACACCGAAGGAGGAATTTCTGGGCAGCACAGGTGGGTGTCTCTGCCCTGCCCTCCTGGGACCTCTGGTTGTAAGCCACCGCTGGCTGTGAGCTGTCTTTTCGGCATCTGCAGACCCCACATCTGCCCCAGGTTCACAGAGGCAGCCCCTCCAAAGACAGCAGGATGGCCTCTCTGGAGCCCCTGTGAGCACCCAGCTTCCCTCTACAAGGCAGGAGCCAAGCCTGCCCCCCATTTCTTCTCAGCCTTAACACAGGTCCCATGGGTGTGGGGAGGGTTGTTCTGTTTGTTGTGTGATGTTTTCTCCGCACTAGGGTTCCCGTCAGATGAGTTGGTGACTAAACTGCCATATTACACTGGGGACGGTGAGGACCACGGTGACTATAGATCTGCTGCAGGTAGTAGAGGTGGACCTGCCTTGCTAGGTATTGCGGGCAGGAGAACTTCCCTCATAGAGATGAGATCCAGGGGAACAGTCTTCCTTTGGGACGAGAGGGATCCCTTGTTTCCAGATGAGGTCCGTCCTCCCCTTTCTCTGGCTTTTCTGTGATGTCTCATGTTGGGGCTGGGCTCTCTGTGTCCAGAATCACCCTCATTCAGTCACAACAAGCCCACATTGTTTAAAAAAATAATATCTGGGGAGCATAATGTGTTAAAATATTTTATTAATGCTCATTGGTGTAAGAGGTTCTTTGAGATATGTAGTTTTAATCAGGAAATGTTGAGATTTGACAAATCATTTTTTGGTTTATTGGCACATCAAAATGAAATACAGCCTTAGGAAAATTCTTTTGAAACAAGGAGTGAATAATGTCTCTATTTTGCTGCTCAGAAAGTCTTGGTCAAACTGGATCTTAGGTATTTCCCAGACAAACCCATCTACTGTGGTTTCATCTGATCTCCTTGTCTTCCCTTAGAACCCCCAGATGAGAGGACTGATGCCCCTGGTGAGGGTTATGATGATGCTGAAGAGGTACCAGTGCCTCGGGCTCCTCCTGCTTCTATGATGAGCCAGGGGGACGTGCCGCCAGAGGAGGAGGATGGGATGAGGGCTTCTCAGGCAGGTGAGTGGGGTTAGCTATCTCCTGTAATCTTTGGTCTCTGTCCTGGAAAGGGTGAATTTGAGCTCTCAGTGCCCATCCTTCCTGGAGATTCCAAATTTGGATGACCTCATGTGTGTGATAGCATCACCTCTAACATACACCATCTTTAATGCTGCCAGACTCCTTGGGAGGGAGGAATCACCCTGTTCTTGGGATCTATGTCTCCAAATTGTGCAACGTAAATGTATCACTTTATGTGTGATGTGCTTGCATTAAGACTTATAGATTAGGGAATTTCCTGGTGGTCCAGTGATTAGGACTCTGAGCTTTCACTGCCAGGGCCCAGGTTCAATCCCTGCGGGAGGAGGAGAGTGACTAAGATGCTGCAGGTGGCCCACCATGGTCAAAAAAAAAAAAAAAAAAAAAAAAAAAGACGTATATTAACTTTTTACTGAATCCAAAAATGGAACAACTGTTTTGATAACATCTTTGTGCTGTCTCGTACATGAAAGTTAGTTAGAAATTTAAAAAAAAGATACTGCAGTATTAGAATTTGTGAAGCATTTTGATAATTGAAGCTGCGCTCTGTTCACCTGTTGTCACTAACATGTACAAAGTCTATGATATATGGTGACCTTAAATATAAGCCACGGTGGTGGATCATAGACTCAGCATTTGTGGGCAGCTAAGGGCTAATCTGCTCCAGATGTTTCAGTGGCCAGGAGAAGGCACTCATTCTCCAGAAAAGAGTATTTCTCCATCTGTGTGGTTTCTGGGGAGGGGCCATCTGTGGATGCTGCCTGTGATAGTATTTGTGGGCATTTGGGAACACAAGTCAAGGCGACTAAGAGCAGAGTTGGATTGTCAGTGAGGAACTGAGATTTTTCCTGTCTCTGGTCTTCCTCTCATTCTAAATTCACATCTGTCATTTGTGAAAGGAGAAAATCTTAAATTTGTTTTTATGATTCTTCCCATTCTTTGGGCCATCTCCTTGCAAATTGTGTAAGTCAGGAAGCAGGTCTTCACAGAGCTCCGGTGTTGGCCACAGACATCCTATTATCCAAAGATTCCCAGAAAAGCTGAGGCCCCAGATCCAGATCCTGATAGGACAGCCCTGACATATCTGTGCTGTAACTGATGTGAAATAGCCTGAGCCTCCCTGCGTACAGCCTGGGTCCCAAGGATGCTTTGTCATCACCACTTACTCAACATGCTTCCACCACAGGGCACTGTCCTGTCCCTTTGTCTCAGTTCTAATGAAACTTCTCTTTGCTATTTCAGGCTCTTCTCTGCCTTTCTCTAGAGAGGCAGCTGATCCTGGGAAAGGAGAAGAGAGCCCCCGTCTGCTTCAGGGGGAGAGAGGGGACCCTGAGTATGATGATGTCGAACTAAGTGCCCCTGAAACAGCCACGGTGGCTTTCCCATGATGTTATATTAAATGTGAGATGAGGCCCCAGATATTCTAACTGCCTGTATTCCAATAGAGTAGTGCTGACCTATAATTGAGTTATATGGAAATTGCTGAAAATGAAATGTTTTGAATAAAATAACTTTTTGCTTTGTTGATAATTTAACGTTTCATGTCAAATGAGGATTGTTCCTCAAAGGAAATACAAGGTGAGTAAACTGACTTTTCTCACCTCCCTCAAAGGCTAATGAAGGCATGACTTTGCCCAGACTCAGAAATGTTCCAGGTCACTCTTATTTAGACAAAGGACTCTAAACTTGGTCCATACTCACACCCTCATTCCTAGCAAAACAAACTCATGGAAAAAACTCAATCCTGAACATTCCTGTATGCTCTTCTCTGAGATGTCACATCACCTGTTTTTAACCAGTCTTGGGCACCAGATTGGGTGTGAGTTTCTAAGTCGAGGGTGGGAGGTTGGTTGGTGGGAGAGAATGAATACCGCTTTCCTTAACCCGCCTAATTTTTCATGGGTCAATTAAAAATCTAATTCTACATAATTAAGTTTTCCTTTTCCAACTCTAATTCCCCAAGTTATTCTTTCCATTTATTCCTCTAGCCCATCCAGACTTCTTGCTCTTCTCTCATGTCTAGTTGACTATCAAATCCTTTTAAATTCAGTCTTACCTCTCTGTCACTTCTTATTTCTTCTTATTTTTTGTAGAAGTGGCCAAAGATTACATTTCCAAAACACCCCATTACACTGTGAACATGTGGAGGGGCTGCTGAACTCATACAAGAACTGAGAGTGGTGGCCTGGTTATGAGCTGAGCCTAACCTGTTACTTAGTTGGTGGCTCTGGATGCTGTCCGGGGGTCCAATCTACACTCACCCCTGCAAACTTTGAATTTTTGGCTGGGCATGGGGATTGGAAGATGCCCAGGGCTTCTCCCTGTGCAGCTCACATGGCCATTTGCCATTGGGAAGTGATGAAATAAATGATGAGTAAAGTATACCCACTAAGAATATTATATTTTATTTCTGATGCATGGTGTCAGCGAAGCCAAAATAGCTAGTTACTATAATTTTTGATGAAAAAAATCATATACAATTAAGGGAGAGGTTGGTAGGACAAGATTCACCACCCAGATCTGGGAGAGTTCCAGGATGAGCCTGTTATGCATTGGGTGCTCAAGGAGCAGCCAGGAGCTGATGAAGAGACTTTCAGAGTGTTTAGATCAGGGAGATCAGAGCATCATTCCAAGTGACCCATGTTGCCTGTGAAGGGGTCCTTTGTAAGGGGTGGTTTTGGAGGGTTTATCATTCCAGGGTCTGCCACAAAAGCCAGAAAACGTCTCTGCTTAGTAGTAATTATCACTAGGCAGCCAGAATGTCATGTGGAGAAAGAATTTATAGGAAGTTCTTTCCTATTTACAGTGCAGTTAGCATTTTAAGCTTGGAGGCCTGTCCCATGTTATTTGGAGGGACCCACTGGAAGTCCCTAGATTTTCCTGAAACTTCACAGGCACTTATCACCCATAAATACTTTATTCTGGACAGCGTGGAGAGTGTCACAGACACCTGAAAATGTCTGGGATTATGTTACATGCTAACTTCCAATGTAATAACCCTGTGTGGCAGGTAATAATATGATTCCTACAGGGAAAAAAAAAAAAAAGAGTTGCAGATTTCCCTAGGGCAGCATCACCAGGCATCACCATCAGAGAATGAGTCCAACCCTGCATGGAATTGTTTGCTTCATCCAGAACTGCAGGAAGAAGTGAGGCTAAGAGGATTCTGAAGTTGTGCAGAAGAGGTGTCTAATACAAATTAACTTCAAAGTTAGAACTAGGTGATGAAACTTGTCACAGCCAAATATTATCAATCTATAGCTGCAATTTTTGGCTTGGGTGACATGGCTTAAATGAAATTCTCTCTCTCTCTTTTAAAATTTATTTATTTGTTTGTTTATTTATTTATTTATTGGCTGGGTTGGGGCTTCGTTGCTACATGGGGCTTTTTGTAGTTGCTGAGAGTGGGGGCTAATCGTCGTTGTGGTGTGCAGGCTTCTCATTACAGTGGTTTCTCTTGTTCGGAGCACAGGGTCTAGGCCTGCAGGCTTCAGTAGTTGTGGCTTGCAGGCTCTAGGGCACAGGCTCAGTAGAAGTGGTGAACAGGCTTAGTTGCTCTGTGACATGTGGGATCTTCCTGGACCAGGGATCAAAACTCATGTCCCTTGCATTGGCAGGCAGATTCTAAACCACTGTGCCACTAGGGAAGCCCTGAAATTTGTTCCTTTAGGTAATATATAAATCTGCAGTTGTGGAGCTCTCAAACTTGAGGTTTTCCTCACTTCACGTGAACTTCTAAGACTGTAGTTCCACCGTGGATGAATTATTAAACAAGGTCAAATGAATCATAGAAATTTCCCAGAATCAAGCTTTAATAAAAAAGCAGGCACAGCAAAGAATCTATTTTTAGAGGAGCCCCAAAGTGTCAGATGTATCTTCCAACCATCGTTTTTCCACACGGGGACACAGATGAGCTCTAATTATGTGGGTGGTACAAGTTAGATCAAGAGAAGCCATATAGGTTTCATTTTCCCAAACTTTTTAGAGTTTATTATTCATGTAGGTGAAGAACTTATGTGATTAACTTCCATTGTCTTGTAAACCACATTCCATTAATCAATCCAAGTTTTTTATTATTATTATTGACCTTGATTGGATGGTTGTGTTCTGATAAAATACTTTAGATAAGAGTTTCCTTGGGTATCTTCCATCTAATGAATCCCATCAGAATGCTTTGAAGGAGCTCTGGTTGAGATTAACACTGCCCTGAAGTGCTGTAACAAGGATTCAACCAATTTACCTCCTTCCGTACTGGCCCCAACCTGGTCCTCCTCTCACCAGAGCACCTCACTCCAGCATCCTCCTCATGTTGCAGTTGCTCTGCCCCCCAGGGCTCCCTAGCAGGAGCCCATAGGGAGGACTCCCTGCCCCTGCAATGTGCCTCCTCCAGCCAGATGCTCCCGTGTTTCCAGGGCCCTTCCCAGGTAATAGACCAGTTCAAGGAACAATTTCTAAATTTAAATGATAACCAATTAATCACAATCTCTGAATAAATGATCCAACAGAAGAAGAAGACATTATATGTAGATGATCCCTTAAGAGGAAGAAAAACCATCAACTGGAGGGAATCCAAAGATTTGCTATGGCCAACTCTGGATCAACAGCAGATGGTGCCAAAGGACCTTAGTAACGGCTCTGCTACCATTTCCAAGATTACCTTCTAGTTTTCTACTCATTTACCCAGGATTACAAAGGAGTGGAAGTTAAGAGCATAGATGCTGGAGTCAGACTGCCTGGCTTCACAATACTGCATTTGCTGGCTGTTTGAACTTGGATGAGTTTTTAACTTGGTTTTCCTCTCTGTAGAATAAGGATGTTAATAAAGACTACCTTATAGGACTGTTGTGACGATTACATGAATTATTACATATAATCACTGGCAATAATTCCTTGCACATAATGAGCTTGCAAAGTGCTATTTGCTTAAACACATTCCCGTTCCCCCTCATCGTAGCACCTCCAGTGGCCCCAATCCTGTTGCATTGCCACTTCTCCTTTAACCCACACCGGGGCTTCATGGAATGCTTCCTGTGACCAACTGACATAGAAAAAATTCATGTCTGTGTTGTAGCTGGTTCTGATGATATGTTGGTACCACCTGACAGTGAATAAGCTCAGTATTTTAGAATACCTCAGTGCTGGTCCTTCAAGACTGTGGCAAAGGAAATGTTTTCAGTAGACAGAACTTTGAGAAGAGCATTTTGTTGTCTAATTTGCTTGGGAAGAGGAAAGGTCATAAGTTATGGCTCTATACTGATTCATGGGTAGTGGCTAATCATTTGGCTGGATATTCAGAGAGTTAGAAAGAACATGATGGAAAGATTGAGAACAACGAATTGGAGAAGAGGTGTGCAGGGCACAAAGTAAGGAGATATTTGTTTCCCATGTGAATGCTCACCAAAGGTCATTATCATAGAGGTGGGGCTCAAAAATCATCTTGACAGGATTACGTGTTCTGTGGAGGGGAATCAACTGCTTTCCCAAGTTACTTCACTGCTTGCTCATTGACTTGTGAACCATGTGGCAATAGCGTGAAGAATAGAAGTTATAAATGGGCTCAGCAGTTAGTCTTTCTCTCATCAAGTCTGATCTGGGTTCAATTTTGGTGAGTATCAAAGCTGATCATTGCAGAACACAAAGCCTCTTTTCTGATATTACACTACATCCTTGGAGATGAACCTGTTAGCAGGCTGACTTCATTACATCTCTTCCATCATGGGTAAGGATGTGGTTAGTTTCCTTACTGGAATAGACTCTTATTCTGGATATAGATTTGTCTTCCCTGTGCACAACACTTCTTCTTGCTCTGTCATTCTTGGATTTACTGAATCTCTTCTTCACCATGATGGTATCCTACCTAATAGTGATTCTGTACTAGGAACTCACTGTGCAACAACAACAAAAATTTGGGCAACGTGTACATACCTACAGTATTCACTTGTTTTATCAGTTATCACTTCATCACTCAGAAGTATGTAGCCTGGTATAATTATGAAATGGTGTGTTGAAGAATCAATTATAGATGCATATGAGCAACAATTTGAGGGGTTTAGGGACCTGTCCTATAAGATGTGGTCTATGGTCGAGATCAGTGACCATGGTGATTTTTTCCCCTAGACAGAAAACACAGGTCCATGAACAAAGAGGTGGGAATGTCTTTTTCCCCCACTATTATCTATAACCACATTTGTGCTTCCTGTTCCTGCAACTTTGGAATCTTTGATTTACCGGTTTTAATTCTCAGGGAAGAATACCTCTACCAGGCTCCACATTTATGATTCCATTGAAATGGATGTTGAAACAACCACATGTCATTTTGGATTCTTCATGAGATTGAATAAAAGACAACATGATATGCAGAATAATGCCCCTCCCCCGAGACATAATCCACAGGACCTGTGAATATATTACCTTACCTGGTGAAAGGGACTTTGCAGATGAGATTGAATTAAGGATTCTGAGATGGGAAGAATGTCTGAGCAGACCATTAACAAGTAAGGAGATTGAATCAGTGATCAAAAACCTCCCAGCACAGAAAAGACCAGGTCCGCATGATTCTGTTTATAATTATACCAAACATTGAAAGAAGAATTAAAGGCAATAGTTCTTGAAATCTTCCAAAAATTGAAGAGCAGGAAATATTCCCAAACTCATTTTATGAAGCCAGCTTTACCCCAATACACCAAAGTCAGATGAGGATACTATAAGAAGTGATAACAATAGGCCAACGTCCCTGATAAAGGACGGGTGCCTAAAACTCCCTGTTTCTTGGTCCTCTTTTATATTTTCCTTTGATTTCTTATCTTCCCTTCTCACTGTTAAGGCTACATCCTGCTACACGACCTAAGCTAATGTAGTAACATGTAGTAACAGATTTGTGGATGAGCATTTAATTTCATTTTTGAACGACTGCTTTCTTTCCACTTTGGGACAACAGCTATAAGTTACAGATCAGGGAGGACCAGACTTCTTGGGTCTCTGAGTCTCTTGGGAAAATCCTAGAAATCTATCGGAACAAACACATCCTGCCTCTGCATCCTGACCCTCCTGTTTTTCTCCTAACTGCTGTGCAGAACAGTTGAGTTGTCCGGGGTCTACAGCATCCTTCAAGATCAGCTCAAGAGGACTCTACTTATCTAAAGTGAAAGACTAATTAAGTTGTTTATTTTTTTAAAGCAAAAGAACTCTTTTTGCCCTCTTTTTGTCTCCTTTCTTATGTAATATGGACGGTGCAGCAGTTTTTTAATTGTAATTTTTCTTCCTGTGCTATTCCTGTGTGGTTTTACTTGAAAAGCAGCCAAATGATAAATCATATATAAGTATCCTGTCTCCTCCGTCGGGTCTGATTAATACTTCAAAGAAGCCACATGGCCTCCACCTGTTAGTATGGTTTGTCTTGTGTATCTTTTGAGACAGAGATTTGCAGCATTCCCTGTTATACGTTTGTTAGTAATAAGCTGCTTGTTTATGAAGATCAAAATTTGCCTTGTTAACTGCTGAAATCTTATGTCTGAAATGAAAATATCAATATCTTAAAAATAAGCCCTAAAATATTCCTTCTTACTTAAGATAATTTTTCTTAAGCATCTAACACAGTGCCATTCTGTCATTCAATAGACATTAGTTGACCATCTATGAAGTTATAGAGAGTAGCAATACAGAGCCATTCTCCTTGAAACCTAGTTTAGGAGATTAAATAGCATATAAATAAATGAGCTAAATGTTCAGGAATTCTGGTAGCCGTACCTGGGAGGTAAAACAGGGGCATAAACGAGGTATGTAGGTCGAGGCCTTACCCCAATCCTGGGCCCCGGCAGGGTCCCAGCAGTTACCTGCAGGCTGCAGGGGCCTTAGTTAGCATGCACAGCTGGGGAAGGATTCACTGGTAAGGAAAAGAGAATCTGTTCACAGATCTTTTGGTGTTAAAGGGAAGAATACACTAGCTGTGTTTTCAGTGTTCTTAGGCTGGTCTGCAGGCAGGACTGAGCTGCACCAAAGCTCCATGTGCAACAGAGCACCAATGTGGGAGCACCAGGCTTTACCTCTGAGAGCCACCCTGGTGGCACTAACCTTGGGCTTAAATGGTTTAAGAATCACCACCAGCAAGAAGGCAAAGTGTTCTGAGTTAATTACATGAATTCTGAGTGGAAGAGGATTAATCCTGAAGCTAATGAAGCTTCATCTTCATGGCCTCTCACTGCACCAGCCCCTTCCAAGGCCCGAGGGGGCCCTAGGACTGTGCTCTCAAGGACATACTTTTTTTTTTTAAAGAATTTATTTATTATTATTTATTTATTTATTTATTTATTATTTTTCACTGCAGTGGGTCTTTGTTGCTGCTCACGGGTTTTCTCTAGTTGTTGTGAGCAGGGCTACTCTTTGTTACGGTGAGCCGGCTTCTCAGGGTGGTGGCTTCTCTTGTTGCAGAGCTTGGGCTCTAGGTGAGCAGGGTTCAGTAGTTGTGGCACGTGGGCTCAATAGTTGTGGCTTGCAGGCTCTAGAGTGCAGGCTCAGTAGTTGTGGCGCACGGGCTTAGTTGCTCCGTGGCATGTGACATCATCCTGGAACAGGGATCGAACTTGTCCCCTGCAGTGGCCGGCAGATTCTTAACTGCTGTGCCACCGGGGAAGTCCCAGGGCATAGATTTTGAATGTGACATTTTCTTGTGCTGAAGAAAAGAAGGAATTCAGTAAAATAATTTCTTACCCAGAGGCTAAGAAAGTAATTCAGTGCATGGAGCACTGGATCCAAGAATCAGATTTGCTCAGGAAACCAAGAAGAAACTGAAGAGGTTTAGAAAGCACATGCTGCCTTTTCATCAGTACAGGGTTGGTGGAAGGATAAAAATAAAATCAAACATGATGGATTGACCAACCCAGAGGAAAGGAAAGCTGTTTAAGGATCAAGGTCAAGATGCTAAGGGACAAAAGCAGGGAAATGGGAGCGTGACTGTCAGCACAGACAGATACAAAGGGAAAAGGAGACGCCCCAGGTGCAGGTGCTCTTAAAGAGGGCTCTGGATCTAGCTTTTGGTCAGTCAGAAATGGTGACTGAGAACCAGCCCAGCCCACAGAGGAAGCAAGGTGAGATGTAAGGGAGCAGCTTGGAATGAAGACACAGAAGCAGGACGAGATCCAGGAAAGTACTGAGAAGTCCCTTCTTCACATGTCAGATTCTGTCTTCTTTTCAAGTCTTTCTCCTTTGTATCAGTCAGAATAGACTCTGTTCTGCTGCTGGACCAAGTTATCCCCCAGATCTCAGTCACACACACACACACACACACACACACACACACACACACATTTATCAACAAGCTACAAACGTACTGTGGTCACTGAGGCTCCACCATCCTGCACATGTACCATTTGGAACAGGCAGCTTCTGGGGCAGGAAAGAGAGAGACTAGAGAATCATACTTGGGCTTTTCACTGCCTCCACTCGGAAGTGACGCAGGTGACACCCACCCACATGTCATTGGCCAGAACTAGTCACTGGGCTCTAGGAAAACACATGCTTGTTGAGCATTACTGTCTATGCCACATCCTTCAATAAAACTGTTGATAGCAATTCTGTCAGTTTTTTCTTGCCTTGGAGAAGCTTCTGAGGTACATGTTTGTACAGAAATTGAATGTGATCGGATCCTTCCCAGGGTGGGATTTGAAGGCATTTTCTATTTGATTCCTTTAGCTGCTGTGTTTCTGACTCCTTACATCTATTTTAGTGTGTGAAGAGTGTGATTAGTCAGATTTGTGTCTCCTCGGTTCCCCACTTCCCTTCCCCTGCCCCCATAGTCACTAACTGCAGGGTTATTTTCAGCCTTTGTTCATGCATTCATTTTTTAATTATCCAATATTGCTTAAGCTCTTACTATGTGTCTTTACCGGGCCATAAAGATACATTGAAGAATAAGACACAGTCCTTGCTCTCAAGAAGCTCCCATTTTGGAGACAGTAAGCAAGTTTTTATAGACTAAATAGAAATGGCAGTAATTTTGAGCTGGAAGCATAAGCAAGAGCACCACAGAGGTGACAGCCCTGTGCATTTATAAAAATGGGCAGATTTATAAATAATCTATCTGTAATGGGTTTGAAAATGTGTCCTCTAGAATTCAAGTGTGCATAAATGTAGTATTGTCTGCTTTTATAACTGATTTCATCTTGCTCACTAGCAAGGGATTTTGGTGTGGATTAAAAGTTTCCATAAAGTTAACACAGCTGCTCTCATTTAAAATGTGTCCTTCAAGTTAGCTCAGTAATAATTTATCTTGTCAATTATAGGTTCAAATTTCCTGTTGAGATTGATTTTCCTGTTTTTAGGAAGCATCTTCTCTGTTTCTCCTCACAAAGATGGTGTCCAGGACAAAGGGACTTCTTACTGTTCCATGGCAGTGAAGCAGGGTCCTTAGTCTGCATGCTCTGCACTTAGTAACTGCTTGTCTTTGATTTAGTAGCTTTGATCTGGTCTGGTCTCTGGGCATCAGGTGCTGGACCTGTGGAGAAATGAATGAGGCCAATTCAGTGCCAAGCTCTTTGCTAGATGTTGCTGGTCATGGACTGCAAAGAGCTGAACAGGGATGATGGGCTGGACCTCAGCCAGCTCATGACCTTGCTCTTTCTTTAATGCCCTAGTGATGAAGTGGTCTTTGGTAAAGGAGACTTTACTCACCCTTGTACCATCCATGCAAGGAACACAGATGGTGAGGTGGGTCTCCAACGCTTTGGTGCAACAACTCAATTAACAATTTCCTTTTAATGTTGTATAGATCATTTTTAATTCAAAAAGAATATTTTGTATTTTAGTCACCCTGTTTCTGATTGGTCCTAAGGAACTATTCCTCAAGCATGGATGTTTAATTATAAACTTCCCTAGCAAAGAGCTTACTTAACCTCCATTTTCTCATGTGTAAATTGGTAATAATAATGGCACATTACAATATTGTTGTAACATATTGTATTGTTTTAAAATCCACAAGGCCAATCAAACAGTTATCCCAAGTAAAAGAACAGAATTCTTTCCACTCTTTACTTCTGCACTTCTAATTCAGTGTATAAGCTGTTGAACTAAATTTTTTACAACAAAATTTTCTTCCTGTTACAGTCATGTGTGGTTTTAATTGAAAATGTGCCAAATGATAAGTATGTAAACATCCTGCCCACTTGGCCATATCTGATTAAGACCAGAACATGAGGCTTCAAGGTCTTCACCTGTCAGTATGCTGTGGTTTGTCTTCTGTGTCTTTTGATACACAAAGACACTTGCAGCATCTATAAATTTTCAGGTATGGCTGTCCCAGCACTGCTCTGGGAATGGGGCTGCGTTTGTTTCTGGATATTGGAATTTATTCCGTTCATTGCAGAAACATGCTGTAGTGAGGCATGCATAGCTCTTACCATTTAATAGAATTGTAATATCATTACACAAATGATGCAACTTGCATTGTGCTGTTAAGTCCTCACAACAAGTTGAGTTATGTTCTCAAAACAGTTCTTTTTGATTGGAATGATTTGTGTAAAACACCCTGCAGAGTGCTATTCATTCATTCATTCATTCATTCATTCATGTATTCAATAGACACAGTTTGGGATTTTTAATTAGCCAGGCATTGGGCATATGGAGGTGAATTAGACACAGAATTTCTACCAAGAACATTCAAGCTTATAAAGTAAGATTGGCAGGTAAACAATGGAGTTCATGAAATGGTTACAGATGGTAGAGTTTCATGAACAGTAGAATGGGGGCACAAAAGAGGGCGGGGACATTTGTAGAAGGCTCACAACTCTGATTGGTGCCAATTATCATCACACAACTGTGGTTTCCCAGTAGAAATTGACAGGCTCCAGTCAAGGCTTGACGTAACAGAATTTAATTTCCTGTTCTAGAGTCCTGTGATTCCTGGGATGGGATGGAGAGAGATGCCCTAATACGACTTCTCTACTACTGCTAAGTACCACTACTAGCCAGCACTTATCACTTACTAATGCCAACTCACTTAATCCTCACCCAAACTCTCTCATCTAGGCCCGACCATAACTCTTCTTTTACAGATGAAGCCCATACACAGAGAGTTTAAGAACCCTGTTCAAGGTGGCACACGTGATATGTGGCTGAGTGATGAGTCAAGACAAGGCAGCCTGGCTCCCGAGTCTGTTCTCCTGCCCACTGCACTGCACTCTCCCAAGTTCACTGTGGGACCCAGCTGGTTGGTGTTGTCTCTAAAACTTTCCTTCTTTTCAAATCTTTGACAAGATCATACACTGATATTTCTTTATGTGTCAAAGAAGACTTACCTTCATCAGAGGGTGAGTTGGTCCATGGTGACCCTGCACCCCAAGCTCTGGGGTTTAGGGGGCTGCTTGGGGACAGCATGCCAGCCCTGAGTTAGCCCCTCCTTTCCAGCCCATCCCTCCCCTAAAACAGGGTCTGGGACTCTTAACAGTGTCTTCTCTGTGAGATCTGAATTCTGAGGTAAGTGAGACCATGTGTACCTGGTTCCCTAAATGCATCCCTATGTCATCCTGTGGAAAGGGATGCCTGGATGCCAGGAAGCACATCCTGTGTTCTAGGTGTCTGGCTGATGGTTTCTGGTGATGGTGTGGAGTCCAAAACTGGGTAATGAATATTAAATCTGGGCCCTAGAAGGAGTATAGCATCAACTCTGAAAGACTGAGCAGATCCTGGTTCCAAGAGTTTAAATTCAAGTTCTGATATTTATAATCAGTCATTATCATTAATGTGTTAAGGGTTCAGATATAGAAGGAGATGGGCTCAGGTACAGCCATGGGGCTTGGGAGTGAGAGAATCAGATGACAAGAAAGTGATTCTTAGAAAATTAGTGGGTAGATGTTAGACTGTTGCGGAGGAGAAATACATGTGCTCATTGTCTTTTCTCTGTTTCCCTGTGCCCAAGTCTCAAGGGGAAAGGAAGGGCCTGGCAGGAACAGAGAAGCTGTGTCTGCTGACCTGGATGAGGGGGTCCTTCTGGTGGGGATGTGACAGGGCTGTGGACTGACCCGCAGCTGCCCTCAGGGTTGGTCCCACTGAGACCTTCAGGTGTGGGATGGGGAGGGCGTGATGCTATCTCTGATGTCTGGTGGGGACTCAGGGGTGTTTGTGTCACAGGAAGCTTCGTTCCCAAGTCTGCATGCTGAAATGTTGAGAGTCAGGGTGAGGGGGCCACAGGGTGGGCTTGTGTGGACCATAGGATATATCAGGGTAACTCCGAGCCTGAGGGGGTGTGAGGAGTGGGGGTAGCATGTTAGTGACCTTGAATTTTGTCACTATCTCATATCCCCTCACTGCCCTTCTCAGTCTCTATACTCATCCCAGGGCTATTTTCTGGGAGCATCTGGGAGCTTCTGTGATCAGTGGAAACCAGAACAAGGCATCAGTGGCTAAACTGGGCAAAAGTCCTTTTTGCTTTGATCTTTCCCCTCAACTCATCTGGGCTTCCATTTTGTCACCAGCTTTCTTCCTAAATGCAGAATAAAGGAGGTGGGTCACTGATGTTTTCAGGCAGCCTGTACCCCTTCTCTTTTCTGTTTCACATGCCTCTTCTTTGCCCCGTCGCTTGCAGCCACCCTCTAGCAGAAGACTTTCTATTTCCCCTTTCTGTCTGGAGCAGTTCCCTTAAATTATATTTTGCATCTTCTTTAGTTATGGTTTATCATACGACTGTGTTCTGAATCCCACCAAACCAAATTCTCAATATATAAAGGGGAATAATTCGAAGTTTAGAAAACTTTAGTTTTTCAAAACTATTTATTTTCTTCTCAGGATCCCAAAATCCTATTTTTGAGGGTTATAGTTAAATGATAACTTCTCCTTTCTCTTTATTTCCTGTAACAGCAATCTCTCTCTCTCTCCTGAAGCATCATTTAGTGACTGCCTGAAAGGGATATTTCACAGAAAATGAATGCAAAAAAAAGGAAAAGAATTTAGCATGTCTAAATAGTCCCCTTATATATAGTTATTGTGTCTCTGCACCTAAGTACCCATCTATTATCTGTCTGTCTTTCTGTCACCACCACCATCATTAATCTATCATCTCATCTATTTAAATATTTTTTTAGTGTCTATATTCTATTTTCATTAATTCCTTGATAGTTCAAACAAAGAGTCTGATGTATTCACCAATGACCCATTCTAGGATGTTTAAATATCACATAGATATTCACTGTGATCTTTTTAAAAAAAACAAAAACCAAGCAATGAAATTTTACTTCACTCTGGCTTCCAGGAATTCCAAGCTCCGCCACCTTGTGGCGATCCTATAAACTGCAGCACATGCAAAGTGGAAACTGATACTATTAGAGAAGCAGCATCCATGTAGAAGCTGATGCCTCAGGCACTGGACAAGTTCACTAACAGAGTGAGTGGATTACAGTTTGACCCTGTACTTTCTTTGAAAAATTAATCATTTAAGTATTTGGAACTCAGAAGTCTAGAATCCATCAAGGACCACGGAAGATTCCATGTCTACTTGAGTTACGGGCAGGCAGGGAGCTCTGGGAAAGGGCAGAGGTGGAGGCTGCAGGGAGACACCAACACAAGAGTCTCCTCTGCCTGGAACACCTCTCACCCCAGGCCTCCTGGAAGAGAGAGTGACCTAGACCTGGGGTGGGATGAAAGCGAGAGGTTTATTTTTTCTTTTTCCTCCTTTAAAGGTTGAGTGATTCAGAGGACAAGAGATTTCTAGATACTACATAACAATGTAAAAAATTGAATATTTTTGTCAGTTGACTAATTATAAATTCCTTTTCTGCAATTATAATAATATTAGTAACAACAATAACTCCCTTTCTGGTTACGTATTACAAGTAAATAATCTGAAATGTGCACAAAACTTATGTGAAAAGATTTATGGTAACATTAATTACGTAAAATTGAGGATATGGAATTTTCCTCTCCACCTTCCTCTGTATCCTCATTCTTTTCTCCTTTTCCTCTCTGGTAGTGATTGATAAATTATTACCATTGAGGAAGCTAAGTGTTAATGTGTTCTTATTTTCAAAAGGATATGAGATGTCTACCAACTGCAATTGCCATAAAACAATTTAAATTTTAAATCAGAATAACATTTTTATTAATTTACATTGGGAACTGCAACTGTCAGATATACTGCATATTTCCTGAATGTGGCCAAAGCATCTTCTACCTGTAACCCACAAGAGTAGAGGAGGAGATGGTATGAAATGATTGAAAACCTATTTAATGAATAGGGGAAGTTGAATATTTAGTTCGAAGTTTTAATGGCTTCAAAATCTTCAAGCATACAAACCTATCTTTCCATCAAAGATGCATGTACCTTCCCTTTCAATGAGACAACATTATATGCCTTTCAGGAGATCAGCCTGTTGTATAACCAGTAAGGGCGTTCTCTGGCTTAACAATCTTAGCATGGGCACATCCACTGTTCATCTGATAGCTCTGTTTTGCTCCTGGAGTAAAATTTTAAGCTGAGTTTCAACCAAGACATCAAAATGTAGCAGAGATGAAATTCTCAAGCCTACTAACTACAGAATTTGCAAAAGAAATACATTAGACTTGGTTGCATGGCACTTGGCCCCTTTCAGCACATTGTGGATATTAAAGGGATCATACTTTCAAGAGAAGAACATTATTTTGAAGGAGGATTTGGGCCCCTTTTGTCCTGAGTGCTGAAGCTGCAGATGTTTCCTCATGCTCCCCAGTCTGAGGCAGGTGACCTCTGCCCAAAAGCTACTCCAATCCCCTGTCCGCTCAGAGAAACCTGAGGCTGGAAATCTAGGTTAGAATGCGGCCTTGCAGAGAGAGGCAGCCTGAGGCCTGCCCTCCTCCTCTTCCCTTTTCCCTCACCTCCCACACAGTCAGAGAGCAGACGCTGCACCCAGTCTGTGCATCTTTGTTCCTTATAAACCAGCACCTTCAAACCCTGACGTGCAGGAGAAGAACCTGGAAAGTTTGTGACACACAGAGTCTATTTGCTAGGCCTGGGTGTGGCCTGAGAACTCTCATTTCTAACAAGCTCCAAGGTGATGCTTCTGCTCCTTGCAGGCAGACCACACTTTGAGAAGCCCTGGTCTAAACCACAGCCCCACCTCCACAGCAAACAGCAGGCCCTTGGTCACCCTCAGGACCAGGGTTGCCCACTCGTTGTCCCCTCTGGGGAGGACGTGTTGGGAAGAGGCTGATGCTGGTCTTGAAGCAGGCTGGGCTCCATCTGGGCATGGAATTCCTTGTTCTGTGACCCAGATTGGTCTAGCAGGGGGATGGCATTGACCCCATGTGACTGTGCCTGTCCACTCTGCTCATGGAGTTCTCTCCCTCATGGTGGGCTGGCTGGGGGGTATCCTGGGCAGTGTCCTCTAAAATGCAGCTTCCAAGGCAGGGCCTTTCTGGACTGAGTCTAAAGGGGGTTCTGCCTGCACACATTCTAATCACTGCACTGAGCCTGTGTTTTGCAGGAAGAAAAATGGTACAAGTGCACCAGCCAGGTGGCTTTGACCCCTGAGCCCCATCCGGCTCTCAGGGCAAGACTGCTGGCCCTGGGCAGCTGCACAGAGAGGAGGGGATCGGATGCGTAAATACCCTGAAGACTACACCCCCTCTCATCCTGGAGAAGGAGGATTTAGCCCCAGCTGACATGTGCCTGCTGGACAGAGTGGTCTTAGGGGCTAAGAAGGATCCTGATGGGGAAATGTTAGGTTCTGTCAAAGCCCTGTGTCGCTATGAGCCCCTCTGTGCTCTAGAAACCCATCTCCAGGTCATTGTGAGAAGGGGGGAAAGACTAACCATCTCATCCCCTCAACCTGCTGGTTCCCACCTCACCCCTTCCACATTCACCTGTGAATCCTATGCTGCTGGTCCTCATCTTCTGCTGACATGATAATTATTCCTGTATTTCAAGCCTTCTTGTAGTTCTCTGCTTTGGCCCTGAGCTAAGTCACGGGGAAGATCAATGCTTGATCCACCAAAAATATTCTCCACGGGCAACCTGATCCCACACCCTGACCCTGCGAGATCTCACAGTCTGCGGCCATCAGCCAGGACGATCAGGGGAGAGAAAGCCACTCATGCTTTTTGATGCAACTTCTCTACGCCAGTCCCCATCATGGGGGCCTGGTTCTTAAGGACCCACGGAAGCAGGAGGTCAAGGGCCCATGTTGCTCATATAAGGAGATGTTGAAGATTCAGAAGCTAATTGGTGTTTGAGCTTCAGAAACTGGCAGATGAAGCCTCCTATAGCATCTGAAATGGTAAAAGGTGTTGCTATTGGCTCTCAGTAGGGAGGATGTCAGGGGATGGGTCTATATAGACCTGTGTTGATGCCCTGATGCCTCCTCACAGGGTGATTTTACAGCTGGGACTGTGACCTTGATGACTTGGAGTCCGCATGGCTCTCCATGGACACCTCTCCCTTCAGGGACTCTGTTTCCTCCTCCTCAGCACCGTGGTGGGTGGTCAAGGTAAGAACTGCCCCTCTTTCCTGGGGTCAACAGCAGGGAGTGGATGCCTTGGTAAAGGGAAAGGTCTCTGGAGTTCTGGAGCCGCAGCCTCAGTGTAGACCCTGTGTTTTTGACCAAAATGGAACCACACTGACTGTGAATATTGGTCCCTGTCCTGTGGAGGGTCGACTGGTCATAGTGGCAGATTTTACAGAGAAATGATGTTTGGTGTGGACTGAGGGAGGTCAGCTTCCGTCCCCTCCACCATCTCCCTTGTTTTCAGGGAGCTTCCATGAGTCCCATTGGCTCCAGTGTGGGGAAGGTCCAGCGACTGACCTCAGCTGGGACTCTGGGCTGTTCCCTGCTGCGTAGACACTGCCCCTGGGATTCCCGTGTTTTATGCATTTATGCTCCTTTAGGCTCTGTGCTTGTGTGTGTGTGAGTGTGTGTGTGTAGGGTGTGTGCGTAGGGTGCGTACGGTGTGTGAGGAGCATGTGCAGCCTGTCTCTGTGAGAGGAACAGGGCTGCCGAGGAGTGACTGAGTCCGTTGGGCTGTGAGACACACAGGGTGCCCACACGGCTGGGTGTCATGTCAGCTGCCTGTAACCAGATCGTAGATAATCGTGCACCTGCCTGCTTTTCTCTGGCTCCTCTCCTCCAACCCCACGGCCTCCCCTCTGCCTATTTCAGTGTTTGCCCAGCACTGGGCTCTGTGGGAGGCTCTGCCTCCTGGCCTCACCTGTTCCCACCAGGTATCCATGTGGAGCAGAGGGACCTGCAGCCGGGAGAGGGGACCTCTTGTTTATAGAGAGTAACCTATGCACAGCACCATTTGTATAAAGTTCCCGAGTCCCTGGCCCAGTCCCCGTGAATTGTCTTCTGACATGCTGGGGTCCTGGGATGGTCCTTTCTGCTCCCTAGGGTCTGCTGTGAATGCTGTAGGGTGTCTTTTTTCTCTCCTGCCCTCTTCTGTCCCTCCCTGGGGGCTGGTTTCCACTGGGCAAGAGGACGGCAGGCATCAGAGATGGGGCAGCAGAAAATCTCATCTTCAGCCTGGAGGAGGCGGCTCTTTCAGATTTGGGTGTTGATCCAGCAGAGACTCAGTACAACCCTGCCTCCTTTCAGTGCTCACTGTCATCCCGCTGGACCTCAGTCTCTAGTCCCCAACTCTCCCTGGGAAGCCTGATCCCTCCTTGTCTCTGCCCCTCGAATGCTGCGCAGATGCTAGTGAAGAGTCTCCTCCTGGCTGCTTTGAAGTGCAGAGTTTGATTTTGGTCCCATGAGGGGAAGAGACAATGTGTATTCTGATACGAGGCCCCCTCCTCTTACTAGGAAAAACTGTAGGAAGTTTCCTCAATAGTTACTTAAGAAGCAAGACCATTTCTCCAAAGCAAGCACTCTTTTCGTTTTCTTTGAAACAACACCATTCAGAGTTATCTTACTAAAATTGTATTCTTCTACATCATACTTCATTGGAATTGCTCCTCATAAAATTATTATCTTGGCCTTTCTGAGCATCTGGTGATTTCTGAGCTGGGCCCACATTATAGGAGCCTCCACTTTGAAATTCACGATGGGCACTGGCATAAAATTATCCCTCAAACTCAATTTATGCCATTATACACAAAAACATAGACTCTTAAGATTAGATAATTCAGTATATATTGTTTCATAACCTGTTTTTAAAAGTTAAGAATATATTTTGCACATCTTTATATATCATTAACTATTCTTTTACACAATAAAAATGTTTTTGCCGAGACCAGCTCGGCGACTCGAGGTGAGTGACAGGTGCCGCAAGCTTGAAGAAGACACAAACACAGACTGAAGAGAAAAGTGGGACCGGGGGGCTCAAGACCTCTCGGATCAAGACCCTGCTGATTAATCCCACGTTGCTTTTATTGAGTTTTCGGCATAGTCTAAGGGTCTGACACTCCCAGGTTAATCCCATAAACAATCAAAGGCCTCACATGACTGGGGGCAATGATCTTTGTTTGCCTCCTGGGTCCTGATTTGAGCTGGGTGTGGAGAGCAAAGCAGCCCTGGGGGAAGGAGACCTCTCTCAGAAGGATTAAGGGTCTGTGCCCCACCCGTGTTGGCCCCTCTGTGACTGTGCCTGTCTTAGGTTGTTCCTCCTCTGAGGAATCTTACCCGTCTTTGGCTAACCAGCCATCCCTCAGGACCAAACAGGGTGATATTAGTCTCCATGCCCCACACCCTCAGCTCCTCCACTGCTCAAGCAGGACATTCTGAATCCCATCGCTCGGCCCACATACTTCAACATTTTCAATGTTTCAAAAAGGTTCCAGAATGTCTTCCCACATGTTTTATTGTAGTGTTACAAAAATAATAGGATATTCCAGGGATAAATGAAAAATTTTAATCTCTTCCAATTATTTTCTTATATAATTGAAATGCAATATATCCACCTAATCACGTGTGTTGTGCATATTAATGAAAATTCAATTAACGATCAAGTTAAGGAGAAAAAAAGGGCATTTTATTCCACCCCCACTGAGGATAATAACCTGGGAAGCAGATTTGCAGAAAGCTTTGGGTACTGTTCTGCCTGTTAGACGTCAAAGGCACAGTCACATACATTTTTGAGACAAAGGATTGTACATGAAGATGACATACTGATATTTTACATAGGACAGATAGTCCGGGTAAGCAGCAAGTCACCATGACCCCCTACAGAGCTGGGAAAGAACGCTATATATTCTTTTAAACAAGTTACATTGCTATTGTCGGAAGAAAGGAAAAGAAGTTAACCTTCAAGGACGAGCAGGCACTCCCATACTTGGGAAGTTCTGGTTAATGTGTAATGCAGATGACACTGCACACTAAGGAAGGAGGGAGGAAGCCCGAACAAACACACAGAGAGAGTTTCATGTTTAACTTTTCTTGCCCTGCCCTAAAATATAAATTTTATTTCATCAGGCTTTTAGTAGTTTTCAACATTTTTGCTGTTATGGAAAAAGTTGCTCCTAACTTCTCTGTAAATAAGTGTAAGGACCATTCTTGATTGTTTCTCTTAATAACATTCTATGAGTGGAATTGCTCTTTTATAGGCTATGAATACCCTTAAGGCTTTTGATATATAGAGATTAATTACCTGCAGAAATACCTGCACTGACTTTTATTTCCACCAATATTGTATGAGAATATTAGTCTCCACATACCCTCACCAGCATTTGCTTTTAATCAAGTTTTTAAATCTTATGCAGTTTTATAAGCAAAAACTAGTGTATATTAGCTAACTTAATCCTTCATTTACTCCATTAGTTGCTCATGACATTTGTCCTTTTTGCCTTGTTATGTTTGGCACTTTTGTCGTGATATATACGGGAGCCGACTGTGACTACTATACCACTGAATACCTACACTGCACTCACTTATGTGAACTTACGTGAGTGTACAACAGTCCTGCAGGGCAGAATATATTTTTTATCTCAAAAAAAAAGATCAGAAAACTGGGGCAAAGCAAGTTAAATTACTTGCCTAAGTGAGACAGGTATAAGTAGCACAGGTAAGATTTGAACCCAAGCAATTTGGGTTCAGAGTCCTTGTCCCTATAGAGTTTTTCCATTTGTCGGCAGCAAATACATCCCTCACGTTCTTGTTTTCATTTTATCTTTTCTTTGTTTTCAGAGTCGTGGAAGTTTCTAATATCAATTATATATAAAAACTTCCCGTTTTTTTTGGTTTTTGCTTTCAGCGTCTTGTTAAGAAGGTTCTCTACTTCAAGTTAAATAATTTCATCTTTGTTTAAAAAAATTTAAACTATATCTAGGTATGTCAATACTAAATAACTGTGTAAGTTGTTTGTGTCATAAAAAGTGATATCTAATTTTATTTTATTTTTCCAATATATTTTCTTGCATTATGTCTTTTTCTTTTCTCACTGATTTAAATCCACTTAAAAAAACATGTTAAAGTATGCCTTTTTCCACATTTGCTTTTTGGAATTCACTTAGACTTTCATTTCACAAATGCTTATTAAGTTAAAGATGGGCTTGTGGGGTATTAAATCCATATTCTTTGCAGGTCACTAGATGCCTAGCGGTGGTGAATGAAGTTCCCTGGCCCATAAAACTTATAGTCTAGTGAGGCTCGGCACCAAAACAAGAATTTATAATAAACTCTGATAAATGCCATCAGTGGAGACACCAACAAGGTTACTCAGTCTAGCTGGGAGAAGCATAGTTTTCCCTAAAGAAGTAAAATTTAAACTGAGACCGTACATTCTGGAAATGAAGTTGTTTATTGTTTAAAATTTATGGTATTGTTAATAATGCCTAGTATATAAATGCATGTATGCATACATGTTCACTATATGTCACTTTGAATTAACATGATTTATTTTAGTTTATTTCAATTATTTTTTAATATAAATTCTATTTTTAAAAAATAATTTTATTTTTTGGCTGTGTTGGGTCTTCATTGTTGTGCATGGGCTTTCTCTAGTTGCAGCGAGTGGGGGCTACTCTTTGTTGTGGTGCACAGGCTTTTCTTTGTGGTGGCTTCTCTTGTTGCGGAGCACAGGCTATAGGAGAGTGGGTTTCAGTAGTTGCGGCATGTGGGCTCAGTTGTTGTGGCTCACGGGCTCTAGAGCACAGGCTTAGTAGTTGTGGCACAAGGGCTTAGTTGCTCCGTGGCATGTGGGATCTTCCCAGACCAGGGATCGAACCTATGTTCCCTGCATTGGCAGACAGGTTCTTAACCACTGCACCACCAGGGAAGTCCCGGTTTATTTCAACTACTAAAGGCTGAGAAATATATTCTGAGCGTTCATAACTATTATTTTTCTGTCAAAATTTTCTTGTATTGGCAAAAGCTTTGTACCATATATGTATATATTTTCTTTCTATGTTTTCCAGCTTTGTTGTGGTATAATTTTCATATAATATTGTGTAAGGTATACAATGTGATGATTTGAAACACACACACACACACACACACACACACACACACACATGGATAAACAAAAATTATCTGGACTCTGGCTGTAGTTTTAACAGAAGTTTTAATATAACCGGAGTGGGGATAATTTTTCACTCAACCTCGTTTGTGTGTGTGTGTGTGTGTGTGTGTGTGTTTGTGTGTGTGTATAATGAAATGACTACCACAGTAAGGTTAGTTAACGCATCGCTTAGTTACCTTTTTGTGTGTGTGATGAGAATTTTTAAGAGCAACTGATTAGTAACTAAGTATATGATACAGTGTTATTAACTACAGTTCCCATGCTGTACGTTATATCCCCAGAATTTATTCACATGATAACTGAAAGTTTGTACACTCTGACCACCTTCATCCATTCCTTTGCACCCCCCCCCCCAGTGTCCAGGCAGCCACCAAATTACTCTTTGTTGCTATGAGTGCAATTGTTTTTTGGATTACACATGTAAGTGAGCATATACAGTATATCTCTGTCTTATTTCACTTAGCATAATGCCTCCAGGTCCATCCATGTTGTCCCCAAAGGCAGACATTGCTTCATTCTTATGGCTGAATAATTATTCCCTTGTATGGATATCTATATCATCTATACCTATATTTATACTTATGTCTACAGATACACGCATGTCTTTATATTTATCACTTTTTCCTTATGCTTTGGTTGTTAATGAATATTTTGCTTGTTTCCATGTCTTGATTATTCTGAATAATGCTGTAATGAACATGGGGGTGCAGATATCGCTTTGAGATCATGATGTATATGATTTCAAAGACATACTTGAAGTGGAATTTCTGGATAGCATAGTAGCTCTATTTTTAATTTTTTGAGGAAACTCCATACTATTTTTCATAGTGACAGTAGCAACTTATATCCTCACCAACATCATGCATGTCCTTGCCAATGCTTGTTCTCTCTTATCTTTTTGATGATAGCCATTCTAAGAGGTGTGAGATGATAGCTCGTGGTTTTGATTTTCATTTTTCTGATGATTAGTGATGTTGAGAACCTTTTCATATACCTGTTGGCCATTTGCATATGTTTGGAAGAATGTCTCTTCATGTCCTTTGCCCATGTAAAGATTAGATTATTTGTTATATTTTTGCCATTTAGTCATATGAATCCCAGATACATTTCAGATATTGTTCTCTTATCAGTTATATGATTTGCAAGTATTATTTTTCCATTCTGTATATTGTCTTTTCTTTTTGTGGATTGTTTCTTTTGCTCTACAGGAGCTTTTTAGTTTGATGTGCTCCCCCACTTTTTTTTTTTTTGTTGCCTGTACTTGAGGCATCACATCTAAAAAATCATTGCCAAGAACCATATCAAGGGGCTTTTTTTTTTTTTTTCCAAGGGGCTTTTTAATCTACATTTATTCTTAGGAGTTTTATGGTTTCAAGTCATAAGTGGATTTATGCCTTAAATGCATTTTGAGTTAATTTTTGTGAATGGTGTAATTAAGGTCGTTTCATTCTTTTGCATATAAACATCCAGTTTTCCAAGTACCATTTATTGAAAAGACTATCCCTTCCCCATGAACATTCTAGGCTCTCTTGTCAAACATTAGTTGAATGGGTTTATTTTTGGGCTCTCAGTTCTGTTCTATTTGCCTACATGTCTATTTTCATACCATTACCGTACTGTTTGATTACTGTAGCTATCCTCTTTCATTCTCAAAGATTGCTTTGGATGTTTGGTACTTTTGTGGATCCACACAAATTTTATGTTTTTTTATATTTACGTGCAAAATGCCATTGGGATTGCATTGAATCTATAGATGGCTTTGGGTAGTATGGACATTTCAACTATATTGAACCATCCTTATAGTTTTTAGTGTACAGATCTTTCACTTCTTTGGTTAAATTTACTCCTAAGTAATTGTTTTTGATGCAGTTTTTTGTTTGTTTTTTTTTTTTTGGCGCACAGGCTTAGTTGCTCCGTGGCATGTGGAATCTTCCCAGGGCAGGGCTCGAACCCGTGTCCCCTGCATTGGCAGGCAGATTCTTTACCACTGCGCCACCTAGGAAGTCCGATGCAGTTTTTTAAAATAATTTTATTTAATGATTTATTGGCTGTGTTGGGTCTTTGTTGCTGCATGCAGGCTTTCTCTAGCTGCGGTGAGCAGGGCTACTCTTTGTTGTGGTGCATGGGTTTCTCATTGCGGTGGCTTCTCTTGTTGTGGAGGATGGGCTCTAGGCACACCGGCTTCAGTAGGTCCACCATGAGGGCTCAATAGTTGTGGCTCACAGGCTCTAGAGCGCAGGCTCTGTAGTTTTGGCGCATGGACTTTGTTGCTCCATGGTATGTGGGATCTTCCTGGAGCAGGGATCGAACCCGTGTCCCCTGCATTGGCAGGTGGATTCTTAACCACTGTGCCACCAGGGAAGTCCCTTTGATGCAGTTTTAATGAGATTCTTTTCTTTTTTTTAAAGATATATTGACATACAATAAACTGCATAAAGTGTACAATTTGATATTTTTTCTTATTAGTAATATATATGGCAATCACGATCTATTTTCTTTTTTTCAGATTTTTCTTTGTTAGAGTATAGAAATGCAACTGATTTCTGTTTGTTGATTTCATCTCCTGTGACTTTCCTGAATTTGTTTATTAGTTCTAACATTTTTTTTTTTTGATGGAGTGTTAGGGTTTTCTGTATATAGTATTATGTCATTTGCAAGCAGAGAAAATTTACTTCTTTCTTTTTGATTTGGATGACCTTCTTCCTCCCTTCCTTCCCTCCTTCCTTCCTTCCTTCCTTTTCTTTTTCTTTCTTTTTTCTTTTTCTTTTCCTTCCTTCCTTCCTTCCTTCCTTCCTTCCTTCCTTCCTTCCTTCCTTCCTTTCTTTCTTCCTTCCTTTCTTTCTTTCCTTCTCAGGCTTGGACTTACAGTACTATGTGGAATGAGTGGTAAAAGTCGACATGCTTGTCTTGTTCCTGATCTTAGAGGAAAAGTTTTCAACTTTTCACCATTGTGTGTGATGTTAGCTATGTGCTTCTCATATATGGTCTATGTTTTGTTGAGGAATATTCTTTCTATATCCAATGTTTTTGAGAGTTTTTTTTTTAATTTAAGGATATTTTCTGTATCTATTGAGATGATCATATGATTTTTATCTTTGATTATATTAATGTGATGTATTTATTTATTTCCGTATGTTGAATCATCCTTGCATCCTAGGGATTAATGCCACTTGTTCACGGTGAATAATCCTTTTAATGTGGTGTTGAATTCAGTTGACTGATATTTTGTTGATAATTTTTGTGTTTATATTCATCAGGAACATTAGCCTGTAACTTTTCTTTCTTGTAGTATCCTATATAGTTTTGGTATCAGGTCAATGCTGGCCATACAACACTATTTTGGGAATGCTCTTTCTTCAATTTTTTGAGGAATTTAAGAAAGATAAGCATGATTTCTTTTTTAAATATTTGGTAGTGCTCATCAATAAAAAAAATCGTCCTGGACTTCTCTTTATTGGGAGGTTTAAAATTACTGATTCTATCTCTTTTCTCATGATTGAGCTATTTTGATTTATCAGTTTTTCATGATTCACTCTTGGTAGGTTGTATGTTTCTAGGAATTGGTCCATTTCTTCTTGGCTATTCAATTTTTTGACATATGATTGTTCACTGTAGTCTCTTATGATCCTTTTTATTCTATAGTGTCAGTTGCAATGTCTCCTCTTTCCTATCAAATTTTATTTATTCGAGTGTTCTCTTTCTTTTTTAATTAGTTTAGCTGAAGGTTTATCATTTATGTGTATATTTTAAAAGAACTAACTCTTAGTTTTATTAATTTCTCTATTGTTTTCCTTCTCTATCTCTGTCTTCCCTAATATTTGGTATTTCCTTCCTCTGCTAGCTTTAGGTTTAGTTTGTTCTTCTCTTCTAGTTCTTTGAAGTGTGATGTTAAGTTGCTTGAGATCTTTCTTTTTACTTAATGTATGCATTTATCACTATAAATTTCCCTCTTAGAACTGCTTTAGCTGCATTCAATAGGGTTGGTATGTGTGTTTCCACTTTTATTTGTGTCAAGATATTGTTATTTCCTTTTAAATTTCTTTTTTGATCTATTGGTTGTTTAGGACTGTGTGTTTTATTCTACATATTTAATTTGCCAGCTTTTTTCCTGTTGTTGATTTCTAGTTTCAAATAATTATGTTCAGAAAATATATTTGGCATTATTTCTATATTACTGAAGTTGTTGAGATATCTCAACATATTTGCTAACATATGATATTAGAAAATGTTTGATGTGTACTTGAGAAGAATGCTGCTGTTGGATGAAATAGTCTATGTCTGTTATGTCCATTTGGTTTATAATGTTTTTCAAATGCTGTTTCCTTATTTATTATCTGTCTGAATGATGTATCTGTTGATAATAAATTTTAGGTGCTGTTATATTTAGTGTCTATGTATTTATGATTATTACATTCTCATGATAATTTGCCCTCTTAATTACTATATAATGACCTTTGTTGTCTCTTGCTACTGTATTTGAATTAAAGTCTATTTTGTCTGATATAAGTATAGCTACCTCTTACCTTTTTTGGTTTCTACTTGGCATGAAATATCTTCTACCATCCCTTCACTTTTCGCCAGTGTGTCCTTAAAGCTGAAGTGAGTCTCTTGTAGGCAGCTATAGTTGGGCCTATTTTATTTATCCATCCAGGGAGTCTGTGTCTTTTGATAGAATTTGATCAGCAATTATTATTTCTTTTTCTTCTCTGATTGCAGTGGCTAGGACTTCCAAAACTATGTTGAATAATAGTGGTGAGAGTGGACACTCTTGTCTTGTTCCTCATCTTAGAGAAAATGCTTTCAGTTTTTCACCATTGAGAATTATGTTTGCTATGCATGTGTCATATATGGCCTTTATTATGTTGAGTTAGGTTTCCTCTATGGCCACTTTCTAGAGAGCTTTTTTTTTTTTATCATAAATGGGTGTTGAATTTTGTCGAAAGCTTTTTCTGCATCTATGGAGATGATTATATAGTTTTTATTCTTCAATTTTTTAATATGGTGTATCACATTGATTGATTTGCATATATTGAAGAATCCTTGCATCCCTGGGATAAATCCCACTTGATCATGATGTATGATCCTTTTAAATGTGTCATTGGATTCTGTTTGCTAGTATTTTGTTGAGGATTTTTGCATCTATGTTCATCAGTGATATTGGCCTGTAGCTTTCTTTTTTTGTGATATATTTGTCTGGTTTTGATATCAGGTGATGGTGGCCTAATAAAATGAGCTTGGGAATATTCCTCCCTCTGCAATTTTTTGGAAGAGTTCAAGAAGGATAGGTGTTGGCTCTTCTCTAAATGTTTGATAGAATTCACCTGTGAAGCCATCTGGTCCTGGACTTTTTTTGTTGAAAGATTTTTAATCACAGTTTCAATTTCATTTCTTGTGATTGGTCATTTGTATTTTCTGTTTCTTCCTAGTTCAGTCTTGGAAGGTTGTACCTAAGGATTTGTCCATTTTTTCCAGGTTGTCCATTTTACTAGCATATAGTTGTTTCTAGTAGTCTTTTGTAATCTTTTGTATTTCTGTGGTGTCAGTTGTAACGTCTCTTTTTTCATTTCTAATTTTATTGATTTGGGTCCTCTCCCTTTTTTTCTTGGTGATTCTGGCTAAAGGTTTTTCAACTTTGTTTATCTTCTTAAAGAGCCAGCTTATAGTTTCATTCATCTTTCCTATAGTTTTCTTCATTTCTATTTCATTTATTTCTGCTCTGATCTTTATGATTTCCTTCCTTCTACTAACTTTGGGTTTTCTTTGTTCTTCTTTCTCTAGTTGCTTTAGGTATAAAGTTAGGTTGTTTGTTGGAGATTTTTCTTGTTTCTTGAGGTAGGATTGTATTGATATAAATTTCCCTCTTAGAACTGCTTTTGCTGCATCCCATGGGTTTTGGGTCGTTGTCTCTTCACTGTCATTTGTTTCTAGGTACTTTTTATTTCCTCTCTGATTTCTTCAGTGATCCATTGGTTATTTAGTAGCATATTGTTTAGCCTCCATGTGTTTGTGTTTTTACAGTTTTTTTTTCTCTGATTGATTTCTAATCTCAGAGTGTTGTGGTCAGAAAAGATGCTTGGTATGACTTCAATTTTCTTAAATTTACCAAGGCTTGATTTGTGACCCAAGATGTGATCTATCCTGGAGAATGCTCTGTGTGCACTTGAAAAGAAAGTGTATTCTGCTGCTTCTAGATGGAATGTTCTATAAATATCAATTAAGTCTATTTGGTCTAATGTGTCATTTAAGGTTTGTGTTTCATTAATACTTTTCTGTCTGGATGATCTGTCCATTGGTGTCAGTGGGATGTTAAAATCCCCCACTATTATTGTGTTACCGTTGATTTCCCATTTTATGGCTGTTAGCATTTGCTTTATGTATTGAGGTGCTCCTATGTTGGGTGCATAAATATTTATAATTGTTATATCTTCTTCTTGGATTGATCCCTTGATCATTATGTAGTATCCTTCCTTGTCTCTTGTAATGGTCTTTATTTTAAAGTCTATTTTGTGTGATATGAGTAGTGCTACTCCAGCTTTCTTTTGACTTCCCTTTGCATGGAATATCTTTTTCCATCTCCTCACATTCAGTCTGTATGCATCCCTATGTCTGAAGTGGGTCTCTTGTAGACAGCATACATACAGGTCTTGTTTCTGTATCCATTCAGCCAGTCTGTGTCTTTTTTTTTTTTTTTATATTATTTCGCCATCTGGCATATGGGATCTTTTTTTTTAATTAATTAATTAATTAATTAATTAATTAATTTTATTGGCTCTGTTGGGTCTTTTTTGCTGTGTGCAGGCTTTCTTTTTTTAGTTGTGTTGAGTGGGGGCTACTCTTCATTGTGGTGTGTGGGCTCCTCATTGCAGTGGCTTCTCTTGTTGTGGAGCACGGGCTCTAGGCGTGTGGGCTTCAGTAGGTGCAGCACATGGGCTCAATAGTTGTGCCTCACGGGGCTCTAAAGCGCAGGCTCAATAGTTGTGGTGCATGGGCTTAGTTGCTCTGCGGCATGTGGGGTCTTCCTGGAGCAGGGATCGAACCCGTGTTCCCTGCATTGGCAGGCAGATTCTCAACCACTGCGCCACCTAGGAAGCCCCCAGTCTGTGTCTTTTAATTGGAGCATTTAATCCATTTACATTCAAGATAATTATTGATATGTATGTTCCTATTACCATTTTCTTAATTGTGTTGGCTTTGTTTTTGTAGATGTTTTTCTTCTCTTGTGTTGCCTGCCTAGAGAAGTTCCTTTAGTGTTTGTTGTAAGGCTGGTTTGGTGGTGCTGAATTCTCTTAGCTGTTGCTTGTCTGTAAAGCTTTTGATTTCTCTGTCAAATCTGAATGACGTCCTTGCTGGGTAGATTATTCTTGGTTGTAGATTTTTCTTTTTCATCACTTTAAAAATGTCCTGCCACTCCGTACTGGCCTGCAGAGTTTCTGCTGAATAATCAGCTGATAACCTTATGGGGATTCCCTTGTATGTTACTTGTTGCTTTTCCTTTTTTTCTTTTAATATTTTTTCTTTGTGTTTAATTTTTGTTAGTTTGATTACTATGTGTCTCAGCATGTTTCTCCTTGTGTTTATTCTGTATGGGATTCTCTGTGCTTCCTGGAATTGGGTGACTATTTCATTTCCCATGTTAGGAAAGTTTTCAACTCTAATCTCTTCAAATATTTTCTCAGACCCTTTATCTTTCTCTTCTTCTTCTGGGTCCCCCATAATGTGAATGTTGGTGTGTTCAGTGTTGTCCCAGAGGTCTCTGAGACTGTCCTCACTTCTTTTTCATTCTTTTTTCTTTATTCTATTCTGTGGCAGTTATTTCCACCATTCTATTTTCCAGCTCACTTATCTGTTCTTTGCCTCAGTTATTCTGCTATTGACTCCTTCTATTGTATTTTTCATTTCAGTTATTGCATTGTTTATCACTGTTTGTTTGTTGTTTAGTTCTTCTAGGTCCTTGTTAAACATTTCTTGTATCTTGTTGATCTGTGCCTCCATTCTATTTCTGTGATCTTGGATCATCTTTACTCTTATTACTCTGATTTATTCTTCAGGTAGCTTGCTACTCCTTTTCATTTATTTGGTCTTGTAAGCTTTTATCTTGCTCCTTCATCTGCAACATATTTCTCTGTGTTCTCATTTTGTCTGACTTTCTAAGTTTGTGGCCTCCTTTCTGCAGACTGAAGGGTCATAGTTCCTCTTGCTTCTGGTGTCTGCCCCTTTGTAGGTGAGAGTGGTCCAGGGGCTTATGCAAGCTTCCTGGTGAGAGGAGCTGAGTCTTATCCCTCTGATGTGAAGGGCCATGCCAGGGGGTGTGTTTGGGGGTGTTTGTGAGCTTAGTATGACTTTAGGCAGCTTGTCTGCTGATGGGTGTGGCTATGTTCCTGTCTTGCTGGTTGTTCGGCATGAAGCATCCAACACTGGAGCCTGAAGGAAGTTGGGTGGAGCTGGGTCTTAGTGTTGAGATGGAGCTCTCTGGGAGAGGTGACACTGATTAATAGTCCCTGGGGCTGGAAATTCTCTAGTGGCCCAGCATCCTGGACTTGGTGCTCCCACCCCAGAGGCCCAGGCCTGACCCCTTCAGCTCCCCACCAGGGGTGCTTGTCCCTTCCCTTTTCTTCTTTTCTTTTTTTTCTTTCTTTTATCCTACATGGTTGTGTGGGGATTTTTCTTGTCCTTTTAGGAGTCCAAGGTCTTCTGCTAGTATTCAGAAAGTGCTCTGTGACAGTTATTCCATTTGTAGATGTATTCCTGATGTACTTGTGAGGAGAGGCTAATTCTACATTCCCCTATTCTGCCATCTTGACTGCTCCCTTTGGTGCGATTTTAAAAGGGATTGTTTTTTTAATTTACTTTTCTGATATTTCATTGTTAGTGTAAAGAAATGCAACTGATTTCTGTAGGTTAATCTTGTATTCTGCTAACTTGCTGATGTTGTTTATCAGTTCTAGTAGTTTTTGTGTGGAGTCTTTAGGGTTTTCTATATACAGTATCAAGATCCTATTTCAATCCTTTACTCTCACCTCAGTCTCAATGTCAGACTTCTAAAAAATCTCTGAGTAAACATCACAGGGTGTCTCCCTCCTGCTGCTGTCTCCTTTACCTCCTCTCCATTTATCTTTATTTCCTTCCTAGAATGAACCTCCGCAGTTCTATGGACTTAACTGTGTCTCTCCAAAATGCATATTTTGAAGCCCTAGACTTCGGTGTGATTGCATTTGGAGATAGGTTCTTTAGGAGGTAATTAAGGTTAAATAAGGCCGTAAGGAAATTAAGGTTAAATAAGGCCATAAGGATGTGGCCCTAATCCAATAGGTGACATTATAAGAAGAGGAAGAAACAGATTTCCCTCCCTCTCTCCCTGTGTATATGTCCTGAGGAAAGGCCAGGTGAGCACACAGTGAGGTAGCACTGGCCTACAAGCCAAGAGAAGAGGTCTGAGAATGAACACTGCCTTGCCAGCACCTTGATCTTGGACTTAGCAGCCTCCAAGACTGTGATAAGATAAATAAATATCTGTTGTTCAACCAGCCAGTCTGTGGTATTTTGTGGTGGCCGCCTGCCTGAGCTGACTAACACACCAGGACTCTTTTCCAGCTCAGCATTTCCCCAGATGTTTCCCTCTTTGAGCACCACTTCTGTTTTCCAGAGTGAAAGCATGTGGGCCTGGGCGTAGACCTGAGCTGTGTGCATGGTACCCCATAAGCACGTCTTGTAAGATTACAAGAAAAAGTCTCATTTTCTGACCTGAATTCAAAGCTAATGGAGATAATTCTAGGTTTCAGGAAACTCACTTCTCAGTTCCTTATAGGCAAGTAGGAGCCTAGGACACTGGATGAGAGACTGATGTGACAGAGAGGTGGTTTGGGTCCAAGTTCCAGGTGGGACCAGGCAGAAGAACTGGTCACACAGGAAGAAGTCTCATCTGGATGAAGCAATTAAGGCACTCATATAAATATCCAGTTTGTTCACTCCACTGTTCTCTGACACTGGAGGAAAACACTACATTAGTTATATGTTACTGTGCATCCAATTGCCACCAAACTAGGCAGCTTAAGTCAACAAACACCTAGTATTTCACAGTCTCTGTGGGTCAGGAATTGGCATGGCTTACCTGGATCCTCTGATTGATGATCTCTCACAAGGCTACAATCATCGGAAAGTTCAACCCGGGTGAGTATCCTTCAAACTTCCTCACCTGGATGTTGGCAGCATTCAGACCTTGTTGGACAATTTAACTGAGGACCTCAGTCCCTTGCTGGCTGTTGGCTAGAGGCCTCCCTCAGCTCCTTGTCATGAGGGTCTCTCCATACACAGCTCACAACCTGGCAGCTGGCTTCCTCAGAGCAAGAGAGCAAGAGAGATCACAAGGGGGAAACCACAGTCATCTTGAAACCTAAGTGACATCTCATCACTTTTGCCAAATTCCATTTGTTAGATGCATGTTACTG
The DNA here is from genome assembly GCF_030028045.1 of Hippopotamus amphibius kiboko. Taxonomy (NCBI): domain Eukaryota; kingdom Metazoa; phylum Chordata; class Mammalia; order Artiodactyla; family Hippopotamidae; genus Hippopotamus; species Hippopotamus amphibius. The sequence continues at coordinate 74,778,682 of NC_080197.1, read as the reverse complement.
GATAGATTCAAGTGTGGGGATTACACAAGGACATGAACACCAGGTGGCAGGAATAATTGGGACATTGTAGTGTCTGCTTACCATAGTCCTCTGTTCCTAAGCTAGATGAGAGTATTGCCTGTGAGACAGAGAAGGAGAGGGAATATTCCACCCTGCATCATGGGCCAAGAACTGTAACTGAGATGGGGAAAATGGGCCTCTAGTAGCCTTGGGCACATCTACAGGGAAGGCAGCATTCAGAGTTCTCTGAAGGCCTCTCTTGGTGGTGTCCCTGGAGGTGGGTTCTACAGGCTTGTGAGAAATACCTGGGTGCCTCCCTTCCCAGCTCCCCATTCAGTGAAGCCACATTGGGAGCTTAGGATTGGCCATGGTGGGAATATTTACACCAGAGAAATGAACAAATGCTATACATCAGGGATTTTTTTCCCTTCAAGAGCTCATTTTTTAATATTTACCAGCACACCACTGCAAGGTCTCCTAAAATCTCTCTTGCATCACATGTTCTATGTCTGTGTCTCTCTTGCAGCTCTGGAGCTGAGACTGAAGGATGGAGGCCACCGCTGTGAGGGGAGAGTGGAAGTGAAGCACCAAGGAGAATGGAGCACAGTCAATTCTGACTTTTGGGTCTTCGAGGCCACAGCCGTGGTGTGCAGACAGCTGAAGTGTGGAGTTGCTGTTGATGCTCCCCAAGGGGCTTCTTTTGGACCAATGGTTGGCCCCATCTGGCTTTACAATCTTTTTTGTGAAGGGACGGAGGCAACTCTCGATGACTGTAATTATTCTCAGTTTGAATTGCATAATGAGAGCATTTCCCATGACCAGGATGTTGGAGCAGTCTGCTCAAGTAAGTCTTGTCTGCTCTGAGAGGGGATTCCCAGCAGGAAAAGCCTCAGTCTCAGACCCAGAATAAATATGAGTATGTATCACAGCCTTTTAAAAATACTTGGGTGAAGACTCCAGTCACACAGTGATTCCTAGAGCATTAGGTGCTCAAGGGAGCAGAAAGTCTTGCTTGGCCCTGGACTTAAAGGCTCCAGACCTGTTGATCACAGGGCCCTTCAGGTCTCTGTGGTGTATCATAAGAGGCAGGGAGGTGAGGTGAAATATTTCACACAGGTACAACTACTGTATTCGACTTCTATGAGTTCGTTTCATCATGGTCGCTGTTTTGTATTCTTTTATGAGATGGTCAGCCAGGTGCAGCCAAAAGAGGAAGCACAGGAGAGGGGCAGGGAAACAAAGTTCATATATTCACTGCTCCTAGAGAGACAGAGTCACCACACACCATAAGGGGGCCACATGGGGAGGTACCAAGGGAGCAGGCTCAATCAAGCGTGAGGATCCAAAAGAGGGAGTGAAGACTCATGAACAGGTTATAATATTGTAGGTCAGGCTATAGTTACACAAGGAAAAGGTGTGAGCGGATTTCACTGGAGTATTTGAATGTCAGTAAGTCACAGTCAGGGTAGGCAAGAAGGGGGATTTGTGGCAGGGGCTAGTCTTATCACATTGGTACACCTGCTTACCTGGGTGGGATGTTCACATCCTATTTGGGAGAATATTGAGGGAGCAGGAAATTATGAAATTTTGAAATTTACAATATGGTGGCTGGAGCAAAGCAAGTACAGAGAACCTGAAGTGGCTCATAAGAAGTGCTCAGTGCTGTCTAAATGTATTTGACCTGTTGCAAGGTGGATCCATTAAAGACAGCGCTGAAACTAGGGTGTAAGTGGATGGTCACAGTATCTGCTAGAGATGTCTCCAGTTGCTATCACAATGGTGGATGAGATGCCCAAGACATTAATCCCATCAGAACAGCTGGACTGGAGGAAGATATTATCAGATATCACAGTGAATTCCCCAAGGTAAGTGGTTGAGTCTTAGCAAAGGGTCATCCCACCTGCTGGGAAGGTGGGAGAAGGGCAGCCCTGAGAACATCTGCAGTAGGTCCCTAGCAGCCATAGCTAATCAGCTTTTTTGTGTTATGCTGAGGAAGATCATTAAAAAAGTGATCTTTTCCAATCTCACCTTCAGCAGATCTGTGATGATACTAGTTGAGGCTCCTAAGAAAACAATTTTTTTTCCTTTCTTAAAACTACTTTATTGAGGCATGACTGACATACAAGAAGTTGTACGTAGCTAATACTTACAACTTGATGAATTTGGAGATAAGTAAACATGTGTGAAACCATTACCACAATCTATGCCACAAACCTATTCATCTCCTCAAAAGTTTTCTTCCATCCTCTTTATTATTACTATTAAAATAATTATTTTCATGGGGCATTTGAGTTTCAGTTAGGAATTTTTGTTTTAAGAAAACCTGTTTTGTAGCATTGCAAGTTAGATTCGTTATTGTCATGATGTCCTAATCATGATTTCAACTGCAGATAATCTTGTGGAAACCCTACAGCAGGTTCTGCCTTATTTTGATAAATCAGCATTTGAGTCAAAATGGAGTGCATGATGTTGGAACTTTATATGATATTGGAGCTTCTAATGTTATCATTTTAAGAAAATTGATGTCTTGATATTAATTCCAGTTAGCATACACTTTAAAATACAGAGACTTTGAGAGTGTTCTGACATTTAAACATTGATTGTGGTCTCTACTCCTTGACTCCCATTGCTATAATTTAGGCTCTCACATTTTTATGAAGTGTTCCAGTTATCTCCTACTAATCTCTTTGTCACTAGTTTCCTCCCACTGGTTTGTCTTTTCTGTATTTTCAGATGTTTTAGTGATGTGAAGGTAAGTCAAGGTGGTGATGCAGCAGAAATAAGTATAGAATAGCACATCTCTTCAATTTTCTAATTGACATCGAACTCTTGGAATTTCTTCCTCTCCATCTTAGGGCTGGAGTACGGGAGAGAAATTTCAGCTTCTTTAGTGAATTGTTGGAAGTGATAAACTCTGTTTAGGAGAAATCCAGTGGTAGAAACAATGACCTGAGAAGACTGAGGAGCTTGTGTGAAATAAGGAGGAGATTTCAGGGGGTTCAGGAGAAAGATTTGGGAAGGGCTTCACAAATCAAGAAGGACTGCGGTACTGAAGTCCAAAATGGTGAGGGGCTGAAGATGCAAGGACCACAGGAGGGGAGGCTGGGATCAAGATCCACATCACCTTGTACATTCACTACGGCTTCTGGGTTACACTTCCTTCCTGCTCTCATTCCTTCCCGCCCTCTCTTCCTTTATCTTGATGTGGGAGTCATTTCTGAGCTCTGTGGGAGAGCTGGCATTTAAAGGTTGCTACTTTGTGGTAACGGTTTCACAAATGTATACTTATCTCCAAACTCATAAAGTTGAAAATATTAATTATGTACAACTTCTTGGATGTCAGATGATTTTCTTCAGTTTGTATTTGCTTTGTATAATTGATTTCTGTTCTCAATTTTTGTTCTTCTTTTTTGGTTATGATTTGCTGTTATTTTTGTAGATTCTTGGAATGAAATCTTAGATCACTTCATTCAGTTTTTATTTTTATCCTCATGTAGGCATCAAGGAAGTACCAGTGTTCTAAATTTTCTTCTAAGCACCACTTTAGTTTAGACCCACTAATTTTGATACTACATTATTTCTTTTGTATTTTATCATCATAAAGTATTTCTTCTTTTTCTCTGAATATATTCTGTTCCCTTATACTCTTACTTTGTATGATATTAATGAAGATACTACAGCTTTCTCTGATTAGTGTGTGCATGGTATATAATTTTTTACCTCTTTAATATGTTTCTGTGTTATATTTAAACACACATATATTTGTAGAGAGTATACGGTCTTATCCATATGCTTTTATCCAGTCTGAATGTTGTGCTTTTATTTGGAGTATTTAAATTACTTACATTTAATATAATTATTGATATAGTTGGGTTTAAGTGTGTTCTGTTTTCTTTGTTCCTATTTTAATCTCTAATTGAATTTTTTTATTATTCTATTTTATTTAGTCTATTGGCTTATTAGCCATATCACCCTTTTAGGAGTTTGACATAATAGTGAGCTATCACTCTTTAATCACATTTTACCTTGTAATGATATTTTATCACTAACATGTAATATCAGGCCTTACTGTAATATATACATCCATTTTCCTGTTCTTGTCCTTTGAGCTACTGTTGTCATACATTTTACTTATATTATGAATCTTATACTATATTGTTGTTATTTTTGTCTTAAATATTCTATTATTTCAAAAATTAGAGATAGTTTCTTTTTACATTTATACACAGAATCACCATTTAGCACAATCCATATAGCTTTGGGTAGATCCAAGTTTTCATCTGTTACCATTTCCCTTTAGCTGGAAGACCTTCCTGTAACATTTTTTTTTGTAGTGTATTTCTGATGGCCTCAAATTCTTTCATCTTTTATTTGTCTGGAATCATTTAAATTTTCATTCAGTTTTGACAAGTATTTTCATAGGTGACTGAATTCTAGGTTAACACCCATCCCTGCCCCCCACCCCCCCCAGCCCCGGTACTTTAATTATGTTTTTACTTTCTCATGGGACTTGCATTGCCTCCAAGCCAAATGCAGGACTATTTGTCTTTGTTACCCTATATATTATGTGTCAAATTTTCCTGGCTACTTTTAAGACATTTAAAAAAATTTATCCAGTTTTCCTAATATGATTTATTGAAAAGACTATCCTTTCCCCACTGAGTATTCTTGGCTCCCTTGTCAAGCATTAGTTGACAGTATGTACATGGGTTAATTTTTGGGCTCACAGTTGTGTTCTACTGGTCTACTGTCTATTTTCATATCATTATCATACTGTTTGATTACTGTATCCATGTAGTGTATATGTTTTCTCTTTTTTCTCAAAGATTGCTTTGGCTATTTGGTACTTTTGTGGATCCACACACATTTCAGGATTGTTTCTTTTATTTCTGTGAAAAATGCCATTGGAATTGCATTGATTCTATAGATGGCTTTGGGTAGTATGAACATTTTAAAAATAATAATTCTTCCAATTCATGAATATGGGATAGCTTTTCCTTTATTTGTGTATTATTCAATTTCTTTTATCAGTCATAGTTTTTAGTGTACAGATCTTTCACATCTTTGGTTAAATGTTCTCTTAACTGTTTTATTGTTTTTGATACAATTTTAATGAGATCATTTTCTTTAATATTTTAAAGATATTTCCTTGTTAGTGTATAGAAATGCAAAAGATTACTGACTATTGATTTTGTCTCCTGTGACTTTCCTGAATTCATTTATTGGTTCTAACAGTGTGTGTTTTTTTGTTTTTTGTTTCCCTGTGGAGAGTTAGGATTTTCTATTCATAGTGTCATGTCTTTTGCAAACAGAGACAATTTTACTTCTTTCTTTCTAACTCAGATTCCTATTATTTCTTTTTTGATTAATTGCTCTGGCTGGGACTTCCAGTGGAATAAGAGTGGGAAAAGAGTGGTAAAAGTAGATTGTTCCTGATCTTAGAGGAAAAGCTTTCAGCCTTTCACCATTGAGTGCAATATTAGCTATGGGATTCTCATATAGGGTCTATATTGAAGAATGTTCCTTCTGTATCCAATTTTTTGAGAGATTTTTAAAGTTTAAGGATATTGAATTTTGACAAACACTTTTTCTGCATCTATTGAGATGATTGCATGATTTTTATATTTCATTCTATTAATACGATGTATTGCATTTATTGATTTGTATATTTTAAACCATCCTTGTATCCTAGGGTGATACATTAGGATACACTTTATCATGGTGTATAATCCTTTTAGTGTGTTGTTGAATTCAGTTGGCTAATATTTTGTTGGGAATTTTTGTATTTATATACTTCAGGGACATTAGCCTGTAACTTTCTTTTCTTGTAGTGTCCTATATAGCTTTGGTATCAGGATAATTCTGCTCCTTCTTTATTTGTTTTTTTTTTTTTTTTTGAAGAGTTTAAGGATAGGGGATATTTCTTCTCTTAATATTTGGTAGAATTTATCAATGAAAAAAATTGATCCTGGCCTTTTCTTTGTTGAGAGGTTAATTACTGACTCAATCTCTCTACTCACGATTGATTTATTTCAATTTATCGATTTCTCATGATTCATTCTTGGTAGGTTGTATGTTTCTAGGAATTGATACATTTCCTCTAGGTTATCCAATTTGTTGGCATATAAGTGTTCATTGTAGTCTCTTATGATCCTTTTCCTTCTATAGCATCAGTAGTGATGTCTCCTCCTTCCTGTCTAATTTTATTTATTCAAGTCTTCTCTTTCTTTTTCAGTTACTTTTGCTGAAGGTTTGTCATTTTTGTTTATCATTTCAAAGAACTAACTCTTAGTTTTGTTAATCTGTTCTATTGTTTTCCTATTCTCCATTTGTTTCTGCTCTAATATTTGTTATTTCCTTCCTCTGCTAACTTTAGGTTTAGTTTGTTCTTCTTTTCTAGTTCTTTGAAATGTGATATTAAGTTGTTTATTTGAGATCTTTCTTTCTTCTCAATGCATGCATTTATCACTATAAATTTCTGTCTTAGAACTGCTTTTGCTATATTCCATAGTGTCGGTATGTGCGATTCCACTTTTGGTTGCATCCAGATATTTCTTAATTTCCCTTGTGGTTTTTTTTTTTTTGACTCATTGGTTGTTTAGGATTTTATGTTTTATTTCCACATATTTGTGAATTAGCCAGCTTTCTTCCTGTTGTTGACTTCTAGTTTCAAATCATTGTGGTCAGAAAATATTCTTGACATTATTTCTATATTCTTGAATTTTTTGAGACTTGTTTTGTGGCTTAGCATATGAGCTTAGAACACATTCTATGTATACTTGAGAAGAATGTGTATTCTGCTGCTTTTGGATGAATTGTTTTATATATGTATGTTATGTCCATTTGGTTAATAATTTTGTTCCAATCTTCCATTTCCTTATTGATTCTCTGGACAATGTATCCACTGATTTTTATATATTTAGGTGCTCTGATGTTATGTGCTTATATATTTATGATTATTACATTCTCATGGTAAATTGATCCCTTCATTATTATATAATAACCTTCTTTGTCTCTTGCTACAGTATTTGATTCAAAGTCTATCTTGTCTGATATAAGTGTAGCTACCTCTGCTCTTTTTTGGTTTCCACTTGCCATGGAATTTCTTTTCCCATCCCTTCACTTTGAGCCTATGTGTGTCCTAAAAGCTGAAGTGAGTTTCTTGTAGGCAACTATACTTGGGTCTTGTTTTATTAATCCATGCAGTTAGTCTCTGTCTTTTGATTAAAGAATTCAATCCACTAACCTTTAAAGTAATTATTGATAGGTAGAACTCGTTAATGCCACCTAATTAATTGTTTTCTGGCTGTTTTGTAGTTCCCTTGCTCTTGTCTTCCACTCTTGCTGTCTTTCTTTATGAACTGATGATTTTCCACAGTGTATGCTTTGCCTCCCTTCTTTTTATCTTTTGTGACTCTATTGTAGGCTTTTGCTTTGTAGTTAACATTAGTTTCTCATGAAACATAAATATATGTATGGTTAGGTGCCATAAAGTGAGGGGCCTCTGTGTATATCCCCTGCCCAACCTGGCCCTGCCTCATCCTTACCTTATGTGCATGTTCGCCTTCTCCTCCTAAGCTGAAAGTTTAATCAATAACTACCTGCATGATAAGCCCACCCCTCAGCTAATGATTGTTCTGGCCCTTGGACCAGAACCACTCCAGGATGTTTGGTCACCAAAAGGAAAAAGCTGTGCTTGCAATGGTTGCTAACCCAAAGAGCTGTGAGGGGATGCATCACAGAAGTCCCTCTAGCAATATCCAGAAGCCCTTCTGATATCATGCCCCCATAACAAATAGCCTCCTCCTCCCCATTATAGTGAAGACTGCTGCCCTGCCCTGCGTGCCATTGGTGATTGACCTTGGCCTGGGACTTGTAAGATTCCCTGTCCTATAAATCATTCATGTCTCTGTCGCTGACTCTGGATTCTTTCTTTGTTCTAGTGACAGGACAATTTCAATGACTGCAGGTCTGTGAGGTGCAGCCCAACAATATGGCAGTATATTTTATGCTGTTACTATTTAATTTGGTTGCATACAAAACCCTACCCTTTTAGTCCTCCCCCTCTACATTTCATGCGTTTGATATCACAGTTTACCTATTTTTGTATTGTATTCATTAATAATTGTTGTACTTGTATCTATTTTGAATACTTTTGTCCTTTTTACTCAAGTGAGGTAGTTAACACACCACCATATTATGGTATTAGGGGATTCTGAATCTGGCTATATACTTACCTTTATCCATACCTAGTGTGTGATATATTTATGTATATTTCATGTTACTAACTAGCTTCCTTTCATTTCAGCCTGAAGAACTCCTGTCAGTATTTTATGTAAGTAGGTCTAGTGGTAATAATCTCCTTCAACTTCTGTTTGTTAGGGAAAGTGTTTATTTCTCCATTATTTCTGAAGGACAGTTTTGTGGGGTAAAGTATTCTTGGTTGGTGGTTTCTTTCTTTTGGCACTTTGAATAAATGATTTCATTCTCTCATGGCCTGCAAGGTTTCTTTTGAAAAATCTGCCAATAGCCTTGTGGGACTTCCTTTGTATGAGAGAAATGTTTTCTTGTTTTGCTACTTTTAAAATTCTCTGTCTTTGGTTTTAGACAGTTTTTTTTATAATTTGTTTTGGATTGAAATTTTGGGGTGACCTATTAGCTTCATGAACTTAGATGTCTAAATTTTCCCCCAGGTTTAGGAATTGCTCATCCATTATTATTATTTTTTTTAAATTTATTGGCTGCATTGGGTCTCCATTGTTGCGTGCAGGCTTTCTGTAGTTGTGGAGAGCAGGGGTGACTCTTCATTATGGTACATGGGCTTCTCATTGCAGTGGCTTCTCTTATTGCGGAGCATGGGCTCTAGAGCACAGGCTCAGTACTTGTGGCACACGGGCTTAGTTGCTTCATGGAATGTGGGATCTTCCCAGACCAGGCTTCGAACCCATGTCCCCTGCATTGGCAGGCAGATTCTCAACCACTGTGCCACCAGGGAAGCCCATGCATTATTTTTTAAAATAAGTTTACTATCCCTTTCCCCCTCACTTTTCTGGGACTCCATGATGCATACCTTGTTTCACTTGATGTTGTCCATATTTCCCACATGTTTTCTTTATTCTTTTCATTCTTTTTTTTTTTTTCACTCCTCTGTTTGGATAATTTCAACTGATATTGCTTCTAAGTCATTGATTTTTTCTTCTGTTTGGTCAACTCTGTTGTTGAAGCCCTGCATTGAATTCTTCAGTTCATTTATTGGATTGTTTAGCTCCAAAGTTTCAGGTTAAATCTTTTAAAAAATGTTTTCTATCTCTTTGTATCTCACTGAATTTTCACATTCCCTTCAGATTTGGCCCAATTTTCCCTTTCTATTTTATTGGATCTTTAATGCTTTTAAGATAATTTTTAGTAAATTAATTCTACATCTTAATTATTTTCAGCAAAAGAGATATCCTCAATAACCAAGCCTACCATTACTAAAAAAATTGCATGGAACTTTTCACAGTAATGAAATCATCTACTTGTTTGTGTCATGAAGTAGATAAAAACTACATGAAGACAAGGGCATCATCTTCTTATTGTCTGCATTTACAGCACTTACACTCTCTTTCCATAGATAATTGTAGTATTAATAAAAGTAGCTTTAGATAATTGCAGTATTAATAAAAGTAGCTTCTGTGTGCTTTCAGGTTCCTATTTAATCCTTTAATCTCACCTCAATGTCGGACTTCTAAAAAATCTCTGACTAAACATCATAGGATGTCTCCCTCCTTCTACTGTCTCCTTTACCTCCTTACCATTTATCTTCATTTCCTTCCCAGAATGAACCTTCTCAGGTCTCTGGTCTGAACTGTGTCCATCTAAAATTCATATGTTGATGCTCTGGCCCCCACTGTGACAGCATTTGGAGATAGGGCCTTTAAAAGACAATTAAAGTTAAATAAGGCCAGAAGGATCTGATCCTAATCTAGTAGGTGGCATTATAAGAAAAGGAAGAGACAGATCTCCCTGCCTCTCTCCCTGTGCACATGTTCTGAGGCAAGGCCAGATGAGTACACAGTGAAATAGCAGTGGCCTGCAAGCCAAGAGAAGAGGTCTCAGAATGAACACTGTCTTGCCAGCACCTTAGAATCTTGGATTTACCAGCATCCAAAGCTGTGATAAGATAAATAAATTTCTGTTGTTCAACCAGACAGTCTGGAATTTTGGAGCTAATGGAGATGATTCTATGGCCTTAGGAAACTCACTTCCCAGTTCCTGAGAGGCAAGCAGGAGCCTAGGACACTGGAGGAGAAACTGATGTGACAGAGAAAGGGGATTTGGGTCTCAGTTCCAGGTGGGACTGGTCAGCAGAACTGGTCACACAGGAATTAGTCCCATCTGGTTGAAGCAATTAATGCACTCACATAAATATTCAGCTTGTTCACGCCTCTGTTTTCTGACTCTGGAGGGAACCAGTACATTAGTTATATGTTGCTATGCAACAAATTCACGCCAAACTTGGCAGCGTAAGTCAACAAACACCTAGTATTTCACAGTCTCTGTGGGCCAGGAATCAGCATGGTTTACCTGGGTCCTTGACTCACTATCTCTCACAAGGCTGCAGTTATCTGAAGGTTCAACCAGTGGTAGATACCAACCCAAATGTACTCACCTGGATGTTGGCAGCATTCAGGCCTTGGTGGACTGTATAACTGAGGGCCTCAGTCCCTTGCTGGCTGTTGGCTAGAGGCCTCCCTCAGCTCCTTGTCATGAGGGTCTCTCCATAGCTTGCAACCTGGCAGCTGGCTTCCTCAAAGCAGGAAAGAGAGCAAGATAGCCACAAAAGAGAAACCAGGGTCATCTTGAAACCTAATCTCCTAAGTGACATCTCATTACTTTTGCCAAATTCCATTTGTTAGATGCATGTTACTAGATACATTCGAGTGAGGGTGTTACACAAGGACATAAACACAAGGTGACAGGAATAATCAGGACATTTTAGTGTCTGCTCACCATAGTCCTCTGTTCCTAAGCTAGATGAGAGTGCTCCCTGTGAGACAGAGAAGGAGAGGGAAGATTCCTCCCTGGCATCATGGGCCATGAGCTCTAACTGAGAGGGGAAGCTGGGCCCCAAGCATCCTTGGGCACATCTACTGGGAGGGCAGCATCCAGAGCATTCTGAAGGCCTGTCCTGGTGGTGTCCCTAGACGTGGGTTATACAGGCTTGTGAGAAATACCTGGGTGCCTCCCTTCCCAGCTCCATGTTCAGTGATGCCAAATTGGGAGCTTAAAATTGACTGTGGAGGGAATGTTTTCACCAGAGAAATCAGTAAGTGTTATACACAGGGAATTTTTTTCCCATTAGACAGCACATTTTTTAATACTTGTACTACTGCCTGGTCTCCTAAAATCTCTCCTGTGTCCTGTGTCTTGTGTCCTGTGTCCTGTGTCCTGTGTCTGTGTCTTTCTTGCAGCTCTGGAGCTGAGGCTGAAGGATGGAGGCCACCGCTGTGAGGGGAGAGTGGAAGTGAAGCACCAAGGAGAATGGGGCACAGTGAATGATTACGAATGGGGCTTGGATGAGGCAGCTGTGGTGTGCAGACAGCTGCAGTGTGGAGCTGCTGTTGATGCTCCTGGAGGGGCTTATTTTGGACGAGGGATTGGCCCCATTCGGTTTTCCTACATACTCTGCAATGGCACAGAGTCAACTGTCAATGACTGTCGTTATTCTGAATTTGGAAACTATAATGATAGCATTTCCCATGACCATGATGCTGGAGCAGTCTGCTCAGGTAAATCCTATATGGCTTGAAAGGGGATCCCCAGCAGAAAAAGCCTCAGTCTCATCCCCAGAATAACTATGAGAATGCAGATCTCAGCTTTTAGAACATAGTTGGATGAAGACTCCAGTCACACAGTGTTTCCTAGAGTACTAGGTGCTCAAGAGAGCAGAAAGGCTTACTTGGCCCTGGACATTAAAGGCTCCAGATCTATTGGTCACTGGGCCCTCCAGTCTTGGTTGTGCATCATAAGAGGCAGGGAGGTTAGGTCAAATGTTTCATACAGGTGCAGCTGCTGGGTTGGACCTCCGTGACTTAGTTTCAGCATGGTAGCTGTTTTGTATTCTTTTATGAAATGGTTAGTTAGGTGTGGCTACAAGAGGGGCCATAGGAGAGGTGTAGGTAACAAGGTTTATTACACTCACAGGTCCTAGAAGGGCAGAATCACCACACACCATCAGGTTGGTACATGGGGGAGGCGCCAATAGAACAGGCTCAACCAAGCAGTGGGGACCCAAAGAGGGAGTGAAGTCCCACGGACAAGTGAACAATATTGGGAGTAAAGGTTTAGTTACACAAGGAGAAGACATGAGGGGATTTCACTGGTGCATTTAAATGTTACTAGGTCACAGTCAGGGGAGGTAAGAAGGGGGATTTATGCGAGGGGCTAGTCATCACATTGGTGCACCTGGTCACCTGGGTGGGGTGCTCACATCTGATTTGTGAGGATGCTGAAACAGCAGAAAAATATGAAGTTTTGAACTTCATATTTCAACTTTGAACAAAAAGTGTACATATTTAATGTTTGCAATGTGGTAAGTATACATTTTTTGAAATCATTATGGCACTCATGCCACAAATCTATTCATCTCCGCAAAAGTTTTTTCATTCCTCTTTATTATTATTAAAATGATTATTTTCAAGGGGCATTTGAATTTTAGTTAGAAAATTTTGTTATAAGAAAACCTGTTTTCTGGCATTTCAAGAAATATTCCTTGTTGTCAGAATGTCCTAATCATGATTTCAACTGCAGATAAGCCTGTGGAAACATTATAGGATACCCTGCCTTATTTTGATAAATCAGCATCTGAATAAAAATGGAGTGTGTGAGGTTGGAACTTCCAGTGATATTGGAGCTTCTAATGTTATCATTTTAAGAGAATTGCTGTCTTGATATTAATTCCATTTAAGATAAACTTAAAAATAAAAAAGTTTGAGAGTGTTCTGACATTGAAACATTGATTGTGGTCTGTACTCCCTGACTCCCATTGCTATAATTTAAGTTCTCACATTTCTATGAAAACAGTTCCAGTTTTCTTCTACTAATCTCTTTGTCACCAGTTTCCTCCCACTAGTGTTTTAGTGATGTGAAGGTAAGTCAAACTGGTGGTGATGTAGTTGGGATAAGATTAGAATACCTTGTGTTTTCATTATTTTAATTGGTATTGAACTCAAGTTTCTTCCTCTCAATTTTATGAAAGTGGTGTGAAATAGAATTTCTGCTTCTTTATTGGATTGTTGGAAGTGAAGTATTGTATTTAGGACAAATCCAGGGGTAGAAACAATGACCTGAGAAGACTGTAGAGAAGCTTGTATGAAATAAAGAGGAGAATTCAGGCGGTTCAGGAGAAACATTTGGCAGGGGCTTCACAACTTGAGAAGAACTGTGGTACTGACATATAAAATGACGAGAGGATGAAGATGCGAGGATTGCCGGAGGGGAGGCTCGGATCAAGATCCACGTCAACTCATACATTCACCACAGCTTCTATGTTACAATTCCTTCCTGCTCTCAATCCTTCCCACCCTCTCTTCCTTTAGCTTGATGTGGGAGTTGTTTCTGAGCTCTGTGGAAGAGCTGGCATTTGAAGGTTGCTAATTTCTTAGTAGGAAGTTTTTATAATATGGATTCTATTTCTTTAACAAATATAGAACTACTCAAAGTTTCCTTTTTTTTTTCTTTTGGTATCAGATTTTGGTGAGTTGTGTTTTTCAACTAATTAGTTTTCAAAGACTCGGCCTATTCTAATTTTTCAAATTAGAAAAAAATTTGTTCATATCTCATATCTTTAAATTCACCAATTGATTGTGTTGATTTTCTTCATTGTGTATTTGTTTTCTGTTTAATTGATTTCTGTTCTCAGTTTTCATTATTCTTTTTTTTTTTGGTTATGATTTGCTGTTCTTTTTGCAGATTCTTGAAATAGAATCTTTTTAAAAAATATTTTATTTATTTGGTTGCACCGGGTCTTCATTGTAGCAGGTGGGCTCCTTAGATGTGGCTTGCCAGCTCCTTAGATGCAGCACATGGGCTTTTTAGTTGTGGCATGTGAACTCTTAGTTGTAACATGCATGTGAGATCTAGTTCCCTGACCGGGGATCAAACCCAGGGCCCCAGCGTTGGGAGCTTGGAGTCTTAACACTGCACCACCAGGGAAGTCCCTCTTGAAGTAGAATCTTAGATCATTTCATTCATTTTTTATTTTTATTCTAATGTAGGCATCAAGGAAGCATCAGTGTTCTAAATTTTCTTCTAAGCACCACTTTAGTTTAGACCCACTAATTTTGATACTACATAATTTCTTTTGTATTTTATCGTCATAGAATGTTTCTTCTTTTTCTCTGAATATATTCTGTTCCCTTATACTCTTACTTTGTATGATATTAATGTAGATACTACAGCTTTCTCTGATTAGTGTGTGCATGGTATATAATTTTTTACCTCTTTAATATGTTTCTGTGTTATATTTAAACACACATATTTGTAGAGAGTATACGGTCTTATTCATATGCTTTTATCCAGTCTGAATATTGTGCTTTTATTTGAAGTATTTAAATTATTTAAATTTCATGCAATTATTGATATAGTTGGGTTTAGGTGTGCTGGCCTGCTCTTTGTTCTATATTTTCTTTGTTCCTATTTTAATCTCTAATTGAATATTTTTTAGTATTCTATTTTATTTACTCTATTGGTTTATTAGCCATATCACCTTTTTAGGAGTTTAACATAATGGTGAATTATTACTCTGTAATCACATTTTACCTTGTAATGATATTTTGTCACTAACATACAATGTCAGACCTACCTATAGTATACTTCTATTTCCCTGTTCTTGTCCTTTGTGCTATTGTTGTCATACATTACGTATTATATATATTTTTATATATATTTTATATTATGAATCTTACATGTCGCAATTAATGTTGTGTTAAATATTCTGTTATTTTTAAAATGAAAGTTTTTTTCCCCCACAGAATCATTATTTAACACAGTCTTTATAACTTTGGGTAGATCCAAGTTTTCCTCATTTTTTTTTTAGAACTCTTTATTGGAATATAATTGCTTTACACTGTTGTGCCAATTTTTGCTGTACAACAAAGTGAACCAGCTGTATTTTTTTTTTTCAAGAGGGTATTAAATCGTTTATTGATTACACATGATAATGGATGATACACAAGCTTCATTCCCATCTGTAACTTTATCTGGTACCATAATTCAATTTAGATATATTGCATAGGATGTGCCAACAATCATAATATTAATAACCAAAAATATTCTGTGACTTTGCTTGGGTGACCCTTTTAAAGGTGAACTCCAGGTCACAACACAGTAACTGTCAGTTCAACTACACCACGGTTTCTGAAGACAATAGCTTCTCCACCAAAGCAGGTTGTAAATAAATTTCAAATGGAACCTGGCATCACCCTGAAGGAATTCTAACTTCACACTGTTGGGGTAATTTACCAAAATGGCTTCAGAGTAGACTAACTTTACACAGCACGTTTAAAAAAAGACACATTTATTCAGCGTCATGATCAGACTATTACATTTAGCAATCAACAGCATGGGTGCAAAAAAAAATATATACATTAAAACCCTTTGTTGGAATGCTTTACACTTTCCGCAGAACAGAAACTAAAATAACCTGTTATACAATTAGTCACAAATACAGTCCTCGAGTTTTTTTTGCCCATACACTTGAGTATTGTTTAAAACATGTCTTCTTTGTAGCAGCTAGGCCCTGCCACCACTGTGCTTGGCTGAGTTCACAAATCTGTTGTAACCTGTAGCTTCCCTGTCACTTCTCTGGCTCTCCTCTCCTGCTAAGCTTTGTTTCCTGGCAGTAATTAAAACCTTCTGCCACTGCCATAGCTACTGCTGCTGCTGGAACTGCCATAGCCACCTTGGTTTCGTGGTTTGGCAAAGTATTGGCCTCCACCGCCATAGGGGCCAGAACTTCTGCCTCCAAAGTTCCCTCCTTTCATGGGTCCAAAATTTGAAGATTGATTGTTGTAATTGCCAAAATCATTGTCGCTTCCACCACCTCCAAAATTGCTTCCACTACCACCGCCAAAGCCGCCTCCGCCTCCTCTGTTGTTATAGCTGTCATAGCTGCCACTCCCGCCATAGCCACTGCCCTGGTTTCTTTAACCCGGTCCACCACTTCCATAGCCTCTGCTTCCTCCAGAGCAGCCAGGGCCGCCTCCTCCATAACCACCATCATTACGAAATCCATTATAGCCATCCCCACTGCCACCATATCCACCACCACCGCGGCTGCCACCAAAGCCACCTCGACCACTGAAGTTTCCTCCACGACCAAAGTTGTCATTCCCACCAAAACCACCTCCACGACCACCACCAAAGTTTCCAGAACCACTTCGACCTCTCTGACTCGATGAAGCACTAGCCATCTCTTGCTTAGATAGGGCTTTCCTTACTTCACAGTTGTGGCCATTCACAGTGTGGTATTTCTGAATGACAATCTTGTCTACAGAGTCATGGTCATCAAAGGTTACGAAAGCAAAGCCTCTCTTTTTGCCACTGCCTCGGTCAGTCATGATTTCAATCACTTCAATTTTCCCATACTATTCAAAATAATCTCTTAAGTAATGTTCCTCAGTGTCTTCTTTAATGCCACCGACAAAAATCTTTTTCACAGTTAAGTGGGCACCAGGTCTTTGAGAATCTTCTCTTGAGACGGCCCTCTTTGGTTCCACAACTCTTCCATCCACCTTGTGTGGCCTTGCATTCATGGCCACATCCACCTCCTCCACAGTGGCATAGGTGACAAACCCGAAGCCTCTGGAGCGCTTTGTGTTTGGATCCCTCATTACCACACAGTCTGTGAGCGTTCCCCATTGCTCAAAATGGCTCCTCAGACTCTCATCGGTTGTTTCAAAGCTCAAACCTCTGATGAAGAGCTTCCGCAGCTGTTCGAGCTCTTTGGGAGACTCTGACTTGGACATGACGGCAGTGGAGGGGGGAGACGTCAACGATGCTTACTCGGCGGTGTCCACGGGCAGAAAGTGAACCAGCTGTGTTTATACATATATCCCCATATCCCCTCCCTCCCTCGACTCCCTCCCACCCTTCCTATCCCAGCCCTCTAAGTCATCACCCGTCATCAAATTGGTCTCCCTATGTTATGCAGTAGCTTCCCACTAGCTATCTATTTTACACCTGGTAGTGTATATATGTCAATGCTACCCTCTCACTTTGTCCCAGCTTCCCCTTCAATCCCCCCCACCCCATGTCCTCAAGTCTGTTCTCTACTACATTTGCATCTTTATTCTTGCCCTGTCACTGGGTTCATCAATAACCTTTTTTGAGATTCCATATATATGATTTAGCATATGGTATTTGTTTTTCTCTTTCTGGCTGACTTCACTCTGTATGACAGACTCTAGGTCCATCCATCTCACTACAAATAACTCAATTTCATTTCTTTTCATGGCTGAGTAATATTCCATTGTATATATGTGCCACATCTTTATCCATTCATCTGTCAATGGACATTTAGTTTGCTTCCAAGTCCTGGCTATTGTAAATAATGGTGCAGTGAACATTGTGGTACATATTTCTTTTTGAATTATGGTTTTCTCTAGGTATATGCCCAGTAGTGGGATTGCTGGGTCATATGGTAGTTCCATTGTTAGTTTTTTAAGGAACCTCCAAACTGTTTTCCATAGTGGCTGTACCAACTTACATTCCCACCAACAGTGCAGGAGAGTTCCCTTTTCTTCACACCCTCTCCAGCACTTATTGTTTCTAGATTTTTTGATGATGGCCATTCTGACCCGTGTGAGGTGATACCTCATTGTAGCTTTGATTTGCATTTCTCTAATGATTAGTGATGTTGAACATCTTTCCCTGTGTTTGTTAGCCATCTGCATGTCTTCTTTGGAGAAATGTTTATTTAGGTCTTCTGCCCATTTGTGGATTGGGTTATTTGCTTTTTTGGTATTAAGCTGCATAATACAGCTCAGGTCCCCTGCTGGCCTCCAGTAACTGTTCTATTTGTGGGGAGATGTGATCTCCGAGTTTTCCCACACCACCATCTTGACTCCATCCCCGAGGAAGTGTTCTAATTTCATTCTTTGACGTGTAGCTGTCCAATTTTCCCACCACCACTTATTGAAGAGGCTGCCTTTTCCCATCGTATATTCTTGCCTCTTTTGTCAAAGATAAGGTGCCCATATGTGCATGGGTTTATCTCTGAGTTCTCTGTTCTCTTCCATTGATCTGTATTTCTGTTTTTATGGCAGTACCATACTGTCTTGATCACTGTGGCCTTGTAGTATAGTTTGAAGTCAGGAAGCCTGATTCCACCAGCTCTGACTTTCCTTCTCAAGACTGCTTCAGCTATTTGGGGTCTTTTGCATTTCCATACAAATTGTAAAATTTCTTGTTCTAATTCTGTGAAAAATGCCATTGATAATTTGATAGGGTTTGCACTGAATCTGTAAATTGCTTTGGGTAGTATAGTCATTTTCACAATGTTGATTCTTTCCATCCAAGAACATGGTATGTCCCTCTATCTGTTTGTATCCTCTTTGATTTCTTTCATCAGTGTCTTATAGTTTTCTGCATACAGGTCTTTTGCCTCCTTAGGCAGGTTTATTCCTAGGTATTGTATTCTTTTTCTTCCAATGGTAAATGGGAGTGTTTCCTTAATTTCTCTTTCTGCTCTTTCATTGTTAGTGTAAAGGAATGCAAGAGGTTTCTGTGCATTAATTTTGTGTCCTGCTACTTTACTAAATTCATCGATTAGTGCTAGCAGTTTTCTGGTACAGTCTTGAGGGCTTTCTATGTATAATATCATGTCATCTGCAAAGAGTGACAATTTTCCTTCTTCTTTTCCAATTTGGATTCCTTTTATTTCATTTTCTTCTCTGATTGCTGTGGCTAACACTTCCAAAACTATGTTGAATAATAGTGGTGAGAGTGGGCACCCTTGTCTTATTCCTGTCCTTAGAGGGAATGCTTTCAGTTTTTCACCATTTTGAATGATGTTGGCTATTGGTTTACCATATATGGCTTTTATTATGTTGAGGTAATTTCTTTCTATGCCCATTTTCTGGACAGTTTTTATCATAAATGGATGTTGAATTTTGTCAAAATCTTTTTCTGCATCTATTGAGATGATTATATGGTTTTTCTCCTTCAATTTGTTAATATGAATATGATGTATCACATCGATTGATTTGCATATATTGAAGAATCCTTGCATTCCAGGGATAAAACCCACTTGATCATGGTGTATGATCTTTTTAAGTTGCTGTTGGATTCTGTTTGCTAGTGTTTTGTTGAGGATTATTGCATCTATATTCATCAATGATATTGGCCTGTAATTTTCTTTTTTTGTGACATCTTTGCCTGGTTTTGGTATCAGGTTGACGGTGGCCTTGTAGAATGAGTTTAGGAGTCTTGCTCCTTCTACTATATTTTGGTAGAGTTTGAGAAGGATAGGTGTTAGCTCTTCTCTAATTGTTTGATAGAATTCTCCTGTGAGGCCATCTGGTCCTGGGCTTTTATTTGTTGGGAAATATTGAATCACAGTCTCAATTTCACTACTTGTGATTGGTCTGCTCATGTTTTCTATTTCTTCCTGGTTCAGTCTTGGAGGATTTTACTTTTCTAAATGTTTATCCATTTCTTCCAGGTTATCCAATTTGTTGGCATATAGTTGCTTGTAGTAGTCTCTCATGGTCTTATCTATTTCTGCAGTGTCAGTTGTTACTTCTTTTTCATTCCTAATTCTGTTGACTTGCATCTTCTCCCTTTTTTTCCTGATGAGTCTGGCTAATCTTTTATCAGTTTTGTTAATCTTCTCAAAGAATCAGCTTTTAGTTTTATTGATCTTTGCTATTGTTTCCTTCATTTCTTTTTTGTTTATTTCTGACCTGATCTTTAAGATTTCTTTTCCTCTGCTCACTTTGGGCTATTTTTGTTCATCTTTCTCTAATTGTTTTAGGTGTAAGTTTACATTGTTTATTCAAGATTTTTCTTATTTTTTGAGGTAGGACTGTATTGCTATAAACTTGCCTCTTAGAACTGCTTTTGCAGCATCACATAAGTTTTGGATCATTGTGTTTTCATTGTCATTTGTTTGTAGGTTTTTAAAAATTTCCTCTTTGATTTCTACAGTGATGTCTTCGTTGTTTAGTAATGTATTGTTTGACCTCCAAATGTTTGTATATTTTTACAGTTTTTTTTTCCTGTAATTGATATCAAGTCTTATGGCGCTGTGGTAGGAGAAGATGCTTGATACAATTTCAATTTTCTTGAATTTACTAAGGCTTGATTTGTGCCCCCAAGATGTGATCTATCCTGGAGAATGTTCCATGTGCACTTGAGAAGAATGTGTATTCTGCAGTTTTTGGATGGAATGTCCTATAAATGTCAATGAAGTTGAGATGGTCTAATGTGTCATTTAAAGCTTGCATGTCCTTATTTATTTTCTGTTTGGATGATGTGTCCATTGATGTAAGTGGAGTGTTAAAGTCTCCTACTATTATTGTGTTAGTGTTGATTTCCCTTTTATGGCTGCTTGCATTTGCCTTCTGTATTGAGGTGCTCCTATGTTTGGTGCATAGATATTTACAATTGTTATATCTTATTCTTGCATTGATCCCTTGATCATTATGTAGGGTCCTTCCTTGTCTCTTGTAATAGTCTTTACCTTAAAGTCTAGTTTGTCTGAGATGAGTATTGTTACTCTGGCTTTCTTTTGACTTTCATTTACACGGAGTATCTTTTTCCATCCCCTTACTTTCAGTCTGTATGTGTCCCTTGGTCTGAAGTGAGTTTCTTGTAGACAGCATATATAAGAGTCTTGTTTCTGTATCCATTCAGCCAGTCTGTGTCTTTGCTTGGAGCATTTAATCCATTTACATTTAAGGTGATTATTGACATTTGTGGTCCCATTATCATTTTCTTAATTGTTTTGGGTTTGTTTTTGTAGGTCTTTCCTTTTCTTGTGTTTCCTGCCTGGGAAAGATCCTTTAGCTGGTTTGGTGGTGCTGAATTCTCTTAGCTTTTGCTTGTCTGTGAAGCTTTTGATTTCTCCATCGAATCTGAATGAGATTCTTGTTGGGTAGAGTATTCTTGGCTGTGGTTTTTTCTTTTTTAAGACTTTCAGTATATCCTGCCACTCTCTTCTGGCCTGCAGAGTTTCTGCAGATATCTGCAGAAGATCAGCTGGTATCCTTATGGATTTTCCCTTATATGTTATTTGTTGCTTTTCTCTTGTGGCTTTTAATATTTTTTCTTTGTGATTAATATTCATTAGTTTGATTAATATGTGTCTGGGTGTGTTTCTCCTTGGGTTTATTCTGTATGGGACTCTCTGCACTTCTTAGACTTGATTTACTATTTCCTTTCCCATGTTGGGGAAGTTTTTGACTATAATCTCTTCAAATATTTTTTCAGACCCTTTCTTTTATTTCCTCTTCTCCTGGGATGCCTATGATTCGAATGTTGGTACACTTAATGTTGTCACCAAGATCTCTGAGATTGTCTTTCATTCTTTTTATTCTTTTTTCTTTTCCTGCTCTGTGGCAGTTACTTCAACTCACTTACTCTTTCTTCTGCATCAATTTTTCTGCTGTTTATACCATCTAGAGTATTTTTAATTTCAGTTATTACGTTGGTCACTGCTATTTGTTTGCTCTTTAGTTCTTCTAGGTCCTTATTAAATGTTTCTTGTATTTTCTGTATGTTTTTTTTTGAAATTTTGGATCATCTTTACTCTCATTACTCTGAATTCTTTTTCAGGCAATTTGCCTATTTCCTCTTCATTTATTTGGTCTTGTGGGTTTTCATCTTGCTCCTTTGCCTGCAAGGCGTTTCTTGTTTTCTCATTTTGTCTAATTTATAGTATTTGCTGTCTCCTTTCCCTCTGCTGCCTAGTGGTAATTCCTCTTGTTTCTGTTCTCTGTGCCCTGTGGTGGGGTTGGTCCAATGTCTTGGGTAGGCTTCCTGGTGGGTGGGTCTGGTGCCTGCTTTCTGGTGCATGGATCTGAGTCTTTTCCCTCTGATGTGCAGGGCCATGTCAGGTGGTGCATTGTAGTGTATCTGTGTGCTTAATATGGCTTTAGGTAGTCTGTGTGCTGATGGGTGGCTTATATTCCTGTCTTGTTTGTAGTTTGTTGTGAAGTGTCCAGTACTGGCAGTTGCAGGCAGTCAGGCAAAGCTGGGTCTTAGACTCTGATAGAAGCCTCTGTGAGAATTCTCTGCAGTTATTCTTCCCTGTGGCTGAGGACTCTCTGGTGGTTTAGCATCCTGGACTCGGTGCTCCCTCCCCAAAGGCTGTAATTTGACTTCTGGTTGAGTCATCCAGACTCTAGCGGTCACTCGTCCTGGCAAAAAAAGGAGATTAAAAAAGACTATCCAAGCCCCAAACTAACAGCAAAAGGTTAAGTCAAGCAAATACTGGATTCAGGAAAGAGGTATACACACAAGAAACATAAAAACCAAACCCGATAGAACATAAATCACTAGAACAACCTGACAGAAGAACCCCAGAATGCAATCAGTCAATCAAAGAGAAAACCAACAAAATTCAAAACCAAAAAAAAAAAAAAAAAAAAAAACAAAAACAAAAAACCCCCACAAAAACACAAAACCAGGAAAATTGTGAAAACGAAGACCAAATATAACAAAGAGCAAGAGAAAAACCAGACAGACTGAAGATCCTCAAATTAAATCAAACAATTATAATTAGAACTAATATAAGGACAAAACCTAATATTAGAAAAACCAAAGCAGTGTGTCATCTGAAGAATAAAGCAAGGAAACAGAGCAGACCAATAATATTGATTAAAAGTATAATAAGATAAACTAAAAATGAATAGAACACAGAGCAACAGAAGAGCATAATAGGACTGGAAATATAAAAAGAAAAAGAAAAAATAGAAATGTATTAAAGATAAAGAAGAAAAGAAGATGAGCAGATAAACAGCACTACCAAAAAGCTAGCTAGAAATAAAAATATATAAAAAGGCTAAAAATAAAAATAGAAGTAACCAATAGAATAAAAAATATGTTATAAAACGTGAAGATCCTTTGGGACTAAGATTGAAAAAAAAAAAAACTGAAACTGACCACAGAATAGATCAAATCAATAAAATTAATAATAATAATTCTGTTTCCTTGGGGTCTCAGCTCTAAGTGTCCTTGTACCCACCTTGGGCCTCAGGCCACCTTTGTCTCCCCATGAGGCCCTCTTCTGCCTCTGGGTTGGACTCTGGACCTGCTGTGTGTCTTATGGGGTCCACTTAGGCTCTGATCTGGCCCAATTCCTGTGCATGCTTGCTCCCACAGTCCACAGCTGCCAGAGTTAGACCTTTTTCATTTGTGGGAACATTCATTGTTTACTTAGATATTCCAAAGACATAGCATCTACCTAGCTGATCTTGGGGAATTAGTCTGCAGTGTGTATATCTGATGGAAAGATTTTAGGACCTCTTCCTTAGTTCCCCTGTCCCTGGTGTTCAGCTTTGGTTTTGTCCCTGCTTCTGTGTATGGTCTAACCACTAGAGTCCAGTCCTGAGGCTGCCTTGGAGCTCTTTGGGTCTGCCTCAGTGAAGTTTTCCTTTATTGTTCATCTGCAGGTGCAGGTGTGTGGGGAGAAAGAGGTTTTGATAGTGGCTCCTCTCCCTGTGTGTGACTCAACAGTAGCGTGCTGCTTGGATCACAGGAGCCCTGGGGGTGACACGAAATGTGCAGGGATGCTGGCGGCCATGGGTATAGGAAATCTGGCCTTACTGTGGTTCTTTACTGGTGCCCAGCCCAGGGCACCTGATGGGCAGCCCTCAGGAGCTTTTTGTATTACTCTGCAAATCAGCAGAGCTTCCTTTATTGTTCGTCTGTAGGCACTGGTGTCTGGGGAGAGAGAGGGTACAATAGTGGCTCCTTCCCCTGAGTGTGAGTCAGCAGTAGTGTTCTGCCTGGGTCGCCGGAGCCCTGGTGGCAGTGGTGCTACTTATTGTAGAAGGAAGTTGGCAGGCTTGGGTGTAAGCAGAATGTCTCCAGAGCTGGGCCACTCTGCAGACGTCTTCTGGCTCTTGGCTGCAGGCACACCAGGCCAGCCCTGTCAGGGGGCTTTTTCTATCCCTTGTTGACAGCAGCAGCCAGGCCCAGAGGAGGCCTCCCTTTGTTTGCCACTGGGACCCAAAGAGAAGCTCTACCTCTGGCCTAATCAATACGCTTGCTCTTCTGTTGTCAGTAGCAGATCTTGCCTCTACCTCACAACGTAGACCCACAAATCAGGCAAAGTTCTCCCTAGGTAATTGTGGGGATCCCCAAATGAAGTCATGTATCAATGAATAAGGCTGGTCATCAACAGGCTGACATGAGACAGTTCATGCACTTCTCCTGCTCAGGACTCCTTCTGCTGGGTATCAACTTGTCCTGGCTCCTTCACTGAACAGGCTCACCTTAATTGTTTTTACAAAACGTGCAAGTCCTGTAAGCTTCACATAGCCTAAAAGATAAGAAGTTTGCCTGAGCTGTTGTCTAGTCAGTTGTGTCCAGTTGAGCTCGATCCAAATTTTCATCTCTTATCATTTCCCTTTAGGTTGAAGACCTTTCTGTAGCATTTTTGTGTAGCGTGTGTCTGGTGGCCTCAAATTCTATCATCTTTTATTTTCATAGGTGACTGAATTCTAAGTTAATAATCCCCTCCCCCCCAACTCCAGTACTTTATATATGTTTTTACCTTTTCAAGGGACTTGCATTGTCTCCAACAAAAAGTCAGGGCTTCTTACCTTTGTTACCCATATATGTGTGTAATTTTTCTGGCTGTTTTCAAGAGTGTTTTTTGTTTGTTTTCTTGTTTGTTAGTTTATCACTGGGTTTCAGCAATTATTATCAAGTTTCCTGAGAATGTTTTCTTTATATCATTCAGGGTTTGTTTAGCTTCTTGGATCATTAGGTTTACAGTTTTCATTAAATTTGAAAAAAATTCCATCTATTATTTCTCAACATTTTTTTCTACTCATCCTCTTTTCTGAATCTCCAAATACACCTATTTTATATAATTTGATATTCTCCCATATGCCATTGAGTTTCCATTCATATTTTTTTGTCTTTTTTCTCTCTCTGCTTCAGTTTAGATCGGGGCCCCAATCTCTGGGCTGCAGACAGATCTTAACTATCAGGAGGTCAGCGGTGGTTGAGCAAGTGAAGCTTCATCTGCTGCTCCTCATTGCTCCCCATTGCTCGCATTACTGCCTGAACCATCTCCCTCTGCCCCCATCCGTGGAAAAGTTGTCTTACATGAAACCGGTCCCTGGTGCCAAAAAAGGTTGGGGAACACTGATTTAGACAATCTCTCTTGCTTATGTTTAACTTCCCAATTCTTTTTCTTTTTTTAATTATTTATTTATTTTTGGCTGCACCAGGTCTTAGTTGCAAGATGCAGGATCTAGTCCCCCGACCAGGGACTGAACCTGGGCCCCCTGCGTTGGGAGTATGGAGGCTTACCCACTGGACCACCAGGGAAGTCCTACTTCCCAATTCTTTTATTCTGCAATGTCTAACCTCTTGTTAAATTAATCAAAATAATTGTTCATTTGGGATAGTGTAGTTTTCAGTTTTAGATGTCCCGCTTTTTTCTAGTCCTTTCTTTCTGTTTATTTTTATGCTTCATTAAGCATATTTGTATCAGTGGTTTAAAGACTTTATCAGCCAATTCAATCATCTCTTTAATTTCTGAATCTCTTTCTAAAAATTTGTTATGGATTACATTTTTCTTCTTTGGAGATTTTAGTACTTTTTGATTGGATGCTGGGAATTGCTAGGCAGTCCCTTACCAGGAAGAACTCTACCAATAAATAATCAGAATACACCCAGAAACCAGGGAGTTGTACTTGATGAATTAACTTTTTTTTTCAGTCTCTTCAAATGTGTTCCTTTGCTGACCAAATGATGATTTTTTATTTTAGTTTCCCTCCTTTAGTTTCAAAACTTCCTGTGATCCCACCTTACCTGCCACTTATTCTACTTACACTCCACTTCTGCAGCAGTTGCTTCCCTTTTTGATTTTCTTTTGCATCCATCTGTATCTTTTAAGATGGCATTTGCTTGTGTGAAGTGGAAGAAATGAGAAAGGATGGCAGGGTTAGGTGGTAGATGGGAGGAGCAGAGGGGGATATAATATGCTAGTAACTTATTCAACCAGTATTTCCTTCTAATAGTTATATATTTTATCCATATTGAGGCTTTTGCAACTTGAAACTCACCAAATTTTGGCTTGTTTGCTTGCTGGCTCCTTCTTCTCATTCTTCTCTTTTTCATTTTGGCAGCATGCCATCTTCTTTTAAAATGACAAATCATTCATGAATGAAATTAAATAAGATGCAAGTAAATGGAAAGTCATCCTATGTTTACAGATTGCAAGAATTAATATTGTTAAAATAACTATACTACTCAAAGTGATCTACAGATCTGATGCAATCTCTATCAAAATCCCAATGGTATTGTTTATAGAAGTAGAAAAAAAATCCTCAAATATGAGTGTGTTGTTCAATTTTCATGTATTCATTAATTTTCCTATTTTCTTATCATTACTGATTTTAGTTTCATTCCATTGCGGTCATAAGAGATATCTGGAATGATTTCAATCTTCTTGAATTTGTTAAGACTTATTTATAACCTAGCATGTCATCTATCCTGGAGATATGCCACGTGTGCTTGAGAATAATATATGTTTTTCTGCAAATAGGAATATAGGATTAGTGCAATGATAGTATTAAAATCAATTATTACTAGCTTTTAGCATTTTCTATGACTCTTGTCTCAGAAGAAAACCCTCTGATAGGAGGCGATCTGCAAGCTCAGCTATCTTGTGAACTCCCACAGAGAACTCACTCTCCCAGGTTCATTGACATCCTGGAGTTTCAAGAGACATGGCTAGGACTCTTTCTCTATGACTCTCTGAGCTTTCTCTTTTTTTTTTTTAACTTTTTATTTGTTTATTTTTTTTTACAATAAACTGCATATATTTAGAGTGTACAATTTGGTATCCCAGTCTCCCAATTCGTTCCCCCCCCAACCCTCCCCACTTTCCCCTTTGGTGTCCATATGTTTGTTCTCCACATCCGTGTCTCTATTTCTGTCTTGCAAACCGGTTGATTTCTACCATTTTTCTATAGTCCACATGTATGTGTTAATATACAATATTTGTTTTTCTCTTTCTGACTCACTTCACTCTGTATGACAGTCGCTAGGTCCATCCACGTCTCTAAAAATGTCCCAGTTTCATTGCTTTTCACAGCTGAGTAATATTCCATTGTATGTATGTACCATATCTTCTTTATCCATTCATCTGTTGTTGGACATTTAGGTTGCTTTCATGTCCTGGCTATTGTAAATAGTGCTGCAGTGAACATTCTGAGCTTTCTTAACTCATCTTCTTTCCTATTGATGTCACCTAATAAATTCTTAGAATTTTTGGCCATCAAAAATTATCAGAAAAAAATGTGATGACATAAAAATGAATTAGTTATAATGTCTATATTTCTTCTCTTGAGCCATCATCTGTCTACAGGTTGGCATGCACTCAAGGATCCAGGCCTGATGATTTCCCCTAACCTAAGTCACTAGAGGATTAGCTCCTGAGAGAGAAAAGTAATCAGAATATTAGACCCAGAAGTCTTAGGAAAGCTTTAACTTTGTCTGGATGATAGGTCTCTAATCTCATAGTCCACATTCCTCTGGGTGGGTTCTGTTCTGCATATCTCTGCACTCAAGTTTATGTGCCCACATATTACGCAGTTTCCTTGGGTTCTGTAGGTTCCAAGCTCCTAAATGAGAAATTTACTTCTCCAACCAGTGCTAAAATATATGTACCTGGTATTCAGCCATTCCAGAGATCTGTCTTGGGCCCTGTAGTTTCCAGGCTCCTAGACCAAGGAATTCCCATTTCTAACCAACCTTTCAAAGTATATGTTCTTGGGATTCAACCATTCCAACCTGACCCTGCATATCCTTTTGGATTTCTCTTCAGAAACTTGCTCATGAAAATGCAATTCTGACAATAACTGTCAGATTCTCTCTCCATGTCCCACTCCTGGAGTATAAAAGCTTTCACACCATTGCTTGTGACATGTTGTTTCCAACTGCCAAGCTGGGATCCTGAACACTCACTGGTTTTCTTGTTGTTGTTGTTGTTGTTTTTCTCTTAGGGTTTGTGCGTCTAGCTGATGGGGATGGACCCTGCTCAGGGCGAGTAGAAGTGCATTCTGGAAAAGGCTGGACCCCGGTGCCTGATGGGAACTTTACACTCCCCACTGCCCAGGTCATCTGTGCAGAGCTGGGATGCAGCAAGGCTGTGTCTGTCCTGGGACACATGCCCTTCAGAGAGTCAGATGGCCAGGTCTGGGCTGAAGAGTTCAGGTGTGAGGGGGAGGAGCCTGAGTTCTGGTCCTGCCCCAGAGTGCCCTGTCCAGGGGGCACCTGTCACCACAGTGGAGCTGTTCATCTTGTCTGTTCAGGTGAGATGCAGATCAGGACTTATCCTTCCTACATATGCTGTTGGGGCAAGAAAAATGTGAGATTTTGCTAAATTCCTGTCTTCTACCAGCATACTCAGATGTCCGGCTCATGAAAAATGGCACCTCTCAGTGTGAGGGGCAAGTGGAGGTGAATATTTCTGGACGATGGAGAGCGCTCTGTGCCTCCCACTGGAGTCTGGCCAATGCCAACGTTGTCTGTCATCAGCTTGGCTGTGGAGTTGCCATCTCTACCCCTAGAGGAGCACACTTTGCGGAAGGAAGTGACCAGATCTCAACAGCCCGATTTCACTGCTCAGGGGCTGAGTCCTTCTTGTGGCATTGCCCTGTGACTGCCCTGGGTGGTCCTGACTGCACCCATGGAAACACGGCCTCTGTGATCTGCTCAGGTAAGAGAGAGAGAAGGGCTACTAGTACCCAGGATGCTCCTGGAGTGAATTGTCCCCAAGAGCAGAGAGTGAGGGAAAACTGGCTTCAAAAGTTAAATATTTCATGGTGAAATACAGTTCTTCTCAGGTCAGGGCAAGAACTGTGAAAATAAACACTCTTATTTAACTATATATAATCACAGAGAACATGTATAAGCAATAACCATGTACCCAAGTTAGGGTTTTTTCCCCCTCTTAACCATTTGAGAATTACTTATACACATTAGGTTCCTTTACCAGGTATGTATATATGTATATGTTCCTTTACCTCAGCATGTATATCTTAAGTACAAAGACATTCATTCAAATTCAGGAAATTTTAATTTCACACAATATTATTAACTCTTTACTTTGAAATACATCTGAGCCTGAATTTGTTAGCTTTTTGTTTTGTTTTGTTGTTGTTGTAGAAAGTTTTTCATTACAAGTTCAATATTTTAAATGAAGTGAGCATTATTCATATTTTCTATTGGTTCTTGTGTCATTATTTCAAGTGGTGTTTTTCAAAAAGTTTCTCCAAGTTAGGTAAATATTCAAAAATCTTGGCAAAAGAGGAGTGACCTCAGCATCCTGGTGGTATAAGATGTCCCTCCTTTTTATTCCTCTTTTTAACAGTTAATTAACCACACATCCATGATCAAAAGAGCCTCCGTGAATGTTGTAGTGTCCAGTATCAGATGGCAAGGGACCAGGAGGACCTACCTGTGCACCCAGTAATAGGCAGAAAGACCCTCAAAAGGCCTGCAGGTTAGCAGGAGCCAATGAACCTGCTCCAGCCCCTGTAGGCTATGGTCAGGGAAAACCTGGAGAAATCTGGAGAATGTCAACTTGGTTGCACACCTACAGATGATAGAAACTTGGTAGAGCTTTTAGTACTCTGAGAAAAAAAGAATTTGAAAGATTGGAGATGATAAGAGGATTTTACCAGTGCTGGCTCCTCCTCCCAAGGTGACACAGCAGCATGGAGCTGAACTAGCCAGTGGGGCCTTTCCCTTGGGGAAAAGAGAAGCAGTGAGTTAGGGCCCAGCTACTCAGCTCTGTGAGATGCTGCTGGAGAAATACGTTCCTCTCCAGCAGCATCCAGAGTTCTGGGACTGGACCACCATGACTGAGGCAAGAGGGGTGGGAGAGGAGATTTGAAAGGTCATTAAGAATGTCAAAGGGCATAAAAGGGATGCAGTTCTTGCTGACTGTGCTCAGGACTTCAGCAGGAAGCCTTCTCACAAGTCTCTGGGGAAGGCTTATAGGAGAATCCCCCTCTCCCGACCTGAGGACACCCCCAATGCCCTGAGTACTCAACTCACACCTACCCTTACTCTATTGACAGCTCCTTGTGTGTATTCCCAAATGTGGAGGTAAGAGTAAACTCCAATAAATGGAATGTTCTCAGGAAAACAGCAGAGCCTGTGGGCAAGGGAGGAACCACAAACTTGAGCTATAGCACAATGTTCTGCAAAACAAAAGAGAGGTTTACAGCAGCCAGACTGGGTGAGAAGACAAAAAAGCTTAAGAATTCTGCTGCAGAATAAGCAAGGAATACGGAGTGGGTGTATTCATATAAGGTCAGAAAACAGTATGTACCACCTGAAACTAATTACTAAAGATTTTGGGGGTGAGGGTTGTCTGCCACTTCAAATGCAAAAGTGGCAGCGCAAAACTCCAAGGAACATGAAGAACCAAGGAAAGAAGTCATCACCAAAAGGTAACAATAATCTTCCAAAACTGACAAAAGCACATGTCAATGACATAGAATTTTGTGATCCAGCTTATAAAGAATCCAACATTGCTGTTTTGAGGAAACTCAGTGAGCTACAAGAAAACACAAAATGACAGCTCAATGAAATCAGAAAAATAATACATTACCATGAGAAATTATAACAAAGAACCAGAAATCCTGGTGCTGAAGAACTTCATAAATGAAATGAGAAAAATACAATAGAGACCATCTACAACAGAGTAGACCAAATTCAAGATAGAATCAGTGACTGTAGCATAGGAAATCTGAAACAACTCTATCAGTGGTGAACAAAGAAAAATGAATAAAACAAGAGCAAAGAAATCCTGTGTGATCTATGAATCTCCATCAAATGTACAAACATTAGAATAATTTCGGTGCTGGAAGGAGAAGAGAGGGAGAAGGTGTGAGAAAATTTATTTAAATAAATAATAGCCAAGAACTTTCCAAACCTAAGGGAGAGACTTGGACACCCAAGTTCATAAAGTTCACCCTATTACCCGAATGCAGAAATACCTTCTCTAGACACAGTATAATGAAACTGTCAAAGATTTGAAAAAAGGGACAATCACAAAAGTATCAGAAAAAAAAATATTGTCACCTACAATGGAACCCTCAATGGGCTATCAGTGGATTTCTCAACAAAAATCTATAGGCCAGGAGAGAGTGAAATGGCATATTCAAAGTGTTGAAAGAAAAAAATTTCCAGCCATGAATACTCTATCCAGTAATGTTATCCTTCACATAGGAAAGAAAATAATGACTTTCACAGAGAAATAAAAGCTGAGGGAGTTCATCACTGCTAGACGTGACTCACAAGAAATGCGGAAAGAGATTCTTTAAGCCGAAATGAAAAATTGCTAATTAGTGACATGAAAATACATGAATGTATACAACAGACTGGTAAAGGTGAATATAAAGTCACATTTAGGAAACTCTAGTTCCATAGTAGGATGTTATGTTAAGCACTTCACTATAGTATAAAGGTTAAAAGAAAAGAATATTAAAAATAAGTGCAGATAATATAATTTGTTAACAAACATAATATAAAAAGAGAGAAAATGTGACATCAAAATATAAAGGAGGGTAGTAAAAGGATGGAGCATTTGTAGGCATTCTAAGTTAAGTTGCTATCCGCCTAATATGGGCTGTTTTGTATAAAATATGTTTTATGTAAGGCTTATGGTAACTGCAAAGCAAAAACCTAGAGTACATTCACAAAAAGTAAAGAAAGGGGCACAACACCATGGAAAATTACCAATGTAGAACAGTAGGCCAAAGCAAAGCAAAGCAAAGCAAAGCAAAGCAAAGCAAAGCAAAGCAAAGCAAAGCAAAGCAAAGCAAAGCAAAACAAAGCAATGGGACTACAAAACAGCCAGAAAGCAATAAGATGGCATTAGTAATGTTTTACATATCAGTAATCACTCAAAATGTAAGTGAACTGAATTCATTACAGAAAAAGAGTTATTAGATGGATAAAACAGCAAGACCAAACTATATGCTGCCTAAAAGAGACTCACTTATGATTTAAGGACACACATAGACTCAAAGTAAAGGGACTGAAAAAGATATCCCACAGCAACTTGAAACCTAAAGAGTGCAGGGGTAGCTACATTATAACAAACAAAATAGACTTTAAGCCAAAAATGGTAATAAGACACCAAGAAGGCAATTATATAATGATAAAGGGGTCAATTCATTAAGAACATTTAGTAATCATAAATTTATATTCACCAAACATTGGAGCACCTAAATATCTTAAGCAGATACTAACAGATTTAAAGGGAGAAATAGACCACAGTATGATAATAGTAGAGAATTTCCATATCCCACTTTCAGCAAATCATCCAGACAGAAAGTCAACACAAAAGCATGGGACTTGCACCATACTTCAGAACAAATGGATCTGACAGACTTTTAAGAAACACTTAATTTAACAGCAGCAAAATAAACATTCTCTTAAGCAGACATGGAACATTCTTCAGCATAGATCATATGATAGGTCACAGAAAAGTATTAGCAAATTTAAGGTGAATTAAATTAAACCAAGTGTCATTCCAACCCCAATAATATGAAACTAGAAATGAAAAAGAGGAAATTAGAAAATTTACAAACATATGGACCTAAACAAAACAGTCTTGGACAACAAATGTGTCAAAGAAGAAATCAAAACGGAAATAAGAAACATTTTGAAACAAATGAAACTGTAGAAACAACACAGGAAAAACCAATATGCTGAAATAGCAGTTCTTGTAGGGAAGTTTAGGGCATTAAATGTGTATATTAAGCAAAAAGAAATGACATGGGTCCATACCCAGAAGTAGGATTGTTGGACTATATGGTAGTTCTATTGTTAAGTTTTTGAGGAAACCCCAAACTGTTTTCCATAAGGGCTGAACCAATTTACATTCCCAAGAGTGCACAGCATTCACTTTTCTCAACATCCTCACCGACCTTCATTATATCTTGTCTTCTAGATGATAGGTGTTCTAACAGGTGTGAGATAGTATCTCATTGTGGTTGTGATTTGCACCTCCCTAATGATTAGAGATATTGATCAATTTTTCCTGTACCCTCTGGCCATTTGCATATCTTATCTGGAAAAATGTTTATTCAGTTTCTCTGCCCATTTTTTTTTAATTTTTTAAATTTTTTTTATTTTATTATTTTTTGGGGGGTACACCAGGTTCAATCATCTGTTTCTGCCCATTTTAAAAAGAGGCTGTTTGATTGTTTGCTATGGGGTTGAAGAGTTCTTTATATATTTTGGATATTAACTCTTGATCTGACATGAGTTTTGCAAATATTTTCTCCCATTCTGCAGGTTGACTTATCATTTTGTTGATGGTTTCTTTGGGTGTGCAGAAGCTGTTTAGTTTGATGTTATCCCACTTACTGATTTTGGCTTTTGTAGCTTGTACTCTTGTAAATTACTGCCAAGATCAACGTCAAGGAGCTTCTTCCCTCTATTTTCATCAGGGAATTTTGTGTCCTGTCTTATGTCAAGTCTTTAAACCATTTTGAGTTAATTGTTATGCATGATGTAAGTTTGGGGTCCAAATTCACTTTTCGCATTGTGGTTACCCAGCTTTCCCAGCACCATTTGTTGACGAGACTATCTTTTATTTTTCCCATTAAGTGTTGTTGGCTCCCTTGTCAAATACTAGTTGACTGTATATGTGAGAGTCTGGGCTCTATGCACAGCACAGTGATTATTCAAAAGCACTGTATTATAAACTTCAAAATTGCTAAGAGACTAGATCTTAAATGTTCTCACCCCAAAAAGGAAATGATAATTATATGATGTGACAGGGGTGTTACCTAGAGCTACAGTGGTAATCATATTGAAATGTATAAACATATAACATTAAAATGTGTGTTGATAAAAGAAAAACCCAAAAGTATTGGTGAAAGGTTATTCATAATATTTTCATTATCTTTTTAATGCCTGTAAGCATTTATTTGCTGTAAATATGTCATTTCCATATTTCTATTTTTTAAAATCTCTTTTTGTTCCTTTTTGTCTCCTTACTTCCATTCTTTTGGTCAAACTAAGTATATTTTATTGTTGCATTTTCTTCTTCATTAGCTTACTTAAAAATATTTTTAGAGTGATTGTCCTTCATTTTAACTACACATATTTTAAATCTCACCAAATATTGCCACCCATGTTTTAGTTCCCTCATATCTGCCCTACTGATTTTCTTTACTCCTTTGTATATTGTTGCATTCCTTTTGTCTTAAAAACAGTTTTTAGTGTTTTTTTAGTGAAAGTGTCAAGGAAATTTTAAAGGAAGAATTAAGGTAATGTGCTGCATTCATTTGCTATACCTGTTTAGTCGACTCTAATATTGAACACTTCCTGAATCTCTCTTTGTATTTCATGACGTTGGCTTTTTTTTTAAAGTCCAATTATTATGTAGAATCTCTTTCCAATGTCTGTTGTGGCACTATTCAGGAAAATGAAATCTCTTTGTGGAAGCATGGTAAGTTGATATTAGAGTCCATCCTATATGAACACAAATTGGATTTGGCTATTTTCAAAGTAGAAACTGAAAAGAAACATTAGCAAAATCATTCACTGAGCTTCAATCTTCCTTACCTTTTTGCACAGCATGAATTGTTAATAACAAATTGGACACAGCTAATTCTATGGGGATCCCTGCCGTACTATGATTTCTGCAATCCAGTCAGTCTGTAGGATCCCTCAGCTCTCCTCACAGGTCATAAACAGGAAAATTGTGGGTACAAATACACCTGCATCTAACAGACCCTTAAATGAGGTCTAAATTCTTGATGTTCCTTAGGTATCCTATCCTATTTGAAATGAATCACTTAGATGGATTTAGGCAATTCTGTTTCCCGTCTAGCTGTTCACTCAAAACAGGATGAAGATCAGATTTGCCCATCCCTTTCCCAATGGTTTGGGTAAGAGATGAGCCCTCCATCAGATATGACAGCCATTCCTATCACATTTTCTAGTTGGATTATGCAAAAAACATGTTCTTTTCATTCACAATTTCATAATTTCTTTATACTTTTATGTGTAAGCTTTCTGCAGTTACATCACTATATCTTCCTGACTTAAATATACTGCCATCTAACTTTCTTTAGCAGGTTTAGATATGATAATACATTGAGATTCAGTGTCCAGCAATCCCAGTAAAATTTCTTTACCACCTTTAGGCCTTTACCACCCATATGAATGCAAATGACCTCATGCCCCCTGCTGGGCATCGTGTCAAGAGATAGTGGCCCACCTCTCAGAGGCTTAATCCTGTCCTTTACTTTGCATCAATTTAGTCAGCATTGACTCTGAAGGGTCTGTAGATTCACCTTTTGTATAATATTTTAAAGATTCTTCAAGACTACAATGAATCGAGTTAAGTTGTCATGTTTGTTTATAGTTTGAGGAGATGTTTGGGGCAATCAGATCATATAATCTCTTATAGGGAACCATTAAAATTTTAGCAGTTACTCCATCTCCTATTCTTTTATGTTATTTTTCAGTCAACCATCTATACAATTCCAGTAATTTTAGATGCCCTGAAATGTTTTTTTACCCTTTTATTTTATGGTTTCCATTCTTTTGAAAAAATCCTAGTCATTTCCCCCATCATTCAGGTCCATTTACAATAGCCTTGGAAAGATAACCATGGCACCCTCCTTGACATCACTTTGTCTTCCCAATAATAAAATCACATAAAGAGCCCAAGCAGCAGGAACCTCTTTTATCTCCGCATCAGCCATCACTTTAATCAAAATCATAACTTAGGAGAATTCTAGTATCGTTATTAAACAATGCAAAGTTGTTTGCATTTTCATTTCAGCAGCCTCTGAGAGAATATTCCATTTAAGGGAAGGGTTGGACAACTCCCTTATTTAGAGTATGTGTTGTGCACTCATGCCTTTATGCAGCTCACCAAAGAAGATGTTTATTTCTCTACCCACATTTCTTCATAAGCTGCTACAAGGGAAGTAGTTCTTGACATTCTTGTACAAAATCTATCTCAGTAGGGTTTAGAAGAGAATTGTTTATACTGACCCACAAAGTGGCTTAATTCTTTTAGTTGATATTCCCGTGTTTCAGTATTTCTTGAATCTCTCCTCCTGCAGCCTGGGTAATTTTCTTAGTGATCATCACTTGGATAAAGATATCCTTCCAACTCCTTACAGTCCTCCCCTTTACAAGATAAATCACCAACCATAAGTCTGAGGCTCTGGCAGCCTTGGGTTTGCTGGGTGAGCTCCATGCTTATGTTTGGGGAGGTCAGATTGTTTGGAACTGACTCTTGATCGGAATTAGAATGAGGTGGAATAACTAAATGATTATAAAGTGCTGTTTAAAAATTGAAACTCCCCTGGTAGCACCCAGGAAGAGCTTGTTCACGTTATTAAGATTTGCAGATTGGTGACCTATATATGGTTTATCCATGTACAAAGACTGTCTTGGCTAAGGAACAATGAGGTGAGGTATAAAACAAATATAAATTACATTTCTTTATACTAGCAAACATTTGGAAAAAATGGAAAAGTTCTATT
Source organism: Hippopotamus amphibius kiboko (assembly GCF_030028045.1). Classification (NCBI taxonomy): domain Eukaryota; kingdom Metazoa; phylum Chordata; class Mammalia; order Artiodactyla; family Hippopotamidae; genus Hippopotamus; species Hippopotamus amphibius. The sequence goes on along the minus strand of NC_080197.1, from coordinate 74,741,918 downwards.
CACTGTAGTATCAAGAACATTAAATATGTACAAGAAACTTAACACAATATTGAATGGCCTTTATGTTGAAAGTTGCAGAACATCTAAATATATATGCCATGTTCATAGATTAGAAAACTGAGTAAAGTTGTCAATTCTCTCCAATTGATCTGTAAAATCAACGTAATCCCAACAAAAATCCCAGCATTTTTTTCTGTAGAAATTTATAAGCCAATCTAAGTATATATGCTAAAATGGGAAGGAAGTGAAATGGATAAAACAAATTTGAAAAATAAGAGCAAAAATGGAAGTAACCTAATGTAAAGATTCCTACAATGTATCCATGGCAATATAGTCTTTGAGTAATGATTGGTAAATAGATCAGCGGAACATAATAGAGTTCAGTAATAGACCTAAACCTAGTATAGTAAGTTGATTTTCTACAAAGGCATCAAGATATTTCAAAGCGGAAAGTATAAGCTCTTCAAAAAATGATGGACTAACTGGATATCTGCATGGGAAAAAAATGAACTCTGACTTTATAGCATAAGACCACCATACCCTCAATTGCACCCTGAAAAACACCCCAAACAACAAAACCAGCTCAAATGAACTATCATTCTAATATAACATTTTATTTTAAAACCTCTAGAAGAAAACATAAGAAAAATTATCATCATCCTGGAGTAGGCAAACATTTCCTAAGGCATTAGCCATTAAAAAGTTGAGAAGTGATCTTCATCAAAATTAAAACATTCTGCTTTTTGAAAGAAAATATTAAGAAAATGAAAGAATATTCAACTGATAGGGAGAAATTATCTGTAATACTCACTATATCTGACAAAGGACTTGTATCCAGGATATTTGAAGAATTTATAACACAAATATAAGAAAAAGAAATACCCAATTTAAAAGTGGGCAAAAATTAAGAAAGCCAATTCCCAAGAGATGATATAATAATGGCCAATAAGTAAATTAAAAGATAACATCATTAGATATTAGAGAAATTCAAATTAAAGTGTTAGGAGATATAGCTTCACAAACTAGAATGGTTAGGGTTAAAGAGACTGAAGATTCCAAGTTTTGGCAAAGATATGGATTAACTAGAACTCTAGTACAGTGCTGGTGATAATGTGAAAGAAAGCAACCCCTTTGGAAAATGAAGCTTTTTTTAAGGTAATCATACACTTAATATGATACTCAGCAATTCTACTACTGAAGAGAAATGAAAACATATGTCCACAAAAAATTTAGACAAGAAAGTTCATAGCATCTTTATTCACAAGAGTAAACAATTATAAACCACTCAAATTGTCATTAACAGAAGAATGCACAACAAAGTAGGGCAAAATCAAACAGTGGAAGACTTTTTAACAGCTGAAAGAATAAACTCCTGATAAAAGCAACTGCAATGATAAATCTCAAAACATGTTGAGTAAAAGAAACCATGCAAAATGGATTACGTATAGCATAGTTTTATTAAATTCTAGAAAGTATACACCAAATTTATTTGATAGAAGACAGATCACTGTTTGTTTGGGGCCAGGTTTCTGGGGGCTTTTATTGGTTGCAAAAGGCATACAGGAATTTTGGGGTCATCTCATATATTCTGTATTTTAATTATTTTAGTGGTTACACTGGTGCATACAAGTGTCAAAACTCATGATAATGTACTCAAAATAAGTGTATTTTATTGCGTGAAAATTTACCTCATTATAGTTGATTTTACTATTTGCCTCTTGTTTGTTTCTAGCTTAATTCTACTTTAGTCAAAAAAAACATATTTTTAATGAGTTCAGCCTTTTGAAAATTTTTGGATCTCAGTTTTCTTATAACCTATGATCGGCCTTGGTAAGACAGTGTGTATTCTATGGTTTTGAGGTGCATGTTTGTTAAGTCACAACATTCAAATATTCTATATATTCAGTGACTGGTTTTGCTGGTTTGCTCTATCAGTTAATGAGGCTGATAAAAGGTGTTTTCTGGTTACTGTTGCTGTGTAACAAATTACTTCAAAATCAAGTCACTCAAAGCAACCGTTTTATTTTGTGTAACACAGATCACTGTGTATTTTTCCTCCAGCTCCCAATCAAATTTTCCTCACTTCCTTTAAGTCCTGATTGACAGCATTGCCCAAGCCCATCAGGTTTCTGCTAATAATCTCCTCTACTCTTTTTAGCTTCTGTCTCTTACTTTGTTTCAAAAGCAATGTCACATGTTTTAGGTGGCATCCCAAATTTGGGCTACTATGGATAAAAATGCTACAAACATGCATGCACAAGTTCTTTTGAAGACAAACATTTGTTTGTCTTCAGTAAATATGTAGTAATATGGTACGTATAAACGTTCTGGTTACTATTGCTGTATACCAAAAATTCCCCCTATACATAGCAGCTTAAAACTCTTTTTAATTTTTGCTGTGATTTCCTGTGTAAGGAATTTGGGAAGCACTTAGATTGGCAGTTGTGTCTTGGGGTCTCTCATGAGGTTGCAGTCAGATGTGAGCTGGGGCTGAAGCCACCTGAGGACCCAACTGGGCTGGGGCTCCAGGATAGCTCATGAGCAAGCCTGGCAGCTGAAAGTTCAGTTAGGTTGTGACCAGAGTTCTGCACATGACAGTCTCTGCAGGACGAGAGTGTGAACAGGGCAGACTTGCCTAAAGCTAAAGTCCTACGTGATTTCCAGGGTGGTTGCATGACTTTTCAGGCCTAGTGCTGAAAACCAAGCACTGCTACTCTCACTTTGTTCTATTGTTCACAAGCAACTTAGGAAGGTCAGCAGAGATTCAGGGGAAGGAGTCACAGACACTGCTTCTCAGTGGATGTAACATCAACGATTTTGTGGATGTTTAAAAACCACCAAGGTGGACTTCCCTGGTGGCACAGTGGTTGAGAATCCACCTGCCAATGCAGGGGACATGGGTTCAAGCCCTGGTTGGGGAAGATCCCACATGCGGCAGAGCAACTAAGCCAGCGCACACCACAACTACTGAGCCTGTGCTCTAGAGCCCACGGGCCACAACTACTGAGCCCAAGTGCCACAACTACTGAAGCTCATGTGCCTAGAGCCTGTGCTCTGCAACAAGAGAAGCCACCACAATAAGTCTGTGCACTGCAACAAAGAGTAGCCCCCACTCACTGCAACTAGAGAAAGCAACAAAGACCCAGCTCAGCCAATAAATCAATAAATTTATAAGAATAAATAAATAAAAATAAAAAAATAAAAACCACCACGGTGTATAAAATGGGTGACTGTGGATTCTAAATGTCTACTTTTGGTTCTGTCAATTGTAGCTTTATGTATCTAGGACTTAGTAGACATGAATGTTAGAAATTTAAGCATCTTTACGTATGTTTTTGTATTTTCCAATTTTGTCTTTCTGTGCTTGGTTCTCTGTACTTTCTTCTGATCGTCCGTTTTACTTTTTCTATCTTGTGCCAATCTGAGGGGCTTTAACACTCATCCTTTGAGTTCTTATTTTAAATATTGGCTTTTTCAGCTCTAGAAGTTTTATTAGACTCTTTGTTATCATTTCTCTGCCAAAATACTTATTTCATTCTTTGAACATTTCATCCATGGTCATTTAAGCTTCCTGTCAGGTAACTCCAATAGCTGGATGTCCTGTACATTTCTTTCTAATGGCTCTTTCTGCCTCATAAATTTTTGTCAAATTTCTTCTCTTTTACGCCTGGGTATTTTTGATGGACAGACATTGTAGGTGAGAAATTGTAGAAATCCTTTAGAAAGGATCTTTTTTTTTCTTTTAATTTTTTCATCTTTATTGGAGTGTAATTGCTTTACAGTATTGTGTTAGTTTCTGCTGTACAACAAAGTAAAACAGCTATATGTATACATATATCCCCATATCCCTTCTCTTTTGTGCCTCCCTCCCACCCCTTTAGGTCTCCACAAAGCATTGAGCTCATCTCCCTGAGCTCTGCAGCAACTTCCCAATAGCTATTTAACATTTGGTAGTGTATATATGTCAGTGCTGCTCCCTCACTACGTCCCAGCTTCGCCTTCCACCCCTGTGTCCTCAAGTCCTTTCTCTACGACTGCGTTTCTATTCCTCCCCTGCCACTAGGTTCATCAGTACTATTTCTCTAGATTCCATATATATGCGTTAGCATACAGTATTTGCTTTTTTCTTTCTGATTTACTTTACTTTGTATGACAGACTCTAGGTGCATCCACCTCACTACAAATAACAATTTCATTTCTTTTTATGGCTGAGTAATATTCCATATATATATGCCACATCTTCTTTATCCATTCATCTGTTGATGGACATTTAGGTTGCTTCGATGTACTGGCTATTGTAAATAGTGCTGCGATGAACATTGGGGTACATGTATCTTTTTGAATTATGGTTTTCTCAGGGTATATACTCAGTAGTAGGATTACTGGGTCATATGGCAGTTCTATTTTTAGTTTTTTAAGGAAACTCCATACTGTTTTCCATAGTGGCTGTATCAATTTACATTCCCATCAGCAGTGCAGGAGGGTTGCCTTTTCTCCACACTCTCTACAGCATTTATTGTTTCTAGATTTTTTAATGATGGCCATTCTGACCGGTGTGAGGTAATACCTCACTGCAGTTTTGATTGCATTTCTCTAACGATTAGTGATGTTGAGCATCTTTTCATGTTTGTTGGCAATCTGTATGTCTTCCTTGGAGAAATGTATGTTTAGGTCTTCTGCCCATTTTTGGATTGGGTTGTTTGTTTATTTTATATTGAGCTGCATGAGCTGCTTGTGTATTTTGGAAATTAATCCTTTGTCAGTTGCTTCATTTACAAATAGTTTCTCCCATTCTGAGGGTTGTCTTTTTGCCTTGTTTATGGTTTCCTTTGCTATGCAAAAGCTTTTAAGTTTCATTAGGTCCCACTTGTTTATTTTTGTTTTTATTTCCATTATTCTTGGAGGTGTGTCAAAAAGAATCTTGCTATGGTTTATGTCATAGAGTGTTCTGCCTATGTTTTTCTCTAAGAGTTTCATAGTGTGTGGTCTTACATTTAGGTCTTTAATCCATTTTGAGTTTATTTTGTGTATGGTGTTAGGGAGTGTTCTAATTTCATTCTTTTACATGTAGCTGTCCAGTTTTCCCAGCACCACTTATTGAAGAGGCTGTCTTTTCTCCATTGTATGTCCTTGCCTCCTTTGTCATAAATTAGGTGACCATATGTGCGTGGGTTTATCTCTGGGCTTTCTAACCTATACCATTGATTTATATTTCTATTTCCGTGCCAGTACCATACTGTCTGGATTATTGTAGCTTTGTAGTATGGTCTGAAATCAGGGAGCCTGATTCTTTCAGCTCTGTTTTTCTTTCTCCAGATTGCTTTGGCTATTCGGGGTCTTTTGTGTTTCCATACAAATTGTAAAATTTTTTGTTCTAATTCTGTGAAAAATGCCATTGGTAATTTGATAGGGATTGCATTGAATCTGTAGATTACTTTGGGTAGTATAGTCATTTTCATGATATTGATTCTTCCAGTCCAAGAATGTGGTATATTTCTCCATCTGTTCATGTCATCTTTGATTTGTTTCATCAGAGTTTTATAGTTTTCTGAGTACAAGTCTTTTTTCTCCTTAGGTAGGTTTATGCCTAGGTATTTTATTCCTTTTGTTGTGATGATAAATGGGATTGTTTCCTTAATTTCTCTTTCTCATCTTTCATTGTTAGTGTATAGGAATGCAAGAGATTCCTGTGCATCAATTTTGTATCCTGCAACTTTCCCAAATTCATTGATGAGCTCTAGTAGTTTTCTGGTGACATCTTTAGGATTTTCTATGTAGAGTATCATATCATCTGCAAACAGTGACAGTTTTACTTCTTCTTTTCCAATTTGTATTCCTTTTATTTCTTTTTCTTCTCTGATTGCTGTGGTTAGAACTTCCAAAACTATGTTGAATAGTAGTGGTGAGAGTGGACATCCTTGTCTTGTTCCTGACCTTAGTGGAAATGCTTTCAGTTTTTCACCATTGAGAATAATGTTTGCTGTGGGTTTGTCACATATGGCTTTTATTATGTTGAGGTAGGTTCCCTCTATGCCCATTTTTCTGGATAGCTTTTATCATAAATGTGTGTTGAATTTTGTCAAAAGCTTTTTCTGCATCTATTGAGATGATCATATTGTTTTTATTCCTTAATTTGTTAATATGGTGTATCACATTGATTGATTTGCATATATTGAATAATCCTTGCATTCCTGGGATAATTTCTACTTGATCATGGTGCATGATCATTTTAATGTGCTGTTGGATTCTGTTTGCTAATATTTTGTTGAGGATTTTTGCATCTATGTTCTTTAATAGTATTGGTCTGTATTTTTCTTTTTGTGTGTGTGATATCTTTGTCTGCTTTTAATATCAGGGTGATTGTGGCTTCATAGAACGAATTTGGGAGTGTTCTTCCCTCTGTAATTTTTTGGAAGAGTTTGAGAAGGGTAGGTGTTAGCTATTCTCTAAATGTTTGATAGAATTTGCCTGTGAAGCTATCTGGTCCTGGACTTTTGTTTGTTGGAAGATTTTTAATTGCAGTTTCAATTTCATTACTTGTAATAGGTCTGTTTATATTTTCTAATCCTTCCTAATTCAGTCTTGGAAAATTGTACCTTTCCAAGAATTTGTCCATTTCTTTGAGGTCGTCCATTTTATTGGCATATAGTTGTGTATGGTAGTCTCATCATCCTTTGTATTTCTGCAGTGTCAGTTGTGATTTCTCCTTTTTCATTTCTAATTTTGTTGATTTGTGTCCTCTTAGTTTTTTTTCTTGATGAGTCTGGCTAAAGGTTTATCAATTTTGTTTATCCTCTCAAAGAACCAACTTTTAGTTTTACTGCACTTTCTATTGTTTTCTTCATTTCTATTTCATATATTTTTGCTCTGAACTTTATGATTTCTTTCCTTCTACTGACTTTGGGTTTTCTTTGCTCTTCTTTCTCTAGTTGTTTTAGGTTAAATTGTTTATTTGAGATTTTGCTTGTTTCTTGAGGTGAGATCGAATCGTTATAAACTTCCCTCTTAGAACTTCCTTTGCTGCATCCCAGAGGTGTTGGGTCATTGTGTTTTCATTGTCATTTATTTCTATGTATTTATAAATTTCTTCTTTGATTTCAGTGATTGCTTGGTTATTTTGTAGTGCAGTGTTTAGCCCCCATGTATTTGTGGTTTTTTTTAAAAGTTTTTTTCTCTGTAATGGGTTTCTAATCTCATAGCATTATGGTCAGAGAAGATACTTGATACAGTTTCAGTTTTCTTAAATTTTCCAAGGCTTGATTTGTGACCCAAGATGTGATCTATCCTGGAGAATTTTCCATGAGCACTTGAGAAGAAAGTGTATTCTGCCACTTTTGGGTGGAATGTCCTATAAATATCAATTAAAACTATCTGGTCTATTGTGTCATTTAAAGGTTCTGTTTCCTTGTTTATTTCTGTTTGGATGATCTGTCCATTGGTGTAAGTGCGGTGTTAAAGTCTGCTACTATTATTGTGTTACTGTCAATTTCTGCTTTTATGGCTGTTAGCATTTGCTTTATGTATTGAGGTGCTCTTATGTTGGGTGCATAAATGTTTATAATTGTTATATCTTCTTGTTGGGTTGATCCCTTGATCATTATGTAGTGTCCTTCCTTATCGCTTGTAACAGTCTTTATTTTAAAGTCTATTTTATCTGATATGATATTGCTACTTTCTTGTGATTTCCATTTGCATGCAATGTCTTTTTCCATCCCTTCACTTTCAGTCTGTATGTGTCCCTAGGTCTGCAGTGGGTCTCTTGCAGACAACATATATGTGGGTCTTGTTTTTGTATCCATTCAGCCAGTCTGTGTCTTTTGGTTGGAGCATTTAACCCATTTACATTCAAGGTTACTGTCAACATGTACGTTCCTATTACCATTTTCTTAATTGTTTGGGGTTTTTTTCTTTGTGGGTCTTTTTCTTCTCTTGTGTTTCCCTCCTAGAGAATTTCCTTTAGCATTTGTTGTAAAGCTGGCCTGGTGGTGCTGAATTCTCTTAGCTTTTGCTTGTCTGTAAAGCTTTTGATTTCTCTGTCAAATCTGAATGAGATCCTTGCTGGGTAGAGTAATCTTGGTTATAGATTTTTCTCTTTAATCACTTTAAGTATATCCTGTCACTCCCTTCTGGCTTTCAGAGTTTCTGCAGAAAAATCAGCTGATAACCATATGGGGATTCGTTCATATGTTATTTTTTGATTTTCCCTTACTGCTTTTAATATTTTTTCTTTGAATTTAATTTTTGTTAGTTTGATTAATATGTGTCTTGGTGTGTTTCTCTTAGGGTTAATCCTATATGGGAGTCTGTGCTTCCTGGACTGGGGAGACAATTTCTTCTCCCATGTTAGGGAAGTTTTCCACTATAATCTCTTTGAATATTTTCTCAGACCCTTTCTTTTTCTCTTCTTCTTCTGGGACCCTTATAATTCAAATGTTTGTGCATTTAGTGTTGTCCCAGAGGTCTCTGAGACTGTCCTCAATCCTTTTCATTCTTTTTTCTTTATTCTCTTCCTTGGCAGTTATTTCCACCATTCTATCCTCCATCTGACTTATTCATTCTTCTGCCTGTTATTCTGTTACTGATACCTTCCAGTGTATTTTTCATTTCAGTAATTATGTTGTTCATCTCTGTTTGTTCTTTAGTTCTTCTATATCTTTGTTAAACATTTCTTGTATTTCTCTATCTGTGCCTCCATTCTATTTCCAAGATTCTGGATCATCTTTACTATCATTACTCTGAATTCTTTTTCAGATAGCTTGCCTATTTCCTCTTCATTTATTTGGTCTTGTAGATTTTTACCTTGTTCCTTCACCTATGATATATTTTTTGGCCATCTCTTTTGTTGTTGTTGTTGAGCGGGATTGTGTTCCTCTCTTACTGATTGGTTGGTCTGAGGCTTCAAAAAATAGATGAAGCAATAACTGGAAGGTAAAACAGAACTGCAACAGCAAAAAAGAGGAGGGGGAGGGGTAAAGGCCAGAAAAGGCCTTGGCTGTGGGGGAAGGGGCTTAGGCAGGGGAGTGGCTTAGGCAGTGGTCAGGGCCTATGCTTATGTCCCACTGGGACAGAAAAGGCCCTGGGGTTGGTGGGGAGTGGGGCTTGGCTCAATGAGGCAGGAGGGGCCCAGGAGTGCCTCTGGTCTTGGGGGGAGAGGACCAGGTCCAGGACCCCAGAAGGCTCCCTGGGCCCGAGTGGGTGTGGGAAATGCTAGGTGCTTCCCCCAGTCCTCCGATCTCAGAGGGTCCCTCCCCCTTGGCCTCTTTTCTTCCCTGCCCCTTCCCTACTATACCTAGGACCCACTTGACTGGAGGGGGCACTGCAAGGCAGGAGACCAGACCTGGAAGCCTTCCCAGGGCTGACTGGGAAAGGGAAATGCTGGAAACACTTTCCCAGATCTCCCAGTCCTGGAGGGTCCCAAGTCTGCCTCTCTTCCTCTCCCCCCCATCTTCCTCCCCTCCACTCACCTAGGACCCACACAGCCAGAGTGGGCCCTGCAATGCGAAGGACCAGGTCTGGGAGCCCAGTAGGCTTCCCAGGCTGAGTGGGAAGGGCAAATGTCTTCTGCGCCTCCTCTGATCCTCCAACCCCAGGGGGTTCCTCCCCCCATCTGCCTCTCCTCTTCTACCCTGCTTCCCTCTTACACCCCTAGGACCAACATGGCCTGGAGGCACGCTTGTAGGGCTGAGGACCAGGCCTGGGAGCCCAGATGACTTCCTGGTGCCGAGTGGGCAGGGGAATCACCTTGGGCCTCTCCCCTGCTCTTCTGGTCCTGAGGGGTTCCCCCACCCAACTGCTCTCCTCTCTTCCTTTTCCCCTCTCCTCTCTCCCTCCCATGCCCCTAGGACCCATGCAGCCAGAGGGGGCCTGGGAGAATGAAGGACCAGGTCCATGTGCCCAGCAGGCTCCTGTGCCCCGAGGGGGCAAGGGAAACACCCTCTGTGATTCCTCTGGTCCTCTGATCTCAGAAGGTCCCCCCACCAGTTTGCATCTCCACCTCTTCCCCCCTTCTCCCTTCCTCCTACACCCCTAGGACCCAGGTGGCCCGGAGGGGGCCTTGGAGGGCAGAGGACCCAGCCAGGGACCCCAGTAGGCCTCCTGGCAGGTTGGGCAGAGGAAACCTAGACACACTCACCCCTGATCCTCTGAGATCCCGAGAGTCCCTCCAGGCTGAACCTCCTCCCTCTCCCAGCCACCCCTCAGGGCCGCTGGTTGCCCGGTCTGCACTTCTCCTTCCCCCTGACCACCGCTCCCCCCACATCCTACCTGGTCACTCAGGGGTTCCTCTGGTCTATTTGGGCCTGGAAGTCCCCCACTAGCATCGGGCAACTGGCCTAGTTATGGGGAGACTGGAACTCTGCATCCTCCCACGCTGCCATCTTGACTCTGCCCCCCCCAGAAAGGATCTTGTTTTGCTTCCTCCAGGCATCTGATTCAGGCGTTCATCACCTTATGTAAAAAGTGAGATAAATATAGCTGGGCATCTGTTCCTTGAGAAATAGTCTACTTTTAGTTCACTCCTCCTTCTATGGTCCAAGCATTCTGGTTAACAGGGCTCCTCCTTCTTTGCCTACCCTGAATTGTGCTTTGTGTTTTCTGAGCGCTGTGAGTTTGGCAAAATCACTGATGAGCTTTTCAGAGATTCGGCTCTAACCTTTAAATTGACAAAGACCTCAGGGAAGTAGCTCATCTCTGCCCTTCTTTCTGAGAGTTTGGCTCCAAAGACTCTCACTGGCTTGGTAGTTCTACAGCCATCTCAAAAGTATTGCTATTTTCTTGCTTTTCTAAACTCATTCTTGGTGCAACGCTTTGCTTAAAACAGGAATTGTGGCATTGTCAGAAGCAGGACACTCCACAGAAAAGGTGAACTCTAAATTTATAACTTTACTGCTATGTTACTGTTTTCATCTCAGGCTCCATCACTAGGTCATTATTTAGCTTAATTCAATTCCTGTTCTTCAAAGCTACCAACTCTCTGATCATTGCTGTTTCTACAGGAAACCAGACCCAGGTGCTGCCCCAGTGCAACCACTCCCTGTCTGAACCAGCAGGCTCTGCAGCCTCAGAGGAGAGCGTCACCAACTGCTCAGGTGAGGGGTCCCACAGGACCAGAAGACCCTTCTCATCCCTGTGTCAAGGCCCCATTGTCCCATTTCTCTCTCCTCAGACAGCAGACAGCTCCGCCTGGTGGACGGGAGCAGTCACTGCGCCGGGAGAGTGGAGATCCTTCACCAGGGCTCCTGGGGCACCATCTGTGATGACAGCTGGGACCTGGACGATGCCCACGTGGTGTGCAGGCAGCTGGGCTGTGGGGAAGCCGTCAATGCCACGGGGTCTGCTCACTTCGGGGAGGGATCAGGACCCATCTGGCTGGACGACCTGAACTGCACAGGAAAGGAGTCCCACGTGTGGAGGTGCCCTTCCCGCATCTGGGGGCAGCATGACTGCAGACACAAAGAGGACGCAGGGGTCATCTGCTCAGGTCTGTGCTGCACATTGTCCATAGGCTCCAGGAAGGAGAGGGAGTGGGTGGGGACCCTGGAGGTGAGGAGTCTGAGCCCTGAGGGAGTGTTGTTGAAAGGGACAGAGAAGGAAGCTTCCTCCCATGGAGCCTGTCTTTCCAGCAGACGTGAAGATTAGGTGCTTTCACTCCTTCCTGCAACAGCTGAGGTTCTGGTCCTTTCTTCTCAGCAATATCTGCTGGCAGAGCCATTTCTTACAGTTTCCACTTGAAAGCAGGGCTCACTCTTCAGGTACCTATGGTAGTAAAATCTTGAGATCCTGTTGATATTGCAATGAAAACACATATTTATTATTTACAGTTCTGCATGTTGGAAGTGTGACAGTGGTCTCAGTGGGCTAACATCCAGGTGTCCACAGGGCTGCATTCTTGCTGGAGGCTCTGGGGAGGAATCCTTTTCCCAGCCTTTTCTAGTTTCTACAGGTGCCCTGCATTCCTTGGCTCAAAGTCCTCTTTCTTCCTCTTCAGAAAGACAACAGTGCCACTTCTGACCATTCTTCCTCAGTCACATTTCCCTCTGACTGGAGCTGGGAAAGGTTATCCATTTCTAAGGATAGTTGGTCTAAGGGCGTGATTAGACTGGGCTCACGTGGTTAATCTACAATATTCCAGCTGAATCTCAGCATCCCAAGTCATTATGTTAATCATTTCTTTAAAGTGATTTGTGACAAGTAAGGTAACGTAGTCACAGGTCCCAGGGATTGGGATGCAGACATTTCTGGGTCCACTATTCTACCACGTCCCCAACATCCACACCACATTCCTTTCACACAGCTCTTCTAGAGGTTTTGTCGGGAAGCAGGATTCAGCTCCCCCTCCCTGCAGGTGCCCAGGACAGTGGTCCTGTCAGTTCATGTTGCACTGCATCATTGTGGTAGAAATAGCAAGATGAACATCAAAGGGCAAAGTTGGGTAAAAGGGAGACAAATTTCAGTCTTCTCACCTGGTGGATATCTTGTCAGCTGGGTCAGGGATGAGTGTCACAATTTCTCAAGGAGAGGAAAACTCAGAGCACTGAGTGGAGTGCGCACTGTGTCCTGTTTCTTTCCTTTCAATTTCAGAGTTCCTGGCCCTCAGGATGGTGAGCGAGGACCAGGAGTGTGCTGGGTGGCTGGAAGTTTTCTACAACAGGACCTGGGGCAGTGTCTGCCGCAGCCCCATGGAAGACATCACCTTGTCCATCATCTGCAGACAACTTGGCTGTGGGGACAGCGGAACCCGCAACTCTTCTGTTGCTCTTAGGGAAGGTTCTAGACCCCGGTGGGTAGATGGAATCCAGTGTCGGAAAACTGATACCTCTCTCTGGCAGTGTCCTTCTGATCCTTGGAAATACAGTTCATGCTCTTCAAAGGAGGAAGCCTATGTCTTGTGTGCAGGTGACTTACTGTCTCTTTCTGTGTGTCTGTCACAAACTTGTAGGATGTTGTTAGTGTGATTTTATATTTTCCAGTCAAAGTGATTAGTTTCAGTTGAGTCTAAAACATGTATGTGTGTGCATCTGTGTATGTGTGTGTTTGTATTTGTTGTGGGCTGTGGAGACAAGTAAACAAGTAAATAGATAATTTGTGTTAGTGAGATGCAGTGGATGTCTCAGGCCATTACATAATGAGGCCTCTGTTTTCACTTGTCATTTGTACTGAGCCAAGGCCCTTAGATAATTTTGTTTGGGGACAAGACCAGCTCCAGCTGCCCCTGATCCAGCACTTCCCATTGTTTGCTCCTGCAGGAAGGAGACCTAAGAGCTGTCCAACTGCGGCCCCCTGCACAGGTACACCAGCCCCTCTCTTCTCCCCTGTGACTCTCAGGGGCTCCTTCCTTCCCATCAGGGGCAGTAACAGGTGGTACTGCTGTCTTTTCAGACAAAGACAAGATCCGACTCAGGGGAGGGGACAGCGTGTGCTCAGGGCGGGTGGAGGTCTGGCACAGAGGCTCCTGGGGCACAGTGTGTGATGACTCCTGGAGCCTGGCAGAGGCCGAGGTGGTGTGTCAGCAGCTGGGCTGTGGCCATGCCCTGGAAGCCGTGCGGGACGCGGCATTTGGCCCTGGAAATGGGAGCATCTGGCTGGACGAGGTGCAGTGCGGGGGCCGGGAGTCCTCCCTGTGGGACTGTGCTGCGGATCCCTGGGGGCAGAGCGACTGCAAGCACGAGGAGGATGCTGGTGTGAGGTGCTCTGGTGAGTGGAGGGGCTTGGGATGTGGTCTGGTTGAGCTGGGGCAGCGCTGGGGCAATGGTCTGGGCTGGGGTGTGGTGGGATTTGTATTCAGAAAGCACCCAGGAGCTGTAGCTCTGATCTCGGACGGGGGAGCTGGGAGGACTCAACACTGATGCTGTGGTGACTGGGGGGTGATTTTAGGGCTCAGGAGGGAAGAAGGGCTGCCCTGCATCCTGGCCAATTCCCATGCTCCAAACTCCTGTCTCTCTCTTTAGGTGGAAGAACAACTTTGCCCCCCACTAGAGCAGGTACTGTGCCATGATCCACGGGCAGGGGAGATATTCAGAGTCTTTGGACCTGTTGTGGGGACTCTCTGACAGAATTAGCCCCTCAGGAGAGGAAAAATCCTGAGGAACCAGGGCATTTTCCTTGGGAAACTCCCCCTGCCTTGGTTCAGTGTCAGAGTTTCTCATGCAGGTGACTCAAGGGAGGCTGGTTCCTGTGCTGCAGGATCTAAGGCTTTCCTACCTGCTCACAAGTGTTGCTCCTCAACGACAAGGTGCTGGTCCCAGGGCTTGTTCGATGCTCTTGTCTACAGAAGCCCAAGGAGAGGAGTGAAGCTGGGAGCCTGGTCCTCAGAGGCTGTCTCAGCAGGGAGGCTCGCTGATAATCTCTGGCTCTCCCTCTGCCCACACTGGCTGGAGTGCAGTTAAATCATCTCAGGACAAAATCTAGGGGAGCCCAGTCACTGTCAGTGCAATTGTGTCTGAGGCTGGGACTTCAATGTCTGGAGCCCCCTGCAAATGCTGGCATAGGGAGTTTCTGTGTGCCCAGGACCTTCGCCAAACACTCTTGCCTTGTTCTCCTTAGGCACCAGACCAGGCTCAAATCCTGCTCCTGGCATCTTCTCCCTGTCTGGGATCCTCTGCCTCATTCTGGGGGCCCTTCTCTTCCTGGTCCTCATCATCCTGGTGACTCAGCTGCTGAGATGGAGAGAGGAGCACATAGGTGGGCTGCAGGGGGTACTGGGTACCATGGAAAGTATGTGGAGGCAGGAAATGGGGCCAGGTGTGAGGAAGGGAAACCTGGGCCAGGTCTCTCTTCTTACCCCCATGAATATGCAGAACCCCATCTGCTCAATGCTAAGCTCCAAGTGCTGAATATACAGAGGTACTTAGGATTGGGCTGTGAACACTCATAATTTATGGCCTCTTCTGTGAGACCAGAAAGAGTCAGGGTTGAGCTGTGGATTCAGGGTCACACAAAGGCAGAAGGTACAGACAACGTGCATGGGGTGGGAGACTCTACAGAGGTCCCAGCAGCCCTGAGGATTTTTCCACACATGAGCCTCAGGGAGATGGAAGGTTAGCCTGCTGGTTCAGGGTGTCTAGGGTACAGTCTCTGACCTGCTGGTGGTTCCGCAGCCTTATCCAGTGTAGAAGATGCTCTTGCTGAGGCAGTGTACGAGGAGCTTGATTACCTTGTGACAGTGAAGGAGGATCTTCTGGGCAGCACAGGTGGGTGTCTCTGCCTTGCCCTGCTGGGACCTCTAGTTGTCAGCCACCACTGGCTGTTAGCCGTCTTCTCAGCATCCACAGACCCCACATCTGCCCCAGGTTCACAGCGGCAGCCCCTCCAAAGGCAGTAGGACAGCCTCTCCGGAGCCCCTGTGAGCTCCCAGCCTCCCTCTACAGGGCAGGAGCCAAACCTGTCCCCCATCTCCTCAGCCCTAACACAGGTCCCATGGGTGTGGGGAGGGTCATTCTGCTTGTTGTGTGATGTTTTCCCCACACTAGGGTTCCTGTCAGATGACCTGGTGACTAAACTGCCATATTACACCGGAGATGGTGAGGACCACGGTGACTTTAGGTCTGCTGCAAGTAGTAAAGTTGGACCTGCCTCAGTGGGTATTGCGGGCAGGAAAATTTCTCTCATAGAGAAGAAATCCAAGGGGAACAATCTTCCTTTGGGACTAGAGATATCCCTTGTTTCCAGATGAGGTCCGTCCTCCCCTTTCTCTGGCTGTTCTGTGATGTCTCATGTTGGGGCTGGGCTCTCTGTGTCCAGAATCACCCTAATTCAGTCACAACAAGCCCACATTGTTTTAAAAAATAATATCTGGGAAGCATAATTTGTCAAAATATTTTAGTACTGCTCATTGGTGTAAGCATTGCTTTGAGATATGTAGTTATTTTTAATATGTTTATTAGATTGAGATTTGTAGTTTTAATAAAGAAATACTGAGATTTAAAAAATCATTTTTTTGGTTTATGGGCACATCAAAATGAAATACAACCTTGGGAAAAAAATCTTTCGAAACAAGAAGTAAATGATATCTCTATTTCGCTGCTCAGAAACTCTGGGTAATAAGGGATCGTAGGTATTTCCCAGACCGACCCATTTACTGTGCTTTCACCTGAACCCCTTGTCTTCCCTTAGAACCCCCAGATGAGAGGAATGATGCCCCTGGTGAGGATTATGATGATGCTGAAGAGGTACCAGTGCCTTGGGCTCCTCCTGAGTCTATGATGAGCCAGGGGGACCTGCCCTCAGAGGTGGAGGATGGGATGAGGGCCTTTGAGACAGGTGAGTGAGGTTAGCTGATCTCCTGTAATCTTTGGTCTCTGTCCTGGAAAGGGTGAATTTGAGCTCTCAGTGCCCATCCTTCCTGGAGATTCCAAATTTGGGTGATCTCATGTGTGTGATAGCATCACCTCTAACATACTCCATCTTTAATGCTGCCAGACTCCTTGGGAGGGAAGAATCACTCTGTTCTTGAGATCTATGTCTCCAAATTGTGCAATGTAAATGTATCACTTTATGTGTGATGTGTTTGTGTTAAGTCTTATAGATTAGGGAGTTTCCTGGTGGTCCAGTGGTTAGGACTCTGAGCTCTCACTGCCAGGGCCCAGGTTCAATCCCTGTGGGAGGAGGAGAGTGACTAAGATGCTGCAGGTGGCCCACCATGGTCAAAAAAAAAAAAAAAGAAAAAGAAAAAAGAAAAGAAAAAGACATAGATTAATTGAACATATTTACTGAATCCAAAAATGGAACAACTGTTTTGATAACATCTTTGTGCTGTCTCATACATGAAAGTTAGTTAGAGATTTAAAAAAAAGATACTGCAGTATTAGAATTTGTGAAGCATTTTGATAATTTAAGATGCACTCTGTTCGGCTGTTGTCACTAACATGTACAAAGTCTACGATATATGGTGACCTTAAATATAAACCATGGTGGTGGAACATAGACTCAATTTGAGGGCAGCTAAGGACTAATCTGCTTCAGACATTTCCGTGGCCAGGAGAAGGTGCTCATTCTCCATCTGAGGGCCCCTGTGGTTTCTGGGGAGGGGCCATCTGTGGATGCTGCCTGTGATAGTATTTGTGGGCATTGGGAACACAAGTCAAGGTGACTAAGAGCAGAATTGGATTGTCAGTGAGGAACTGAGATTTTTCCTGTCTCCGGTCTTCCTCTCATTCTAAATTCACATCTGTCATTTGTGAAAGGAGAAAATCTTAAATTTGTTTTTATGATTCTTCCCATTCTTTGGGCCATCTCCTTGCAGATTGTATAAGCCAGGAAGCAGGTCTTCACAGAGCTCCTGTGTTGGCCACAGACATCCTATTATCCACAGATTCCCAGAAAAGCTGAGGCCCCAGATCCAGATCCTGATAGGACAGCCCTGACATATCTGTGCTGTAACTGATGTGAAATAGCCTGAGCCCCGCTGAGCACAACCTGGGTCCCTAGGGATGCTTTGTCATCACCACTTACTTGACTTGCTTCCACCACAGGGCCTGTCTGGTCCCTTTGTCTCAGTTCTAATCAAACTTCTCTTTGCTATTTCAGGCTCTTCTCTGTGCTTCTCTAGAGAGGCAGCTGATCCTGGGAAAGGAGAAGAGAGCCCCCGTCTGCTCCAGGGAGAGAGAGGGGACCCTGGGTATGATGACGTTGAACTAAGTGCCCCTGAAACAGCCACAGTGGCTTTCCCATGATGTTATATTAAATGTGAGATGAGGCCCCAGATATTCTAACTGCCTGTATTCCAACAGAGTAGTGCTGACCTATAATTGAGTTATATGGAAATTGCTGAAAATGAAATGTTTTGAATAAAATAACTTTTTGCTTTGTTGATAATTTAATGTTTCACGTCAATGAGGATTGGTCCTCAAAGGAAATGCAAGGTGAGTAAACTGACTTGTTTTCTCATCTCCCTCAAAGGCTAACGAAGGCATGACTTTGCCCAGGCTCAGAAATGCTCCAGATCAAGCTTATTTAGAGAAGGGACTCTAAACTTGGTCCACACTCACACCCTCGCTCCTAGCAAGATAGACTCATGGAAAAACTCAGTCCTGAACATTCCTGTATGCTCTTCCCTGAGATGTCACATCACGTGTTTTTAACCAGTCTTGGGCACCAGATTGGGTGTGAGTTTCTAAGTCGAGAGTGGGAAGTTGGTTGGTGGGAGAGGGAGAATACCGGTTTCCTTATCTTGCCTAATTTTTCATGGGTCAATTAAAAATCTAATTCTACATAATTACCTTTTCCTTTTCCCACTCTAATTCCCCAAGTTATTCTCTCCATTTATTCCTCTAGCCCATCCAGACTTCACCTGACTCTTCTCATGTCTAGTTGACTATCAAATCCTTTTAAATTCAGTCTTTCCTCTCTGTCACTTCTTATTTCTTCTTATTTTCTGTAGAAGTGGCCAATGATTATATTTCCAATACACCCCATTACACTGTGAACACGTGGAGGGGCAGCTGAACTAATATAAGAACTGAGAGTGGTGGCCTGGTTATGAGCTGATCCCAGCCTATTACTTAGTTGGTGGCTCTGGATGCTGTCCGGGGGCCCAACCTACTCACCATTGCAATGTTTGTAATTTTTGGCTGGGCATGGGGATTGGAAGATGCCCAGGGATTCTCCCCATGCAGCTCACATGGTCATTTGCCATTGGGAAGTGATGAAATAAATGACAGAGTAAAGTATACCCACCAAGAATATTATAGTTTATTTCTGATGCATGGTGTTAATGAAGCCAAAGTAGCTGGTTACTATAATTTTTGATGAGAAAAATCATATACAATTAAGGAAGAGGTGGGTAGGACAAGATTCACCACCCAGATCTGGGAGAGTTCCAGGATGAGACTGTTATGGATTGGGTGCTCAAGGAGCAGTCAGGAGCTGATGAAGAGACTTTCAGAGTGTTTATATCAGGGAGATCAGGGCATCATTCAAGTGACGCATGTAGCCTGTGAAGGGGCCTTCTGTGAGGGGTGGTTTTGAAGGGTTTTTCATTCCAGGGTCTGCCACAGAAGCCAGAAAATGTCTCTGCTTAGTAGTAATTATGACAAGGCAGCCAGAATGTCATGTGGGGAAAGAATTTATAGGAAATTCTTTCCTATTAACAGTGCAGTTAGCATATTAAGCTTGGAGGCCTGTCCCATGTTATTTGGAAGGACTCACTGGAAGTCCCTAGATTTTCCTGAAAACTTACAGTCACTTAACACCTATCAATACTTTATTCTGGGCAGAGTGGAGAAAGTCACAAAGATATGAAAATGTCAGGGATTATGTTACATACTAAACTTTCAATGTAATAATCTGTGTGGTAGGTAATGATATTATTCCTACAGGGAAAAAAAGTTGCAGATTTCCCTAGGGTAGCATCACCAGGCATCACCATCAAAGAATGTGTCAAACCCTCCACGGATTTGGTCGCTTCATCGATAACTGCAGGAAGAAGCCAGACTGAGAGGATTCTGAAGTTGTGCAGAAGAGGTGTCTACTACAAGTTTACTTCAAAGTCAGAACTAGATAATAAAACTTGGCACAATAAGATATTATCAGTTTAGAGCCCCAATTTTTGGCTTGGGTGACATGGCTTAAATGAAATTCTCTCTCTCTTTTTTAAAAAATTATTTATTTATTTATTTATTTATTGGCTGAGTTGGATCCTCATTGCTGCATGCAGGCTTTCTCTAGTTGTTGCAAGCAGGGGCTCCTTTTCGTTGTGGTATGCAGGCTTCTCATTCCAGTGGTTTATCTTGTTGCGGAACATGGGCTGTAGGCGTGCAGGCTACAGTACTCGTGGCTTGCAGGCTCTAGAGCACAGGCTCAGTAGATGTGGCACATCGGCCCAGTTGCTCCATGGCATGTGGGACCTTCCTGCACCAGGAATTGAACCCATGTCCCTTGATTGGCAAGCGGATTTTTAACCTGTACACCACCAGGGAAGCCCTGGAATTCCTTCTTTTAAGTTATAAATAAATCTGTAGTTGTGGAGCCCTCAGATTTGATGTTTTCCTCACTTCATATGAACTTCTAAGACTGTAGTACCACCATAGATGGATTATTAAACAAGGTCAAATGAATCACAGAACTTTCCCAAAATCAAGCCTTAATAAAAAAAAGCAGGCACAAGCAGAAAATCTATCTTTAGAGGGGCCCCAAAATGTCAGTTGTATCTTCTAACCATCCTTTTCCCACACTGGGACACGGATGAGCTCTAATTATGCAGACGGTACAAGTTAGCTCAAAAGAAGCCACAGAGCTTTCATTTTCCCAAACTTTTTAGAGTTTATTATTCATGTAGGTAAAGAACATGTGATTAATGTTCACCATCTTGTAAATCACATTCTATGAATCAAACCAAGTTTATTTATTTTTGTTGATCTTGATTGGATGGTTATATTCTGATGAAATATTTAGATAAGAATTTCCTTGAGTATCTTCCATCTAATGAATCCCATCGGAATGCTTTGAAGGAGGGCTGGTTGAGGTTAACACTGCCCTAAAGTGCTGGAACAAGGATTCAGCCAATTCACCTCCTTCTGTCCTGGCCCCAACCCTATCCTCCTCTCACCAGAGCAACTCACTCCAGCATCCTTCTCGTGTTGTGGTTCATCTGCCCCCAGGGGTCCCTAGCAGGAGCCCACAGGGCGGACTCCCTGCCCTTGCAGTGCACCTCCTCCAGCCAGGTGCTCCTGTTTCCAGGGCCCTTCCTAGGTAATTTTCCAGTTCAAGGAATCATTTCTAAATTTAGATGAGAGCAAATTAAGCTCAATCTCTGAATAAATGATCCAACAGAAGAAGAAAACATCATATGCAGATGATCCCTTGAGAGGAAGAAAAAACTTCAACTGGAGGGAATCCATAGATTTGCTACGGCCAACTCTGGATCAACAACACATAGTGCCAAAGGATTTTATTAGCAGCTCTGCTACCATTTCCAAGGTTTCCTTCTGTTTTCTACTCCATTTACCCAGGATTACTAAGGAGTGGAGGTTAACGGCATAGACTCCGGAATCAGACAGCTTGGCTTCACAATACTGCATTTGCTAGCTGGGTAAACCTGGATGAAGTTTTAACTTGGTTTTCCTCTCTGTAGAATAAGGATGTTAATAAAAACTCTATCTTATAGGATTGTTGTGATGATTACATGAATTATTACATGTAATCACTGGCAATATTCCTTGTACATAAAGGGCTTGCAAAGTGCTTTTTGCTTAAACACATTCCTGTCCCCCCTCATGGTAGCAACTCCAATGGACCCTAATTCTGTTGCATTGCCATGTCTCCTTTAACCCACACTGGGACTTCATGGAATGCTTCCTATGACCAATTGACTTCAAAAAAAACTTCAAGTTTGTGTTGTAGATGGTTCTGATGATATGTTGGCATCACCTGAATGTGGATAAGCTCAGTATTTTAGAATCCCTCAACACTGGTCCTTCCAGTCAGTGGAAAAGGAAATCTTTTCAGTGGACAAAACTTTGAGCAGAGCATTTAGTTGTCTATTTTGCTTGCAAGGAGGAAAGGTCATAAGTTATGGATCTATACTGATTCATGGGTAGTGGCTAATCATTTGGCTGGATATTCAGGGAGTTAGAAAGAATAAGATGGAAAGATTGAGACAAGGAGTTGGAGAAGAGGTAAGCCGATAAACCATTTGCAAGGGCACAAAGTATGAAGATATTTGTGTCCCATGTGAATGCTCACGAAAGGTCAGTATCATAGAGGTGGGGCTCAAAAATCATTTTGACAAGATAACATGCTCTGTGGAGGGGAATCAACTGCTTTCCCAAGCTACTTCACTGCTTGCTCATTGACTTGTGAACCACAAGGCAATAGTGTGAAGAATAGAAGTTATAAATGGGCTCAGCCATTAGTCTTTCCCTTGTCAAATCTGATCTGGGTCCAATTATGGTGAGTATCAAACCTGATCATTGCAGAACCCAAAGCCTATTTTCTGATATTACACTGCATCCTTGGAGATGAACCTGTTTGCAGGCTAACTTCATTAGATCTCTTCCATCATGGATAAGGATGTGGTTAGTTTCCTTACTGGAATAGACCCTTATTCTGGATATAGATTTGTCTCCCCTGTGCACAACACTTCTTCTTGTGCTATCATTGTTGGATTTGCTGAATCCCTTCTTCACCATGATGGTATCCTACCTAATAGTGATTCTGTACTAGGAACTCACTGTACAACAACAAAAGTCAGGCAATGTGTTCATACCCACAGTATTCCCTTGACTTATGCATCATTTCATCACTCAGTAGTAGCTGGCCTGATATAATAATGAAATGGTTTGTTGAAGACTCACTTATAGAATCATATGAGCAACAATTTGAGGGGTTTACGGATCTGTCCTATAATATGTGGTTTATGGTCAACATCAGTGACCATGGTGATCTCTCCCGTAGACAGAAAACACAGGTCCATGAACAAAGAGGTGGGAATGGCTTTCTTTTCCACCATGATCTATACCCACATGTGTGCTTCCTGTTCCTGCAACTTTGGAATCTTTGATTTGTAGGTTTTATTTCTCAAGGGAAGAATACCTCTACCAGGCTCCACATTCATGGTTCCATTGAAATGGATGTTGAAACCACCACATGTCATTTTGGATTCTTCACAGGAAAGAATGAAGAGCAATGTGATAGGCAGAATAATGCCCCTCCCCTGAGACATAATCCACAGGACCTGTGAATATATTACCTTACCTGTGAAAGGACTTTGCATATGTGATTATACTAAGGATCCTGAGACATGAAGAATATCTGAGCAGACCATTAACAAGTAAGGAGACTGAATCAGTGATCAAAAACCTCCCAGCACAGAAAAGACAAGGTCCACATGATTCTATTTATAATTATACCAAACACTGAAAGAAGAATTAAAGGCAATAAATCTTGCACTCTTCCAAAAAATTGAAGAGCAGGAAATATTCCCACCCTCATTTTATGAAGCCAGCTTTACCCCAATATACCAAAGGCAGGTGAGGACATCACAAGAGGAGATAAAAATAGGCCAACATCCCCGATAAAGGATGAGTGCCTCAAACTCCCTGTTTCTTGGTCCTCTTTCATATTTTCCTTTGATTTCTTATCTTCCCATCTCACTGTTAAGGCTCCATCCTGCTACACAACCTGAGCTAACGTGGTAACATGTTGTAACAGATTTGTGGGTGGGCATTTAATTTCATTTTTGAGTAACTACTTTCTTTCTCCTTTGGGACAGCAGCTATAAGTTACAGATCAGGGAGGACCAGATCTTGGGCCATTGAGTGTCTTGGGAAAATCCTAGAAATCTGTTTGGATGAACATATCCTTCCTCTGCATCCTGACCTTGCTGCTCCTCTTCTACCTGTTGTGCAGAACAGTTGAGTTGTCCGGGGTCTACAGCATCCTTCAAGGTCTGCTCAAGAGGACTCTCCTTACACAGAGTGAAAGACTCATTAAGGTGTTTATTTTTTAAAGCAAAAAATCTCCTTTTGCACTCTTTTCGTCTCCTTCCTTATTTCATATAGCGGTGCAGCGGTAGTTTTTTAATCATAATTTTTGTTCTTGTGATATTCCTGTGTGGTTTTACTTCAAAAGCACCCAAATGATAAATCATATATAAGTAACCTATCTCCTCTGTTGGGTCTGATTAAGTCTCCAAAGAAGCCACATAGCCTCCACCTCTTCGTATGTTGTGGTTTGTCTTGTATATCTTTTGAGACAGAGATTTGCAGCATTCCCTGTTATACATTTGTAGTAATAAGCTGCTTGTTTATGAAGATCAAAATTTGCCTTGTTAATTGCTAAAATCTTATGTCTTTGAAATGAAAATATCAATAACTTAAAAAATGTCCTAAAATATTGCTTCTTACTTAAGATACTTTCTCTTAAGTGTCTAGCACAGGGCCATTCTGTCATTCAATAGGCATTAGTTGACCATCTGTGAAGCTACAGAGAGTGGCAATACAGAGCCATTCTCCTCAAAATCTAGTTTAAGAGATTGTGACATATAATCTTGGCCATCTGTATGTCTTCTTTGGAGAAATGCCTATTTAGGTCTTCTGCCCATTTTTTGATTGGGTTGTTAGGTTTTTTCATATTGAGCTGCATGAACTGTTCATATATTTTGCACACTAATCCTTTGTCTATTGATTCATTTGCAAATATTTTCTCCCATTCTGAGGGTTGTCTTTTCATCTTGCTTATAGTTTCCTTTCCTGTGCAAAGGATTTTAAGTTTAATTAGGTCCCACTTGTTTATTTTTGTTTTTATTTCCATTACTCTAGGAAATGGGTCAAAAAAGATCTTGCTATGATTTATGTTAAAGAGTGTTCTTCCTATGTTTTCCTCTAGGAGTTTTATAGTGTCTGGCCTTACATTTAGGTCTTTTTTTAAAAAAGATTATTTATTTATTTATTTATTTAGTTAGTTAGTTAGTTAGTTTATATTTATTTATTGGCTGTGTTGGGTCTTCGTTGCTACACACGGGCTTTCTCTAGTTGTGACGAGCCAGGGCTACTCTTCATTGTGGTGTGCAGGCATCTCACTGCAGTGGCTTCTTTTGTTGTGGAGCACAGGCTCTACGCATGCAGGCTTCAGTAATTGAGGCTCACAGGCTCAATAGTTGTGGCACACATGCTTAGTTGCTCCATGGCATGTTGAATTCCCCTGGCTCAGGGATCAAACCCATGCCCCCTGCATTGGCAGGCGGTTTCTTAACCACTGTGCCACCTAGGAAGTCCCACATTTAGGTCTTTAATCCATGTTGAGTTTATTTTTGTGTACGGTGTTAGAGAGTGTTCTCATTTCATTCTTTTACATGTAGCTGTCCAGTTTTCCCAGCACCATTTATTGAAGAGGCTGTCTTTCCTCCATTGTATATCCTTGCCTCCTTTGTCTTGGAGTAGTTGACCATAGTTCATCTCTGGGCTTTCTATCCTGTTCCATTGATCTATATTTATGTTTTTGTGTCAGTGCCATATTGTCTTGATTACCATATCTTTGTAGTATAGTCTGAAGACAGGGAGTCTGATTCCTCCAGCTCCATTTTTTTTTTCCCCTCAAGATTGCTTTGGCTATTTGGGGTCTTTTGTTTCTCCATACAAATTTTAGGATTTTTTGTTCTGGTTCTGTAATAAATGCCATTGGTAATTTGATATGGATTGCACTGAATCTGTAGATTGCTTTGGGTAGTATAGTCATTTTCACAATATTGGTTCTTCTGATCCAAGAACATGGTATATCTCTCCATCTGTTTGTGTTGTCTTTGAATTCTTTCATTAGTGTCTTATAGTTTTCTGAGTACAGGTCTTTTACCTCCTTAGTTAGGTTTATTCCCAGGTATTTTATTCTTTCTGTTGCAGTGGTGAATGGGATTGTTTCCTTAATTTCTTTTTCTTATCTTTTGTTGTTAGTGTATAAAAATGCAAGAGATTTCTGTGTGTTAATTTTGTATCCTGCAACTTTACCAAATTCATTGATTAGTTCAAGTAGTTTCTGGTGGCATCTTTAGGATTTTCTATGTATAGTATCACATCATCTGCAAACAGGGACAGTTTTACTTCTTTTCCAATTTGGATTACTTTTATTACTGTTTCTTCTCTGGTTGCTGTGGCAAGGACTTCCAAAACTATGTTGAATAGTAGTGGCGAGAGTGGACATCCTTGTCTTGTTCCAGATCTTAGAGGGAATGCTTTCAGTTTTTCACCTTTGAGAATGATGTTTGCTGTGGGTTTGTCATATATGGCCTTTATTATGTTGAGGTAGGTTCCATCTATGCCCACCTGGAGAGTTTTTATCATAAGTGGGTGTTAAATTTTGTGAAAAGTGTTTTGTGCATCTATTGAGATGATTATGTGGTTTTTATCCTTCAGTTTGTTAATATGGTGTATCACATTGATTGATTTGCATATATTGAGGAATCCTTGCATTCCAGGGATAAACCCCACTTGATCAAGGTGTATGATCCTTTTGGTGTGTTGTTGGATTCTGTTTGTTACTATTTTGTTGAAGATTTTTGCATCTAAATTCATCAGTGATATTGGTTTGTAATTTCCTTCTTTTTTTTTGGTAATATTTTTGTCTGGTTTTGGTATCAGGGTGATGGTGGCCTCATAGAATGACTTTGGGAGTGTTCCTTCCTCTGCAGTTTTTTGGAAGAGTTTGAGAAGAATGGGTGTTAGCTCTTTGCTAAATGTTTGATGACATTGAGCTGTGAAGCCATCTGGTCCTGGACATTTGTTTGTTGGAAGATTTTTAATCACAGGTTCAATTTCATTACTTGTGATTGATCTGTTCATATTTTCTATTTCTTCCTGATTCAGTCTTGGAAGGTTATACTTTTCTAAGAACCTGTCCATTTCTTCCAGTTTGTCCTTTTCCTGGCATATAGTTGCTTGTAGTAGTCTCTTATGGTGCTTTTTATTTCTGTGGTATCCCTTGTTACTTCTTTGGTTTCATTTCTAATTTTATTGATTTGAGTCCTCTCCCTCTTTTTCTTGATGAGTCTTGCTAAAGGTTTATCAATTTTGTTTATTTCCTCAAAGAACCAGATTTTAGTTTTATTGATTTTTGCTATTGTTTTCTTTGTTTCTGTTTCATTTATTTCTGCTCTGGTCTTTATGATTTCTCTCCGTCTACTAACTTTGAGTTTTGTTTGCTCTTCTTTCTCTAGTTTCTTTAGGTGTAACTTTGGATTGTTTATTTGGGATTTTTTTTGTTTCTTGAGGTAGGATTGTATTGCTATAAACTTCCCTCTTAGAACTGTTTTTTCTGCGTCCCATAGGTTTTGGATCATTGTGTTTTCATTGTCATTTGTCTCTAGGTATTTTTGATTTCCTCTTTGATTTCTTCGTTGTTTAATAACATATTGTTTAGCCTCCATGTGTTTGTACATTTTACAGTTTGTTTCCTGCAGTTGATTTCTAATCTCATAGTGTTGTCAGAAAAGATGCTTGATGCAATTTCAATTTTCTTAAATTTACCAAGGCTTGATTTGTGACCCAAACTGTGATCTATCCTGGAGAATGTTCTGTATGCACTTGAGATCATGTGAATGATCTGTTCATTGATGTAAATGGGGTGTTAAAGTCCCCCACTATTATTGTGTTACTGTTGATATCCTCTTTTACAGTTGTAAGCATTTGCCTTATGTATTGAAGTGTTCCTATATTGGGTGCATATATATTTATAATTTTTATCTCCTCTTCTTGAGTCGATCCCTTGATCATTATGTAATGTCCTTTCTTGTCTCTTGCAACATTTTTTATTTTAACATCTATTTTATCTGATATGAGTATTGCCACTCCAGCTTTGTTTTGATTTCCATTTGCATGGAATATCTTTTTCCATTCCCTCACTTTCAGTCTGTATGTGTCCTGAGGTCTGAAGTGGGTCTCTTGTAGACAGCATACATATGGGTCTTGTTTTTCTATCCATTCAACCCATCTGTGTCTTCTGGTTGGAGCATTTAGTCCATTTACATTCAAGGTAATTATCTAGACGTATGTTCCTATTACGATTTTCTTAATTGTTTTGTTTTTGTTTTTGTAGGTCCTTTTCTTCTCTGGTGTTTTCCACTTAGAGGAGTTCCTTTAGCATTTGTTGTAGGGCTGGTTTGGTGGTACTGAGTGCTCTTAGCTTTTGTTTGTCTGTAAAGCTCTGATTTCTCTGGTGAATCTCAATGAGATCCTTGCTGAGTATTCTTGTTTGTAGGTTCTTCCCTTTCACCACTTGAAATATATCATGCCACTCCCTTCTGGCTTGCAGAGTTTCTGGTGAGAAATCAGCTGTTAACTTTAGGGGAGTTCCTGTGTATGTTATTTGTCATTTTTCGCTTGTTGCTTTTAACAATTTCTCATTGTCTTTAATATTTGTCAATTTGACTACTGTGTGTTGTGGCATGTTTCTCCTTGGGTTTATCCTGCCTGGGACTCTCTGTGCTTCCTGGACTTGGGTTGCTATTTCCTTTCCCATGTTAGGGAAGTTTTCAACTATAATCTCTTCCAGTATTTTCTCAGGTCCTTTCTCTCTCTTTTCTCCTTCTGGGACCCCTATAATGCGAATATTGGTGTGTTTAATGTTGTCCCAGAGGTCTCTTAGGCTGTCTTCATTTATTTTCATTCTTTTTTCCTTATTCTTTTCAGCATCAGTGATTTCCACCATTCTGTCTCCCAGGTCACTTATTCGTTCTTCTGCCTCAGTTATTCTGCTATTGGTTCCTTCTAGTGTATTTTTCATTTCAGTTATTGTATTGCTTATCTCTGTTTGTTGTTCTTCAGTTCTTCTAGGACTTTCTTAAACTTTTCTTGCATCTTTTCGATCTTTGCATCCAGTCCTTTTTCAAAGTCCTGGATCATCCTCACTATCATTATTCTGAATTCTTTTCCTGGAAGGTTGCCTATCTCCATTTCATTTAGTTGTTTTTCTAGTGTTTTATCTTGTCCCTTCATCTGGTATGAAGTCCTCTGCCTTTTCATTTCCTCTATGTTTCTGTGGCTATGGTTTTCATTTCCTCAGAATGAAATACTGTTGATACTGCTTGATACTGCTGTCTGCCATCTTGTGGAGGAAGCTATCTAAGAGGCTTGTGCTGCTTCCTTGTGGGAGGCACTGATGGTGGGCAAGGCTGGGTGTTGCTTAGGCAGGCAGAGTTCAGTAAAACTTTAATCCACTTGTCTGCCAATGGGTGGGGCTGCGTTCCCATCCTGTTGGTTGTTTGGCCTGAGGCGACTCAGCACTGGCACTTACAGATTCTTTGGCAGGGCTATTGGTGGACTCTGGGAGGGCTCACACCAATGAGCACTTTCCAGAACCCCTGCTGCCAGTGTCCCTGTCCCTGCAGTGAGCCACAGCTGCCCCCCACCTCTGCAGGCCACCCTTCAAAACCAGCAGGTAGGTCTGGTTCAGTCTCCTATGGGGTCACTGCTCCTTCCCCCTCAGTTCTGGTGCACTCACTACTTTTTGTGTGCCCTCCAAGAGTGGAGTCTGTGTTTCCCCCAGTCTTGTGGAGGTCCTGCAATCAAATCCCACTGGCCTTCAAAGTCTGATTCTCTGGAGATTTGTCCTCCTGTTGCTAGACCCCCAGGTTTGGAAGCCTGACATGGGGCCCAGATCCCTCACTTCAGTGGGTGGACTTCTGTGATATGACTGATCTCCAGTTTGCGAGTCGCCCCACCCAGTGGTTATGGGATTTGATTTTATCACGAATATGCACATCCTACCATCTCATTGTTGCTTCTCCTTTGTCTCTGGATGTGGAGTGTCTTTTTTGGTGAGTTCCAGTGTCTTTCTGTTGATGACTTTTCAGCAGTTAATTGTAATTTCAATGCTTGTGCAAGAGGGAGTGAGCAAACATCCTTCTACTCCACCATTTTGAAATGTCTCTAGTAAAATCATTTCTTACCCAAAGGCCAAGAAGGCAGTTAAAGGCACCTGAGCATGAAGCACTAAATCCAGGAATCAGATTTGCTCAGGAAATCAAGAAGAAACTGAAGAGGTTTCGAAAGCACCTGCTGCCTTTTTGTTAGTACAGGGTTCGTGGAAGGATAAAAATAAAATCAAACATGATGGATTGACTAACCTAGAGGAATGCAGAGCTGTTTAAGGATGAAGGTCAAGATGCGAAGAGACAAAAGCAGGGAGATGGGAGCGTGACTGTCAGCACAAACTGATTCAAAGGGAAAAGGAGACACACCAGGTGCAGGTGCTCTTAAACTGGGCTCTGGATCTAGTTGTTGGTCAGTCAGAAATGGTGACTGGGAACCAGTCCAGCCCAGCAGAGGAAACAAGTTGAGATGTGAAGGAGCAGCTTGGGAGCAAGACACAGGAGGATGAGATCCAAGAAAGTACTGAGAAACCCCTTCTTCCCGTGACAGATTCTGTCTTCTTTTGAAGTCTTCTTTCTCCTTTGTATCAGTCGGAATAAACTCTGTTCTGCTGCTGGAACAGGTGATCCCCCAAATCTCAGTGGTTGCATGTGTGCACACACACACCCACACACAGATACACATACACACGCATTTATCACCAAGCTACAAATCTACATGGTCAATGAGGCTCCACCATCCTGCATGCATAGCATTTGTAACATGCAGCTTCTGGGACAAGAAAGAGAGAGACTAGAGAATCATACTTGGGCTTTTCACTGCCTTCACGCGGAAGTGACACAGGTGACACTCAGCCACATTTCATTGGCCAGAACTAGTCATTGGGGGCTAGGAAAATACATATTTGATGACTATTACTGTCTATGCCACCTCCTTCAATAAAACAGTTGATAGCCATGCTGTCATTTTTTTCTTTCCTTGGAAAGCTTCTGAGGTACAGGTTTGTGTAGAAATTGAAGTCTTATGAATTCCCCTCATGTGGGGTTTGAAGGCATTTTCTCTTTGAGTCCTTTGGCTGCTGTGTCTCTGACTCCTTACATCCACTTCAGTCTGTGCTGAGTGTGATTCATCAGATTTGTGTCTCCCCTGTCCCCCACCACCTGCTCTGACCCCGTGTCACTAACTGCAGGGTTATTTTCAGCCTTTGTTCATGCATTCATTTCTGCAAATTATCCAATGTTTGTTAAGTTCTTACTATGTGCCTTTACTTGGCCCTAAAGGGACATCGAAGAATAAGACAGAGTCCTTGCACTGGGGAATCTCCCACTTTGGCGACAGTAAGCAAGTTTCTACAGATTAAATAGACGCAGCAGTAATTTTGAGCTGGAAGGACTAGAAAGAGCTTCTGTAGTAGGCTTGAACATATTTCCTTTAGAATTCAAGTATGCTTAATTGTAGTATTCTCTACTTTTATAACTGATTTCATCTTGCTCACTAGCAAAGGGTATTTGTGAGGATTACAAGTTTCCATAAAGTTAACACAGACTCTTCCATTTAAAATGTGTCCTTCAGACTTCCCTGGTTGCCCAGTGGCTAAGAATCTGCCTGCCAGTGCAGGGGACATGGGTTCGATCTCTGGTCAGGGAAGATCCCACATGCCGCAGAACAACTATGCCTGTATTCCAAAACTACTGAGCCCAAGAGTCACAACTACTGAGCCCGGCCACCTAGAGCCTGTGCTGTGCAACAAGAGAAGCCACTGCAATGAGAAGCCCATGCACTGCAATGAAGAGTAGTCCCTGCTCACCACAACTAGAGAAAGCCCGTCTGCAGCAATGAATACCCAACGCAGCCAAAAAAAAAAAAATAAGTAAAAAAAAAATTTTTTTTTAAATGTGTCCTTCAACAGAGCTAAGTAACAACTATCTTGTTAATTTTAGGTTCCAAATCCCTGCTGAGATTGGTTTACCTCTTCCTTAGGAGGCATCTCTCTTTCTCCTGCCAAATATGGTATCTGGGAAGTGTAGGCTTCTTACAATCCAATACCAGTGGAAGTGTCCTTGGTCTGTATGCACAGCACTTAGTAACTGCTTGCCTTTGATTTAGTAGATTTGATCTGGTCTGGTCTCTGGGCATCAGGTGCTGGATCTCTGGAGAAATGCATGAGGTCAATTCAGTGCCAAGCTCTTTGCTAGATGCGGCTGGTCATGGACTGCAAAGAGCTGAAGAGAGACGATGGGCTGGACCTCAGCCAGCTCATGAGCTTGCTGTTTCTTTTATACCCTTGTGATGAAGTGGTCTTTGGTAAAGGGGCCTTTATTCACTCTTGTACCCTCACACAGATGGTGAGGTTATTCTCCAATACACTGGTGAAACAACTCAATTAACAATTTCCTTTTAATGGGGTATTGATCTTTTTTAATTCAAAAAAATATTTGGTATTTTATTCACTCTGTTTCTGATTGGTCCTAAGGAAATGTCCCTCAAGCACACATGTTTAATTGTTAACTTCCCTAGCAAAGAGACTACTGAATCTCTTTTATCTACCTTTTCTCATGTGTAACTTGGAAATAATAATGCCATATTACAATATTGCTGCAACATATCATATTGTTTTACAATGTATAAGGCCAATTAAACAGTTATCCTAAGGAAAAGCACAGAATTCTTTCTGCTCTTTACTTCTGCAATTCTAATACAATATAGAAGCAGTTAGACTAAATTTTTTGTAAAAAATTTTCTTCCTGTTACAGTCATGTGTGGTTTCAACGTGCCAAATGATAAACATATAAACATCCTGCCCCCTTGTCCATATCTGATTAAGACCAGAGCATGAGGCTGCATGGTCCTCACCGGTGAGTGTGCTGTGGTTTGTCTTCTGTGTCTTCTGATACACAAAGACACTTGCAGCATCTATAAATTTTTAGAGCTGACTGTATCAGCATTACTCTGGCAATGGGGCTGTGTTTGTTTCTGGATATTGGAATTTACTGCATTCATTGCAGAAATGAGTTGTAGTGAACCACGCACAGCTCATACAATTTAGTAGTATTGAAATATCATTACAACAGATGCTGCAACTTGCATTGTGCTGTTAAGTCCTCACAATAAGTTGAATTATGTTCTCAAAACAGTTCTTTTTGGTTGAGACTATTTGTGTCTCAATCAAAAACACCCTGAAGAGTGCTATTCATTCATTCATTCATTCATGTATTCAATAGACATAGTTTGGGATTTTTCATTAGCCAGGCATTGGGGATATGGAGGTGAATTACACACAGAACTTCTACCAAGAACATTCGAGCTTATAAATTAAATTGGCAGGTAAACAACTGAGTTCATGAAAGGGTTACAGATGGTAAGGTAGAGGTTCATGCTCAGTAGCATGAGGGCACAAAAGAGGGAGGGGTCAACTGTAGAAGCCTCACAACTCTGATTGGTACCAATTATCATCACACAACTGTGGTTTTCCAGTAGAATCTGACAGGGCCCAATCAAGGCTTGATGTAACAGAATTTAATTTCCTGTTCTAGAGTCCTGTGATTCCTGGGATGGGATGGAGAGAGATGCCCTAATACGACTTCTCTACTACTGCTAAGTATTGCTACTAGCCAGCACTTACCACTTACTAATGCCAACTCACTTAATCCTCACCCAAACTCTGTCATCTAGGCCCAATCAAAACCCTCCTTCTACAGATGAAGCCACTGCACAGAGAGTTTAAGAACCCTGTTCAAGGTCGCACATGTGGTATGTGGCTGAGCTGTGAGTCAAGACAAGGCAGTCTGGCTCCTGAGTCTGTTCTCTTGACCACTGCTCTGCGCCCTCTCAAATTCACTGTGGGACCTAGGTCGGTTGGTGTCCTCTCTAAAACTTTCCTCCTTTTCAAATCTTTGACGAGATCATACACTGATATGCCCTTGTGTATCAAGGAAGACTTACCTTCATCAGAGGTGAGTTTGTCCGTGCTAACCATACACCCCAAACTCTGGGGTATAGGGGGCTGCTTGGGGACAGCATATCAGCCCTGAGTTGGCCTCTCCTTTCCAGCCCATTCCTCCCTAGAACAGGGTCTGGAACCCCTAACAGTGTCTTCTCTGTGAGATCTGAATTCTGAGGTGCAACCATGTGCACCTGGTTCTCTAAATGCATCCCTATGTCATCCTGTGGGAAGGGAGATCTGGATGCCAGGAAGCACATCCTGTGTTCTTGGTGTCTGGCTGATGGTTTCTGGTGATGGTGTGGAGTCCAATACTGGGTAAGGAATATTAAATCTGGATCCTAGAGGGAGTATAGCATCAACCCTAAGTGACTGAGTAGATCTTGGCTCCAAGAGTTTAAATTCAGGTTCTGATATTTATAATCAGTCATTATCATTAATGTGTTAAGAGTACAGATATAGAAGGAGATGGGGCTCAGGCACAGCCATGGGGCTTGGGAGTGAAAGAATCAGATAAGAAGAAAGTGATTCTTGGAAAATTAGTGGGTAAATATTAGACTATTTTGGGGGAGAAATGCATGTGCTGGATCGTCTTTTTCTCCGTTTTCCTGTGCTCGAGTCTCAAGGGGAAAGAACAGGCCTGGCAGGAACAGAGAAGCTGTGTCTGCTGACCTGGATGAGGGGGTCCTTCTGGTGGGGATGTGACAGGGCTGTGGACTGACCCGCTGCTGCCCTCAGGGTTGGTCCCACTGAGACCTTCAGGTGTGGGATGGGGAGGGCGTGATGCTGTCTCTGAGCTCTGGTGGGGACTCTGGGAAGTGTGTGTCCCAGAAAGCTTCCTTCCAGGTCTGTGTGCTGAAATGTTGAGAGCTAGGGTGAGGGGGCCACAGGGTGGGCTTGTGTGGAGCGCAGGGTGCATCATGGTAACCCTGAGCCTGAGGGGGTGTGAAGAGTGGGGGTTAGTGTTAGTGACCTTGAATTTTCAGGTGGGGGCTCTATCTTGCATCCCCTGTGGCCCTTCTCAGTCTCTATACTCATCCCAGGGCTACTATCTGGGGAGCATCTGGGAGCTTCTGTGATGAGTGGAAACCAGAACAAGGCTGCAATGGCTAAAGTGAGCATAAGTCCCTTGTGCTTTGATCTTTCCCCTCAACCCATCTGAGCTTCCATTCTTGATGCCACCTTTCCTGTTAAATGCAGAATGAAGGAGATGGGGTCACTGATGTTTTCAGGCAGCCTGTACCCCTTCTCTTTTCTGTTTCATATGCCTCTTCTTTGCCCCCTCGCCTGCAGCCACCCTCTAGCAGAAGACTTTCTATTTCCCCTTTCTGTCTGGGGCAGTTCCCTTTAATTATATTTTGCACCTTCTTTAGTTATGGTTTATAATACAATTATATTCTGAA
Source organism: Hippopotamus amphibius kiboko (assembly GCF_030028045.1). Lineage (NCBI taxonomy): Eukaryota > Metazoa > Chordata > Mammalia > Artiodactyla > Hippopotamidae > Hippopotamus > Hippopotamus amphibius. The sequence goes on along the minus strand of NC_080197.1, from coordinate 74,707,281 downwards.
TCCTACCAAACCCAACTCTCAATATTTAAAGAGGAATAATTAGAAGTTTAGAAAACTTTACTCTTTCAGAACTATTTATTTTTTTCTGGGGACCCCAAAATCCTATTTTGGAGGGCTATAGTTGAATGACGACTCCTTCTTCCTCTTTTTTTCCTGTAACAGCCATCTCTTTCAATCCTGAAGCATCATTTAGTGACTGCCTGAAAGGGATATTTCACAGAAAATGAAATGCAATAAAAGGAAATGGATTTAGCCTGTTTGAAAGTACCCTTACATATAGCTCTTGTGTCTCTGTACCTATGTGTCAATCTATCTATTTATTATCTGTCTATTTTTCTATCACCATCACCATCACCATTGTCTCTCATCCCATCTATCTAATCTAAACATTTCTGTAGTGTCTATCTATATATCTATTTTCATTAATTTCTTTGATAGTTGAAACAATGAAAGTCTGATGTATTCACCAATAGCCCATTCTAGGATATTTAAATATCAAATAGATATGTATTGTGATCTTTAAAAAAAAAAGCAAGTAATTTTTACTTGCCTCTGGCTTCCAGGAATTCCCAGCTCTGCCACCTTGTGGCGATTGTGTAAACTGCACCCTCCTAAGTGGAGCCTGATACTATTAGACAAGCAGCATCCAGGTAGAAGCTGATGCCTCAGGCACTGGACAAGTCCACTGATACAGTGAGTGGATTACAGTTTGACCCTGTACTTTCCTTGTAAAAATTAATTGTTTAACAAATATCGTATATTAACACATATATGCGGAATCTAGAAAAATGGTACAGATCAATCGGTTTGCAAAGCAGAAACAGAGACACAGATGTAGAGAACAAACATATGGACACCAAGTGGGGAAAGCAGGGTGAGGGGGTAGGATGAACTGGGAGATTAGGATTGTCATATATTCATTACTAATAAGAAAAAAATATCAAATTGTACACTTTAAATATATGCAGTCTATTGCATGTCAATTATATCTCAATAAAAGTTATTAAAAATTAATCATTTAAGTATTTGGAATCCAAAAGTCTAGACTCCATCAAAGGACTAAGTAAAGGTTGTGTGTACTTGAGCCTCGGGCAGGCAGTGAGCCCTGGGAAAGGGCAGGGGTGGAGGCTGCAGGGAGACATCATCACAAGAGTCTCCTTCGCCTGGAACACTCCCCCCGTCCTCCCCCCACCCTCCCAGAAGAGTGAGTGACCTAGACCTGGGGTGGGATGAAAGGGGAAGCTTTATTTTTTTCCTTCTCCTCTTTCAGCAGGTTGAGTGATTCAGAGGAGAAGAGAGAGATTTCTAGATACTACATAACAATGTGGTAAATAATGTATAATTTTTGACACTTTAATAATAAATTTCTTTTCTGCAAATATAATAATAGTAATAATAACAGCAACAATACTTCCCTTGCTGGGTATTTACTAAAAGTAAACAATCAGAAATGCACACAAAACTTATGTGAACATATTTTTATGGTAACATTAATTATGAAAAACTGAGGACATGAAATTTTCCTTTCCACCTTTCTCTGTATCCTCATTCTTTTCTCCATTTCCTCTCTGATAATGATTGATAAATTCTTACCATAAAGTTAGCTAACTCCTAATAAGTTCTTATTTTCAAAAGGATATGAGATATCTACCAACTGCCACTTTTCATACAACAATTTAAATTTTAAATCAAATAACATTTTTATTAATTTAAACTGGAAATGCAACTGTCAGATAGACTGAGTATTTCCTGAGTGTGACCAAGGCATCTTCTACCTGTAACACACAAGGGTGGAGGAGGGATGGTATGAAATGATTGAAAGCTTACTTCATGTGTTGGGGAAGGTGAATATTTAGTTGGAAGTTTTAATATTTGCAAACTCTGCAAGCTGACAAACCCTTCTTTCCAACAAAGATGCATGTACCTCCCATTCCAAAGAGACAATATCAAACGTTTTTCAGGAGACTAGCTTGTCATATTGGCCAGTAAGGGTGTTCTCTGGCTTAACAATCCCCTCATGGGTACATCCACTGTTCACCTGATAGCTTTGTTTTGCTTCTGGAGTAAAATGTTAGAGTTGAGTTTCCACCAAGACATCAAACTATAGCAGAGATGAAAATCTGCAGCCTGGCTGCTGAATATGGCATTTGCAAAGGAAACATGTTAGACTTGGTTACATGGCACTTGGCCCCTTTCAGCAGATGATGGATATTGAAGGAATCATACTGTCAAGAGAGGAGGATTTTGTGAAGGAGGATTTGGGCGCCTTTTGTGCTGAGAGCTGAAGCCACAGATTTTTCCTCATGCTCACCGGGCCAAGGCAGGTGACCACGGCCCAAAAGCTGCTCCAATCCCCTGTTCCCTCAGAGAAACCTGTGGCTGGAAGTCGAGGTTAGAGGGTGGGCTTGTGGCGGGAGCCAGCCCGAGGCCTGCCCTCCTCCTCTTCCCATTCCCTCACCTCCCACACAGCCAGGGAGCAGGTGCTGCACCCAGTCTGCGCATCTTCGTTCCCTATAAACCAGCACCTTCAAACCCTGATGTGCAGAAGGAGAACCTGGGAAGTTTGTAACACACACACAGAGTCTGTTTGCTAGGCCTGGGTGTGGCCTGAGAACTCTCATTTCTTACAAGCTGCTGGGTCATGCAGCTGCTGCCTGCAGGTGGACCACACTTTGAGAAGCCCTGGTCTAAACCGCATCCCCACCTCCACAGCAAACAGCAGGCCTTGGTCACTCTCAGGACCAAGGTTGCCCACTCGTTGTCCACTTGGGGGGGAAGGACATGTTGGGAAGAGGCCAATGCTGGTCTTGAAGCAGGCTGGGCTCCATTTGGGCAGAGAATTCCTGATTCTGAGAACCCAGATTGGTATAGCAGAGGGATGGCATGGACTCCACCTGGCTGTGCATGTCCTCTCTGCTCACGGCCTCCTCTCCATTTTGGGGAGCTGGTTGAGGGGTAACCTGGGCAGTGTCCTCTTAAGCGCAGTGTCCAGAGTGGGGCCTCTCTGGACTTGAGTCTAAGAGGGGTTCTGCCTGCACACATTCTAATCACTGCACAAAGCCTGTGTTTTGCAGAAAGGAAAATGGTACAAGCACATCAGCCAGGTGACTCTGAGCCCCTAGGCCCACCGGCACTCAGGGTGGGACTGCTGGCCCTGGGCAGCTGCACAGACAGGAAGGGGTCCTTTTGTAAATACCCGGAAGACTGCGTCCCCCTCTCATCCCAGAGAAGGAGGATTTAGCCCCAGCTGACAGGTGCCTGCTGGACAGAGTGGTCTTAGGGGCTAAGAAGGATCCTGATGGGGAGATGTTAGTTTCTGTCAAAGCCCCGTGTTACTATGAGCCCCTCTGTGCCCCAGGACCCAGGCTCCAGATCATTCTGAGAAGGAGGGAAAGACCAGCCATCTCACCTCCCCAACCTGACGGTTCCCACCTCACCCGCTCGATGTTCACCTGTGAATCCTGTGCTGCTGGTCCTCATTTTCTTCTGACCTGATAATTATTCCTGTATTTCAAGCCTTCTTGTAATTCTCTGCTTTGGCTCTGAGCTCAGTCATAGGGAAGATCAATGCTTGATTTCACCAAAGATACTCTCCACAGGCCAACCTATCCCAGCTCTCTGAACCTGGGAGATGTCACAGTCTGTGGCTATCAGCCAGGACGATCGGGGGACAGAAAGCCTCTCATGCTTCTGGATTCAACTTTTCTACGCCAGCCCCGGTCATGGGGACCGGGTTCTCAGGGACCCACGGAAGTAGGGGGTCAAAGGCCTGTGTTGCTCATATAAGGAGATGTTGAAGATTCAGAAGCTAATTGGTGTTTGCGCTTCAGAAAGTGGCAGATGAAGCCTCCGATAGCATCTGAAATGGTAAAAACTGTCGCTATTGGCTCTCTGTGGGGAGGATGTCAGGGGATGGGTCTATATAGACCTGTGTTGATGCCCTGATGCCTCCTCACAGGGTGATTTTGCAGCTGGGACTGTGATCTTGATGACTTGGAGTCAGGATGGCTCAGAACAGACACCTCTCCCTTCAGGGACTCTGTTTCCTCCTCCTCAGCACTGTGTTGAGTGGTCAAGGTAAGAGCTGACCCTCTTTTCTGAGGTCAAGAGCAAGGAAGTGGACACGTTGGTAAAGGGAAAGGTCCCTGGAGTTCTAGAGCTGAAGCCTCAGTATAGACGCTATGCTTTTGACCAGAAAGGAACCACACTGATTGTGAATATTGGTCCCTGTCCTGTGGTGGGTCCACTGGTCATAGTGGCAGATTTTACAGAGAAGTGATGTTTGGTCTGGACTGAGGGGGTCAGCTTCGGTCCCCTCCACTGCCTCCCTTGTTTTCAGGGAGCTTCTATGAGTCCCAGTGGTCCCACTGTATGGAAGGTCTAGGGACTAACCTCAGCTGGGACTCTGGACTGTTCCCTGCTGTGTAGACACTGCCCCTGGGATTCCCGTGTTTTATGCATTTATGCTGCTTTCAGCTCTGTGCTTGTGTGTGTGTGTGTGTGTGTGTGTGTGTGTGTGTGTGTGTGTGTGTGTCTGTGTTTGAGACAGGGTGTGTGTGTAGGGTGTGTAGGGTGTGTGAGGAGCGTTTGAAGCCTGTCTCTGTGAGAGGAACAGGGCTGCTGAGGAGGGATTGAGTCCGTTGGGCTGTGAAACACACAGGGTGCCCACACAGTTGGGTGTCATGTCAGCTGCCTGTAACCAGATCGTAGATAATTGTGCACCTGCCTGCTTCTCTCTGGCTCCTCTCCTCCAATCCCACAGCCTCCCCTCTGCTTGTTGCAGTGTTTGCCCAGCACTGGGCTCTGTGGAAGGCTCTGCCTCCTGGCCTCACCTGTTCCCACCAGATGTCCATGTGGAGCAGGGGGACCTGCAGCCAAGAGAGGGGACCTCTTGTTTATAGGGAGTAACCGATGCACAGCCCTATTTGTGTAAAGTTACCGAGTCCCTGCCCCAGTCCCCGTGAATTGTCTCCTGACGTGCTGGTGTCCTGGAATGGCCTTTTCCCATCCCTAGGATCTGCTGTGAATGCTGTAGGGTGCCTTTCCTCTCTCCTGCCCTCTTCTGTCCCTCCCTGGGGGCTGCTTTCCACTAAGTGAGAGGACAGCAGGCATCAGAGATGGGGCAGCAGAAAATCTCGCCTTCAGGCTGGAGGAGGCAGCTCTTTCAGATCTGGGTGTCGGTCCAGCAGAGACTCAGTAGAGCCCTGTCTCCTCTCAGTGCTCACTGTCATCCCCCTGGACCTCAGCCTCTAGTCCTCAGCTCTCCTTGGGAAGCCCCCTCCCTCTTCGTCTCCTCTCCTCGAGTGCTGGGCAGTTGCTAGTGAAGAGTCTCCTCCTGGGGGCCCTGACGTGCAGAGGTGGCTTTTGGTCCCATGAGGGGGAGACAACAGGTATTCTGATATAGGGACCCCTCCTCTTCTTAGGAAAACTGTAGGAAATTTCCTCAGTAGTTTTTTAAGAAGCAAGAACATGTTACCAAAGCAAACACTCTTTTCATTTTCTTTGAAACAACACCATTCAGAGTTATCTTACTAAAATTGTACTCTTCTACATCATGCTGCACTGGACTTGCTCCTTGTGAAATAATAGTTTGGCTTTTCTGAGCATCTGGTGATTTCTGAGCTGGGCACACATTACAGGAGTCCCCACCTTGAAATCCATGATGGGCAATGGTACAAAATTATCCCTCAGATACAATGTATGCCATTATAGGCAATAATGCTGTAGACCCTCAAGATTAGATGTTGGTATGTATTATTTTGTAACATGTTTTTACAATCAATAATATATTTTGGACATTTTTCTATATCATTGACTATTCTTTTATACACTAAAACATTTTATTGTAGAATTAAAAACCATAGGTTATCACAGGGATAGTACTGAAATTTGTACTTGCCTCCAGTTAGTTCAGTGTATGAGTGAGATGCAATACACTCACCTGACCATCTGTATTGGGCACTGAGTTGTTTTCTACGCTTTTGCTATTATGAAAAAAGTTGCTCTGAACTTCCCTGTATGTAAATGTAAGGACCATCCATGATTGTTCCTCTTAATCACATTCTAAAAGGGAAGTTGCTGCTTTATAGGTTATGAGTACCTTGAGGCTTTTGACACATAGAGATGAATGCCCGCTAGAAATGTTTGCACTGGATTTTAGTTCCACAAATGTTGTCTGAGGACGTTCGTTTCCACATAGCCTCACCAGCTTTGTCGTATGAAGTTTTAAAATCTTACCCAGTTTTGTAGGCAAGAACGGGTGTATAATAGCTGATGTAATCCTTCATTTGTGAATTACTTGCTCGTGACATTTGCCCGTTTTAACTTGTGATGTTTGTCATGATTTATATTGAAGCGCTTTATACTATACTACTACTAGTACTACTACTACTGCTACTACTACTGCTACTACTGCTGTTACTGCTGCTACTGCTGCTACTACTACTGCTACTATTGCTACTACTGCTACTACTGCTACTACTGCTGCTGCTACTGCTGCTACTGCTGCTACTGCTGCTACTACTACTACTGCTGCTGCTACTGCTGCTGCTACTGCTGCTACTACTGCTACTACTGCTACTACTACTACTACTGCTACGACTGCTACTACTGCTGTTACTGCTGCTACTGCTGCTGCTACTGCTGCTACTACTACTGCTACTACTGCTGCTACTGCTGCTGCTACTACTACTGCTACTACTGCTGCTGCTACTGCTACTACTGCTGCTACTGCTGCTACTGCTGCTACTACTGGGGTAGGAGGTAGATGGGCCCCTGGGCTGGACAGCTGGTGTTTGTCAAGCGGAGTAAAACTGAAGCTTTGTTCTCACCCGGGCACTCCAAGGAGAAAGCTCGTGGCAGAAGCTGAGCTCTGCTGAAGTAAAGAGATAAGGTGCCTACTGTTGAGGTCAAGGAAAACTTCCCTGTCTGCACATGTGTAGGAAGGCTCCTTGGGGGTCAAAAAGGGAGGGGCACCACGCCCTAATAAGTGTGGACATGCGCCCGTAGGCCACAGCAGTGGGATCCATCTTAGCAAAAAATTGCACATGCATCTTGGGGAGGGTCCTGGGACCAGTCAGGTGTGAAAACAGAAACAAGAGAACTGCCCAGAGGTAAACAAAGGGCCGGAAGGACTGTCCTATGGAAGTGATTTAAATCACCTCCTCACTGTGCTCCCTGTTCAGGACGCCCACACTCCTCTCCGGGCCTGTACCTCAGCCTAGTTTCTGACTTACTGCACTCCTCCTCATCAGGAAGGACGTCTACACCCTTTCTCTCTGGCAGTGTATATCTGCCTTGTTTCTGTCTTAAATAAATGAACTGTTTCTCTGTGTGCTCTCCCATATATTGTGCTGTGTCTCTACTAATCAACTTTATAGCTGTTTTTACAGTTTTTGCCTCCTTGAAACATTCTTGCTTTCAAACAGGGGAAAGAGCCAGGGCCACAGCCCTTGGTGGATTAGTGGTTAGGATTCCTGGTTTTCATCCAGGCTATCCAGGTTCGATTCCTGAGCAGGGAACTAAGATCTCCCTTCAGGACCGCTCACTGCCGTCTCTCCGAGATCACTCCTACTACTGTTATCTTCTGCACCAACACCATCAGACAGCTATACTGCAGTCACTTATATGATCTCATTGAGTGCACAACAATCCTATAAGGCAGAATATATTTTTTATCCCCTAAAACGGATCACTGAGGCAAAGTTAAGTCACTTGCCCAAGGTGAGACAAGTGTAAGAAGTAGAGGCAAGACTCGAACCCAAGGAGTTTGGGTGCAAGTCCTTGTCCTTATTGAATGTTTCCATTTATAGGCTAAAATTATTTCCTTCAGTTTACACTTTGAATTTTATCTTTGTTTTTAGTTTCATGGAAGTTTCTAATAATATTAATCATCTATTAAAATTTCCCTTGTTTTGTTTCTGCTCGCAGAACCTTGTTATGAATGTTCTTCTTCACTTCAAGTTTAAATAAATTATTTTATCTTTAATAATATTATGAATATATTTAAATATATGTCAATACTAAATAACTGTGTAAGTTGTTTTATATATGATGTGAAGTTCTATCTAATTTTCTTTTATTTTCTTCAAAGTCATTCCTGATTTATGTCTTTTTCTTTTCTCACTGATTTGAACGCCACATAAAAACATGCTAAATTACATCATTTCCATACCTTCTTTTTGGACGTTCTTTAGACTTTCATTCCACAAATATTTACTGAGTTAAAAGATGGGCTTGTGGGGTGTTAAATCCATACCCTTTGCAGTTCATGAGATGCTGAGGTCCTAGGGGCAGTGAATGAAGTTCCTTGGCTCATAAAGCGTATAGTCTAGTGAAGTTGGGCACCGAAACAAGAATTCACAATAAACTCTGATAAGGGCCACCAGTCGGGACACTAGCAGGATTACTTAATCTAGCTTGGAGAAGCAGAAGAGGTGTCCCTAAAGAAGTAAAATTTCAGCTGAGGCCATGCATTCTAGAAATGAAGTTATTTATTGTTTAATTTACAGTATTGACAGTAAAGCCTAATATATAAACACTTGTACGCATACATGTTTAGTATGTCACTTTTATTTAAAATAATTTAAGTTGTTTATTTCAAGTATTAAAGGCTGAGAAATACATTCCAAGCTCCCATTACTATTACTCCTCTGTCAATTTTTCCTTGCCTTTGCAAAAGTTTTAGTCTCTTGCTCTATGTATATAATATTTTTCTATTTTTTCCTCAGGTTTATTGGGATATGGTTGCCATATAATATGGTATAAATGTAAGCTGTACAAGGTGATGATTTGAAATACATTTATATAAGTACATACAGGTGACCAAAAAGCACATGAAAAGATCTAATCATCAGAGAAATGCAAATCAAAACTGCAATGAGGTATCACCTCACAGAGTCAGAATGGCTATCATCAAAAAGTGTACAAACAATAAATGCTGAAGAGGGTGTGGAGAAAAAGGAACCCTCCTACACTGTAGGTGGGACTGTAAATTGGTATAACCACTATGGAGAGCAGTATGAAGGTTCCTTTAAAAACTAGAACTAGAACTACCAAATGATCCAGCAACCCCACTCCTGAGCATATATCCAGAGAGCATAATCTGAAAGGAGACGTGCACCCCAGTGTTCATTGCAGCTCCATTTACAATAGCCAAGACCTGAAAGCAACCTTAATGTCCACTGACAGAGGAATGGATAAAGAAGATGTGGTACATATATACAATGGAATTAGCCATAAAAAAGAATAAAATAATACCATTTGCAGCAACATGGATGGGCCTAGAGATGAACATACTAAGTGAAGTGAATCAGACAGAGAAAGACAAATATCATGTGATATCATTCATATGTGGAATCTAACTTTAAAAAAAGATAGAAATGAACTTCTTTGCAAAACAGAAACAGACAGCTATCAAAAACAAACTTATGGTTACCAAAGGGGAAATGTCAAGATGGGGGAAGGATAAATCAGGCACTTGGGATGAACACACACTGCTATATACAACATAGATAACCGATACGGGCCTACTGTATAGCACAGGCAACTCTACTCAATATTCTGTGATAACCTCTACGGAAAAGAATCTAAAAAGGAATGAGTATATACAAATGTATAACTGAATCACTTTGCTGTACACCTGAAACTAACACAGCATTGTAAATCAACTATACTCCAATAAAATTAAAATATTAAAAAATATATATTATTAAATGATTACCATAATTAAGTGAGTTAATACATCTGTCACTGTTTTGAGAAATTTTTTTTTTTTGGCTGTGTTGGGTCTTGGTTGTTGTGTGTGGGCTTTCTTTAGTTGCGGTGTGTAGGGCCTACTGTACATTGCAGTCTGTGGGCTTTACAGTGCTGTGGCTTCTCTTGTTTTGGAGCACAGGTTCCAGGGTCTCGGGCTTCTGTAATTGTGGCATGCAGGCTCTGTAGTTGTGACTCACGGGCTTAGTTGCTCCGTGGCAGGTGGGATCTTCCTGGACACGGGATTGAACCCAATCCTGTGCATTGGCAGACGGATTCTTAACCACTGCACCACGAGGGAAGTCCCTGAAGCTCTGCATTGAATTTTTCAGTTCACTCCTACTATTCAGCTCCAAAATTTCTGGTTAGTTCTTTTTTAAAAAATATTTCCTATATCTTTATTGTTCTCATTTTATTTGTATTGTTTCTGGATACCATTAAAGATTTATATGTGTTCCCTTGTAGCTCTCTGAGCATCTTTGGAAGAATTTGTTTGAATTCTTTGTCAGGCAATCCCTGGATCTTCATTTCTTTGGGGCCAGTTATAGGAGGTTTACTGTATTCCTTTGCTGGAAATTTATTTCCCTGATTCCTCTTCTTTTTTTAAAAATAAATTTATCAAAAAAAACAAATTTATTTATCTATTATCTATCTATCATCTATCTATCTATCTATCTATCTATCTATCTATCTATCATCTATCTATTTATTGGCTGTGTTGGTTCTTTGTTGCTGCACGCATGGGCTTTCTCTGGTTGCGGGGAGCAGGGGCTACTCTTCCTTGTGGTGCGTGGGCTTCTCTTGTTTCAAAGCATGGGCTTTAGGTGCACGGGCTTCAGTATTTGTGGCACATGAGCTCAACAGTTGTGGCTCTCGGGCTCTAGAGCGCAGGCTCAGTAGTTGTGACGCATGCACTTAGGTGCTCCGCAGCATGTGGGATCTTCCCGGATCAGGGCTCAAACCTGTGTGCCCTGCATTGGCAGGTGGATTCTTAACCACTGTGTAACCAGGGAAGCCCCTCCCTGATTCCTCTTGATATCTTCTTCTCTTGCAGATGTCTGCACATTTAAAGGAGCCGTCACCTCTTCCAGACTCTATGTACTGATTTCAGTAGGGAAAGCCTTTCACCTCTGGGTAGGGGCACACTGGATTGTACTGAGGGGTGCCTAGTGCGGAGGCATGTGGTGGCACCAGGTATGGGAGGGCATGAGGGCTGTTTGGCTCAGGCTGCTGACGTCCACAGCATTGACACTTGGATGTCAGCAGCCTGACGTCCTGCGTGGTTTTTGGCAAGCATTGCAGGTTCTGCAGTCAGTGGAATGGCAGTTGGTGTCCTCAGCAGGGCCTCTAGTGCCAGTGGCTAGGGACCATCCTGGCAGTGGTGGTGGCCAGAGCTGCTGGTGCACACTCTTAGCTTTGGGGGCCTGCTGCAGATGCCTATGTAGGGGAGATGCTGGTTGCTGACACTCACGTAATGAGAAGTCCTAGGAAGGCAGCAAGGACCTGGGCCAACGAGGGCTCATTGGCACCTGCAGCGACCCTAGCTCTTAATGTGCTCTTTCACGGCTGCACACTCTTCCCCTGGCCATGCACACTGTCGTGGAAGCTGATGGTGGGCGTCAGGCTGGTGGCATTCAAGTGCACAGTTGGAGGGCCTATTCCCTGAGCATGTGTGTGTGGTTGGGCACTCACCCTGTGGGTTTAGGCTAGCATCTTGCACTCACGGAGCCACAGAGGTCTGAGCTGCATGAGGTGCTGTTACTGGGCTCTGGAGGAAGTGGAAGAGGAAGGAACAGAGAAGGACTCAGGTGGCTGGTGTGAATGAGCGGGTATACACTGGGGCTAAAGCTGGTGATAACCGCTGCTGCCTGCATCATCTGTGCTGGCTCTTAGTTTCTTCAGGGGTACACTCTGCTGCATCTGTCTGCAGAGCAGGTCACTGTGAACTGTGATTGCTCCTGCTATGTGGCTGCTATTGGTCCTTTGCTTTTTTTGCCTTATTGCTAGTCATCTCTATAAGGCTGGCTCAGGTCTGGGTGAGGCGAAGCAGGACTTTCATGTGGTGCCCCCAAAGGCTAGGGACACTGATTATTCAGCCTGCTCTTACTTTCCTGATGAGATGAGCTCTCTTGGCACCCCTGGCATTGAGTAATGCCAGCTTGGAGGATGGAATAATGCCACAGTGTCCTAGTGTGGTCAGACTTCTTAGAGAACTCCAGCTCTTTCCAAAGCTGGTTTTGTTCCTGAGAGCTGCCTAATTTTTGGTCCTTGTTAGGGGGATGGAGGCTGCTGTCTCCTACGTGAGCATTTTGGTGATGTCACGCTTGAGGACTTTATTCTTTGAGAGAATGATTTTGAGTGTCGAATTTTAGGTTGGCAAATATTTTTTTCTTTTGATACATCTAAGGCTTCAGTCTACTCTATACGGGCATCTCTTTTTGTTCTTGGGGACTTAGATGTTAGTATAAATGTTTCTCAATTTTATATACCTAGTCTCTGTCTTAATATTTTTCTTTCTGTCAATTTTCTGCTGTTTCTTCCCATTTCGGGAAGAAAATCTAGGTTATGTTGTAGTAACAAATAATCAAAATTTATTTTTATATGACGTGTTCTATTCACTTTGGTGGGATTTCTGCTATCATGATTATTCAACTAATCAGGTTGTTGAAAGTCCCACCATCTTATTATGCTACCACTTCAACACAAGGCTGCAGGATTTGCCGTGGTAGAAAAATACATTGGCTCTCACATGTTTCTCTGTGGAAGTGACATCATTTGTTCTCATACTACGTTGGATGAGCCAGATCACAAAGTTAAGCTTAACTTCAAATAGGCAGAGAAGTATTAATACTTCCATGTGCTCAGAAAAAGAGAATTTTAAATGTCACTGAACACTAGTAATGTTACCATCTGTGATGTTTCTACACACGGATTCCTTTTTATATGGCCTGCCTGAGTTTTGCTGGGCTTATTCCCTCAAAGGATTGGTGTCTTTCATCAATTCTGGAAAATTCTCACTCAATATTTTTCAGATATTGCCTCTGCTCAATTCTCTCTCTTTCTGTATCTCTTTGTGTCTGTCTCTCTTCCTTCCCTTGTTTCATTTTCACTTATTTGAAACCTCAGGGTTCCATTTTCTGCCTTTGATTTTCTCTTCTGTAATTTTCATCCTTCTGTTTCTATGAGCAGTATTCCAGATAATTTATCCTAACTATTATTCACCTCACTAATTCTCTCTTTACCTAAGTTCAATGTTATGTAAAAGTTTTAATTTCAATAAATATATGTTTCATTCATAGAAGTTAACTTTAGGTTTTAAAATTTTTTCTATGCATTTAAAAAATTCCTTGAAGTTTCTTTAAGAGTTTATTTTTATTTCTTCAGATATGGTAGATGTGGTACTGGTATATCTAATATGAGAATTCTCTGTGTCTGCTTCAGTAGTTTCTCTTGGTTCTTGTTAACGGAACTTTGTTTCTTTGTGTGCTTCCTTTTCTTTTTTTTTTTTTTTTTGAAAATATACTGGTCACCTATATTTATAAAAATTATTTTAGAGGTAATTTGAAGCAAAGTAATTTGAACAAGATTATTTACTCTAGAAAGAGTTTATTTTTAATTTTTCATGATTTCATGGTATTATCAGTAGTGGGCCACCTTAATACAAGTGCAAAAACTGATATTATCTGGACAGTCCGTACATTTAAACTCTGACTCTAATTTTGTGCAAGAGCATGTCTATTTCAACTGGTGTCCAGCCTATTGTGCAGAATGTCTTCTCTCCAGTGTCTCCTCTGGGCGTTGGTTTGGGATTTGATTTATGCCTCTTCACCATCAAAGGCCATAACCCATCCCCCCCCCCCGCCCCCGCCTTGGGCTAATGCCCTCAGGGCCAAAGCACAGTCCATGCTCCTGTATCTCAGTGAGTTTCCATTTTCCCTTCAGATTTGGCCTTTTTATTGTTCCTATCTTATCAGGTCTTTAATGCTTTTAAGATAATTTTTAGTACATTTACTCCACTTTGCTTATTTTCAGCAGATGAGATAGCTTCAATAACTAAGCCTACCATTACTGAGATAGTCTCCTGGAACTTTTCATAGTAATGAAATCATCTACTTGTTTGTTTGTGTCATCAACTAGGTAAAAGCTACGTGAAGGCAAGAACATTGTCCTATTGTTTTCTGCATTTATAGCACTGAGAATAGGGTAATTTTAGTGTTAGTGAAAATAGCTTCCTGTGTGCTTTTAGGATCCCATTTCAATCCTAAAACCTCGATGTCAGACTTCTAAGGAAAACCCTGAATAAGCTTCACAGGATGTCTCCCTTCCTCTGCTACCTCCTTTACCTCCTTCCCATTTATCTTTATTTCCTTCCTAGAATGAACCCAGGTCTATGGACTGAACTGTGAATATCCACAATTCATATATTAAAGCCCTAGCCCCCAGTGTGACTGCAGTTGGAGGTAGGGACTTCAGGGGATAATTAAGGTTAAATAAGGTCACAGGTGTGGGGCCCTAATCCAGGAGGTGGCATTGTAAGAAAAGGAGGAGAGGGCGATTTTCTCTTTCTCTCCCTGTGCACATGCACTAAGGAAAGGCCATGTGAACACCAGTGAGAGAGCAGTGCCCTGCAAGCCATGAGAAGAGGTCTCAGAATGAGATCTGCCCTGCCAGCACTTGGATCACCCTGATGTTTTCTGACCCTGGAGGGAAGCCCTACATTAGTTTTATGTTTCTGTGCTACAAATTACTGCCAAACATGGCAGCTTAAAGCAACAAACACCTAGCATCTCATACTTTCTGTGGGCCAGGAATCAGCATGGCTCATCCGGGTCCTTGGAATCGTTATGTCTCCCAGGGTGCAATCATGTGAAGGTTCAAGAACCCAAACCTACTCACCTGGCTGTTGGCAGCATTCAGGCCTTGGTGGACTGTTTAACTGAGGGCCTCAGTCCCTAGCTGGCTGTTGGCTAGAGGCCTCCCTTGGTTCCTTGTCATGAGCATCTCTCCATATACAGCTCCAACCTGGCAGCTGGCTTCCTAAGAGCAAGACAGAGAGCAAGTAGGGGGAAATCAGAGTCATCTTGAAATCTAATCTCTTAAGTGAGATCTCATCACTTTTGCTAAATTCATTTGTTAGATGCAAGTTACTGGATACATTTGACTGTGGGGATTACACAAGGATGTGAACACCAGGTAGCAGGATAATTGGGACACCTTAGTGTCTGCTTACCATAGTCCTTTGTTCCTAAGCTAGATGAGAGTGGTCCCTGTGGGACAGAGAAGGAGAGGGAGGATTCCTCCCTGCATCATGGGCCATGAGCTGCAACTGAGATGGGGAAGCTGGGCCCCTAGTAGCCGTGGGCACATCGACAGGGAAGGCAGCATCCAGAGTCCTCTGAAGGCCTGTCCTGGTATCCCTGGAGGTGGGTTCTACAGGCTTGTGGGAAGTACCTGGGGGCCTCCCTTACCTTTACCACGTTCAGTGATGCCACGCTGATAGCTTAGAGTTGGTCCTGGTGGGAATACTTGCATCACAGAAAACAACAAATACTCTACACCAGTGATTTTTTTCCCCTCAGGGAGCTTATTTTTTAATACTTACGCCACTGCAAGGTCTCCTAAAATGTCTCTTGTGTCCTCCTTTCTCTGGCTGTGTCTGTGTCTCTCTTGCAGCTCTGGAGCTGAGGCTGAAGGATGGAGGCCACCGCTGTGAGGGGAGAGTGGAAGTGAAGCATCAAGAAGAATGGGGCACAGTGTTTGACTTCAACTGGATCTTGGAGGATGTAGCTGTGGTGTGCAGACAGCTGCAGTGTGGAGCTGCCGTTGATGCTCCCCGAAGGGCTTATTTTGGACCAGGGGTTGGCCCCATTTGGCTTTGGTATGCTTTATGTGAAGGGACAGAGTCAGCTGTTAGTGACTGTAGGCATTCTGCTATTACAGACTATCGTGATTATAGTCTTTCCCACGACTGGGATGCTGGAGCGGTCTGCTCAGGTAAGTTCTCCATGGTCTGGGCGGGGGAAGGGATCCCCAGCAGTAAAAGCCTCAGTCTCATTCCCAGAATATATGAGAATCCGATCATAGCTTTTAGAGCATATTTGTGAGAAGTCTCTACTCACACAGTGATGCCTAGAGTACTAGGTGCTCAAGAAAGCAGAAGGGCTTGCTTGGCCGTGGACAGTAGGGGCTCCAGACTTATTGGTCACTGGGCTCTTCAGGTCTCTGCGGTAGGTGTCATAAAAGTCAGGGAGGTGGGGTCAAATGTTTCAGGTAGGTGAGGTACAGCTGCTGGGTTGGACCTCTGTGACTTAGTTTCATTACTGTAGCTGTTTTGTGTTCTTTTATGAAATGGTCAGTTAGGTGTGGCTACAAAAGGGGTCATAGGAGAGTGCAGGCAACAAGGATTATTATACTCACAGGTCCTAGGAAGACAGAGTCACCACACACCATCAGGTGGGTACATGGGGGAGGTGCCAATAGAACAGGCTCAACCAAGCAGTGGGACCCAAAGAGGGAGTGAAGACCTATGAACAAGTGACAATCCTGGGGGTCAGGGTGGAGTTGCACAAGGAAAAGGCGAGAGGGGATTTCCCTGGCGCATTTGGATGTCACTAGGTCACGGCCAGGGGAGGACAAGAAGGGGGATTTGTGGCCGGGGCTAGTCTCATCACACTGGTGCACCCGGTCACCTGGGTGGGGTGCTCACATCCCACCTGTGGGGATATTGAGGCAGCAGGAGAATGTGAAGTTTTGAAATTTACAACAAAGTCGCTGGACAAAGCAAGTACAAAGGGCAGTGAGGCTAAGAGAACCTGAAGTGACTCATAAGAAATGCTCAGTGCTGTCTAAGTGTATTTGACCTGTGCCAAGGTGGATGCAGTAAAGGCTGCACTGAAACTAGGGTGTGAGTGAGTGGTCACAGTATCTGCCAGAGATGTTTCCAGTTGTTATCACAATGGTGGATGAGATGCCCAGGAATTTAATCCCATCAGAACATCTGGACTGGAGGAAGTTATTTTCAGATATCACACTGAATTCCCAAATGTAGGTTGTTGGATCTTAGGAAAGGGCCATCCCATCTGCTGGGATAGTGGGATGGGAGAGCCCTGAGAACACTTGCAGGAGGTCCCTAGCAGCCATAGCCAATCAGCACTTTGGTGTTATGCTGGGGAAGATCATTAGAAAAGTGATCTTTCCCAATTTCACCTTCAGCAGATTTTTAATGATTCTAGTTGAGGCCCTTAAGAGAATAGTTCTTTTCCTTTTTAAAAACTACTTTATTGAGGTAAGACTGACATACAAAAACTGTGCATATTTAATGCATACAACTTGGTAAGTATACATTTGTGAAACCATTACAGTACTTATGCCATGAATGTATTCATCTCCTCAAAAGTTTTCTTCCATCTTCTTTGTTATTAGTAAAATACTTATTTTCAAGGGGCATTTGAATTTTAGTTAGAAATTTTTGTTCTGAGAAAACCTGTTTTCTAGTGTTTCAAGGAATATCCCTTGTCGTCACTATGTCCTAATCATGGTTTCAATGGCAGATAAGCTTGTGGGAACACTACAGGAGGCCCTGCCCCTATTTTGATAAAAATGGAGTGTGTGATGGTAGAACTTTGTGTGATATTGGAGCTTCTAAAGTTATCATGTTAAGAAAATTGATGTCTCAATATTAATTCCAGTTAAGATACACTTAAAAATAAAAAGAGTTTGAGAGTGCTCTGGCATTTCAACATTCATTGTGGTTTTACTCTCCGACTATCATTGCTCTAACTTAGGTTCTCAGCTTTTTATGAGTGATTCCAGTTTTCTTCTACTAATTTCTTTGTCACTAGTTTCCTCCCACTGGTCTGTCCTTTCTATATTTTTAGAACATGTTTTAGTGATGTGAGGGTAAGTCAAAGCTGTGGTGATATAGCAGAGATGAGAATAGAAAGCATGTCTTTTCATTATTTTGATTGATATTTAACTGTTGGGGTTTCTTCCTGTCAATTTTCAGAGTGGGGTTTGGAAGAGAAACTTCAGCCTCTGTAGTGGCTTGTTGCAAGTGAAGTACTGTGTTTAGGAGAAATCCAGATGTGAAAACAGTGACCTGAGAAGAATGTAGAGGAGCTTGTACGAAATAAGAGAGAGGACTTCAGGGGGTTCAGGACAAAGATTTGGGAGGAGCTTCACAAGCTGAGAAGGACTGTGGTACTGAAGTGCACAATGGTGAGAGGATGAGGATGCAAGGACTGCAGGAGGGGAGGCTGGGATCAAGATGCACGTCACCTGGTACATTCACCACAGCTTCTGTGTTACACTTCCTTCCTGCTCAATCCTTCTGGCCCTCTCTTCCTTTATCATGATGTGGGAGTCATTTCTGAGCTCTGTTGGAAGAGCTGGCATTTGAAGTTTGCAGTATTCTTAGTGGGAAATTTTTATAATACAGATTCTGTTTATTTAATGAATATAGGACTACTTATATTTTCCTTTTATTTTTTGTATCAGGTTTTCGTGAGCTGTGTTTCTCAAGCAATTCATTTTTAAGGACTCAGCCCACTTTACAGAAATTTTTCAAATTAGAATATCATTTATTCATATGTCATATCTTTAAGGACTACTAATATTTTCCTTTTATTTTTTGTATCAGGTTTTGGTGAGCTGTGTTTCTCAAGTAATTCCTTTTTAAGGACTCAGCCCTGGGGCTTCCTAGGTGGTGCAGTGGTTAAGAATCCGCCTGCCAATGCAGAGGTCACGGGTTTGATCCCAGCTCCAGGAAGATCCCACATGCCACGGAGCAACTAAGCCCGTGTGCCAAAAAAAAAAAAAAAAAAAGGACTCAGCCCATTTTACAAAATTTTTCAAATTAGAATATCATTTGTTCATATGTCATATCTTTAAATGTTGGTAAGATCTATAATGATATTCCTGCTTTCATTCCTAGTGTTGCTAATTTGTGTGTTTGCCTATTTTTTTTCCAATTAGTTTTCCTAGAAGATTATCATTTTTAATATTTTAAGGGAATCACCAATTGACTGTTGATTTTCTTCACTGTATATTTGCTTTCTGTTTAATTGCATTGTGTACTCAGTTTTCACTCTTCTTTTTCCATTATGATTGTTATTTTTGCAGATTCTTGAGATGAAGTCTTAGATCATTTCATTCACTTTGTATTTTTTATTCTTTAATGTAGGCATCAAGGAAGCATCAAGGTTCTAAATTTTCTTCTAAACACTTTAGATTTAACCCACTAATTTTGATACTACATAGTTTCTTGTGTATTTTACTATCATAAAATGTTTTTTTAATAAATTTATGTATTTATTGGCTGTGTTAGGTCTTCGTTGCTGCATGTGGGCTTCCTCTAGTTGCAGCGAGTGGAGGCTACTCCTTGCTGTGACATGCAGACCTCTCATTGCCGTGGCTTTACTTGCTGAGGAGCACAGACTTCAGGCACGTGGGCTTCAGTAGTTGTGGCATGTGGGCTCTGTAGTTGTGACTTGCAGGCTCTAGAGCCCAGGCTCGGTAGTTGTGGCACACAGGCTTAACTGCTCCGTGGCACGTTGGATAATCCTGGACCATGGACTGAACCTGTCTCCCCTGCATTGGCAAGCGGACTCTTAACCATTGCGCGACCAGGGAAGTCCCAAAATGTTTCTTTTTCTTTGAATGTATTCTTTGTCCAATAGTATTACGTTGTATGATATTAATATAGATAGCTTTCTCTAATTAGTGTTTGCACAGTTTATAAGTTTTTAGCTCTTTAACATGTTTCTGTGTTTATATTTAAACACATGTATGTTTGGTAGACAGCATATGGTTTTGTCTTAATTTTAACTGGTCTGATCATCTTGCTTTTATTTGGAATATTTAAATTATTTAAATTTAATATAATTATTGATATAATTGGGTTTAAGTCTGCTGAACTGCCGTCTGTTCTTTGTTTTCTTTTTTCCTGCTTTAATCTTTGAGTATTTTTTAGTATTTTATTTAAATACTCTATTGGTTTATTAGCCATATCACCTTTTTAGGAGTTTACATAATGTTGAATTATTACTCTTTAATCCTATTTTACCTTGAAATGATATTATGTCACTACATACAATGTCAGACCTTACTGTATAGTATACTTCATGTCTCTGTTCCCATCATTTGTGCTATTGTCATACATTCTACTTATAAATTTGTTATGAATCTTATAGTATGTTGCTATCATTTTGCCTTAAAAATACTATTATTTTAAAAATGATAAGTTTTTTTTTTAAGTTTATTTATTTATTTATTTATTGGCCACATTGAGTCTTCATTGCTGCACACGGGCTTCCTCTAGTTGCTAAGAGCTGGGGCTACTCTTCCTTGTGGCACATGGGCTTAGTTGCTCCGAGGCATGTGGGATCTTTCTGGACCAGGGATCAAGCACGTGGCCCTTGCATTGTCAGGTGGGTTCTTAACCACTGCACCACCAAGGATGTTCTGACAATAAGTTTCAAAAAACCATTTTCCCACAGAATTATTATTTAGTGCAGTCTTTATAGTTCTGGGTAGATCCAAATTTTCATCTGTTGTCATTTCCCTTTAGTTTGAAGACCTTTCTGTAGCAGTTTTTTGAAACTAAAAATCAGCAATGATAAGGAAACAGGAAAATTCATAAATATATAAAAATTAACACTCATATTTTAAGATTGTTTTTTCTATTTCTATAAAGAAAGCCATTGGGTTTTTGATAGGGATTGCATCAAATCTGTAGATCAGTTTGGGTAGAGAAGACATTTTAGTAATATTAATTCTTCCAGTCCAGAAAGACAAGATGACTTTCATTTCTCAGTCTTTAATTTCTTTCATGACTGTTTTATAATTTTAAAAGAAGATGACAAGCTGCCAAAGAAAAGGAAGAAGGAGAAGGAGGAGGAGGAGGAGAAGAAGGAGAAGGAGAAGGAGAAGAAGAAAGAAGGAGAAGGAGAAGGAGAAGGAGAAGGAGAGGAAGGAGGAGAA
Organism: Hippopotamus amphibius kiboko; assembly: GCF_030028045.1. Classification (NCBI taxonomy): domain Eukaryota; kingdom Metazoa; phylum Chordata; class Mammalia; order Artiodactyla; family Hippopotamidae; genus Hippopotamus; species Hippopotamus amphibius. The sequence goes on along the minus strand of NC_080197.1, from coordinate 74,686,548 downwards.
GGAGAAGGAGAAGGAGAAGGAGAAGGAGAAGGAGAAGGAGAAGGAGAAGGAGAAGGAGAAGGAGAAGGAGAAGGAGAAGGAGAAGGAGAAGGAGAAGGAGAAGGAGAAGGAGAAGGAGAAGAAGAAGAAGAAGAAGAAGAAGAAGAAGAAGAAGAAGAAGAAGAAGAAGAAGAAGAATGAGGGGAGGAGGAGGAGGAGGAGAAGAAAAGAAGAAGAAGAAGAGGCAGGGGAAGGGAGGGAGGAGGAGGAAGATAGTGAGAGGAAGGAAGTAGTCAGCAAACAAGCCATGTTTTGGAGAGTTCCAAATTGCAAAAGCCTCAATATGGATAAAATATATAAATATTTGGGGAAAACACTTGTTGAATAGGTTTTTAGCATATTACATTACCCTCTGCTCCTCTCATCTACCACCTAACCCTGCCACCCTTTCTCATTTCTTCCACTTCAGACAAGCAAACACCAACCTTTCATTATGGCACGTGGGCTCTTTGTTATGGCAGCAGGCTTCTCTCTAGCTGGCATGCAGGCTCCAGAGCCTGTGGGCTTAGTTGCTCCGCAGCATGTGGGGTTTTAGTTCCCCGACCAGGGATCGATCTCACATACCCTACATTGGAAGGCGGATTTTTAACCACTGGACCGGCAGGGAAGTTCCTGGAATTATTTTAATCTTTTTGAATTTGTTAAGACTTGCTTATATCTTAGCATGTCATTTTTCCTGGAGAAAATTCCATGTGTGCTTGAGAAGAATGCATGTTTTTCTGTAGTAGGAATAGCTGTATTTGTACAATGATCGTATTAAATCAATTGTTATCAGCCCTTAGCATTTTCTGCGACTCCTGTTTCAGAAGAAAAACCTCTAATAGGAACTGATCTGCAAACTCAGCTGTCTAGTAAACTCCCACTAAATTTGAACTCTCTCCCAGGTTATTGACAGATCCTGGGGGTTCAAGAGACATGGCTAGGGCTCGCTCTCTCAATGACTGATGAGCTTTCTTAACTCATATTCTTTCACACTGAGGTCACCCAAGAAATTCATGGAATTTTTTGCCATGAAAAATTATCAGAAAAACAAAATGTGATGACATGAAATGAATGGTTTATAATGTCTGTATTTCTTCTCTTGAGCCGTCATCCGTCTGCAGGTTGGCATGCACTCACGGATCCAGCCTTCATGATTTCCCCTAACCTAAGTCACTAGAGGATTAGCTCCTGGGAGAGAAAACTGATCAGAATATTAGCCCCACAAGTCTCAGGAAAGCTTTCTAACTTTGTTTGGATGATAGGTCTCTAAATCATAGCCTATGCGCCTTGGGGTTTGTTCTATTCTTATCTCTGCACTCAGGTTTGAGTGTCCACATATTATGCAGTTTTGTTGGGTTCTGTAGTTCTCAGGCTTTTAAATGAGAAATCCACGTCTCCAACCAATGCTAAAATGTATGTTCCTGGTATTCAGCTATTGCAGGGGTTTGTCTTGGGCCCTGTAGTTTCCAGGCCTTTAGAAAAGGATTTCACATTTCTAACCAACCTCAAAGTATATCTGCTTGGGATTCAGCCATTCCAAACTGTCCCAGGATATCCTTCTGGGTTTTTCTTCAGAAATCTGCTCATGAAAATGCAATTATGACACTGTCAAACTCTCTCTTTATGCTCCACTCCTGGAATACAAAAGCTTTCACACCATTGCCTGTGACGTGTTGTTTCCATTTGCTTAGTGAGGATCCTGAACACTCACTGGTTTTGCTGCTGTTGTTTTTCTCTTAGGGTTTGTGCGTCTAGCTGAGGGGGATGGACCCTGTTCTGGGCGAGTAGAAGTGCATTCTGGAGAAGCCTGGACCCCAGTGTCTGATGGGAACTTTACACTCTTCACTGCCCAGGTCATCTGTGCAGAGCTGGGATGCGGCAAGGCAGTGTCTGTCCTGGGACACATGCCTTTCAGAGCAGCAGAGGGCCGGGTCTGGGCTGAAGAGTTCAGGTGTGAAGGGGAGGAGCCTGAGCTCTGGTCCTGCCCGAGAGTGCCCTGTCCAGGGGGCACTTGTCATCACAGTGGAGCTGTTCACCTTGTCTGTTCAGGTGAGATGCAGGTCAGGTTTATAACCTCTCTGCTTTCCCTGTTCAGGTGGGAAAATCATGAGATTTTGCTAAAATCCTGTCTTCTTCTACCAGTGTATGCAGATGTCCGGCTCATGAGAAATGGCACCTCTCAGTGTGAGGGGCAAGTGGAGGTGAATATTTCTGGACGATGGAGAGCGCTCTGTGCCTCCCACTGGAGTCTGGCCAATGCCAATGTTGTCTGTCGTCAGCTCGGCTGTGGAGTTGCCATCTCTACTCCTAGAGGACCACACTTTGTGGAAGGAAGTGATCAGATCTCAACAGCCCGATTTCACTGCTCAGGGGCTGAGTCCTTCCTGTGGAGTTGCCCTGTGACTGCCCTGGGTGGTCCTGACTGTACCCATGGAAACACAGCCTCTGTGATCTGCTCAGGTAAGAGCGAGGGAAGGGCTGCTAGTACCCCGGATGCTCCTGGAGTGAACTGTCCCCAAGAACAGAGAGTGTAGAAAACTGGCTTCATAAGCAAGATAGTTCATGGTGAAACATGGTTCTTCTCATTGTTCATTCATTTTTCAGGTCAGGGCAGGAAGTGTTAAGGGGAATAATATATTTTTAAGCAACATTATTATTTACATTAATCATAGGAAAAAATGTATAAGCAATAGGTGTATACATTAGTCATGTACCCCAACCCAGATCAACAAAGAGAACATTAACAGCACCAACAGCAGTCACTGCTGCCTCCCCATAACTTTGCCCTCCCTTCTCTCCAGGGAAATCTGCTACCTAACTTCTATGACCATAGGATATTTTGTTGATTTTTGAACTTTGTATAAAATCATGCAGTATGTCTTCTTTTGTGTCTAACTTCTTCCATTCAACATTATGTTTGGGATTCTCTCATGGTGTTGTTTATAGCAGTGCTCCAGTCATTTTTATTACTGTAGAGCATTCCTTTGAATAATCACATGACCATGTATGGATACATTCAACAGATGGTAGAGATTTGAGTTGTTTACAGTTCTTGTCTATTACAAATATGATGCTACAAATTACTGTGACAATGAATTTGGGTGCATATATATGTTATTTGTTTTGTGTGTTTAACTCATGGTCTCTTATTTTCATGTTCTTAATGGTCTTTTATTTCCATGTTCTTAATGGTCTTTTGATGAATCAAGTTCTTAATTTTTTTAAAGCTTTGTTTTATATTTATTTTTCAGTTAGTTTTTTAAAATTGTAACATATCTTTATTTAAAACAATATTTATTGGAGTATAGTTGTTTTACAATACTGTGTTAGTTTATACTGTACAACAAAGTGAATCAGCGATACGTATACACATCTCCCCTCTTTTTCAGTTTTCCTTCTCATTTATGTCACCACAGGGCATTGTTCCCTGTGTTATACAGCAGGTTCTCATTAGTTATCTCTTTATACATAGTATCAGTTATGTATATATGTCAATCCCAATCTCCCAATTCATCCCACCCGCTCCCTGTCCCCCCTTGGTATCCATATATTTGTTCTCTACATCTATGTCTCTATTTCTGCTTTGTAAATAATATCGTCTATACCAAATTTTTCAGATTCCACATAGATGCCTTAATATATGATATTTGTTTTTCTCTTTCTGACTTACTTCGCTCTGTATGACAGTCTCTAGGTCTATCCACCTCATTACATATAGTTCAATTTCATTCCTTTTTATGGCTGAGTAATACTCTATTGTATATATGTGCCACATCTTCTTTACCCATTCTTCAGTTAATGGACTTTTAGGTTGCATCCACGTCCTGGCCATTGTAAATAGTGCTGCAATGAACATTGTGGTCCATGTATATTTTTGAATTATGGTTTTCTTTGGGTATTTGCCCAGGAGTGGGATTGCTGGATCATATGTTTGTTCTTTTTTTAGTTTTTTAAGGAATCTCCATATTGTTCTCCATTGTGGCTGTATCAATTTACATTCCCACCAACAATGCCTGAGGGTTCCCTTTTACCCACACCCTCTCCAGTGTTTTTTGTTTTTTGTTTTTTTTTGATGTTGGCCTTTCTAACCAGTGTGAGGTGATACTTCATTGTAGTTTTGATTTGCGTTTCTCTGGTAATTAGTGATGTTGAGCATGTTTTCATGTGTTTGTTGGTCACCTGTATGTCTTCTTTGGAGAAATGTCTATTTAGGTCTTCTGCCCATTTTTTGATTGGGTCTTTTTTTTTTTTTAATATTGAGCTGCATGAGCTGTTTGTATACTTTGGAGATTAATTCTTTGTTAGTTGCTTTGTTTGCACATAGTTTCTCCCATTCTGAAGGTTGTCTTTTCATCTTGTTTATGGCTTCCTTTGCTGTGCAAAAGCATTTAAGTTTAATTAGGTCCCATTCATTTATTTATTTTTTTAAGAACTTTTATTGAGATACAGTTAACAGATAATAAACTGCATATATTTAGAGTGTACAATTTGATTTTTTTTTCTTACTAGTAATGTATATATGGCAATCCCAATCTCCCAATTCATTTGCCCCCAACCTTCCGTGCTTTCCCCACTTGGTGTCCATATGTTTCTTCTCTACATCTGTATCTCTATTTCTGCCTTGAAAACCGGTTGATTTGCACCATTTTTCTAGATTCTGCATATGTGTTAATACATGATATTTGTTTTTCTCTTTCTGACTCACTTCACTCTGTATGACAGTCTCTAGGTCCATCCATGTCTCTACAAATGTCCCAGTTTCATTGCTTTTTACAGCTGAGTAATATTCCATTGTATGTATGTACCACATCTTTTTATCCATTCATCTGTTGATGGACATTTAGGTTGCTTCCATGTCCTGGCTATTGTAAAGAGTGCTGCAATGAACACTGGAGTGCATGTGTCTTTTTGCATTATGGTGTTATCTGGGTATATGCCCAGGAGTGGGATTGCTAGGTCATATGGTAACTCTATTTTTAGTTTTGCAAGAAACCTCCATACTGTTCTACATAGTGGCTGTATCAATTTACATTCCCACCAACAGTGCAAGAGCATTCTGTTTTGTCCACACTCTCTCCAGCATATAGTGTTTGTAGATTTCTGATGATGTCCATTCTAACCGGTGTGAGGAGATACCTCATTGTAGTTTTGATTTGCATTTCTCTAATAATTAGTGATGTTGTGCAGCTTTTCATGTGCCTCTTGGCCATCCGTATGTCTTCTTTGGAGGAATGCCTATTTAGGTCTTCTGCCCAATTTTTGATTGGGTTGTTTGGTTTTTTTTTGATATTGAGCTGCGTGAACTGTTTATATATTTTGGTGATTAATCCTTTGTTGATTCATTTGAAAATATATTCTCCCATTCTGAGAGTTGTCCTTTGTCTTGCCTATAGTTTCCTTTGCTGTGCAGAATCTTTTAAGTTTTATTAGGCCCCAATTATTTAGTTTTGTTTTTCTTTCCATTGCTCTACAGGGTGGATCAAAAAAGATCTTGCTGTGATTTATGTCAAAGAGTGTTCTTCCTATGTTTTCCTCTAGGAGTTTTATAGTGTCTGGCCTTACATTTAGGTCTTTAATCCATTTTGAGTTTATTTTTGTGTATGGTGTTAAGGAGTGTTCTAATTTCATTCTTTTCCATGTAGCTATCCAGTGTTCCCAGCACCACTTATTGACGAGGCTGGCTTTTCTCCATCGTATATCCTTACCCATTCATTTATTTTTGTTTTTATCCTCATTTCTCTAGGAGGTGGGTTAAAAACCATCTTGCTATGACATGTCAAAGAGTGTTCTGCCTATGTTTTCCTGTAAGAATTTTATAGGGCCTGGCCTTGCATTTAGGTCTTTAATCCATTTTGAGTTTATTTTTGTGTATCGTGTTAGAGAGTGTTCTAATTTCATGTTTTTACATGTAGTTATATAGTTTTGTCAGCACCACTTATTGAAGAGGTTATCTTTGCTCCATTGTATATTCTGGCATCCTATGTCATAAATTAGGTGACCATAGGAGCGTGGGTTTATCTCTGGGCTTTCTATCTTGTTCCATTGATTTATATTTCTGTTTTTGTGCCAGTATCATACTGTCTTGATTACTGTAGCTTTTAGTATAGTCTGAAGTCAGGGAGCCTGATTCCTCCAGCTCCATTGTTGTTTCTCAAGATTGTTTTTTCTATTCAAAATCTTTTCTGTTTCCATACAAATCATAATTTTTTTTCTATTTCTGTGAAACATGCCATCAGTAACTTGGTAGGGATTGAATCTGTAGATGCTTTAGGTAGGATAGTCATTTTCACAATACTGATTCTTCCAATCCATGAACATGGTATATCTCTCCCTCTGTTTGTATCGTCTTTGATTTCTTTCATCAGTATCTTATAGTTTTCTGCATACTTAGGTAGCTTTATTTGCCTCCTTAGGTAGATTTATTCCTAGGTATTTTATTCTTTTTGTCAAGTTCTTAATTTTAAGGAAATATAACTTAGCAACGGTTTCTATACATTTAGTGCTTCTTTTAAGCTCTTTATTGAAATATAATTGCTTTACACTCTTGTACCAGCTTTTGAGGTACACCAAAGTGAATCAGCTGTATTTATACATATATCCCCATATCCCCTCCCTCCCAGGACTCCCTCCCATCCTCCCTGTCCTGGCCCTCTAAGGCATCACCCATCATCAAGTTGATCTCCCTTTGTTATACAGCAACTTCCTGCTAGCTAGGAGGAAGTGAGAGAGTTGCATAGACATATATACACTACCATTTAGTGCTTCTTACATCCTTTTAAAAAGAGCTTTGCCTACTCCAAGATCATAATAATAGTCTCCAATATTATATTATAGAAGTTTATTTTTCTCTTGCATATAATTGTACATTCCTTCTGGGATTGATACCTGTGGAAGATAAGGGTGAAGTTTTACATGGATATCTAATTGAGTCAGAATCTTTTTCTAAAAAGACTCTTTTCCCCATTGCAGTGCCACCTTTGTCATAAGCAGAAAGGCATGTATGTCTGAATCTTTTTAAAGACTCTCTATTCTATTCCATTGTATCATTTGTTTATCCTCCCACCAATACCACATTTTATTAATTATTGTAACTGTAGAATAAGTCTGGATAATTTCAATTTACAGGAGTTACTTTCTATTAACTTCTCTAACTGTATTGCCTGTCTTGCCAACTGTATTGATCATTCTTGGTCTTTTGTATTTTGTTTACATTTTGGAATCAGCTTGTGTTTTTCACCAAAAAATAAAGCATAAGGGTATTTTGATTGAGACGATTTAACCTACACCGAAATTTGAGGATGATTGAGTTTGACAGTTTTGAGACTCCCAATTCATTGACACCATACATCCTTCCATTCGGTTAGGTCTCGAATTTCTCTCAGAGGTTCTGCCAATCTTTGAGTAGGTTTTCTCCTAGGCACTTTATATTTTTGATGTTAGTAGTATTTTTTTTTTCAGTGAAGGTGTTCTCGGAATGAATTCTTTCTGACTTGTTTTCACCTTTTAATTTTTTTTATTTTGATGTAATTTGAGACTTACAGAAAAGTTGCAAGAACAATATAAAAATTCCCAGATAATCTTTAACTGGATTCCCCCAATGCTAGTTTTAGATTTAATCAATCTCTGTCTATCTCTCTGTCTCTTTGTCTCTCTCTACCTCTCTCTCCCCCTCCTGCCCCATTTCTCCCTGAATATATACAGTCTTTCTGAATTAGGTTGCAGACATGATGTCCCTTTACCTCTAAAGTACTTCAAGGAATTTTCTTACATAACCACAGTTCAGTCAAACCTTCAGATGACCTCAGCCCCAGATGACATCTAAGTGCAACCACGTGAAAGACACCAAAATAGAACTCCCGAGTAGTCTTTCCCAAGTTACTATACTTTCCTATGTATATATGCAAATATGTATACATATAGATAGATAGATATATAGATATTTATATATTTCAGCTGCTAAGCTTTTTGGGAAAATTTGTTATGTAGCAATATAACCAGGACACTTACCACTTACCTGCAGTTCTAAACAGAAGAATGTTTGTCCTCTGATCTTCCATGCTACTATTTCTACCTTATGCTGAGCTAATGTGCTGATACACTCATTCTTTAGTTCTTTACTTCAGCTATTCAGTTTTTCAGATCTGGAATTTTTGTTTTTTGTTATCATTTCTCTGCCAAGATACACATTTTGTCAGTTAATTCTATGAGCACTGTAAGCATGGCTATTTAAATTCTCTGTTAGGTAACTCTAGCAGCTGAATAACCTGGAAAATTGTTTCTAATGTCTCCTTTTTCTTCTTGGTTTTCTATGAGATGTCTTTTATATAAGTATTTTCTTATCTTTTCTTTTTTCTTTTTGGTTGTGTTAAGAATGCTTTTTATTTTTTTTTTATTTTCTTTATTTTTTTGGGGGGTACACCAAGTTCAATCATCTGTTTTTATACACATATCCCCGTATTCCCTCCCTTCCTTGACTCCCCCCACCTCGAGTCCCCACAACCTTCCCCGCCTCAGTCCTGTAAGGCATCATCCATCCTCGAGTTGGACTCCCTTTGTTATACAGCAACTTCCCACTGTCTATCTATTTTACAGTTGGTAGTATATATATGTCTGTGCTACTCTCTCGCTTCGTCTCAGCTTCCCCTTCACCCCCCGCCCCCCTCCCATACCTCGAGTTCTCCAGTCCAATTCTCTGTATCTGCGTCCTTGTTCTTGTCACTGAGTCCAACAGTACCATTTTTAGATTCTGTATATGTGAGTTAGCATACAATATTTGTCCTTCTCTTTCTGACTTACTTCACTCTGTATGACAGATTGTAGTTCTATCCACCTCATTACATAGAGCTCCATCTCATCCCTTTCTATCGCTGAGTAATATTCCATTGTATATATATGCCACATCTTCTGTATCCATTCATTTGTTGATGGGCATTTCGGTTGCTTCCATGTCCTGGCTATTGTAAATAGTGCTGCAATAAACATTATGGTACAAGTTTCTTTTGGGATTATGGTTTTCTTTGGGTATATGCCCAGTAGTGGGATTACTGGATCATATGGTAGTTCTATGTGTAGTTTTTTAAGGAACCTCCAAATTGTTTTCCATAGTGGCTGTACCAACTTACATTCCCACCAACAGTGCAGGAGAGTTTCCTTTTCTCCACACCCTCTCCAACATTTGTGGTTTCCAGATTTTGTGATGATGGCCATTCTGATTGGTGTGAGGTGATACCTCATTGTGGCTTTGACTTGCATTTCTCTGATGATGAGTGATGTTGAGCATCTTTTCATGTGTTTGTTGGCCATCTGTATGTCTTCTTTGGAGAAATGTCTATTTAGGTCTTCTGCCCATTTGTGGATTGGGTTATTTGCTTTTTTGGTATGAAGCTGCATGAGCTGCTTGTATATTTTGGAGGTTAATCTTTTGTCCGTTGTTTCATAGGCAATTATTTTTTCCCATTCTGAGGGTTGCCTTTTAGTCTTGTTTATGGTTTCTTTCGCTGTAGAAAAGCTTTTAAGTTTCATGAGGTCCCATTTGTTTATTCTTGATTTTACTTCCATGATTCTGGGAGATGGGTCAAAAAGGATGTTGCTTTCATGTATGTCATAGAGTGTTTTGCCTATATTTTCCTCTAGGAGTTTTATAGTGTCTGGCCTTACATGTAGGTCTTTAATCCATTTGGAGTTTATTTTTGTGTATGGTGTTAGGAAGTGTTCTAATTTCATTCTTTTACATGTTGCTGTCCAATTTTCCCAGCACCACTTATTGAAGAGGCTGTCTTTTTTCCATTGTATACTCGTGCCTCCTTTGTCAAAGATAAGGTGCCCATATGTGTTTGGGCTTACTTCTGAGTTCTCTATTCTACTCCATTGATCTTCCTTTCTATTTTTGTGCCAGTACCATACTGTCTTGATCACTATGGCCTTGTAGTATCGTTTGAAGTCAGGAAGCCTGATTCCACCAACTCCATTTTTCCTTCTCAGGATTGCTTTGGCTATTCGGGGTCTTTTGCGTTTCCATACAAATCGTAAGATTTCTTGCTCTAGTTCTGTGAAAAATGCCATTGGTCATTTGATTGGGATTGCATTGAATCTGTAAATTGCTTTGGGTAGTGCAGACATTTTCACTATGTTGATTCTTCCAATCCAGGAACATGGTATGTCCCTCCATCTGTTTGTGTCGTCTTTGATTTCTTTCATCAATGTCTTAAAGTTTTCTGCATACAGATCTTTTGGCTCCTTAGGCAGGTTTATTCCTAGGTATTTTATTCTTTTTGTTGCAATGGTGAATGGGAGAGTTTCCTTAATTTCTGTTTCTGCTCTTCCATTCTTAGTGTATAGGAATGCAAGAGATTTCTTTGCATTAATTTTGTGTCCTGCTACTTTACTAAACTCATCAATTAGTCCTAGCAGTTTTCTGGTAGAATCTTTAGGGTTTTCGATATATAATATCATGTCATCTGCAAAGAGTGACCATTTTACTTCTTCTTTTCCAATTTGGATTCCTTTGATTTCTTTTTCTTCTCTGATTGTTGTGGCTAAAACTTCCAAAACTGTGTTGAATAATAGTGGTGAGAGTGGACACCCTTGTCTTGTTCCTGTTCTTAGAGGGAATTCTTCCAGTTTTTCCCCATTGAGAACAATGTTGGCTTTTGGTTTGTCATATATGGCTTTTATTATGTTGAGGTAATTTCCTTCTATGCCCATTTTCTGGAGAGCTTTTATCATAAATGGATGTTGAACTTTGTCAAAAGCTTTTTCTGCATCTATTGAAATGATCATATGGTTTTTATCCTTCAATTTGTTGATATGATGTATCACGTTGATTGATTTGCGTATATTGAAGAATCCTTGCATCCCAGGGATAAACCCCACTTGATCATGGTGTATGTTTTTTTAATATGCTGTTGGAGTCTGTTAGCAAGTATTTTGTTGAGGATTTTTGCATCTATATTTATCAGTGATATTGGTCTGTAGTTTTCTTTTTTTGTGACATCTTTGCCTGGTTTTGGTATCAGGGTGATGGTAGCCTTGTAGAATGAGTTTGGGAGTGTTCCGCCTTCTGCAATATTTTGGAAGAGTTTGAGAAGGATAGGTGTTAGCTCTTCTCGAAATGTTTGATAGAATTCGCCCGTGAACCCATCTGGTCCTGGGCTTTTGTGTGTTGGGAGATTTTTAATCACTGCCTCAATTTCCGTACTTGTGATTGGTCTGTTCATGGTTTCTCTTTCTTCCTGGTTCAGCCTTGGAAGATTGTATTTTTCTAAGAATGTATCCATTTCTTCCAGGTTATCCAATTTATTGGCATAGAGTTGCTTGTAGTAGTCTCTCATGATGTTTTGTATGTCTGAGGTGTCCGTTGTTACTTCTCCTTTTTCATTTCTAATTCTGTTGATTTGCATCTTCTCCCTTTTTTTCTTGATGAGTCTGGCTAATGGTTTATCAATTTTGTTAATCTTCTCAAAGAACCAGCTTTTAGTTTTATTTATTTTTGCTATGGTTTCCTTCCTTTCTTTTTCATTTATTTCTGCTCTGATCTTTATGATTTCTTTCCTTCTGCTCCCTTTGGGGTTTCTTTGTTCTTCTTTCTCTAGTTGTTTTAGGTGTAAGGTTAGGTTGCTTATTCGATTATTTTCTTGTTTCTTAAGGTAGGACTGTATTGCTATAAACTTCCCTCTTAGAACTGCTTTTGCTGCATCCCATAGGTTTTGGTTTGTTGTGTTCTCATTGTCATTTGTTTCTAGATATTTTTTGATTTCTTCTTTGATTTCTGTAGTGATTCCTTGGTTGTTTAAGAGTGAATTGTTTAGCCTCCATGTGTTTGTATTTTTTGCAGTTTTTTTCCTGTAATTGATATCTAGTCTCATGGCGTTGTGGTCTGAGAAGATGCTTGATATGATTTCAATTTTCTTGAATTTGCTGAGGTTTGATTTGTGATCCAAGATGTGATCTATCCTGGAAAATGTTCCGTGTGCACTTGAGAAGAAAATGTAGTCTGTAGGTTTTGGATGGAATGTCCTATAAATATCAATGAAGTCAAGATGGTCTAATGTGTCATTTAAAGCTTGTGTGTCTTTATTTGTTTTCTGTTTGGATGATCTGTCCATTGATGTAAGTGGGGTGTTCAAGTCTCCCACTAATATTGTGTTCCTGTCGATGTCCCCTTTTATAGCTGTTAGCATTTGCCTTATGTATTGAGGTGCTCCTATATTGGGGGCATAGATATTTACCATTGTGATATGTTCTTCTTGAATGGATCCCTTGATCATTATGTAGTGTCCTTCCTTGTCTCTTTTAATAGTCTTTACTTTCAAGTTTAATTTGTCTGAGATGAGTATTGCTACTCCAGCTTTCTTTTGACTTCCATTTGCATGGAATATCTTTTTCCATCCCTTTACTTTCAGTCTATATGTATCCCTTGGTCTGAAGTGGGTTTCTTGTAGGCAGCATATAGAAGGGTCTTGTTTTTGTATCGATTCAACAAGTCTGTGTCTTTTGGTTGGAGCATTTAATCCATTTACATTTAAGGTGATTATTGACATGTGTGTTCCCATTATCATTTTCTTAATTGTTTTGGGTTTGTATTTGTAGGTGTTTTCCTTTTCTTGTGTTTCCTACTTAGAGAAGTTCCTTTAGCACTTGTTGAAAGGCTGGTTTGCTGGTGCTGAATTCTCTTAACTTTTGCTTGTCTGGAAAGCTTTTGATTTCTCCCTCAAATCTGAATGAGATTCTTGCTGGGTAGAGTATTCTTGGCTGTAGGTTTCTCTCTTTCAGGACTTTCAGTATATCCTGCCATTCCCTTCTGGCCTGCAGAGTTTCTGCAGAAAGGTCAGCTGTTATCCTGTTGGGTTTTCCCTTGTATGTTGTTTGTTGCTTTTCTCTTGCTGCTTTTAATATTTTTTCTTTGTGTTTAATTGTCATTAGTTTGATTAATATGTGTCTTGGTGTATTTCCCCTTGGGTTTATTCTGTATGGGACTCTCTGTGCTTCTTGGACTTGGTTAATTATTTCCTTTCCTATGTTGGGGAAGTTTTCCACTATAACTTCTTCAAATATTTTCTCAGACCCTTTCTTGTTTTCTTCTTCTTCTGGGATGCCTATAATTCTAATGTTGGTACGCTTAATGTTATCACTGAGGTCTCTGAGACTGTCTTCTAGTCTTTTTATTCTTTTTTCTTTTTCCTGCTCTGTGGCAGTTATGTCCCCCATTCTATCTTCCAACTCACTTATTCGTTCTTCTGCCTCAGTCATTCTGCTGGTTATAGCATCTAGAGTATTTTTAATTTCAGTTATTATGTTATCCATTGCTGTTTGTTTTTCTGAGTTCTTATGACCTGTTTCTTGTACTTTCTCTATTTTGTTATCGAGACTTTGTATCATTTTTACTACCATTACTCTAAATTCTTTTTCAGGCATTTTTCCTATTTCCTCCTCATTTATTTGGTCTTGTGGGTTTTTTTCCTGCTCCTTTGCCTGCATGGTGTTTCTTTGTTTCCTCATGGTTGTCCAAACTTTTGGGGTTGCTTGTCCTGGCGATAGAGGTGTTTATAGAAAACTGTCCAAGCCTCAGACTAATGTCCAAGTATTGGATTAAACAAATATTAAGTCTAGGAAACACATACATGTATAAGACACACAATTACTGAATCCATTAGGACATAAGGCTCTATAAAGACCTGACAGAACCCCAGTGTGCTATCAGATATTCAAAGAGAAACCCAACAGAAATTGACAACTGAAACAGAACAAATCAGAGACAAAAGCAAAAGCAAACAAACAAACAAATAACACCTTACACATACAAACATTAATCCGGGGAGATTTTTGTAAGCTAGGATCAAATATAGAAAAGAGCCAGAGTACCACCAGAGAGAATGGAGATTCTTGGAATGTAATTAGACAACTGTACTAAGAACTAATATAAGGACAAAAGCCTAATATTAAATACCAAGGCAGTGCGTCATCTGGAGAACAGAGCAAGGAGTCTGAGCATACCTATAGTGTTGCTTATAAGTATGTTAACATAAAATAAACTTAAAATGGCTGGAAGAAAGGGGGACAGAAGAGCGTAATGTGGTTGGAAATATGCAAATAAAAAGGAATAGAAATGTATAAAAGATAGGGATGAAAGGAAAGTATGAGAGATACATTGTCCATACTACCAAAAACTTAGCTAGATATAGAAGTATATAAAAAGGCAAAAAAAAAAAAGAATAAAAAATATCATTAAAAAAATATGTTATAAAACTTGTAGATCCCTTAGGGCTAAGATCGTATTTAATAAAGAAAAAAAAAAAAAAAAAACAAAAGAGAGAGAAAAAGAAAAAAAAGAAGAAGAAGAAAAAAAAAAATCCAGAACTGATCCCAGAATGGACCAGTTCAATAGGAATTGATACTACTATTTCTGTTTCCTTAGCATCTCATAAGTGTCCTTCTCCTTGCCTTGGGTTTTTTTGCATTATTCTGTGACCAGCAGAGGTTCCTTTATTGTTCAACTGTAAGCGACGGTGTGTGGGGAGGGAGAGGGTACAATAGTGGCTCCTTCTCCTGGGAGTGAGTGAGCTGTGGCGCACTGTTGTTTCAGTCGGGCTTGGAGGTGCCTGTTGCAGAGGGACACCGGTGGCTCAGGCGTAAACAGAAAGTCTTAGAGTTGGGCCTCTCTCGGGTTTTTTTTTTGTTTGTTTCCGTTTTTTTTTTTTTTTTTTTCTCTCGGCAGCCTCCCTGCTGCTGACGTTGCAAGGGGTTTTAATCTAGCCCCGCCCGAGTGCCTGAGGGTGCTTGTTATCCCTGAGCACCTTAGGTGGCCCATGGGCTTCTCTCCACTGCCTGTTGCAGAGGTGCCCAAAGAGAGAGAGAGGCTACACACGCGGCTCTTCCCCCCCGCCCGTGAGCCTGCAGCCTCCAGCCGCCATCACAGCCGGGCAGCTCTCAGGGGCAGGCACTCCTTGCCGCGGACCTCCTCCCTCCTGTCCTCTCGGTCCGTCACCCTACCGGCAACAATGTTTCTCACCCTGAACCGGCTCTCCGTTTCCCACACTCCTGCTCCCGGACCCTCCGTTCAACCGCGGATCAACGTCTCGGTCCGGGAACGCTGAGCTGCGCTGCAGACCCTCCGTATGTTTCTCACTCCCTCCCGTCTGCCACAGCTTCGCCGCTGCTTCACCCTCTTTGAGCCGTTGTAGATGCCTCCCTACCGGCTATGTCAGGCTCCCTGCGGTCCTTTCTGATGTCTGAGACCGTCTGCTGGTGTTCAGCTGATTCTCTGTGGGAATTACTGCATCCTTCCGTGCATTCCCAATGCCTCTGTGGAGAGGGATGCACTCCACGTCCCTCTACTTCGCCGCCATCTTTTCCTATCCTATATAAGTATTTTCAATGACAGAGATTGTAGATGAAAAATTGTAGAAGTCCTTTGGAAAGGATTTTATTTTGTTTCTTCTATTTAGGGATAGATTCCGGGATAGATGACCTTATTTAACTCATTCTTAGGGCAACGCATTGCTTAAAAATTGTGGTATTGTCAGAAGCAGAACTCTCCATGGAGAAGGTGATGGTAATGATAACTTTACTGCTATGTTGCAGCTTTCATCTCAGACACCATCGCTAGGTTATTACCTAGCGAAATACAATTTTCTGTTCTTCAACCCTACCAACCCTCTGATCATTGCAGTTTCTGCAGAAAACCAGACTCAGGTGAAGCGCCAGTGTAATGACTTCGAGTCTGAACCAGCAGTTTCCGCAGCCTCAGAGGAGAGCCCCGCCAACTGCTCAGGTGAGGGGTGCCACAAGACCCGAGGACCCTTCTCATTCCCTGTGTCAGTGCCCCACTGTCCCATTTCTCTCTCCTCAGACAGCAGACAGCTCCGCCTGGTGGACGGGGGCGGTCACTGCGCCGGGAGAGTGGAGATCCTTCACCAGGGCTCCTGGGGCACCATCTGTGATGATGGCTGGGACCTGGACGATGCCCACGTGGTGTGCAGGCAGCTGGGCTGTGGAGAAGCCCTCAATGCCACGGTGTCTGCTCACTTCGGAGAAGGATCAGGGCCCATCTGGCTGGAGGACCTGAATTGCATAGGAGAGGAGTCCCACGTGTGGAAGTGCCCTTCCCAGGGCTGGGGGCGGCACAGCTGCAGACACAAGCAGGACGCGGGGGTCATCTGCTCAGGTCTGTGCTGCACACTGTCCACAGGCTGGGGGAGGGGGTGGGGGCCTGGAGGTCGGGAGTCTGAGCCTTGAGGGAGAATTGCCGAAAGGACTAGAGAAGGATGCTTCCTCCCATGCAGCCTTGTCTTTCCAACAGACATGAAGATTAGGTGCTTTCACTTCCTCCTGCAGCAGCTGAGGTTCTGGTCCTTTCTTCTCGGCAATATTTTCTGTCAGAGTCATTTCTTACAGTTTCCACTTGAAAGCAAGGCTCTCTCTTCAGTTACATATGGTGCAGAAAACTTAAACCCACGGCACTAGTTTCCGTTTGCTTCTGTAACAAATTACCACATAATTAGTGGTTTAAAACAACATGTATTTATTGCCTGACAATTCTGTAGGTTTCATGTTCAACAGAGATCTCACTGGGCTGGAATCAAGCTTTCAGCAGGGCCACACCACTTCTGAGGCTCTGGGAAGAATCCGTTTCTTATCTCTTCAAGCCTCTGGAAACTGCCTGCTTTCCCTGGCTCATAGCCGCCTTCATTCACCATCAGACCAGCAGTGCTGCATGTCTCTAACCATTATCCACAGTCACATCTCCCTCCAGCCAGAGCCAGGAAGGGTATTCCACTTTTAAGGATAGTGGGTCTAAGGATGTGATTAGGCTGGGCTCTCGTGGTTAATCTCACCATCCCAAAGTCCTTAGGTTAATCATATCTTTGAAGTGATTTTGCTAGAGAAGCTAACATATTCACAGGTTCCAGGGATTGGGATGTGGACATTTGTGGGTCCACTATTCTGCCTACCTCCCCAATGTCCACATTACATCCCTTTCACACACTCTTTTAGAGGTTTTGTCAAGAAGTTGGATTCAGCTCCCCGTCTCTGCAGGTTGGTCTTCCTCTTAGTTCATATCCACTGCATCACGGTGGTAAAAATAGAAAGGGTGACTCAAATGGACAAAATCAGGTAAAAAGAAGACAAATTTCAGTCTTGTCGTCTAGTGGGTGTCTCCTCACTTGGGTCAGGGGTGAATGTTCTCAATTTATTGAGGAGAGAGAAAAACCCAAAGCACTGAGTGGAGGGCTCACTGTGTCCTGTTTCCTTCCTTTCAATCTCAGAGTTCCTGGCCCTCAGGATGGTGAGCGAGGACCAGGAGTGTGCTGGGTGGCTGGAAGTTTTCTACAACGGGACCTGGGGCAGTGTCTGCCGCAGCCCCATGGAAGACATCACTGTGTCCATCATCTGCAGACAACTTGGCTGTGGGGACAGTGGAACCCTCAACTCTTCTGTTGCTCTTAGGGAAGGTTCTAGACCCCGGTGGGTAGATGGAATCCAGTGTCGGAAAACTGATACCTCTCTCTGGCAGTGTCCTTCTGACCCTTGGAAATACAGTTCGTGCTCTTCAAGGGAGCAAGCCTATATCTCCTGTGCAGGTGATGACTTATTGTCTGTTTCTGTGTCTGTCCCAACCCTATAGAATGTTAGTAGTGAGAGTTTATATTTAGAAATGTGAGTGGTGAGTTTAAGTTGAGTCTACAAAATGAAGTTTGGAAGGAGCTGATTTAATCCGCATGTTTCAGCCTTGATTTTTGAAATGTTTAATGAATATGTAATTCACAGAATATTAGTTTCAGGTATAGAATGTAATACTTATATATTTGTACATATTGCTAAGTGATCACCACAAGCCCAGTAATATCCGTCACCATATATATTTACAATTTTTTTCTTCTGATGTGAACTTTCAAGATGCATTTTCTTACCAACTTTCAAATATACAATACAGTGTTAACTGTAGACACTGTGCTATACATTACATCCTCATGACATTTATTTTAGAACTGGAAGTTTATACCTTCTGACTACCTTCACCCATTTTGCCCACACCAACCCACCTCTGGCAACAACCAAACTGTTGTCTGTATCTCTGAACTCATTATTTATTTATTTAATTTATTTTTAAGAATCCACGTATAAATGAGACCATATTTTTCTTTCTGTTTGGTTTATTTCACTTAACATAATGCCCTTATGGTCCATCCATGTTGTTGCCAATGGCAAGATTTTCTTCTTTTTTATGGCTGGATGTATGTACATATCACATTTTCTTTATCCATTCATCCATCAATGAAGATTTACGTTATTTGGTTTTTGTAAATAATGCTGCAATGACACATATCTTTTCAAGTTAGTGTTTTCATTGCCTTCAGATAAATACCCAAAAGTGAGATTGCTAAATCACATGGCAACTCTATTTTTAATTTTTGAGGAACATCAACACTGTTTTCCATAGGGGCTGCACCAATTTACCTTCCCCCCAGCTGTGCACAAGCTTACTCTTCTCTCCATATCCTCACCAACTCTTATTTTTGCTGGTCTTTTTGATGAAAGGAATTCTGTGAGATGATATCTCATTTAGGTTTTGATTTGCACTTCCCTGATGATTAATAATATTGTGCACCTTTTCATGTACCTGTTCTGTTGGCCAGCTGTGTGTTTTCTTTGAAAAAAAATGTCTAAATCAGATTTTTTTTTTGATGTTGAGTTGTATGGGTTCTTTAAGTATTTTGGATAGTAACCCTTATTTAAAATATAATTTGCAAATATTTTCTCCAATTCCATAGCTTGACTTTTCATTTTCTTAAAAAATATTTTTTGAACACAAGATCTTTGCCTTTTCTTCCTTCCTTCCTTCCTTCCTTCCTTCCTTCCTTCCTCCCTCCCTTCCTTCCTTTGTTCCTTCCTTCCTTCCTTCCTTTATTGGCCAATCTACATGGCCTATGGGATCTCAGTTCCCCAACCAGGAACTGAACCTAGGCCATGGCAGTGAAAGTGCGAAGCCCTGACCACTGGACACCAGGGAGGTTCCTCATTTTGTTGATGGTGTCCTTTACTGTGAAGAAGGCTTTTAGTTTTATGTAGTCCCACTTGTTTATTTTTGCTCTTGTTGCCTTTGCTTTTGGCTTCAAATCCAATAAATCATCACTAAGACTGATATCAAAGGCCTTTTTATTCCTATTTTTTCTTCTAGGATTTTTATGGCTTCAGAGCTTATGATCAAGTCTTTAATCCATTTTGTGTTAATTTTTGTGAATTGTGTAAGATAGTGTTCCAGTTTCATTCTTTTTCATGTCACTGTCCAGTTTTCCCAACACCGTTTACTGAAGACACTGTCCTTTCCACATTGTGTATTCTTGGTTCCTTTGTCAAAAATTAATTGACCATATATATTTCATTTTATTTCTGTGCTCTCTATTTTGTTCCATTGATCTCTGTGTCTGTTTTTATACCAATACCATACTGTTTTGATTAAATAGCTTTGTAATATAGTTTGAAATCAGGACGCATGACACCTCTAGCATTGTTCTTCTTTCTCAAGATTGCTTTGGCAATTCGGGCTCTTTTGTAGTTCCATACAAATTTTAGAATGGTTTGTTCCATATCTGTGAAAATTTCCATTGGAATTTTGATAAGGATTACAGTGAATCTGTAGATAGCTTTGGGTAGTATGAGCATTTTTACAATATTAGGTCTGCTGATCCTGAGCACAGAATATCTTTCCATTTATTTGTGTCTTCTTCAATATCTTCCATCAATGTCTTATAGATTTTAGTGTACAAGACTTTCACCTCTTTGGTTATTTTGGATATTTTATTCTTTTTGGTGCAACTGTAAATAAATAGAATTGTTTTCTTAGTTTCTCCTTATGGCAGTTTGTTGTTGAAATGCAACTAATTTTTGCATATAGATTTTGCATCTTGTAACTTTACTGAGTGTTTTAGTTGTAACAGTTTTTGATGGAGTCATTAGGGTTTGCTATACATAATATCCTGTAACCTGCAAATAGTGTCAGTTTTGCATCTTCCTTTCAGATTGAATGTCCTTATTTTCTTTTTCTTGCCTGATTGCTCTGGCTAGGAATACCAAAACTATGTTGAATAAAAGTGGTGAGAGTAGGCATCTTTGTCTTTGTCTGATCCCAGAGGAAAAGCTTTCAGTGTTTTACAGTCAAGTATGATATTATCTGTGGGCTTCACATATGGCCTTTATTATGTTGAGGTGTGGTACCTCTGTACCTACTTTTTAAAGTGTTTTTTATCACAAATGGACGTTGAATTTTGTCAAATGGTTTTTGTGCTTCTATTGAGAGAATATGATTTTTACCTTCATTTTGTTTATTTGGTGTATCACATTGATTAATATGTGAATGTTGAAACATCCTTGCATCCTTGGAACAAACCTCACTTGATCATGGTGCATGATCCTTTTAATGTATTATTAAATATGGTTTTCTAATTTAATTTTGTTGTTTCATCTAGATGGGCTTTCATTTGAAGTATCTAATCCATTTACTGTAAATGTAGTTACTGATGTTGTTGGGTTAGTATCTACAATTTACTTTTAATGACCGACCTGCATTAGGTTCCTTTCTCTCTTCCTTTTTTCCTTCTTTTGTATTAAACAAATCTGTTCTTATTCCAGATATTCCTTTTTTCCTATGATTTTCAGCAGCTTTACTAGATGTGGAGGTTTTCATAGCCTTCCATCCATTTTTTAAAATTCTCAGTTACTAAATCTTCAAATATTACTTCTGCAGTTCTGTCGCTCTGTCTCTGTTTCTCATTCTCACCCTCCTCCTCCTCCCCTTCCCCCTCCTTCTCTTTCTCCACCTTCTTCTCCCCCTCCGCCTCCTCCCCCTTTCCCTCCTTCCCCTCCTCCTCCTTTTCCTCCTTCCCCTCCTCTTCCAGCCCCGCTTCTCACCTCTTATCTCTAGGACTCCTGTAAGTCACTAATTCTGTGCTGAGTTCTATCAAAAATTCTTTTAAACCTATTCATTTAATTCTTCATTCTAGACATTTTCTTTTCAGTTGGCAACCATTCCTTTGATTTTTTTTGTAGTTACAATTATTTGTTAAATTTTTTCGTCTTTTCACCTGTGTATTCTCTCCTTTCCTCTTTTTTCCTAAATACATTGATCATAGTTAAAATCCTTATCTGCTGACTCCAACATCTGTATCATGTGTGTCTATGCCCTCTCTTCTTCTTTATTTTTTTTGCACTTTAATTTGTCATATCATGCCATCTCTTTATGTGCTATGCAGTTTTTTTTTTATTGAAAGCTAGAAATCGTATATGAAAAACAAGATACTCCAGATATATTTTCTAACGCCTGAAAGGATTCATATTGTGTTTTGTTAAGCAGGTGGGAGAAGGGGTGCACATCACTCAAATATCTAAATATTACCTAGAACTGAGCTGTAACAAGTCTGGGTTGCAGTTTTAGTAGCATTCGGTCTGCCTCTGATTTTCCTCTGTCCCTATGGCATGGGTCTTCAGAGATTTCATTTGAGAGCCTGGATGTTTTGGTAGCTCACCACACAAGAGAATGAGGGAATAGCCACTCTGCTTTCCAAGATTTTTTGACATAGTTCTTTGGGCTCCTGCCCTTCACAGCTTGTATACTGGGCAGATATTTGAGGAGAAAACCTGCTATGGGAGAGAGGCTCTCAAGTCTCCAAATTGTTACTCCAGCACCAGGTAACCCCCAAATTATCCTGGTTGCTCTGTCCCAGCAGGAGTCCTCTGCTATCCTGAGCCATTAACCTCACACCAAATTGAGAAAGTCCCACAGAGAAAAAGAAGCTGCAGATCCTTGGCTAACATTGAAATGATCTCCACTCTTTAAAATTTTAATGTATTTAGTCCCTGTTGTGTCCAAAAATGTGTGATACCTTTACTTTAAAGAAAAAATTTTTTCCAGCTTTTAAAATTGTATCCAGAAAGACCATTGGCTGCTGTGAACACCTCCATTCTTCATGGAAGTAGAAAATTTTAGGTTTTATTCTCTACTTCATTATTAACTTGAAGTGCAACACTGATCGACATTATTTAACCTTTCTTTACATCACTGCTTATGCATAAAAGGAGAGAATAATACAGTGTGTCTGTCAATATTGTTTGTTTGGGTGCTTTTAGAGCAGGAATAGAACCTATTTCTGCTCTGTGGTAAAGTTAGAAATTCATTTTCCCCCTAGAGAACAAATAACCTCAAAGGTTGAAAATAGTGATTCCTGACGTGAAGTCCAAGGAAAGATTATATTTATTTGAGAGAAGATGCAACATTCTCTGATTCCCAGTGGAATCTGGCCAATATCAATATCATCTGCCATCATTTCTCATGCAAGGTTGTCCAGCCTGCTCAAAGAGATTATATATTTTTTGAAACTAAGTATCCAGATCTGGAGTTTGAAGCCTAGAGTCATAAGTGAAATATGCTGGGGTAAACCATGGCATCTCACAAGTCATTTACTTTTCAGTCCTGAGTGACGATACAAAGGAGAACTTCTAAATGGTAGAGGATTCATGGCTGCTCCCTGAGGCTTCTGATGAGGCCAGTTCCTGACTCCACTCCCCTTGATCTAATCTGTTTATCTATTAGGTCAACAGCAGCAAAGTGTGTGTGGTTTATAAGGAATCCATCCAGCTGCCAGCCCATTCCTGTGACTCTGATCTCCTCTAACTGGTCAGGGTAAAGAGACTAGCATTTCTTGTATGTCTTTCTCAGATGCTATGCAGAACTCTACAAGTCAGAAGGTTAACACTCATAGGACCTGGGTAACCCCTTCTGTTTCACACTACTCAGTAGAGTAGTATTTCCTGCTTTTGCCCATTGCGCACTTCATTATTTTCTTATCACTGCTATGAGAAATCAGACCCAGGTGTTGACCTAGTGCAGTGACTCCATTTCTGACCTAACAGGCTCTGCAGCCTAGGGGAGAGCCTCACCAACTGCTCAGGTGAGGGTCCCACAGGAACAGAAGACCCTTCTCATTCCCTGTGTCAGGGCCCTACTGTCCCATTTCTCTCTCCTCAGACAGCAGACAGGTCCGCCTGGTGGACGGGGGCAGTCGCTGCGCCGGGAGAGTGGAGATCCTTCACCAGGGCTCCTGGGGCACCATCTGTGATGATGGCTGGGACCTGGACGATGCCCACGTGGTGTGCAGGCAGCTGGGCTGTGGAGAAGCCCTCAATGCCATGATGTCTGCTCACTTCGGGAAGGGATCAGGGCCCATCTGGCTGGATGACCGGAACTGCACAGGAAAGGAGTCCCACGTGTGGAGGTGCCCTTCCCGGGGCTGGGGGCAGCACAGCTGCGGGCATGACGAGGATGCAGGAGTCATCTGCTCAGGTACGGTCAGTGCATTGTCCAGTGGCTGAGAGAATGAAAGTTCCAAGGAAGCTTGTATCTGATCACTGGGGCAATAGGAGATGGATGAGCTACAGAGGTCAGAGACATCTACACACCCTCCCTGAGTGCACACTCCATCTGTGAGTGATGGGCTTCATTTACTTGCCTCTTATAAGTCTGCTGTTTCTTCTCCAGTGACCTTACCTGACTTTTAATCTATTATCCCAATTCAAATTGATCTTAATTTTTTTTTTATAATTCATTGTTTTTGAAGAGTGAAACATTTGCAAATCACCACACACACACTCCCTTTGCATAGTGAGCCTATGGGAGGGAGGGACAAGAATGAGGATGCACTTTCCTCAGTGGAGTTGTTTCTGTAGGTACAGTGTGAGACTTTATTTTGCACTAGGTTAGCAGAAGTGGAAGCTCAGGGGATATCGTTAAAGAAATTGGAGAGGAATTTACAGGTTTGTGCCAAATTGCAAGTCTCCTTTGAAAATTTAGATGTAAATATTCATAGCTCTTTGGCAGGTAGGACCAGAGGACTGTGGATGAAATGCTCTTAGTCATAGGTTCTCCTTCCATTGTTACCAGAAAAGATTTTCTCTCTGTTTTTTCTTTTAAAACATCTGTATAAAGTCAAACTTTGAAGGAACACCATGCACTGGTAAGTCACTGTGTGCTGATAAGTCAATTGTGGAAGCAATAAAATATTAAGTTGTGTGTTGTATGGTAAAAGATTACATAGTTTTCACCTGATGACTTCAATGATATAAGATAGTTGCATTTGGGGGCTTATTTGATAGAAGTAAGAGTAAGGGGACAAATGTAATTTTTGAAGAAGGTGGAAGAGACTTATAGTAGCTGGGAAGGAGAGGGATGGCATTGGGAGCTGACAAAGGCACATGTGAGGTTCTCTGAGCAGCACTGAAGGTCCAGGTGTGGTGTGGAGGACGCCATGTGTGCTTAGGGACCCACGATGTCTGTACAGCAAGAGACCAGACAAGGATATATCTGACCATGTTTTCATTTTGCCTTCGGTGGGGTTGATTCTTATAAATAAATAGCCCCCTGAAGGGGCAGTTTCCCTTTCTTTGGTTATCCAAGTCTCTCATAAACTCTTCAGAGGGCTTAACACTGTCTACTTGTTTTTCTCCTCCACCAGAAGTGAAGCCCCATAAAGATAAGAACATTGTTTTAGTGAGATTTACATTCCCAGCATCTACTAAAGTTCCTGGGACACGGTAAACTCTAAAAAGGTGTTTATATTTGTAACAAAACCACATGAAAATGGACTCTCAATATTGCCTTCAAATAACTTTCTCCTACTTAAATATCAGACCTATGCAGGTAGTTCAGATATGCCTGCTTTGAAGCCTCTCCTGTCTCTCCATTGTCATCATTTCCCAATCAGATGTTCATTTTTTGCCTATTTTTGGGCCTCTAAGGACCCACTTTCCTTGCATTTTCCTGT
Organism: Hippopotamus amphibius kiboko; assembly: GCF_030028045.1. NCBI lineage: Eukaryota > Metazoa > Chordata > Mammalia > Artiodactyla > Hippopotamidae > Hippopotamus > Hippopotamus amphibius. Next base: position 74,661,715 of record NC_080197.1, on the reverse strand, counting down.
GCCTTGATGGAAAGGTCATCCTGACCACCTCTGGCTTTCAGATGTGAATGGGGAAACCAAGGGTAGAGGGCAAGTTTGGTCTTCCAGGAAGATACTTTGATCTTTGTGGATTTCTAAGTGGCCAAATACCATATGGAATGGAGACATTTCCTATACCTCAGGCAACACAGTACTCTATTCCAGTCAAAATAGTAGAAGTCCAGAGTGATGGATAAGGAGACAGAAGGTACAGAGACAGGCGAGGCTGATGGTCAGAGGCCCTGAGAATTGGTCTGGATGCAGATGCATCACAGCTGCAGGCAGGATAGAGAAGGCCGACTTGGTCAGAGGGAGAGAAATGAGCATGTGATGCAGATGATAGATGATAAAAACCAACCCAGTCACCCTTGCTCTCTTGCTTCCTTGGATAAAATCAAGCCCCAAAGCTATAATAATGAGAGGGGACATATCCTCTGGGTCCCAGAGCCCTAAGCAGAAGCTGAGATATAGAAAATTGGGCTCTCTCAGGTTCAAGCAAAGATGCAGAAAGAGTACTTTCCTGAAGACCTGGCCCCCTGCTCTCGCTCCTATGGCTCAGGTTGTTGTCTCTCTTGCAAATGGACTAAATTTGGGAAATGGAGGCCCCCTCTGTGAGAGAAGAACAGAGGTGAAGCACCAAGAAGAGTGGGCCATGATGCATAGTGAACACCAAGCCTGGAGGAAGACCAGATGCTGTGCAGTAACCTGGGACATGAGAGCACAGAACAGACAGAAGAGGCTCAGTCTCTAACTCTGCAGCCTTGAACAAGTCACTCTTGTGACAGGCCCTCCCAGGCTCTGTCTTCTCGGGTCTAAAATAAGAACATATTGTTCAACACCTCCAATGTTATTTACAGCTTTGAACATCTGTTGATCTTAACGCTGAAATAGGCCATATTTTGCTTGGTGTCTTACCCCTTCTGATTGAAGTAATGGTGTGTCTGTATCTCATCATGTTAATAACCCAACATGTGAACCTAGTTCTCCACAGTGCAAGACACAGATTCCAAATTTTAGGTTTTTTTTTTTTTTTTTTTTTTTTGTCACCTTCAATTTTTGTTCTGTTGGTCCTTTGGAGTTTCTGTGGTTTTAGGTTAAATATATTGATTTTATATTCAGTAGTCCTTGATAAAACTGCTTTTTCTCTGCCATTTCTTTTGCTTGGGAAGACTTTTAGAAAAGTGTCCTGACATTTTTCAGGTCAGGTCAAGAAGACCGATTTCCATGAAAAGGGCAAGAAGCTGGACAGGATTTAGCCTGTATTCACCCTAAAACTTTCACTCACTCTCCTCAGAGGAGCCAGTCAGGAGTTCAGTGAGGAGCCCCATGTCAGTCAGGGCTTCCTTAGCCCTTATTTGTGCAGAAACTTCACTTACTTTCCTAAAGCATATAAATGGTACCCAACCAGGGGGTGAGGTCCTTGGTGAGCCCAGATTCTATTTTATGTCAGATGACAACATCTATGGAACTACTGAATTATTAAATCTTCACTTCTCACTAACAATACCAATCTTGGGTAGATATTAAAATGTCCTTAGCAAATCATAGACCAGTGAAAGGGTTTCTGTCACATCACAGAGGCAAACCACTTCAGTCAACATGGAAATGTGGGCTCATGTTAGCTGACAAGCAGAAAAAAATTATGTTAATGAGAAAGCCCTAGAATGAGTCTTCTTCACAAGCAACACTATTCTTCAAAGAATATATATAATTCATTTTTTCTCTCAGTGTCTTATGCTTCACTTCTGATATGTATATATTTAACTTCTATATAATTTATCTTGGAGTATTATATCAAGTAGGGATTTGATCTTGTTGTTTTAAAATCTATCCCTAAGTTATTCAGCACTCTTTATTAAACAGTCTATCTTCTTTAATGATTTAAAATATTATCTGCTTCAAACAGTAAATACTTATGTGTGTGTGTCTTTGAGTCTACTCGGTATTTATATTCTGCCCCTTTCACTCTATTGTTACACACAGATAATTGGTTTTATTATCTTAATACCTTATCCCCTTACATCAGCCGTCTATTTCATAAATTTTCTTGCAATGTCACACACTTATTTTTCCACGTAAATTTTAAAATCAAGTAGAAAATAAAAAAGAAACAATAATTTGTTTCAGAAGACTCTATCCTGATGTCTATAAGACTTTATTGATTATTCAGAATATATTTGAGTGTCTAACATGTGTCAGGCTACGTAAAATAGCATGCAAGCAATATCTCTTTCTTGTTCTTTCCAAATTTGTAATCTGGTGGGATTAATACAGAAAATAACAAAGTGTTGAGTAACAATCCTTTAATTACAATGTGTAGCTTATGACCAAACTCCCAACCAGACCAGACTGGGCTCCTAACCTGGGCCTCTCTGGGGAGGTGGAAATGGATAAATAACAAGAGGCAACCAGATCATCCTCTCAACATTCATACTTGTACAATTGCAAGCTAATCCTTTAAGTCTTTAATTTCTGTGGTGTATTTCCTGCTCTCTCCTGCTCTCTGTAGTAGATTTTTATTCAGGTAGAACACGCTTTCCGAATCTCCACATCATATGCTTCAAAGTTCATATACTTATGTATTCAGAGTCCTTTGCCAGAAAAAAAATTCCTCCATGCACATAAATAATCATGAGCATGCTCAGAAACCAGGCAAGGGTGTTAAAAAAAAGTGTTCTTTATGATGTGGGGTTTTATTTTTTTCCATTGGATTACCTATTCTCCACCCAAAATATGGCCCCTGAAGGACCAAATCATGATCACGAATCTTTTCTTTGGTCTCCCCCTTTCCGTTTCATACTCTAGCCACTCCCACTTTAACCTACCACTCACCCCACCCGCACTCCACCTCTAGAGAAGTTCTTCCATTTGGAGTCTCCCTTCCATCCATCTGTAGCACTGCAGATTGTTTTTTCTTGCCTGCAGTGGGAGAAATGGGAAAGGGTAGCAGGGTTAGATGGTGGATGGGAGGAGCATAGGGGATAAAATGTGTTAAAAATCTTTCTATCTTTCATCCATTTTGAGCTTTTTGGAACTTGGAAATCTCTAAATTATATATGGCTTGTTTGCTCTCTGCTCTCTTCCTCTCCATCTCCTTTTTTCCATGCTGGCTATTTCTTGAGACTCCAAATAGGAAAGGAATATGCAGTTAGCATATACATAGGATTAAAATACATTAAATTACCTTCACTGTTAGCATTTGCTGAGGTTCCCACATCTTGGAAGAAAAACCCTAGTATGAAGTAATCCACGAACTCAGCTGTTTTGCATATTCCTACTGAGAACTCGCTCTCACCCAGGTTCACTGATAAATCCTAGGCTTTCAAGAAAGATGGCTGGGACGAGCCCATTCTTCTCCTATGACTCTGAGCTTTCTTCATATCCAAACTCGTCTGTGGACAACTTCTTTTTACAAGCAACTCGCCAAAGAAATTCTTGGAATTTTCCACCATCAAAAATTATGAGAAAATACACATGAAATCATAATAGCAGGCTTGTTATAATATCTAGATTTCCTCCCTGAGCCGTAAGTCTGTGTGTAGTTTGGTGTGGACTCACAGATCCAGCCCTCAAGACTTTCCCTATTCTCAGAGGCCTGAGTATTGGCTCCTGAGAGAAAACTGGCCAGAATTCTAACCCCAGAAATCTCAGGATGGCCTTCTAACCTTGTCTGCCTCTTAGGCTTCGAACCTCTTGAATCCCATGGGCCTTTTTCACTCTGGGATAGTTCAGCTCTGCACCCAAGTTTGATGCCCACCACAGAGAAGTTTTCTTGGGTCCTGTATTTTCCAGGCCCCTGGATGAGGAATTCACCTTCCTAGCAAACCTCAAAATACACATTCTTGGAAATCAGCCATTCCAAACTGACCCTGGAAATCCTTGTGAATTTCTCTTTAGATACTCACTCATGGAAATGCAATTCTGACAATAATTGTCAAATTCTCTCTCCATGCCCCACTCCCAGAAAATAAAAGCTTTCACATTGTTGCCTGTGACATAATGTTGCAACTGTCAAACCAGGTTCATGAACAGTTATTTAGTTTATTGTTGTTGTTGTTGTTTTTCTCTTAGGGTTTGTGCATCTGGTTGGAGGGGGTGGACCCTGCTCAGGGCAGGTAGAAGTGCATTCTGGAGAAGACTGGATTCCAGTGTCTGATGGGAATTTTACACTCCCCACTGCCCAGGTCATCTGTGCAGAACTGGGATGCGGCAAGCCTGTGTCTATCCTGGGACACATGCCTTTCAGAGCAGCAGAGGGCCGGGTCTGGGCTGAAGAGTTCAGGTGTGAAGGGGAGGAGCCTGAGCTCTGGTCCTGCCCCAGAGTGCCCTGTCCAGGGGGCACTTGTCATCACAGTGGAGCTGTTCACCTTGTCTGTTCAGGTGAGATGCACATCAGGACATAACCTCCCTGCTTACAGAGTTCAGGTGAGAAAATCATGAGATTTTGCTGAAATCCTGTCTTCTTCTACCAGTGTATGCAGATGTCCGGCTCATGAGAAATGGCACCTCTCAGTGTGAGGGGCAAGTGGAGGTGAATATTTCTGGACGATGGAGAGCGCTCTGTGCCTCCCAGTGGAGTCTGGCCAATGCCAATGTTGTCTGTCGTCAGCTCGGCTGTGGAGTCGCCATCTCTACTCCTAGAGGACCACACTTTGTGGAAGGAAGTGATCAGATCTCAACAGCCCGATTTCACTGCTCAGGGGCTGAGTCCTTCCTGTGGAGTTGCCCTGTGACTGCCCTGGGTGTTCCTGACTGTACCCATGGAAACACAGCCTCTGTGATCTGCTCAGGTAAGAGCGAGGGAAGGGCTACTAGTACCCAGGATGCTCCTGGAGTGAACTGTCCCCAAGAGCAGAGAGTGTAGAAAACTGGCTTCATAAGCAAGATAGTTCATGGTGAAATATGGTTCTTTTCATTGTTCATTCATTTTTCAGGTTAGGGCAAGAAGTGTTAAGGGGAATAATATATTTTCAAGCAACATTATTATTCACTTATAATCATAGAAACAATGTATAAGCAATAGGTGTATACATTAGTCATGTACCCCAACCCAGATCAACAAAGAGAACATTAACAGCACCAAAAGCAGTCACTGTTGCCTCCCCATAGCTATGCCCTCCCTCCTCTCCATCAAAAACCCGCTTGCCTAACTTCTATGACCATAGGATATTTTGTTGATTTTTGAACTTTGTATAAAATCATGCAGTACGCCCTCTTTTGCGTCTGACTTCTTTGACTCAATATTATGTTTGGGATTCACTCATGATGTTGTTTATAGCAGCACTTTATTCATTTCTGTTACTGTAGAGCATTCCCTTGAATGATCACTTGACCGTGTATGGATACATTCAACTGATGGTAGAGATTTGAGTTGTTTCCAGTTCTTGACTACTACAAATATGATGCTACAGCTTACCATGACAATGACGTTGGATGCAAATATGTGTTATTTATTTAACCCTTGGTGTTTTATTTTCATTTTCTTAATGGTATGGTGTCCTTTGATGATCCAAGTTCTTAATCTTAAGGAAATATAACTAACCAACTTTTCTCTATATATTTAGTGTTTCTCATTTCCAATTTTAAAATATTTATTTATTTATTTTTATTTATTGGCTGTGTTGGGTCTTTTTTGCTGCGGGCTTTCTGTAGTTGCAGACAGCGGGGGCTACTCTTCATTGTGGTGCGCACGCTTCTCACTGTAGTGCCTTCTCTTGTTGCAGAGAAGGGCTGTAGGCGCACAGGCCTCAGTAGTTGTGGCACATGGGCTCAGTAGTTGTGTCTTGCAGGTTCTAGAGCGCAGGCTCAGTAGTTGTGGTGCACAGGCTTAGTTGCTCCCCAGCATGTGGGATCTTCCCAGACCAAGGATAGAACCTGTGTCCCCTGCATGGGCAGGTGGATTCTTAACCACTGTGCACCCAGGTTAGCCCCTTATTTCCTTTTAAAAAGAACTTTGCCTATGCCAAGACCATGAAAACATTCTCCAAGAGTGTATTATAGAAGTTTAATCATTTTCTCTTGCATATGTACTGATAGACTCATTGTTTAGTTCTTATTTTCAGCTATTAGTTTCTTAGCTCTAGAATTATATTTTATTTTATTTTATTTATCATTTTTCTGCCAAGATACACATTTTGTCAGTAAATTCCATGAGCACTTTATTCATGGCTATTTAAATTCTCTGTCAGGTAACTCTACTAGTTGTGTACCCTGGAGAATCATTTCTAGTGTTTCATTTTTCCTTTTGGTTTTTTGTGAGATATATTTTATATAAGTATTTTTTTTAAAAGACAGGCATTGAAGATGAAAAAGTGTAGGAATCCTTTGGAAGGATTTTATTTTGCTTCTTCTACTTAGGGATAGATTTAGGGATAGAACAACTTATTTAATTCATTCTTATGAGTTAAATTGCATTTTCAGTGCAATGCTTGGCTTAAAACAAAAATTGTGGCATTGTCAGAAGCATAACTCTCCATGGAGAAGGTGAACTCTAAAATTAAGTTAACTTTACTGATGTGTTCCTGCTTTCATCTCAGACTTCATCACTAGGTTATTATTTAGCTTAATTCAGTTTCCTGATATTCAACACTCTCAGGCCTTTGATCATTGCTGTTTCTGCAGGAAACCAGACCCAGGTGCTGCCCCAGTGCAACCACTCCCTGTCTGAACCAGCAGGCTCTGCAGCCTCAGAGGAGAGCCCCACCAACTGCTCAGGTGAGGGTCCCACAGGACCAGAAGACCCTTCTCATTCCCTGTGTCAATGCCTCATTGTCCCATTTCTCTCTCCTCAGACAGCAGACAGCTCCGCCTGGTGGACGGGGGCAGTCACTGCGCCGGGAGAGTGGAGATCCTTCACCAGGGCTCCTGGGGCACCATCTGTGATGATGGCTGGGACCTGGACGATGCCCACGTGGTGTGCAGGCAGCTGGGCTGTGGAGAAGCCCTCAATGCTACGGGGTCTGCTCACTTCGGGAAGGGATCAGGGCCCATCTGGCTGGATGAACTAAACTGCACAGGAAAGGAGTCCCACGTGTGGGGGTGCCCTTCCCGGGGCTGGGGGCGGCACGACTGCAGACACAAGGAGGATGCGGGGGTCATCTGCTCAGGTTTGCGCTGCACACTGTCCAGAGTCTGGGGAGCGGGTGGGGGCATGGAGCATGGGGGTCTGAGCCCTGAGGGAGAGTTGCTACAAAGGCCAGGGAAGGAAGCTTCCTCCCGTGGAGCCTGATTTCTAGCAGATGAGAAGATTAGGTGCTTTCACTTCCTTCTGCAGCAGCTGAGGTTCTGGTCCTTTCTTCACAGCAATATCTGCTGACAGAGCCATTTCTTACAGTTTTCACTTGAAAGCTGGGTTCACTCTTCAGTTACCTATGGTAGTAAAATCTCGAGAATGACATGGTAATGAAACCACAAATTTATTATTTACAGTTTTGTATGTTGGAAGTGTGACATGGGTCTCAGTGGGCTAACATCCAGGTGTCCACAGGGCTGCATTCTTGCTGGAGGCTCTGGGGAGGAATCCTTTTCCCAGCCTTTATTAGTTTCTAAAGGTGCCCTGCATTCCTTGGCTCAGAGCCTGCTTTCTTCCTCCTCAGACAGGCAAGAGTGCCACTTCTAACTTTTTCCTCAGTCACATTTCCCTCTGACTGGAGCTGGGACTGGTTATCCATTTCTAAGGATAGTGGGTCTAAGGATGTGATTAGACTGGGCTCACGTGCTTAATCTACAATATTCCAGCTGAATCTCAGCATCTGAAGTCCTTATGTGAATCATAGCTTTAAAGTGATTTGTGACAAGTAAGGTAACGTATTCACAGGTTTCACGGATTAAGATGTAGACATTTTTGTGTCCATTATTCTGCCTACCTCCCCAATATCTGCACCACACCCCTTTCACACACTCTTTTAGAGGTTTTCTTGGGATGTAGCGTTCAGCTCCCCCTCCTCGCAGGTGCCCAGGCTGGTCTTCCTCTCTGCTTGTATGCACTATGTCATTGTGGTAGAAATAGGAAAAGAGATATAAATGGATAAAATTAGATAAAAGTGAGTCAAATTTCAGTCTTGTCACCTAGTAGGTGTCTCCTCATCTGGGTCAGGGGTGAGTGTTCACGATTTCTGGGAGAGAGGAAAACCCAGAGCACTGAGTGGAGGGCTCACTGTGTCCTGTTTCCTCCCTTTCAATTTCAGAGTTCCTGGCCCTCAGGATGGTGAGCGAGGACCAGGAGTGTGCTGGGTGGCTGGAAGTTTTCTACAACGGGACCTGGGGCAGTGTCTGCCGCAGCCCCATGGAAGACATCACCTTGTCCATCATCTGCAGACAGCTTGGCTGTGGGGACAGAGGAACCCTCAACTCTTCTGTTGCTCTTAGGGAAGGTTCTAGACCCCGGTGGGTAGATGGAATCCAGTGTCGGAAAACGGATGCCTCTCTCTGGCAGTGTCCTTCTGATCCTTGGAAATACAGTTCATGTTCTTCAAAGCAGGAAGCCTATATCTTGTGTGCAGGTGACTTACTCTCTCTTTCTGTGTGTCTGTCACAAGCTTGTAGGATGTTGTTAGTGTGATTTTATATTTTCAAATCTAAGTGGTGACATTAGGTTTAGCCTATAAAATGTGTGTGAGTGTGTGTGTGTGTGTTTTATTTGTTGTGGAAAGTGGAGAGTGATATACAATATAAAGAAACACAGTTATTTCACCTGGTGATAAGATGCAGTGAATATCTCAGCCCATTAGATAATGAAGCCTGTTTTTCACATGTCATTTGGACCAAGCCAAGGCCCTTAGATAATCTTGTTTGGGGATGAGACCACCTCCAGCTGCCCCTGATCCAGCACTTCCCATTGTTTGCTCCTGCAGGAAGGCGACCTAAGAGCTGTCCAACTGTGGTCCCCTGCACAGGTACACCAGCCCCTCCCTCCTCCCCTGTGGCTCCCAGGGGCTCCTTCCTTCCCATCAGGGACAATAACAGGACAGGATGCTGTCTTCTCAGACAATGACAAGATCCGACTCAGGGGAGGAGACACCTCAGAGAACAACTGCTCAGGGCGGGTGGAGGTCTGGCACAGTGGCTCCTGGGGCACAGTGTGTGATGACTCCTGGAGCCTGGCAGAGGCCGAGGTGGTGTGTCAGCAGCTGGGCTGTGGCCATGCCCTGGAAGCCGTGCGGGACGCGGCATTTGGCCCTGGAAATGGGAGCATCTGGCTGGACGAGGTGCAGTGTGGGGGCCGGGAGTCCTCCCTGTGGGACTGTGCTGCGGAGCCCTGGGGGCAGAGCGACTGCAAGCACGAGGAGGATGCTGGCGTGAGGTGCTCTGGTGAGTGGAGTGGCTTGGGATGTGGTCTGGTTGAGCTGGGGCAGCGCTGGGGCAATGGGCTGGTCTGGGTTGTGGTGGGATTTGTATTCAGAAAGCACCCAGGAGCTGTAGCTCTGATCTCGGATGGGGGAGCTGGGAGGACTCAACACTGATGCTGTGGTGACTGGGGGGTGATTTCAGGGCTCAGGAGGGAAGAAGGCTGCCTTGCATCCTGGCCAATTCCCATGATCCAAACCCCTGTCTCTCTCTTTAGGTGGAAGAACAACTTTGCCCCCCACTCGAGCAGGTACTGTGCCATAATCCACGTGCAGGGGAGATATTCAGAGTCCTGGGACCTGCTGTGTGGACTCTCTGACAGAATTAGCCGCTCAGGAGAGGAAAGATCTTGAGGAGCCACTGGCTGGTGGGGGGGAACCAGGGCATTTTCCTTGGGAAACTCCCCCCGCCTTGGTTCAATGCCAGAGTTTCTCATGCCTGTGACCCAAGGGAGGCTGGTTCCTATGCTGCAGGATCTAAGGCTTTCCTACCTGCCCACGAGGGTCGCTCCTCATCAGAAAGGTGCCGGTTCCAGGACTTTTTTGTTGCTCTGGTCTCCTGAAGCCCAAGGAGAGGAGTGAAGCTGGGAGCCTGGCCCTCAGAGGCTGTCTCAGCAGGGAGGCTCGCTGATAATCTCTGGCTCTCCCTCCGTCCACGCTGGCTGGAGTGGAGTTGAATCATCTCAGGACAAGACCTGGGGGAGCCCAGTCACTGTCAGTGCAGTTGTGTCTGAGGCTGGGACTTCATTGTCCAGAGCTCCCTGCAAATGCTGGCATAGGGAGTTTCCCTGTGCCCAGGACCTTCTCCAAACCTTCTTGCTTTTTCCTCCTAAGGGACCAGACCAGGCTCAAATCCTGTTCTTGGCATCTTCTCCCTACCTGGGATCCTCTGCCTTATCCTGGGGGCTCTTCTCTTCCTGGTCCTCATCATCCTGGTGACTCAGCTGCTGAGATGGAGAGCAGAGCGCAGAGGTGGGCTGTAGCGGGTACTGGGTACCATGGAAAGTGTGTGGAGACAGGAAATGGGGCCAGGTGTGAGGAGGGGAAACCTGGGCCAGGTCTCTCTTTTTACCCCCATGAGCCTGCAGAACTCCATCTGCTGCATCTTAAACTCTAAGGGCTGAATATACAGAGGTTCTTAGGATTGAGATATGAGCCCTCATAAGTCATGGCCTCTTCTGTGAGACCAGAAGAAGTTGGGCTGAGCTGTGGGTTCAGGGTCACACAAGGGCAGAAGGTGCAGACCTGGTGCATAGGGTGGCAGGCTCTGCAGAGGTCCCGGCAGCTCTGAGGGGTTTTCCACATGTGAGCCTTGGGGAGATGGAGGGTTAAGCCAGCTGGTTCAGGGTGTCTGGGTTGCAGTCTCTGACCTGCTGGTGGTTTCTCAGCCTTATCCAGTGTAGAAGATGCTCTTGCTGAGGCCGTGTACGAGGAGCTTGATTACCTTGTGACAGCAAAGGAGGATCTTCTGGGCAACACAGGTGGGTGTCTCTGCCCTGTCCTCCTGGGACCTCTGGTTGTCAGCCACCACTGGCTGTGAGCCGTCTTCTCAGCATCTCAAACCCCACATCTGCCCCAGGTTCACAGAGGCAGCCCCTGCAAATGTGGCAGGATGGCCTCTCTGGAACCCCTGTGAGCACCCAGCCTCCCTCTACAGGGCAGGAGCCAAGCCTGCCCCGCATTTCTTCTCAGTGTCACACAGGTCCCATGGGTGTGGGGAGGGTCCTTCTGTTTGTTGTGTGATGTTTTCTCCACACTAGGGTTCCCATCAGATGACTCAGTGACTGAACTGCCACATTACACTGGGGACAGTGAGGACCACGGTGACTATAGATCTGCTGCAGGTAGTAGAGGTGGACCTGCCTCGCTGGGTATTGCGGGCAGGAAAATTTCCCTCATAGAGATGAGATCCAAGCAGAACAGTCTTCCTTTGCCTGAGACTAGAGGGATTCCTTGTGTCCAGATGGGCCCCATCCTCCCCCTTCTCTGGCTGTTCTGTGATGTCTCATGTTGGGGCTGGGCCCTCTGTATGCAGAATCACCCTCATTTATTCAAAACAGGCAACATTGTTTTAAGAAATAACATCTGGAGAGCTTCGTTTGTCAGAATATTTTAGTAATGCTCATAGGTGTAATAATTGCTTTGAGACATATAGTTTTAGTCAAGAAATATTGATATTTGTACAAACATTTTTGGGTTTATGGGCGCGTTAAAATGAAATACAGCCTTAAAAATAATCTATTAAAACAAGGAATGAACAATGCCTCCATTTAGCATCTCAGAAACTCTGGGTCAGAAGGGATCTTCGGTATTTGCCAGGCCAACGTACTTACTGTGGTTTCATCTGATCCCCTTGTCTGCCCTTAAAACCCCCAGATGACAGGACTGATGCCCCTGGTGAAGGTTATGATGATGCTGAAGAGGTACCAGTGCCTGGGGCTCCTCCTGCCCCCCAGGGAATCGAGGGGGAAGTGCCCCCAGTGAAGGAGAATGGGGTGAGGGCCTCTCAGACAGGTGAGTGGAGTTAGCTGATCTCCTGTAGTCTTTGGTCTCTGTCCTGGAAAGGGTGAATTTGAGCTCTCAATGCCCATCCTTCCTATGGATTCCAAGTTTGGATAATCTCATATGTTTGATAGCATCACCTCTAATATATGCCTTTCTTTAATGCTGTCAGAATCCTTGGGAGGGAGGAATCCCTCTATGTTCTTGGGATCTATGTTTCCATAATGAGACGTAAATTTATCAATGTATCCTTGATGTGCTTGCATTAAGACTTGTAGATTAATTGAGCATATTCACTAAACCTAGAAATGGAACAACTGTTCTCATAACACCTTTGTGCTGTCTTAAACATGAAACATAGGTAGAGATTTAAAAAAAGATATTGCAGTATTGGAATTTGTGAAGCATTTTGATAATTTAAGAGATACTGTGTTCATATGTTACACTAACATGTATTTTTAAAATACATTTATTTATTTATTTATTTATTATTTATTTATTTATTGGCTGCATTGGATCTTTGTTGCTTCACTCGGGTTTTCTCTAGTTGTGGTGAGTGGGAGCTACTCTTCGTTGCAGTACACAGGCTTCTTATTGCCGTGGCTTCTCTTGATGAGGAGCATGGGTTCTAGGCATGAGGGCTTCAGTAGTTGCGGCATATGGGCTCAGTTGTTGTTTATCACAGGCACTGGAGCACGGGCTCAGTAGTTATGGCACCTGGGCTTAGTTGCTTTGTAGCATGTGGGATCTTCCCGGACCAGGGATTGCACCTGTGTCCTCTGCACTGGCAGGCAGAGTCTTTTTTTTTTTTAAGAACTTTTATTGAGATACAATTGATATACAATAAACTGCATATATTTAATGTGTACAATTTGATTTTTTTTCTTATTAGTAATGTATATATGGCAATCCCAGTCTCCCAATTCATCCCACGCCAACCCCCCTACCCCCTGCTTTCCCCACTTGGTGTCATATGTTTTTCTCTACATCTGTGACTCTATTTCTGCCTTGCAAACTGGTTGATCTGTACCGTTTGTCTAGATTCCACATATATGCATAAATATAAGATATTTGTTTTTCTCTTTCTGACTTACTTCACTCTGTAGGACAGTCTCTAGGTCCATCCATGTCTCTACAAATGTCCCAATTTCCTTCCTTTTTATGGCTGAGTAATATTCCATTGCATATATGTATCGTATCTTCTTTACCCATTCATCTGTTGATGGACATTTAGGTTGTCTCCATGTCCTGGCTATTGTAAAGTGTGTTGCAATGAACATTGGGGTGCCTGTGTCTTTTTGAATTATGGTTTTCTCTGGGTATATGCCCAGTAGTGGGATTGCTGGGTCATATGGTAACTCTATTTTTAGTTTTGCAAGGAACATCCATAATGTTTTCCATAATGGCTGTACCAATTTACATTCCCACCAGCAGTGCAAGAGTGTTCCCTTTTCTCCACACCCTCTCCAGCATTTAGTGTTTGTAGATTTCTGATGATGCCCATTCTAACGGGTGTGAGGTGATACCTCATTGTAGTTTTGACTTGAATTTCTCTTATAGTCAGTGACGTTGAGCAGGCAGGCAGATTTTTAACCACTGCACCTCCAGGGAAGCTCAACATTAACATGTATTGATACAAATCTATGATATACGGTGACCTTAAAATTAAGCCATGGTGGTGGACCATAGACTAGAATTTGTGGGCAGCTAAGGGCTAATCTGCTCCAGACAGTTCAGTGACCAGGAGAAGAAGGCACTCATTTTCTGGAAAAGAGTATTTCTCCGACTGAGGGCCTGTGTGGTTCCTGGGGAGGGGCCATCTGTGGATGCAGCCTGTGATAGTATTTGTGGGCATTTGGGAACACAAGTCAAGGTGGCTAAGAGCAGAGCTGGGATGTCAGTGAGGAATAGAGATTTCTCCTGTCTCCGGTCTTCCTCTCATTCTAAATTCATATCTGTCAGTTGTGAAAGGGGGGAAATATTAAATTTGTTTTTATTATCGTTACCATTCTTGGGGCATCTCCTTGCAGGTTGTGTAAGCCAGGAAGCAGGTCTTCACAGAGCTCCTGTGTTGGGCACAGATATTTTAATATCCTAAGTTTTTCAGAAGAGCTGAGGCCCCAGACCCACCACTGACTGGATCCTGATAGGACAGCCTGTCATATCTGTGCTGTAACTGATGTGAAATATGCTGAGCCTCCCTGAGCACAATCCAGTCCCTAGGGATGCTCTGCTGTCACCACTTACTTGACTTGCTTCTACCACAGGGCACTGTCCAGTCCCTCTGTCTCAGTTCTAATGAAACATCTCTTTGCTATTTCAGGCTCTTCTCTGTGCTTCTCTAGAGAGGCGGCTGATCCTGGGAGAGGAGAAGAGAGCCTCCGGCTGCTCCAGGGGGAGAGGGGGGACGCTGGGTATGATGACGTTGAACTAAGTGCCCCTGAAACAGCCATGGTGGCTTTCCCATGATGTTATATTAAATGTGAGATGAGGCCTCCGATATTCTAATTGCCTGTATTCCAATAGAGTATTGCTGACCTGTAACTGGGTTATATGGAAATTGCTGAAAATGAAATATTCTGAATAAAGTAACTTTTTGCTTTGTTGATAATTTAATGTTTCATGTCAAATGAGGATTGGTCCTCAAGGGAAATACAAGGTGAGTGAACTGACTTGTTTTCTCACCTCCCGCAAAGGCTAATGAAGGCATGACTTTGTGAGATGCAGAAATGCTCCAGGTCCCTGTGACTTAGACAAGGGACTCAAAACTTGGTCCTCACTCATACCTCATTCCTAGCAAGATGAACTCATGGCAGAAACTCAGTCCTGAACATTCTTGTATGCTCTTTCCTGAGATGTCACATCACCTGTTTTAACCAATCTTGGGCACCAGATTGAGTTTGAGTTTCAAGTTGAGGGTGGGAGCTTGGCTGGTGGAAGAGGATGAATACAGCTTTCCTTATCCTGCCTAACTTTTCATGGGTCCATTAAAAATCTAATTCTTCATAATTACCTTTTCCTTTTTCAACTCTAATTCCCCAAGTTATTCTATTTATTCCTGTAGCCCATCCTGACTCCTCCTCACTCTTCTCTCATGTCTAGTTGGTTATTAAAATCCTTTTAAATTCAGTCTTTCCTCTCTATCATTTCTTATTTCTTCATATTTTCTGTGGGAGAGGCCAAAGGTTACATTTCCAATACACCCCATTACACTGTGAACATGTGGAGGGGCTGCTGAACTCATACAAGAACTGAGTGGTGGCCTGGTTATGAGCTGAGCCCAGCCTGTTACTTAGTTGGTGGCTCTGGATGTTGTCTGGGGGTCCAACCTACTCACCATTGCAATGTTTGTAATTTTTGGCTGGGCATGGGGATTGGAAGATGCCCAGGGCTTCTCCCCATGCAGCTCAAATAGCCATTTGCCATTGGGAAGTGATGAAATAAATGACAGAGTAAAGTATACCCACCAAGAATGTTATATTTTATTTCTGATGCATGGTGTCAGTGAAGCCAAAATAGCTGGTTACTACAATTTTTGATGATAAAAATCATATAAAATTAATGGAGAGGTAGGACAAGATTCACCACCCAGATTTGGGAGAATTCCAGGATGAGCCTGTTATGGATTGGGTACTTAAGAGTGACTTAAGAGTGTTTAGATCAGGGAGATCAGGGCATCATTCCAAGTGACCCATGGCACGTGTGAAGTGGCCTTTTGTGAGGGGTGGTTTTGAAGGGTTTATCATTCCAGAGTCTGCCACAAAAGCCAGAAAACTTCTCTGCATAACAGTAATTATGACAAGGCAGCCAGAATGTCATGTGGGGAAAGAATTTACAGGAAATTCTTTCCTTTTAACAGTGTAGTTAGCATATTAAGCTTGGAGGCCTGTCCCATGTTTTTTGGATGGACCCACTGGATGTCCCTAGATTTTCCTGAAGCCTTACAGGCACTTAACACCCATAAATACTTTATTCTGGGCAGATTGGAGAAAGTCACAAACACCTGAAAATGTCAGGGATTATGTTACATACTAACTTCCAATGTAATAACCCTGTGTGGCAGGTAATGATATGATTCCTACAGGGAAAAATATCAAGTTGCAGGTTTCCCTAGGGCAGCATCACCAGGCATCAGCATCAGAGAACGAGTCCAACCCTGCACAGAACTGGTCGCTTTATCAATAAGTGCAGTAAGAAGGGAGCCTAAGAGGATTCTGAAGTTGTGCAGAAGAGGTGTCTAATACAAGTGAAGGTCAAAGTCAGAACTAGGTGATAAACCTTGGCACAGCCAGATATTATCAACCTATACCCCAATTTTTGGCTTGGGTGACATGGCTTAAACAAAATTCTTTCTTGACTCAAGGTAGTAAATCTGCAGTTGTGGAACCACCAGACTTGGTGTTTTCCTCACTTCATGTGAACTCCTAAGACTGTAGTACCACTGAGGATGAGTTATTGAACAAGGTCAAATGAATCATAGAGCTTTTCCAACACCAAGCTTTACTAAAAAAGCAGGCACAGCACCTTTAGAGGGGCTCCAGAGTGGCAGATGTACCTTCTAAGAATCTTCTTTTCACAATGCGACACAGGTGAGCTCTAATTATGAGGGTGCTACAAGTTTGATTTAAGGAAGCCATATAGGTTTGGGTTTCTCAGTTTTTACACTTTGTTACTCATGTAAGGTAGAGAACTTATGTGATTAACTTCCAGCCACATTCTATAAACCAATCCAAGCTTATTTATTATTATTAGTCTTGATTGATTGGTTATATTCATTTTCATTTTTTTGAATTGAAGTATAGTTCATTTAGCATAGCATGTTAGATTCAGGTGTACAGCACAGCAATTCAATTATATATATATATATATATATATAATATGTATAAATGTATATATGTTACATGTATTCTTTTTCAGATTCTTTTCCTTTATATGTTATTACAAAATATAAAACTTTATGTTTAGTTTAATTTACTATGTAATACAGTAAGCCATTGGTTATCCATTTTATATATAGTAGTGAGTATATGTTAATCTCAACCTCTTAATTTCTCTCTCCCTTCTCCCCTTTTCTCTTTGGTACCTATACATTTGTTTTCTATGTCTGTGACTCTCTCTTTGGAAAATAGTTACTTCTATCTTTTATTTTTAGATTCCAAGTAGAAGTTATATCATATGATATTTGTCTTTCTCTGGCTTACTTCATTTAGCATGATAATCTCTAGGTCCATCCATGTTTGCTACAAATGGCATTATTTTATTCTTATTTATGGCTGAGTAATATTGCATTCCATATATATATACACACACCACATCTTCTTTATCCATTCACATTCTGATAAAATATTTTTAGATAAGAATTTCCTTGGCTATCTTCCATGTAGTGAATCCCATGGAAGGCTTTGAAGGAGCTCTGGTTGAGGTTAACACTGCCCTAAAGTTCTGGAACAAGGATTCAGACAATTTACCTCCTTCCGTTCCGGCCCCAAACCTGGTCCTCCTCTCACCAGAGCATCTTACTCTAGCATCCTCCTCGTGTTGCCGTCGCTCTGCCCCTAGGGCTCCCAAGCAGGAGTCCACAGGGAGGACTCCCTGCCCCTGCAGGGCACTTCCTCCAGCCAGATGCTCCTGTTTCTAGGGCCCTTCCCAGGTAATCGACCAGTTCAAGGAACCATTTTTTAATTTAAATGAGAATCAATGCCTCTCGCTCTCTTTGTGTGAGTAATGATCCAACAGAAGAAGAAAACATATACGAATTATTTTTAAGAGGAAGAAAAAATATCAACTAGAGGGAATCCATAGATTTGCTATGGCCCATTCGGGATCAACATCACATGGCATCAAAATTCCTTAGCAGTTCTGCTACCATCACCAAGATTACCTTCTGTTTCCTGCTCCATTTCCCCAGGATTACTAAGGAGTGGAGGTTAACAGCACAGACATGGGACTCAGAATGCCTGGCTTCCCAATACAGCATTTGCCAGCTGGGTGGCCTTGGAAGAGTTTTTAACTTGGTTTTCCTTTTTGTAGAATAGGGATGTTAATAAAAACTCTGCCTTGTACGGTTGTTGTGATGATTACATGAACTATGACATACAATCCCAGGCAATAATTCCTTGTACATAATAAGCTTTCAAAATGTTATTTGCTGAGACACACTCCCCCTCTGTTGTAGCACCTCCATTGGCCCCTAATCTTGTTGCATTGCCACTTCTCCTTTAACCCACCCTGGGGTTTCATGGAATGCTTCCTGTGACCAACTGACTTAGAGAAAAATCAAGTCTGTGTTATAGATGGTTCTGATATGTGTTGGCACCACCTCAAAGAGGATAAACTCAGTATTTTAGAATCCCTCAACCCTGGTCCTTCAAGGCAGTGGAAAAGGAAATCTTTTCAGTGGATAGAACTCTGAGCAGAACATTTGCTTGTGTCCTTTGCTTGAGAGGAGGAAAGGTCATAAGTTATGGATCTATACTGATTCATGGGTAATGGCTAATCATTTGCCTGGATATTCAGAGAGTTAGAAAGAATATGATGGAAAGACTGAGGACAAGGAGTTGGAGAAGAGGTGTGCAGATAAACCATTTGCAGGACACAAAGTATGAAGATATCTGTGTCCCATGTGAATGCTCACCAAAGGTCATTATCATAGAGGTGGTGCTCAAAAATCATTTTGACAAGATAACATGCTCTGTGGAGGGGAATCAACTGCTTTCCCAAGCTACTTCACTGCTTGCTCATTGACTTGTGAACCACGTGGCAATAGCATGAAGCAAAGAAGTTATAAATGGGCTCAGCAGCTGGACTTTCTTTCATCGAATTTGATCTGGGTCCAGTTTTGGTGAGTATCAAACCTGATCATTGCAGAACCCAAAGCCCCTTTTCTGATATTACACTGCATTCTTGGAGATGAACCTGTTCGCAGGCTGACTTCATTAGATCTCTTCCATCATGGATAAGGATGTGGTTAGCTTCCTTACTGGAATAGACCCTTATTCTGGATATAGATTTGTCTTCTCTGTGCACAACACTTTCTTGTGCTATTATTCTTGGATTCACTGAATCCCTTCTTCACCATGATGGTATCCTACCTAATAGTGATTCTGTACTAGGAACTCACTGTGCAACAACAACAAGAAGTTGACAATGTGTTCAAAACCACAGTATTCACTTGTTTTATCATGTGTCATTACATCACTCAGAAGAAGCTGGCCTGGTGTAATAATGAAATGGTTTGCTGAAGACTCAATTATAGAATCATATGAGCAAGAATTTGAGGGGTTTAGGGACCTGTCCTATAAGATGTGGTCTATGGTCAAGATCAGTGACCATGCTGATTTCTCCCCTAGACAGCAAACACAGGTCTATGAACAAAGAGGTGGGAATGGCTTTCTTTCCCACTGTTATCTATAACCTCATTTGTGCTTCCTGTCCTGCAACTTTGGAATCTTTGATTTACAGGTTTTAATTCTCAAGGGAAGAATACCTCTACCAGGCTCCACATGTATGGTTCCACTGAAGTGGATGTTGATACCACCACATGTCATTTTGGATTCTTCACAGGACTGAACAAAAGGCAACGTGATAGGCAGAATAATGCCCCTCCCCCGAGAGGTCCACATTCTAATCCGCAGAACCTGTGATTATATTACCTCAGTGGTGAAAGTGTCTTTGCCAATGTGATTGAATAAAGGATTTTGAGGTGGGAAGAATGTCTGAGCAGACCATTAACAAGTGAGGAGATTGAATCAGTGATCCAAACCCTTTGCAGCACAGAAAAGACCAGGTCCGCAGGGTTCCATTTATAATTATACCAAACATTGAAAGAGAATTAAAGGCAATAATTCTTGAACTCCCCCAAAAACTTGAAGAGCAGGAAATATTCCCAAACTTATAGCCAGCTTTACCCCAATATACCAAAGTCAGATGAGGACACCACAAGAAGAGATAACAATAGGCCAACGTCCCTGATAAAGGATGGGTGCCTAAAATTCCCTGTTTCTTGGGCCTCTTCCATATTTTCCTTTGGTTTCTTATCTTCCCATCTCACTGTTAAGGCTACATCCTGCTACATGACCTGAGCTAATGTGGTAACATGTAGTAACAGATTTGTGGGTGGGCGTTTAATTTCATTTTTGAGTGACTACTTTCTTTCCCCTTTGGGACAACCACTATAAGTTACAGATCAGGGAGGACCAGACTTCTTGGGCCACTGAGTCTCTTGGGAAAATCCTTGATGTCTGTTCAGATGAACATATCCTGCCTCTGTATCCTGACCTTGCTGCTCCTCTTCTACCTGCTGTGCAGAACAGTTGAGTTGTCCGGGGTCTACAGCATCCTTCAGGATCAGTTCAAGGGGACTCTCCTTATATAAAATGAAAGACTAATTAAGGTGTTTATTTTTTAAAGCACAAGAACTCCTTTTGCATTCTTTTTGTCTCCTTCCTTATGTCATATAGACAGTGCAGCAGTAGTTTTTTTTATCGTAACCTTTCTTCCTGTGATATTCCTGTGTGGTTTTACTTGAAAAGCAGCCAAATAATAAATCATATATGAGTATCCTGTCTCCTCCATTGGGTTTGATTAAGACTTAAAAGATGCCACATGGCCTCCACCTGTCAGTATGTTGTGGTTTGTCTTGTGTATCTTTTGAGACAGAGATTTGCAGCATTTCCTATTATACATTTGTTAGTAATAAGCTGCTTGTTTATGAAGATCAAAATTTGCCTTGTTAATTGCTAAAATCTTATGTCTTTGAAATGAAAATATCAATAACTTGAATAATGCCCTAAAATATTCCTTCTTATTTAGGTAATTTCTCTTAAGCATTTAACACAGTGCCATTCTGGCATTCAATAGGCATTAGTTGACCATCTAGGAAGTTTTAGAGAGTGGCAATACAGAGCCATTCTCCTCAAAATCTAGATTAGGAGATTAAGCAGCACATAAAGAAATGAGGTAAATGTTCAGGCACTCTGTTAGCCGTACCTGGAAAGTAAAATGGGAGCATAAAGGAGGTATGTAGGTAGAGGCTTTACCCCAATCCTAGGCCCTGGCAGGGTCCCAGCAGATGCCTGCAGGCTGCAGGGGCCTTAGTTAGCATGCACAGATGGGGAAGGATTCACTGAGAAGGAAAAGAGAATCTGTTCACAGACCTTTAGGTGTTAAAGGGAAGAACACGCTAGCTGCATTTTCAGTGTTCTTAGGCTGGTCTGCAGGCAGGACTGAGCTGCACCAAAGCTCCATGTGCAACAGAGCACCAATGTGGGAGCACCAGGCTTTACCTCTGAGAGCCACCCTGGTGGCACTAACCTTGGGCTTAAATGGTTTAAGAATCACCACCAGCAAGAAGGCAAATTGTTCTGAGTTAATTACATGAACTCTGAGCAGAGGAGGATTAATCCTGAAGCTAACGAAGCTTCATCTTCACGGCCTCTCACTGCACCAGCCCCTCCTAAGGCCCAAGGGTCCCTAGCGCTGTGCTCACAAGGGCATAGGTTTTGAATGTGCCATTGTCTTGTGCTGATGAAAAGAAGCAGTTCTGTAAAATCATTTCTTACCCAAAGGCCAAGAAGGTAATTGAAGGGGCCTGAGCATGGAGCACTGAATCCAGGAATCAGATTTGCTCTGGAAATCAAGAAGGAACTGAAGAGGTTTAGAAAGCACCTGCTGCTTTTTCAATAGTATAGGGTTGGTGGAAGGATAAAAAGAAAATCAAACATGATGAATCGACTAACCTGGAGGGAAGCAGAGCTGTGTAAGGATGAAGGTCAAGATGCTAAGACACAGAAGCAGGGAGATGGGAGCGAGACTGTCAGCGCAGACAGATACAAAGGGAAAAGGAGATGCATCAGGTGCAGGTGCTCTTAAACAGGGCTCTGGATCTAGTTGTTGGTCAGTCAGAAATGGTGACTGGGAACCAGCTCCGCCCAGCAGAGGAAGCAAGTTGAGATGTGAAGGAGCAGCTTGGGATGAAGACACAGAGGAGGATGAGATCCAGGAAAGTACTGAGAAGCCCCTTCTTCCCGTGACAGATTCTGTCTTCTTTTCAAGTCTCCTTTCTCCTTTATATCAGTCCGAATAGACTCTGTTCTGCTGCTGGAACAGGTGAACCCCCAAATCTCAGTGGTGTGTGCGCACACGCACACAAACACACTTATCACCAAGCTACAAACATACTGTGGTTAGTGAGGCTCCACCATTCTGCACATGTACCATTTGAAACATGAAGCTTCTGGGGCAGGAAAGAGAGAGACTAGAGAATCATACTTGGGCTTTTCACTGCCTCCACTCGGAAGTGACACATGTGACACCCAGCCACATTTCATTGGCTAGAACTAGTCACTGGGGGCTAGGAAAATACATATTTGATGACTACTACTGTCTATGCCACATCCTTTAATAAAAAGTTGATAGCAATGCTATCATTTTTTTCTTGTCTTGGAGAAGCTTCTGAGGTACAGGTTTGTACAGTAATTGACATCATCTGAACTCCACCGTGTGGGATTTGAAGGCATTTTCTATCTGATTTCCTTGGCTGCTGTGTCTCTGACTCCTTACATCCACTTCAGTCTGTGTGGAGTGTGATTCATGAGATTTGCGTCTCCCCTGTTCCCCACCTCTCTCCCCCTGCCCCCATAGTCACTAACTGCAGGGTTATTTTCAGCCTTTTTTCATGCATTCATTTCTGCAAATTATCCAATGTTTGTTAAGTTCTTACCATGTGCCTTTACTTGGCCCTAAAGGGACATCGAAGAATAAGACAGAGTCCTTGCACTGGGGAATCTCCCACTTTGGTGACAGTGAGCAAATTTTTTCCAATTAAATGGACACAGCTGTAATTTTGAGCTGGAAGGACCAAAAAGAGCTTCTGTAGTGGGTTTGAAAATGTATCCTCTAGAATTCAACGTGTGCATAAGTGTAGCATTCTCTGCTTTTCTGACTGATTTCATCTTGCTCACTAGCAAGGGGTATTTGTGTGGATTACAAGTTTCCATAAAGTTAACACAGATTCTTCCAATTAAAATGTGCCCTTCGGACTTCCCTGGTGGCCCAGTGGCTAAGAATCAGCCTGCCAATGCAGGGGATACGGGTTCGATCCCTGGTCCAGGAAGATCTCACATGCCGCGGAGCAACAAAGTCTGTGCACCACAACTGCTGAGCCTGAGCTCTACAGCCTGTGAGCCACAACTACTGGAGTCCATGCTTCACAACAGGAGAAGCCACCACGATGAGAAGCCCAAGTACCGCAACAAAGAGTAGCCCCCACTCGCCGCGACTAGAGGAAGTCTGCCTGCAGCAACAAAGACCCAATGCAACCAAATAAATAAATAAAGTTTAAAAATATTTTTAAAAATGTGTCCTTCATCTTACTTCAGTAATAATTATCTTGTTAATTTTAGGTTCAAGTTTCCTGTTGAGATTGGTTTACCTCTTGCTTAGGAGGCATCTTCTCTGTTTCTCCTGTCAAAGTTGGTGTCTGGGAAGAGCAGGCTTCTTACAATCCAGTGGCAGTGGAAAGGCCCTTGGTCTGCATGCTCTGCACTTAGTAACTGCTTGTCTTTGATTTAGTAGCTTTGATCTGGTCTGCTCTCTGGGAATCAGATGCTGGACCTGTGGAGAAATGCATGAGGTCAATTCAGTGCCAAGCTGTTTGCTAGATGTTACTGGTCATGGACTGCAAAGAGCTGAACAGAAATGATGGGCTGGACCTCAGCCAGCTCATGACCTTGCTCTTTCTTTTATGCTCTTGTAATGAAGTGGTCTTTGGTAAAGGATCCTTTACTAACCCTTGTACCATCCATGCAAGGAACACCGGTGGTGAGGTGGGTCTCCAATACATTGGCGAAACAACTCAATTAACAATTTCCTTTTAATGTTGTATAGATCTTTTTGAATTCAAAAAGAATATTTTGGGGCTTCCCTGGTGGTGCAGTGGTTAAGTATCTGCCCGCCAAGGCAGGGAACATGGGTTTGTGCCCTGGTCCGGGAAGGTCCCCCATGCCGTGGAGCAACTAAGCCCACGTGCCACAACTACTGAAGCCCGTGCACCTAGAGCCCGTGCTCTGCAACAAGAGAAGCCACCACAATGAGAAGCCCATGCATCACAAAGAAGAGTAGCCCCTGCTCTCCGCAACTAGAGCAAGCCCGCGCAGCGATGAAGGCAAAATGCAGCCAATAAATAAATAAATAAAAATAAAAAATAAATTCAAAAAAGAATATTTTGTATTTTAGTCACTCTGTTTCTGATTGGTCCTAAGGAAATATCCCTCAAGCATGGATGTTTAATTACTAACTTCCCTAGCAAAGAGATTACTTGACCTCTTAGACCTCCATTTTCTCATGTGTAAATTGGGAGTAACAACGCTCCATTACAATATTGTTGCAACATATTGTATTATTTTGCAATCCATAAGGCCAAGCAGTTATCCTAAGTAAAAGAACAGAACTTTTTCTGCTCTTTACTTCTGCACTTCTAATTCAATATAGAAGCTGTTGAACTAAATTTTTTAAAACCAGTTTTCTTCCTGTTACAGTCATGTGTGGTTTTAATTAAAAACGTGCCAAATGATAAGTATGTAAACATCCTGCCCATGTGGCTATATCTGATTAAGACCAGAGCACAAGGCTTCATGGTCTTCACCTGTCAGTATGCTGTGGTTTGTCTGCTGTATCTTCGGATACACAAAGAAACTTGCAGCATCTATAATTTTTTAAAACTGGTTGTCTCAACACTGCTCTGGGAATAGGGTTGCCTTTGTTTCTGGATATTGGAATTTATTGCATTCATTGCAGACATGTGTGTAATGCATTTAATAGAATTAAAATATCATTACAACAGACAATGCAATTTGCATTGTGCTGTTAAGTCCTCACAACAAGCTGCATTATGTTCTCAAAACAGTTCTTTTTGATTGGAATGATTTGTGTAAAACACCTTACAGAGTGCTATTCATTCATTCATTCATTCATTCATTCATGTATTCAATAGACATAGTTTGGGATTTTTAATTAGCCAGGCATTGGGCAAATGGAGGTGAATTAGACACAGAACTTCTACCAAGAACATTCGAGCCTATAAATTACATTGGCAGGTGAACAACTGAGTTCATGAAAGGGTTACAGGCGGTAGAGTTTCATGCTCAGTAGAATGAGGGGCACAAAAGAGAGGGGTCAGCTGTAGAGGGCTCACAACTCTGATCGGTACCAATTATCATCACACCACTGTGGTTTCCCAGTAGAATTTGACAGGCTCCACTCACAGCCTGATGTAACAGAATTTAATTTCCTGTTCTAGAGTCCTGTGATTCCTGGGATGGGATGAAGAGAGATGCCCTAATACTACTTCTCTGCTAATACTAAGTATTGCTACAAGCCAGCACTTAACACTTACTAATGCCAACTCACTTCATCCTCACCCAAACTCTGTCATCTAGGCCTGATCATAATCCTCCTTTTACGGATGAAGCCACGACACAGAGAGTTTAAGAACCCTGTTCAAGGTCGCACACGTGGTATGTGGCTGAGTTGTGGGTCAAGACAAGGCAGCCTGGCTCCTGAGTCTGTTCTCCTGACCACTGCACTGCACTCTCTCAAGTTCCCTGTGGGACCCAGCTGGCTGGTGTCCTCTCTAAAACTTTCTTCCTTTTCAAATCTTTGATGAGGTCGTAGACTAATATTTCCTTATGTGTCAAAGAAGACTTACCTTCAACAGAGGGTGAGTTGGTCCATGGTGACCCTGCACCCCAAGCTCTGGGGTATAGGGTGCTGCTTGGGACAGCATGCCAGCCCTGAGTTAGTCCCTCCTTTCCAGCTGATCCCTCCCTCGAACAGGGTCTGGAACCCCTAACTGTTAGTGTCTTATCTGTGAGATCTGAATTCCGAGGTAAGTGAGACCATGTGCACCTGGTTCCCTACATGCATCCCTATGTCATCCTGTGGGAAGGGGTGACTGGAGCCCAAGAAGCACATCCTGTGTTCTAGGTGTCTGGCTGATGGTTTCTGGTGGTAGTATGGATTCCAAAACTGCATAAGGAATATTAAATGTGGACCAGAGAGAGAGCATAGCATGAACCCTAAGTGACTGAGCAGATCCTGGTCCTGCTCTAGCACCTGAGTTTAAATTCCAGTTCTGACATTTATAATCAGTCATTGTCATTAATATGTTAGGGGTATAGAAATAGAAGGAGATGGGGCTCAGGTACAATCATGGGGCTTGGGAGTGAGAGAATCAGATGACAAGTAAGTGATTCTTGTAAAATTAATTGGTAGTATTAGAATATTTATGGGGAGAAATGCATGTGTTCAGTTGTCTTTTCTCCCTTTTCACTTACTGGAGTCTCATGGAGAAAGAACAGGCCTGGCAGGAACAGAGAAGCTGTGTCTGCTGACCTGGATGAGGGGGTCCTTCTGGTGGGGATGTGACAGGGCTGTGGACTGACCCGCTGCTGCCCTCAGGGTTGGTCCCACTGAGACCTTCAGGTGTGGGATGGGGAGGGCGTGATGCTGTCTCTGAGCTCTGGTGGGGACTCTGAGGGGTGTGTGTCCCAGAAAGCTTCCTTCCAGGTCTGTGTGCTGAAATGTTGAGAGCTAGGGTGAGGGGGCCACAGGGTGGGCTTGTGTGGCGCGCAGGGTGCATCATGGTAACCCTGAGCCTGAGGGGGTGTGAAGGGTGGAGGTAGCATTTTAGTGACCTTGAATTTTGTCACTATCTCATATCCCCTCACTGCCCTTCTCAGATTCTATACTCGTCCCAGGGCTACTTTCTGGGAGCATCTGGGAGCTTCTGTGATGAGTGGAAACCAGAACAAGGCCGCAATGGCTAAAGTGAGCATAAGTCCCTTCTGCTTTGATCTTTCCCCTCAACCCATCTGAGCTTCCATTCTTGCTGCCACCTTTCCTGTTAAATGAAGAACGAAGGAGGTGGGCTCACTGATGGTTTCAGGCAGCCTGTACCCCCTTCTTTTTTCTCTTTCACATGCCTCTTTTTTACCCCCTTCTCTGAAAATTCACCTGCTAGCAGAAAACTTTCTATTTCCCCTTTCTGTCTGCAGCAGTTCCCTTAAATTAGATTTTTCGTCTTTTTTAGTTATGATTTATAATACAATTGTGTTCTGAGTCCTACCAAGCCAAACTTTCAATATATAAATAGGAAAAATGTGAAGTTTAGAAAACCTTAGTCTTTCAAAACTATTTATTTTCTTCTTGGGACCCCAAAATCCTATTTCGGAGGGCTATAGTCGAATGATGACTCCTACTTTCTCTTTATTTCCTGTAACAGCAATATCTTCCTCTCCTGAAGCATCATTTGGTGAGGAGCTGAAAAGGATATTTCACATAAAATGAAATGTCAATAAAGGAAAAGGGATTCAGCATGTCTAAAAAGCACCTTATATATAGCTATTGTGTCTCTGTACCTATGTATCTATGTAGCTATGATCTGTCTGTATCTATCTATCTATCATCTCTCTATCATCTATCTATCTATCTATCTATATCTATCTAACTATATCTATCTATCGATCATCTATCTATCGTCATCTGTCATCTATCTATCTATATCTATATCTATCTATCATCTATCTATCGTCTATCTATCTACCTATCTATCCTCTATCTAATCATCTGTCTATCACCATCACCATCTTCATCATCATCCCATCTATGTAATCTATTTCTTTAGTGTCTATCTATATTTCTAGTTTAATTAATTTCTTTATAGTTCAAACAGTGAAATTCTGTCTTCATCCATAGACCATTCTAAGGTAAATTATGAAAATAATATTAATTGTGAACTTTAAAAAAAACCAAACACTTAAATTTTGCTTGACTCTAGGGTCCAGGAATTTGTCATTCCCAGTTCTGCCACCTTCTGGCGAGCCTATGAACTGCACACTTGCAAAGTGGAACTTGATACTAATTGCCAAGCAGCATCCATACAGAAGCTAAAACCTTGAAATGCTGGACAAGTGCACTGATACAGTGAGTGGATTACAGTTTGACCATGTGAAAATTAATCCTTTAAGTATTTGGAACTCAGACGTCTAGAACCCATCAGGACTATGTAAAGATTCCATGTCTACTTGATCCCAGGGTTGGGAGTAAGACCTGGGAAAGAGCAGGGGTAAAGATTGGGAGGAGTCATCAACACAGAAGTTTCCGTTGCCTGGGAAACATTCCCCCACCACCACCAGCCACTCCTGGGAGAGGTAGTGACCTAGACCTGGAGTGGAATGAAAGACAGAGGTTTATTTTTTTTGCTTTTCCTTTTTTAAGAAGATGGAATGATTCAGACTGGAATAGATAGATTTCCAGGTACAGTATGGTAAAAAAAAATTAATATTTTTGCCATCTGGAAAATAATAAATACCTATTCTGCAAATATAATAATAATTATTATTATTCCTGTTCTGGGTATCAATTACAAGTAAATAGTCTGAGATGTGCACAAAATTAACGTGAAAAGATCTTAATAGTAACACTAATTATGTAAAAATGAGGATATGGAATTTTCCTCTCCACCTTCCTCTGTATCCTCATTCTTTTCTCCCTTTCCTCTCGGATAATGATTGGTAAATTATTACCATTAAGGAAGCTATTAATATGTTCCTATTTTCAAAAGGATGTGAAATGTCTACCAACTGCAATTTTTCATAAAACAATTTAAATTTTAAATCAGAATGATGTTTTTTTAACTTACTCTGGGAACTGCAACTGTCAGGTGGGCTGGATATTACCTAAATGTGACCAAAGCATCTTCAAACTGTCCCCTCAGAGAAATCTGCGGCTGGAAGGGGAGGTTAGAGTGTGGCTTTTCGGGGAGAGCCTGCCCAAGGCCTGCTCTCCTCCTCTTCCCATTCCCTCACCTCCTACACAGCCAAGGAGCAGGCACTGCACCCAGTCTGTGCATCTTCGTTCCCTATAAACCAGCACCTTCAAACCCTGATGTGCAGAAGAAGAACCTGGAATGTCTGTGACACACACACAGAGTCTATTTGCTAGGCCTGGGTGTGGCCTGAGAACTCTCATTTCTTACAAGCTGCTGGGTCATGCAGCTGCTGCCTGCAGGTGGACCACACTTTGAGAAGCCCTGGTCTAAACCACACCCCCACCTCCACAGCAAACAGCAGGCCCTTGGTCACCCTCAGGACCAGGGTTGCCCACTCGCTGTCCCCTCTGGGGAGGACGTGTTGGGAAGAGGCCGATGCTGGTCTTGAAGCAGGCTGGGCTCCATTTGGGCAGAGAATTCCTGGTTCTGAGAACCCAGATACGTCTAGCAGGGGGATGGCATGGACTCCATCTGGCTGTGCGTGTCCACTCTTCTCATGGCCTCCTCTCCATCTTGGGGAGCTGGTTGGGGGGTAATCCGGGCAGTGTCCTCTTAAGTGCAGTGTCCAGGGTGGGGCCTCTCTGGACTTGAGTCTAAGAGGGGTTCTGCCTGCACATAATCTAATCACTGCACGAAGCCTGTGTTTTGCAGGAAGAAAAATGGTACAAGCACATCAGCCAGGTGGCTCTGAGCCTTGAGCCCCACCTGGCTCTAAGGGCAGGACTGCTGGCCCTGGGCAGCTGCACAGACAGGAGGGAGTCCTTTTGTAAATACCCTGAAGACTACGTCCCCCTCTCATCCTGGAGAAGGAGGATTTAGCCCCAGGTGACAGGTGCCTGCTGGACAGAGTGGTCTTAGGGGCTAAGGAGGATCCTGATGGGGAAACGTTAGGTTCTGTCAAAGCCCCGTATTACTATGAGCCCCTCTGTGCTCCAGGACTCAGGCTCCAGATCATTCTGAGAAGGGGGGAAAGACCAGCCATCTCACCTCCCCAACTTGACGGTTCCCACCTCACCCCTCCACCTTCACCTGTGAGTCCTGTGCTGCTGGTCCTCATTTTCTGCTGACCTGATAATTATTCCTGTATTTCAAGCCTTCTTGTAATTCTCTGCTTTGGCTCTGAGCTCAGCCAGAGGGAAGATCAATGCTTGATTCCAACAAAGATATTCTCCATGGGCCAAACTATTCCAGCTCTCTGACCCTGGGAGATGTCATAGTCTGTGGCCATCAGCCAGGATGTTCGGGGGAGAGAAAGCCACTCATGCTATTGGATGCAACTCTTCTATGCCAGCCCCGGTCATGGGGGCCTGGTTCTCAGGGAGTCACGGAAGCAGGAGGTCAAAGGCCCGTGTTGCTCATATAAGGAGATGTTGAAGATTCAGAAGCTAATTGGTGTTTGCGCTTCAGAAAGTGGCAGCTGAAGCCTCCGATAGAGTCTGAAATGGTAAAAGGTGTCGCTATTGGCTCTCAGTGGGGAGGATGTCAGGGGATGGGTCTATATAGACCTGTGTTGATGCCCTGATGCCTCCTCACAGGGTGATTTTGCAGCTGGGACTGTGACCTTGATGACTTGGGAGTCAGGATGGCTCTAAACAGACACTTCTCCCTTCAGGGACTCTGTTTCCTCCTCCTCAGCACTGTGTTGAGTGGTCAAGGTAAGAGCTGCCCCTCTTTCTGGGGTCAACAGCAAGGGAGTGGACACCTTGGTAAAGAGAAAAGTCTCTGGAGTGCTGGAGCTGAAGCCTCAGTGTAGATCTTGTGCTTTTGACCAAAAATGGACCACACTGATTGTGAATATTGGTGCCTCTCCCGTGGAGGGTCCACCGGTAGTAGTGGCAGATTTTACAGAGAAATGATGTTTGGTGTGGACTGAGGTGCGTCAGCTTCCGTCCCCTCCACCATCTCCCTTGTTTTCAGGGAGCTTCTATGCGTCCCAGTGGCTCCCAGTGTGGGGAAGTTCCAGCGACTGACCTCAGCTGGGACTCTGGGCTGTTCCCTGCTGTGTAGACACTGCCCCTGGGATTCCCATGTTTTATGCAATTATGTTTCTTTAGGCTCTGGTTTTGCCGTGTGTGTGTGTGTGTGTGTGTGTGTGTGTGTGTGTGTGTGTGTGTGTGTGTGTGTGTGTAGGGTGTGTAGGATATGTGAGGAGCCTGTGAAGCCTGCCTGTGTGAGAGGAACAGGGCTGCCGAGGAGGGTGTGAGTCTGTTGGGCTGTGAAACACACAGGTGCCCACAGGGCTGGGTGTCATGTCAGCTGCCTATAACCAGATCGTAGATAATCGTGCACCTGCCTGCTTCTTTCTGGCTCCTCTCCTCCAACCCCACAGCCTCCCCTCTGCTTGTTGCAGTGTTTGCCCAGCACTGGGCTCTGTGAGAGGCTCTGCCTCCTGGCCTGTTCCCACCAGGCATCCATGTGGAGCAGAGGGACCTGCAGCCAGGAGAGGGGACCTCTTGTTTATAGAGAGTAACTGATGCACAGCACCATTTGTATAAAGTTCCCGAGTCCCTAGCCCAGTCCCCGTGAATTGTCTCCTGACGTGCTGCGGTCCTGGGATGGTCCTTTCCTCTCCCTAGGATCTGCTGTGAATGCTGTAGGGTGCATTTTCTCTCTCATGCTCTCTTCTGTCCCCCTCTGGGGGCTGGTTTCCACTGAGTGAGAGGACATCAGGCACAAGGGATGGGGCTGCATAAAATCTCGTCTTCCACCTGGAGGAGGCAGCTCTTTCAGATTTGGGTGTTGGTCCAGCAGAGACTCAGTAGAGCCCTGTCTCCTCTCAGGGCTCACTGTCTTCCCCTTGGACCTCAGCCTCTCGTTGAACAGCTCTCCTTGGGAAGCCCCCTCCCTCCTCGTCTCTGCTCCTCGAGTGCTGGGCAGGTGATAGTGAAGAGTCTCCTCCTGGGGGCCCTGACGTGCAGAGGTGGGTTTTGGTCCCATGACGGGGAGAGACATGGGTGTTCTGATACCTGGCCCTTTCCTCTTACCAGGAAAACTGTAGGTAATTTTCTCAGTAGTTTTTTAAGAAGCAAGACCACTTCACCAAGGCAAGCACTCTTTTCATTTTCCATGAAACAACACCATTCAGCATTGCGCTATTTAAGACTGTTTTCTTCTTAACCACTGCGCCACCTAGAAAGTCCTAAAACGTTTTTCTTCTACTTCCTGTGATGTTGCACTTGCTCCTTGTTCAACAATAGTCTTGGCCTTTGTGGGCATCTGATGATTTCTGGGATGGGCACACAATCCAGGAGTCTCCATGATGGGCATTGGGAAAAAATCATCCCTTTAAACACAATTGATGCCATTAGACACAAAAACAGAGACCCTCAAAGACTGTGGATAATTCAGTATATATCATTTTAGAATCTGTTTTTAAAAATTAATAACATATTTTGGACATCACTGACTATTCTTTTACACATTAAAACTTGTTATTGTAGTATTACAAGGACGACATGGAAAATTTTAATTGCCTCCAATTATTTCATTGTATGACTGAAACACAATATGTTCACATAATTACCCGTGTTGTACCCATGTTTGTTTTCAACATTTTTGCTATTATGAAAATGGTGCTCTGAACTTCCCTGTATTTACATGTAAGGACCACCTATGATTCTTTCTAAAAATGAAATTGCTCTTTTATAGGCTATGAACACCTTTAAGGCCTTTCATACGCCAGAAATGTTTGCACTGAATTTTAGTTCCACAAATGTATGAGAATGTTCGTCTCCACATACCCCTACCAACACTGGCTGTTTATCAAGTTTTAAAATCTTAGCCATTTTTGTAGGCAAAGACTGGCATGCATCAGCTAATTGAATCCCCCATTTTTTAGTTACTTCTTCATGACATTTGTCCTTTTTAGCCACAGATGTTTGTCATTTTTGTAATGATTTATGTTGGAGCTCTTTACGCTACACTATTACTGCTAATACCTACCACTACTACACCACCAAATACCTGTACTGCATTCACTTACATGAACTTATTTGAGTGCACAACAATCTTATAAGGCGGAACACATTTTTTATCTCAAAAAATAGATGAGAAAACTGAGGGAAAGCAACATTAAATCACTTGCCTAAATGAGACAGGTGTAAGTGGTACAGCTATGATTTGAAGCCAAGCAGTTTTTCAGAGTCCTTGTCCCTATTGACTTTTTCTAAGTTGCAAATATACCCCTCAGTTTATTGTTTTCAGTTTACTTTTCCTTCATTTTTAGATTCTCGGAAGTTTCTGATATTAATCATCTATAAAACTTTCCATTTTTTTGTTTCTGCTTTCAGAGTGTTGATAGGAAGTTTCTCTACTTCAAGTTAAATTATTTCATCTTTATTTAAAAATTTTCAAAGTATATGTAAATATTGCAATACTCAATGACTGTGTAAGTTGTTTTATTGTATCATAAGAAGTGGTATCTAATTTTATCTTATTTTTCCAATATGATTTCTTGCATTATATCTTTTTCTTTTCTCACTGATGTAAATCCACTTAAAAAACATGTTAAATTACACCATTTTCCTTATTTGCTTTTTGAAATTTATGTAGGCTTTCATTTCAGAAATGCTTATTGAGTTAAAGATGGGCTTGTTGGGGATTAAATCCATACCCTTTGTAGGTCACTAGCTGCTGAGGCCCTAGTGGTGATGAATGAAGTTCCCTGACCCATGAAGCTTGTAGTCTAGTGAGGCTGGGCACCAAAACAAAGATTTATAATAGACTCTAACAAGTGCCACCAGTCAGGACACCAGCAGGATTAGTTAATCTACCTGGGAGAAGCAGAGAAGTGTCCCTAAAGAAGTAAAATTTAAACTGAGGCCATGCATTCTGGAAATGAAGTAGTTTATTGTTTACAATTTATGGTATTGTTAATAATGTCTAACATATAAATCCATGTATGCATACATATTTACTATATGTCACTTTTAAATAACATGATTTATTTTAAATAGTGTATTTCAACTATTAAAGACTGAGAAATAGTCTAAGCTCCCATAACTATTTTTCTTCCGTCAATTTTTTTCTGTATTTACAAAAAAAGTGGAGCCCCTCTGATATCATGCCCCCTATAACTGATAACCTCCTTCCCTGTGTAGTGAAGACGTTCTCCTGTCCTGCTGGCCTTTGTCCATACATGACCTTTGCTTCTGACTTGTAAGATTCCCTGTCCTATAAGTCATTGATGTCCCGGTCACTGACTCTGTGTTCTTTCTTGGGTCTAGTAGCAGGACAGTTTCAATAATTGTAGGACTGTGGGGGTGCAGCCCAACAATACAACAGTGTATTTTTTGCTGATACTATTTAATTTTGATTAAATCCAAAACTCTACCCTTTTACTTCTCCCCCTATATTTTATGTGTTGGATGTCACAGTTTACCTATTTTTGTATTGTGTAATCATTAACAATTATACTTGTAGCTGTTTTTAGTACTTTTGTCCTTTTTCTAGGGTGAAGTATTTAACACACCTTTGTATTATGGTATTAGGGGATTCTGAATCTGGCTGTATGTTTACCTTTACCTATACCTAGTGTGTCATATATTTCATGTTACTAATTAGCTTCCTTTCATTTCAGCTTGATGAACTCCTGTCAGCATTTTATGTAAGCTGGCCTAGTTTTGATGATCTCCCTCAACTTTTGTTTGTTAGGGAAAGTATTTCTCCATCATTTCTGAAGGACAGTTTTGTTGGGAAAAGTATTCTTGGTTGGCAATTTCTTTCTTTGGGCACTTTGAATATATGATCTCATTCTCTCATGGCCTGCAAGGTTTCATTTGAGAAATCTGCTGATAGCCTGTGGGAGTTCCCTTGTATGATAGAAATGTTTTCTTCTGCCACTTTTAATATTCTGTCTTTGATTTTAGATGGTTTTATTAAAATATGTTTTGGAGAAGACTGTTTGGGTTGAAATTTTGCGGTGACTTATTAGCTTCATGAACTTAGATGTCTAAATTTCTCCCCAGGTTTGGGAAATGCTCAGCCATTATTTTCTAAAATAAGTTTACTATCCCTTTCTCCCTCACTTCTTCTGGGACTACGTGATGTATTCTTTGTTTCTCTTAATGGTGTCCATAATTCCCATAGGTTTTCATTATTCCTTTTCATTCTTTTTTTCTTTTTGCTCCTCTGATTGGATAATTTCAACTGATCTCTCTTCTAACTCATTGATTCTTTTGCTTGGTCAAGTCTGTTGTTGAAGCTCTGTTTTGAATTCTCTAGTTCACTCATTGTATTGTTCAGCTCCAAAGTTTCTGCTTAGTTTTTGTTTGTTTGTTTGTTTGCTTTTAATGTTTTCTATCTCTTTGAATCTCAGTGAATTTACATGTTCCCTTCAGATTTGGCCCGCTTTCCCTTCTTATTTTATCAGGTCTTTAATGCTTTTAAGATAATTTTTGGTAAATTAATTCTGCTTTTTATTTATTTTCAGCAGATGAGATAGCCTCAGTAATAGCCTACTATTACGGATAAAATCTCCTGGAACTTTTTACAGTAACGAAATCATCTGCTTGTTTGTGTCACAAACTATATAAAAGCTACATGAAGGCAAGGACATTGTCTTATTATTTTCTGCCTTTACAGCGCTTAAAAAGGACCTGCCTCTCCATAGATAATTTTGGTGTTAATAAAAGTAGCTTCTTGTGTACTTTCAGGATCCTATTTCAATCCTTTGCTCTCAGCTCAATATCAGACTTCTAAAAAAATCTCTGAGTAAGCATCACAGGATGTCTCTCTCTTTCTACTGTCTCCTTTACCTTTTCCCCATTTATCTTTATTTCCTTTCTAGAATGACCCCTCCCCCGCCCAGTTCTATAGACTGAAGTATCTTCCTCCAAAATTTATATGTTGAAGCCCTACCTCCCACTGTGCCTGCATTTGGAGATAAGGCCTTTAGGAGGCAATTAAGGTTAAATAAGGCCATAAGGATGTGGCTCTAATCCAATAGGTGACATTATAAGAAGAGGAAAAGATTGATCTCCCTCCCTGTCTCTCTGTGCACATGTCCTGAGGAAAGGCCAGGTGAGCACACGGTGAGGTAGCAGTGGCCTGCAAGCCAAGAGAAGAGATCTCAGAATGAACACTGCCTTGCCTTGAAATCTTGTAATTATAGCCTCCAGAGCTGTGATAAGATAAATAAATTTCTGTTGTTTAACCAGCCAATCTGTGGAATTTTGTGGTGACCGCCTGTCTGAGCCGACTAACACACCGGGGCTCTTTTCCAGTTCAGCATTTCCCCAAATGTTTCCCTCTTTGATGCACCATTTCTATTTTCCAGAGTGAAAGCCTACAGGGCTAGGGGTAGACCTGAGCAGTGTGAATGGTACCCCAGGTACTACGTGTTGTTAGATTATAAGAAAAAGCCTCATTCCCTGACCCAAATTCAAAGCTAATGGAGATGATTCTAAGGCCTCAGGAAACTCACTTCTCTATTCCTGACAGGAAAGCAGGAGCCTAAGACACTGGATAAAAAACTAATGGGACAGGGAGAGGTGGTTTGGGTCCCAGTTCCAGGTGGGACCAAGCAGCAGAACTGGTCACACAGGAAGAAATCTCATCTGGATGAAGCAATTAAGGCACTCATATAAATCTCCAGCTTGTTCACTCCTCTGTTTTCTGACTCAGAAGGGAAACCCTACATTAGGTATATGTTGCTCTGCAAAAAGTTATTGCCAAACTTGGCAGCTTAAGTCAACAAACACCTAGTATCTCACAGTCTCTGTGGTTAGGAATTGACATGGCTTACCTGGGTCCTCTGACTGATGATCTCTTACAAAGCTACAATCATATGAAGGTTCAACAACCCAAACCTACTTACCTGGATGTTGGCAGCATTCAGGCCTTGGTGGACTGTTTAACTGAGGGCATCAGTTCCTTGCTGGCTGTTGGCTAGAGGCCTTCCTCAGTCCCTGTCATGAGGGTCTCTCCATATATAGCTCCCAGCCTGGCAGCTGGCTTCCTCAGAGCAAGAGAGAGAACAAGATAGTCACAAGGGAGAAACCAGGGTTATCTTGAAACCTAATCTAAGTGACATCTCATCACTTCTCCAGGTTCCACTTATTACGTGCATGTTACTAGATACATTCGAGTGTGGGCATTACACAATGATGTGAACACCAGGTGGCAGGAATAACTGGGACATTTTAGTGTTTGCTTACCATAGTCCTTTGATCCTAAGCTAGATGAGAGTGTTCCCTGAGGGACAGAGAAGGAGAGGGAACATTCCTTCCTGCATCATGGGCCATGAGCAATAACTGAGATGGGAAAGCTGGGCCCCTAGTAGCCTTGGGCACATCTACGGGGAGGGCAGCATCCAGAGTCCTCTGAAGGCCTGTCCTGGTGACCCTGGAGGTGGGTTCTACAGGCTTGTGGGAAATACTTGGGTGCCTCCCTTCCCAGCTCCATGTTCAGTGATGCCACATTGGTAGCATAAAAATGGTCATGGTGGGAATCTTTACACCAGAGAAATCAACAAATGCTATACATTGGGGACTTCTTTTTTTCCCCTCAGAGAGCTCATTTTTTAATACTTACCAAAACACTGTAGCATGGTCTCCTAAAGTCTCTCCTGTGTCTTGTGTTCTGTGTCTGTGTCTCTCTTGCAGCTCTGGAGCTGCGGCTGAAGGATGGAGGCCATCGCTGTGAGGGGAGATTGGAAGTGAAGCACCAGGGAGAATGGGGCACAGTGAATGATTATCAATGGAGCTTGATGTCCGCAGCTGTGGTGTGCAAGCTGCTGGAGTGTGGAGCTGCTGTTGATGCTCCTGGAGGGGCTTATTTTGGGCCAGCAGTTGGCCCCATTTGGTTTTCCTATGTTTCCTGCAAAGGGACAGAGTCATCCCTCTTTGACTGTACACATTCTGGTATCAAATATTATCATAATGATGGCTTTTCCCATGACTGGGATGCTGGAGCAGTCTGCTCAGGTAAGGCCTATCTGGTCTGGAAGGGGATCCCCAGCAGGAAAAGCCTCAATCTCAATCCCAGAATAACTATGAGAATATGGATCACAGACTTTAGAGCATCCTTGGGTGAAGACTTCAGTCACACAGTAATTCTTAGAGTATTAGGTGCTCAGCAGGGTGCAAGGGCTTGCTTGGCCCTAGACAGTAAAGGCTGCAGACCTATTGGTCACTGGGCCCTTCAGGTCTTTATGGTGTGTTATTAGAGGCAGAGAGGTGAGGTCAAATGCTTCATACAGGTGCAGCTGCTGGGTTGGACCTCTATGACTTCGTTTCATCATGGTAGCTGTTTTGTATTTGTTTATGAGATGGTCAGTCAGGTGCAGTCAAAAAAGGGGACATAGGAGAGGTACCAAGAAACAAAGTTTATTATACTCACAGGTCCTAGAGAGGCAGAGTCATCACACAATATAAGGGGGTCACATGGGGGATGCACCAATAGACCAGGCTCAACCAAGCAGTGAGGACCCAAAAGAGGGAGTGAAGATTTGTGGACAAGTGACTATGCTGGGGGTCAGGGTGTAGTTACACAAGGAAAAGGCATGAGGGGACTTCACTGGTGCATTTGAATGTACTAGGTCTCAATCAGGGAAGGCAAGAAGGGGGATTTGTGGCAGGGGCTAGTCTCATCACATTGGTGCACTTGGTCACCTGGGT
Organism: Hippopotamus amphibius kiboko; assembly: GCF_030028045.1. Lineage (NCBI taxonomy): Eukaryota > Metazoa > Chordata > Mammalia > Artiodactyla > Hippopotamidae > Hippopotamus > Hippopotamus amphibius. The sequence goes on along the minus strand of NC_080197.1, from coordinate 74,623,406 downwards.
GGGGTTCTCACATCCCACCTGTTGGGGATATTGAGGCTGCAGGAAAATGTGAAGTTTTAAAATTTACACTATGGTAGCTTAAACAAAGCAAGTACAAAGGGCAATGAGGATAAGAGAATGTGTAGTGAGTCATAAGAAGTGCTCAATACTGTCTAAGTGTATTTGACCTGTGCCAAGGTGGATGCAGTAAAGACAGCAGTGAAACTAGGGTGTGAGTGGATGGTCACAGACTCTGCCAGAGATGTTTTCAGTGTTTATCACAATGGTGGATGTGATGCCCAGGACTTTAATCCCATCAGAATAGCTGGAATTGAAGAAAATATTATCAGCTATCACAGTGAATTTCCAAATGCAGGTTGTTGGGTCTTAGGAAAAGGCCATTCCTTGTGATGGGATGGTGGAATGGGGGATCCCTGAGAACATATGCAGTAGGTCCTTAGCAGCCCATAGCCAATGAGTTCTTTTATGTTATGTTGGGGAAGATCATTGGAAAAGTCATTTTTTCCAATCTCACCTTCAGCAGATTTTTAATGATACTAGTTGAGGTCCCTAAAGAGCAATTATTTTCATTTTACAAAGCTAGTTTATTGAGGTATGACTGACATACAAAAAGATGTTCATATTTAATGTATACAACTTCATGATTTTGGAGGTATGTATCCATTTGTGAATCCATTACCACAGTCTATGCGATAAACCTATTCATCTCCTCAAAAGGTTTCTTCCATCCTCTTTACTATTATTATTAAAAATTATTTTCAAGGTGCATTTGAATTTCAGTTCGGATTTTTTTACAAAAACTCTTTTCTAGCACTTTAGGTAACATTCCTTACTGTCACAATGTCCTAATTATGATTTTGACTGCAAATAAGCTTGTGGAAACATTACACAGGGCCCTGCCTTATTTTGATAATTCAGCCTCTAAATAAAAATGGAGTGTGTGATGTTGGAACTTTGTGTGATATTGGAGTTTCTAATGATATCACTGTAAGATAATTGAAATCAAACTCTTGGAGTTTCTTCCTCTCAATTTTAGGAGTTGGGTTTGGAAGAGAAATTTCAGCCTCCGTAGTGGATTGTTGGAAGTGACAACCTGTGTTAGGAGAAATCTGAAGGTAGAAACAATGACCTGAGAAGAATGTAGAGGAGGTTTTATGAAATGAAGAGGAGATTTCAGAGGGTTCAGGAGAAAGATTTGGGAGGGGCTTCACAACTTGAGAAGGACTGCAGTACTGAAGTGCACAATGGTGAGAGGATGAGGACGCAAGGATTGCAGGAGGGGAGGCTGGGATCAAGATCCATGTCACCTCGTACATTCACCATGGCTTCTGTGTTACATTTCCTTCCTGCTCTCATTCCTTCCCACCCTCTCTTCGTTTGTCCTGATGTGGGAGTCATTTCTGAGCTCTGTGGAAGAGCTGGCATTTGAAGGCTGCAATTTTCTTAGTGGGAAGTTTTTATAATATGGATTCTATTTCTTTAGCAAATATAAGACTACTGAGATTTTCCAATTTTTGGGGGGTATCAGTTTAGGGTAAGTTGCGTTTTTTAAGTAATTCTTTTTCAAGGACTCAGCACATTTTATATAAGATTTCCAAATTAGGATAAAATTAGTTAATATCTCATTTCTTTCACCTTTTTATTTAATTTTTAAAAATTATTTATTTATTTATTGGCTGCGTTAGGTCTTTCTTGCTGCATGCAGGCTTTCTGTAGTGGTGGAGAACAGGGGATACTCTTCACTGCAAGCCCTCTCTTGTTGCGGAGCATGGGCTCTAGGTACACAGGCTTCAGTAGTTGCGGCATGCAGGCTCTGTAGTTGTGGCACACAGGTTAGTTGCTCTGCGGCATGTGGGATCTTTCCAGACCGGGGCTGGAGCCTGTGTCCCCTATATTGGCAGGTGGATTCTTAACCACTGCACCACCAGGGAAGCCCCTCATTTATTTTCTTTCATTTTATTTATTTATGTATGTATGTATGTATGTATGTATGTATGTATTTACTATCTGCATTGGGTCTTCGTTGCTGCACAGGGGCTTTCTCTAGTTGTGATGAGTGGGTGTTACTCTTCGTTTTGGTGCACGGGCTTCTCATTGCAGTGGCTTCTCTTCTTTCGGAGCGTGAGCTCTAGGCGTGCAGGCTTCAGTAGTTGTGGCGCACGAGCTTAGTTGCTCCAGAGCATGTGGGATATTCCCAGCCCAAGGATCAAACCCCTGTTCCCTGCATTGGCAGGCAGATTCTTAACCACTGCCCCACCAGGGAAGTCCACCTCATTTCTCTTAAATGTTGGGAAGATCCACAATGATATTCCCCTTTTCATTCCTGGCATTGTTAATTCATGTTTTCTCCCATTTTTTTCTTGATTGCTTGCTTGATTAGTTTTATCATTCCTTTTAAAAGAATAATCATTGACATTATTGTGTTTATTGTATATTTCCTTTCTATTTCATTGATTTCTGTTCTTAGTTTTCATTTCTCTTTTTTTTCTGCTTGTGATTTGCTGTTATTTCTGTAGATTTTTGAGATGAAATCTTAGGTCATTTATATTCATTTTTTTCTATTCTAATGAATAAATCAAGGAAGCATCAAGACTCTAAGTGCTCATTCAGTTGTAGCCCACTAATTTTGATAGTTCATAATGTATTTTGTATTTTATCATCATGAAATATTTCCTCTTTTTCTTTGTATATACCATTTTTTTAATAGCCTTACTTTGTATGATACTAACACAGACACTACATCTTTCTTTGATGAGTGCTTGCAAGTTACATCTTTTTTACCTTTAATATGTTTTTATTTTTGTATTTAATGTATCTACGTTTTTGTAGAGGGTGTATAGTTTTGTTTTACTTTTATTCAGTCTGATCATCTTGGTTTTATTTGAAGTGTTTAAATTATTTAAATTTAAAGAAGTATTGATTTAGTTGTTTAGGTCTACTAGCCTATTTGTTCTATATTTTCTTTGTTCCTATTTTAATCTGATTATTTTTACTATAATATATTATTTACTCTATGGGTTTATTAGCTATATCACCTGTTAAGAGTTTACCATAATGTTGAAATTATTATTCTTCAATCACATTTTACCTTCAGATAATATTATGTCCCTTAACATATAACATCAGACCTTACTGTAGTACACTTCCATTTCCCTGTTCTTGTCATTTGTGCTATCTTTGTCATACATTTTACTTACAAATTTATTATAAATCTTATAACATGTTGGTGTTCTTTTTGCCTTATTCTGTTATTTCAAAATGAGAAAAAAGTTTCTATATTTACCCACAGAATTATCATTTAGAACAGTCTTTATAGCTTTGGGTAGATCCAAAGTTTCATCTGTTGTCATTTTTCTTTAGCTTGAAGACCTTTCTGTAACATTTTGTGTAGTGTGTGTCTGGTGGCCTCCAATTCTATTATCTCTTATTTATCTGAAAACAGTTTGATTTTCATTCAGTTTTGAAGGGTATTTTCACAGGTGACTGAATTCTAGGTTAGCAATTTTCCCCACAGTACTTCAAGGATGTTTTTACATTGTCATCTGGCTAGCATTGCCTCTAACAAAAAGTCAGTAATACTTATTTTTTTCCCTTGTATATAATGTGTCAGTATTTCCTGACTGCTTTTAGGTTATTTTGTTTCTTTGCTTGTTTATCGCTGGCTTTCAGCAATTGCAATATCAAATGCTCTGGTGTGGTTTTCTTTACATTTATCTTGTTTTAGGTTTGTTTAGCTTCTTAGATCAGTGGGTTTATAGTTTTCATTAAATAGAAAAATTCCATCCATCATTTAAAGCTATTTTTCTTCTCATTCCTTATTCTGAGTCTCCAAATACACACATTTTTTACCTGATTTAATAGTATCCCAAATGCCATTGAGTTTCCATTTGTATTTTCTTGCCTTTTTCCCCTATCTGCTTCAGCATGGATAGTCTCTATTGCTATGTGCTTAATTTCCCAATTCTTTTAATTTGTTGTGTCTAATCTCTTTTTAAGTTGAGATAATTTTTCTTTTTTAAAAAATGTTTTCTTTTTTATTCTTTTGCCGGGATCAACTCGGCGACTCGAGGTGAGTGACGGGTGCCACAAGCTTGAAGAACACACAGACACAGACTGAAGAGAAAAGTGGGAACCGGGGGACTCAAGACCTCTAGGATCAAGAGCCTCGCTGATTGATCCCATGTTGCTTTTATTGAGTTCTCGGCATAGCCTAAGGGTCTAACACTCCCAGGTTAATCCCATAAACAATCAAAGGCCTCACATGACTGGGGGCAATGATCTTTGTTTGCCTCCTGGGTCCTGATTTGAGCTGGGCGTGGAGAGCAAAGCAGCCCTGGGGGCAGGAGACCTCTCTCAAAAGGATTAAGGGTCTGTGCCCCACCCGTGTTGGCCCCTCTGCAACTGTGCCTGTCTTAGGTTGTTCCTCCCTTGAGGAATCTTACCTGTCTCTGGCTAACCAGTCATCCTCCAGGGCCAAACACGGTGATATAAGGAAGGCTCTATGCACCACCCCTGTTGGCCCCTCTGCAGCTGTGCCTGTCTTAGGTTGTTCCTCCTCTGAGGAATCTTACCCGTCTTTGGCTAACCAGCCATCCCTCAGGACCAAACAGGGTGATATTAGTCTCCATGCCCCGCACCCTCAGCTCCTCCACTGCTCAAGCAGGACATTCTGAATCCCATCGCTCGACCCACATACTTCAACATTTTCAATGTTTCAAAAAGGTTCCAGAATGTCTTCCCACATTCTTTTCCCATTATTTACTTTTTTAATATACTTTTTAAAGATATTTATTTATTTATTTATTGGCTGTGTTGGTTTTCTGTTGCTGCACACGGGCTTTCTCTAGTTGCAGCGAGCAGGGGCTACTCTTTGCTGTGGTGCTCAGGCTTCTCAGTACAGTGGCTTCTCTTATTGCAGAGCACGGGCTCTAGGCACACGGGCTTCGGTAGTTGTGGCACGTGGGCTCAGTAGTTGTGGCTTGCAGGCTCTAGAGTGCAGGCTCGGTAGTTGTGGTGCATGGGCTTAGTTGCTCCGTGGCATGTGGGATCGTCCAGTACCAGGGCTCAAATCCATGTCCCCTGCAATGGCAGGGGGATTCTTAACCACTGTGCCACCAGAGAAGTCCAAATCCAGATAATGTTTCGTTCCATATATTGATTTTTCCATTTTAGGAGTTCCATTTGGTTATTTTTTTCTAGTTTTTTTCTCTTGGCTTTATCTTTATGCTTCATTAAGCACATTTGTATTAGTGGCTTATGACCTTGGCAGCCAATTCAGTAATCTCTGTAATTTCTGAATCTGTTTTTTGTGATCGCTCTTTTAAAAATTTTGTTGAGTTACATTTTGCTTTTTCAAAAGGTCTTGTATTTTTTTGGTTGGATATCGGGCAGTCTTTTAACAGAAATAATTCTAGCAATAAATAATCAGAATACACTTCGAAATCAGGTAATTGTGCTTGATGAATTAAAATTTTTTTTCATTGAATTGTTTCATTCTCTTCAAAATATGTTCCTTGGATGACAAAATGATGAATTTTTATTTTGGTTTCCCTCCTTTAGTGTCAAAACTCCCTGTGATCCCAACTTCCTTGCCACAAACCCCACCTCCACTGTACTTTTATGGCTGTTGCTTCCCTTTTTTCATTTTCTTTTCATCTATTTGTATCTTAACTTCTCATTTTATTTGCTCGTCTGAAGTGGGAGAAATGGGAAAGGATGGCAGGGTTTGGTGGTAGATGGGGGAACAAAAGGTGATAAAATACACTAAAAACTTATTTAAGTGTTTTATGTCCTTTATTCATATTGAGGCTTTTATAACTCAGAACTCTCCAAATTAGGGCTTACTTGCTTTCTGCTTCATTCCTCTTACTCTGTCTGTCTGTCTGTCTCTCTCTCTCTCTCTTTTTTTTTTTAGCAGCATGCCATCTTCTTTCAAAATTATGAAACATTTATGAATGCAATTAAAGGAGATACAGATAAATGAAAAGGCACCCTTTGTTCATGGATTGGAAGAATCACTACTGTTAAAATGTCTGTTCCACTCAAAGTGCTCTGCAGATTTGACGTAATCTCTATCAAAATCCCAGTTGCACTTTTTTTTTAGTGTTCAGATTTATGTTTTGACATGTGTATACATTTGTGAAATCATTACCACAATCAAGATACTGAACATATCCATCACCCCAAAAGATTTCTTGTGTCCATTTGTACATCCTCTCCACCTCCACCTTGTCAGGTAAGCATTTATCTACTTTTTGTCACTGTATATTATTTTTAATTTTCTAAAGTTTTATATAAATGGACTCATACAGAATATATTCTTTTTTGTCTGGCTTTTTTCAACACAGATAAATTATTTTGAGATTTATTCATGTTGTATAAATCAGTAGTGCATTCCTTTTTATTGCTGAATAGTGTTCAACTGTATGGATGTATCACAGTGTATCCATTCATCCCTTGTGAGCACTTGGTTTATCATCAGTTTTTGGCAGTTACAAATAAAGCCACGATGAGCAGTCTTTATATGGAGTATAATTGATTTTCTTTTAAGTAAACACTTAGGAGTGGAATAGCTGGATCATATGATAGGTGTATTGTTTAACGTTTTAAGAAACTGTCAAACTGTTCTTTAAATTTAAAAATTTTAATTTTAAATTTTACATTGGCACTAGCACTATAAGAGTTCATTTATATCCCCATCAATGTTTGGTCAGTCAACTTTAGCCCTTCTAATAGATCAGTAATGGTATCTTACTGTTTTTTTAAAAATTTATTTTATTATTATTATTTTTACATGTCTTTATTGGAGTACAATTGCTTTACAATGTTGTGTTAGTTTCTGCTGTATAGCAGTGAATCAGCTATACGTATACATATATCCTCATATCCCCTCCCTCTTGAACCTCCCTCCCACCCTGCCTATCCTACCCCTTAGGTCATCACAAAACATCAAGTTGATCTCCCTGAGTGGCACTTTTTATAGAAATAGAAAAAAATCTTAAAATACAATCTAAATATGTTTAATTTCAGTATGTTTATGAAGTTTTCTGTTTTCTTATCATTATTGACCTTTAGTTGCATTCCACTGTGGTCAGAAAATATACTTGGAATGATTCCAATCTTCTTAATTTGTTAAGATTTGTTTGTAACTGAGCATGTCATCTATTCTGGAAAATATGCCATGTGTGCTTGAGAAGAATGCATATTCTTCTGCTGTTGGGTAAATGTTCTATATATATATATATATCTGTTAGTTCCCTTTGGTCTATAGTGTTGTTCTGGTCTGCTGTTTCCTTTTTGATTTTCTGTCTGAATGATCTATCAGTTATGGAGAGTGGCATGTTGAAGTCTTCTACTATTACTGTATTGCTTCTTCTTCTCCCTCAAGAGCTGTCCATGGTGCCTTGTATATTGAGGAGTTTTAATTTTGGGTATATATATACAGCTATATTTACATATATATATATCTGTAATTGTTATATCTTTCTGTTGAACTGACCCTTTTATCATTACCTCTCTTATGACAGTTTTTGACTTAAAGTCTCTTTTGCCTGACTTTGATCTCTTTTGGTTATTTGCATGGATTGTCTCTTGCCACATATTCACCTTCAGTCTATGTGTGTCATGAAATCTAAAGTGAGTCTCTTGTAGGCAATATGTAGTTGTGTCTTTTTTTTTTTTAATCCACTCAGGTACTCTACATATTTCAATTGGAAAGTTTAGTACATTTACATTTATAATCATATTGAAAGGTAAGGAATTACATTGCCATTTTGCTAATTGTTTTCAGTCTGTTTTATAGTTCTCTAGTTCCTGCCTTCTTCTGTTTTTTTCTTTGTGGTTTGGTGACTTTTCATGATGGTGTGCTTTGACTGTTTTCTCTTTATTTTTGTGTATGTACTATACTTTTTATTGTAGTTATGATAGAACTTGTATCAAGCATTTTATAGTTATGGCAGTCTGTAACAGAAGGGAAGTGTTATTAAGAAAACAACTACAAAATCATGCAGAAACTACATTTTATTCCTCCCCCAGACTTTAAGTGATTGATGTTAGAATTAAGTTCTTTATATATTGTTTCCATCAACTCTCTGTGATTATAGTTTTTTCTTATTCTCTGTCTTTTGATTTATAAATATTTATATTCTAGTGTTAAAAGCAAGTTATGTACCACTATTACAGTATTACAATATTCTGTATTTCTCTTTATATTTAGCAATCAGATTTATACTTTCATACATGAACATACCATTGTGTTGTTGTTTAGTGTTTTTTCATTTCAACTTGAATAATTCTTTTTAACTGTTTGGTAAAGTAGTGGTGATGAAATCCCTCCGTTTTCGCTTGTCTGGGAGATATATATATCACCTTCAGATATATCTTTTCTTCATTCTTAAAGGATAGTCCTGCCAGGTAAAGTGTAGGGTTTTTTTTTTTTTCATTGCAGTACTTTGGATACATCATCCGACTTTCTTGGACTTCAAGGTTTCTGCTAAGAAATCTGCTGCTAGCTTTACAGGGTCTTCCTTTGTAACAAGTCACTTTTTTCTTACTGCTTTCAAAAATTTTTTTTCTCTTTGTTTCTGAATTTTGATAATTTAATATAATGTGTCTTGGTGTGGACCTCTTTGGGTTCTACATATTAGGGAACTTTTGCGCTGTGTGAATCAAGATGTCCACTTCTCTTCCTACATTTGGGACTTTCTCAATCATTAGTTTTTTAAATAAGCTTTCTGCCCCTTTCTTCCTCTTTTCCTACTGGAAAAGCATTTATATATATAGATATGTGTATATATACATATATACACATATACACACACACACATACATACATCATCTGGCTTTGTGGCATATCATATGTCGGATGTTTTCCTCACTCTTTTCTTTTTGTTTTTCTAAATGGATAATTTCAAATGGAATGTCTTAGAGTTTGCTTATTCTGTGTTCTCCAAGAGTTTGCTTGACACTTTCCATTGAATTTTTAACTCAGTTATTGCGGAGCCCCAGAATTTCTGTTTGGTTGTGTGTGTGTGTGTGTGTGTGTGTATGTGTGTGTGTGTATTCTATTTCTTTATTAAACTTATCATTTTGATCATGAATAGTGTTCCTGATTGTGTTTAGTTGTCACTCTGTGTTCTCTCATAGGTCACTTAGCTTCAAGACAATTGGTTTTGCATTTTTTATCAAGCAGTTCATAGATCTCTATTTCCTTAGGGTCAGTCCTTGGAGCTTTATGAGTTTCTTTTGGTCGTGTCATGTTTGCTAGCTTCTTCCTGATCTGTGGAGGCTTGCATTGGTGACTGTGCATTTGAAAGAACAGACACTCCTTCCAGACTTTGCAGACTGGTTTCCACAAGTGAAGATCTTTTTCCATGTCCTTGAACCAATGGGACTGCTCTGAGATCATGGTCTAGCAAAGGTGGAGTCAGGTTATTGGGCTGCTTCTGGTGCTGCCGTTGGGTCTGTGGTCAGTGGGTCTATTAGCAAGGGTGTGAATGGGTGTGGTTTTCTCTGGATGCCTGGATGGGCAAGATTGCCTCCTTACTGTGGTAGAGTGGGTCTGGACCCATGTGGCAGGGCTGCTTCAGAGTCTGCACTCAGGTCTGCAGTTGGCCATCCTGTTACCAGGGTTGCCAATGGTTGTGGCTCCTTCTGGATCCCTGGGCAGAGAGGACTGCCTTCAAGAACTTCATGGTGCAGGGTTGGAGCCACAACATAGAGCTGAGTATGTGTCCCAGTTCTGTCTACAGTTGGCAGGCATGTTATTGGCATGGATGGGCATGGCTTCTCCTGAGTACCTTGGCAAATGGGACTGGTGGTAGGACCACAGACAAGCAAGGCTGGAACAAAGTCTACAGGGTGTTGAGGCTGATTTCAGGTCTGCAGCTACGACCACAATCAGCAGGCCTGCCACTGGCTTGTGTGGACCTGACTTCTCATGTTGGCCCTTCTTGGTCTTTGACTTCACCAGGGCTTTGCAAACTCCCATCTGGATTTCAGTGCTCCCTCAAGGGCACGGTTTTGTCCACGAATGACTGCCAAATCATTGTTTCTATGGGAGAATGTGTGTTGGGGACATCCTATTGTGTTATCTTGCTGATGCCAGATAGGAATATGGAATTAGTACAGTGACAGTAACAAAATCAATTACTATTACTCCTTGGCATTTTCTATGACTCCTGTCTCAGAAGAAAAACCTCTAAAAGCAAGTCAGTAAACTCAGCTGTCTTGTAAACTCCCGCCGAGAACTTATTCTCTCCCAGGTTCATTGACAAATCGTGGGGTTTCAAGAGAGATGGCTAGGACCTGCCCCCACTCCTATGACTCTCTGAGCTTTCTTAACTGATGTTCTTTCCCACGTAGGTCACCTAAGACATTCTTGCTATTTTTGCCATCAAAAATTATCAGGAAAATAGAATGTAAAACCTTAAAAGTGAACTAGTTTTAATGTCTATATTTCTTCTCTCAAGCTCCCATCTGTCTACAGGGTGGCATGCACTCATGGATCCAGCCCTCATGATTTTTCTTAACTAAATCACTTGAGGATTGGCTCCTGGGAAAGAAAACTATTCAGACCATTAACCTCACAAGGCTCAGGATGGATTTCTAACTTTCTCTGGATGATAGGTCTCAATTCTCTCATAGTCCATGTCCCTCTTGGTCGTTTCTGTTCTTCATATCTCTGCACTCAGGTTTGAGTGTCCACACATCATGCAGTTTCTTTGGGCTCTGTAGTCCCAGGCTCCTAAGTGTGAAATTCACTTCTCCAACCAACCTTAAAATACATGTTCCTGGTATTCAGCCACTGCAGATGATCTGTCTTGGGCTCTGTAGTTTCCTGGCCCCTAGATAAGGAATTCACATTTCTGATCAACCTCAAAAGTATATATTGTTGGGATTCAGGCATTCCAAATTGATCCTACAAATCCTTCTGGATTTCTCTTCAGAAACTTGCTCACGAAAATGCAATTCTGACAATAGCTGTCAAACTCTCTCCATGCCCCACTCCTGAAAAAAGAAAAATTTTTACACTTTTCAAACTTTTTCATGTCACAGATGTGATATGTTGTTTCCATTTGCCAAGCCAGGATCATGAATACTCACTGGCTTTGTTGTTTGTTTGTTTGTTTGTTTTTCTTAGGATTTGTGCGTCTGGCTGAAGGAAATGGACACTGCTCAGGGCGAGTAGAAGTGCATTCTGGAGGAGGCTGGACCCCAGTGTCTGATGGGAATTTTACACTCCCCACTGCCCAGGTCATCTGTGCAGAGCTGGGATGCGGCAAGGCAGTGTCTGTCCTGGGACACAGGCCCTTCGGAGCATCAGAGGGCAGGGTCTGGGCTGAAGAGTTCAGGTGTGAAGGGGAGGAGCCTGAGCTCTTGTCCTGCCCCAGAGTGCCCTGTCCAGGAGGCACTTGTCATCACAGTGGAGCTGTTCACCTTGTCTGTTCAGGTGAGATGCACATCAGGACTTTAACCTTCCTGCATACCCTTTTCAGGTGAGAAAAACATGAGATTTTACTGAAATCCTGTCTTCCTCTACCAGCATACACGGAAGTTCGGCTCATAAAAAATGGCACCAATCAGTGTGAGGGGCAAGTGGAGATGAATATTTCTGGACGATGGAGAGCACTCTGTGCCTCCCAGTGGAGTCTGGCCAATGCCAATGTTGTCTGTCATCAGCTCGGCTGTGGAGTTGCCATCTCTACCCCCAGAGGACCATATTCTGTGGAAGGAAGTGATCAGATATGGAAAGCCCAATTTCATTGTTCTGGGGCTGAGTCCTTCTTGTGGAGTTGCCCTGTGACTGCCCTGGGTGCTCCTGACTGTACCCATGGAAACACAGCCTCTGTGATCTGCTCAGGTAAGAGATAGGGAAAGGCTAACTGGTACTCAGGATGCTCCTGGAGTGAAATGTCCCCAAGAGCAAAGAGTGAGGGAAAACTGGCTTCAAAAGGTAGAAATTTCATGGTTGAAATGGTTCCTTTCACTGCTTATTCATTTTGCAAGTCAGGGTGAGACATGTTAAGAGCAATAATTCTTTTTTACTTTTTTTCTTTGTTTTTGTTTTGTTTTTAATTTTTTGGCTGTGCCGCAGCATGCAGGATCTTAGTTCCCTGACCAGCGATTGAATCCACACCCCCTGCAGTGAAAGCAGGGACTCAACCACTGGACTGCCAGGGAAGTCCCACTAATCCTTTTTTAAATAAACATTATTATTTAATTACATATACTCATAGAGAACAATGTATAAGCAATAATTGTATACCTCAGACAAGGTATGGGTCCCCTCTGAACCATTTGAGAATTACTTATATACATCAGGTTCTTTTTTTTTTTTTTTTTTTTTAAATTTACCTTGACTTTTTAATTATCACCATATGAACAACCAAAATAATTAGAATACATAAGAAAGGGTAATATTAAACCCCACTTTACTAGAGTTGGTTTCTTGACACATTAACTCATTTTTTAATAGAAAAGGGATAGTGCATCTCAGTTTGCTTACAAGCTAGGAGATCACTTTGAATTCTGCACTTCCTAACTGCAAACAGATATAGCACTTATAACAGGTTATAAATAAACTGGTTTTCAAGCATAGAGCCAGCCCCAACAATAATAATACACTATTTAAAAAGACCTAAGGCAATGAATTCCATTTCCAATGGAAAAAAAGAACTGTGCAAACAAGCTTAAAACTACTTTTTTTGTGCCAGTGTTATAAAATGTAGCTTTTAATAAAACCTTGACCCAAATGCCAGCAACTTCAGAAAAGAATTTGGGTGGGGGGAAGAAGTTATTTCATTTAGGAAAAACAACCACTATCTTTTTCCTAATCTTCGACATACACAATTTAAACATATAAGCTGCTGTAACACTTTACACAATTCCTATGTACTGGAGCAATAACAAGATCTAAATACAATTATATTTTTGAACACTGGGTCAAGGCTTTACATAAAAATACCATCCTACTTTTCCCCCTAAGTTTCTAAAATATCACATACTTTTCCCCAACATCTGCAGCCATTCAGGAATTTTTAGGAAACTTTTGTGCATGATCTTAATTCCTAATCCCTGGCTCTTTGGGCTCAGTGACAAAAGATCAAAACCACCAAAAATGATGGTTCACTTGAAGTCAGATGAGAGACCCTGGCTCAATTAGTCTCGTAGGACGAAAGCAGTGCTGCATCAACTGGCTCCATGCAGGAGGGGCACGTGAAGGATCTCATCAACCAGTCATCTATACAGTCCAGGTGATAGATGTGCATGCACGGCAGAAATCGAATTGGGTCCCCATAAACAAAGTCCATCATACAGATCACACACTCCCGGATCTTTTTTTCTGATCCATCTCTTCCAGGGTCATAAACTCCTTTAGGCAGATGCTGTATAAGGCCTATTCTTTGAGCTATCCTAATTTGTTCCTCTTCAGTCAGCTGAGTTGCCAGGCGAGTCTGGCTAGGTGTTGGATGATAGACCGGAACTGGAACTTGTTCCTGATATGGCGGCGGCGGCTCCTGATCCGGCTCCGTCCCCTCGCCAAAGCTAGCCCTGTCGGACTGAGACTCGTGAAGCAAGGAGATGTCACCCGAAGTGGGGGACTTGAGGCAGTTCCCCATCTTCCGGGGCTGGGGTGTGTGATCTGTGCGATGTTTTGACAGTCTACTCCCATCAGGTTCTTTTACTAGTTTCCTCAGCATGTATTTCTTAAGTACAAAGATAGTCATTCAAATTCAGGAAATTTTAATTTCTCACAATATTAATAACTGATTACACTGAAACACATCTGAGCCTGAAGTTATTTGCTTTTTGTTTGGTTTTGTTGTTATTGTTGATGGGGTTTAATTACAAATTTAATATTTTTAATAAAATCGGGATAATTCAGATTTCTCATGGTTCTTGTATCATTTCAAGTGGTGTTTTTCAAAGAATTTTTCTAGTTTCGCTAAATATTCAAAAATCTTGGCAGAGAGGGAATGACATCAGCATCATGGTGGTGTAAAATGTCCCTCCTTTTTGTCCCTCTTTTTAAAAAGTAATTTACCATACATTCATGATCAAAAGTGCCTCTGTGAATATCAAAAAACCAAACAACCCAATCAAAAACTGGGCAGAAGATCTACATAGACATTTCTCCAAAGAAGACATGCAGATAAGATGCTCAACATTGCTAATTATTAGAGCAATGCAAATCAAAACAACAATGAGGTACCACCTCACACTAGTCTGAATGGCCATCATTAAAATGTCTACAAATAATAATTGCTGGAGAGGGTGTGGAGAAAAGGGAGCCCTCCTACACGGTTGGTGGGAATGTAAATTGGTGCAGCCATTATGGAGAACAGTATGATAGTTCATTAAAAAACTAAAAATAGAGCTATCATATGATACTGCAATCCTACTCCTGGGCATATATCAGAAAAGATGAAAACTAATTTTAAAAGATACATGCACCTCAGTGTTCATAGCAACACTGTTTATAATAGCCAAGACATGGAAGCAACATAAATGTCCATCGACAGATGAATGGACAAAGAACATGCGGTATATATATATATATATATATATATATATATATATATACACAATGGAATATTACTCAGCCATGAAAAGGATGAAATAATGCCATTTGCAGAACATGGATGGACCTAGAGATTATAATACTAAGTGAAGTAAATCAGACAGAGAAAGAGAAATATCATAGGATATCTGTTTATGTGGAATCTAAAAAGAAAATGATACAAATGGACTTATTTGCAAAACATAAATAGTCTCATAGATATAGGAAACAATCTCATGATTAACAAAGGGGAAATGAGGAGGAGAGGAAGGGATAAATTAGGAGTTTGGGGTTAACAAATATACACTACTATATATAAAATAAACAAAAAGGACCTGCTGTATAGCACAGTTTTATATATGTATCTGAATCACCTTGCTGTACACCTGAAACTAACATAACATTGTAAATCAGCTCTACTTCAATAAAAAAAAGTACCTCTCCAAAGTTGTGGGATGAAGTATTTTTATGCCAAGGACCCAGGAGAATGTTAACCCATCTGTGCATCCAGTAATAGGCAGACAGACCTTGGTACAGAGTGTGGACCCAGCAGGAGTTAGTGAAACTGCCCCAGCTCCTCTAGACCATGGTCAGGGAAAACCTGGAGAAACCTGAAGAGTGCTGACTTGGGCAGACAGCTACACGAGAGAAACTTTGCAGAAGTCCAAGATTCCTGAGGAGAGATTTTAGTACTCCATCGGAGGAAAAAATGTGCAAGTTTGAATGACTACAGAGGCTAAGGGGACTTTGCCAGTGCTGTCACTGGCCCCAAGGTGACACAATGCACAGCAGAAGTAAATGGAGGGGCCCTTCCCGTGGGAGAAAAAGAGAGCAGTGAGTGGGTGAGTGAGTGCCCAGAGACCCAGCTGTGTGCCATGCTGCTGGAGAAAGCTGCTTCTTTCTAGCAGCACCAAGAGTGCTGAGGCAGGACCTTTAAGACTGGGAGGAGAGAGGAATAGGAAGGATTAAGAATGTCAGAGGGCATAAAAGGATGTTCTTGTTGACTGTGATCAGGACTTGAGCAGGAAGCCCACCCACGAGCCTCTGGGGGAGCCTCACCTGAGAATCCCCCTCTCTGGGTATATAGGCACCCCTAACGCCCTGAGATCTAAACCCACACCTATCTCCACTCTGCAGATGGCTCCTTGTGTGTGCGTTTCCACATGCATTGGTGAGAGCAAACTCCAGTAAATGAAGTTCTCTCAGAAAAATATTCTTAGAGCCTGTGGCAGGGAGCAACCACAAAACAGCTATAGCACAACCTTCTGTAAAACCAAAGAGAGGTTCACAGCAGCCAGCCTGGTGAGTTGTAAGAACCAGAGAAGACATAAAAGCTTAAGAATTCTGCTACAAGAGGGAGCAAGAAATGTGGAACAAGTGTATCCGTACAGGGTCAGAGAAAAGTATGTACTACCTGAAGATAATTAGTAAAGATTTTGGGATAAGGGATGTTGTCTGCTTCTCAAATGTAAAAGCAGCAAGGCAAAACTCCCAGGAACGTAAAGAATGAAGGAAAGATGTCATCACCAAAAGGTAACATTAATCTTCCAGAACTGACAAAGGCATGTGTCAATAACATGCATTTTGTGATTTAGATTATAAAGAATCCAACATAGCTTTTTTAAGGAAACTGTTCACTGTTTCTTCTATGGTCCAAGTGTCCTGGTTAACAGGGCTCCACCTCCTTGGCTGACCTTGAATTGTGTTTTGTGTTCTCTGAGGCCTGTGTGTCTGGCAAAATCTCTGATGAGCTTTTCAGAGTCTCAGCTATTACCTTTGAATTGACAAAGTCCTCAGGGAAGTGGCTTACCTTTCCCTTTACTTCTCTCTGAGAGCTTGGCTCCAAAAATTCTCACTGGCTTGGTAGTTCTACAATCATATTAAAAGTACTGATACTTTCTTGTTTTTCTAAAGTCATTCGTGGTGCAATGGTTGACTTAAAACAGGAATTGTGGTATTGTTAGAAGCAGAACTCTCTGTGGAGAAGGTGAACTCTAAAATTATGATAACTTTACTGCTAAGTTACAGCTTTCATCTCAGAACCCATCACTAGGTTATTTTTTAGCTTGATTCAATTTCCTCTTCTTCAGCCCTCCCAATCATTTGATCATTCCTTTTTCTGCAGGAAACCAGACCCAGGTGCTGCCCCAATGCAACCACTCCCTGTCTGAACCAGCAGGCTCTGCAGCCTCAGAGGAGAGCCTCGCCAATTGCTCAGGTGAGGGTCCCACAGGACCAGAGGACCCTTCTCATTCCCTGTGTCAAGGCCCCATTGTCCCATTTCTCTCTCCTCAGACAGCAGACAGATCCGCCTGGTGGACGGGGGCAGTCACTGCGCCGGGAGAGTGGAGATCCTTCACCAGGGCTCCTGGGGCACCATCTGTGATGATGGCTGGGACCTGGACGATGCCCACGTGGTGTGCAGGCAGCTGGGCTGTGGAGAAGCCCTCAGTGCCACAGGGTCTGCTCATTTCGGGGCGGGATCAGGGCCCATCTGGCTGAATGACCTGAACTGCGCAGGAAATGAGTCCCACGTGTGGGGGTGCCCTTCCCAGGGCTGGGGGCGGCACAACTGCAGACACAAGGAGGATGCGGGGGTCACCTGCTCAGGTGTGTGCTGCACACTGTCCACAGGCTGGGGGAGGGGGTGGGGGCATGGAGGAGGGGGGTTCTGAGCCCCGAGGGAGAGTTGTTGAAAGGGCCAGAGAAGGATGCTTCCTCCCATGCAGCCTGTCTTCCTAGTAGATGTGAAGATTATATGCTTTCACTTCCTCCTGCAGCAGCTGAGGTTCTGGTCCCTTCTTCTCAGCAATATTTCCTGGCAGAGCCATTTTTTAAGTTTCCACTTGAAAGCAGGTTTCTCTCTTCAGTTACCTATGGTACTAAAATATTGAGATCCTATTGGTATTTTAATGTAATTAATTTTAAAAAGCACGAATTTATTATTTACAGTTCTGTATGTTAGAAGAATGGCAAGGGTCTTAGTGGGCTAACATCCAGGTGTCCACAGGGCTGCGTTCTTGCTGGAGGCTCTGAGGAGGATTCCTTTTCCCAGCCTCTTCTAGTTTCTAAAAGTGCCCTGCATTCCTTGGCTCAGAGCCCTCTTTCTTCCTCTTCAGACAGAAAACAGTGACTCTTCTGACTGTTCTTCCTTAGTCACATTTCCCTCTGACTGGAGCTGGGAAAGGTTATCCATTTCTAAGGATAGTGGGTCTAAGGATGTGATTAGACTGGGCTCATGTGGTTAATCCACAGTATTCCAGCTGAATCTCAGCATCCCAAACCTTATGTTAATCATATTTTTAAAGTGATTTGTGACAGGTAAGGTAACATATTCACAGGTTCCTGGGATTGGGATGTGGACATTTGTGTGTCCATTATTCTGCCTCCCTCCCCAATATCCACACCACATCCCTTTCACACACTCTTTTAGAGGTTTTGTTGGGAAGCAGGATTCTGCTTCCCCTCCCTGCAAAGTTCACACCCAGTTGGTCTTCCTCTCAGGTCGTATCCATTACATCATTGTGATAGAAATAGGAAAAGAGTATAAATGTACAAAATCAAGAAAAAAGGGAGGCAAATTTCAGTCTTGTTACCTAGTGGGTGTCTCCTCATCTGGGTCAGGGATGAGTGTCACAATTTCTGGGAGAGAGGGAAACCCAGAGCACTGAGTGGAGGGCTCACTGTGTCCTGTTTCCCCCTTTCAATCTCAGAGTTCCTGGCCCTCAGGATGGTGAGCGAGGACCAGGAGTGTGCTGGGTGGCTGGAAGTTTTCTACAACGGGACCTGGGGCAGTGTCTGCCGCAGCCCCATGGAAGACATCACCGTGTCCATCATCTGCAGACAGCTTGGCTGTGGGGACAGTGGAAACCTCAACTCTTCTGTTGCTCTTAGGGAAGGTTCTAGACCCCGGTGGGTAGATGGAATCCAGTGTCGGAAAACTGATACCTCTCTCTGGCAGTGTCCTTCTGATCCTTGGAAATACAGTTCATGCTCTTCAAAGGAGGAAGCCTATGTCTTGTGTGCAGGTGACTTACTGTCTTTTTCTGTGTGTCTGTCACAAACTTGTAGGATGCTGTTAGTGTGATTTTATATTTTCCAGTCAAAGTGATTAGCTTCAGTTGAGTCTAAAACATGTATGTGTGTGCATCTGTGTATGTGTGTGTTTGTATTTGTTGTGGGCTGTGGAGACAAGTAAACAAGTAAATAGATAATTTGTGTTAGTGATAAGATGCAGTGGATGTCTCAGGCCATTACATAATGAGGCCTCTGTTTTCACTTGTCGTTTGTACTGAGCCAAGGCCCTTAGATAATTTTGTTTGGGGACAAGACCAGCTCCAGCTGCCCCTGATCCAGCACTTCCCATTGTTTGCTCCTGCAGGAAGGAGACCTAAGAGCTGTCCAACTGCGGCCCCCTGCACAGGTACACCAGCCCCTCCCTCCTCCCCTGTGACTCTCAGGGGCTCCTTCCTTGCCATCAGGGGCAGTAACAGGTGGTACTGCTGTCTTTTCAGACAAAGACAAGATCCGACTCAGGGGAGGGGACAGCGTGTGCTCAGGGCGGGTGGAGGTCTGGCACAGCGGCTCCTGGGGCACAGTGTGTGATGACTCCTGGAGCCTGGCAGAGGCCGAGGTGGTGTGTCAGCAGCTGGGCTGTGGCCATGCCCTGGAAGCCGTGCGGGACGCGGCATTTGGCCCTGGAAATGGGAGCATCTGGCTGGACGAGGTGCAGTGCGGGGGCCGGGAGTCCTCCCTGTGGGACTGTGCTGCGGAGCCCTGGGGGCAGAGCGACTGCAAGCACGAGGAGGATGCTGGCGTGAGGTGCTCTGGTGAGTGGAGGGGCTTGGGATGTGCTCTGGTTGAGCTGGGGCAGCGCTGGGGCAATGGGCTGGGCTGGGGTGTGGTGGGATTTGTATTCAGAAAGCACCCAGGAGCTGTAGCTCTGATCTCGGACGGGGGAGCTGGGAGGACTCAACACTGATGCTGTGGTGACTGGGGGGTGATTTTAGGGCTCAGGAGGGAAGAAGGGCTGCCCTGCATCCTGGCCAATTCCCATGCTCCAAACTTCTGTCTTTCTCTTTAGGTGGAAGAACAACTTTGCCCCCCACTAGAGCAGGTACTGTGCCATGATCCACTGGCAGGGGAGATATTCAGAGCCCTGGGACCTGCTGTGTGGACTCTCTGACAGAATTAGCCACTCAGGAAAGGAAAGATCCTGAGAAACCAGGGCATTTTCCTTGGGAAACTCCCCCTGCCTTGGTTCACGGGACCAGAAGTTTCTCATGTCCATGGGCCAAGGGAGGCTGGTTCCTGTGCTGCAGGATCTAAGGCTTTCCTACCTGCCCATGAGGGTCGCTCCTCATCAACAAGGTGCTGGTCCCAGGGCTTGTTCGATGCTCTGGTCTTCTGAAGCAGGAGGAAAGGAGTGAAGCTGGGAGCCTGGTCCTCAGAGGCTGTCTCAGCAGGGAGGCTCCCTGATAATCTCTGGCTCTCCCTCTGCCCACACTGGCTAGAGTTGAGTTGAATCATCTCAGGACAAGACCTAATAGAGCCCAGTCACTGTCAGTCCAGTTGTGTCTGAGGCTGGGACTTCATTGTCCAGAGCTCCCTGCAAATGCTGGCATAGGGAGTTTCCGTGTGTCCAGGACCTTCACCAAACCCTCTTGCCTTGTTCTCCTTAGGGACTAGACCAGAATCAAATCCTGTTCCTGGCATCTTCTCCCTGCCTGGGATCCTCTGCCTCATCCTGGGGGCCCTTCTCTTCCTGGTCCTCATCATCCTGGTGACTCAGCTGCTGAGATGGAGAGCAGAGCGCAGAGGTGGGCTGCAGGGGGTACTGAGTACCATGGAAAGTGTGTGGAGACAGGAAATGGGGCCAGGTGTGAGGAGGGGAAACCTGGGCCAGGTCTCTCTTCTTACCCCCATGAATCTGCAGAACTCCATCTGCTGCATCTTAAACTCTAAGGGCTGAATATACAGAGGTTCTTAGGATTGGGTTGTGAACACTCATAAGTCATGGCCTCTTCTGTGAGACCAGAAAGAGTCAGGGTTGAGCTGTGGGTTCAGGGTCACACAAGGGCAGAAGGAGCAGACAAGGTGCATGGGGTGGGAGACTCTGCAGAGGTCCCAGCAGCCCTGAGGGTTTTTCTACACATGAGCCTCGGGGAGATGGAGGGTTAGCCTGCTTGTTCAGGGTGTCTAGGGTGCAGTCTCTAACCTGCTGGTGGTTTCTCAGCCTCACCCAGTGTAGAAGATTCTCTTGCTGAGGCTGTGTACGAGGAGCTTGATTACCTTGTGACAGCGAAGGAGCATCTTCTGGGCAGCACAGGTGGGTGTCTCTGTCCTGTCCTCCTGGGACCTCTGGTTGTCAGCCACCACTTGCTGTGAGCTGTTTTCCCAGCATCTTCAGACCCCACATCTGCCCCAGGTTCACAGCAGCAGACCTTCCAAAGGCGGCAGGATGGCCTCTCTGGAGCCCCTGTGAGCTCCCAGCCTCCCTCTACAGGGCAGGAGCCAAGCCTGTCCCCCATTTCTTCTCAGCCTTAACACAGGTCCCATGGGTGTGGGGAGGGTCATTCTGTTTGTTGTGTGATGTTTTCCCCACACTAGGGTTTCCATCAGATGACCTGGTGACTAAACTGCCATATTACACCGGAGATGGTGAGGACCACGGTGACTATAGATGTGCTGCAGGTAGTATAGGTGGACCTGCCTCACTGGGTATTGGGGGTAGGAAAATTCCCCTGATAGGGATGAGATCCAAGGGGAACAATCTTCCTTTGGGACTAGAGGGATCCCTTGTTTCCAGATGAGGTCTGTCCTCCCCTTTCTCTGGCTTTTCTGTGATGTCTCATGTTGGGGCTGGGCTCTCTGTGTCCAGAATGACCCTCATTCAGTCACAACAAGCCCACATTGTTTTAAAAAATAATATCTGGGAAGCATAATTTGTCAAAATATTTTAATACTGCTCATTGGTGTAAGTGTTGCTTTGAGATATGTAGTTTTTAAAAATATCTTTATTAGTTTGAGATTTGTAGTTTTAATAAAGAAATACTGAGATTTAAAAAATCATTTTTTGGTTTATGGGCACATCAAAATGAAATACAACTTTAGGAAAAAATCTTTTGAAACAAGGAGTGAGTGATATCTCTATTTCACTGTTCAGAAACTCTGGGTAATAAGGGATCGTAGGTATTTCCCAAACCGACCCATCTACTGTGCTTTCACCTGAACCCCTTGTCTTCCCTTGGAACCCCCAGATGAGAGGACTGATGCCCCTGGTGAGGGTTATGATGATGCTGAAGAGGTACCCGTGCCTCGGGCTCCTGCTGCTTCTATGATGAACCAGGGGGACCCGCCCCCAGAGGAGGAAGATGGGATGAGGGCCTCTCAGACAGGTGAGTGGGGTTAGCTGATCTCCTGTAATCTTTGGTCTCTGTCCTGGAAAGGGTGAATTTGAGCTCTCAGTGCCCATCCTTCCTGGAGATTCCAAATTTGGATGACCTCATGTGTGTGACAGCATCACCTCTAACATACGCCATCTTTAATGCTGCAAGACACCTTGGGAGGGAGGAATCACTCTGTTCTTGGGATCTATGTCTCCAAATTGTGCAACTTTATGTGTGATGTGCTTGCATTAAGACTTATAGATTAGGGAATTTCCTGGTGGTCCAGTGGTTAGGACTCTGAGCTTTCACTGCCAGGGCCTGGGTTCAATCCTAGCGGGAGGAGGGGAGCGACTAAGATGTGGCACCACTGCCAAAAAAAAAAGCAAAAGACTTCATAGATTAATTGAGCATATTTACTGACTCCAAAAATGGAACAACTATTTTGATAGCATCTTTGTGTTGTCTCGTACATGAAAGGTAGTTAGAGGTTTAAAAAAAGATACTGCAGTATTAGAATTTGTGAAGCATTTTGATAATTGAAGCTGCGCTCTGTTCACCTGTTGTCACTAACATGTACAAAGTCTATGATATATGGTGACCTTAAATATAAGCCATGGTGATGGATCATAGGCTCAGAATTTGTGGGCAGCTAACGGCAAATCTGCTCCAGATGTTTCAGTGACCAGGAGAAAGCGCTCATTCTCTGGAAAAGAGTAATTCTCCATCTGAGGGTCTGTGTGGTGCCTGGGGAGGGGCCATCTGTGGATGCTGCCTGTGATAGTATTTGTGGGCATTTGGGAACACAAGTCAAGGCGACTAAGAGCAGAGTTGGATTGTCAGTGAGGAACTGAGGTTTTTCCTGTCTCTGGTCTTCCTCTCATTCTAAATTCACATCTGTCATTTGTGAAAGGAGAAAATCTTAAATTTGTTTTTATGATTCTTACCATTCTTTGGGCCATCTCCTTGCAGATTGTATAAGCCAGGAAGCAGGTCTTCACAGAGCTCCTGTATTGGCCACAGATGTCTTATTATCCACAGATTCCCAGAAAAGCTGAGGCCCCAGATCCAGATACTGATAGGACAGCCCTGACATATCTGTGCTGTAACTGATGTGAAATAGCCTGAGCCCTGCTGAGCACAACCTGGGTCCCCAGGGATGCTTTGTCATCACCGCTTACTTGACTTGCTTCCACCACAGGGCCTGTCTGGTCCCTTTGTCTCAGTTCTAATCAAACTTCTCTTTGCTATTTCAGGCTCTTCTCTGTGCTTCTCTAGAGAGGCAGCTGATCCTGGGAAAGGAGAAGAGAGCCCCCGTCTGCTCCAGGGAGAGAGAGGGGACCCTGGGTATGATGACGTTGAACTAAGTGCCCCTGAAACAGCCACAGTGGCTTTCCCATGATGTTATATTAAATGTGAGATGAGGCCCCAGATATTCTAACTGCCTGTATTCCAATAGAGTGTTGCTGATCTGTAATTGGGTTATATGGAAATTGCTGTAAATGAAATGTTTTGAATAAAATAACTTTTTGCTTTGTTGATAATTTAATGTTCATGTCAAATGAGGATTGGTCCTCAAGGGAAATGCAAGGTGAGTAAGCTAACTTTTTCTTTCACCTCCCTCAAAGGCTAATGAAGGCATGACTTCGCCCAAGCTCAGAAATGCTCCAGGTCACTCTTATTTAGACAAAGAACTCTAAACTTGGTCCACACTCACACCCTCGTTCCTAACAAAACAAACTCATGGAAAAAACTCAATCCTGAACATTCCTGTATGCTCTTCTCTGAGATGTCACATCACCTGTTTTTAACCAGTCTTGGGCACCAGATTGGGTGTGAGTTTCTAAGTCGAGGGTGGGAGGTTAGTTGGTGGGAGAGGATGAATACCGCTTTCCTTATCCTGCCTAATTTTTCATGGGTCAATTAAAAATCTAATTCTACATAATTACCTTTTCCTTTTCCCACTCTAATTCCCCAAGTTAGCCTCTCCATGTATTCCTCTAGCCCATCCAGACTTCTCCTCGCTCTTCTCTCATGTCTAGTTGACTATCCAATGCTTTTACATTCAGTCTTTCCTCTCCATCACTTCTTATTTCTTATTTTCTGTAGAAGTGGCCAAAGATTATATTTCCAATACACCCCATTACACTGTGAACACGTGGAGGGGCTGCTGAACTCATACAAGAACTGAGAGTGGTGGCCTGGTTATGAGCTGAGCCTAATCTGTTACTTAGTTGGTGGCTCTGGATGCTGTCTGGGGGTCCAACCTACTCACCATTGCAATGTTTGTAAATTTTGGCTGGGCATGGGGATTGGAAGATGCCCAGGGTTTCTCCCCATGCAGCTCACATGGCCATTTGCCATTGGTAAGTGATGAAATAAATGACAGAGTAAAATATACCCACCAAGAATATTATATTTTATTTCTGATGCATGGTGTTAATGAAGCCAACATAGCTGGTTACTATAATTTTGGATGATAAAAATCATATACAATTAAGGGAGAGGTGGGTAGGACAAGATTTACCACCCAGATCTGGGAGAGTTCCAGGATGAGCCTGTTATGCATTGGGTGCTCAAGAAGCAGCCAGGATCCGATAAAGAGACTTTCAGAGTGTTTAGATCAGGAAGATCAGAGCATCATTCCAAGTGACCCATGTTGCTTGTGAAGGGACCTTTTGTGAGGAGTGGTTTTGGAGGGTTTATCATTCCAGGGTCTGCCACAAAAGCCAGAATGCTTAGTAGTAATTATGACAAGGCAGCCAGAATGTCATGTGGAGGAAGAATTTATAGGAAATTCTTTCTTATTAACAGTGCAGTTAGTATATTAAGCTTGGAGGCTTGTCCCATGTTATTTGGAAGGACCCACTGGAAGTCCCTAGATTTTCCTGAAACCTCACAGACACTTAACACCCATAAATACTTTATTCTAGGCAGAGTAGAGAAAGTTGCAAAGGCAATAAAATGTCAGGGATTATGTTACATACTAAACTTTCAATGTAATAACCTGTGTGGCAGGTAATAATATGATTCCTACAGGGAAAAAAGGTTGCAAGTTTCCCTAGGGCAGCATCACCAGGCATCACCATCAGAGAATGTGTCAAACCCTCCACAGAATTGGTCATTTCATTGATAACTGCACAAAGAAGCTAGGCAGAGAGGATTCTGAAGTTGTGCAGGATAGGTGTCTAATACAAGTTTACTACAAGGTCAGAACAAGATGATAAAACTTGGCACAGTCAGATATTATCAATCTAGAGTCCCAATTTTTGGCTTGGGTGACATGGCTTAAATGAAATTCTCTCTCTTTTTTAAAATTTATTTATTTATTTATTTATTTATTTATTTATTGGCTGAGTTGGGTCCTCGTTGCTGCATGCAGGCTTTCTCTAGTTACTGCAAGCAGGGGCTCCTTTTCATTGTGGTATGCAGTCTTCTCATTCCAGTGGTTTATCTTGTTGCGGAACATGGGCTGTAGGCGTGCCGGCTACAGTACTTGTGGCTTGCAGGCTCTAGAGCACAGGATCCGTAGATGTGGCACATAGGCCCAGTTGCTCCATGGCATGTAGGATCTTTCTGCACCAGGGATCGAACCCATATCCCTTGCACTGGCTTCCGTGTACCACTAGGGAAGCCCTGGAATTCTTTCTTTTAAGTAATAAATAAATCTGTAGTTGCGGTGCCCTCAGATTTGATATTTTCCTCGCTTCATATGAACTCCTAAGACTGCAGTACCACCATGGATGTATTATTAAACAAGGCCAAGTGAATCACAGAACATTCCCCAAATCAAGCCTTAATAAAAAAAAGTAGGCACAAGCAGAAAATCTATCTTTAGAGGGGCCCCAAAGTGTCAGCTGTATCTTCTAACCATCCTTTTTCCACACTGGGACACAGATGAGCTCTAATTATGCAGACGGTACAAATTAGCTCAAAAGAAGCCATACAGGTTTCCTTTTCGCAAAATTTTTAGACTTTACTATTCATGTAGGTAAAGAACGTATGTGATTAATGTCCACCACCTTGTAAATTATATTCCATGAATCAAACCAAGTTTATTTATTTTTGTTGATCTTGATTGGATGGTTATATTCTGATAAAATACTTAGATAAGAATTTCCTTGGGTGTCTTCCATCTAATGAATCCCATCGGAATGCTTTGAAGGAGGGCTGGTTGAGGTTAACACTGCCCTAAAGTGCTGGAACAAGGATTCAGCCAATTTACCTCCTTCTGTCCTGGCCCCAACCCTGTCCTCTCACCAGAGCACCTCACTCCAGCATCCTTCTCGTGTTGTGGTTCATCTGCCCCCAGGGGTCCCTAGCAGGAGCCCACAGGGAGTTCTCCCTGCCCTTGCAGTGCACCTCCTCCAGCCAGATGCTCCTGTTTCCAGGGCCCTTCCTAGGTAATTTTCCAGTTCAGGGAAGCATTTCTAAATTTAGATGAGAACCAATTAATCTCAATCTCTGTTTGAATAAATGATCCAACAGAAGAAGAAAACATCATATGCAGATGATCCCTTAAGAGGAAGAAAAAACTTCAACTGGAGGGAATCCAAAGATTTGCTACGGCCAACTCTGGATCAATAGCAGATGGTGCCAAATGACCTTAGTAGCAGCTCTGCTACCATTTCCAAGATTACCTTCTGTTTTCTACTCCATTTACCCAGGATTACAAAGGAGTGGAGGTTAACGGCATAGACTCCAGAATCAGACAGCTTGGCTTCACAATACTGCATTTGCTAGCTGGGTAAACCTGGATGAAGTTTTAACTTGGTTTTCCTCTCTGTAGAATAAGGATGTTAATAAAAACTCTATCTTATAGGATTGTTGTGATGATTACATGAATTATTACATATAATCACTGGCAATATTCCTTGTACATGAAGGGCTTGCAAAGTGCTTTTTCCTTAAGCACATTCCCGTCCCCCCTCATGGTAGCACCTTCAATAGCCCCTAATTCTGTTGCATTGCCACTTCTCCTTTAACCTACACTGGGGCTTCATGGAATGCTTCCTCTGACCAATTGACTTCAAAAAAACTTCAAGTTTGCATTGTAGATGGTTCTGATGATATGTGGGCATTACCTGAAAGTGGATAAACTCAGTATTTTAGAATCCCTCAACACTGGTCCTTCCAGGCAGTGGAAAAGGAAATCCTTTCAGTGGACAGAACTTTGAGTACAGAATTTAGTTGTCTATTTTGCTTGCAAGGAGGAAAGGTCATAAGTTATGAATCTATACTGATTCATGAATAATGGCTAATCACTTGGTGGATGTTCAGAGAGTTAGAAAGAATAAGATGGAAAGATTGAGACAAGGAGTTGGAGAAGAGGTGTGCAGATAAACCATTTGCAAGGGCACAAAGTATGAAGATATCTGTGTCCCACATGAATGCTCACCAAAGTCATTATCATAGAGGTGGTGCTCAAAAATCATTTTGACAAGATAACATGCTCTGTGGAGGGCAATCAACTGCTTTCCCAAGCTACTTCACTGCTTGCTCATTGACTTGTGAACCACGTGGCAATAGCGTGAAGAATATAAGTTATAAATGGGCTTAGCCATTTGTCTTTCCCTCGTCAAATCTGATCTGGGTCCAATTTTGGTGAGTATCAAACCTGATCATTGCAGAACCCAAAGCCTATTTTCTGATATTACACTGCATTCTTGGAGATGAACCTGTTCGCAGGCTGACTTCATTAGATCTCTTCCATCATGGATAAGAATGTGGTTAGCTTCCTTAGTAGAATAGACCCTTATTCTGGATATAGATTTGTCTCCCCTGTGCACAACACTTCTTCTTGTGCTATCATTGTTGGATTTGCTGAATCCCTTCTTCACTATGATGGTATCCTACCTAATAGTGATTCTGTACTAGGAACTCACTGTACAACAACAAAAGTCAGGCAATGTGTTCATACCCACAGTATTCCCTTGACTTATCATGCATCATTTCATCACTCAGTAGTAGCTGATATAATTATGAAATGGTTTGTTGAAGACTCACTTATAGAATCACATGAGCAACAATTTGAGGGCTTTACGGATCTGTCCTATAATATGTGGTATATGGTCAACATCAGTGACCATGGTGATTTCTCCCGTAGACAGAAAACACAGGTCCATGAACAAAGAGGTGGGAATGGCTTTCTTTCCCACCATGATCTATAACCACATTTGTGCCTCCTGTTCCTGAAACTTTGGAATCTTTGATTTATAGGTTTTAATCCTCAAGGGAAGAATACCTCTACCAGGCTCCACATTCATGGTTCCATTGAAATGGATGTTGAAACCACCACATGTCATTTTGGATTCTTCACAGGAAAGAACAAAGGGCAATATGATAGGAGGAATAATGCCCCTCCCCCAAGACATAATCCACAGGACCTGTGAATATATTACCTTACCTGTGAAAGGACTTTGCAGATGTGTTTATATGAAGGATTCTGAAATTCGAAGAATATCTGAGCAGACCATTAACAAGTAAGGAGACTGAATCAGTGATCAAAAACCTCCCAGCACAGAAAAGACAAGGTCCACATGATTCTATTTATAATTATACCAAACATTGAAAGAAGAATTAAAGGCAGTAATTCTTGAACTCTTCCAAAAAATTGAAGAGGAGGAAATATTCCCACCCTCATTTTATGAAGCCAGCTTTACCCCAATATACCAAAGGCAGGTGAGGACATCACAAGAGGAGATAAAAATAGGCCAACATCCCCGATAAAGGATGAGTGCCTCAAACTCCCTGTTTCTTGGTCCTCTTTCATATTTTCCTTTGATTTCTTATCTTCCCATCTCACTGTTAAGGCTCCATCCTGCTACACAACCTGAGCTAATGTGGTAACATGTAGTAACAGATTTGTGGGTGGGCATTTAATTTCATTTTTGAGTGACTACTTTCTTTCTCCTTTGGGACAACGGCTATGAGTTACAGATCAGGGAGGACCAGACTTCTTGGGCCACTGAGTCTCTTGGGAAAATAATAGAAATCTGGACAAACCTATCCTGCCTCTTCATCCTGACCTTGCTGCTCCTCTTCTACCTGTTGTGCAGAACAGTTGAGTTGTCTGGGGTCTACAGCATCCTTCAAGATCAGCTCAAGAGGACTCTCCGTACAAAAAGTGAAAGACTAATTAAGGTGTTTATTTTTTAAAGCAAAAATCTCCTTTTGCCTTCGTTTTTTCTCCTTCCTTATGTCATATAGGTGGTGTAGCAGTAGTTTTTTAATCATAATTTTTGTTCTTGTGATATTCCTGTATGGTTTTACTTTAAAAGCAGCCAAATGATAAATCATATATAAGTAACCCATCTCCTTCTTTGGGTCTGATTAAGACTCAAAGAAGCCACGTGACCTCTACCTCTTCGTATGTTGTGGTTTGTCTTGTGTATCTTTTGAGACAGAGATTTGCAGCGATCCCTGTTATACATTTGTTAGTAATAAGCTGCTTGTTTGTGAAGATCAAAATTTACCTTGTTAATTACTGACACCTTATGTCTTTGAAATGAAAGTATCAATAACTTAAATAATGCCCTAAAATATTTCTTCTTACTTAAGATACTTTCTCTTAAGTGTCTAGCACAGGGCCATTCTGTCATTCAATAGGCATTAGTTGACCATCTGTGAAGTTATAGAGAGTGGCAATATAGAGCCATTCTCCTCAAAATCTAGTTTAAGAGATTGTGACACATAAAGAAATGATCTAAATTTTCAGGCATTCTGGTAGCCTTACTTGGGAGGTAAAACGGGGGCATAAAGGGAGGTATGTAGGTAGAGGCCTTACCCCAATCCTGGGCCCTGGCAGGGTCCCAGCAATTACCTGCAGGCTGCATGGGCCTTAGTTAGCATGCACTGATGGGGAAGGAATCAGTGGTAAGGAAAAGAGAATCTGTTCACAGATGTTTTAGTGTTAAAGGGAAGAACACAGTAGCTGTATTTTCAGTGTTCTTAGGCTGGTCTTCGGGCAGGACTGAGCTGCACCAAAGCTCCATGGACAACAGAGCACCAATGTGGGAGCACCAGGCTTTGAACTCTGAGTATCACAGTGGTGGTACTAACCTTGGGCTTAAATGGTTTAAGAATCACCACCGGCAAGAAGGCAAAGTGTTCTGAGTTAATTACATGAACTCTG
The DNA here is from genome assembly GCF_030028045.1 of Hippopotamus amphibius kiboko. Lineage (NCBI taxonomy): Eukaryota > Metazoa > Chordata > Mammalia > Artiodactyla > Hippopotamidae > Hippopotamus > Hippopotamus amphibius. Next base: position 74,593,327 of record NC_080197.1, on the reverse strand, counting down.
AGCAGAGGAGAATTAATCCTGAAGCTAGTGAAGCTTCATCTTCATGGCCTCTCACTGCACCAGCCCCTCCCAAGGCCCGAGGGGGCCCTAGTGCTTTGCTCACAAGGGCATAGGTTTTGAATGTGCCATTGTCTTGTGCTGAAGAAAAGAAGCAGTTCAATAAAATCATTTCTTTTTTTAAAGTTCAGAATCTTTTAATGTATTTATAGGATAATATTTTTACTAATTTTAAAGCACTATTCATATTTTTTTCTTTAAAAAAAACCTTTTATTGAGATACAATTGACATACAATAAACTGCATATATTTAAAGTGTACAATTTAATAATTTTTTGATTAGTAATGTATATATGGAATACCAATCTCCCAGTTCAATCCCCGCCCTCCGACCGCTTTCCCCACTTGGTGTCCATATGTTTGTTCCCTACATCTGTGTCTCTATTTCTGCCTTGCAAACCGATTGATTTGTACCATTTTTCTGTATTCCACATATATGTGTTACTAAAGGAAATTTATTTTTCTCTTTATGACTCACTTCATTCTGTATGACAGTCTCTAGCTCCATCCGTATATCTACAAATGTCCCAATTTCATTCCTTCTTATGGCTGAGTAATATTCCACTGTATACATGTACCACATTTCTTTATCTATTCGTCTGTTGATGGACATTTAGGTTGCTTCCATGTCCTGGCTATTGTAAAGTGCTGCAATGAACATTGTGGTGCATGTATCTTTTCGAATTATGGTTTTCTCTGGGTATATGCCTGGGAGTGGGATTGCTGGGTCATATGGTAACTCTATGTTTAGTTTTTCAAGGAACCTCCATACTGTTCTACATAGTGGCTGTATCAATTTACATTCCCACCAACAGTGCAAGAGGGTTGCCTTTTCTCCACGGCCTCTACAGCATTTATTTGTTGTAGATTATCTGATGATGCCCATTCTAACTGGTTTGAGGTGATACCTCATTGTAGTTTTGATTTGCATTTCTCTAATAATTAGTGATGTTGAGCAGCTTTTCATGTGCCTCTTGGCCATCTGTATGTCTTCTTTGGAGAAATGCCTATTTAGGTCATCTGTCCATTTTTTGATTGGGTTGTTTGTTTTTTTGATATTGAGCTGCATGAACTGTTATATATATTTTGGAGATTAATCTTTTGTTTATTGATTCATTTGCAAATATATTCTCCCATTCTGAGGGTTGTCTTTTCACCTTGCTTATAGTTTCCTTTACTGTACAGAAGCTTTTAAGTTTTAGGTCCTAATTATTTATTTTTGTTTTTCTTTCCATTACTCTAGGAAGTGGGTCAAAAAAGATCTTGCTGTGATTGATGTCAAAGAGTGCTCTTCCTATGTATTCCTCTAGGAGTTTTATAGTGTCTGGCCTTACATTTAGGTCTTTATTTTAAAAAAACTTATTTATTTACTTATTTAGTTAGTTTATTTATTGGCTGTGTTGGGTCTTCTTTGCTACACATGGGCTTTCTGTAGTTGTGGTGAGCCTGGGCTACTCTTCATTGTGGTGTGCAGGCATCTCATTGCAGTGGCTTCTTTTGTTGTGGAGCACAGGCTCTATGCATGCAGGCTTCAGTAGTTGCAGCACACAGGCTCAATAGTTGTGGCCCACCAGCTTAGTTGCTCCATGGTATGTTGAATTCCCCTGGCTCAGGGTTCAAACCCATGTCCCCTGCACTGGCAGGCGGTTTCTTAACCACTGTGCCACCTAGGAATTCCCACATTTAGGTCTTTAATCCATGTTGAGTTTATTTTTGTGTATGGTGTTAGAGAGTGTTCTCATTTCATTCTTTTGCATGTAGCTGTCCAGTTTTCCCAGCACCATTTATTGAAGAGGCTGTCTTTCCTCCATTGTATATCCTTGCCTCCTTTGTCTTGGAGTAGTTGACCATAGTTCATCTCTGGGCTTTCTATCCTGTTCCATTGATCTATATTTAGGTTTTTGTGTCAGTACCATATTGTCTTGATTACTGTAGCTTTGTAGTATAGTCTGAAGACAAGGAGTCTGATTCCTCCATCTCCATTTTTTTTTTCCCTCAAGATTATTTTGGCTATTCGGGGTCTTTTATGTCTCCATACAAATTTTAGGATTTTTTGTTCTGGTTCCGTAATAAATGCCATTGGTAATTTGATATGCATTGCATTGAATCTGTAGATTGCTTTGGGTAGTATAGTCATTTTCACAATATTGGTTCTTCTGATCCAAGAACATGGTATATCTCTCCATCTGTTTGTGTTGTCTTTGAATTCTTTCATTAGTGTCTTATAGTTTTCTGAGTACAGGTCTTTTACCTCCTTAGTTAGGTTTATTCCCAGGTATTTTATTCTTTCTGTTGCAGTGGTGAATGGGATTGTTTCCTTAATTTCTTTTTCTTATCTTTTGTTGTTAGTGTGTAGAAATGCAAGAGATTTCTGTGTGTTAATTTTGTATCCTGCAACTTTACCAAATTCATTGATTAGTTCAAGTAGTTTCTGGTGGCATCTTTAGGATTTTCTATGTATAGTATCATGTCATCTGCAAACAGGGACAGTTTTACTTCTTTTCCAATTTGGATTTCTCTTATTACTTTTTCTTCTCTGGTTGCTGTGGCAAGGACTTCCAAAACTATGTTGAATAGTTGTGGAGAGAGTGGACATTCCTTGTCTTGTTCCAGATCTTAGAGGGAATACTTTCAGTTTTTCACCATTGAGAATGATGTTTGCTGTGGGTTTGCTGTAAATGGCTTTTATTATGTGGAGGTAGGTTTCCTCTATGCCCACCCCCTGAAGAGTTTTTTTTTTTATCATAAATGGGTGTTGAATTTTATCAAAAGCGCTTTTTGCATCTATTGAGATGATCATGTGGTTTTTATCCTTCAATTTGTTAATATGGTGTATCACATTGATTGATTTGCATATATTGAGGAATCCTTGCATTCTAGGGATAAACCCCACTTGATCATGGTGTATGATCCTTTCAGTGTGTTTTTGGATTCGGTTTGCTAATATTTTGTTGAAAATTTTTGCATCTAAATTCATCAGTGATATTGGTCTGTAATTTCTTTTTCTTTCTTTTTTTTTGGTAATATCTTTGTCTGGTTTTGGTATCAGGGCGATGGTGGCCTCATAGAATGACTTTGGGAGTGTTCCTTCCTCTGCAATTTTTTGGAAGGGTTTGAGAAGAATGGTTGTTAGCTCTTTGCTAAATGTTTGATGACATTGAGCTGTGAAGCCATCTGGTCCTGGACTTTTGTTTGTTGGAAGATTTTTAATCACAGGTTCAATTTCATTACTTGTGATTGGTTTGTTCATATTTTCTATTTCTTCCTGATTCAGTCTTGGAAGGTTATACCTTTCTAAGAACCTGTCCATTTCTTCCAGGTTGTCCTTTTCCTGGCATATAGTTGCTTGTAGCAGTCTCTTATGGTGCTTTTTATTTCTGTGGTATCCCTTGTTACTTCTTTGGTTTCATTTCTAATTTTATTGATTTGAGTCCTCTCCCTCTTTTTCTTGATGAGTCTTGCTAAAGGTTTATCAATTTTGTTTATCTCCTCAAAGAACCAGATTTTAGTTTTATTGATTTTTGCTATTGTTTTCTTTGTTTCTGTTTCATTTATTTCTGCTCTGGTCTTTATGATTTCTCTCCGTCTACTAACTTTGAGTTTTGTTTGCTCTTCTTTCTCTAGTTTCTTTAGGTGTAACTTTGGATTGTTTATTTGGGATTTTTTTTGTTTCTTGAGGTAGGATTGTATTGCTATAAACTTCCCTCTTAGAACTGTTTTTTCTGCATCCCATAGGTTTTGGATCATTGTGTTTTCATTGTCATTTGTCTCTAGGTATTTTTGATTTCCTCTTTGATTTCTTCATTGTTTAATAACATATTGTTTAGCCTCCATGTGTTTATACATTTTACAGTTTGTTTCCTGCAGTTGGCTTCTAATCTCATAGTGCTGTTGTCAGAAAAGATGCTTGATGCAATTTCAATTTTCTTAAATTTACCAAGGCTTGATTTGTGACCCAAACTGTGATCTATCCTGGAGAATGTTCTGTATGCACTTGAGAAGAAAGTGTAATCTGCTGTTTTTGGATGTAAAGCCCTATAGATATCTATTAAATCATGCTGGTTTATTGCGTCATTTAAAGCTTATGTTTCCTTATTAACTTTCTATGTGAATGATCTGTCCATTGATGTAAGTGGGGTGTTAAAGTCCCCCACTATTTTTGTGTTACTGTTGATATCCTCTTTTAGAGTTGTTAGCATTTGCCTTATGTATTGAGGTGTTCCTATATTGGGTGCATATATATTTATAATTGTTATCTCCTCTTCTTGGGTCAATCCCTTGATCATTATGTAATGTCCTTTCTTGTCTCTTGGAATATTTTTTATTTTAAAGTCTATTTTATCTGATGTGAGTATCACTACTCCAGCTTTCTTTTGATTTCCATTTGCATGGAATATCTTTTTCCATTCCCTTACTTTCAGTCTGTATGTGTCCTGAGGTCTGAAGTGGGTCTCTTGTAGACAGCATGTATATGGGTCTTGTTTTTTATCCATTCAGCCTGTCTGTGTCTTCTGGTTGGAGCATTTAGTCCATTTACATTCAAGGTAATTATCTAGATGTATGTTCCTATTATGATTTTCTTAATTGTTTTGTTTTTGTAGGTCCTTTTCTTCTCTGGTGTTTTCCACTTAGAGGAGTTCCTTTAGCATTTGTTGTAGGGCTGGTTTGGTGGTACTGAATGCTCTTAGCTTTTGCTTGTCTGTAAAGCTTTGATTTCTCTGGTGAATCTCAATGAGATCCCTGCTGGGTATTCTTGGTTGTAGGTTCTTCCCTTTCACCACTTGAAATATATCATGCCACTCCCTTCTGGCTTGCAGAGTTTCTGGTGAGAAATCAGCTGTTAACCTTAGGGGAATTCCCGTGTATGTTATTTGTGATTTTTCGCTTCTTGCTTTTAATAATTCCTCATTGTCTTTAATATTTGTCAATTTGACTACTATGTGTTGTGGCATGTTTATCCTTGGTTTTATCCTGCCTGGGACTCTCTGTGCTTCCTGGACTTGGGTTGCTATTTCCTTTCCCATGTTAGGGAAGTTTTCAACTATAATCTCTTCCAGTATTTTCTCAGGTCCTTTCTCTCTCTTTTCTCCTTCTGGGACCCCTATAATGCAAACGTTGGTGTGTTTAATGTTGTCCCAGAGGTCTCTTAATCTGTCTTCATTTCTTTTCATTCTTTTTTCCTTATTCTTTTCAGCATCAGTGATTTCCACCATTCTGTCTTCCAGGTCACTTATTTGTTCTTCTGCCTCAGTTATTCTGCTATTGGTTCCTTCTAGTGTATTTTTCATTTCAGTTATTGTATTGCTTATCTCTGTTTGTTTGTTCTTCAGTTCTTCTAGGACTTTCTTAAACTTTTCTTGCATCTTTTCAATCTTTGCATCCAGTCTTTTTTCAAAGTCCTGGATCATCCTCACTATCATTATTCTGAATTCTTTTCCTGGAAGGTTGCCTATCTCCACATCATTTAGTTGTTTTTCTAGTGTTTTATCTTGTCCCTTCATCTGGTACGAAGTCCTCTGCCTTTTCATTTCCTCTATGTTTCTGTGGCTATGACTTTCAGTTCCTCAGAATGAAATACTGCTGATACTACTTGATACTGCTGTCTGCCCTCTTTTGGAGGAAGATATCTAAGAGGCTTGTGCTACTTCCTTATGGGAGGCACTGATGGTGGGCAAGGCTGGGTGTTGCTTAGGCAGGCAGAGTTCAGTAAAACTTTAATCCACTTGTCTGCCAAGGGGTGTGGCTGCCTTCCCATCCTGTTGGTTGTTTGGCCTGAGGCGACTCAGCACTGGCACTCACAGACTCTTTGGCAGGGCTATTGGTGGACTCTGGGAGGGCTCACACCAATGAGCACTTTCCAGAACCCCTGCTGCCAGTGTCCCTGTCCCTGCAGTGAGCCACAGCTGCCCCCCACCTCTGAAGGCCACCCTTCAACACCAGAAGGTAGATCTGGTTCAGTCTCCTATGGGGTCACTGCTCCTTCCCCCTGGGTCCTGGTGCACTCACTACTTTTTGTGTGCCCTCCAAGAGTGGAGTCTATGCTTCCCCCAGTCTTGTGGAGGTCCTGCAATCAAATTCCACTGGCCTTCAAAGTCTGATTCTCTGGGGATTTGTCCTCCTGTTCCTGGACCCCCAGGTTCAGAAGCCTGACATGGGGCTCAGATCCCTCACTTCAGTGGGTGGACTTCTGTGGTATGACTGATCTCCAGTTTGGGAGTCACCCACCCAGTGGTTATGGGATTTGATTTTTTCACGAATATGTACATCCTACCATCTCATTGTTGCTTCTCCTTTGTCTCTGGATGTGGTTTGTCTTTTTTGGTGAGTTCCAGTGTCTTTCTGTTGATTACTGTTCAGCAGTTAGTTGTAATCCCAATGCTCTTGCAAGAGTGAATGAGCAAACATTCTTCTACTCCACCATCTTGAAATGTCTCCAGTAAATTCATTTCTTACCCAAAGACCAAGAAGGCAGTTAAAGGGATCTGGGCATGAAGCACTAAATCCAGGAATCAGATTTGCTCAGGAAATCAAACAGAAACTGAAGAGGTTTAGAAAGCGACTGCTGCCTTTTCATTAGTACAGGGTTGGTGGAAGGATAAAAAGAAAATCAAACATGATGAATTGACTAACCTAGAGGAATGCAGAGCTGTTTAAGGATGAAGGTCAAGATGCGAAGAGACAAAAGCAGGGAGATGGGAGCGTGACTGTCAGCACAAACTGATTCACAGGGAAAAGGAGACACATCAGGTGCAGGTGCTCTTAAACAGGGCTATGGATCTATTTGTTTGGCCAGTCAAAAATGGCAACTGAGAACCAGCGCAGCCCAGCAGAGAAAGCAATGTGAAATGTGAGGGAGCAGCTTGGGATGAAGACACAGAAGGAGGATGAGATCCGGGAAAGTACTGAGAAGCCCCTTCTTCCCATGACAGATTCTGTCTTCTTTTGAAGTCTTCTTTCTCCTTTGAATCAGTCAGAATAGACTGTTCTGCTGCTGGAACAGGTGATCCCCCAAATCTCAGTGGTGTGCGTGTGCACACACACACTCACACCCACACACAGATACAAATAGACACACATTTATCACCAGGCTACAAATCTACATGGCCAATGAGTCTCCACCATGCTGCATATGTACCATTTGTAACATGCAGCTTCTGGGGCAAGAAAGAGAGAGACTAGAGAATCATACTTGGGCTTTTCACTGCTTCCACACAGAACTGACACAGGTGACACCCACCCACGTTTCATTGGCCAGAACTAGTCACTGGGGGCTAGGAAAATACATATTTGATGACTATTACTGTCTATGCCACCTCCTTCAATAAAACAGTTGATAGCGATGTTGTCAGTTTTTTCTTGCCTTGGAGAAGGTTCTGAGGTAAAGGTTTGTGTAGAAACTGAAGTCTTATGAACACCCCTCATGTGGGGTTTGAAGGCATTTTCTCTATGAGTCCTTTGGCTGCTGTGTCTCTGACTCCTTACATCCACTTCAGCCTGTGCTGAGTGTGATTCATCAGATTTGTGCCTCCCCTGTCCCCTACCACCTTCTCCTGCCCCCGTGTCACTAACTGCAGGGTTATTTTTAGCCTTTGTTCATGCATTCATTTCTGTAAATTATCCAATGTTTAAGTTCTTACTATGTGCCTTTACTTGGCCCTAAAGGGACATCGAAGAATAAGACAGTGCTTGCACTGGAGTATCTCCCAATTTGGGGACAGTAAGCAAGTTTCTACAGATTAAATAGACACAATTTTGAGCTGGAAGGACTAGAAAGAGCTTCTGTAGTAGGCTTGAACATGGTTCCTTTAGAATTCAAGTATGCATAAGTGTATTATTCTCTGCTATTATAACTGATTTCATCTTACTCACTCGCAAAGGGTGTTTGTGAGGATTACAAGTTTCCATAAAGTTAACACAGACTCTTCCACTTAAAATGTGTCCTTCAGATTTCCCTGGTTGCCCAGTGGCTAAGAATCTGCCTGCCAATGCAGGGGACATGGGTTTGATCCCTGGTCAGGGAAGATCCCTCATGCCACAGAGCAACTATGTCTGTATGCCACAACTATTGAGCCCAAGAGTCACAATTACTGAGCCTGGCCACCTAGAGCCTGTGCTGTGCAACAAGAGAAGCCACTGCAATGAGAAGCCCATGCACTGAATGAAGAGTAGTCCCCGCTCACCACAACTGGAGAAAGCCCGCCTGCAGCAATGAAGACCCAACGCAGCCAAAACAATAAATAAGTAAAAAAAAAAAATTTTTTTTAAATGTGTCCTTCAACAGAGCTAAGTAACAATTATCTTGTTAATTTTAGGTTCCAAATCCCTGCTGAGACTAGTTTACCTTTTCCTTAGGAGGCATCTCTGTTTCTCCTGCCAAAGATGGTGTCTGGGAAGAGTAGGCTTCTTACGATCCAACAGCAGCAGAAAGGTCCTTGGTCTACATACTCTGCACTTAGTAACTGCTTCTCTTTGACTTAGTAGATTTGATCTGGTCTGGTCTCTGGGCATCAGGTGCTGGATCTCTGGAGAAATACATGAGGTCAATTCAGTGCCAAGCTCTTTGCTAGATGTGGCTGGTCATGGGCTGCAAAGAGCTGAAGAGAGACGATGGGCTGGACCTCAGCCAGCTCATGAGCTTGCTGTTTCTTTTATACCCTTGTGATGAAGTGGTCTTTTGTAAAGGGGCCTTTATTCACTCTTGTACCACACAGATGATGAGGTTGGTCTCTAATACTTTGGCGAAACAACTCAGTGAACAATTTCCTTTAATGTTTTATTGATCTTTTTTAATTAAAAAAATTTCGTATTTTATTCATTCTGTTTCTGATTGGTCCTAAGGAAATGTCCCTCAAGCACACATGTTTAATTGTTAACTTCCCTAGCAAAGAGATTACCAAACCTCTTATACCTCCATTTTCTCATGTATAACTTGGAAATAATAATGCCATATTACAATATTGCTGCAACGTATTATATTGTTTTACAATTCATATGGCCAATTAAACAGTTATCCTAAGTAAAAGAACAGACTTCCTTCTGCTTTTTACTTCTGCAACTCTAATACAATATAGAAGCAGTTAGACTAAATTTTTTATAACAAAATTTTCTTCCTGTTACAGTCATGTGTGGTTTAAATGTGCCAAATGATAAATATATAAACATCCTGCCCCCTTGGCCATATCTGATTAAGACTAGAGCACGAGGCTGCATGGTCCTCACCTGTCAGTATGCTGTGGTTTGTCTTCTGTGTCTTCTGATACACAAAGACACTTGTAGCATCTATACATTTTTAGAACTGATTGTATCAGTATTACTCTGACAATGGGGCTGTGTTTGTTTCTGGATATTGGAATTTACTGCATTCATTGCAGAAATGTGTTGTAGTGAACCAGGCACAGCTCATATCATTTAGTAATATTGAAATATCATTACAACAGATGATGTAACTTGCATTGTGCTGTTAAGTCCTCACATCAAGTTGAATTATGTTCTCAAAACAGTTCTTTTTGATTGAGACTGTTTGTGTCTCAATCAAAAACACTCTGCAGAATGCTATTCATTAATTCATTAATTCATGTATTCCATAGACATAGTTTGGGATTTTTCATTAGCCAGGCATTGGGGATATGGAGGTGAATTACACACAGAACTTCTACCAAGAACATTGGAGCTTATAAAGTAAAATTGGCAGGTGAACAACTGAGTTCATGAAAGGGTTACAGATGGAAAGGTAGTTTCATGCTCAGTAGCATGAGGGCACAAAAGAGGGAGGGGTCAAGTGTAGAAGACTCACAACTCTGATTGGTACCAATTATCAACACACAACTGTGGTTTCCCAGTAGAATTTGACAGGCTCCAGTCAAGGCTTGACGTAACAGAATTTAATTTCCTGTTCTAGAGTCCTGTGATTCCTGGGATGGGATGGAGAGAGATGCCCTAATACGACTTCTCTACTACTGTTAAGTATTGCTACTAGCCAGCACTTACCACTTACTAATGCCAACTCACTTCATCCTCACCCAAACTCTGTCATCTAGGCCCAAACATAACCCTCCTTCTACAGATGAAGCCACTGCACAGAGAGTTTAAGAACCCTGTTCAAGGTCACACAAGTGGTATGTGGCTGAGCTGTGAGTCAAGACAAGGCGGTCTGGCTCCTGAGTCTGTTCTCTTGACCACTGCTCTGCACCCTCCCAAGTTCACTGTGGGACCTAGGTCGGTTGGTGTCCTCTTTAAAACTTTCCTCCTTTTCAAATCTTTGATGAGATCGTACACTGATATGTCCTTGTGTATCAAGGAAGACTTACCTTCATCAGAGGTGAGTTTGTCCATGCTAACCATATACCCCAAACTCTGGGGTATAGGGGGCTGCTTGGGGACAGCATATCAGCCCTGAGTTGGCCCCTCCTTTCCAGCCCATCCATCCCTAGAACAGGGTCTGGAACCCCTAACAGTGTCTTCTCTGTGAGATCTGAATTCTGAGGTAAGTGAGACCATGTGCACCTGGTTCTCTAAATGCATCCCTATGTCATCCTGTGGGAAGGGATGCCTGGATGCCAGGAAGCACATCCTGTGTTCTAGGTGTCTGGTTGATGGTTTCTGGTGATGGTGTGAAGTCCAAAGCTGGGTAAGGGATATTAAAACTGGGTCCTAGAGGGAGTATAGCATCAACCCTAAGTGACTGAGTAGATCCTGGCTCCAAGAGTTTTAATGCAGGTTCTGATATTTATAATCAGTCATTATCATTAATGTGTTAAGGGTACAGATATAGAAGAAGATGGGCTCAGGCACAGCCATGGGGCTTGGGAGTGAGAGAATCAGATGACAAGTAAGTGATTCTTGGAAAATTAGTGGGTAAATGTTGTCTATTTCGGGGGAGAAATGCATGTGCTCAATTGTCTTTTTCTCTGTTTTCCTGTGCCCAAGTCTCAAGGGGAAGATTTGGGTCTGGCAGGAACAGAGAAGCTGTGTCTGCTGACCTGGATGAGGGGGTCCTTCTGGTGGGGATGTGACAGGGCTGTGGACTGACCCGCTGCTGCCCTCAGGGTTGGTCCCACTGAGACCTTCAGGTGTGGGATGGGGAGGGCGTGATGCTGTCTCTGAGCTCTGGTGGGGACTCTGGGAAGTGTGTGTCCCAGAAAGCTTCCTTCCAGGTCTGTGTGCTGAAATGTTGAGAGCTAGGGTGAGGGGGCCACAGGGTGGGCTTGTGTGGAGCGCAGGGTGCATCATGGTAACCCTGAGCCTGAGGGGGTGTGAAGAGTGGGGGTTAGTGTTAGTGACCTTGAATTTTCAGGTGGGGGCTCTATCTTGCATCCCCTGTGGCCCTTCTCAGTCTCTATACTCATCCCAGGGCTACTTTCTGGGGAGCATCTGGGAGCTTCTGTGGTGAGCGGAAACCAGAACAAGGCCGCAATGGCTAAAGTGAGCATAAGTCCCTTCTGCTTTGTTCTTTCCCCTCAACCCATCTGAGCTTCCATTCTTGATGCCACCTTTCCTGTTAAATGCAGATTGAAGGAGGTGGGGTCACTGTTGTTTTCAGGCAGCCTGTACCCCTTCTCTTTTCTGTTTCACATGCCTCTTCTTTGCCCCCTCGCCTGCAGCCACCCTCTAGCAGAAGACTTTCTATTTCCCCTTTCTGTCTGGGGCAGTTCCCTTAAACTATATTTTGCATCTTCTTTAGTTATGGTTTATAATACAATTGTGTTCTGAATCCCACCAAACCAAACTCTCAATATATAAAGAGGAATAATTTGAAGTTTAGAAAACTTTAGTTTTTGAAAACCATTTATTTTCTTCTCAGGATCCCAAAATCCTATTTTTAAGGGTTATAGTTAAATGATAACTTCTTCTTTCTCTTTATTTCCTTTAACAGCAACCTCTCTCTCTCTCCTGAAGCATCATTCAGTGACTGCCTGAAAGGGATATTTCACAGAAAATGAAATGCAATAAAATGAAAGGGATTTAGCATGTTTAAAAAGTCCCCTTACATATAGCTATTGTGTCTCTGTACCTATGTGTCAATCTATGTATTTATTATCTGTCTATTTTTCTATCACCATCACCATCACCATTAATCTCTCATCCCATCTATCTAATCTAAACATTTCTGTAGTGTCTATCTATATTTCTATTTTCACTAATTTCTTTGATAGTTGAAACAATGAGAGTCTGATGTATTCACCAATGGACCATTCTAGGATGTTTAAATATCAGATAGATATTCATTCTGATCTTTTTAAAAACAAGTAATTAAGTTTTACTTGCCTCTGGCTTCCAGGAATTCCCAGCTCTGCCACCTTGTGGCGATTGTGTAAACGGCACCCTCTTAAGTGGAGCCTGACACTATTAGACAAGCAGCATCCAGGTAGAAGCTGATGCCTCAGGCACTGGACAAGTCCACTGATACAGTGAGTGGATTACAGTTTGACCCTGTACTTTCCTTGCAAACATTAATTGTTTAACAAATATTGTATATTAACGCATATATACAGAATCTAGAGAAATGGTACAGATCTATCGGTTTGCAAGGCAGAAATAGAGACACAGATGTAGACAACACACATATGGACACCAAGTGGGGAAAGTGGGGTGGGTGGAAGGGATGGGGTGGGATGAACTGGGAGATTGGGATTGTCATATAGTCATTACTAATAAGAAAAAATATCAAATTGCACACTTTAAATATACGCAGTCTATTGTATGTCAATTATATCTCCATAAAAGTTCTGAAAAATTAATCATTTAAGTATTTGGAACTCAGAAGTCTAGACTGCATCAAAGGACTGAGTAAAGATTGTGTGTCTACGTGAGCCTCGGGCAGGCAGTGAGCCCTGGGAAAGGGCGGGGTGGAGGCTGCGGGGAGACATCAACACAAGAGTCTCCTTCGCCTGGAAGAGTACCCCCCGCCCCCGTCCCCCTGCCTTCCTGGAAGGGAGAGTGACCTAGACCTGGGGTGGGATGAAAGCGAGAGGTTTATTTTTTTCCTTTTCCTCTTTCAACAGGTTGAGTGATTCAGAGGAGAAGAGAGATTTCTAGATACTACAAGACAATGTGGTAAATAATCTATTATTTTTGACACTTTAATAATAAATGTCTTTTCTGCAAATATAATAACAATAATAATAATAACAGCAACAATACTTCCCTTTCTGGATGTCTACTAAAATAAATAATCAGAAATGCATACAAAACTTATGTGAACATATTTTTATGGTAACATTAATTATGTAAAAATGAGGACATGGAATTTTCCATTCCACCTTCCTCTATATCCTCATTCTTTTCTCCATTTCCTCTCTGATAATGACTGATAAATTACTACCATAAAGGAAGCTAACTCTTAATAAGTTCTTATTTTCAAATGGTTATGAGGTATCTACCAATTGCCACTTTTCATACAACAATTTAAATTTTAAATCAAATAACATTTTTATTAATTTAAACTGCAACTGCAACTGTCAGATGGATTGAGTATTGCCTGAATGTGACCAAAGCATCTTCTCCCTGTAACCCAGAAGGGTGGAGGAGGGATGGTATGAAATGATTGAAAACGTACTTCATGTGTAGGGGAAGTTGAATATTTAGTTGGAGGTTTTAATGTTTTCAAGCTCTGCAAGCTGACAAACCTATCTTTCCAACAAAGATGCATGTACCTCCCATTCCAAAGAGACAATATCATATACTTTCAGGAGACTAGCTTGTCATATTGGCCAGTAAGGGCGTTCTCTGGCTTAACAATCCACTCATGGGTACATCCACTGTTCACCTGAAAGCTTTGTTTTGCTTCTGGAGTAAAATGTTAAAGCTGAGTTTCCACCAAGACATCAAACTATAGCAGAGATGAAATTCTGCAGCCTGGCTGCTGAATATGGCATTTGCAAAGGAAACATGTTAGACTTGGTTGCATGGCACTTGGCCCCTTTCAGCAGATTGCGGATATTGAAGGAATCATACTGTCAAGAGAGGAGGATTTTGTGAAGGAGGATTTGGGCGCCTTTTGTGCTGAGTGCTGAAGCCACAGATTTTTCCTCATGCTCCCCGGGCCAAGGCAGGTGACCACGGCCCAAAAGCTGCTCCAATCCCCTGTCCCCTCAGAGAAACCTGTGGCTGGAAGTCGAGGTTAGAGGGTGGGCTTGTGGCAGGAGCCAGCCCGAGGCCTGCCCTCCTCCTCTTCCCATTCCCTCACCTCCCACACAGCCAGGGAGCAGGTGCTGCACCCAGTCTGTGTGTCTGTGTTCCCTATAAACCAGCACCTTCAAACCCTGATGTGCAGAAGGAGAACCTGGAAAGTCTGTGACACACACACAGAGTCTATTTGCTAGGCCTGGGTGTGGCCTGAGAACTCTCATTTCTTACAAGCTCCCGGGTCATGCTGCTGCTGCCTGCAGGTGGACCACACTTTGAGAAGCCTTGGTCTAAACCACACCCCCACCTCCACAGCAAACAGCAGGCCCTTGGTCACCCTGTGGATCAGGGTTGCCCACTCGTTGTCCCCTCTGGGGAGGACGTGTTGGGAAGAGGCCGATGCTGGTCTTGAAGCAGGCTGGGCTCCATTTGGGCAGAGAATTCCTGGTTCTGAGAACCCAGATTGGTTTAGCAGGGGGATGGCATGGACTCCATCTGGCTGTGCATGTCCACTCTGCTCATGGCCTCCTCTCCATCTTGGGGAGCTGGTTAAGGGGTAACCTGGGCAGTGTCCTCTTAAGTGCAGTGTCCAGGGTAGGGCCTCTCTGGACTTGAGTCTAAGAGGGGTTCTGCCTGCACATATTCTAATCACTGCACGAAGCCTGTGTTTTGCAGGAAGAAAAATGGTACAAGCACATCAGCCAGGTGGCTCTGAGCCTTGAACCCCACCTGGCTTTCAGGGTGGGACTGCTGGCCCTGGGCAGCTGCACAGAGAGGAGGGGGTCCTTTTGTAAATACCCTGAAGCCTTCATCCCCCTCTCATCCCAGAGAAGGAGGATTTAGCCCCAGGTGACAGATGCCTGCTGGGCAGAGTGGTCTTAGGGGCTAAGAAGGATCCTGATGGGGAAACGTTAGGTTTTGTCAAAGCTCTGGGTTACTATGAGCCCCTCTGTGCCCCAGGACCCAGGCTCCAGATCATTCTGAGAAGGGGGGAAAGACCAGCCATCTCACCTCCCCAACTTGATGGTTCCCACCTCACCCCCTCCACCTTCACCTGTGAACCCTGTGCTGCTGGTCCTCATTTTCTGCTGACCTGATAATTATTCCTGTATTTCAAGCCTTCTTGTAATTCCCTGCTTTGTCCCTGAGCTCAGTCACAGGGAAGATCAATGCTTGATTTCACCAAAGATACTCTCCACAGGCCAACTTATCCCAGCACTCTGACCCTGGGAGATGTCACAGTCTGTGGCCATCAGTGAGGACAATCGGGGGACAGAAAGCCACTCATGCTTTTGGATTCAACTTTTCTACGCCAGCCCCGGTCATGGGGACCGGGTTCTCAGGGACCCACAGAAGTAGGGGGTCAAAGGCCTGTGTTGCTCATATAAGGAGATGTTGAAGATTCAGAAGCTAATTGGTGTTTGCGCTTCAGAAAGTGGCAGATGAAGCCTCCAATAGCATCTGAAATGGTAAAAACTGTCGCTATTGGCTCTCTGTGGGGAGGATGTCAGGGGATGGGTCTGTATAGACCTGTTTTGATGCCCTGATGCCTCCTCACAGGGTGATTTTGCAGCTGGGACTGTGATCTTGGTGACTTGGAGTCAGGATGGCTCAGAACAGACACCTCTCCCTTCAGGGACTCTGTTTCCTCCTCCTCAGCACTGTGTTGAGGGATCAAGGTAAGAGCTGACCCTCTTTTCTGAGGTCAACAGCAAGGAAGTGGACACCTTGGTAAAGGGAAAGGTCCCTGGAGTTCTAGAGCTGAAGCCTCAGTATAGATGCTATGCTTTTGACCAGAAAGGAACCACACTGATTGTGAATATTGGTCCCTGTCCTGTGGTGGGTCCACTGGTCATAGTGGCAGATTTTACAGAGAAAAAATGTTTGGTCTGGACTGAGGGGGTCAGTTTCTGTCCCCTCCACTGTCTCCCTTGTTTTCAGGGAGCTTCTATGAGTCCCAGTGCCTCCAGTGTGTGGAAGGTCTAGGGACTGACCTCAGCTGGGCCTCTGGACTGTTCCCTGCTGTGTAGACACTGCCCCTGGGATTCCCATGTTTTATGCATTTATGCTGCTTTCAGCTCTGTGCTTGTGTGTGTGTGTTTGTGTGTGTGTCTGTGTCTGTGTTTGAGACAGGGTGTGTATGTAGAGTATGTGAGGAGCTTTTGAAGCCTGTCTCTGTGAGAGGAACAGGGCTGCTGAGGAGGGATTGAGTCCGTTGGGCTGTGAGACACACAGGGTGCCCACACGGCTGGGTGTCATGTCAGTTGCCTGTAACCAGATTGTAGATAATTGTGCACCTGCCTGCTTCTCTCTGGCTCCTCTCCTCCAACCCCACAGCCTCCCCTCTGCTTGTTGCAGTGTTTGCCCAGCACTGGGCTCTGTGGGAGGCTCTGCCTCCTGGCCTCACCTGTTCCCACCAGATGTCCATGTGGAGCAGAGGGACCTGCAGCCAAGAGAGGGGACCTCTTGTTTATAGGGAGTAACCGATGCACAGCCCTATTTGTGTAAAGTTACCGAGTCTCTGCCCCAGTCCCCGTGAATTGTCTCCTGATGTGCTGGTGTCCTGGAATGGCCTTTTCCCATCCCTAGGATCTGCTGTGAATGCTGTAGGGTGCCTTTTCTCTCTCCTGCCCTCTTCTGTCCCTCCCTGGGGGCTGCTTTCCACTAAGTGAGAGGACAGCAGGCATCAGAGATGGGGCAGCAGAAAATCTCGCCTTCAGGCTGGAGGAGGCAGCTCTTTCAGATTTGGGTGTCGGTCCAGCAGAGACTCAGTAGCGCCCTGTCTCCTCTCAGTGCTCACTGTCATCCCCCTGGACCTCAGCCTCTAGTCCTCAGCTCTCCTTGGGAAACCCCCTCCCTCCTCGTCTCCTCTCCTCGAGTGCTGGGCAGTTGCTAGTGAAGAGTCTCCTCCTGGTGGCCCTGACGTGCAGAGGTGGGTTTTGGTCCCATGAGGGGAAGACAACGGGTATTCTGATATAGGGACCCCTCCTCTTATTAGGAAAACTGTAGGAAATTTCCTCAGTAGTTTTTTAAGAAGTAAGAACATGTTACCAAAGCAAACACTCTTTTCATTTTCTTTGAAACAACACCATTCAGAGTTATCTTACTAAAATTGTGCTCTTCTACTTCATGCTGCACTGGACTTGCTCCTTGTGAAATAATAGTTTGGCTTTTCTGAGCATCTGGTGATTTCTGAGCTGGGCACACATTACAGGAGTCCCCACCTTGAAATCCATGATGGACAATGGTACAAAATTATCCCTCAGATACAATGAGGACTTTATTCTGTGAGAGAATGATTTTGAGTATCAAATTTTAGGTTGGCAATTTTTTTTTTCTTTTGATACATCTAAGGCTTCAGTCTACTCTATACGGGCATCTCTTTTTGTTCTTGGGGACTTAGATGTTAGTATAAATGTTTCTCAATTTTATATACCTAGTCTCTGTCTTAATATTTTTCTTTCTGTCAATTTTCTGCTGTTTCTTCCCATTTCAGGAAGAATAATCTAGGTTATGTTGTAGTAACAAATAATCAAAATTTATTTTTATATGACATGTTCTATTCACTTTGGTGGGATTTCTGCTATCATGATTATTCAACTAATCAGGTTGTTGAAAGTCCCACCATCTTATTATGCTACCACTTCAACACAAGGCTGCAGGATTTGCTGTGGTAGAAAAATACATTGGCTCTCAAATGTTTCTCTGTGGAAGTGACATCATTTGTTCTCACACTACATTGGATGAGCCAGATCACAAAGTTAAGCTTAACTTCAAACAGGCAGAGAAGTATTAATACTTCCATGTGCTCAGAAAAAGAGAATTTTAAATGTCACTGAACACTAGTAATGTTACCATCTGTGATGTTTCTACACACGGATTCCTTTTTATATGGCCTGCCTGAGTTTTGCTGGGCTTATTCCCTCAAAGGATTGGTGTCTTTCATCAATTCTGGAAAATTCTCACTCAATATTTTTCAGATATTGCCTCTGCTCAATTCTCTCTCTTTCTGTATCTCTTTGTGTCTGTCTCTCTTCCTTCCCTTGTTTCATTTTCACTTATTTGAAACCTCAGGGCTCCATTTTCTGCCTTTGATTTTCTGTTCTGTAATTTTCATCCTTCTGTTTCTATGAGCAGTATTCCAGATAATTTATCCTAACTATTATTCACCTCACTAATTCTCTCTTTACCTAAGTTCAATGTTATGTAAAAATTTTAATTTCAATAAATATATGTTTCATTCATAGAAGTTAACTTTAGGTTTTAAAATTTTTTCTATGCATTTAAAAAATTCCTTGAAGTTTCTTTAAGAGTTTATTTTTATTTCTTCAGATATGGTAGATGTGGTACTGGTATATCTAATATGAGAATTCTCTGTGTCTGCTTCAGTAGTTTCTCTTGGTTCTTGTTAACAGAACTTTGTTTCTTTGTGTGCTTCCTTTTCTTTTTTTTTTTTTTTGAAAATATACTGGTCACCTATATTTATAAAAATTATTTTAGAGGTAATTTGAAGCAAAGTAATTTGAACAAGATTATTTACTCTAGAAAGAGTTTATTTTTATTTTTTCATGATTTCATGGTATTATCAGTAGTGGGCCACCTTAATACAAGTGCAAAAACTGATATTATCTGGGCAGTCCGTACATTTAAACTCTGACTCTAATTTTGTGCAAGAGCATGTCTATTTCAACTGGTGTCCAGGCTTATTGTGCAGAATGTCTTCTCTTGAGTGTCTCCGCTGGGCGTTGGTTTGGGATTTGATTTATGCCTCTTCACCATCAAAGGCCATAACCCATCCCCCCCCCGCCCCCGCCTTGGGCTAATGCCCTCAGGGCCAAAGCACAGTCCATGCTCCTGTATCTCAGTGAGTTTCCATTTTTCCTTCAGGTTTGGCCTTTTTATTGTTCCTATCTTATCAGGTCTTTAATGCTTTAAGATAATTTTTAGTACATTAACTCCACTTTACTTATTTTCAGCAGATGAGATAGCCTCAGTAACCAATCCTACCATTACTGAGATAGTCTCCTGGAACTTTTCATAGTAATGAAATCATCTACTTGTTTGTTTGTGTCATCAACTAGGTAAAAGCTATGTGAAGGCAAGAACATTGTCCTATTGTTTTCTGCATTTATAGCACAGAGTATAGGGTAATTTTAGTGTTAGTGAAAATAGCTTCCTGTGTGCTTTTAAGATCCCATTTCAATCCTAAAACCTCGATGTCAGACTTCTAAGGAAAACCCTGAATAAGCTTCACAGGATGTCTCCCTTCCTCTGCTACCTCCTTTGCCTCCTTCCCATTTATCTTTATTTCCTTCCTAGAATGAACCCAGGTCTATGGACTGAACTGTGAATATCCACAATTCATATATTAAAGCCCTAGCCCCCAGTGTGACTGCATTTGGAGATAGGGACTTCAGGGGATAATTAAGGTTAAATAAGTTCCCAAGTGTGGGGCCCTAATCCAGGAGGTGGCATTGTAAGAAAAGGAGGAGAGAGAGATTCTCTCTTTCTCTCCCTGTGCACATGCACTAAGGAAAGGCCATGTGAGCACCAGTGAGAGAGCAGTGCCCTGCAAGCCATGAGAAGAGGTCTCAGAATGAGATCTGCCCTGCCAGCACTTGGATCACCCTGATGTTTTCTGACCTTGGAGGGAAGCCTTACATTACATATATGTTTCTGTGCTACAAATTACTGCCAACCATGGTAGCTTAAAGCAACAAACACCTAGCATCTCATACTTTCAGTGGACCAGGAATCAGCATGGCTCATCTGGGTCCTCGAACTCATAATGTCTCCCAGGGTGCAATCAGGTGAAGGTTCAAGAACCCAAACCTACTCACCTGGATGTTGGCAGCATTCAGGCCTTGGTGGACTGTTTAACTGAGGGCCTCAGTCCCTAGCTGGCTGTTGGCTAGAGGCCTCCCTTGGTTCCTTGTCATGAGCATCTCTCCATACACAGCTCACAACCTGGCAGCTGGCTTCCTCAGAGCAAGAGAGAGAGCAAGATAGTCACAAGGGAGAAACAAGGGTCATCTTGAAACCTAATCTCTTAAGTGACATCTCATCACTTTTGCTAAATTCATTTGTTAGATGCATGTTACTGGATACATTCTACTGTGGGGATTACACAAGGGCATGAACAACAGGTGGCAAGATAACTGGGGCAACTTAGTGTCTGCTTACCATAGTCCTCTGTTCCTAAGCTAGATGAGAGTGCTCCCTGTGGGCCAGAGTAGGAGAGGGAGGATTCCTCCCTGCATCATGGACCATGAGCTGTAACTGAGACGGGGAAGCTAGGCCCCTAGTAGCCTTGGGCACATCGACAGGGAAGGCAGCATCCAGAGTCCTCTGAAGGCCTGTCCTGATGGTGTCCCTGTAGGTGGGTTCTACAGGCTTGCGGGAAATACCTGGGGGCCTCCCTTCCTTTCTCCACATTCAGTGATGCCACATTGCTAGCTTAGAGTTGGTCCTGGTGGGAATATTTGCACCACAGAAAACAACAAATACTATACACCAGTGATTATTTTTTCCCCTCAGAGAGCTTATTTTTTAATACTTACAGCACTGCAAGGTCTCCTAAAATCTCTCTTGTGTTCTCCTTTCTCTGGCTGTGTCTGTGTCTCTCTTGCAGCTCTGGAGCTAGGGCTGAAGGATGGAGGCCACCGCTGTGAGGGGAGAGTGGAAGTGAAGCACCAAGGAGAATGGGGCACAGTGTTTGACTTCAACTGGATCTTGGAGGATGTAGCTGTGGTGTGCAGACAGCTGCAGTGTGGAGCTGCTGTTGATGCTCCCCGAAGGGCTTATTTTGGACCAGGGGTTGGCCCCATTTGGCTTTTGCATGCTTCATGTGAAGGGACAGAGTCAGCTGTTAGTGACTGTAGGCATTCTGCTATTACAGACTATCATGATTACAGTCTTTCCCACGACTGGGATGCTGGAGCAGTCTGCTCAGGGAAGTTCTCTATGGTCTGGGCGGGGGAAGGGATCCCCAGCAGGAAAAGTCGCAGTCTCATTCCCAGAATAACTATGAGAATACAATCATGGCTTTAGAGTATATTTGTGAGAAGTATCCACTCACACACTGATGCCTAGAGTACTAGGTGCTCAAGAAAGCAGAAGGGCTTGCTTGGCCCTGGACAGTAAAGGCTCCAGAACTATTGGTCACTGGGCTCTTCAGGTCTCTGTGGTAGGTGTCATAAAAGTCAGGGAGGTGAGGTCAAATGTTTCAGGTAGGTGAGGTACAGCTGCTGGGTTGAAACTCTGTGACTTAGTTTCATTACGGTAGCTGTTTTGTGTGCTTTTATGAAATGGTCAGTTAGGTGTGACTGCAAAGGGGGCCATAGGAGAGTGCAGGCAACAAGGATTATTATACTCACAGGTCCTAGGAAGACAGAGTCACCACACACCATCAGGTGGGTACATGGGGGAGGTGCCAATAGAACAGGCTCAACCAAGCAGTGGGACCCAAAGAGGGAGTGAAGACCTATGAACAAGTGACAATCCTGGGGGTCAGGGTGGAGTTGCACAAGGAAAAGGCGAGAGGGGATTTCACTGGCGCATTTGGATGTCACTAGGTCACGGCCAGGGGAGGACAAGAAGGGGGATTTGTGGCAGGGGCTAGTCTCATCACACTGGTGCACCCGGTCACCTGGGTGGGGTGCTCACATCCCACCTGTGGGGATATTGAGGCAGCAGGAGAATGTGAAGTTTTGAAATTTACAATGTGGTAGCTGGAACAAAACAAGTACAAAGGGCAGTGAGGCTAAGAGAACCTGAAGTGACTCATAAGAAGTGCTCAATACTGTCTAAGTGTATTTGACCTGTGCCAAGGTGGATGCAGTAAAGGCTGCACTGAAACTAGGGTGTGAGTGAGTGGTCACAGTATCTGCCAGAGATGTTTCCAGTTGTTATCACAATGGTGGATGAGATGCCCAGGAATTTAATCCCATCAGAACATTTGGACTGGAGGAAGTTATTTTCAGATATCACACTGAATTCCCAAATGTAGGTTGCTGGATCTTAGGAAAGGGCCATCCCATCTGCTGGGATGGTGGGATGGGAGAGCCCTGAGAACACTTGCAGGAGGTCCCTAGCAGCCATAGCCAATCAGCACTTTGGTGTTATGTTGGGGAAAATCATTAGAAAAGTGATCTTTCCCAATTTCACCTTCAGCAGATTTTTGATGATTCTAGTTGAGGCCCCTAAGAAAACAATTCTTTTCCTTTTTAAAAACTACTTTATTGAGGTATGACTGACATACAAAAACTGTACATATTTAATGCATACAACTTGGTAAGTATACATTTGTGAAACCATTACAGTACTTATGCCATGAATGTATTCATCTCCTCAAAAGTTTTCTTCCATCTTCTTTGTTATTAGTAAAATACTTATTTTCAAGGGGCATTTGAATTTTAGTTAGAAATTTTTGTTCTGAGAAAACCTGTTTTCTAGTGTTTCAAGAAATATCCCTTGTCGTCACAATGTCCTGATCATGGTTTCAATGGCAGATGAGCTTGTGGGAACACTACAGGAGGCCCTGCCCTATTTTGATAAAAATGGAGTGTATGATGGTAGAACTTTGTGTGATATTGGAGCTTCTAAAGTTATCATGTTAAGAAAATTGATGTCTCGATATTAATTCCAGTTAAGATACACTTAAAAATAAAAAGAGTTTGAGAGTGCTCTGGTATTTCAACATTCATTGTGGTTTTACTCTCCGACTATCATTGCTCTAACTTAGGTTCTCAGCTTTTTATGAATGATTCCAGTTTTCTTCTACTAATTTCTTTGTCACTAGTTTCCTCCCACTGGTCTGTCCTTTCTATATTTTCAGAACATGTTTTAGTGATGTGAGGGTAAGTCAAAGTTGTGGTGATGTAGCAGAGATGAGAATAGAAAGCATGTCTTTTCATTATTTTGATTGATATTTAACTGTTGGGGTTTCTTCCTCTCAATTTTCGGAGTGGGGTTTGGAAGAGAAACTTCAGCCTCTGTAGTGGCTTGTTGCAAGTGAAGTACTGTGTTTAGGAGAAATCCATATGTGAAAACAGTGATCTGAGAAGAATGTAGAGGAGCTTGTATGAAATAAGAGAGAGGACTTCAGGGGGTTCAGGACAAAGATTTGGGAGGAGCTTCACAAGCTGAGAAGGACTGTGGTACTGAAGTACAAAACGGTGAGGAGATGAAGATGCAAGGACTGCAGGAGAGGAGGCTGGGATCAAGATGCACGTCACCTGGTACATTCACCACAGCTTCTGTGTTACACTTCCTTCCTGCTCTCAATCCTTCCGGCCCTCTCTTCCTTTATCGTGATGTGGGAGTCATTTCTGAGCTCTGTGGAAGAGCTGGCATTTGAATTTTGCTGTATTCTTAGCGGGAAATTTTTATAATACAGATTCTGTTTATTTAATGAATATAGGACTACTAATATTTTCCTTTTATTTTTTGTATCAGGTTTTGGTGAGCTGTGTTTCTCAAGTAATTCATTTTTAAGGACTCAGCCCATTTTACAGAAATTTTTCAAATTAGAATATCATTTGTTCATATGTCATATCTTTAAATGTTGGTAAGATCTATAATGATATTCCTGCTTTCATTCCTAGTGTTGCTAATTTGTGTGTTTGCCTATTTTTTTTCCCATTAGTTTTCCTAGAAGATTATCATTTTTAATATTTTAAGGGAATCACCAATTGACTGTTGATTTTCTTCAGTGTATATTTACTTTGTATTTAATTGCATTGTGTACTCAGTTTTCACTCTTCTTTTTCCATTATGATTGTTATTTTTGTAGTTTCTTGAGATGGAGTCTTAGATCATTTCATTCACTTTGTATTTTTTATTCTTTAATGTAGGCATCAAGGAAGCATCAAGGTTCTAAATTTTCTTCTAAACACTTTAGATTTAACCCACTAATTTTGATACTACATAGTTTCTTGTGTATTTTACTATCATAAAATGTTTTTTTAATAAATTTATGTATTTATTGGCTGTGTTAGGTCTTCGTTGCTGCATGTGGGCTTCCTCTAGTTGCAGCGAGTGGGGGCTACTCCTTGCTGCGACATGCAGACCTCTCATTGCTGTGGCTTTACTTGCTGAGGAGCACAGACTTCAGGCACGTGGGCTTCAGTAGTTGTGGCACGTGGGCTCTGTAGTTGTGGCTTGCAGGCTCTAGAGCCCAGGCTCAGTAGTTGTGGCACACAGGCTTAACTGCTCCGTGGCATGTGAGATATTCCTGGACCATGGACTGAACCTGTCTCCCCTGCATTGGCAAGCAGATTCTTAACCATTGTGCGACCAGGGAAGTCCCAAAATGTTTCTTTTTCTCTGAATGTATTCTTTGTCCAAGAGTATTATGTTGTATGATATTAATATAGATACTACATACAGCTTTCTCTGATTAGTGTTTGCACGGTTTATAAGTTTTTACCTCTTTAACATGTTTTTGTGTTTATATTTAAACACGTGTATGTTTGGTAGACAGCATATGGTTTTGTCTTAATTTTAACTGGTCTGATCATCTTGCTTTTATTTGGAATATTTAAATTATTTAAATTTAATATAATTATTGATATAATTGGGTTTAAGTCTGCTGAACTGCTGTTTGTTCTTTGTTTTCTTTTTTCCTGCTTTAATCTGAGTATTTTTTAGTATTTTATTTAAATACTCTATTGGTTTATTAGCCATATCACCTTTTTAGGAGTTTACATAATGTTGAATTATTACTCTTTAATCCTATTTTATCTTGAAGTGATATTATGTCACAACATACAATGTCAGACCTTACTATAGCATACTCCATTTCTCTGTTCTCGTCATTTGTGCTATTGTCATACATTCTACTTATAAATTTGTTATGAATCTTATAGTATGTTGCTATTATTTTGCCTTAAAATTCTATTATTTTAAAAATGATAAGTTTTTTTAAAAAGTTTATTTATTATTGGCCACAGTGGGTCTTCATTGCTGCGCATGGGCTTCCTCTAGCTGCTAAGAGCTGGGGCTACTCTTCCTTGTGGCACACGGGCTTAGTTGCTCCGAGGCATGTGGGATCTTTCTGTACCAGGGATTGAACACGTGTCCCCTGCATTGTCAGGTGGGTTCTTAACCACTGCACCACCGAGGACTTCCGACAATAAGTTTCAAAAGACTATTTACCCAAAGAATTATTATTTAGTGCAGTCTTTATAGCTCTGGGTTGATCCAAATTTTCATCTGTTGTCATTTCCCTTTAGCTTGAAGACCTTTCTGTAGCAATTTTGTGAAATTAAAAATCAGTACTGATAAGGAAACAGGAAAATTCATGAATATATAAAAATTAACACTCATATTTTAAGATTGTTTTTTCTATTTCTCTAAAGAATGCCATTGGGATTTTGATAGGGATTGCATCAAATCTGTAGATCAGTTTGGGTAGAGAAGACATTTTAGTAATATTAAGTCTTCCAGTCCAGAAACACAGGATGACTTTCATTTATCATATTGTCTTTAATTTCTTTCATGACTGTTTTATAATTTTAAAAGAAGATGACAAGCTGCCAAAGAAATGGAAGAAGAAGAAGAAGGAGAAGGAGAAGGTGAAGAAAAGAAGAAGAAGAGGAAGGGGGGGAAGGAGGAAGAAGATAGTGAGAGGAAGGAAGTGGTCAGCAAAGAAGCCATAATTTGGAGAGTTCCAAATTGCAAAAGCCTCAATATGGATAAAATTTATAAATATTTGGGGAAAACACTTGTTGAATAGGTTTTTAGCATGCTACTTTACCCTCTGCTCCTCTCATCTACCACCTAAGCCTGCCACCCTTTCTCGTTTCTTCCACTTCAGACAAGCAAACACCAACCTTTCGTTATGGCGCGTAGGCTCTTTGCTGTGGCAGCAGGCTTCTCTCTAGCTGGCATGCAGGCTCCAGAGCCTGTGGGCTTAGTTGCTCCGCAGCATGTGGGGTCTTAGTTCCCTGACCAGTGTTCAAACTCACATACCATACACTGGAAGACGGATTCTTAACCACTGGACCTCCAGGGAAGCTCCTGGAATTATTTTAATCTTTTTGAATTTGTTAAGACTTGCTTGTAACTTAGCATGTCATTTTTCCTGGAGAAAATTCCATGTGTGCTTGAAAAGAATGCATGTTTTTCTGTAGTAGGAATAGCTGTATTAGTAAAATGATCGTATTAAATCAATTATTATCAGCCCTTAGCATTTTCTGCGACTCCTGTTTCAGAAGAAAAACCTCTACTAGGAAGTGATCTGCAAACTCAGCTGTCTAGTAAACTCCCACTGAAATCAAACTCTCTCCCAGGTTATTGACAAATCCTGAGTGTTCAAGAGACATGGCTAGGGCTCGCTCTCTCAAAGCTTTCTTAACTCATATTCTTTCACACTGAGGTCACCCAAGAAATTCATGGAATTTTTTGCCATCAAAAATTATCAGAAAAGCAAAATGTGATGACATGAAATGAATGGTTTATAATGTCTGTATTTCTTCTCTTGAGCCGTCATCCATCTGCAGGTTGGCATGCACTCACGGATCCAGCCCTCATGATTTCCCCTAACCTAAGTCACTAGAGGATTAGCTCCTGGGAGAGAAAACTGATCAGAATATTAGCCCCACAAGTCTCAGGAAAGCTTTCTAACTTTGTTTGGATGATAGGTCTCTAATCTCATAGCCCATGTGCCTCGGGGTTGGCTCTGTTCTTCATTATCTCTGCACTCAGGTTTGAGTGTCCACATATTATGCAGTTTTGTTGGATTCTTTAGCTCTCAGGCTCTTAAATGAGAAATCCATCTCTCCAACCAATGCTAAAATATATGTTCCTGATATTCAGCTATTGCAGGGGTTTGTCTTGGGCCCTGTAGTTTCCAGGTCCTTACAAAAGGATTTCACATTTCTAACCAACCTCAAAGTTTATGTTCTTGGGATTCAGCCATTCCAAACTGACCCTGGATATCCTTCTGGGTTTTTCTTCAGAAATCTGCTCATGAAAATGCAATTATGACACTGTCAAATTCTCTCTTTATGCTCCACTCCTGGAATACAAAAGCTTTCACACCATTGCCTGTGACGTGTTGTTTCCATTTGCTTAGTGAGGATCCTGAACACTCATTTCTTTTGCTCTTGTTGTTGTTTTTTTTCTCTTAGGGTTTGTGCATCTAGCTGAGGGGGATGGACCCTGCTCAGGGCGAGTAGAAGTGCATTCTGGAGAAGACTGGACCCCACTGGTTGATGGGAACTTTACACACCCCACTGCCCAGGTCATCTTTGCAGAGCTGGGATGCGGCAAGGCAGTGTCTGTCCTGGGACTTGTGCCCTTCAGAGAGTCAGATGGCCAGGTCTGGGCTGAAGAGTTCAGATGTGAAGGGGAGGAGCCTGAGCTCTGGTCCTGCCCCAGAGTGCCCTGTCCGGGGGGTACTTGTCACCACAGTGGAGCTGTTCACCTTGTCTGTTCAGGTGAGATGCACATCAGGACATAACCCCCCTGTTTACCCAGTTCAGGTGAGAAAATCATGAGATTTTGCTGAATTCCTGTCTTCTTCTACCAGTGTATGCAGATGTCCGGCTCATGAGAAATGGCACCTCTCAGTGTGAGGGGCAAGTGGAGGTGAATATTTCTGGACGATGGAGAGCGCTCTGTGCCTCCCACTGGAGTCTGGCCAATGCCAATGTTGTCTGTCATCAGCTTGGCTGTGGAGTCGCCATCTCTACTCCTAGAGGACCACACTTTGTGGAAGGAAGTGATCAGATCTCAACAGCCCGATTTCACTGCTCAGGGACTGAGTCCTTCTTGTGGAGTTGCCCTGTGACTGCCCTGGGTGTTCCTGACTGTACCCATGGAAACACAGCCTCTGTGATCTGCTCAGGTAAGAGCGAGGGAAGGGCTACTAGTACCCAGGATGCTCCTGGAGTGAACTGTCCCCAAGTGCAGAGAGTATAGAAAACTGGCTTCATAAGCAAGATAGTTCATGGTGAAACATGGTTCTTCTCATTGTTCATTCGTTTTTCTGGTCAGGGCAAGAAGTGTTAAGGGGAATAATATATTTTTAAGCAATATTATTATTTACATCATTAATAGAAACAATGTATAAGCAATAAGTGTATACATTAGTCATGTACCCCAACCCAGATCATTAACAGCACCAACAGCAGTCACTGCTGCCTCCCCATAACTTTGAACTCCCTCCTCTCCCATGAAAACCCACTAGCTAACTTCTATGACCATAGAATATTTTATTAGCTTTTGAATTTTGTATAAAATCATGCAGTATGTTTTCTTTTGTGTCTAACTTCTTCGACTCAACATTATGTTTGGGATTCACTCATGATGTTGTTTATAGCAGTGCTTTAGTCATTTTTATTACTGTAGAGCATTCCTTTGAATAATCGCATGACCATATATGGATACATTCAACAGATGGTAGAGATTTAAGTTGTTTCCAATTCCTGAATATTACAAATATGATGCTACAAATTACCGTAACAATGAATTTGGGTTCATATATGTTATTTATTTTGTGCGTTTAACTCATGATCTTTTCTTTTCATGTTCTTAATGGTCTTTTGATGAATCAAGTTCTTAATTTTTTTAAAGCTTTGTTTTATATTTACTTTTCAGTTAGTTTTTTAAAATTGTAACATATCTTTATTTAAAACAATTTTTATTGGAGTATAGTTGCTTTACAATATTCTGTTAGTTTATACTGTACAACAAAGTGAATCAGCGATACGTATACACATCTCCCCTCTTTTTCAGATTTCCTTCTCATTTAGCTCACCACAGAGCATTGAGTAGAGTTCCCTGTGTTATACAGTAGGTTCTCATTAGTTATCTCTTTATACATAGTATCAGTAGTGTATACATGTCAATCCCAGTCTCCCAATTCATCCCATCCCCTCCCTTTCCCCCCTTGGTATCCATATATTTGTTCTCTACATCTGTGTCTCTATTTCGGCTTTGTAAATAATATCGTCTATACCAAATTTTTCAGATTCCACATAGATGCCTTAATATATGATATTTGTTTTTCTCTTTCTGGCTTACTTCGCTCTGTATGACAGTCTCTAGGTCTATCCACCTCATTACATATAGTTCAATTTCATTCCTTTTTATGGCTGAGTAATATTCCATTGTATATATGTGCCACATCTTCTTTACCCATTCCTAAGTTAATGGACTTTTAGGTTGCGTCCACATCCTGGCCATTGTAAATAGTGCTGCAATGAACATTGTGGTCCATGTATCTTTTTGAATTATGGTTTTCTTTGGGTATATGCCCAGTAGTGGGATTGCTAGGTCATATGTTAGTTCTATTTTTAGTTTTTTAAGAAATCTAAATATTGTTCTCCATTGTGGCTGTATCAATTTACATTCCCATCAACAATGCCTGAGGGTTCCCTTTTACCCACACCCTCTCCAGTGTTTTTTGTTTTGTTTTGTTTTGTTTTTTTTGGTAATGGCCATTCTGACCAGTGTGAGGTGATACTTCATTGTAGTTTTGATTTGCATTTCTCTGGTAATTAGTGATGTTGAGCATGTTTTCATGTGTTTGTTGGCCACATGCATGTCTTCTTTGGAGAAATGTCTATTTAGGTCTTCTGCCCATTTTTTGATTGGATCTTTTTTTTTTTTAATATTGAGCTGCATGAGCTGTTTGTATACTTTGGAGATTAATTCTTTGTTAGTTGCTTTGTTTGCACATAGTTTCTCCCATTCTGAAGGTTGTCTTTTCATCTTGTTTATGGCTTCCTTTGCTGTGCAAAAGCATTTAAGTTTAATTAGGCCCCATTCACTTATTTTTTAAGAACTTTTATTGAGATACAGTTAACAAATAATAAACTGCATATATTTAGAGCATACAATTTGGTTTTTTTTTTCTTATTAGTAATGCATATATGGCAATCCCAGTTGCCCACAACCTTCCGTGTTTTCCCCACTTGGTGTCCATATGTTTGTTCTCTACATCTGTGTCCCTATTTCTGCCTTGCAAACCAGTTGATTTGTACCATTTTTCTAGATTCCGCATATGTTTTAATATACGATATTTGTTTCTCTCTTTCTGACTCACTTTACTGTGTATGACAGTCTCTAGGTCCATCCATGTCTCTACAAATGTCCCAGTTTCATTGCTTTTTACAGCTGAGTAATATTCCATTGGATATATGTACCACATTTTTTTAACCTTTCATCTGTTGATGGACATTTAGGTTGCTTCCATGTCCTGGCTATTGTAAAGAGTGCTGCAATGAACATTGGAGTGCATGTGTCTTTTTGCATTATGGTGCTCTCTGGGTATATGCCCAGTAGTGGGATTGCTAGGTCATATCGTAACTCTATTTTTAGTTTTTCAAGGAACATCCATAGTGTTCTCCATAGTGGCTGTATCAATTTACATTCCCACCAACAATGCAAGAGAGTTTCCTTTTCTCCACACCCTCTCTCCAGCATTTACTGTTTGTAGATTTCTGATGATGCCCATTCTAACCAGTGTGAGGAGATACCTCATTGTCATTTTGATTTGCATATCTCTAATAATTAGTGATGTTGAGTGGCTTTTTATGTGCCTCTTGGCCATCCATATGTCTTCTTTGAAGAAATGCCTATTTAGATCTTCTGCCCGTTTTTTGATTGGGTTGTTTGTTTTTTTGATATTGAGCTGCATGAACTGTTTATTTATTTCTGAGATTAATCCCTTGTCTGTTGATTTGTTTGCAAATATTTTCTCCCATTCTGTGGGTTGTCTTTTCATCTTGCTTATAGTTTCCTTTGCTGTGCGGAAGCTTTGAAGTTTCATTCAGTCCCAATTATTTATTTTTGTTTTTATTTCCATTATTCTAGGGGGTGGATCAGAAAAGATCTTGCTGTGATTTATGTCAAAGAGTTTTCCTCTAAGAATTTTATAGTGTCTGGCCTTGCATTTAGGTCTTTAATCCATTTTGAGTTTATTTTTGTGTATGGTGTTAAGGAGTGTTCTAATTTCATTGTGTTACATGTAGTTATATAGTTTTCCCAACACCACTTATTGAAGAGGCTATCTTTGCTCCATTATATATTCTAGCATCCTGTGTCATAAATTAGGTGACCATAGGTGCATGGGTTTATCTCTGGGCTTTCTATCTTGTTCCATTGATTTATATTTCTGTTTTTGTGCCAGTACCATACTGTCTTGATTACTGTAGCTTTGTAGTATAGTCTGAAGTCAGGGAGCCTGATTCCTCCAGCTCCATTTTTTTTTTTTCAAGATTGTTTTTTCTATTGAAGATCTTTTCTGTTTCCATACAAATCATAATTTTTTTTCTATTTCTGTGAAAAATGCCATCAGTAACTTGGTAGGGATTGAATCTGTAGATGCTTTAGGTAGGATAGTCATTTTCACAATACTGATTCTTCCAATCCACGAACATGGTATATGTCTCCCTCTGTTTGTATCATCTTTGATTTCTTTCATCAGTATCTTATAGTTTTCTGCATACTTAGGTAGCTTTATTTGCCTCCTTAGGTAGATTTATTCCTAGGTATTTTATTCTTTTTGCCAAGTTCTTAATTTTAAGGAAATATAACTTACCAACGTTTTCTATACATTTAGTGCTTCTTTTTTTTTAAGCTCTTTATTGGAATATAATTGCTTTACACTCTTGTACCAGTTTTTGAGGTACACCAAAGTGAATCAGCTGTATTTATACATATATCCCCATATCCCCTCCCTCCCAGGACTCCCTCCCGTCCTCCGTGTCCTGGCCCTCTAAGGCATCACCCATCATCAAGTTGATCTCCCTTTGTTATACAGCAACTTCCTGCTAGCTAGGAGGAAGTGAGAGAGTTGCATAGACATATATACACTACCATTTAGTGCTTCTTACATCCTTTTAAAAAGAGCTTTGCCTACTCCAAGATCATAATAATAGTCTCCAAGATTATATTATAGAAGTTTATTTTTCTCTTGCATATAATTGTACATTCCTTCTGGGTTTGATATCTGTGGGAGATAAGGGTGAAGTTTTACGTGGATATCTAATTGAGTCAGAATCTTTTTCTGAAAAGACTCTTTTCCCCACCGGTGCCAACTTTGTCGTAAGCAGAAGGGCATGTATGTCTGAATCTTTTTAAAGACTCTCTATTCTATTCCATTGTATCATTTGTTTATCCTCCCACCAATACCACATTTTGTTAATTATTGTAACTGTAGAATAAGTCTGGATAATTTCAATTTACAGGAGTTACTTTCTATTAACTCCTCTAACTGTGTTGCTTTTCTTGCCAACTGTTTTGGTCATTCTTGGTCTTTTGTATTTTGTTTACATTTTGGAATCAGCTTGTGTTTTTCACCAAAAAATAAAGCATAAGGTTATTGTGACTGAGACTAGATTTAATCTATACAGAAATTTGAGGATGATTGACTTTGACAATTTTGAGACT
Organism: Hippopotamus amphibius kiboko; assembly: GCF_030028045.1. Taxonomy (NCBI): domain Eukaryota; kingdom Metazoa; phylum Chordata; class Mammalia; order Artiodactyla; family Hippopotamidae; genus Hippopotamus; species Hippopotamus amphibius. The sequence goes on along the minus strand of NC_080197.1, from coordinate 74,560,744 downwards.
CCCAATTCATTGACACCATACATCCTTCCATTCAGTTAGGTCTCAAATTTCTCTCAGAGGTTTTGCCAATCTTTGAGTAGGTTTTCTCCTAGGCACTTTATATTTTTGATGTTATTAGTATTTTTTTTCAGTGAAGGTGTTCTAGGAATGAATTCTTCCTGACTTGTTTTCACCTTTTAATTTTTTTTATTTTGATGTAATTTGAGACTTACAGAAAAGTTGCAAGAACAATATAAAAATTCCCAGATGATCTTAAACTGGATTCTCCCAATGCTAGTTTTAGGTTTAATCAATCTCTGTCTATCTCTCTGTCTCTTTGTCTCTCCTTCCTCTCTGTCCCCCTCCTGCCCCATTTCTCCCTGAATATATACAGTCTTTCTGAATTAGGTTGCAGACATGGTGTCCCTTTACCTCTAAGGTACTTCAAGGAATTTCCTTATATAACCACAGTTCAGTCAAACCTTCAGATGACTTCAGCCCCAGATAACCTCTAAGTGCAAACATGTGAAAGATGCCAAGATAGAACTCCCAAGCTGAGTCTTTCCCAAGTTACTATACTTTCCTATGTATATATAAAAAAATACATATATATATATAAATTCAGCTGCTAAGTTTTTTGGGAAAATTTGTTATATAGCAATATAACCAGGACACTTACCACTTACCTGCAGTTCTAAACAGAGGAATGTTTGTCCTCTGATCTTCCATGCTACTATTTCTACCTTATGCTGAGCTAATGTGCTGATACACTCATTCTTCAGTTCTTTGCTTCAGCTATTAAGTTTTTCAGATCTGGAATTTTTGTTTTTTGTTACCGTTTCTCTGCCAAGATACACATTTTGTCAGTTAATTCTATGAGCACTGTAAGCATGGCTATTTAAATTCTCTGTTAGGTAACTCTAGTAGCTGAATAACCTAGGAAAATCTTTCTAATGTCTCCTTTTTCTTCTTGGTTTTCTATGAGATGGCTTTTATATAAGTATTTTTAATGACAGAGGTTGTAGATGAAAAATTGTAGAAATCCTTTGGAAAGGATTTTATTTTGTTCCTTCTATTTAGGGAGAGATTCCGGGATAGATGACCTTATTTAACTCATTCTTAGGGCAACGCATGGCTTAAAAATTGTGGCATTGTCAGAAGCAGAACTCTCCATGGAGAAGGTGATGGTAATGATAACTTTACTGCTATGTTGCAACTTTCATCTCAGACACCATCCCTAGGTTATTACCTAGCGAAATACAATTTTCTGTTCTTCAACCCTACCAACCCTCTGATCATTGCAGTTTCTGCAGAAAACCAGACTCAGGTGAAGAGCCAGTGTAATGACACCGAGCCTGAACCAGCAGATTCTGCAGCCTCAGAGGAGAGCCCCGCCAACTGCTCAGGTGAGGGGTGTCACAGGACCAGAGGACCCTTCTCATTCCCTGTGTCAATGCCCCATTGTTCCATTTCTCTCTCCTCAGACAGCAGACAGCTCCCCCTGGTGGACGGGGGCGGTCACTGCGCCGGGAGAGTGGAGATCCTTCACCAGGGCTCCTGGGGCAACATCTGTGATGATGGCTGAGACCTGGACGATGCCCACGTGGTGTGCAGGCAGCTGGGCTGTGGAGAAGCCCTCAATGCCACGGGGTCTGCTCACTTCCGGGAGGAATCAGGGCCCATCTGGCTGGACGACCTGAATTGCACAGGAGAGGAGTCCCACGTGTGGGGGTGCCCTTCCCGGGGCTGGGGGCGGCACAACTGCAGACACAAGCAGGACACGGGGGTCACCTGCTCAGGTCTGTGCTGCACACTGTCCACAGGCTGGGGGAGGGGGTGGAGGCCTGGAGGTCGGGAGTCTGAGCCATGAGGGAGAGTTGCAGAAAGGACTAGAGAAGGAGGCTTCCTCCCATGCAGCCTGCCTTTCCAGCAGAGGTGAAGATTAGCTGATATCACTTCCTCCTGCAGCAGCTGAAGTTCTGGTCCTTTCTTCTCAGCAATATTTTCTGTCAGAGCCATTTCTTACAGTTTCCACTTGAAAGCAAGGCTGTCTCTTCAGTTACATATGGTAAAGAAATCTTAAACCCACGGCACTAGTTTCCGTTTGCTTCTGTAACAAATTACCACATAGTTAGTGGTTTAAAACAATATGTATTTATGCCTTTCAATTCTGTAGGTTAGATGTTCAACAGAGATCTCACTGGGCTGGAATCAAGCTTTCAGCAGGGCCACACCACTTCTGAGGCTCTGGGAAGAATCCGTTTCTTGTCTCTTCAAGCTTCTGGAAACTGCCTGCCTTCCTTGGCTCATAGCCCCCTTCATTCACCATCAGACCAGCAGTGCTGCTTGTCTCTAACCATTATCCACAGTCACATGTCACTTCAGCCAGAGCCAGGAAGGGTATTCCACTTTTAAGGATAGTGGGTCTAAGGATGTGATTAGACTGGGCTCTCGTGGTTAATCTCACCATCCCAAAGTCCTTAGGTTAATCATATCTTTGAAGTGATTTTTGCTACAGAAGCTAACATATTCACAGGTTCCAGGGATTGGGATGTGGACATTTGTGGGTCCACTATTCTGCCTACCTCCCCAATGTCCACATTACATCCCTTTCACACACTCTTTTAGAGGTTTTCTCGAGAAGTTGGATTCAGCTCCCCGTCTCTGCAGGTTGGTCTTCCTCTTAGTTCGTATCCACTACATTACTATGGTAGAAATAGAAATGATGAGACAAATGGACAAAATCAGGTAAAAAGAAGACAAATTTCAGTCTTGTCATCTAGTGGGTATCTCCTCACTTGGGTCGGGGTGAATGTTCACAATTTATTGAGGAGAGAGGAAAACACAGAGCACTGAGTAAAGTGCTCACTGTGTTCTGTTTCCTCCCTTTCAATTTCAGAGTTCCTGGCCCTCAGGATGGTGAGCGAGGGCCAGGAGTGTGCTGGGTGGCTGGAAGTTTTCTACAACGGGACCTGGGGCAGTGTCTGCTGCAGCCCCATGGAAGACATCACTGTGTCCATCATCTGCAGACAACTTGGCTGTGGGGACAGTGGAACCCTCAACTCTTCTGTTGCTCTTAGGGAAGGTTCTAGACCCCGGTGGGTAGATGAAATCCAGTGCCGGAAAACTGATACCTCTCTCTGGCAGTGTCCTTCTGACCCTTGGAAATACAGTTCATGCTCTTCAAAGGAAGAAGCCTATATCTCCTGTGCAGGTGACTTATTGTCTGTTTCTGTGTCTGTCCCAACCCTGTAGAATGTTAGTAGTGAGAGTTTATATTTAGAAATCTGAGTGGTAAGTTTAAGTTGAGTCTACAAAATGAAGTTTGGAAGGAGCTGATTTAATCCGCATGTTTCACCCTTGATTTTTGAAATGTTTAATGAATATGTAATTCACAGAATATTAGTTTCAGGTATAGAATGTAATACTTATATATTTGTACATATTGCTAAGTGATCACCACAAGCCCAGTAATATCCATCACCATATATATTTACAATTTTTTTCTTATGATATGAACTTTCAAGATGCATTTTCTTACCAACTTTCAAATATACAATACAGTGTTAACTGTAGACACCGTTCTGTATATTACATCCTCATGACATTTATTTTAGAACTGGAGGTTTATACCTTCTGACTACCTTCACCCATTTTGCCCACACCAACCCACCTCTGGCAACAACCAAACTGTTGTCTGTATTTCTGAACTCATTATTTATTTATTTAATTTATTTTTAAGAATCCATGTATAAATGAGATCATATTTTTCTTTCTGTTTGGTTTATTTCACTTAACATAATGCCCTTATGGTCCATGCATGTTGTTGCCAATGGCAAGATTTTCTTCTTTTTTATGGCTGGATGTATGTACATATCACATTTTCTTTATCCATTCATCCATCAATGAAGATTTACGTTATTTGGCTTTTGTAAATAATGCTGCAATGACACATATCTTTTCAAGTTAGTGTTTTCATTGCCTTCAGATAAATACCCAAAAGTGAGATTGCTAAATCACATGGCAACTCTATTTTTAATTTTTGAGGAACATCAACACTGTTTTCCATAGGGGCTGCACCAATTTACCTTCCCCCCAGCTGTGCACAAGCTCTTCTCTCCACATCCTCACCAACTCTTATTATTGCTTGTCTTTTTGATGAAAGGAATTCTGTGAGATGATATCTCATTTAGGTTTTGATTTGCACTTCCCTGATGATTAATAATATTGTGCACCTTTTCATGTACCTGTTGGCCAGCTGTGTGTTTTCTTTGAAAAAAAATGTCTATTTAAATCAGATTTTTTTTTTGATGTTGAGTTGTATGGGCTCTTTAAGTATTTTGGATATTAACCCTTATTTAAAATATAATTTGCAAATATTTTCTCCAATTCCATAGATTGACTTTTCATTTTCTTAAAAAATATTTTTTGAACACGAGATCTTTGCCCTTCCTTCCTTCCTTCCTTTCTTCCTTCCTTCCTTCCTTCCTTCTTCTTCCTTCCGAAAGTGCGAAGTCCTTACCACTGGACACCAGGGAGGTCCCTCATTTTGTTGATGGTGTCCTTTACTGTGAAGAAGGCTTTTAGTTTTATGTAGTCCCACTTGTTTATTTTTGCTCTTGTTGCTTTTGCTTTTGGCATCAAATCCAATAAATCATCACCAAGACTGATGTCAAGGGCCTTTTTTATCCTATTTTTTCTTCTAGGATTTTTATGGCTTCAGGACTTGTGATCAAGTCTTTAATCCATATTGAGTTAATTTTTGTGAATTGTGTAAGTTAGTGTTCCAGTTTCATTCTTTTTCATGTCACTGTCCAGTTTTCCCAATACCGTTTATTGAAGACACTGTCCTTTCTCCATTGTGTATTCTTGGTTCCTTTATCAAAAATTAATTGACCATATATATTTCATTTTATTTCTGGGCTCTCTATTCTGTTCCATTGATCTCTGTGTCTGTTTTTATACCAATACCATACTGTTTTGATTAAATAGCTTTGTAATATAGTTTGAAATCAGGAAGCATGACACTTCTAGCATTGTTCTTCTTTCTCAAGATTGCTTTGGCAATTCGGGCTCTTTTGTAGTTCCATACAAGTTTTAGAATGGTTTGTTCCATATCTGTGAAAATTTCCATTGGAATTTTGATAAGGATTACAGTGAATCTGTAGATAGCTTTGGGTAGTATGAGCATTTTTACGATATTAGGTCTGCCAATCCTGAGCACAGAATATCTTTCCACTTATTTGTGTCTTCTTCAATATCTTCCATCAATGTCATAGATTTTAGTGTACAAGACTTCCACCTCTCTGGTTGTTTTGGATATTTTATTATTTTTGGTGCAATTGTAAATAAATAGAATTGTTTTCTTAATTTCTCCTTATGGCAGTTTGTTGTTGAAATGCAACTGATTTTTGCATATAGATTTTGCATCTTGTAACTTTACTGAGTGTTTTAGTTGTAACAGTTTTTGATGGAGTCGTTAGGGTTTGCTATACATAATATCAGGCAACCTGCAAATAGTGTCAGTTTTGCATCTTCCTTTCAGATTGAATGTCCTTATTTTCTTTTTCTTGCCTGATTGCTCTGGCTAGGAATACCAAAACTATGTTGAATAAAAGTGGTGAGAGTAGGCATCTTTGTCTTTGTCTGATCCCAGAGGAAAAGCTTTCAGTTTTTTACAGTCAAGTATGATATTATCTGTGGCCTTCACTTATGGCCTTTAGTATGTTGAGGTGTGGTACCTCTGTACCTACTTTTTAAAGCGTTTTTTATCACAAATGGATGTTGAATTTTGTCAAATGGTTTTTGTGCTTCTATTGAGAAACTATGATTTTTACCTTCATTTTGTTTATTTGATGTATCACATTGATTAATTTGTGAATGTTGAACCATCCTTGCATCCTTGGAACAAACCTCACTTGATCATGGTGCATGATCCTTTTAATGTATTATTAAATACAGTTTTCTAATTTAATTTTGTTGTTTCATCTAGAAGGGCTTTCATTTGAAGTATCTAATCCATTTACTGTAAATGTAATTAGTGATGTTGTTGGGTTAGTATCTACCATTTACTTTTAATTACCCACCTGCATTAGGTTCCTTTTTTGCTTCCTTTTTTCCTTCTTTTGTATTAAACAAATCTGTTCTAATTCCAGATTTTCCTTTTTTCCTTTGATTTTCAGCAGCTTTACTAGATGTGGAGGTTTTCATTGCCTTCTATCCATTTTTAAAATTCTCAGTTACTAAATCTTCAAATATTACTTCTGCAGTTCTGTCTCTCTGTCTCTGTTTCTCATTCTCACCCTCCTCCTCCCCTTCTTTCTCCATCTTCTTCCCCCCCTCCACCTCCTACCCCTTTTCCTCCTTCCCCTCCTCTCCCAGCCCTGCTTCTCACCTCTTATCTCTAGGACTCCTGTAAGTCACTAATTCTGTGCTGAGTTCTATCAAAAGTTCTTTTAAACCTATTCATTTAATTCTTCATTCTAGACATTTTCTTTTCAGTTGGCAACCATTCCTTTGATTTTTTTTGTAGTTACAATTATTTGTTAAATTTTTTTGTCTTTTCACCTGTTTATTCTCTCCTTTCCTCTTTTTTCCTAAATACATTGATCATAGTTAAAATCCTTATCTGCTGACTCCAACATCTGTATCATGTGTGTCTCTGCCCTCTCTTCTTCTTCTTTTTTTTTTTTTGCACTTTAATTTGTCATGTCATCCCATCTCTTCATATGCAGTGCAGTTTTTTTTTGAAAGCTAGAAATCATATATGAAAAACAAGATACTCCAGATATATTTTCTAACGCCTGAAAGGATTCATATTGTGTTTTGTTAAGCAGGTGGGAGAAGGGGTGCAGATCACTCAAATATCTAAATATTACCTAGAACTGAGCTGTAACAAGTCTGGGTTGCAGTTTTAGTAGCATTCGGTCTGCCTCTGATTTTCCTCTGTCCCTATGGCATGGGTTTTCAGAGATTTCATTTGAGAGCCTGGATGTTTTGGTAGCTCACCACACAAGAGAATGAGGGAATAGCCACTCTGCTTTCCAAGATTTTTTGACATAGTTCTTTGGGCTCCTGCCCTTCACAGCTTGTATACTGGGCAGATATTTGAGGAGAAAACCTGCTATGGGAGAGAGGCTCTCAAGTCTCCAAATTGTTACTCCAGCACCAGGTAACCCCCAAATTATCCTGGTTTCTCTGTCCCAGCAGGAGTCCTCTGCTATCCTGAGCCATTAACCTCACACCAAATTGAGAAAGTCCCACAGAGAAAAAGAAGCTGCAGATCCTTGGCTAACATTGAAATGATCTCCACTCTTTAAAATTTTAATGTATTTAGTCCCTGTTGTGTCCAAAAATGTGTGATACCTTTACTTAAAAAAATTTTTTTTCCAGCTTTTAAAATTGTATCCAGAAAGACCATTGGCTGCTGTGAACACCTCCATTCTTCATGGAAGCAGAAAATTTTAGGTTTTATTCTCTACTTCATTATTAACTTGAAGTGAAACACTGATAGACATTATTTAACCTTTCTTTACATCACTGCTTATGCATAAAAGGAGAGAATAATACAGTGTGTCTGTCAATATTGTTTGTTTGGGTGCTTTTAGAGCAGGAATAGAACCTATTTCTGCTCTGTGGTAAAGTTAGAAATTCATTTTCCCCCTAGAGAACAAATAACCTCAAATGTTGAAAATAGCGATTCCTGACATGAAGTCCAAGGAAAGATTATATTTATTTGGGAGAAGATGCAACATTCTCTGATTCCCAGTGGAATCTGGCCAATATCAATATCGTCTGCCATCATTTCTCATGCAAGGTTGTCCAGCCTGCTCAAAGAGATTATATATTTTTTGAAACTAAGTATCCAGATCTGGAGTTTGAAGCCTAGAGTCATAAGTGAAATATGCTGGGGTAAACCATGGCATCTCACAGGTCATTTGCTTTTCAGTCCTGAGTGACGATACAAAGGAGAACTTCTAAATGGTAGAGGATTCATGGCTGCTCCCTGAGGCTTCTGATGAGGCCAGTTCCTGACTCCACTCCCTTTGATCTAATCTGTTTATCTATTAGGTCAACAGCAGCAAAGTGTGTGTGGTTTATAAGGAATCCATCCAGCTGCCAGCCCATTCCTGTGACTCTGATCTCCTCTAACTGGTCAGGGTAAAGAGACTAGCATTTCCTATATGTCTTTCTCAGATGCTATGCAGAACTCTACAAGTCAGAAGGTTAACACTCATAGGACCTGGGTAACCCCTTCTGTTTCACACTACTCAGTAGAGTAGTATTTCCTGCTTTTGCCCATTCACACTTCATTATTTTCTTATCACTGCTATGAGAAATCAGACCCAGGTGTTGACCTAGTGCAGTGACTCCATTTCTGACCTAGCAGGCTCTGCAGCCTAGGGGAGAGCCCCGCCAACTGCTCAGGTGAGGGTCCCACAGGAACAGAAGACCCTTCTCATTCCCTGTGTCAGGGCCCTACTGTCCCATTTCACTCTCCTCAGACAGCAGACAGGTCCACCTGGTGGACGGGGGCAGTCGCTGCGCCGGGAGAGTGGAGATCCTTCACCAGGGCTCCTGGGGCACCATCTGTGATGATGGCTGGGACCTGGACGATGCCCACGTGGTGTGCAGGCAGCTGGGCTGTGGAGAAGCCCTCAATGCCATGATGTCTGCTCACTTCGGGAAGGGATCAGGGCCCATCTGGCTGGATGACCGGAACTGCACAGGAAAGGATTCCCACGTGTGGAGGTGCCCTTCCTGGGGCTGGGGGCAGCACAGCTGCAGGCATGACGAGGATGCAGGAGTCATCTGCTCAGGTACGGTCAGTGCATTGTCCAGTGGCTGAGAGAATGAAAGTTCCAAGGAAGCTTGTATCTGATCACTGGGGCAATAGGAGATGGATGAGCTACAGAGGTCAGAGACATCTACACACCCTCCCTGAGTGCACACTCCATCTGTGAATGATGGGCTTCATTCACTTGCCTCTTATAAGTCTGCTGTTTCTTCTCCAGTGACCTTACCTTACTTTTAATCTATTATTCCAATTCAAATTGATCTTAATTTTTTTTATAATTCATTGTCTTTGAAGAGTGAAACATTTGCAAATCACCACACACACTCTCCCTTTGCATAGTGAGCCTATGGGAGGGAGGGACAAGAATGAGGATGCACTTTCCTCAGTGGAGTTGTTTCTGTAGGTACAGTGTGAGACTTTATTTTGCACTAGGTTAGCAGAAGTGGAAGCTCAGGGAATATCGTTAAAGAAATTGGAGAGGAATTTACAGGTTTGTGCCAAATTGCAAGTCTCCTTTGAAAATTTAGATGTAAATATTCATAGCTCTTTGGCAGGTAGGACCAGAGGACTGTGGATGAAATGCTCTTAGTCATAGGTTCTCCTTCCATTGTTACCAGAAAAGATTTTCTCTCTGTTTTTTCTTTTAAAACATCTGTATAAAGTCAAACTTTGAAGGAACACCATGCACTGGTAAGTCACTGTGTGCTGATAAGTCAATGGTGGAAGCAATAAAATATTAAGTTGTGTGTTGTATGGTAAAAGATTACATAGTTTTCACCTGATGACTTCAATGATATAAGATAATTGCATTTGGGGGTTTATTTGATAGAAGTAGGAGTAAGGGGACAAATGTAATTTTTGAAGAAGGTGGAAGAGACTTATAGTAGCTGGGAAGGAGACGGATGGCAATGGGAGCTGACAAAGGCACATGTGGGGTTCTCTGGGCAGCACTGAGGGTCCAGGTGTGGTGTGGAAGATGCCATGTGTGCTTAGGGACCCACGATGTCTGTACAGCAAGAGACCAGACAAGGATATATCTGACCATGTTTTCATTTTGCCTTCGGTGGGGTTGATTCTTATAAATAAATAGCCCCCTGAAGGGGCAGTTTCCCTTTCTTTGGTTATCCAAGTCTCTCATAAACTCTTCAGAGGGCTTAACACTGTCTACTTGTTTTTCTCCTTCACCAGAAGTAAAGCCCCATAAAGATAAGAACATTGTTTTAGTGAGATTTACATTCCCAGCATCTACTAAAGTTCCTGGGACACGGTAAACTCTAAAAAGGTGTTTGTATTTGTAACAAAACCACATGAAAATGGACTCTTAATATTGCCTTCAAATAACTTTCTCCTACTTAAGTATCAGACCTATGCGGAGGGTTCAGATATGCCTGCTTTGAAGCCTCTCCTGTCTCTCCATTGTCATCATTTCCCAATCAGATGTTCATTTTTTGCCTATTTTTGGGCCTCTAAGGACCCACTTTCCTTGCATTTTCCTGTGCCTTGATGGAAAGGTCATCCTGATCACCTCTGGCTTTCAGATGTGAATGGGGAAACCAAGGGTAGAGGGCAAGTTTGGTCTTCCAGGAAGATACTTTGATCTTTGTGGATCTCTAAGTGGCCAAATACCATATGGAATAGAGACATTTCCTATACCTCAGGCAACACAGTACTCTATTCCAGTCAAAATAGTAGAAGTCCAGAGTGATGGATAAGGAGCCAGAAGGTACAGAGACAGGCGAGGCTGATGGTCAGAGCCCCTGAGAGTTGGTCTGGATGCAGATGCATCACAGCTGCAGGCAGGATAGAGAAGGCCGACTTGGTCAGAGGGAGAGAAATGAGCATGTGATGCAGATGATAGATGATAAAAACCAACCCAGTCACCCTTGCTCTCTTGCTTCCTTGGATAAAATCAAGCCCCAAAATTATAATAATGAGAGGGGACATTTCCTCTGGGTCCCAGAGCCCTAAGCAGAAGCTGAGATATAGAATATTGGGGCTCTCCCAGGTTCAAGCACAGGTGCCGAAAGAGTACTTTCCTGAAGACCTGGCCCCCTGCTCTCCCTCCTATGGCTCAGGTTGTTGTCTCTCTTGCAAATGGACTAAATTTGGGAAATGGGGGCCCCCTCTGTGAGAGAAGAGCAGAGGTGAAGCACCAAGAAGAGTGGGCCATGATGCATAGTGAACACCAAGCCTGGAGGAAGACCAGATGCTGTGCAGTAACCTGGGACATGAGAGCACAGAACAGACAGAAGAGGCTCAGTCTCTAACTCTGCAGCCTTGAACAAGTCACTCTCGTGACAGGCCCTCCCAGGCTCTGTCTTCTCAGGTCTAAAATAAGAACATATTGTTCAACACCTCCAATGTTATTTACAGCTTTGAACATCTGTTGATCTTAACCCTGAAAGAGGCCATATTTTGCTTGGTGTCTTACCCCTTTTGATTGAAGTAATGGTGTGTCTGTATCTCATCATGTTAATAACCCAACATGTGAACCTAGTTCTCCACAGTGCAAGACACAGATTCCAAATTTTAGGGTTTTTTTTTTTTTTTTTTTGTCACCTTCAATTTTTGTTCTGTTGGTCCTTTGGAGTTTCTGTGGTTTTAGGTTAAATATGTTGATTTTATATTCAGTAGTTCTTGATAAAACTGCTTTTCCTCTGCCATTTCTTTTGCTTGGGAAGACTTTTAGAAAAGTGTCCTGACATTTTTCAGGTCAGGTCAAGAAGACCGATTTCCATTAAAAGGGCAAGAAGCTGGACAGGATTTAGCCTGTATTCACCCTAAAACTTTCACTCACTCTCCTCAGAGGAGCCAGTCAGGAGTTCAGTGAGGAGCCCCATGTCAGTCAGGGTTTCCTTAGCTCTTATTTGTACAGAAACTTCACTTACTTTCCTAAAGCATATAAATGGTACCCAACCAGGGGGTGAGGTCCTTGGTGAGCCCAGATTCTATTTTATGTCAGATGACAACATCTATGGAACTACTGAATTATTAAAACTTCACTTCTCACTAACAATACCAATCTTGGGTAGATATTAAAATGTCCTTAGCAAATCATAGACCAGTGAGAGGGTTTCTGTCACATCCCAGAGGCAAACCACTTCAGTCAAGATGGAAATGTGGGCTCATGTTAGCTGACAAGCAGAAAAAAATTATGTTAATGAGAAAGCCCTAGAATGAGTCTTCTTCACAAGCAACACTATTCTTCAAAGAATATATATAATTCATTTTTCTCTCAGTGTCTTATGCTTCACTTCTGATATGTATAGATTTAACTTCTATATAATTTATTTTGGAGATTTATATCAAGTAGGGATTTGATCTTGTTGTTTTAAAATCTATCCCTAAGTTATTCAGCACTCTTTATTAAACAGTCTATCTTCTTTAATGATTTAAAATATTATCTGCTTCAAACAGTAAATACTTATGTGTGTGTGTCTTTGAGTCTACTCGGTATTTATATTCTGCCCCTTTCACTCTATTGTTACACACAAACATAATTGGTTTTATTATTTTAATATCTAATCCCCTTACATCAGCCGTCTATTTCATAAATTTTCTTGCAATGTCACACACTTATTTTTCCACATAAATTTTAAAATCAAGTAGAAAATAAAAAAGAAATAATAATTTGTTTCAGAAGACTCTCTCCTGATGTCTGTAAGACTTTATTGATTATTCAGAATATATTTGAATGTCTAACATGTGTCAGGCCACGTAAAATAGCATACAAGCAATATCTCTTTCTTGTTCTTTCCAAATTTGTAATCTGGTGGGATTAATACAGAAAATAACAAAGTGTTGAGTAACAATCCTTTAATTACAATGTGTAGCTTATGACCAAACTCCCAACCAGACCAGACTGGGCTCCTAACCTGGGCCTCTCTGGGGAGGTGGAAATGGATAAATAACAAGAGGCAACCTGATCATCCTCTCACCATTCATACTTGTACAATTGCAAGCTAATCCTTTAAGTCTTTAATTTCTGTTGTGTATTTCCTGCTCTCTCCTGCTCTCTGTAGTAGATTTTTATTCAGGTAGAACACGCTTTCCGAATCTCCACATCATATGCTTCAAAGTTCACATACTTATGTATTCAGAGTCCTTTGCCAGAAAAAAAATTCCTCCATGCACATAAATAATCATGAGCATGCTCAGAAACCAGGCAAGGGTGTTAAAAAAAGTGTTCTTTATGATGTGGGGTTTTATTTTTTTCCATTGGATTACCTATTCTCCATCCAAAATATGGCCCCTGAAGGACCAAATCATGATCACGAATCTTTTCTTTGGTCTCCCCCTTTCAGTTTCATACTCTATCCACTCCCACTTTAACCTACCACTCACCCCACCCGCACTCCACCTCTAGAGAAGTTCTTCCATTTGGAGTCTCCCTTCCATCCATCTGTAGCTCTGCAGATTGTTTTTTCTTGCCTGCAGTGGGAGAAATGGGAAAGGGTAGCAGGGTTAGGTGGTGGATGGGAGGAGCATAGGGGATAAAATGTGTTAAAAATCTTTCTATCTTTCATCCATTTTGAGCTTTTTGGAACTTGGAAATCTCTAAATTATATATGGCTTGTTTGCTCTCTGCTCTCTTCCTCTCCATCTCCTTTTTTCCATGCTGGCTATTTCTTGAGACTCCAAATAGGAAAGGAATATGCAGTTAGCATATACATAGGATTAAAATACATTAAATTACCTTCACTGTTAGCATTTGCTGAGATTCCCACGTCTTGGAAGAAAAACCCTAGTATGAAGTAATCCACGAACTCAGCTGTTTTGCATATTCCCACTGAGAACTCGCTCTCACCCAGGTTCACTGATAAATCCTAGGCTTTCAAGAAAGATGGCTGGGACGAGCCCATTCTTCTCCTATGACTCTGAGCTTTCTTCATATCCAAACTCATCTGTGGACAACTTCTTTTTACAAGCAAGTCGCCAAAGAAATTCTTGGAATTTTCCACCATCAAAAATTATGAGAAAACACACATGAAATCATAATAGCAGGCTTGTTATAATATCTAGATTTCCTCCCTGAGCCGTAAGTATGTCTGTAGTTTGATGTGGACTCACAGATCCAGCCCTCAAGACTTTCCCTAGTCTCAGCAACTTGAGTATTGGCTCCTGAGAGAAAACTGGCCAGAATTCTAACCCCAGAAATCTCAGGATGGCCTTCTAACCTTGTCTGCCTCTTAGGCTTCGAACCTCTTGAATCCCATGGGCCTTTTTCACTCTGGGTTAGTTCAGCTCTGCACCCAAGTTTGATGCCCACCACAGAGAAGTTTTCTTGGGTCCTGTGTTTTCCAGGCCCCTGGATGAGCAATTCACATTCCTAACCAACCTCAAAATACACATTCTTGGAAATCAGCCATTCCAAACTGACCCTGGAAATCCTTGTGAATTTCTCTTTAGATACTCACTCATGGAAATGCAATTCTGACAATAATTGTCAAATTCTCTCTCCATGCCCCACTCCCAGAAAATAAAAGCTTTCACATTGTTGCCTGTGACATAATGTTGCAACTGTCAAACCAGGTTCATGAACAGTTATTAGGTTTATTGTTGTTGTTGTTTTTCTCTTAGGGTTTGTGCATCTGGTTGGAGGGGGTGGACCCTGCTCAGGGCAGGTAGAAGTGCATTCTGGAGAAGACTGGATTCCAGTGTCTGATGGGAATTTTACACTCCCCACTGCCTAGGTCATCTGTGCAGAACTGGGATGCGGCAAGGCTGTGTCTGTCCTGGGACACATGCCTTTCAGAGCATTAGAGGGCCGGGTCTGGGCTGAAGAGTTCAGGTATGAAGGGGAGGAGCCTGAGCTCTGGTCCTGCCCCAGAGTGCCCTGTCCAGGGGGCACTTGTCATCACAGTGGAGCTGTTCACCTTGTCTGTTCAGGTGAGATGCACATCAGGACATAACCTCCCTGCTTACAGAGTTCAGGTGAGAAAATCATGAGATTTTGCTGAATTCCTGTCTTCTTCTACCAGCATACTCAGATGTCCGGCTCATGAGAAATGGCACCTCTCAGTGTGAGGGGCAAGTGGAGGTGAATATTTCTGGACGATGGAGAGCACTCTGTGCCTCTCACTGGAGTCTGGTCAATGCCAATGTTGTCTGTCATCAGCTTGGCTGTGAAGTCGCCATCTCTACTCCTAGAGGACCACACTTTGTGGAAGGAAGTGATCAGATCTCAACAGTCCGATTTCACTGCTCAGGGGCTGAGTCCTTCCTGTGGAGTTGCCCTGTGACTGCCCTGGGTGTTCCTGACTGTACCCATGGAAATACAGCCTCTGTGATCTGCTAAGGTAAGAGCGAGGGAAGGGCTACTAGTATTCAGGATGCTCCTGGAGTGACCTGTCTCCAAGAGCAGAGAGTATAGAAAACTGGCTTCATAAGCAAGATAGTTCATGGTGAAATATGGTTCTTTTCATTGTTCATTCATTTTTCAGGTCAGGGCAAGAAGTGTTAAGGGGAATAATAAATTTTCAAGCAACATTATTATTCACTTATAATCATAGAAACAATGTATAAGCAATACGTGTATACATTAGTCATGTACCCCAACCCAGATCAACAAAGAGAACATTAACAGCACCAACAGCAGTCACTGTTGCCTCCCCATAGTTATGCCCTCCCTCCTCTCCATCAAAAACCTGCTTCCTAACTTCTATGACCATAGGATATTTTGTTGATTTTTGAACTTTGTATAAAATCATGCAATATGTCCTCTTTTGCGTCTAACTTCTTTGACTCGATATTATGTTTGGGATTCACTCATGATGTTGTTTATAGCAGCACTTTATTCATTTCTGTTACTGTAGAGCATTCCCTTGAATGATCACTTGACCATGTATGGATACATTCAACTGATGGTAGAGATTTGAGTTGTTTCCAGTTCTTGAATATTACAAATATGGTGCTACAGCTTACCATGACAATGACGTTAGATGCAAATATGTGTTATTTATTTAACCCTTGGTGTTTTATTTTCATTTTCTTAATGGTATGGTGTCCTTTGATGATCCAAGTTATTAATCTTAAGGAAATATAACTAACCAACTTTTCCCTATATATTTAGTGTTTCTTGTTTCCTTTTTTAAATATTTATTTATTTATTTATTTATTTATTTATTTATTTATTTTTATTGGCTGTGTTGGGTCTTTGTTGCTGCGGGCTTTCTGTAGTTGCAGACAGTGGGGGCTACTCTTCATTGTGATGTGCACGCTTTTCATTTCAGTGGCTTCTCTTGTTGCAGAGAAGGGCTGTAGGTGCACAGGCCTCAGTAGTTGTGGCACATGGGCTCAGTAGTTGTGTCTTGCAGGTTCTAGAGTGCAGGCTCAGTAGTTGTGGTGCACAGGCTTAGTTGCTCCCCAGCATGTGGGATCTTCCCAGACCAAGGATAGAACCTGTGTCCCCTGCATGAGCAGGTGAATTCTTAACAACTGTGCACCCAGGGAAGCCCCTTATTTCCTTTTAAAAAGAACTTTGCCTATGCCAAGACCATGAAAACATTCTCCAAGAGTGTATTATAGAAGTTTAATCATTTTCTCTTGCATATGTACTGATACACTCATTGTTTAGTTCTTATTTTCAGCTATTGTTTCTTAGCTCTAGAATTATATTTTATTTTATTTTATTTATCATTTTTCTGCCAAGATACACATTTTGTCAGTTAATTCCATGAGCACTTTAATCATGGCTATTTAAATTCTCTGTCAGGTAACTCTACTAGTTGAGTACCCTGGAGAATCATTTATAGTGTCTCCTTTTTCCTCTTGGTTTTTTGTGAGTTATATTTTATATAAGTATTTTTTTTAAAAGACAGGCATTGAAGATGAAAAAGTGTAGGAATCCTTTGGAAGGATTTTATTTTGCTTCTTCTACTTAGGGATAGATTTAGGGATAGAACAACTTATTTAACTCATTCTTATGAATTAAATTGCATTCTCAGTGCAATGCTTGGCCTAAAACAAAAATTGTGGCATTGTCAAAAGCGTAACTCTCCATAGAGAAGGAGTACTCTAAAATTATGTTAACTTTATTGATGTGTTACTGCTTTCATCTCAGAACCCATCACTAGGTTATTATTTAGCTCAGTTCAGGTTCCTAATATTCAACCCTCTAGGCCCTCTGATCATTGCTGTTTCTGCAGGAAACCAGACCCAGGTGCTGCCCCAGTGCAACCACTCCCTGTCTGAACCAGCAGGCTCTGCAGCCTCAGAGGAGAGCCCCGCCAACTGCTCAGGTGAGGGTCCCACAGGACCAGAAGACCCTTCTCATTCCCTGTGTCAATGCCTCATTGTCCCATTTCTCTCTCCTCAGACAGCAGACAGCTCCGCCTGGTGGACGGGGGCGGTCACTGCTCCGGGAGAGTGGAGATCCTTCACCAGGGCTCCTGGGGCACCATCTGTGATGATGGCTGGGACCTGGACTATGCCCACGTGGTGTGCAGGCAGCTGGGCTGTGGAGAAGCCCTCAATGCCACGGGGTCTGCTCACTTCGGGGCGGGATGAGGGCCCATCCGGCTGGATGATCTAAACTGCACAGGAGAGGAGTCCCACGTGTGGAGGTGCCCTTCCCGGGGCTGGGGGCGGCACGACTGCAGACACAAGGAGGATGCGGGGGTCATCTGCTCAGGTGTGTGCTGCACATTTTCCACAGCCTGGGGGAAGGGGTGGGGCATGGAGCATGGGGGTCTGAGCCCTGAGGGAGAGTTGCTGAAAGGGCCAGAGAAGGAAGCTTCCTCCCGTGGAGCCTGTTTTCTAGCAGATGAGAAGATTAGGTGCTTTCACTTCCTTCTGCAGCAGCTGAGGTTCTGGTCCTTTCTTCTCAGCAATATTTCCTGGCAGAGCCATTTCTTACAGTTTCCACTTGAAAGCAGGGCTCACTCTTCAGTTACCTATGGTAGTAAAATCTTGAGAATGACATCGTAATGAAACCACAAATTTATTATTTACAGTTCTGCATGTTGGAAGTGTGACAGTGGTCTCAGTGGGCTAACATCCAGGTGTCCACAGGGCTGCATTCTTTCTGGAGGCTCTGGGGAGGAATCCTTTTCCCAGCCTTTTCTAGTTTCTAAATGTGCCCTGCATTCCTTGGCTCAGAGCCTGCTTTCTTCCTCCTCAGACAGGCAAGAGTGCTGCTTCTGACTGTTCGTCCTTAGTCACATTTCCCTCTGACTGGAGCTGGGACTGGTTATCCATTTCTAAGGATAGTGGGCCTAAGGATGTGATTAGACTGGGCTCATGTGCTTAATCTACAATATTCCAGCTGAATCTCAGCATCCCAAGTCCTTATGTTTAAAGTTACTTGTGCCAGGTAAGGCAACTTATTCACACGCTCCAGGGACTAGGATGTGGACATTTGTGTGTCCATTATTCTGCCTACCTCCCCAATATTTGTACCACATCCCTTTCACACACTCTTTTAGAGGTTTTCTTGGGACGACGGATTCAGCTCCCCCTCCTTGCTGGTGCCCAGGCTGGTCTTCCTCTCTGCTTGTATGCACTATGTCATTGTGGTAGAAATAGGAAAAGAGATATAAATGGATAAAATCAGATAAAAGTAAGTCAAATTTCATTCTTGTCACCTAGTGAGTGTCTCCTCAGCTGGGTCAGGGATGAGTGTCACAATTTCAGGGAGAGAGGAAAACCCAGAGCACTGAGTGGAGGGCTCACTGTGTCCTGTTTCCTCCCTTTCAATTTCAGAGTTCCTGGCCCTCAGGATGGTGAGCGAGGACCAGGAGTGTGCTGGGTGGCTGGAAGTTTTCTACAACGGGACCTGGGGCAGTGTCTGCCGCAGCCCCATGGAAGACATCACCTTGTCTGTCATCTGCAGACAGCTTGGCTGTGGGGACAGTGGAACCCTCAACTCTTCTGTTGCCTTTAGGGAAGGTTCTAGACCCTGGTGGGTAGATGGAATCCAGTGTCGGAATACTGATGCCTCTCTCTGGCAATGTCCTTCTGATCCTTGGAAATACAGTTCATGCTCTTCAAAGGAGGAAGCCTGTATCTCATGTTCAGGTGACTTACTGTCTGCTTCTGTGTGACTGTTTCTGTGTCTGTCTCAGCCTTGTAGGATTTTGTTAGTGTTATTTTATATTTTCAAATCTAAGTGATGAGATTTGGTTTAGTCTATAAAATGTGTGTCTGTGTCTGTGTGTGTGTGTTGCATTTGTTGTGGAATGTGGAGAGTGATATACAATATAAAGAAACAAAGTTATTTAATGTGGTAATAAGATGCAGTGAATATCTCAGCCCATTAGATAATGAAGCCTGTTTTTCACATGTCATTTGGACCAAGCCAAGGCCCTTAGATAATCTTGTTTGGGGATGAGACCACCTCCAAATGCCCCTGATCCAGCACTTCCCATTGTTTGCTCCTGCAGGAAGGAGACCTAAGAGCTGTCCAACTGTGGCCCCCTGCACAGGTATATCAGCCCCTTCCTCCTCCCCTGTGGCTACCAGGGGCTCCTTCCTTCCCATCAGGGGCAGTAACAGGACAGGATGCTGTCTTTTCAGACAATGACAAGATCCGACTCAGGGGAGGGGACAGCGTGTGCTCAGGGCGGGTGGAGGTCTGCCAGAGCGGCTCCTGGGGCACAGTGTGTGATGACTCCTGGAGCCTGGCAGAGGCCGAGGTGGTGTGTCAGCAGCTGGGCTGCGGCCATGCCCTGGAAGCCGTGCGGGACGCGGCATTTGGCCCTGGAAATGGGAGCATCTGGCTGGACGAGGTGCAGTGCGGGGGCCGGGAGTCCTCCCTGTGGGACTGTGCTGCGGAGCCCTGGGGGCAGAGCGACTGCAAGCACGAGGAGGATGCTGGCGTGAGGTGCTCTGGTGAGTGGAGGGGCTTGGGATGTGCTCTGGTTGAGCTGGGGCAGCGCCGGGGCAATGGGCTGGGCTGGAGTGTGGTGGGATTTGTATTCAGAAAGCACCCAGGCGCTGTAGCTCTGATCTCAGACGGGGGAGCTGGGAGGACTCAGCACCGATGCTGTGGTGACTGAGGGGTGATTTTAGGGCTCAGTAGGGAAGAAGGCTGCCTTGCATCCTGGCCAATTCCCATGCTCCAAACCCCTGTCTCTCTCTTTAGGTGGAAGAACAACTTTGACCCCCACTCGAGCAGGTACTGTGTCATGATCCACGGGCAGGGGAGATATTCAGAGTCCTGGGACCTGCTGTGTGGACTCTCTGACAGAATTAGCCGCTCAGGAGAGGAAAGATCTTGCGGAGCCACTGGCTGGTGGGGGGGAACCAGGGCATTTTCCTTGGGAAACTCCCCCTGCCTTGGTTCAATGCCAGAGTTTCTCATGCCTGTGACCCAAGGGAGGCTGGTTCCTATGCTGCAGGATCTAAGGCTTTCCTACCTGCCCACGAGGGTCGCTCCTCATCAGAAAGGTGCCGGTTCCAGGACTTTTTTGTTGCTCTGGTCTCCTGAAGCCCAAGGAGAGGAGTGAAGTGGGTCCTCAGAGGCATTCTCAGCAGGGAGGCTCGCTGATAATCTCTGGCTCTCCTTCCGGCCACACTGGCTGGAGTAGAGTTGAATCATCTCAGGACAAGACCTAATAGAGCCCAGTCACTGTCAGTGCAGTTATGTCTGAGGCTGGGATTTCATTGTCCAGAGCTCCCTGCAAATGCTGGCATAGGGAGTTTCTCTGTGCCCAGGACTTACTCCAAACCTTCTTGCTTTTTCCTCCTTAGGGACCAGACCAGGCTGAAATCCTGTTCTTGGCATCTTCTCCCTACCTGGGATCCTCTGCCTCATCCTGGGGGCTCTTCTCTTCCTGGTCCTCATCATCCTGGTGACTCAGCTGCTAAGATGGAGAGCAGAGCGCAGCGGTGGATTGCAGGGGGTACTGAGTACCATGGAAAGTGTGTGGAGACAGGAAATGGGGCCAGGTGTGAGGAGGGGAAACCTGGGCCTGGACTCTGTTCTTACTCCTATGAGTCTGCAGATCTCCATCTGCTCCATCTTAAACTCTAAGGGCTGAATATACAGGGGTTCTTAGGATTGGGTTGTGAACACTCATAAGTCATGGCCTCTTCTGTGAGACCAGAAGGAGTTGGGCTGAGCTGTGGATTTAGGGTCACACAAGGGCAGAAGGTGCAGACAGGGTGCATGGGGTGGGAGACTCTGCAGAGGTCCCGGCAGCTCTGAGGGGTTTTCCACATGTGAGCCTTGGGGAGATGGAGGGTTAGCCTGCTTGTTTAGGGTGTCTAGGGTGCAGTCTCTAACCTGCTGGTGGTTCCACAGCCTTATCCAGTGTAGAAGATGCTCTTGCTGAGGCCATGTATGAGGAGCTTGATTACCTTGTGACAGCGAAGGAGGAACTTCTGGGCAACACAGGTGGGTGTCTCTGCCTTGCCCTCCTGGGACCTCTGGTTGTCAGCCACCACTGGCTGTGAGCCGTCTTCTCAGCATCTCAGACCCCACATCTGCCCCAGGTTCACAGAGGCAGCCCCTGCAAATGTGGCAGGATGGCCTCTCTGGAACCCCTGTGAGCACCCAGCCTCCCTCTACAGGGCAGGAACCAAGCCTGTCCCCCATTTCTTCTCAGCCTCACACAGGTCCCATGGGTGTGGGTAGGGTCCTTCTGTTTGTTGTGTGATGTTTTCTCCACACTAGGGTTCCCATCAGATGACTCAGTGACTGAACTGCCACATTACACTGGGGACAGTGAGGACCACGGTGACTATAGATCTGCTGCAGGTAGTAGAGGTGGACCCGCCTCGCTGGGTATTGCAGACATGAGAATTTCCCTCATAAAGACGAGATCCAAGGGGAACAGTCTTCCTTTGCCTGTGAGTAGTAGTCTTCCTTTGCCTTGTGTCCAGGTGGGCCCCATCCTCCCCCTTCTCTGGCTGTTCTGTGATGTCTCATGTTGGGGCTGGGCTCTCTGTACCCAGAATCACCCTCATTTATTCAAAACAGGCAACATTGTTTTAAGAAGTAACATCTGGAGAGCTTCGTTTGTCGGAATATTTTAGTAATGTTCTTAGGTGTGATTGCTGTTTTGAGATATATAGTTTTAGTCAAGAAATATTGAGATTTGCACAATCATTTTTGGGTTTATGGGCATGTTAAAATGAAATACAGCCTTAAAAATAATCTGTTGAAACAAGCATTGAACAATGCCTCTATTTAGCATCTCAGAAACTCTGGGTCAGAAGGGATCTTCGGTATTTCCCAGGCCAACGTACTTACTGTGGTTTCATCTGATCCCCTTGTCTGCCCTTAAAACCCCCAGATGACAGGACTGATGCCCCTGGTGAAGGTTATGATGATGCTGAAGAGGTGCCAGTGCCTGGGGCTCCTCCCACCTCTCAGGGGATCGAGGGGGAAGTGCCCCCAGTGAAGGAGAATGGGATGAGGGCCTCTCAGACAGGTGAGTGGAGTTAGCTGATCTCCTGTAATCTTTGGTCTCTGTCCTGGAAAGGGTGAATTTGAGCTCTCAATGCCCATCCTTCCTATGGATTCCAAGTTTGGATAATCTCATATGTTTGATAGCATCACCTCTAATATATGCCTTTCTTTAATGCTGTCAGATTCCTTGGGAGAGAGGAATCCCTCTATGTTCTTGGGATCTATGTCTCCATAATGAGACATAAATTTATCAGTGTATCCCCGATGTGCTTGCATTAATACTTATAGATTAATTGAGCATATTCACCAAACCAAAAAATGGAACAACTGTACTGATAACACCTTTGTGCTGTCTCATACATGAAATGTAGTTAGAAACTTAAAAAACGATATTGCAGTATTGGAATTTGTGAAGTATGTTGATAATTTAAGATGTACTGTGTTCATATGTTACACTAACATGTATTTTTAAAATACGTTTTTTAATTTATTTATTGGCTGCATTGGATCTTCGTTGCTTCACTTGGGCTTTCTCTAGTTGTGGTGAGTGGGAGCTACTCTTCTTTGCGGTGCGCAGGCTTCTTATTGCAGTGGCTTTTCTTTATGTGGAGCATGGGTTCTAGGCATGAGGACTTCAGTAATTGTGGCATACGGGCTCAGTAGTTATGGCACCTGGGCTTAGTTGCTCTGCAGCATGTGGGGTCTTCCTGGACCAGGGATTGAAGCTGTGTCCCCTGCATTGGCAGGCAGAGACTTTTTTTTTTAAGAACTTTTATTGAGATACAATTGACATACAATAAACTGCATATATTTAATGTGTACAATTTGATATTTTTTCTTATTAGTAATGCATATATGGCAATACCAGTCTCCCAATTCATCCCACCCAAACCCCCCCACCCCCCACTTTCCCCACTTGGT
This sequence comes from Hippopotamus amphibius kiboko, assembly GCF_030028045.1. Taxonomy (NCBI): domain Eukaryota; kingdom Metazoa; phylum Chordata; class Mammalia; order Artiodactyla; family Hippopotamidae; genus Hippopotamus; species Hippopotamus amphibius. The sequence continues at coordinate 74,537,693 of NC_080197.1, read as the reverse complement.
GTCATATGTTTGTTCTCTACATCTGTGACTCTAACTCTGCCTTGCAAACTGGTTGATCTGTACCATTTGTCTAGATTCCACATATATGCATTAATATAAGATATTTGTTTTTCTCTTTCTGACTTACTTCACTCTGTAGGACAGTCTCTAGGTCCATCCATGTCTCTACGATTGTCCCAATTTCCTTCCTTTTTATGGCTGAGTAATATTCCATTGTATATATGTATCACATCTTCTTTATCCATTCACCTGTTTATGGACATTTAGGTTGTCTCCATGTCCTGGCTATTGAAAAGAGTGCTGCAATGAACTTTGGAGTGCATGTGTCTTTTTGCATTATGGTTTTCTCTGGGTATATGCCCAGTAGTGGGATTGCTGGGTCATACGGTAACACTATTTTTAGTTTTGCAAGGAACCTCCATAATGTTTTCTATAGTGTTTGTATCAATTTACATTCCCACCAACAGTGCAAGAGAGTTCCCTTTTCTCCACACTCTCTCCAGCATTTACTGCTTGTAGATTTCTGATGATGCCCATTCTAACTGGTGTGAGGTGATACCTCACTGTAGTTTTGACTTGCTCATAATCAGTGATGTTGATCAGTCAGGCAGATTCTTAACCATTGCACCTCCAGGGAAGTTCAACATTAACATGTATTGATAGAAATCTATGATATATGGTGACCTTAAAATTAAGCCATGGTGGTGGACCATAGACTAGAATTTGTGGGCAGCTAAGGGCTAATCTGCTCCAGACAGTTCAGTGGCCAGGAGAAGCCACTCATTCTCTGGAAAAGAGTATTTCTCTGACTGAGGGCCTGTGTGGTTCCTGGGGAGGGGCCATCTGTGGATGCTGCCTGTGATAGTATTTGTGGGCACCTGAGAACACAAGCCAAGGCAACTAAGAGCAGAGCTGGGATGTCAGTGATGAACTGAGATTTCTCCTGTCTCTGGTCTTCCTTCTCATTCTCAATTCACATCTGTCAATTGTGAAAGGGGGAAATATTAAATTTGTTTTTATGATTGTTACCATTCTTGGGCCATCTCTTTGCAGATTGTGTAAGCTAGGAAGCAGGTCTTCACAGAGCTCCTGTGTTGGGCACAGATATTTTAATATCCTAAGTTTTCCAGAAGAGCTGAGGCCCCAAACCCACACTGACTGGATCCTGATAGGACAGCTGTCATCCCCAGGGATGCCTTGTCATCACCACTTACTGAACTTGCTTCCACCACAGGGCACTGTCTGGTCCCTTTCTCAAAGTTCTAATCAAACTTCTCTTTGCTATTTCAGGCTCTTCTCTGCGGTTCTCTAGAGAGGTGGCTGATCCTGCAAAAGGAGAAGAGAGCCCCTTGCTGCTCCAGGGGGAGAGAGGGGACGCTGGGTATGATGACGTTGAACTAAGTGCCCCTGGAACAGCCATGGTGGCTTTCCCATGATGTTATATTAAATGTGAGATGAGGCCTCAGATATTCTAATTGCCTATATTCCAATAGAGTGTTGCTGACCTGTAATTGGGTTATATGGAAATTGCTGAAAATGAAATATTCTGAATAAAGTAACTTTTTGCTTTGTTGATAATTTAAAGTTTCATGTCAAATGAGGATTGGTCCTCAAGGGAAATACAAGGTGAGTGAACTGACTTGTTTTCTCACCTCCCCAAAAGGTTAATGAAGGCATGACTTTTCCAGACTCAGAAATGCTCCAGGTCACTCTTACTTAGACAAGCGACACTAAATTTGGTCCACACTCACACCCTCATTCCTAGCAAGATGAACTCATGGAAAAAATTCAGTCTTGAACATTCCAGTATGCTCTTCCCTGAGATGTCACATCACCTGTTTTTAACCAATCTTGGGCACCAGATTGGATGTGAGTTTCAAGTTGAGGGTGGGAGTTTGGCTGGTGGCAGAGGATAAATACCGCTTTCCTTATTCTGCCTAATTTTTCATGGGTCCATTAAAAATCTAATTATACATAATTACCTTTTCCTTCTCCAACTCTAATTCTCCTAGTTAGTCTCTCCATTTATTCCTCTAGCCCATCCTGACTCCTCACTCTTCTCTCATGTTTAGTTGACTGTCAAATCCTTTTAAATTCAGTCTTTCCTCTCTACCACTTATTTCTTATTATTTTCTGTAGGAGAGGCCAAAGATTACATTTCCAATACACACCATTACGTTGTGAACGTGTGGACAAGCTGCTGAACTAATACAGGAACAGAGTGGTGGCCTGGTTATGAGCTGAGCCCAGGCTTTAACTTACTTGGTGGCTCTGGATGCTGTCCGGGGGTCCAACCTACTCACCATTGCAATGTTTGTAATTTTTGGCTGGGCATGGGGATTGGAAGATGCCCAGGGCTTCTCCCCATGCAGCTCAGATGGCTCCCATTTGCCACTGGGAAGTGATAAAATAAATGACACAGTAAAGTATACCCACCAAAAGTATTATTTTCTTCTGATGCACAATGTCAACAAAGCCAAAATAGCTGTTTACGATCATTTTTTTAATTTTTATTTATTTTTTTTTTATTTTTTTGGGGGTACACCAGGTTCAATCATCTGTTTTTATACACATATCCCTGTATTCCCTCCCTTCCTTGACTCCCCCCCCTCGAGTCCCCCCCACCCTCCCTGCCCCAGTTTTCTAATACGATCATTTTTGATGATAAAAATCGAATAAAATTAAGGGAGAGGTGAAGAGGACAAGATTCACCACCCAGATCTGGGAGAGTTCCAGGATGAGCCAGTTATGGATTGGGTGCTCAAGAAGCAGCCAGGAGCTGATGAAAGAGACTTTCAGAGTGTTTAGATCAGGAAGATCAGAGCATCATTCCAAGTGACCCATGTTGCCTGTGAAGGGGCCTTTTGTGAGGGGTGGTTTTGGAGGGTTTATCATTCCAGGGTCTGCCACAAAAGCCAGAAAACCTCTCTGCATAGTAGTAATTATGACAAGGCAGCCAGAATGTCATGTGGGGAAAGAATTTACAGGATATTCTCTCCTATTAACAGTGCAGTTAGCATTTAAAGATTGGAGGCCTAGGCCTGTCTCATATTTTTTGTAATGACCCACTGGAAGTCCCTAGATTTTCCTGAAGCCTCACAGGCACTTAACACCCATAAATACTTTATTCTGGGCAGAGTGGAGAAAGTCACAAAGACATGAGAATGTCAGGGATTATGTTACATACTAACTTCCAATGTAATAACCTGTGTGCGAGGTAATGATACGATTCCTACAGGGAAAAAAAAGCTTGCAGGTTTCCCTAGGGCAGCATCGCCAGGCATCACCATCAGAGAATGAGTCAAACTCTGCCCAGAATTGGTCGCCTTATCAATAAGTGTAGTAAGAAGCGAGTATAAGAGGATTCTGAAGTTATGCAGAAGAGGTGTCTACTACAAGTAAAGGTCAAAGTCAGAACTAGGTGACAAACCTTGGCACAGTCAGATGTTATCAATCTATACCCCAATTTTTGGCTTGGGTGACATGGCTTAAACGAAATTCTTTCTTGACTCAAGGTAGTAAATCTGCAATTGTGGAACCACCAGACTTGGCGTTTTCCTCACTTCATGTGAACTCCTAAGACTGTAGTACCACCAAGGATAAATTATTGAACAAGGTCAAATGAATCACAGAGCTTTTCCAACACCAAGCTTTACTAAAAAAGCAGGCACAGCAGAAAATCTATCTTTAGAGAGGGCCCAGAGTGGCAGATGTGCCTTCTAAGCATCTTCTTTTCACAATGGGACACAGGTGAGCTCTAATTATGAGGGTGCTACAAGTTAGATCAAAAGAAGCCATTTAGGTTTGGGTTTCTCAGTTTTTATACTATGTGATTAACTTCCAGTCACATTCCAGAAACCAATTCAAGCTTATTTATTATTATTGATATTGGTTGATTTTTTATATTCTCTTTTTTGAATTGAAGTATATTTGACTTAGCATATTATGTTAGTTTCAGGTATATAGGACAGCAATTCAATTATATATATATATATATATATATATATATATATATATATATATAAAACATGTATTCCTTTTCAGATTCTTTTCTTTTATATGTTATTACAAAATATAATAACATATTTAGTTTAGTTTCTTGTGTAATACAGTAAGCCATTGGTTATCCATTATACATATAGAAGTGTGTGTATGTTAATCTCAACCTCCTAATTTATCTCTTCTCTCTCTTCTTTCCTGTTTGGTAACTATACATTTATTTTCCATGTCTGAGACTCTTTTTCTGTTTTGGAAAATAGTTCATTTGTAGCTTTTATTTTTAGATTCCATGTAGAAGTGATATCATATGATATTTGTCTTTCTCTGTCTGGCTTACTTTACTTAGTATGATAATCTCTAGGTCCATCCATGTTGCTACAAATGGCATTATTTTATTCTTAATTATGGCTGAGTAATATCCCATTGTGTGCATATATATATATAAATATACGTACATATATACCACATCTTCTTTATCCATTCCTATTCTGATAAAATATTTTTAGATAAGGATTTCCTTGGGTATCTTCCAACTACTGAATCCCATGTGAATGCTTTGAAGGAGCTCTGGTTGAGGTTAACACTGCCCTAAAGTCCTGGAACAAGGATTCAGACAATTTACCTCCTTCCATCCTGGCCCCAAACCCAGTCCTCCTCTCACCAGAGCATCTCACTCCAGCATCCTCCTCATGTTGTGGTTGCTCTGCCCCCAGGGCTTCTTAGCTGGAGTCCACAGAGAGGACTACCTGCCCCTGCAGTGCGCCCCCTCCAGCCAGATACTCCAGTTTCCAGGGTCCTTCCAATATAATTAACCAGTTCAAGGAACCATTTTTTAATTTAAATGAGAATCAATGAATCTCACTCTCTTTGTCTGAGTAATGATCCAACAGAAGAAGAAAACATATACAGATTATTTTTAAGAGGAAGAAAAAATATCAACTGGAGGGGATCCAAAGATTTGCTATGGCCAACTCTGGATCAGCAGCAGATGGCACCAGAACACCTTCGCAGTTCTGCTACCATCACCAAGATTACCTTCTGTTTCCTGCTCCATTTCCCCAGGATTACTAAGGAGTGGAGGTTAACAGCACAGACGTGGGAGTCAGAATGCCTGGCTTCACAATACTGCATTTGCTAGCTGGATGGCCTTGGAAGAGTTTTTAACTTGGTTTTCCTTTTTGTAGAATAGGGATGTTAATAAAAACTCTGCCTTATATGGTTGTTGTGATGATTACATGAATTATGACATACAATCCCAGGCAATAATTCCTTGTACATAATAAGCTTTCAAAATGTTATTTGCTGAAACACATTCCCCCTCTGTTGGAGCACCTCCAGTGGCCCCTAATCCTGTTGCGTTGCCACTTCTCCTTTAACCCACCCTGGGGCTTCATGGAATGCTTCCTGTGACCAATTGACTTAGAAAAAAATCAAGTCTGTGTTATAGATGGTTCTGATATATGTTGGCACCACCTCAAAGAGGAGAAGCTCAGTATTTTAGAATCCCTCAACACTGGTCCTTCAAGGCAGCAGAAAAGGAAATTTTTTCAGTGGATAGAACTCTGAGCAGAGCATTTACTTGTCTAATTTGCTTGGGAGGAGGAAAGTTCATAAGGTACGGATCTATACTGATTCATGAATAATGGCTAATCATTTGCCTGGATGTTCAGAGAGTTAGAAAGAGCATGATGGAAAGATTGAGACAAGGAGTTGGAGAAGAGGTGTGCAGATAAACCATTTGCAAGGGCACAAAGTATGAAGATATCTGTGTCCCATGTGAATGCTCACCAAAGGTCATTATCATAGAGGTGGGGCTCAAAAATCATTTTGACAAGATAACATGTTCTGTGGAGGGGAATAAACTGCTGTCCCAAGTTACTTCACTGCTTGCTCATTGACTTGTGAACCACGTGGCAGTAGCGTGAAGCAAAGAAGTTATAAATGGGCTCAGCAGCTGGACTTTCTTTCATCAAATCTGATCTGGGTCCAGTTTTGGTGAGTATCAAACCTGATCATTGCAGAACCCAAAGCCCCTTTTCTGATATTACACTGAATCCTTAGAGATGAACCTTTCAGCAGGCTGTCTTCAGTAGATCTCTTCCATCATGGATAAGGATGTGGTTAGCTTCCTTACTGGAATAGACCCTTATTCTGGATATAGATTTGTCTTCTCTGTGCACAACACTTTCTTGTGCTATCATTCTTGGATTCACTGAATTCTTTCTTCACCATAATGGTTTCCTACCTAATAGTGATTCTGTACTAAGAGCTCACTGTGCAAAAACAACAAAAAGTCGGGCAATGTGTTCATACCCACAATATTCACTTATCATGTGTCGTTTCATCACTCAGTAGTAGCTGGCCTGATATAATTATGAAATGGTTTCTTGAAGACTCAATTATAGAATCACATGAGCAACAATTTGAGGGTTTAGGGATCTATCCTATAAGATGTGTCCTATGGTTAAGATCAGTGACCATGATGATTTCTCCCCTAGACAGAAAACACAGGTCGATGAAGAGGTGGGAATGGCTTTCTTTCCCACTGTTATTTATAACCACACTTGTGCTTCCTGTTCCTGCAACTTTGGAATCTTTGATTTACAGGTTTTAATTCTCAAGGGAAGAATACCTCTACCAGGCTCCACATGTATGGTTCCACTGAAGTGGATGTTGAAACCACCACATGTCATTTTGGATTCTTCACAGGACTGAACAAAAGGCAACGTGATGGGCAGAATAATGCCCCTCTGCCGAGAGGTCCACATTCTAATCCGCAGAACCTGTGAATATATTACTTCAGTGGTGAAAGTGTCTTTGCCAATGTGATTGAATAAAGGATTTTGAGGTGGGAAGAATGTCTGAGCAGACCGTTAACAAGTGAGGAGGTTGAATCAGTGATCCAAACCCTTTGCAGCACAGAAAAGACCAGGTCCACAGGGTTCCATTTACAATTATACCACACATTGAAAGAGAATTAAAGGCAATAATTCTTGAACTCCCCCAAAAAATTGAAGAGCAGGAAATATTCCCAAACTCATTTTATGAAGCCAGCTTTACCCCAATATACCAAAGTCAGATGAGGACATCACAAGAAGAGATAACAATAGGCCAATGTCCCTGATAAAGGATGGGTGCCTAAAATTCCCTGTTTCTTGGTCCTCTTCCATATTTTCCTTTGATTTCTTATCTTCCCATCTCACTGTTAAGGCTACATCCTGCTACATGACCTAAGCTAATGTAGTAACATGTAGTAACAGATTTGTGGGTGGGCATTTAATTTCATTTTTTTTTTTTTAGTAATTTAGTTATTTGGTTATTTTTTTAATTTTTTATTTTTTTTATTTTTTTGGGGGTACACCAGGTTCAATCATCTGTTTTTATACACATATCCCCATATTCCTTCCCTTCCTTGACTCCCCCCGCCTCGAGAGCCCCCCACCCTCCCCGCCCCAGTCCTCTAAGGTATCTTCCATCCTCGAGTTGGGCTCCCGTTTTATACAACAACTTCCCACTGACTATTTTACAGTTGGTAGTATATATATGTCAGTGCTACTCTCTCGCTTCGTCTCAGTTTCCCCTTCACCACCCGCCCCCTCCCATACCTCAAGTTCTCCAGTCCATTCTCTGCACCTACGTCCTTGTTCTTGTCACTGAGTTCATCAGTACCATTTTTAGATTCCGTATATGTGAGTTAGCATACAATATTTGTCTTTCTCTTTCTGACTTACTTCACTCTGTATGACAGATTGTAGTTCTATCCACCTCATTACATATAGCTCCATCTCATCGCTTTTTATAGCTGAGTAACATTCCATTGTATATATATGCCACATCCTCTGTATCCATTCATTTGTTGATGGGCATTTAGGTTGCTTCCATGTCCTGGCTATTGTAAATAGTGCTGCAATAAACATTATGGTACAAGTTTCTTTTGGGATAATGGTTTTCTTTGGGTATATGCCCAGGAGTGGGATTACTGGATCATAGGGTAGTTCAATTTGTAGTTTTTTAAGGAACCTCCAAATTGTTTTCCATAGTGGCTGTACCAACTTACAGTCCCACCAACAGTGCAGGAGAGTTCCCTTTTCTCCACACCCTCTCCAACATTTGTTGTTTCCAGACTTTGTGATGATGGCCCTTCTGATTGGTGTGAGGTGATACCTCATTGTGGCTTTGACTTGCATTTCTCTGATGATGAGTGATGTTGAGCATCTTTTCATGTGTTTGTTGGCCATCTGTATGTCTTCTTTGGAGAAATGTCTATTTAGGTCTTCTGCCCATTTGTGGATTGGGTTATTTGCTTTTTTGGTATGAAGCTGCATGAGCTGTTTGTATATTTTGGAGGTTAATCCTTTGTCCGTTGTTTCATAGGCAATTATTTTTTCCCATTCTGAGGGTTGCCTTTTAGTCTTGTTTATGGTTTCTTTCGCTGTACAAAAGCTTTTAAGTTTCATGAGGTCGCATTTGTTTATTCTTGATTTTACTTCCATGATTCTAGGAGGTGGGTCAAAAAGGATGTTGCTTTGATGTATGTCATGGAGTGTTCTGCCTATGTTTTCCTCTAGGAGTTTTATAGTGTCTGGCCTTACATGTAGGTCTTTGATCCATTTGGAGTTTATTTTTGTGTATGGTGTTAGGAAGTGTTCTCATTTCATTCTTTTCCATGTTGCTGTCCACTTTTCCCAGCACCACTTATTGAAGAGGCTGTCTTTTTTCCATTGTATACTCGTGCCTCCTTTGTCAAAGATAAGGTGCCCATGTGTGTTTGGGCTTACTTCTGAGTTCTCTATTCTATTCCATTGATCTTCCTTTCTATTTTTGTGCCAGTACCATACTGTCTTGATCACTATGGCCTTGTAGTATAGTTTGAAGTCAGGAAGCCTGATTCCACCAACTCCATTTTTCCTTCTCAAGATTGCTTTGGCTATTCGGGGTCTTTTGCATTTCCATACAAATCGTAAGATTTCTTGCTCTAGTTCTGTGAAAAATGCCATTGGTAATTTGATCGGGATTGCATTGAATCTGTAAATTGCTTTGGGTAGTACAGACATTTTCACGATGTTGATTCTTCCAATCCAGGAACATGGTATGTCTCTCCATCTGTTTGTGTCGTCTTTGATTTCTTTCATCAATGTCTTAAAGTTTTCTGCATACAGATCTTTTGCCTCCTTAGGCAGGTTTATTCCTAGGTATTTGATTCTTTTTGTTGCAATGGTGAGAGAATGGGAGAGTTTCCTTAATTTCTCTTTCTGCTCTTCCGTTGTTCGTGTATAGGAATGCAAGAGATTTCTGTGCATTAATTTTGTATCCTGCTACTTTACTAAACTCATCAATGAGTGCTAGCAGTTTTCTGGTACAGTCTTTAGGGTTTTCTATATATAATATCATGTCATCTGCAAAGAGTGACAATTTTACTTCTTCTTTTCCAATTTAGATTCCTTTGATTTCTTTTTCTTCTCTGATTGCTGTGGCTAAAACTTCCAAAACTATGTTGAATAATAGTGGTGAGAGTGGACACCCTTGTCTTGTTCCTGTTCTTAGAGGGAATTTTTCCAGTTTTTACTCATTGAGAACGATGTTAGCTTTTGGTTTTTCATATATGGCTTTTATTATGTTGAGGTAATTTCCTTCTATGCCCATTTTCTGGAGAGCTTTTATCATAAATAGATGTTGAACTTTGTCAAAAGCTTTTTCTGCATCTATTGAGATGATCATATGGTTTTTATCCTTCAATTTGTTGATATGATGTATCACGTTGATTGATTTGCGTATATTGAAGAATCCTTGCATCCCAGGGATAAACCCCACTTGATCATGGTGTATGATTTTTTTAATGTGCTGCTGGAGTCTGTTAGCTAGTATTTTGTTGAGGATTTTTGCATCTATATTCATCAGTGATATTGGTCTGTAGTTTTCTTTTTTTGTGACATCTTTGCCTGGTTTTGGTATCAGGGTGATGGTAGCCTCGTAGAATGAGTTTGGGAGTGCTCCGCCTTCTGCAATATTTTGGAAGAGTTTGAGAAGGATAGGTGTTAACACTTCTCGAAATGTTTGATAGAGTTCACCCGTGAACCCATCTGGTCCTGGGCTTTTGTGTGTTGGGAGATTTTTAATCACTGCCTCAATTTCCGTACTTGTGTTTGGTCTGTTCATGGTTTCTATTTCTTCCTGGTTCAGTCTTGGAAGATTGTATTTTTCTAAGAATGTATCCGTTTATTCCAAGTTATCCAATTGATTGGCATATAGTTGCTTGTAGTAGTCTCTCATGATGTTTTGTATTTCTGAGGTGTCCGTTGTTACTTCTCCTTTTTCATTTCTAATTCTGTTGATTTGCATCTTCTGCCTTTTTTTCTTGATGAGTCTGGCTAATGGTTTATCAATTTTGTTAATCTTCTCAAAGAACCAGCTTTTAGTTTTATTTATTTTACTTATGGTTTCTTTCCTTTCTTTTTCATTTATTTCTGCTCTGATCTTTATGATTTCTTTCCTTCTGCTCACTTTGGGGTTTCTTTGTTCTTCTTTCTCTAGTTGTTTTAGGTGTAAGGTTAGGTTGTTTATTTGATCATTTTCTTGTTTCTTAAGGTAGGACTGTATTGCTATAAACTTCCCTCTTAGAACTGCTTTTGCTGGGTCCTGTAGGTTTTGGGTTGTTGTGTTTTCGTTGTCATTTGTTTCTAGATATTTTTTGATTTCCTCTTTGATTTCTTTAGTGATTCCTTGGTTGTTTATGAGTGAATTGTTTAGCCTCCATGTGTTTGTATTTTTTACAGTTTTTTTCCTGTAATTGATATCTAGTCTCATGGCGTTGTGGTCTGAGAAGATGCTTGATATGATTTTAATTTTCTTGAATTTGCCGAGGTTTGATTTGTGACCCAAGATGTGATCTATCCTGGAAAATGTTCCGTGTGCACTTGAGAAGAAAGTGTAGTCTGTCGTTGTTGGATGGAATGTCCTATAAATATCAATTAAGTCGAGATGGTCTAATGTGTCATTTAAAGCTTGTGTGTCTTTATTGATTTTCTGTTTGGATGATCTGTCCATTGATGTAAGTGGGGTGTTCAAGTCTCCCACTATTATTGTGTTCCTGTCGATGTCCCCTTTTATAGCTGTTAGCATTTGCCTTATGTATTGAGGTGCTCCTGTATTGGGCGCATAGATATTTACCATTGTGATATGTTCTTCTTGGATGGATCCCTTGATCATTATGTAGTGTCCTTCCTTGTCTCTTTTAATAGTCTTTACTTTCAAGTCTAATTTGTCTGATATGAATATTGCTACCCCAGCTTTCTTTTGACTTCCATTTGCATGGAATATCTTTTTCCATCCCTTTCCTTTCAGTCTATATGTATCCCTTGGTCTGAAGTGGGTTTCTTGTAGGCAGCATATAGAAGGGTCTTGTTTTTGTATCCATTCAGCCAGTCTGTGTCTTTTGGTTGGAGCATTTAATCCATTGACATTTAAAGTGATTATTGACATGTGTGTTCCAATTACCAGTTTCTGAATTGTTTTGGGTTTGTATTTGTAGGTGTTTTCCTTTTCTTGTGTTTCCTACTTAGAGAAGTTCCTTTAGCACTTGTTGTAAGGCTGGTTTGGTGGTGCTGAATTCTCTTAACTTTTGCTTGTCTGGAAAGCTTTTGATTTCTCCCTCAAATCTGAATGAGATTCTTGCTGGGTAGAGTATTCTTGGCTGTAGGTTTCTCTCTTTCAGGACTTTCAGTATATCCTGCCATTCCCTTCTGGCCTGCAGAGTTTCTGTAGAAAGGTCAGCTGTTATCCTGATGGGTTTTCCCTTATATGTTGTTTCTTGCTTTTCTCTTGCTGCTTTTAATATTTTTTCTTTGTGTTTAATTGTTGTTAGTTTGATTAATATGTGTCTTGGTGTATTTCTCCTTGGGATTATTCTGTATGGGACTCTCTGTGCTTCTTGGACTTGGTTAATTATTTCCTTTCCCATGTTGGGGAAGTTTTCCACTAGAACCTCTTCAAATATTTTCTCAGACCCTTTCTTGTTTTCTTCGTCTTCTGGGATGCCTATAATTCAAATGTTGGTACGCTTAATGTTATCACTGAGGTCTCTGAGACTGTCTTCTATTCTTTTGATTCTTTTTTCTTTTTCCTGCTCTGTGGCAGTTGTTTCCCCCATTCTATCTTCCAACTCACTTATTCGTTCTTCTGCCTCAGTCATTCTGCTGGTTATAGCATCTAGAGTATTTTTAATTTCAGTTATTTTGTTATCCATTGCTGCTTGTTTTTCTGAGTTCTTATGACCTGTTTCTTGTACTTTCTCTATTTTGTTATTGAGATTTTGTATCATTTTTACTATCATTACTCTAAATTCTTTTTCAGGCATTTTCCCTATTTCCTCCTCATTTATTTGGTCTTGTGGGTTTTTTTTCTGCTCCTTTGCCTGCATGGTGTTTCTTTGTTTCCTCATGGTTGTCCAAGCTTTTGGGGTTGCTTGTCCTGGCAATAGAGGTGTTTATAGAAGACTGTCCAAGCCTCAGACTAATGTCCAAGTATTGGATTAAACGAATATTAAGTCTAGGAAACACATACATGTATAAGACACACAATTACTGAATCCGTTAGGACATAAGGCTCTAGAAAGACCTGACAGAACCCCAGTGTGCTATCAGATATTCAAAGAGAAACCCAACAGAAATTGACAACTGAAACAGAACAAATCAGAGACAAAAGCAAAAGCAAACAAACAAACAAATAACACCCTACAGATACAAACATCAATCCAGGGAGATTTTGTAAGCTAGGATCAAATATAGAAAAGAACTAGAGTACCACCAGAGAGAATGGAGATTCTCGGAATGTAATTAGACAACTGTACTAAGAACTAAGATAAAGACAAAAGCCTAATATTAAATACCAAGGCAGTGCTTCATCTGGAGAATAGAGCATGGAGTCTGAGCAGACCGATAGTGTTGCTTATAAGTATGTTAAGATAAAATACACTTAAAATGGCTGGAAGAAAGGGGAACAGAAGAGCGTAATGTGGTTGGAAATATGCAAGTAAAAAGATAGGAATAGAAATGTATAAAAGATAGGGATGAAAGGAAAGTATGAGAGATATATTTTCCGTACTACCAAAAACTTAGCTAGATATAGAATTATATAAAAAGGCAAAAAAAAAAAAAGAATAAAAAATATCATAAAAAAATTATGTTGTAAAACTTGTAGATCCCTTAGGGCTAAGATTGTATTTAATAAAGGGGAAAAAAAAAAAAGAGAGAGAGAGAGAAAGAAAAAAAAAATCCAGAACTGATCCCAGAATGGAGCAGTTCAATAGGTATTGATACTACTATTTCTGTTTCCTTAGCGTCTCAGCTGTAAGTGTCCTTCTCCTTGCCTTGGGTTTTTTTGCGTTATTCTGTGACCAGCAGAGGTTCCTTTATTGTTCGTCTGTAAGCGTCGGTGTGTGGGGAGGGAGAGGATACAATAGTGGCTCCTTCTCTTGGGAGTGAGTGAGCGGTGGCGCACTGTTGTTTCAGTCGGGCTTGGAGGTGCCTGTTGCAGAGGCCGCTGGTGGCTCAGGCGTAAACAGAAAGTCTTAGAGTTGGGCCTCTCTCGGGGTTTTTTTCTTTTTGATGCTGTTGTTGTTGTTGTTGTTTTTCTCTCGGCAGCCTCCCTGCTGCTGGAGTTGCAAGGGGTTTTAATCTAGCCCCGCCCGAGTGCCTGAGGGTGCTTGTTATCCCTGAGTGCCTTAGGTGGCCCATGGGCGTCTCTCCACTGCCTGTTGCAGAGGCTCCGAAAGAGAGAGAGAGGCTATGTGCGCGGCTCCTCCCCGCTGCCCGTGAGCCTGCAGCCTCCAGCCGCCATCATGGCCGGGTAGCTCTCAGGGACGGGCACTCCTCTCCGCAGACCTCCTCCCTCCTGTCCTCTCCGTCCGTCACCCTACCGGCAACAATGTTTCTCACCCTGAACCAGCTCTCCGGTTCCCATGCTCCCGCTCCTGGACCCTCCGTTCAGCCGCGGATCAACGTCTCGGTCCGGGAACGCTGAGCTGCGCTGCGGACCCTCTGTATGTTTCTCACTCCCTCCCATCTGCCACAGCTCCGCCGCTTCACCCTCTTTGAGCCCTCGTAGATGCCTCCCTACCGGCTATGTCGGGCTCCCCTCAGTCCTTTCTGGTGTCCGAGGCCGTCTGCTGGTGTTCAACTGGTTCTCTGTGGGAATTACTGCGTCCTTCCGTGTATTCCCAATGCATCTGTGGAGAGGGATGCACTCCACGTCTCTCTACTTCACCACCATCTTTTCTCTCCTAATTTCATTTTTGAGTGACTACTTTCTTTCCCCTTTGGGACAACCACTATAAGTTACAGATCAGGGAGGACCAGACTTCTTGGGCCACTGAGTCTCTTGGGAAAATCCTTGATGTCTGTTCAGATGAACATATCCTGCCTCTGTGTCCTGACCTTGCTGCTCCTCTTCTACCTGTTGTGCAGAACAGTTGAGTTGTCCGGGGTCTACAGCATCCTTCAGGATCAGTTCAAGGGGACTCTCCTTACATAAAATGAAAGACTAATTAAGGTGTTTATTTTTTAAAGCACAAGAACTCCTTTTGCATTCTTTTTGTCTCCTTCTTTATGTCATAAAGACAGTGCAGCAGTAGTTTTTTTTATCATAATTTTTCTTCCTGTGATATTCCTGTGTGGTTTTACTTGAAAAGCAGCCAAATAATAAATCATATATATAAGTATCCTGTCTCCTCCATTGGGTTTGATTAAGACTTAAAAGATGCCATATGGCCTCCACCTGTTAGTATGTTGTGGTTTGTCTTATGTATCTTTTGAGACAGAGATTTGCAGCATTTCCTGTTATACATTTGTTAGTAATAAGCTGCTTGTTTGTGAAGATCAAAATTTGCCTTGTTAATTGCTGACATCTTATGTCTTTGAAATGAAAATATCAATAACTTGAATAATGCCCTAAAATATTCCTTCTTATTTAGGTAATTTCTCTTAAGCATCTAAACACAGTGCCATTCTGTCATCTATGCAGTTAGCTGACCATCTATGCAGTTCCAGAGAGTGGGAATACAGAGCCATTCTCCTCAAAATCTAGATTAGGAGATTAAGTAGCACATAAAGAAATGAGGTAAATGTTCAGGCATTCTGGTAGCCGCACCTGGAAAGTAAAACGGGAGCATAAAGGCGGTGTGTAGGTCGAGACCTTACCCCAATCCTAGGCCCTGCAGGGTCCCAGCAGATGCCTGCAGGGTGCAGGGGCCTTAGATAGCATGCACAGATGGGGAAGGATTCACTGAGAAGGAAAAGAGAATCTGTTCACAGACCTTTTGGTGTTAAAGGGAAGAACACACTAGCTGTATTTTCAGTGTTCTTAGGCTGGTCTGCAGGCAGGACTGAGCTGCACCAAAGCTCCATGTGCAACAGAGCACCAATGTGGGAGCACCAGGTTTTACCTCTGAGAGCCACCCTGGTGGCACTAACCTTGGGCTTAAATGGTTTAAGAATCAGTGCCAGCAAGAAGGCAAGGTGTTCTGAGTTAATTACATGAACTCTGAGCAGAGGAGGATTAATCTTGAAGCTAATGAGGCTTCATCTTCATGGCCTCTCACTGTACCAGCCCCTCCCAAGGCCCGAGGGTCCCTAGCGCTGTGCTCATAAGGGCATAGGCTTTGTGAGCCATTGTCTTTGTGCCATTGTCTTGTGCTGAAGAAAAGAAGCAATTCAGTAAAATCATTTCTTACCCAAAGGCCAAGAAGGTAATTAAGTGCATGGAGCACTGAATCCAGGAATCAGATTTGCTCAGGAAATCAAGAAGGAACTGAAGAGGTTTAGAAAGCACCTGCTGCCTTTTTATTAGTACAGGGTTGGTGGAAGGATGAAAAGAAAATCAAACATGATGGACTGACTAACCTGGAGGAAAGCAGAGCTGTGTAAGGATGAAGGTCAAGATGCTAAGACACAGAAGCAGGGAGATGGGAGCGAGACTGTCAGCGCAGACAGATACTAAAGGAAAAGGAGATGCACCAGGTGCAGGTGCTCTTAAACAGAGCTCTGAATCTAGTTGTTGGTCAGTCAGAAATGGTGACTGGGAACCAGCCCAGCCCAGCAGAGGAAGCAAGGTGAGATGTGAATGAGCAGCTTGGGATGAAGACACAGAGGAGGACGAGACTCAGGAAAGTACTGAGAAGCCCCTTCTTCATGTGTCAGATTTTGTCTTCTTTCCAAGTCTTCTTTCTCCTTTGTATCAGTCCGAATAGACTCTGTTCTGCTGCTGGAACAGGTGAACCCCCAAATCTCAGTGGTGGGTGCGCACACGCGCACGCACACACACACACACACACACACACACACACACACACACACACACACAGACTTATCACCAAGCTACAAACATACTGTGGTCAGTGAGGCTCCACCATCCTGCACATGTATCATTTGGAACATGCAGCTTCTGGGGCAAGAAAGAGAATAGAGAATCATACTTGGGCTTTTCACTGTCTCCACTCAGAAGTGACACATGTGACACCCAGCCACATTTCATTGGCTAGAACTAGTCACCGGGGGCTAAGAAAATACATATTTGATGACTATTACTGTCTATGCCACATCCTTTAATAAAACAGTTGATAGCGATGCTATCATTTTTTTTTTTCTTGTCTTGGAGAAGCTTCTGAGGTACAGGTTTGTACAGTAATTGACGTCATCTGAACTCCCCCGTGTGGCATTTGAAGGCATTTTCTATTTGATTTCTTTGGCTGCTGTGTCTCTGACTCCTTACATCCACTTCAGTCTGTGTGGAGTGTGATTCATGAGATTTGCATCTCCCCTGTTTCCCACCTCTCTCCCCCTGCCCGCATAGTCACTAACTGCAGGGTTATTTTCAGCCTTTGTTTATGCATTCATTTCTGCAAATTATCCAGTATTTGTTAAGTTCTTACTATGTGCCTTTACTTGGCCCTAAAGGGACATTGAAGAGTGAGACACAGTCCTTGCTCTTGAGAATCTCCCAATTTGGTTGACAGTAAGCACATTTTTTCCAATTAAATGAACACAGCCGTAATTTTGAGCTGGAAGGACCAAAAAGAGCTCCTGTAGTGGGTTTGAAAATGTATCCTCTAGAATTCAGCGTGTGCATAAGTGTAGCTTTCTCTGCTTTTCTGACTGATTTCATCTTGCTCACTAGCAAGGGGTATTTGTGTGGATTACAAGTTTCCATAAAATTAACACAGATTCTTCCAATTAAAATGTGCCCTTCAGACTCCCTGGTGGCCCAGTGGCTAAGAATCAGCCTGCCAATGCAGGGGACACAGGTTCGATCCCTGGTCCAGGAAGATCTCACATGCCGCGGAGCAACAAAGTCTGTGTACCACAACTACTGAGCCTGAGCTCTACAGCCTGTGAGCCACAACTACTGGAGTCCATGCTTCACAACAGGAGAAGCCACCACAATGAGAAGCCCAAGCACCGCAACAAAGAGTAGCCCCCACTCGCCGCGACTAGAGGAAGTCTGCCTCCAGCAACAAAGACCCAAAGCAACCAAATAAAGTTTTAAAAGTTTTTAAAAAATGTGTCCTTCATCTTACTTCAGTAATAATTATCTTGTTAATTTTAGGTTCAAGTTTCCTGTTGAGATTGGTTTACCTCTTGCTTAGGAGGCATCTTCTCTGTTTCTCCTGTCAAAGTTGGTGTCTGGGAAGAGCAGGCTTCTTACAATCCAATGGCAGTGGAAGGGCCCTTGGTCTGCACGCTCTGCACTTAGTAACTGCCTGTCTTTGATTTAGTAGCTTTGATCTGGTCTGCTCTCTGGATATCAGGTGCTGGAGCTATGGAGAAATGCACGAGGTCGATTCAGTGCCAAGCTGTTTGCTAGATGTTACTGGTCATGGACTGCAAAGAGTTGAACAGAAATGATGGGCTGGACCTCAGCCAGCTCATGACCTTGCTCTTTCTTTTACGCTCTTGTGATGAAGAGGTCTTTGGTAAAGGAGCCTTTTCTAACCCTTGTACCATCCATGCAAGGAACACAGGTGGTGAGGTGGGTCTCCAATACATTGGCGAAACAACTCAATTAACAATTTCCTTTTAATGTTGTATAGATCTTTTTTAATTCAAAAAGAATATTTTCAGGCTTCCCTGGTGGCGCAGTGGTTAAGAATTTGCCTGCTGATGCAGGGAACACGAGTTTGAGCCCTGGTCCGGGAAGGTCCCCCATGCCGTGGAGCAACTAAGCCCATGTGCCACAACTACTGAAGCCCGTGCACCTAGAGCCCGTGCTCTGCAACAAGAGAAGCCACCACAATAAGCCCATGCACCACGACGAAGAGTAGCCCCTGCTCTCCTCAACTAGAGAAAGCCTGCATGCAGCAATGCAGACAAAATGCAGCCAATAAATAAACAAATAAATAAATAAATAAAAATAAAAAATAAATTAAAAAAAGAATATTTTGTATCTTAGTCACTCTGTTTCTGATTGGTCCTAAGGAAATATCCCTCTACCATGGATGTTTAATTACTAACCTCCCTAGCAAAGGGATTACTTGACCTCTTAGACCTCCACATTCTCATGTGTAAATTGGGAATAGTAATGCTACATTACAATATTGTTGCAACATATTGTATTATTTTACAATCCATGAGGCCAACCAGTTATCCTAAGTAAAAGAACAGAATTTTTTCTGCTCTTTAGTTCTGCACTTCTAATTCAATATAGAAGCTGTTGAAATAAATTTTTTAAAACAAATTTTCTTCCTGTTACAGTCATGTGTGGTTTTAATTAAAAAACGTGCCAAATGATAAGTTTGTAAACATCCTGCCCACGTGGCCATATCTGATTAAGACCAGAGCACTGAGGTTTCATGGTCTTCACCTGTCAGTGTGTGTGGTTTGTCTGCTCTATCTTTGGATAGGCAAAGAAACTTGCAGCATCTATAATTTTTTAAAACTGGTTGTCTCAACACTGCTCTGGGAATAGGGTTGCCTTTGTTTCTGGATATTGGAATTTACTGCATTCATTGCAGAAATGTGTTGTAATGTACCATACATAGCTCGTAGCATTTAATAGAATTAAAATATCATTACAACAGATGATGCAACTTGCATTGTGCTGTGAAGTCCTCACAGCAAGTTGAATTATGTTTTCAAAACAGTTCTTTTTGATTGGAATGATTTGTGTAAAACACCCAGCAGAGTGCTATTCATTCATTCATTCATTCATTCATTCACTTATTCAATAGACATAGTTTGGGAT
Organism: Hippopotamus amphibius kiboko; assembly: GCF_030028045.1. Lineage (NCBI taxonomy): Eukaryota > Metazoa > Chordata > Mammalia > Artiodactyla > Hippopotamidae > Hippopotamus > Hippopotamus amphibius. The sequence continues at coordinate 74,518,463 of NC_080197.1, read as the reverse complement.
TTTTCATTAGCCAGGCATTGGGGATATGGAGGTGAATTACACACAGAACTTCTACCAAGAATATTCGGGCTTATAAATTACATTGGCAGGTGAACAACTGAGTTCATGAAAGGGTTACAGGCGGTAGAGTTTCCTGCTCAGTAGAATGCGGGCACAAAAGAGAGGGGTCAGCTGTAGAGGGCTCACAACTCTGATCGGTACCAATTATCATCACACCACTGTGGTTTCCCAGTAGAATTTGACAGGCTCCAGTCACGGCCTGATGTAGCAGAACTTAATTTCCTGTTCTAGAGTCCTGTGATTCCTGGGATGGGATGAAGAGAGATGCCCTAATACTACTGCTCTGCTAATACTAAGTATTGCTACAAGCCAGCACTTACCACTTACTAATGCCAACTCACTTCATCCTCACCCAAACTCTGTCATCTAGGCCTGATCATAATCCTCCTTTTATGGATGAAGCCACAACACAGAGAGTTTAAGAACCCTGTTCAAGGTCATACACATGGTATGTGGCTGAGTTGTGGGTCAAGACAAGGCAGCCTGGCTCCTGAGTCTGTTCTCCTGACCACTGCACTGCACGCTCTCAAGTTCCCTGTGGGACCCAGCTGGCTGGTGTCCTCTCTAAAACTTTCTTCCTTTTCAAATCTTTGATGAGGTCGTAGACTAATATTTCCTTATGTGTCAAAGAAGACTTACCTTCAACAGAGGGTGAGTTGGTCCATGCTGACCCTGCACCCCAAGCTCTGGGGTATAGGGTACTGCTTGGGACAGCATGCCAGCCCTGAGTTAGCCCCTCCCTTCCAGCTGATCCCTCCCTCGAACAGGGTCTGGAACCCCTAACTGTTAGTGTCTTATCTGTGAGATCTGAATTCCAAGGTAAGTGAGACCATGTGCACCTGGTTCCCTACATGCATCCCTATGTCATCCTGTGGCAAGGGGTGACTGGAGCCCAGGAAGCACATCCTGTGTTCTAGGTGTCTGGCTGATGGTTTCTGGTGGTAGTATGGATTCCAAAACTGCATAAGGAATATTAAATCTGGACCATAGAGAGAGCATAGCATGAACCCTAAGTGACTGAGCAGATCCTGGTCCTGCTCTAGCACCTGAGTTTAAATTCCAGTTCTGACATTTATAATCAGTCATTGTCATTAATATGTTAGGGGTATAGAAATAGAAGGAGATGGGGCTCAGGTACAACCATGGGGCTTGGGAGTGAGAGAATCAGATGACAAGTAAGTGATTCTTGTAGAATTAATTGGTAGGTATTAGAATATTTATGGGGAGAAATGCATGTGTTCAGTTGTCTTTTCTCCCTTTTCATTTACTGGAGTCTCATGGCGAAAGAACAGGCCTGGCAGGAACAGAGAAGCTGTGTCTGCTGACCTGGATGAGGGGGTCCTTCTGGTGGGGAACGTGACAGGGCTGTGGACTGACCTGCTGCTGCCCTCAGGGCTGGTCCCACTGAGACCTTCAGGTGTGGGATGGGGAGGGCGTGAAGCTGTCTCTGAGCTCTGGTGGGGACTCTGAGGGGTGTGTGTCACAGAAAGCTTCCTTCCCATGTCTGTGTGCTGAAATGTTGAGAGCTAGGGTGAGGGGGCCACAGCGTGGGCTTGTGTGGACCTCAGGGTACATCATGGTAACCCTGAGCCTGAGGGGGCATGAAGAGTCTGAGTAGCATTTTAGTGACCTTGAATTTTGTTACTATCTAATATCCCCTCACTGCCCTTCTCAGGTTCTATACGCGTCCCAGGGCTACTTTCTGGGAGCATCTGGGAGCTTCTGTGATGAGTGGAAACCAGAACATGGCCGCAATGGCTAAACTGGGCATAAGTCTCTTCTGCTTTGATCTTTCCCCTCAACCCATCTGAACTTCCATTCTTGCTGCCACCTTTCCTGTTAAATGAAAAATGAAGAAGGTGGGGTCACTGATGGTTTCAGGCAGCCTGTACCCCCTTTTTTTTCTCTTTCACATGCCTCTTTTTTTTACCCCCTACTCTGAAAAGTCACCTGCTAGCAGAAAACTTTCTATTTCCCCTTTCTGTCTGCAGCAGTTCCCTTAAATTAGATTTTTCATCTTTTTTAGTTATGATTTATAATACAATTGTGTTCTGAGTCCTACCAAGCCAAACTTTCAATATATAAATGGGAAAAATGTGAAGTTTAACAAACCTTAGTCTTTCAAAACTATTTATTTTCTTCTTGGGACCCCAAAATCCTATTTTGGAGGGCTATAGTTGAATGATGACTCCTACTTTCTCTTTATTTCCTGTAACAGCAATGTCTTCCTCTCCTGAAGCATCATTTGGTGAGGGGCTGAAAAGGATATTTCACATAAAATTAAATGTCAATAAAGGAAAAGGGATTCAGCATGTCTAAAAAGCACCTTATATATAGCTATTGTGTCTCTGTACCTATGTATCTATGTAGCTATGATCTATCTGTATTTATCTATCCTTCATCTATCATCTATCTATCTCTATCTATCTATCTATCATCTATCTATCTATCTATCTAATCTATCATCTATCTATCTATCATCTATCTATTTATCTATCTATCATCTATATCTATCATCTATCTATCATCTATCTATCTATCATCTATCTATCTATCTATCATCTATCTAATCATCTATCTGTCTATCACCATCACCATCTTCATCATCATCCTGTCTACGTAATCTATTTTTTTAGTGTCTAACTATACTTCTAGTTTAATTAATTTCTTTATAGTTCAAAGAATGAAATTCTGTCTTCATCCATAGACCATTCTAAGATAAATTATGAAAATAATATTAATTGTGAACTTTAAAAAAAACCAAGCTCAAATTTTGCTTGACTCTAGGGTCCAGGAATTTGTCATTCCCAGTTCTGCCACCTTCTGGCGTGCCTATAAACTGCACACTTGTAAAGTGGAACTTGATACTAATTGCCAAGCAGCATCCATACAGAAGCTAAAACCCTGAAATGTTGGACAAGTGCACTGATACAGTGAGTGGATTACAGTTTGACCATGTGAAAATTAATCCTTTAAGTATTTGGAACTCAGACGTCTAGAACCCATCAAGACTATGTAAAGATTCCATGTCTACTTGATCCCAGGGCTGGCAGTAAGACCTGGGAAAGAGCAGGGGTAAAGATTGGGAGGAGTCATCAACACGGAAGTCTCCGTTGCCTGGGAAACATTCCCCCACCACCACCGGCCACTCCTGGGAGAGGTAGTGATCTAGACCTGGAGTGGAATGAAAAAGAGAGGTTTATTTTTTTTGCTTTTCCTTTTTCAAGAAGAAGGAATGATTCAGACTGGAACAGATAGATTTCCAGGTACAGTATGGTAAAAAAAATTAATATTTTTGCCATCTGGAAAATAATAAATACCTATTCTGCAAATATAATAATAATTCCTGTTCTGGGTATCAATTACAAGTAAATAGGCTGAGATGTGCACAAAATTAATGTGAAAAGATCTTAATAGTAATATTAATTATATAAATATGAGGATATGGAATTTTCCTCTCCACCTTCCTCTATATCTTCATTCTTTTCTCCCTTTCCTCTCTTATAATGATTGGTAAATTATTACCATTAAGAAAGCTATTAATATGTTCCTATTTTCAAAAGGATATGAAATGTCTACTGACTGCAATTTTTCATAAAATAATTTAAATTTTAAATCAGAATGATGTTTTTTTAACTTACTCTGGGAACTGCAACTGTCAGGTGGGCTGGATATTACCTAAATGTGACCAAAGCATCTTCAAACTGTCCCCTCAGAGAAATCTGCAGCTGGAAGGGGAGGTTAGAGTGTGGCTTTTCGGGGAGACCCTGCTCGAGGCCTGCCCTCCTCCTCTTCCCATTCCCTCACCTCCCACACAGCCAGGGAGCAGGTGCTGCACCCAGTCTGCGCATCTTTGTTCCCAATAAACCAGCACCTTCAAACCCTGATGTGCAGAAGGAGAACCTGGAGAGTTTGTGACACACACACAGAGTCTATTTACTAGGCCTGGGTGTGGCCTGAGAACTCTCATTTCTTACAAGCTGCTGGGTCATGCAGCTGCTGCCTGCAGGTGGACCACACTTTGAGAAGCCCTGGTCTAAACCACACCCCCACCTCCACAGCAAACAGCAGGCCCTTGGTCACCCTCAGGACCAAGGTTGCCCACTCGTTGTCCCCTCTGGGGAGGACGTGTTGGGAAGAGGCTGATGCTGGTCTTGAAGCAGGCTGGGCTCCATTTGGGCAGAGAATTCCTGGTTCTGAGAACGCAGATTGGTCTAGCAGGGGGATGGCATGGACTCCATCTGGCTGTGCATGTCCACTCTTCTCATGGCCTCCTCTCCATCTTGGGGAGCTGGTTGGGGGGTAACCCTCTTAAGTGCAGTGTCCAGGGTGGGGCCTCTCTGGACTTGAGTCTAAGAGGGGTTCTGCCTGCACATATTCTAATCACTGCACGAAGCCTGTGTTTTGCAGGAAGAAAAATGGTACAAGCACATCAGCCAGGTGACTCTGAGCCCCTAGGCCCACTGGCCCTCAGGGTGGGACTGCTGGCCCTGGGCAGCTGCACAGAGAGGAGGGGGTCCTTTTGTAAATACCCTGAAGACTGCATCCCCCTCTCATCCCAGAGAAGGAGGATTTAGCCCCAGGTGACAGGTGCCTGCTGGACAGAGTGGTCTTAGGGGCTAGAAGGATCCTGATGGGGAAACGTTAGGTTCTGTCAAAGCTCCGGGTTACTATGATTCCCTCTGTGCTCCGGGACCCAGGCTCCAGATCATTCTGAGAAGGAGGGAAAGACCAGCCATCTCACCTCCCCAACTTGACGGTTCCCACCTCACCCCCTCCATCTTTACCTGTGAACCCTGTGCTGCTGGTCCTCATTTTCTTCTGACCTGATAATTATTCCTGTATTTCAAGCCTTCTTGTAGTTCTCTGCTTTGTCCCTGAGCTTAGTCACAGGGAAGATCAATGCTTGATCCACCAAAGATCTTCTCCATGGGCCAACCTATTCCAGCACTCTGACCTGGGAGATGTCACAGTCTGTGGCCATCAGCCAGGATGTTCAGGGGAGAGAAAGCCACTCATGCTTTTGGATGCAACTCTTCTATGCCAGCCCTGGTCATGAGGGCCTGGTGCTCAGGGACTCACGGAAGCAGGAGGTCAAAGTCCCATGTCGCTCATATAAGGAGATGTCGAAGATTCAGAAGCTAATTGGTGTTTGCGCTTCAGAAAGTGGCAGCTGAAGCCTCTGATAGAGTCTGAAATGGTAAAAGCTGTCGCTATTGGCTCTCAGTAGGGAGGATGTCAGGGGATGGGTCTATATAGACCTGTGTTGATGCCCTGATGCCTCCTCACAGGGTGATTTTGCAGCTGGAACTGTGACCTTGATGACTTGGGAGTCAGGATGGCTCTAAACGGACACCTCTCCCTTCATGGACTCTGTTTCCTCCTCCTCAGCACTGTGTTGAGTGGTCAAGGTAAGAGCTGCCCCTCTTTCTGGGGTCAACAGCAAGGGAGTGGACACCTTGGTAAAGAGGAAAGTCTCTGGAGTGCTGGAGCTGAAGCCTCAGTGTAGATCTTGTGCTTTTGACCAAAAATGGACCACACTGATTGTGAATATTGGTGCCTCTCCCGTGGAGGGTCCACCGGTCGTAGTGGCAGATTTTACAGAGAAAAGATGTTTAGTCTGGACTGAGGGAGGTCAGCTTCCATCCCCTCCACCATCTCCCTTGTTTTCAGGGAGCTTCTATGCGTCCCAGTGGCTCCCCGTGTGGGGACGTTCCAGCGACTGACCTCAGCTGGGACTCTGGACTGTTCCCTGCTGTGTAGACACTGCCCCTGGGATTCCCATGTTTTATGCAATTATGTTTCTTTAGGCTCTGGTCTTGTGTGTGCGTGTGTGTGTGTGTGTGTTGGGTGTGTGTAGGATATGTGAGGAGCCTGTGAAACCTGTCTGTGCAAGAGGAGCAACGCTGCCAAGGAGGGTTTGAGTCCGTTGGGCTGTGAGACACACAGGGTGCCCACAAGGCTGGGTGTCATGTCAGCTGCATGTAACCAGATCGTAGATAATCGTGCACCTGCCTGCTTCTCTCTGGCTCCTCTCCTCCAACCCCATGGCCTCCCCTCTGCTTGTTGCAGTGTTTGCCCAGCACTGGGCTCTGTGAGGCTCTGCCTGTTGTCCTCACATGTTCCCACCAGATGTCCATGTGGAGCAGAGGGACCTGCAGCCAGGAGAGGGGACCTCTTGTTTATAGAATGTAACTGATGCACAACACCAGGTATATAAAGCTCCAGAGTCCCTGCTCCAGTCCCCGTGAATTGTCTCCTGACGTGCTACGGTCCTGGGATGGTCCTTTTCTCTCCCTAGGGTCTGCTGTGAATGCTGTAGGTGCATTTTCTCTCTCCTGCCCTCTTCTGTCCCTCCCTGGGAGCTGGTTTCCACTGAATGAGAGGACGGCAGGCGCCAGGGATGGGGCTGCATAAAATCTCGTCTTCAGGCTGGAAGAGGCAGCTCTTTCAGATTTGGGTTTTGGTCCAGCAGAGACTCAGTAGAGCCCTGTCTCCTCTCAGGGCTCACTGTCATCCCCCTGGACCTGAGCCTCTAGTCAAACAGCTCTCCTTGGGAAGCCCCCTCCCTCCTCATCTCTGCTCCTCGAGTGCTGGGCAGGTGATAGTGAAGAGTCTCCTCCTGGGGGCCCTGACGTGCAGAGGTGGGTTTTGGTCCCATGAGGGGGTGATAATGGATGTTCTGATACCGGCCCTTTCCTCTTACCAGGAAAACTGTAGGTAATTTCCTCAGTAGTTTTTTAAGAAGCAAGACCACTTCACCAAAGCAAGCACTCTTTTCAATTTCCATGAAACAACACCATTCAGCATTGCGCTATTTAAGACTGTTTTCTTCTTAACCACTGCGCCACCTAGGAAGTCCTAAAACGTTTCTCTTCTACTTCCTGTGATGTTGCACTTGCTCCTTGTTCAACAAGAGTCCTGGCCTTTGTGGGCATCTGATGATTTCTGAGCTCGGCACACATTACAGGAGTCTCCATGATGGGCATTGGGAAAAAATCATCCCTTTAAACACAATTGATGCCATTAAACACAAAAACAGAGACCCTCAAAGACTGTGGATAATTCAGTATATATCATTTTAGAATCTGTTTTTAAAAATTAATAATATATTTTGGACATCACTGACTATTCTTTTACACATTAAAACCTGTTATTGCAGTATTACAGGGATGACATGGAAAATTTTAATTGGCTCCAATTATTTCATTGTCTGACTGAAACACAATATGCTCACGTAATTACCCATGTTGTACCCATGTTTGTTTTCAACATTTTTGCTATTATGAAAATGGTGCTCTGAACTTCCCTGTATTTACATGTAAGGACCACCTACGATTCTTTCTAAAAATGAAATTGCTCTTTTATAGGCTATGAACACCTTTAAGGCCTTTCATAAGCCAGAAACGTTTGCACTGAATTTTAGTTCCACAAATGTATGAGAATGTTCATCTACACATACCCCTACCAACATTGGCTGTTTATCAAGTTTTAAAATTTTAGACATTTTTGTAGGCAAAGACTGGCATGTATTAGCTAATTGAATCCCCCATTTTTTAGTTACTTCTTCATGACATTTGTCCTTTATAGCTTCAGATGTTTGTCATTTTTGTAATGATTTATGTTGGAGCTCTTTATGCTACACTATTACAGCTAATACCTACCACTACTATACCACCAAATACCTGTACTGCATTCACTTATATGAACTTATTTGAGTGCACAACAATCTTATAAGGCGGAACATATTTTTTATCTCAAAAAAGAGGTGGGAAAACTGAGGGAAAGCAACATTAAATCACTTGCCTAAATGAGGCCGGTGTAAGTGGTATAGGTATGATTTGAAGCCAAGCAGTTTGAGTTCAGAATCCTTGTCCCTATTGACTTTTTCTAAGTTGCAAATGTACCCCTCAGTTTATTGTTTTCAGTTTACTTTTCCTTCATTTTTAGATTCTTGGAAGTTTCTAATATTAATCATGATAAAAATTTCCATTTTTTTGTTTCTGCTTTCAGAGTGTTGGTAAGAAGTTTCTCTACTTCAAGTTAAGTAAATTATTTCATCTTTATTTTAAAATTTTTAAAGTATATTTAAATATTTCAATACTAAATGACTACGTAAGTTGTCTTATTGTATCATAAGTTATATCTAATTTTATCTTATTTTTCCAATATAATTTCTTACATTATATCTTTTTCTTTTCTTACTGATATAAATCCACTTAAAAACATGTTAAATTACACCATTTTCCATATTTGCTTTTTGGGATTTATGTAGGCTTTCATTTCACAAATGCTTATTGAGTTAAAGATGGGCTTGTGGGGGATTATATCCATACCCTTTGCAGGTCACTAGATGCTGAGGCCCTAGTGGTGTTGAATGAAGTTCCCTGGCCCATAAAGCTTGTAGTCTAGTGAGGCTGGGCACCGAAACAAAGATTTATAATAGACTCTGACAAGTGCCACCAGTCAGGACACCAGCAGGATTAGTTAATCTACCTGGGAGAGGCAGAGAAGGGTCCCTAAAGAAGTAAAATTTAAACTGAGGGCATGCATTCTGGAAATGAAGTAGTTTATTGTTTTCAGTTTATGGTATTGTTAATAATGTCTAGCATATAAATCCATGTATGCATACATATTTACTATATGTCACTTTTATATAACATGATTTATTTTAAATAGTGTATTTCAAATACTAAAGGCTGAAAAATAGTCTAAGCTCCCATAACTATTATTCGTCTCTCAAATTTTGTCTGTATTTACAAAAAAAGTGGAGCCCCTCTGATATCATGCCCCCTATAACTGATAACCTCCTTCCCTGTGTAGTGAAGACGTTCTCCTGTCCTGCTGGCCTTTGTCCATACATGACCTTTGCTTCTGACTTGTAAGATTCCCTGTCCTATAAGTCATTGATGTCTCAGTCACTGACTCTGGGTTCTTTCTTGGGTCTAGTGGCAGGACAATTTCAATGATTGTAGGACTGGGGAATGCAGCCTAACAATATAGCAGTGTATTTTATGCTGATACTATTTAATTTTGTTTGCATCCAAAACTCTACCCTTTTACTTCTCCCCCTATATTTTATGTGTTGGATGTCACAGTTTACCTATTTTTGTATTGTGTAGTCATTAACAATTATACTTGTAGCTGTTTTTAGTACTTTTCTCCTTTTTCTAGGTGAAGTAGTTAACACACCACCATATTATGGTATTAGGGGATTCTGAATCTGACTGTATGTTTACCTTTACCTATACCTAGTGTGTCATATATTTCATGTTACTAATTAGCTTCCTTTCATTTCAGCTTGATGAACTCCTGTCAGCATTTTATGTAAGCAGGTCTAGTGGTGATGATCTCCCTCGACTTTTGTTTGTTAGGGAAAGTCTTTATTTCTCCATCATTTCTGAAGGACAGTTTTTTTGGGTAAAGTATTCTTGGTTGGCAATTTCTTTCTTTTGGCTCTTTGAATATATGATTTCATTCTCTCATGGCCTGCAAGCTTTCATTTGAGAAATCTGCTGATAGCCTGTGGGAGTTCCCTTGTATGATAGAAATGTTTTCTTCTCCTGCCACTTTTAATATTCTCTGTCTTTGGTTTTAGATGGTTTTATTAAAATATGTTTTGGAGAAGACTGGGTTGAAATTTTGTGGTGACTTATTAGCTTCATGAACTTAGATGTCTAAATTTCTCCCTAGGTTTGGGAAATGCTCAGCCATTATTTTCTAAAATAAGTTTACTATCCCTTTCTCCCTCACTTCTTCTGGGACTACGTGATGTATTCTTTGTTTCTCTTAATGGTGTCCATAATTCCCATAGGTTTTCATTATTCCTTCTCATTCTTTTATCTTTTTGCTCCTCTGATTGGATAATTTCAACTGATCTCTCTTCTAACTCATTGATTCTTTTGCTTGGTCAAGTCTGTTGTTGAAGCTCTGTTTTGAATTCTCTAGTTCACTCATTGTATTGTTCAGCTCCAAAATTTCTGGTTAGTTTTTGTTTGTTTGTTTGCTTTTAATGTTTTCTATCTCTTTGAATCTCAGTGAATTTACATGTTCCCTTCAGATTTGGCCCACTTTCCCTCCTTATTTTATCAGGTCTTTAATGCTTTTAAGATAATTTTTAGTAAATTAATTCTGCTTTTTATTTATTTTCAGCAGATGAGATAGCCTCAGTAATAGCCTATTACTACGGAGAAAATCTCCTGGAACTTTTCACAGTAACGAAATCATCTACTTGTTTGTGTCACAAACTAGATAAAAGCTACATGAAGGCAAGGACATCGTCTTATTATTTCCTGCCTTTACAGCACTTAAAAAGGACCTGCCTCCCCATAGATAATTTTAGTGTTAATAAAAGCAGCTTCTTGTGTACTTTCAGGATCCTATTTCAATCCTTTGCTCTCAGCTCAATATCAGACTCCTAAAAAAAATCTCTGAGTAGGCATCACAGGATGTCTCTCTCTACTGTCTCCTTTACTTTCTCCCCATTTATCTTTATTTGCTTTCTAGAACGACCCCTCCCCCCGCCCAGTTCTATAGGCTGAAGTATCTTCCTCCAAAATTTATATGTTGAAGCCCTACCTCCCACTGTGACTGCATTTGGAGATAAGGCCTTTAGGAGGTAATTAAGGTTAAATAAAGCCATAAGGCTGTGGTTCTAATCCAGTAGGTGACATTATAAGAAGAGGAAGAGATTGATCTCCCTCCCTCTCTCCCTGTGCACATGTCCTGAGGAACGACCAGGTGAGCACACGGTGAGGTAGCAGTGGCCTGCAAGCCAAGAGAAGAGGTCTCAGAATGAACACTGCCTGGCCTTGAAATCTTGTAATTACAGCCTCCAGAGCTGTGATAAGATAAATAAATTTCTGTTGTTTAACCAGCCAATCTGTGGAATTTTGTGGTAGCCGCCTGTCTGAGCCGACTAACACATCAGGGCTCTTTTCCAGTTCAGCATTTCCCCAGATGTTTCCCTCTTTGATGCACCATTTCTATTTTCCAGAGTGAAAGCATATGGGGCCGGGGTAAACCTGAGCAGTGTGAATGGTACCCCAGGGACTACGTGTTGTTAGATTATAAGAAAAAACCTCATTTCCTGACCCAAATTCAAAGTTGATGGAGATGATTCTAAAGCCTCAGGAAACTCACTTCTCTATTCCTGACATGAAAGCAGGAGACTAGGACACTGGATAAAAAACTAATGGGACAGGGAGAGGTGGTTTCGGTCCCAGTTCCAGGTGGGACCAAGCAGCAGAACTGGTCACACAGGAAGAAGTCTCGTCTAGATGAAGCAATTAAGGCACTCATATAAATCTCCAGCTTGTTCACTCCTCTGTTTTCTGACTCTGGAGGGAAGACCTACATTAGGTATATGTTGCTCTGCAAAATATTACTGCCAAACATGGCCGCTTAAGTCAACAAACACCTAGTATCTCACAGTTTCTGTGGGTCAGGAATTGGCATGGCTTACCTGGGTCCTCTGACTGATGATCTCTTACAAGGTTACAATCATATGAAGGTTTTCAACAACCCAAACCTACTTACCTGGATGTTGGCAGCATTCAGGCCTTGGTGGACTGTTTAACTGAGGGCATCAGTCCCTTGCTGGCTGTTGGCTAGAGGCCTCCCTCAGTCCTTGTCATGAGGGTTTCTCCATACACAGCTTACAACCTGGCAGCTGACTTCCTCAAAGCAAGAGAGAGAGCAAGATAGTCACAAGTGAGAAAACAGGGTTATCTTGAAACCTAATCTAAGTGACATCTCATCACTTTTGCCAAATTCCATTTGTTAGATGCATGTTACTAGATACATTCGAGTGTGGGCATTACACAATGATGTGAACACCAGGTGGCAGGAATAACTGGGACATTTTAGTGTTTGCTTACCATAGTCCTTTGTTCCTAAGCTAGATGAGAGTGTTCCCTGAGAGACAGAGAAGGAGAGGGAACATTCCTTCCTGCATCATGGGCCATGAGCAATAACTGAGATGGGGAATCTGGGCCCCTAGTGGCCTTGGGCACATCTACGGGGAGGGCAGCATCCAGAGTCCTCTGAAGGCCTGTCCTGGTGACCCTGGAGGTGGGTTCTATGGGCTTGTGAGAAATACCTGGGTGCCTCCCTTCCCAGATGCATGTTCAGTGATGCCACATTGGTAGCATAAAATTGGTCATGGTAGGAATCTTTACACCAGAGAAATCAACAAATGCTATACATTGGGGACTTCTTTTTATCCCCTCGGAGAGCTCATTTTTTAATACTTACCAAAACACTGTAGCATGGTCTCCTAAAATCTCTCCTGTGTTTTGTGTTCTGCGTCTGTGTCTCTCTTGCAGCTTTGGAGCTGAGGTTGAAGGATGGAGGCCATTTCTGTGAGGGGAGAGTTGAAGTGAAGCACCAAGGAGAATGGGGCACAGTGAATGATTATCAATGGAGCTTGGAGGAGGCAGCTGTGGTGTGCAGACAGCTGCAGTGTGGAGTTGCTGTTGATGCTCCCCGAGGGGCTTATTTTGGACCAGGGGTTGGCCCCATTTGGCTTTTGCATGCTTCATGTGAAGGGACAGAGTCAGCTGTTAGTGACTGTAGGCATTCTGCTATTACAGACTATCGTGATTATAGTTTTTCCCACGACTGGGATGCTGGAGCAGTCTGCTCAGGGAAGTTCTCCATGGTCTGGGCGGGGGAAGGGATCCCCAGCAGGAAAAGCCTCAGTCTCATTCCCAGAATATATGAGAATCCGATCATAGCTTTTAGAGCATATTTGTGAGAAGTCTCTACTCACACAGTGATGCCTAGAGTACTAGGTGCTCAAGAAAGCAGAAGGGCTTGCTTGGCAGTGGACAGTAGGGGCTCCAGACTTATTGGTCACTGGGCTCTTCAGGTCTCTGCGGTAGGTGTCATAAAAGTCAGGGAGGTGAGGTCATATGTTTCAGGTAGGTGAGGTACAGCTGCTGGGTTGGACCTCTGTGACTCAGTTTCATTATGGTAGCTGTTTTGTGTTCCTTTATGAAATGGTCAGTTAGGTGTGGCTACAAAAGGGGTCATAGGAGAGTGCAGGCAACAAGGATTATTATACTCACAGGTCCTAGGAAGACAGAGTCACTACACACCATCAGGTGGGTACATGGGGGAGGTGCCAAAAGTACAGGCTCAACCAAGCAGTGGGACCCAAAGAGGGAGTGAAGACCTATGAACAAGTGGCAATCCTGGGGGTCAGGGTGGAGTTGCACAAGGAAAAGGCGAGAGGGGATTTCACTGGCGCATTTGGATGTCACTAGGTCACGGCCAGGGGAGGACAAGAAGGGGGACTTGTGGCAGGGGCTAGTCTCATCACACTGGTGCACCCGGTCACCTGGGTGGGGTGCTCACATCCCACCTGTGGGGATATTGAGGCAGCAGGAGAATGTGAAGTTTTGAAATTTACAATGTGGTAGCTGGAACAAAACAAGTACAAAGGGCAATGAGGATAAGTGAACGTGTAGTGAGTCATAAGAAGTGCTCAATACTGTCTAAGTGTATTTGACCTGTGCCAAGGTGGATGCAGTAAAGACAGCAGTGAAACTAGGGTGTGAGTGGATGGTCACAGAATCTGCCAGAGATGTTTCCAGTTGTTATCACAATGGTGGATGAGAAGCCCAGGACTTTAATCCCATCAGAACAGCTGGAATTGAAGAAAATATTATCAGCTATCACAGTGAATTTCCAAATGCAGGTTGCTGGGTCTTAGGAAAAGGCCATCTCTTGTGATGGGATGGTGGAATGGGGGATCCCTGAGAACATATGCAGTAGGTCCTTAGCAGCCCATAGCCAATGAGTTCTTTTATGTTATGTTGGGGAAGATCATTGGAAAAGTCACTTTTTCCAATCTCACCTTCAGCAGATTTTTGATGATACTAGTTGAGGTCCCTAAAAAGCAATTATTTTCATTTTACAAAGCTAGTTTATTGAGGTGTGACTGACATACAAAAAGATGTTCATGTTTAATGTATATAACTTCATGATTTTGGAGGTATGTATACATTTGTGAATCCATTACCACAATCTATGCGATAAACCTATTCATCTCCTCAAAAGGTTTCTTCCATCCTCTTTACTATTATTATTAAAAATTATTTTCAAGGTGCATTTGAATTTCAGTTGGGAATTTTTTACAAAAACTCTTTTCTAGCACTTTAGGTAACATTCCTTATTGTCACAATGTCCTAACTATGATTTTGACTGCAAATAAGCTTGTGGAAACAGTACACATGGCCCTGCCTTATTTTGATAGTTCAGCCTCTAAATAAAAATGGAGTGTGTGATGTTGGAACTTTGTGTGATATTGGAGTTTCTAATGATATCACTGTAAGATAATTGAAATCGAACTCTTGGAGTTTCTTCCTCTCAATTTTAGGAGTTGGGTTTGGAAGAGAAATTTCAGCCTCCGTAGTGGATTGGTGGAAGTGACAACCTGTGTTAGGAGAAATCCGGAGGTAGAAACAATGACCTGAGAAGAATGTAGAGGAGTTTTATGAAATAAAGAGGAGATTTCAGCGGGTTCAGGAGAAAGATTTGGGAGGGGCTTCACAACTTGAGAAGGACTGCAGTACTGAAGTGCACAATGGTGAGAGGATGAGGATGCAAGGACTGAAGGAGGGGAGGCTGGGATCAAGATGCATGTCACCTCGTACATTCACCACGGCTTCTGTGTTACACTTCCTTCCTGCTCTCATTCCTTCCTGCCCTCTCTTCGTTTGTCCTGATGTGAGAGTCATTTCTGAGCTCTGTGGAAGAGCTGGCATTTGAAGGCTGCAATTTTTTTAGTGGGAAGTTTTTATAATATGGATTCTATTTCTTTAGCAAATGTAAGACCACTGAGATTTTCCAATTTTTTTTTGGTATCAATTTATGGTAAGTTGTGTTTTTTAAGTAATTTGTTTTCAAGGACTCAGCACATTTTATATAAAATTTTCAAATTATGATAAAATTAGTTAATATCATTTCTTTCATTTTTTATTTATTTTTTAAATATTTATTTATTTATTGGCTGTGTTGGGTCTTTCTTGCTGCACGCAGGCTTTCTGTAGTTGTGGAGAGCAGGGGCTACTCTTCATTGCAGTGCAAGGGCTTCTTATTGCAGTGGCTTCTCTTATTGAGGAGCATGGGCTCTAGGCATACAGGCTTCAGTAGTTGTGGCACACAGGTTAGTTGCTCTGCAGCATGTGGGATCTTTCCTGATCAGGGCTGGAACTCATGTCCTCTGTATTGGCAGGCAGATTCTTAACCACTGCACCACCAGGGAAGCCTATCATTTATTTTCTTTCATTTTATTTATTTATTTTTTAAAATTTATTTATTTATTTGTTTATTTATTTATTTATCTGCATTGGGTCTTTGTTGTTGCACAGGGGCTTTCTCTAGTTGTGGTGAGTGGGTGTTACTCTTCGTTTTGGTGCACGGGCTTCTCATTGCAGTGGCTTCTCTTGTTTTGGAGCATGAACTCTAGGCGTGCAGGCTTCAGTAGTTGTGGCGCATGGGCTTAGTTGCTCCACGGCTTGTGGAATCTTCACGGCCCAAGGATCAAGCCTGTGTTCCCTGCATTGGCAGGCAGATTCTTAACCACTGCCCCACCAAGGAAGCCCACCTCATTTCTCTTAAATGTTAGAAAGATCCACAAGGATATTCCCATTTTCATTCCTGGAATTATTGATTCACGTCTTCTCCCATTTTTTCTTGATTGCTTGCTTGATTAGTTTTATTATTCCTTTTAAAAGAATAATCATTGACACTATTGTGTTTCTTTATTGTATATTTCCTTTCTATTTCATTGATTTCTGTTCTTAGATTTCATTTCTCTTTTTTCTTTCTGCTTGCGATTTGCTGTTATTTCTGTAGATTTTCGAGATGAAATCTTATATCATTTACATTCAGTTTTTTCTATTCTAATGAATAAATCAAGGAAGCATCAGACTCTAAGTGCTCATTCAGTAGCCCACTAATTTTGATAGTTTATAGTGTATTTTGTATTGTATCATCATGAAATGTTTCTGCTTTTTCTTTGTATATACGGTTGTTTTTTAATAGCCTTACTTTGTATGATACTAACACAGACACTATATCTTTCTTTGATGAGTGCTTGCAAGTTATATCTTTTTTACCTTCAATATGTTTTTATTTTTGTATTTAATGTATCTATGTTCTTGTAGAGGGCATATAGTTTTGTTTTACTTTTATCCAGTCTGATCATCTTGGTTTTATTTGAAGTGTTTAAATTATTTAAATTTAAAGAATTATTGATTTAGGTGTTTACGTCTACTAGCCTATCTATATATCTATATACCTTCTATATTTTCTTTTTCCCTATTTTAATCTGATTACTTTTACTATAATATTTTATTTACTCTATGGGTTTATTAGCTATATCACCTTTTAAGAGTTTACCATAATGTTGAAATTATTATTCTTCAATCACATTTTACCTTCAGATAATATTATGTCCCTTAACATATAACATCAGACCTTACTGTAGTACACTTCCATTTCCCTGTTCTTGTCATTTGTGCTATCTTTGTCATACATTTTACTTACAAATTTATTATAAATCTTATAACATGTCAGTGTTCTTTTTGCCTTATTCTGTTATTTCAAAAATGAGAAAAAGTTTCTATATTTACCCACAGAATTATCATTTAGAACAGTCTTTATAGCTTTGGGTAGATCCAAAGTTTCATCTGTTGTCATTTTTCTTTAGCTTGAAGACCTTTCTGTAACATTTTGTGTTGTGTGTGCCTGGTGGCCTCCAATTCTATTATCTCTTATTTATCTGAAAACAGTTTGATTTTCATTCAGTTTTGAAGGGTATTTTCACAGGTGACTGAATTCTAGGTTAGCAATTTTCCCCATTGTACTTTAAGGAAGTTTTTACATTGTCATCTGGCTAGAGTTGCCTCTAACAAAAAGTCAGTAATACTTATTTTTTTCCCTTGTATATAATGTGTCAGTATTTCCTGACTGCTTTTAGGTTATTTTGTTTCTTTGCTTGTTTATCGCTGGCTTTCAGCAATTGCATTATCAAATGCTCTGGTGTGGTTTTCTTTATGTTTTTCTTGTTTTAGGTTTGTTTAGCTTCTTAGATCAGTGGGTTTATAGTTTTCATTAAATAGAAAAATTCCATCCATCATTTAAAGCTATTTTTCTACTCATTCCTTATTCTGAGTCTCCAAATACACACATTTTTTACCTGATTTAATAGTATCCCAAGTGCCAATGAGTTTCCATTTGTATTTTCTTGCCTTTTTCCCCTCTCTGCTTCAGCTTGGATAGTCTCTATTGCTATGTGCTTAATTTCCCAATTCTTTTATTTTGCTTTGTCTAATCTCTTTTTAAAGTTAATCGAGATAATTTTTCTTTTTTAAAAAATATTTTATATTTTATTCTTTTCCCAGTATTTATTTTTTTAATATACTTTTTAAAAACATTTATTTATTGGCTGTGTTGGTTCTCTGTTGCTGTGCATGAGCTTTCTCTAGTTGCAGCGAGCAGAGGCTACTCTTTGTTGTGGTGCTCAGGCTTCTCAGTACAGTGGCTTCTCTTATTGCAGAGCATGGGCTCTAGGCACGTGGGCTTCAGTAGTTGTGGCAGGTGGGCTCAGTAGTTGTGGCTTGCAGGCTCTAGAGTGCAGGCTCGGTAGTTGTGGTGCATGGGCTTAGTTGCTCCGTGGCATGTGGGATCGTCACGTACCAGGGCTGGAATCCCTGTCCCCTGCATTGGCAGGGGGATTCTTAACCACTGTGCCACCAGAGAAGTTCAAATCCAGAAAATTTTTTGTTCCATATATTGATTTTTCCGTTTTAGGCGTTCCATTTGGTTATTTTTTTCTAGTTTTTTTCTCTCGGCTTTATCTTTATGCTTCGTTAAGCATATTTGTATTAGTGGCTTAAGACCTTGGCAGCCAATTCAATAATCTCTGTAATTTCTGAATCTGTTTTTTGTGATTGCTTTTTCAAAAATTTTGTTATGAGTTACATTTTTCTTTTTCAGAAAATCTTGTATTTTTTTGGTTGGATTTTGGGCATTGCTAGGCAGTATTTTAACAGAAATAATTCTAGCAATAAATAATCAGAATACACTCCAAAATCAGGGAATTGTGCCTGATGAATTAAAAATTTTTTCATTGATTTATGTTTCATTCTCTTCAAAATATATTCCTTGGATGACAAAATGATGAGTTTTTATTTTAGTTTCCCTTCTTTACTGTCAAAACTCCCTGTGATCCCACCTTCCTTGCCACAAACCCCACCTACACTGCACTTTTACGGCCATTGCTTCCCTTTTTTCATTTTCTTTTACATCCATTTGTATCTTAACTTGTCATTTTGTTTGCTTGTCTGAAGTGGGGGAAATGGGAAAGGATGGCAGGGTTAGCAGGTAGATGGGGGAACAGAAGGTAATAAAATACACTAAAAACTTATTTAACAAGTGTTTTATGTCCTTTATTCATATTGAGGCTTTTGTAACTCAGAACTCTCCAAATTAGGGCTTACTTGCTTTCTGCCTCCTTCCTTTTACTCTCTCTGTCACTTTCTCTCTCTCTTTTTCTTTTTCTTTTTCTTTTTGCAGCATGCCACCTTCTTTCAAAATTATGAAACATTTATGAAGGAAATTAAAGGAGATATAGATAAATGAAAAAGCATCCTTTGTTCATGGATTGGAAGAATCACTTCTGTTAAAATGTCTATTCTACTCAAAGTACTCTGCAGATTTGATGTAATCTCTATCAAAATCCTAGTGGCACTTTTTTTTAGAGTGTTCAGATTTATGTTTTGACATGTGTGTACACTTGTGAAATGATTACCACAATTAAGATACCGAACATATTTATCACACCAAAAGATTCCTTGTGTCCATTTGTACATCCTCTCCACCTCCACCTTCCCAGGCAAGAATTTATCTAATTTATTTTTAATTTTCTAAAGTTTTATAATAAATGGACTCATACAGAATATATTCTTTTTTGTCTGGCTTTTTTCAACATAGATAAATTATTTTGAAATTTATTCATGTTGTTGTGTAAATCAGCAGTGCATTCCTTTTTATTGCTGAGTAGTGTTCAACTGTATGGATGTATCACAGTGTATCCATTCATCTCTTGTGAACATTTGGTTTATCATCAGTTTTTGGTAGTTACAAATAAAGCCACAATGAGCAGTCTTTATATGGAGTATAATTGATTTTCTTTTAAGTAAACTCTTAGGAGTAGAATAGCTGAATCATATGACAGGTGTATTGTTTAACATTTTAAGAAACTGCCAAACTGTTCTTTAAATTTAAAAATTTTAATTTTAAATTTTACATTGGCACTAGCACTATAAGAGTTCATTTACATCCCCATCAATGTTTGGTCAGTCAATTTTAGCCCTTCTAATAGATCAGTCGTGGTATTTACTGTGTTTTTTTAAAAATTTATTTTATTAATATTATTATTATATATCTTTATTGGAGTACAATTGCTTTACAATGTTGTTTTAGTTTCTGCTGTACAGCAGTGAATCAGCTATATGTATACATATATCCTCATATCCCCTTCTTCTTGGGCCTCCCTCCCACCCTGCCTATCTTATCCCTCTAGGTCATCACAAAACATTGAGTTGATCTCCCTGAGTGGCACTTTTTATAGAAATAGAAAAAAAAATCTTAAAATACAATCTAAATATGTTTAATTTAAATACACTTATGAAGTTTTCTGTTTTCTTATCATTATTGACTTTTAGTTGCATTCCACTGTGGTCAGAAAACATACTTGGAATGATTCCAATCTTCTTAATTTGTTAAGATTTGTTTGTCACCAAGCATGTCATCTATCCTGGAAAATATGCCATGTGTGCTTGAGAAGAATGCATATTATTCTGCTGTTGGGTAAATGTTCTGTATATATCTGTTAGTTTTCTTTGGTCTATAGTGTTCTTCAGGTCTGCTGTTTCCTTTTTGATTTTCTGTCTGAATGATCTATCAATTATGGAGAGTGGGATGTTGAAGTCTTCTACTATTACTGTATTGTTTCTACTTCTCCCTCAAGAACTGTCCATGGTGCCTTGTATACTTAGCTGCTTTAATTTTGGGTATATATATATATACAGATATATATATATATCTGTAATTGTTATATCTATCTGTTGAACTGATCCTTTTATCATTACCTCTCTTATGACAGCTTTTGACTTAAAGTCTCTTTTGCCTGACTTTGATCTCTTTTGGTTATTTGCATGGACTGTCTCTTGCCACATATTCACTTTCAGTCTATGTGTGTCATGAAATCTAAAGTAAGTATCTTGTAGGCAGGGGAGATATTCAGAGTCTTGGGACCTATTGTGTGGACTCTCTGACAGAATTAGCTGCTCAGGAGAGGAAAGATCCTGAAGAGCCACTGGCTGGTGGCAGGGAACCAGGGCATTTTCCTTGGGAAACCCGCCCCCACCTTGGTTCATGGTGCAGAAGTTTCTCATGTCCGTGACCCAAGGGAAGTGGGTCCCCGTGTTGCAGAATCTAAGGCTTTTCTACCTGCCCATGAGTGTTGCTCCTCATCAGCAAGGTGCTGGTCCCAGGGCTTGTTCGATGCTCTGGTCTCTGAAGCCCAAAGAGAAGAGTGAACCTGGGAGCTTGGTCCTCAGAGGCTGTCTCAGCAGGGAGCCTCCCTGATAATCTCTGGCTCTCCCTCTGCCTTCACTGGCTGGAGTGGAGTTGAATCATCTCAGGACAAGACCTGGGGGAGCCCAGTCACTGTCAGTCCAGTTGTGGCTGAGGCTGGGACTTCATTGTCTGGAGCTCCCTGCAAATGCTGGCATAGGGAGTTTCTGTGTGCCCAGGACCTTCTCCAAACCCTCTTGCTTTGTTCTCCTTAGAGACCAGACCAGAATCAAATCCTGTTCCTGGCATCTTCTTCCTGCTTGGGATCCTCTGCCTCATCCTGGGGCCTCTTCTCTTCCTGGTCCTCATCATCCTGATGACTCAGCTGCTCAGACGGAGAGAAGAGCAGAGAGGTGGGCTTCAAGGGGTACTGGGTACCGTGGAAAGTGTGTGAAGGCAGGAAATGGGGCCAGGTGTGAGGGGGGGAATCCTGGGCCAGGTCCCTGTTCTTACCCCCATGAGTCTGCAGAACTCTATCTGCTCAATGCTAAACTCTAAGTGCTGAATATACAGAGGTACTTAGGATTGGGTTGTGAACACTCATAGGTCATGGCCTCTTCTGTGAGACCAGAAGGAGTCAGGGCTGAGCTGTGGATTTAGGGTCACACAAGGGCAGAAGGTGCAGACAAGGTGCATGGGGTGGGAGCCTCTACAGAGGTCCCAGCAGCCTTGAGGGGTTTTTCACACATGAGCCACACATGAGATGGAGGTTTAGCCTGCTGGTTCCAGATGTCTAGGGTGCCGTCTCTGACCTGCTGGTGGTTTCTCAGCCTTACCCAGTGTAGAAGATGCTCTTGCTGAGGCCGTGTATGAGGAGCTTGATTACATTATGACAGCGAAGGAGGATCTTCCAGGCAGCACAGGTAGGTATCTCTGCCTTGCCCTCCTGAGACCTCTGGTTGTCAGCCACCCATTGGTTGTGAGCTGTTTTCTCAGCATCCGCAGACCCCACATCTGCCTCAGGTTCACAGAAGCAGCCCCTGCAAAGGCGGCAGGACAGCCTCTCTGGAGCCCCTGTGAGCTCCCAGCCTCCCTCTAAGGGCAGGAACCAAGCCTGCTCCTCATTTCTTCTCAGCCTCACACAGGTCCCATGGATGTGGGGAGGATTGTTCTGTTTGTTGTGTGATGTTTTCTCCACAGTAGGGTTCCCATCAGATGACTTGGTGACTAAACTGCCACATTACACTGGGGACAGTGAGGACCACGGTGACTATAGATCTGCTGCAGGTAGTAGAGGTGGACCCGCCTCGCTGGGTATTGCAGGCAGGAGAATTTCCGTCATAGAGACGAGATCCAATTGGAAGAGTCTTCCTTTGCCTGCAACTAGAGGGATCCCTTGTGTCCAGATGGGCCCCATCCTCCCCCTTCTCTGGCTCTTTTGAGATGTCTCATGTTGGGACTGGGCTCTCTGTACACAGAATCATCCTCTTTCATTCACAACAGGCAATATCGTTTTAAGAAATAACATCTGGAAAGCATCGTTTGTCGGAATATTTTAGTAATGCTCATAGGTGTAATAATTGTTTTGAGACATGTAGTTTTAGTCAAGAAATATTGAGATTTGTACAATCATTTTTGGGTTTATGGGCACATTAAAATGAAATACAGCCTTAAAAATAATCTGTTGAAACAAAGAGTGAACAATGCCTCTATTTAGCATCTCAGTAACTCTGGGTCAGAAGGGATCTTCGGTATTTCCCAGGCCAACGTACTTACTGTGGTTTCATCTGATCCCCTTGTCTGCCCTTAAAACCCCCAGATGACAGGACTGATGCCCCTGGTGAAGGTTATGATGATGCTGAAGAGGTGCCAGTGCCTGGGGCTCCTCCCGCCCCCCAGGGAATCGAGGGGGAAGTGCCCCCAGTGAAGGAGAATGGGATGAGGGCCTCTCAGACAGGTGAGTGGAGTTAGCTGATCTCCTGTAATCTTTGGTCTCTGTCCTGGAAAGGGTGAATTTGAGCTCTCAATGCCCATCCTTCCTATGGATTCCAAGTTTGGATAATCTCATATGTTTGATAGCATCACCTCTAATATATGCCTTTCTTTAATGCTGTCAGATTCCTTGGGAGGGAGGAATCCCTCTATGTTCTTGGGATCTATGTCTCCATAATGAGACATAAATTTATCAATGTATCCCTGATGTGCTTGCATTAAGACTTATAGATTAATTGAGCATATTCACCAAACCAAAAAATGGAACAACTGTACTGATAACACCTTTGTGCTGTCTCATACATGAAACGTATTTAGAAACTTAAAAAATGATATTGCACTATTGGAATTTATGAGGCATTTTGATAATTTAAGATGTACTGTGTTCATATGTTACACTAACATGTATTTTCTTTATAAATTTATATATTTATTGGCTGCATTGGATCTTTGTTGCTTCATGTGGGCTTTCTCTACTGGCGGTGATTGGGGGCTACTCTTCGTTGCTGTGCACAGGCTTCTCATTGCTGTGGCTTGTCCTCATGCAGAGAATGGGCTCTAGTTACTCAGGCTTCAGTAACTGAGGCAGGTGGGCTCAGTAGTTGTGGATCTCAGGCTCTAGAGCACAGGCTTAGTAATTGTGGCACACTGGCTTAGTTGCTCTGCGACATGTGGAATCTTCCCGGACGAGGCATCAAACATGTGTCCCCTGCATTGGCAGGCAGATTCTTAACCACTGTGCCACCAGGGAAGTCCCACACTAACATGTATTAATACAAAGTCTATGATATATTATGACCTTAAATTGAAGCCATGGTGGTGGATCATAGACTCAGAATTTGTGGGCAGCTAAGGGCTAATCTGCTCCAGACAGTTCAGTGGCCAGGGGAAGCCACTCATTCTCTGGAAAAGAGTATTTCTCCGACTGAGGGCCTGTGTGGTTCCTGGGGAGGGGCCATCTGTGGATGCAGCCTGTGATAGTATTTGTGGGCATTTGGGAACACAAGTCAAGGTGGTTAAGAGCAGAGCTGGGATGCCAGTGAGGAACTGAGATTTCTCCTGTCTCCGGTCTTCCTCTCATTCTCAATTCACATCTGTCAATTGTGAAAGGAGGAAATATTAAATTTGTTTTTATGATTGTTACCATTCTTGGGCCATCTCCTTGCAGGTTGTGTAAGCCAGGAAGCAGGTCATCACACAGCTCCTGTGTTGGGCACAGATATTTTAATATCCTAAGTTTTCCAGAAGAGCTGAGGCCCCAAACCCACACTGACTGGATCTTGATAGGACAGCTGTCATATCTGTGCTGTAACTGACGTGAAATATGCTGAGCCTCCTTGAGCACAACCTGGGTCCCCAGGGATGCCTTGCCATCACCACATACTCAACCTGCTTCCACAACAGGGCACTGTCTTGTCCCTTTGTTGCAGTTCTAATCAAACTTCTCTTTGCTATTTCAGGTTCTTCTCTGCACTTCTCTAGAGAGGTGACTGATACTGGGAAAGGAGAAGAGAGCCCCCGGCTGCTCCAGGAGGAGAGAGGGGATGCTGAGTATGATGATGTTGAACTAAGTGCCCCTGGAACAGCCATGGTGGCTTTCCCATGATGTTATATTAAATGTGAGATGAGGCCTCAGATATTCTAATTGCCTGTATTCCAATAGAGTGTTGCTGACCAGTAATTGGGTTATATGGAAACTGCTGAAAATGAAATATTCTGAATAAAGTAACTTTTTGCTTTGTTGATTATTTAAAGTTTCATGTCAAATGAGGATTGGTCCTCAAAGAAAATACAAGGTGAGTGAACTGACTTGTTTTCTTACCTCCCCAAAAGGTTGATGAAGGTATGACTTTTCCAGACTCAAAAATACTCCAGGTCACTCTTACTTAGTCAAGCGACACTAAATTTGGTCCACATTCACACCCTCATTCATAGCAAGATGAACTTATGGAAAAAAACTCAATCCTGAACATTCCAGTATGCTCTTCCCTGAGATGTCACATCATCTGTTTTTAACCAGTCTTGGACACCAGATTGGGTGTGAGTTTCTAAGTCGAGGGTGGGAGGTTGGTTGGTGGGAGAGGATGAATACTGCTTTCCTTATCTTGCCTAATTTTTCATGGGTCAACTAAAAATCTAATTCTTTATAATTACCTTTTCCATTTCAACTCTAATTCCCCAAGTTATTCTCTCTATTTATTCCTCTAGCCTATCCTGACTCTTCCTCACTCTTCTGTCATTTCTAGTTGGTTATCAAATCCTTTTAAATTCAGTCTTTCCTCTCTGTCGTTTCTTATTTCATCTTATTTTCTGTAGGAGAGGCCAAGGATTTCATTTCCAAAACACCCCATTACGTTGTGAACATGTGGAGAAGCTGCTGAACTAATACAAGAAGTGAGTGGTAGCCTGGTTATGAACTGAGCCCTACCTGTTACTTAATTGGTGGCTCTGGATACTGTCTGAGGGTCCAACTCACCCCTGCAACCTTTGTAATTTTTGCCTGGGCATGGGGACTGGAAGATGCCCAGGGCTTCTCCCTGTGCAGCTCAAATGGCTCCCAATTTGTCATTGGGAAGTGATAAAATAAATGACAGAGTAAAGTATACCCACCAAAAATATTATTTATTTTTTTCTGATGCACAATGTCAACAAAGCCAAGATAGCTGGTTACTATAATTTTTGATGATAAAAATCATAAAATTAAGGGAGAGGTGAAGAGGACAAGATTCAACACCCAGATCTGGGAGAGTTGCAGGATGAGCCTGTGCTCAAGAAGCAGCCAGGAGCTGATGAAGAGACTTTCAGAGTGTTTAGATCAGGGCGATTAGAGCATCATTCCAAGTGACCCATGTTGCCTGTGAAGGAGACTTTTGTGAGGGTTGGTTTTGAAGGGTTTATCGTTTCAGGGTCTGCCACAAAAGCCAGAAAACCTCTCTGCATAGTAGTAATTATAACAAGGCAACCAGAAAGTCATGTGGGGAAAGAATTTACAGGAAATTCTTTCCTATTAATGATGCAGTTAGCATATTAAGCTTGGAGGCCTAGGCCTGTCCTATATTTTTTGGAATGACCCGCTGGAAGTCCCTAGATTTTCCTGAAGCCTCACAGGCACTTAACACCCATAAATACTTTATTCTGGGCAGAGTGGAGAAAGTCACAAAGACATGAAAATGTCAGGGATTATGTTACATACTAACTTCCAATGTAATAACCTGTGTGCGAGGTAATGATATGATTCCTACAGGGAAAAAAAAAATTTCAGGTTTCCTTAGGGCAGCATCACCAGGCATCACCATCAGAGAATAAGTCAAACCCTACACAGAACTGGTCGCTTTATCAATAAGTGAAGTAAGAAGGGAGCTTAAGAGGATTCTGAAGTTATGCAGAAGAGGTGTCTACTACAAGTAAAGGTCAAAGTCAGAACTAGGTGATAAACCTTGGCACAGTCAGATGTTATCAATCTATACCCCAATTTTTGGCTTGGGTGACATGGCTTAAACGAAATTCTTTCTTGACTCAAAGTAGTAAATCTGCAGTTGTGGAACCACCAGACTTGGTGTTTTCCTCACTTCATGTGAACTCCTAAGACTGTAGTCCCACTGAGGATAAATTATTAAACAAGGTCAAATGAATCACAGAGCTTTTCCAACACCAAGCTTTACTAAAAAAGCAGGCACAGCAGAGAATCTACCTTTAGAGGGGCCCCAGAGTGGCAGATGTGCCTTCTAGGCATCTTCTTTTCACAATGGGACACAGGTGAGCTCTAATTATGAGGGTGCTACAAGTTAGATCAAAAGAAGCCATTTAGGTTTGGGTTTCTCAGTTTTTATACTTTGTTACTCATGTAAGGTAGAGAACTTACATGATTAACTTCCAGCTACCTTCCAGAAACCAATTCAATTTTATTTATTATTATTGATATTGATTGATTTGTTATGTTCTCTTTTTTTGAATTGAATTATAATTGATTTTGGATAGCATGTTAGTTTCAGGTGTATCGCACAGCAATTCTTTTATATATATATATATATAACATATTCCTTTTCAGATTCTTTTCTTTTATATGTTATTACAAAATATAATAACATATTTAGTTTAGTTTCTTGTGTAATACAGTAAGCCACTGGTGATCCGTTATATATAGTGGAGTGTATATGTTAATCTCAACCTCTTAATTTATCTCTCTCCTCTCTCCTTTCCTCTTTGGTAACTATACATTTATTTTCCACATCTGTGACTCTCTTTCTGTTTTGGAAAATAGTTCATTTGTAGCTTTTATTTTTAGATTCCACATAGAAGAGATATCATATGATATTTGTCTTTGTCTGGCTTACTTTACTTAGTATGATAATCTCTAGGTCCATCCATGTTGCTACAAATTGCATTATTTTATTCTTGTTTATGGCTGACTAATATTTCATTGTGTGTGTGTGTGTGTGTGTGTGTGTGTGTGTGTGTATACCACATCTTCTTTATCCATTCCTATTCTGATAAAATATTTTTAGATAAGAATTTCCTTGGGTATCTTCCATCTAGTGAATCCCATATGAATGCTTTAAAGGAGATCTGGTTGAGGTTAACACTGCCCTAAAGTCCTGGAACAAGGATTCAGGCAATTTACCTCCTTCCGTCCTGCCCCCAAACCCAGTCCTCCTCTCACCAGAGCACCTCACTCCAGCATCCTCCTCATGTTGTGGTTGCTCTGCCCCCAGGGCTCCTTAGCTGGAGTCCACAGGGAGGATTCCCTGCCCCTGCAGTGTGCCTCTTCCAGCCAGATACTCCTGTTTCCAGGGTCCTTCCTAGGTAATCGACCAGTTCAAGGAACCAGTTTTTTTTTTTTCTTTCTTAAGAATTTAGTTTGGAAAAATAAGATACGATCGCAACTTTGTTCCCAAATTGTGGGCCAGAGTTTCTATAGGAACAGACTAACTTTTACCAGACTCTTCTTTTCCCAACTCCTTCCTTCTTTGTTCCATCCACTCTAGGGCAGGAGGACTGTATTTTTTTTGGGGGGGGTACACCTAGTTCAATCATTTGTTTTTATACACATATCCCCGTATTCCCTCCCTTCCTTGACTCCCCCCGCCTCGAGTCCCCCCCACCCTCCCTGCCCCAGTCCTCTAAGGCATCTTCCATCCTCGAGTTGGACTCCTTTTGTTATACAACAACTTCCCACTGACTATCTATTTTACAGTTGGTAGTATATATATGTCTGTGCTATTCTCTCGCTTCGGAACCAGTTTTTAACTTAAATGATAATCAGAGAGAATGAAGATGGTGGAGTAGGAGGACATGCACTCACTCCCTCTTGCAAGAGCACCAGAATTACAACTAACTGCTGAACAACCATCGACAGAAAGACACTGGAACTCACCAAAAAAAAAACCACCCCACACCCAGAGCCAAAGGAGAAGCTGCAATGAGGTGGTAGGAGGGGTGCAATCACGTTAAAATCAAATCCCATAAATGCTGGGTGGGTAACTCACAAGCTGGAGAACAGTTATACCGCAGAAGTCCTGAGGGTTCTGAGCCCCACATCAGGCTTCCTAACCTGGGGGTCCAGCAACGGGAGGAGGAATCCCCAGAGAATCAGACTTTGAAAGCCAGCAGGATTTGATTGCAGGACCTCCACAGGACTGGGGAAAATGGAGACTCCACTCTTGGAGGGCACACAAAAAAGTGTGCTCACCAGGACCCAGGGGGAAGGAGCAGTGACCCCATAGGAGACTGAACCAGACCTACCTGCTGGTTTTAGGGGGTTGCCTGCAGAGGTGGGGGGCAGCTGTGTCTCACCGAGGAGACAGGGGTACTGACAGCAAGGGTTCTGAGAAGTGCTTATTGGCGTGAGCCCTTCCAGAGTCCACCATTAGCTCCACCAAAAAGCCTGTGAGCTCCAGTACTGGGTCGCCTCAGGCCAAACGACCACCAGGGTGGGAACACAGCCTCACCCATTGGCAGACAAGAAGATTAAAGTGTCACTGAGCTCCACCCACCAAATTGGGTTAAAGTTTTACTGAGCTCCACCCACCCATTCCAACCCACCATCAGTCTCTCCCATCAGGAAGCACCCATGAGCCTCCTAGACAGCTTCCTCCACAAGAGGGCAGACAGCAGAATCAAGCAGTATCAGCAGTATTTCATTCTGTAGAACTGAAAATCATAGCCACAGAAAGACAGAGAAAATGAAAAGGCAAAGACTTTGTACCAGATGAAGGGACAAGATAAAACCCCAGAAAAACAACTAAATGAAGAGGAGATAGGCACTCTTCTGGGAAAAGAGTTCAGAATAATGATGGTGAAGATGATCCAGGACTTTGAAGAAAGGTTGGATGCAAAGATCAAAAAGTTGCAAGAAAAGTTTACCAATGACCAAGAAGAATTAAAGAGCAAACAAACAGAGATATGCAACACAATAACTGGAATGAAAAATACACTTGAAGGATCCAATAGCAGATTAACTGAGGCAGAAGGACAAATAAGTGACCTGGAAGACAGAATGGTGATAATAACTGATGCAGAAAAGAATAAAGAAAAAAGAATGAAAAGAACTGAAGACAGCCTAAGAGACCTCTGGGACAATGTTAAATGCACCAACATTCTCATTATAGGGGTCCCAGAAGGAGAAGAGAGAGAGAAAGGACCTGAGAAAATACTGCAAGAGATTATAGTTGAAAACTTCCCTAACATGGGAAAGGAAATAGCTACCCAAGTTCAGGAATCACAGAGAGTCCCAGGCAGAATAAACCCAAGGAGAAACACACCAAGACATATAGTAGTCAAACTGACAAAAATTAAAGACAGAGAAAAGTTATTAAAAGCAACAAGGGAAAAATGACACATAACATACACGGGAACTCCCATAAGGTGAACAGCTGATTTCTCAGCAGAAACTCTGCATGCCAGAAGGGAGTGGCATGATATATTTCAAGTGATGAAAGGGAAGAACCTACAACCAAGAATACTCTACCCAGCAAGGATCTCATTCAGATTCGATAGAGAAATCAAAAGCTTTACAGACAAGCAAAAGCTAAGAGAATTCAGCACCACCAAACCACCCTCTCAACAAATGCTAAAGG
This sequence comes from Hippopotamus amphibius kiboko, assembly GCF_030028045.1. Classification (NCBI taxonomy): domain Eukaryota; kingdom Metazoa; phylum Chordata; class Mammalia; order Artiodactyla; family Hippopotamidae; genus Hippopotamus; species Hippopotamus amphibius. The sequence continues at coordinate 74,488,743 of NC_080197.1, read as the reverse complement.
AACTTCTCTGAGTGGGAAACATAAGAGAAGGACCTACAGAAACAACAACAAAACAATTAAGAACATGGTAATAGGAACATACATATTGATAATTACCTTGAATGTAAATGGACTAAATGCCCCAACCAAAAGACACAGACTGGCTGAATGGATACAAAAACAAGACCCATGTATATGCTGTCTCCAAGAGACCCACTTCAGACCTAGGAACACACGCAGGCTGAAAGTGAGGGGATGAAAAAAGATATTCCATGCAAATGAAAATCAAAAGAAAGCTGGAGTAGTGATACTCATATCAGATAAAATAGACTTTAAAATAAAAAATGTTACAAGAGACAAGAAAGGACACTACATAAAGATAGAGAGATCAATCCAAGAAGAAGAGATAACAATTAGGAATATATATGCACCCAATATAGGTGCACCTCAAACATAAGGCAAATGCTAACAACTATGAAAGAGGAAATCGACAGTAACACAATCATAGTGGGGGACTTTAACACCCCACTTACACCAATTGACAGATCATCTGAACAGAAAATTAATAAGGAAACACAAGCTTTAAATGACACAATAAGTCAGCTGGATTTAATAGATATCTACAGGACATTACAGCCAAAAACAGCAGATTACACATTCTTCTCAAGTGCACATGGAACATTCTCCAGGATAGATCACATTTTGGGTCATAAATCAAGCCTTGGTAAATTCAAGAAAATTGAAATCATATCAAGCATCTTTTCTGACCACAATGCTATGAGATTAGAAATCAATTACAGGAAAAAAACTGTAAAAAACACAAACACATGGAGGCTAAACAATACACTACTACATAACCAAGAGATCACTGAAGAAATCAAAGAGGAAATAAAAAAAATACCTAGAGACAAATGACAATGAAAACACAATGATCCAAAACCTATGGGATGCAGCAAAGGCAGTTCTAAGAGGGAAGTTTATAGCAATATAATCCTACCTCAAGAAACAAGAAAAATCCCAAATAAACAATCTAACCTTACACCTAAAGAAACTAGAGAAAGAAGAGCAAACAAAACCCAAAGTTAGTAGACGGAGAGAAATCATAAAGATCAGAGCAGAAATAAATGAAATAGAAACAAAGAAAAGAATAGCAAAAATCAATAAAACTAAAAGCTGGTTCTTTGAGAAGATAAATAAAATTGATAAACCTCTCGCAAGACTCATCATGAAAAAGAGGGAGAGGACCCAAATCAATAAAATTAGAAATGAAGCAGGAGAAGTTACAATGGACACTGCAGAAATAAAAAGCACCATAAGGGATTACTACAAGCAGCTATATGCCAATAAAATGGACAATGTGGATGAAATGGACAGATTCTTAGAAAGATATAACCTTCCAAGACTGAATTGGGAAGACATAGAAAATATGAACAGCCCAATTACAAGTAATGAAATTGAAACTGTGACTAAAAATCTCCCAACAAACAAAAGTCCAGGACCAGATGGATTCACAGATGAATTTTATCAAATATCTAGAGAAGAGCTAACACCCATCCTTCTCAAACTCTTCCAACAAATTGCAGGGGAAGGAACACTCCCAAACTCATTTTATGAAGCCACCATCACCCTGATACCAAAACCAGACAAAGATACTACAAAAACAGAAAACTACAGACCAATATCACTGATTATTTAGATGCAAAAATCCTCAACAAAATACTAGCCAACAGAATCCAACAACACATTAAAAGCATCCTACACCATGATCAAGTGGGGTTTATCCCTAGAATGCAAGGATTCTTCAATATATGCAAATCAATCAATGTGGTACATCATATTAACAAACTGAAGGATAAAAACCACATGATCATCTCAATAGATGCAGAAAAGGCTTTTGACAAAATTCAACACTCATTTATGATAAAAACTCTCCAGAAGGTGGGCACAGAGGGAACCTACCTCAACATAATAAAGGCCATATATGACAAACCCACAGCAAACATCATTCTCAATGGTGAAAAACTGGAAGCATGCCCTCTAAGATCAGGAACAAGACAAGGATGTCCACTCTCGCCACTACTATTCAACATAGTTTTGGAAGTCCTTGCCACAAGAATCAGAGAAGAAAAAGAAGTAAAAGGAATCCAAATTGGAAAAGAAGAAGTAAAACTGTCACTGTTTGCAGATGACATGATACTATACATAGAAAATCCTAAAGATGCCACCAGAAACTACTTGAACTAATCAATGAATTTGGTAAAGTTGCAGGATACAAAATTAACACACAGAAATCTCTTGCATTTCTATACACCAACAATGAAAGATCAGAAAGAGAAATTAAGGAAACAACCCCATTCAACATTGCAACTAAAAGAATAAAATACCTAGGTATAAACCTAACTAAGAAGGTAAAAGACCTGTACTCAGAAAACTATAAGACACTAATGAAAGAAATCAAAGATGACACAAACAGATGGAGGGACATACAATGTTCTTGGATTGGAAGAATCAACATTATGAAAATGACTATACTACAGAAAGAAATTTACAGATTCAATGCAATCCATATCAAATTACCAATGGCATTTTTCACTGAACTATAAGAAGAAATTTTACGATTTGTATGGAAATGCAAAAGACCCCGAATAGCCAAAGCAATCTTGAGAAGGAAAGACAGAGGTGGTGGAATCAGGCTTCCCGACTTCAGGCTATACTACAAGGCTACAGTGATCAAGACAGTATGGTACTGGCACAAAAACAGAAATATAGATCAATGGAACAGGATAGAAAGCCCAGAGATAAACTACGGTCAAGTAATCTATGACAAAGGAGACAAGGATATACAATGGAGAAAAGGCAGCCTCTTCAATAAGTGGTGCTGGGAAAACTGGACAGCTACATGGAAAAGAATGAAATGAGAACACTTCCTAACACCATACACAAAAATAAACTAAAAATGGATTAAAGACCTAAATGTAAGGCCAGACACTATAAAACTCCTAGAGGAAAACATAGGAATAGTACTCTTCGACGTAAATAACAGCAAGATCTTTTTTGATCCACCCCCTAGAGTAATGGAAATAAAAACAAAAATAAATAAGTGGGACCTAATGAAACTTCAAAGCTTCTGCACAGCAAAGGAAACTATAAACAAGACAATAAGACAACCCTCAGAATGGGAGAAAATATTTGCAAACGAATCAACAGACAAAGGATTAATCTCCAAAATATATAAACAGTTCATCCAGCTCAATATCAAAAAAAAAAAAAAACCAACCCAACCAAAAAAATGGGCAGAAGACCTAAATAGGCATTTCTCCAAAGAAGACATATGGATGGCCAAGAGGCACATGAAAAGCTGCTCAACATCACTAATTATTAGAGAAATGCAAATCAAAATGACAATAAAGTATCACCTCACACTGGTTAGAATGGGCATCATCAGAGAATCTAAAAACAGTAAATGCTGGAGAGGGTGTGGAGAAAAAGGAACGCTCTTGCATTGCTGGTGAAAAAGTAAATTGATACAGCCACTATGGAGAACAGTATGGAGGTTCCTTGCAAAATTAAAAATAGAACTACCATTTGGCCCAGCAATCCCAACTGGGCATATACCCAGAGAACACCATAATTCAAAAAGACACATGCACTCCAATGTTCATTGCACCACTATTTACAATAGCCAGGACATGGAAGCAACCTAAATGTCCATCAACAGATGAATGGATAAAGAAGATGTGGTACATACATACAATGGAATATTACTCAGCTGTAAAAAGCAATGAAACTGGGACATTTTTAGAGACATGGATGGACCTAGAGACTGTCATACAGAGTGAAGTGTCAGAAAGAGAAAAACAAATATTGTATATTAACACATATATGTGGACTATAGAAAAATGGTACAAATCAACCGATTTGCAAGGCAGAAATAGAGACACAGGTGTAGAGAACAAACATATGGACACCAAGTGGGGAAAGCGGGGAAGGTTGGGGGGGAATGAATTGGGAGATTGGGATACCAAATTGTACACTCTAAATATATGCAGTTTATTGGAAAAAAAAAAGTTAAAAAAAAAAAAGGCAGGGGAATATTAGACCCAGAATTCAGGGTAACGGTTACCCTGGCCAGGTGGGATGGGGATGTCTGAGAGGGGCTGAGGGAGTCTGGGTGATATTGATACTCATAATAAAGCTCTGTTTCTTAAGCTGGAAGAAAAAAAAAGAGAATCAATGAGTCTCACTCGCTTTGTCTGAGTAATGATCCAACAGAAGAAGAAAACATATACAGATTATTTTTAAGAGGAAGAAAAAATATCAACTGAGGGGGATCCAAAGATTTGCCTTGGCCAATTCTGGATCAGCAGCAGATGGCACCAGAACACCTTCGCAATTCTGCTACCATCACCAAGATTACCTTCTGTTTCCTGCTCCATTTCCCCAGGATTACTAAGGAGTGGAGGTTAACAGCACTGACGTGGGAGTCAGAATGCCTGGCTTTGCAATACTGCATTTGCTAGCTGGGTGGCCTTGGAAGAGTTTTTAACTTGGTTTTCCTTTTTGTAGAATAGGGATGTTAATAAAAACTCTGCCTTATACGGTTGTTGTGATGATTACATGAATTATGACATACAATCCCAGGCAATAATTCCTTGTACATAATAAGCTTTCAAAATGTTATTTGCTGAAACACATTCCCCCTCTGTTGGAGCACCGCCAGTGGCCCCTAATCCTGTTGCATTGCCACTTCTCTTTAACCCACCCTGGGGCTTCATGGAATGCTTCCTGTGACCAACTGACTTAGAAAAAAATCAAGTCTGTGTTATAGATGGTTCTGATATATGTTGGCACCACCTCAAAGAGGAGAAGCTCAGTATTTTAGAATCCCTCAACACTGGTCCTTCAAGGCAGCAGAAAAAGAAATCCTTTCAGTGGATAGAACTCTGAGCAGAGCATTTACTTGTCTACTTTGCTTGGGAGGAGGAAAGTTCATAAGTTATGGATCTATACTGCTTCATGGGTAATGGCTAATCATTTGCCTGGATGTTCAGAGAGTTAGAAAGAATACGATGGAAAGATTGAGGACAAGGAGTTGGAGAAGAGGTGTGCAGATAAACCATTTGCAGGGCACAAAGGATGAATATATTTGTGTCCCATGTGAATGCTCACCAAAGGTCAGTATCATAGAGGTGGTGCTCAAAAATCATTTTGACAAGATAACATGTTCTGTGGAGGGGAATAAACTGCTTTCCCAAGTTACTTCGCTGCTTGCTCATTGACTTGTGAACCACGTGGCAATAGCATGAAGCAAAGAAGTTATAAATAGGCTCAGCCATTATTCTTTTCCTCATCAAGTCTGATCTGAGTCCAATTTTGGTGAGTATCAAACCTGATCATTGCAGAACCCAAAGCCCCTTTTCTGATATTACACTGCATCCTTAGAGATGAACCTTTCAGCAGGCTGTCTTCAGTAGATCTCTTCCATCATGGATAAGAATGTGGTTAGCTTCCTTACTGGAATAGACCCTTATTCTGGATATAGATTTGTCTTCTCTGTGCACACTTTCTTGTGCTATCATTCTTGGATTCACTGAATTCCTTCTTCACCATGATGGTTTCCTACCTAATAATGATTCTGTACTAAGAACTCACTGTGCAAAAACAACAAAAAGTTGGGCAATGTGTTCATACCCACAATATTCATTCACTTGTCTTATCATGTGTCATTTCATCACTCAGTAGTAGCTGGCCTGATATAATTATGAAATGGTTTGTTGAAGACTCAATCATAGAATCACATGAGCAACAATTTGAGGGGTTTAGGAACCTGTCCTATAAGATGTGTTCTGTGGTCAAGATCAGTGACCATGCTGATTTCTCCCCTAGACAGAAAACACAGGTCCATAAAAAAAGAGGTTGCAAAGGCTTTCTTTCCCACTGTTATCTATAACCTCATTTGTGCTTCCTCTTCCTGCAACTTTGGAATCTCTGATTTACAGGTTTTAATTCTCAAGGGAAGAATACCTCTACCAGGCTCCACATGTATGGTTCCACTGAAGTGGATGTTGAAACCACCACATGTCATTTTGGATTCTTCACAGGACTGAACAAAAGGCAACCTGATGGGCAGAATAATGCCCCTCTGCCGAGAGGTCCACATTCTAATCCGCAGAACCTGTGAATATGTTACCTCAGTGGTGAAAGTGTCTTTGTCAATGTGATTGAATAAAGGATTTTGAGATGGGAAGAATGTCTGAGCAGACCGTTAACAAGTGAGGAGGTTGAATCAGTGATCCAAACCCTTTGCAGCACAGAAAAGACCAGGTCCACAGGGTTCCATTTACAATTATACCACACATTGAAAGAGAATTAAAGGCAATAATTCTTGAACTCCCCCAAAAAATTGAAGAGCAGGAAATATTCCCAAACTCATTTTATGAAGCCAGCTTTACCCCAATATACCAAAGTCAGATGAGGACATCACAAGAAGAGATAACAATAGGCCAATGTCCCTGATAAAGGATGGGTGCCTAAAATTCCCTGTTTCTTGGTCCTCTTCCATATTTTCCTTTGATTTCTTATCTTCCCATCTCACTGTTAAGGCTACATCCTGCTACATGACTTGAGCTAATGTGGTAACATGTAATAACAGATTTGTGGACGGGCATTTAATTTCATTTTTGAGTGACTACTTTCTATCTCCTTTGGGACAACCACTATAAGTTACAGATCAGGGAGGACCAGACTTCTTGGGCCACTGAATATCTTAGGCAAATCCTAGAAATCTGTTCAGATGAACATATCCTGCCTCTGCCTCCTGACCTTGCTTCTCCTCTTCTACCTGTTGTGCAGAACAGTTGAGTTGTCCGGGGTCTACAGCATCCTTCAGGATCAGTTCAAGGGGATTCTCCTTACATAAAATGAAAGACTAATTAAGCTGTTTATTTTTTAAAGCACAAGAACTCCTTTTGCACTCTTTTTGTCTCCTTCCTTATGTCATATAGACAGTGCAGCAGTAGTTTTTTAATCATAATTTTTCATCCTGTAATATCCCTGAGTGGTTTTACTTGAAATGGAGCCCAGTGATAAATCATATATAAGTATCCTGTCTCCTCCATCGGGTTTGATTAAGACTTAAAAGATGCCACATGGCCTCCACCTGTTAGTATGTTGTGGTTTGTCTCATGTATCTTTTGAGACAGAGATTTGCAGCATTTCCTGTTATACATTTGTTAGTAATAAGCTGCTTGTTTGTGAAGATCAAAATTTGCCTTGTTAATTGCTGACATCTTATGTCTTTGAAATGAAAATATCAATAACTTAGATACTGTCATAAAATATTCCTTTTTATTTAGGTAATTTCTCTTAAGCATCTAACATAGTGTCATTCTCTCATTCAATAGATATTAGTTCACCAGCTATCCAGTTCTAGAGAGTGGGAATACAGAGCCATTCTCCTCAAAATCTAGTTTAGGAGATTAAGTAGCATATAAAGAAATGAGGTAAATGTTCAGGCATTCTGGTAGCCGCACCTGGTAGGTAAAACGGGAGCATAAAGGAGTTATATAGGCAGAGGCCTTACCCCAATCCTGTGCCCTGGCAGGGTCCCAGCAGATGCCTGCAGGCTGCAGGGGCCTTAGTTAGCATGCACAACTGGGGAAGGATTCACTGAGAAGGAAAAGAGAATCTGTTCACAGATGTTTTAGTGTTAAAGGAAAGAACACACTTTGCTGTATTTTCAGTGTTCTTAAGCTGGTCTGCAGGCAGGACTGAGCTGCACCAAAGCTCCATGGACAACAGAGCACCAATGTGGGAGCATCAGGCCTCGAGCTCTGAGTGCCACCCTGGTGGCACTAACCTTGGGCTTAAATGGTTTAAGAATCAGTGCCAGCAAGAAGGCAAGGTGTTCTGAGTTAATTACATGAACTCTGAGTAGAGGAGGATTAATCCTGAAGCTAATGAAGCTTCATCTTCAAGGCCTGTCACTGCACCAGCCCCTCCCAAGGCCCGAGGGGTCCCTAGCGCTGTGCTCACAAGGGCATAGGTTTTGAATGTGCCATTGTCTTGTGCTGAAGAAAAGAAGCAATTCAGTAAAATCATTTCTTACCCAAAGGCCAAGAAGGTAATTGAAGGGGCCTGAGCATGGAGCACTGAATCCAGGAATCAGATTTGCTCAGGAAATCAAGAAGGAACTGAAGAGGTTTAGAAAGCACCTGCTGCCTTTTCAATAGTATAGGGTTGGTGGAAGGATAAAAAGAAATTCAAACATGATGGATTGATGGAGGAAAGCAGAGCTGTGTAAGGATGAAGGTCAAGATGCTGAGAGACAAAAGCAGGGAAATAGGAGCGAGACTGTCAGCGCAGACAGATACTAAGGGAAAAGGGACACATCAGGTACAGGTGCTGTTAAACAGGGCTCTGGATCTGGTTGTTGGTCAGTCAGAAATGGTGACTGGGAACCAGCCCAGCCCAGCAGAGGAAGAAGGTGAGATGTGAGGGAGCAGTTTGGGATGAAGACACAGAAGGAGGACGAGATCCAGGAAAGTATTGAGAAGACCCTTCCTCACGTGTCAGATGCTGTCTTCTTTTCAAGTCTTCTTTCTCCTTTATATCAGTCCGAATAGACTCTGTTCTGCTGCTGGAACAGGTGAACCCCTAAATCTCAGTGGTGTGTGCTCACACACACACACACACATTTATCACCAAGCTACAAATCTACCACGGTCAGTGAGGCTCCACCATCTTGCACATGTACCATTTGTAACATGCAGCTTCTGGGGCAAGAAAGAGAGAGACTAGAGAATCATATTTGTGCCTTTCACTGCCTTCACTCGGAAGTGACACCCCCCCACATTTCATTGGTCAGAACTTGTCCTTGCAGCTAGGAAAGTACATATTTGCTGAGTATTACTGTCTCTGCCACATCCTTCAATAAAACATTTGATAGTGATGCTGTCAGTTTTTCTCACCTTGGGGAAGCTTCTGAGGTACAGGTTTGTACAGAATTTGAATGTGATCTGACCCTCCCCAAGGCGGGGTTTGAAGGCATTTTCTATTTGATTTCTTTGGCTGCTGTGTCTGTGACTCTTTACGTCCACTTCAGTTTGTGCGGAGTGTGATTAGTCAGGTTTGTGTCTCCCCTGTCCCCCACCTCCCTTCCCCTGCCCCGTAGTCACTAACTGCAGGGTTATTTTCATCCTTTGTTCATGCATACGTTTCTTTAATTATCCAATATTTGTTAAATTCTCACTATGTGCCTTTACTTGACCCTAAAGATACATTGAAGAATAAGACACAGTCCTTGCTCTTGAGAAGCTCACACTTTGGCAACAGTAAGCAAGTTTCTACAGATTAAATAGATGCAGCAGTAATTTTGAGCTGGAAGGACTAGAAAGAGCTTCTGTAGTGGGCTTGGACATGTTTCCTTTAGAATTCAAGTACGCATAAGTAGTATTCTCTGCTTTTATAACTGATTTCACCTTGCTCACTAGCAAGGGTTGTTTGTGTGGATTAAAAGTTTCCATAAAGTTAACACAGATGCTTCCATTTAAAATGTGTACTTCAGACTTCCCTGGTAGCCCAGTGGCTAAGAATCTGCCTGCCAATGCAGGGGACAAGAGTTCGATCCCTGGTCTGGGAAGATCCCACATGCCACAGAGCAGCTATGCCTGTATGACACAACTACTGAGCCTGGACACCTAAAGCCTGTGCTCTGCAACAAGAGAAGTCACCAAAATGAGAAGCCCAAGCACCGCAACGAAGACCCAATGCAGCCAAAAAAATAAAAAAGTACCAAAAATTTTTTTTTTAAATGTGTCCTTTAAGTTAGCTAAGTAACAATTATCTTGTTAATTTTAGATTCAAAATCCCTGTTGAGATTGGTTTACCCCTTCCTTAGGAGGCAGCTCTCTGTTTCTCCTGCCAAAGATGGTGTCTGGGAAGAGTAGGATTCTTAGGATCCAATAGCAGCAGAAGGGTCCTTGGTCTGCATGCTCTGCACTTAGTAACTGCTTGTCTTTGATTTAGTAGCTTTGATCTGGTCTGCTCTCTGGGCATCAGGTGCTGGACCTGTGGAGAAATGCATGAGGTCGATTCAGTGCCAAGCTCTTTGCTAGAAGTGGCTGGTCATGGACTGCAAAGAGCTGAACACAGATGATGGGCTGGACCTCAGCCAGCTCATGACCTTGCTCTTTCTTTTATCCTCTTGTGATGAAGTGGTCTTTAGTAAAGGAGCCTTTACTCACCCTTGTACTCACATCTGTGTAACCCAAGGAACACAGATGGTAGATTAGTCTCCAACACTTTGGTGAAACAACTCAATTAACAATTTCCTTTTAATGTTGTATAGATCTTTCTTAATTCAAAAAGAATATTTTGTATGTTAATCACTCTGTTTCTGATTGTTACTAAGGAAATGCCCCTCAAGAACTGATGTTTAATTCTTAACTTCCCTAGCAAAGAGATTACTTAACTACTTATACTTCCATTTTCTCATGTGTAACTTGGAAATAATGTCATATCACAATATTTTTGCAACATATTATATTGTTTTACAATCCTTAAGGCCAATTAAACAGTTATCCTAAGTAAAAGAACAGAATTCTTTCTGCTCTTTACTTCTGCAATTCTAATACAATGTAGAAGCTGTTAGACTAAATTTTTTATAACAAAATTTTCTTCCTGTTAGAGTCATGTGTGGTTTAAACGTGCCAAACGATAAATATATAAACATCCTGCCCTCTGGGCCATATTTGATTAAGACCAGGGCACGAGGCTTCATGGTCTTCACCTGTCAGTGTGCTGTGGTTTCGATTCTGTATATTTGCATATACAAAGATACTTATAGCATCTATAAATTTTTAGAACTGGTTGTCTCAGCACTGCTCTGGGAATGGGGCTGTGTTTATTTCTGGATATTGGAATTTACTGCATTCATTGCAGAAATGTGTTGTAATGTACCATACATAGCTCGTACCATTTAATAGAATTGAGATATCATTACAACAGGTGATGCAACTTGCTTTGTGTTGTTAAGTCCTCACAACAAGTTGAATAATGTGCTCAAAACAGTTCTTTTTGATTGAGACTATTTGTATAAAACACCCTGTGCAGTGCCGTTCATTCATTCATTCATTCATGTAGTCAATAGACATAATTTGGGATTTTTCATTAGCCAGGCATTGGGGATATGGGGGTGAATCACACACAGAACTTCTACCAAGAACATTTGAGCTTATAAAGTAAAATTGGCAGGTGAACAACTGAGTTCATGAAAGGGTTACAGATGGTAAGGTAGAGTTTCATGGTCAGTAGCATGAGGGGCACAGAAGAGAGAGGGGTCAGCTGTAGAAGCCTCACAACTCTGATTGGTACCAATTATCAACACACAACTGTGGTTTCCCAGTAGAATTTGACAGGCTCCAGTCAAGGCTTGACGTAACAGAATTTAATTTCCTGTTCTAGAGTCCTGTGATTCCTGGGATGGGATGGAGAGAGATGCCCTAATACGACTTCTCTACTACTGCTAAGTATTGCTACAAGCCAGCACTTACCACTTACTAATGCCAACTCACTTCATCCTCACCCAAACTCTGTCATCTAGGCCCAATCATAAACCTCCTTTTATGGATGAAGCCACAACACAGTTTAAGAACCCTGTTCAAGGTCGCATAGGTGGTATGTGGTTGAGTTGTGAGTCAAGACAAGGCAGTCTGTTCTCCTGACCACTGCACTGCACTCTCTCAAGTTCACTGTGGGATCCAACTGGGTTGGTGTCCTCTGTAAAAGTTTCTTCCTTTTCAAATCTGTGACAAGATTGTACACTGATATTTCTTTATGTGTCAAAGAAGACTTACCTTCATCAGAGGGTGAGTTGTTCCATGCTGACCTGCCCCCCAAACTCTGGGATTTAGGGTGCTGCTTGGGGACAGCATGCCCTGAGTTAGCCCCTCCTTTCGCCCATCCCTCCCTAGAACAGGGTCTGGAACCCCTAGCAGTGTCTTATCTGTGAGATCTGAATTCCGAGGTAAGTGAGAGCATGTGCACCTGGTTCCCTAAATGCATCCCTATGTCATCCTGTGGGAAGGGATGCCTGGATGCCAGGAAGCACATCCTGTGTTCTTGGTGTCTGGCTGATGGTTTCTGGTGATGGTGTGGAGTCCAATACTGGGTAAGGAATATTAAATCTGGCTCCTAGATGGAGTATAGCATCAACCCTAAGTGACTGAGTAGATCTTGGCTCCAAGAGTTTAAATGCAGGTTCTGATATTTATAATCAGTCATTATCATTAATGTGTTAAGTGTACAGATATTGAAGGAAATGGGGCTCATGTACAACCATGGGGCTTGGGAGCGAGAGAATCAGATGACAAGAAAGTGATTCTTGGAAAATTAGTGGGTAAATATTAGACTATTTAGGGGGAGAAATGCATGTGTTGGACTGTCTTTTTTCTGTTTCCCTGTGCCCGAGGGTCAAGGGGAAAGGATGAGCCTGGCAGGAATGGAGAAGCTGTGTCTGCTGACCTGGATGAGGAGGTCCTTCTGGTGGGGATGTGACAGGGCTGTGGACTGACCCACAGCTGCCCTCAGGGTTGGTCCCACTGAGACCTTCAGGTGTGGGATGGGGAGGGCATGAAGCTGCCTCTGAGCTCTGGTGGGGACTCTGGGAAGTGTGTGTCCCAGAAAGCTTCTTTCCCATGTCTGTGTGCTGAAATGTTGAGAGCTAGGGTGAGGGGGCCACAGGGTGAGCTTGTGTGGACCTCAGGGTGCATCATGGTAACCCTGAGCCTGAGGGGGTGTGAAGAGTGGGGGTTAGTGTTAGTGACCTTGAATTTTCAGGTGGGGGCTCTATCTTGCATCCCCTGTGGCCCTTCTCAATCTCTGTACTCATCCCAGGGCTACTTTCTGGGGAGCATCTGGGAGCTTCTGTGATGAGTGGAAACAAGAACAAGGCAGCAGTGGCTAAACTGAGCATAAATCCCTTCTGCTTTGATCTTTCCCCTCAACCCATCTGAGCTTCTATTCTTGCCGCCACCTTTCCTCTTAAATGCAGAATGAAGGAGGTGGGATCACTGATGTTTTCAGGCAGCCTGTACCCCTTCTCTTTTCTGTTTCACATGCCTCTTCTTTGCCCCCTTGCCCGCAGCCACCCTCTAGCAAAAAACTTTCTATTTCCCCTTTCTGTCTGGAGCAGTTCCCTTAAATTATATTTTGCATCTTTTTTAGTTATGGTTTATAATACAGTTGTATTCTGAATCCTACCAAACCCAACTCTCAATATATAAAGGGGAATAATTAGAAGTTTATAAAACTTTAGTCTTTCAGAACTATTTATTTTCTTCTCAGGACTCTGAAATCCTATTTTGGAGGGCTATAGTTGAATGATGACTCCTTCTTTCTCTGTATTTCCTGTAATAGCAGTCTCTTTCTATCCTGGAGCATCATTTAGTGACTTCCTGAAAGGGATATTTCACAGAAAATGAAATGCAATGAAAGGGAAGGGATTTAGCATGTTTATATATAGCTATTGTGTCTCTGTACCTGTGTGCCAATCTATGTATTTATCTGTCTATTTTTCTATCACCATCACCATCATCATTAATTTCTCATCCCATCTATCTAATCTAAACATTTCTGTAGTGTCTATCCATATTTCTATTTTCATTAATTTCTTTGATAGTTGAAACAATGAGAATCTGATGTATTCACCAATAGCCCATTCTAGGATGTTTAAATATCAGATAGATATCCATTGTGATCTTTTCAAAAAAAAAGAAACAAGGAAGTTTTACTTGCCTCTGGCTTCCAGGAATTCCCAGCTCTGCCACCTTGCGGCGATCCTATAAACTGCACACTTGCAAAGTGGAACCTGAGACCATTACACAAGCAGCATCCAGGTAGAAGCTGTTGCCTCAGGCACTGGACAGGTCCACTGATACAGTGAGTGGATTACAGTTTGACCCTGTACATTCCTTGTAAAAATTCATGGTTTAAGTATTTGGAACTCAGAAGCCTAGAATCCATCAAAGGACTAAGTAAAGATTCTGTGTCTACTTGAGCCACAGGTGGGTAGTGAGCCCTGGGAAAAGGGAGGGGTGGAGGTTGCGGGGAGACATCAACACAAGAGTCTCCTTTGCCTGAAACTTTCCCTCCCCCCTGCCCCAGGCATCCTGGAAGAGAGAGTGACCTAGACCTGGGGTGGGATGAAAGGGAGAGGTTTATTTTTTTACTTTTCCTCCTTTAAAAGTTTCAGTGATTCAGAGGAGAAGAGATAGATTTCTAGATACTACATGACAATGCGGTAAATAATTATTATTTTTGCCACTTGACTAATAATAAATTTCTTTTCTGCAAATATAATAATAATAAGAAGAAGAACAGCAACAATACTTCCCTTTCTGGGTATCTACTAAAAGTAAATAATCAGAAATGCACACAAAACTTATGTGAACATATTTTTATGCTAACATTAATAATGTAAAAATGAGGATATAGAATTTTCTTTTCCACCTTTCTCTATATCCTCATTCTTTTCTCCTTTTCCTCTCTGATAATGATTGATAAATTATTACCATAAAGTAAACTCTTAATATGTTCTTATTTTCAAAAGGATATGAGATGTCTACCAACTGCCACTTTTCATACAATAATTTAAATTTTAAATCAAATAACATTTTTATTAATTTAAACTGGGAACTGCAACTGTCCGACTATTGCCTGAATGTGATCAAAGTATCTTCCACCTGTAACCCATAGGGGTGGAGGAGGGGATGGTATGAAATGATTGAAAACCTACTTCATGTGTTGAGGAAGTTGAATATTTAGTTGGAAGTTTTACTGGTTTCAAACTCTGCAAGCTGACAAAGCCTTCTTTCTAACAAAGATACAGGCACCTTCCATTCCAAAGAGACAATGTCATATGCTTTTCAGGAGACTAGCTTGTCATATTGGCCAGTAAGGGTGTTCTCCGGCTTAACAATCCCCTCATGGGTACATCCACTGTTCACCTGATAGATTTGTTTTGCTTCTGGAGTAAAATGTTAAAACTGAGTTTCCACCAAGACATCAAACTATAGCAGAGATGAGATTCTGCAGCCTGGCTGCTAAATATGGCATTTGCAAAGGAAACATGTTAGACTTGGTTGCGTGGCACTTGGCCCCTTTCAGCAGATGACAGATATTGAAGGGATCATACTTTCAACAGAGGAGGATTTTTGTGACGGGGGATTTGGGTACCTTTTGTGCTGAGTGCTGAAAGTAGAGATTTTCTCCCATGCTCCCCAGTCCAAGGCTGGTGACCTCTGCCCAAAAGCTGCTCCAATCCCCTGTCCCCTCAGAGAAACCCGTGGCTGGAAGTCTAGGTTAGAGTGTGGCCTTGTGGGGAGAACCAGCCCGAGGCCTGCCCTCCTCCTCTTCCCATTCCGTCTCCTCCCAAACAGCCAGGGAGCAGGTGCTGCACCCAGTCTGTGTGTCTGTGTTCCCTATAAACCAGCACCTTCAAACCCTGATGTGTAGAAGAAGAACCTGGAAAGTTTGTGACACAGAGTCTGTTTACTAGACCTGGGTGTGGCCTGAGAAATTTTACTTCTTACAGGCTCCAAGGTCATGCTGCTGCTTGCCTGCAGGTAGACCACACTTTGAGAAGGCTTGGTCTAAACCACACCCCCACCTCCACAGCAAACAGCTGGCCCTTGGTCACCCTCAGGACCAGGGTTGCCCACTCGTTGTCCCCTCTGAGGAAGACATGTTGAGAGGAGGCCAATGCCAGTCTTGAAGCAGGCTGGGCTCCATCTGGGCAAGGAATTCCTGGTTCTGAGAACCCAGATTGGTCTAGCAGAGGGATGGCATGGACTCCATCTGGCTGTGCATGTCCACTCTGCTCACTGACTCCTCTCTGTCTTAGGGGGCTGGCTGGGGGGCAGCTGGGGCAGTGTCCTCTAAAGTGCAGTGTCCTCTAAAGTGCAGTGTCCAGAGTGGGGCCTCTCTGGACTGAGTCTAAGGGGGGTTCTGCCTGCACACATTCTAATCACTGCACTGAGCCTCTGTTTTTCAGGAAGAAAAATGGTACAAGTGCACCACCCAGGTGGCTCTGAGCCCTGAGCCCCACCTGTCTCTAAGGGCAGGACTGCTGGCCCTGGGCAGTTACACAAAGAGGAGGGGATCCTTTTGTAAATACCCTGAAGACTCTACCCCCTCCTCATCCCAGAGAAGGAGGATTTAGCCCCAGGTGACAGGTGCCTGCTGGACAGAGTGGTCTTAGGGTCTAAGGAGGATCCTGATGGGGAGACGTTAGGTTCTGTCAAAGCCCCGTGTTACTATGATTCCCTCTGTGCCCCAGGACCCAGGCTCCAGATCATTCTGAGAAGGAGGGAAAGACCAGCCATCTCACCTCCCCAACTTGACGGTTCCCACCTCACCCCCTCCACCTTCACCTGTGAACCCTGTGCTGCTGGTCCTCATTTTCTGCTGACCTAATAAATTATTCCTGTATTTCAAGCCTTCTTGTAGTTCTCTGCTTTGTCCCTGAGCTCAGTTACAGGGAAGATCAATGCTTGCTTCACCAAAGACATTCTCCACGGCCACCTGATCCCACACCCCGACCCTGTGAGTTCTCACAGTCTGCGGCCATCAGCCAGGATGATCAAGGGACAGAAAGCCACTCATGCTTTTGGATGCAACTTTTCTTCACCAGCCCTGATCATGGGGACCAGGTTCTCAGGGACTCACAGAAGCAGGAGGTCAAGGGCCCATGTTGCTCATATAAGGAGATGTTGAAGATTCAGAAGCTAATTAGTGTTTGCACTTCAGAAAGTGGCAGCTGAAGCCTCTAGTCTGAAATGGTAAAAGGTGTTGCTATTGGCTCTCAGTAGGGAGGATGTCAGGGGTTGGGTCTATATAGACTTGTGTCTGTGCCCTGATGCCTCCTCATGGGGTGATTTTGCATTTGGGACTGTGATCTTGATGACTTGGAGTCAGGATGGCTCTGAATGGACACCTCTCCCTTCAGGGACTCTGTTTCCTCCTCCTCAGCACCGTGGTGGGTGGTCCTGGGGTCAACAGCAACAGAGTGGATGCCTTGGTAAAGGGAAAGGTCTCTGGAGTTCTGGAGTCAAAGCCTCAGTGTAGACCCTGTGTTTTTGACCAAAATGGAACCACACTGACTGTGAATATTTGTTCCTCTCTTGTGCAGGATTGACTGGTGGTAGTGGCAGATTTTACAGAGAAATGATGTTTGGTCTGGACTGGAGGGGGTCAGCTTCCATCCCCTCCACCATCTTCCTTGTTTTCAGGGAGCTTCTATGAGTCCCAGTGGCTCCCAGTGTGGGGAAGTTCCAGTGACTGACCTCAGCTGGGACTCTGGGCTGTTCCCTGCTGTGTAGACACTGCCCCTGGGATTCCCATGTTTGATACATTTATGTTCCCTTAGGCTCTGTGCTTGTGTGTGTGTGTGTATGTTGGGTGTGTGTAGGGTGTGTTAGGAGCATGTGAAGCCTGCCTGTGTGAGAGGAACAGGGCTGCCTACCAGGGTTTGAGTCCGTTGGGCTGTGAAACACACAGGTGCCCACACGGCTGGGTGTCATGTCAGTTGCCTGTAACCAGATCGTAGATAATCGTGCACCTGCCTGCTTCTCTCTGGCTCCTCTCCTCCAACCCCATGGTCTCCCCTCTGCTTGTTGCAGTGTGTGCCCAGCACTGGGCTCTGTGGGAGGCTCTGCCTTTTGGCCTCACCTATTCCCACCAGGTGTTCATGTGGAGCAGAGGGACCTGCAGCCAGGAGAGGGTTCCTCTTGTTTATAGAGAGTAAGTGATGCACCGCACCAGGTAT
Source organism: Hippopotamus amphibius kiboko (assembly GCF_030028045.1). NCBI lineage: Eukaryota > Metazoa > Chordata > Mammalia > Artiodactyla > Hippopotamidae > Hippopotamus > Hippopotamus amphibius. The sequence goes on along the minus strand of NC_080197.1, from coordinate 74,470,940 downwards.
ATAAATTTCCCAAGTCCCTGCCCCAGTCCCCATGAATTGTCTCCTGACATGCTATGGTCCTGGAATGGCCTTTTCCCCTCCCTAGGATCTGCTGTGAATTCTGTAGTGTTTCTTTTCTCTTTCCTGCCCTCTCTGTCCCTCCCTGGGGGCTGGTTTCCACTGAGTGAGAGGACAGCAGGCACCAGGGATGGGGCTGCAAAAATTCTCGTCTTCAGCCTGGAGGAGGCAGCTCTTTCAGATTTGGGTGTTGGTCCAGCAAAGACTCAGTATAGACTTGTCTCCTCTCAGTGCTCACTGTCATCCCCCTGGACCTGAGCCTCTAGTCAAACAGCTCTCCTTGGGAAGCCCCCTCCCTCCTCGTCTCTGCTCCTCAGTGCTGGGCAGTTGCTAGTGAAGAGTCTCCTCCTGGTGGCCCTGACGTGCAGAGGTGGGTTTTGGTCCCATGAAGGGAGATAATGGATGTTCTGACACAAGGACCTCTCCTTTTACCAGGAAAACTGTAGGAAATTTCCTCAGTAGTTTTTTAAGAAGGAAGAGCATTTCACCAAAGGAAGCACTATTTTCAATTTCCATGAAAAAACATCATTCAGTTTGCGCTACTAAAACTTTTTTCTTCTACCTTCTACTTCTACTTGCTCTTTGTACAGCAATAGTCCTGGCCTTTGTGGGCATCTGATGGTTTCTGAGCTGGGCACACATTACAGGGGTCTCCATGATGGGCATTGGGAAAATATCATCCTTTTAAACATAATTGATGCCATTAGACACAAAAACAGAGACCTCCATAGACTATGGATAACTCAGTATATATCATTTTGGAACCTGTTTTTAAACAGTAATGTATTTTGGGCATCATTAACTATTCTTCTTTTACACATTAAAAGTTTTTATTGCAGTATTACAGGGATGACATGGAAAATTTTAATTGCCTCCAATTATTTCATTGTATGACTGAAACACAATATACTCACATAATTACCCATGTTGGTCATATAGTTGTTTTCAACATTTTTGCTATTATGAAATTGGTGCTCTGAACTTCCTTGTATTTAAATGTGAGGACTATCTATGATTGTTTCTAAAACTGAAATTGTGCTTTTATAGGCTATGAATACCTTTAAGGCCTTTGATATGCAGAGATTAATATAATGCCTGCCAGAAATGTTTGCACTGAATTTTAGTTCCACAAATGTTGTATGAGAATGTTCGTTTCCCCATACTTCTACCAACACTGGCTGTTTACCAAGTTTTTTTCTTAAGGACTTTTCCTGAGATGTAAGTAAGATACAATGAACTGCATGTATTTAAATTGTACAATCTGATTTTTTTTATTAGTAATGTATATATGGAAATCCCAGTCTTCCAATTCATCCCACCCCAATCCACCCCCACTTCCCTCCTTGGTGTCCATATGTTTGTTCTCTACATCTGTGACTCTATTTCTGCCTTGCAAACCTGTTGATCTGTACCATTTTTTCTAGATTTTGCATATATGCATTAATATACGATATTTGTTTTTCTCTTTCTGACTTACTTCACTCTGTATGACAGTCTCTAGGTCCACCCATGCCTCTACAAATGTTCTAATTTCATTCCTTTTTATGGCTGAGTAATATTCCATTGTATATATGTACCACATCTTCTTTACCCATTCATCTGCTAGTGGACACTTAGGTTGCTTCCGTGACCTGGCAATGGTAAATAGTGCTGCAGTGAGCACTGGCATGCATGTGTCTTTTTTGAATTATGGTTTTCTCTGAGTATATGCCCAGTGTGGGATTGCTGAGTCATATGGTAACTCTATTTTTAGTTTTTTAAGGAAACTCCATACTGTTCTCCACAGTGGCTGTATCAGTTTACATTCCCACCAACAGTGCAAGAGGGTTCCCTTTTCTTCACACGCTTTCCAGCATTTATTGTTTGTAGATTTTCTGGTGATGCCCATTCTAACCGCTGTGAGGTGATACCTCATTGTAGTTTTGGTATGCATTTGTCTAATACTTAGTGATGTTGAGCAGTTTTTCCATGCACTTCTTGGCCATCTGTATGTCTTCTTTGGAAAAAGGCCTACTTATGTCTTCTGCCCTATTTTGATTGGGTTATTTGTTTTTTTGATATTGAACTGCATGAACTGTTTATATATTTTGGAGATTATCCTTTGTCTGTTGATTCATTTGCAAATATTTTCTCCCATTCTGAGGGTTGTCTTTTCATCTTATATATCGTTTCCTTTGCTGTGCAAAAGCTTTTAAGTTTCATTCGGTCCCACTTGTTTATTTTTGTTTTTATTTCCATTATTCTAGGAGGTGGGTCAAAAAAGATCTTGCAGTGATTTATGTAAAAGAGTGTTCTTCCTATATTTTCCTCTAATTGTTTTATAGTGTCTGACCTTACATGTAGGTCTTTAATTCATTTTGAGTTTATTTTTGTGTATGGTGTTAGGGAGTGTTCTAATTTCATTCTTTTCCATGTAGCTGTCCAGTTTTCCCAGCACCACTTACTGAAGAGGCTGCCTTTTCTCCATTGTATATCCTTGCCTCCTTTGTCAAAGATTAGTTGACCACAGTTTATCTCTGGGCTTTCCATCCTGTTCCATTGATCTATATTTCTATTTTTGTGCCAGTACCTTATTGTCTTTATTACTGTAGCTTTGTAGTATAGTCTGAAGACAGGGAGTCTGATTCCTCCAGATGCATTTTTTTCCCTCAAGATTGCTTTGGTTATTTGGGGTCTTTTGTGTCTCCATACAATTTTAGGATTTTTTGTTCTAGTTCTGTAGAAAATGCCATTGGTAATTTGATAGGGATTGCATTGAATCTGTAGACTACTTTGGGTAGTATAGTCATTTTCACAATGCTGATTCTTCCTATCCAAATACATGATATATCTCTCCACCTGTTTGTGACATCTTTGATTTCTTTCATCAGTGTCTTATAACTTTCTGAGTATAGATCTTTTACCTCCTTAGTTAGGTTTATACCTAGGTATTTTATTCTTTTTTTTTGCAATGGTGAATGGGGTTGTTTCCTTAATTTCTCTTTCTGATCTTTTGTTGTTAGTGTATAGGAATGCAAGAGATTTCTCTGTCTTAATTGTGTATCCTGCAACTTTACCAAATTCATTGATTAGTTCAAGTAGTTTCTGGTGGCATCTTTAGGATTTTCTATGTATAGTATCATGTCATCTGCAAACAGTGGCAGTTTTAATTCTTCTTTTGCAATTTGGATTCCTTTTATTTCTTTTTCTTCTCTGATTGCTGTGGCAAGGAATTCCAAAACTATGTTGAATAGTAGTGGTGAGAGTGGTCATCCTTGTCTTGTTCCTGATCTTAGAGAAAATTCTTTCAGTTTTTCACCATTTAGAATGATGTTTGCCATGGGTTTGTCATATATGGCCTTTATTATGTTGAGGTAGGTTCCCTCTATGCCCACCTTCTGGAGAGTTTTTATCATAAATGAGTGTTGAATTTTGTCAAAAGCTTTTTCTGCATTTATTGAGATGATCATATGGTTTTTATTCTTAAATTTGTTAATATGGTGTATCACATTTATTGATTTGCATGTATTGAAGAATACTTGCATCCCTGGAATAAATCCCACTTGATCATGGTGTATGATCCTTTTAGTGTGTTGATGGATTCTGTTTGCTAGTAGTTTGTTGAAGATTTTTACATCTAAATTCATCAGGGATGTTGGTCTGTAATTTTCTTTCTTTTTTTTTTTTTTTTTGTAGTGTCTTTGGCTGGTTTTGGTATCAGGGTGATGGTGGCCTTGTAGAATGAGTTTGGGGGTGTCCCTTCCTCTGCAGTTTTTTGGAAGGATGGGTGTTAGTTCGTCTCTAAATGTTTGATAGAATTCACCTGTGAAGCCATCTGGTCCTAGAGTTTTGTTTGTTGGAAGATTTTTAATCACAGTTTCAATTTCATTACTTGTGTTTGGTCTGTTCACATCTTCTATTTCTTCCTGATTCAGTCTTGGAAGGTTATACCTTTCTAAGAATTTGTCCATGTCTTCCAGGTTGTCCATTCTATTGGCGTATAGTTACTTGTAGTCTCTCTCTTTTTTTTCACTATATATTTTCAAATTTATTTATTTATTTATTTATTTATTTACTTACTTACTTACTTACTTACTTATTGGCTGTGTTGGATCTTCATTGCTGCACATGGGCCCTCTCTTGTTGCAGAGCATGGGCTCTAGGCACACAGGCTTCAATAGGTTTGTCACATGGGCTGAATAGTTGTGGCACACAGGCTTACTAGCTCTGCTGCATGTGGGATCTTCCTGGACCAGGGCTCGAACCCATGTCCCCTGAATTGGCAGGTGGATTCTTAACCACTGCGCCACCAGGGAGGGAAGCCCCTGTAGTAATCTTTTATGATCCTTTTTATATCTGAGGCATCCATTGTAACTTCTCCTGTTTCATTTCTAATTTTATTCATTTAAGTCCTCTCCCTCTTTTTCTTGATGGGTCTGGCTAAAGTTTTATCAATTTTGTTAATCTTCTCAAAGAACCAGCTTTTAGTTTTATTGATCTTTGCTATTGTTTTATTTGTTTCTATTTCATTTGTTTCTGTTCTGTTCTTTATGATTTCTTTCCTTCTACTAACCTTGGGTTTTGTTTGCTCTTCTTTCTCTAGCTTCTTTAGGTGTAAGGTTAGATTGTTTATTTGGGATTTTTCTTGTTTATTGAGGTAGAATTGTATTGCCATAAACTTCCCTCTGAGAACTGCTTTTGCTGCATGCCATAGGTTTTGGATCATTGTGTTTTCATTGTCATTTGTCTCTAGGTATTTTTTGATTTCCTCTTTGATTTCTTCAGTGATCTCTTGGTTATTTAGTAGTGTATTGTTTTGCCTCCATGCGTTTGTGTTTTATACATTTTTTCCCCCTGTAATTGGTTTCTAATCTCATAGTGTTGTGGTCGGAAAATATGCTTGATATGATTTCAATTTTCTTGAATTTACCAAGGCTTGATTTGTGACCCAAAATGTGATCTATCTTGGAGGATGTTCTGTGTGTACTTGAGAAGAAAGTGCAATCTGCTGTTTTTGGATGGAATGTCCTATAAATATCAATTTAATCTATTTAGTCTATTGTGTCATTTAAAGCTTGTGTTTCCTTATTAATTTTCTGTCTGGATGATCTGTCCATTGGCATAAATGGGGTGTTAAAGTCCACCACTATTATTGTGTTACTGTCAATTTCCTCTTTTATAGTTACTAGCATTTGCTTTATGTATTGAGGTGCTTCTATATTAGGTGCATATATGTTTATAATTGTTATAGCCTCTTTTTGGATTGATTCCTTGATCATTATGTAGTGTCCTTTCTTGTCACTTGCAACATTTTTTTATTTTAAAGTCTATTTTATTTGATATGAGTATTGCTACTCCAGCTTTCTCCTGATTTCCATTTTCATGGGATATCTTTTTCCATCCCCTCACTTTCAGTCTGTACGTGTCCCTAGGTCTGAAGTGGGTCTCTTGTAGACAGCATATATATGGGTCTCTTTTTTGTATCCATTCAGCCAGTCTGTGTCTTTTGGTTGGTGTATTTAGTCCATTTACATTCAAGATAATTATTTATATGTATGTTCCTATTACCATTTTCTTAATTGTTTTGGGTTTGTTTTTGTAGGTCCTTTTCTTCTCTCGTGTTTCCCACTTAGGGAAGTTCATTTAGCATTTGTTGTAGGACTGGTTTGGTGATGCTGAATTCTCTTATTTTTTGCTTGCCTGTAAAGCTTTTGATTTTTCCATCAAATCTAAATGAGATCCTTGCTCTGTAGAGTATTCTTGGTAGTATTTTCTTCCTTTCATCATTTTAAGTATATTGTGCCACTCACTTTTGGCTTGCAGAGTTTCTACTGAAAAACCAGTTGTTAACCTTATGGGAGTTCCCTTGTATGTTATTTGTTGTTTCTCCCTTGTTGCTTTTAATAATTTTTCTTTGTCTTTAATTTTTGTCGATTTGATGACTATGTGTCTTGAAGTGTTTCTCCTTGGGTTTATCCTGCCTGGGACTCTCTGTGCTTCCTGGACTTGGGTTGCTATTTCCTTTCGCACGTTAGGGTAGTTTTCAACTATAATCTCTTCCAATATTTTCTTGGGTCCTTTCTCTCTCTCTTCTCCTTCTGGGACCCCTATAATGTGAATATTGGTGCATTTAATGTTGTCCCAGAGGTCTCTTTGTCTGTCTTCATTTCTTTTCATTCTTTTTTCTTTATTCTGTTCTGTGTGAGTGATTTCCACCATTCTGTCTTCCAGGTCACTTATCCAGTCTTCTGCCTCAGTCATTCTACTATTTGTTCCTTCTAGTGTATTTTTCACTTCAGTTATTGTATTGCTTATCTCTGTTTGTTTGTTCTTTATATCTCCTAGATCTTTGTTAAACTTTCTTTGCATCTTTTCGATCTTTGCATCCAGTCTTCTTTCGAAGTCCTGGATCATCTTTACCATCATTATTCTGAATTCTTTTTCTGGAAGTTTGCCTATCTCCACTTCATTTAGTTGTTTTTCTGGGGCTTTATCTTGTTCCTTCATCTAATACAAAGTCCTCTGCCTTTTCATTTTCTCTATCTTTCTGTGGCTGTGGTTTTCATTCTGCAGGCTGCAGGATTATAGTGCTTGATACTGTTGTCTGCCCTCTGGTGGATGAGGCCATCTAAGAGGCTTGTGCATGCTTCCTGATGGGAGGGACTGGTGGTGGGTAGGGCTGAGTGTTGCTCTGGTGGGCAGAGCTCAGTAAAACTTTAATCTGCTTGTCTGCTGATGGGTGGCGCTGAGTTCCCACCGTGTTGGTTGTTTGGTCTGAGGAAACTCAGCACTGACACTTACAGGCTCTTTGGCAGGGCTAATGGTGGACTCTGGGAGGGCTCACACCAATGAGCACTTCCCAGAACCCCTGCCACCAGCATCTCCATCCCCACAGTGAGCCACAGCCACCCCCCACTTCTGCATGTGACCCTCCAACACCAGCAGGTAGATCTGGTTCAGTCTCCTATGGGGTCACTGCTCCTTCCCCCTGGGTCCTGGTGTGCACACTGCTTTGTGTGTGCCCCCCAAGAGTGGAGTCTGTGTTTCCCCCAGTCTTGTGGAGGTCCTGCAATCAAATCCCACTGGCCTTCAAAGTCTGATTCTCTGGGGATTCCCCCTCCCATTGCCTGACCCCCAGGTTGGGAAGGCTGATGTGGCTCAGAACCCTCACTCCAGTGGTTAGACTTCTTTGGTATAACTGTTCTCCAATTTGTGACTTGCCCACTCAGCAGTTATGTGTTTTGATTTTATCACAATTGTGCCCCTCCTACTGTCTCATTGTAACTTATCCTTTATCTCTGGATGTGGGGCGTCTTCTCTGGTGAGTTCCAGTGTCTTCTTGTCGATGATTTTCAGCAGCTAGTTGTGATTCCAGTGCTTTTTCAGGAGAAAGCAAATGCACATCCCTTTACTCTGCACCTTGAAACAAAAAATGCTCTTTATGCATTTTCATTCTGTTTTTCTTTTTGCTTCTCTGATTGGATAATTTTAACTGGTCTTTCTTCTAACTCATTGATTCTTTTTTTTTTTTTCTGAACTCATTGATTTTCTTCTGCCTAATCAAGTCTGTTGTTGAAGCTCTGTATTGAATTCCTCACCTCACTCATTGTATTATTCCGTGCCAAAGTTTCTAGTTAGTTCCTCTTTTTTTTTTTTTTTTTAATGCTTTTGCTCTCTTTCTACCTCAATGAATTTCAATGTTTCCTTCAGATTTGACCTGATTTTTCCTCTCTATTTTATCAGGTCTCTAATGCTTTTAAGAAAATTTTTAGTAAATTACTTCTACTTCTTATTTATTTTCAGCAGATGAGATAGCCTCAATAACCAAGCCCACCATTACTGAGAAAATCTCCTGGAACTTTACACAGTAATGAAATCATCTACTTGTTTCTGTCACAAACTAGATAAAAGCTACATGAAATGAAGAACATTATCTTAGTATTTTCTGCATTTACAGCACTTGTAAAGTTATGTCTCTCCACAGATAATTTTAGTATTAATAAATGTAACTTATTGTGTGCTTTCAGGATCCTATTTCATTTAAAATGTTTGTAATTTATTTTCTTATTGAAGTATAGTTGTTTTACAATGTTGTGTTAGTTTCTGGTGTCCAGTAAAGATATTCTTTTTCAAAACCTTTTCCATTATGGTTTATTACAGGATACTGAATACAGTTCTCTGTGCTATACAGTAGGACCTTGTTATTTATCCCGTCTATGTATATTAGTTTGCATCTGCTAGTCCCTAACTCCCAATGCTTCCCTCTCCACCTCCCCCTTGGTAACCATAAATCTGTTCTCTATGTCTGTGAGTCTGTTTCTGTTTCATAAACAAGTTCATTTGTGTCTTATTTTAGATTCCATATATAAGTGATATCATATATTATTTGTCTTTCTCTGTCTGACTTACTCCACTTAGTATGATAATATCCAGGTCCATTAGTGTTGCTGCAAATGCCATTATTTCATTCTTTTTGATGGCTGAGTAGTATACCATTGTATATGAGGGTGAGTGAAAAATGATCTGCCCTCTGGCTGTAGAATTTATAGAAGATTTAATATAACCAGAGGGCAGATCATTTTTGACTCACCCTCATGTATATATACCACATCTTCTTTATCTATTCATCCATCAATGGACATTTGGGTTATTTCCATGTCTTGGCTATTGTAAATAGTGCTGCTGTGAACATAAGAGTGCAAGTATCTTTTCAAATTATAGTTTTTTTTTTCTGATATATGCCCAGGAATGGGATTGCTGGATCATATGGAAACTCTATTTTTAGTTTTTTGAGGAATCTCCATACTGTTTTCCAAAGTGGCTGCACCAATTTACATTCCCACCAACAGTGTGGTAGGGTTCCCTTTTCTCCACACCCTCTCCAGCATTTGTTATTTGTAGACTTTTTAATGAAGGCCATTCTGACCAATGTGAGGTGATTCTTCATTGTAGTTTTGATTTGCATTTCTCTAATAATTAGCAGTGTTTAGCATCTTTTCATGTGCCTATTGGCCATCTGTATGTCTTCTTTGGAGAAATGTCTATTTAGGTCTTCTGCCCATTTTTTGATTGGGTTGTTTGTTTTTTTGTTATTGAGATGCATGAGCTGTTTGTATATTTTGAAAATTAAGCCCTTGTTAGTCGCATCATTTGCAAATATTTTCTCCCAGTCCATAGGTTGTCTTTACATTTTGTTTATGGTTTCCTTGGCTGTGCAAAAGCTTATAAGTTTGATTAGGTCCCATTCAATTATTTTTGCTTGTATTTCTATTGCCTTGGGAGATTGACCTAAGAAAACATTGGTATGATTTATGTCAGAGAATGTTTTGCCTATGTTATCTCCTAGGAGTTTTATGGTGTCATGTCCTATATTTAAGTCTTCAAGCCATTTTTAGTTTATTTTTGTGTATTGTGTGAGGATGTGTTCTCACTTCATTGATTTACATGCAGCTGTCCAGCTTTCCAAGCACCACATGCTGAAGAGACTATCTTTTCTCCATTGTATATTCTTGCCTTGTTTGTTTAAGATTAATTGACTGTAGGTGTGTAGGTTTACCTATGGGCTCTCTATTCTGTTCCATTGATCCATAAATCTGTTTTTGTGCCAATACCACACTGTTTTGATTACTGTAGCTTTGTAGTATTTTCTGAAGTCTGGAAGGGTTATGCCTCTGGCTTTGTTCTTTTTCCTCAGGATTGCTTTGACAATTCTGGGTCTTTTAAGGTTACATATACATTTTAGGATTATTTGTTCTAGTTCTGTCAAAAATGTCACAGGTAATTTGAAAGGGATCACATAAAATATGTAGATTGCTTTGGGTAGTGTGGCCATTTTAACAATATTAATTCTGCTAATCCAAGAGCATGGGATAACTTTCAATTCCTTTGAATCATCTTCAATTTCCTTTATTAATGGTTCATAATTCTCAGCATATGAGTCTTTCACCTCCTTGGTTAGGTTTATTCCTAATATTTTATTTTATTTTGGTATGGTTTTGGATTGTTTTTTACTTTTGCTTTCTGATATTTCATTGTTAGTGTCAACAAATGTAACTGATTTTGGTGTGCTAGTCTTGTACCCTGCTTCCTTGCTGAATTTGCTAATCAGTTCTAGTAGTTTTTGTGTGGAATCTTTAGGGTTTTCTATATATAATATGAGGATCCTATTTCAATCCTGTACTCTCAGCTCAATGTCAGACATCTAAAAAATCTCTGAGTAAGCATCACAGGATGTCTCCTTTCTTCTACTACCTCCTTTCCTCCTTCCCATTTATCTTTATTTCCTTCCTAGAATGAAACTCCCCAGTTCTATAGACTGAACTGTGTCCCTCCAAAATTTATATGTTGAAGCCCTAGCCCCCAGTGTGACAGGATTGGAGATAGGGTCTTTAGGAGGTAATTAAGGTTAAATAAGGCCATAAGGATGTAGCCCTAATCCAGTAGGTGACATTATAAGATGAAGAGACAGATCTCTCTCCTTCTCTCCCTGTGCACATGTCCTGAGGAAAGGCCAGGTGAGTAGACCGTGAGACAGCAGTGGCCTACAAGCCAAGAGAAGAGGTCTCAGAATGAACTCTGTCTTGCCTTCACCTTGATCTTGGACTTACCAGCCTCCAGAGCTGTGATAAGATAAATCAATTTCTGTTGTTCAACCAGAGAGTCTGTGGACTTTTGTGGTGGCTGCCTGCCTGAGCCAACTAACACACCAGAACTCTTTTCCAGTTCAGCATTTCCCCAGATGTTTCCCTCTTCAATGCACCACTTCTGTTTTCCAGAGTGAAAGCACATGGGCCCAGGCATAGACCTGAGCAGTGTGAATAGTACCCCAGGGACTATGTCTTGTTAGATTATAAGAAAAAAGTCTCATTTCCTGACCCTAATTCAAAGTTAATGGAGATGATTCTCAGACCTCAGGAACTCATTCCTCTATTCCTGACAGGCAAGCAGCGGCCTAGAACACTGGATGAGAAACTGATGGGACAGGGTGAAGTGATTTGGGTCCCAGTTCCAGGTGGGACCAAACAGCAGAACTGGTCACATAGCAAGAAGCCTCATCTGGATGAAGCAATTAAGGCACACGTACAAATCTCCAGCTTGTTCACCCCGTTTTCTGACTCTGGAGGGAAGCCCTACATTAGTTATATGTTTCTGTGCAAAAATTAAAGCCAAACTTGGCAGCTTAAGTCAACAAACACCTGGTATCTCACAGTCTCTGTGGGCCAGGAATTGGCATGGCTTACCTAGGTCCTCTAACTCACGATGTGTCACAAGGCTACAATCATCAGAAGGTTCAACAAGGGGTGGGTATCAACACAAAGCTACTCACCTGATGTTAGCAGCATTCAGGCCTTGGTGGACTGTTTAACTAAGAGACTCAGTCCCTTTCTAGCTGTTGGCTAGAGGCCTCCCTCAGTCCTTGTCATGAGGGTCTCTCCATACACAGCTCCCAAACTGGCAGCTGGCTTCCTCAGAGAAAGAGAGAAAGCAAGATAGTCACTAGGGAGAAACCAGGGTAGTCTTGAAACCTAATCTCTTAAGTGACATCTCATCACTCTTGCCAAATTCCATTTGTTAGGTGCATGTTACTGGATACATTCGAGTGTAGGTGTTACACAAGGACATGAACACCAGGTGGCAGGAATAAACGGGACATGTTAGTGTCTGCTTACCATTGTCCTCTGTTCCTAAGCTAGATGAGAGTACTGCCTGTGGGACAGAGAAGGAGAGGGAAGATTCCTCCCTGGCATTGTAAGTCATGAGCTGTAACTGAGACTGGGAAGCTGGGACCCTAGTAGCCTTGGGCACATCTACAGGGAGGGCAGCATCCAGTGTCCTCTGAAGGCTTGTCCTGGTGGTGTCCCTGGAGGTGGGCTTGTGAGAAATAGCTGGGTGCCTCCCCTCACAGCTCCACATTCACTAATGTCACATTGGTAGCTTAGAATTGGCCATGGTGGGAATATGTGCACCACAGAAATGAACAAATGCTATATACCAGGGTTTTTTTTTCCCTCAGAGAGCACACTTTTTAAATACTTACCAGCACACCACAGCAAGGTCTCCTAAAATCTCTCCTGTGTCCTATGTTCTGTATCTGTGTCTCTCTTGCAGCTCTGGAGCTGAGGCTGAAGGAAGGAGGCCACCGCTGTGAGGGTAGAGTGAAAGTGAAGCAACAAGGAGAATGCGGCACAGTGTATGCTGAGGACTGGAGCCTGGAGTTCGCTTTTGTGGTGTGCAGACAGCTGGGATATGGAGTTGCTGTTAATGCTCCCAGACGGTCTTATTTTGGACCAGGGGTTGGCCCCATTTGGGTTTACTATATTTCCTGCAATGGGACAGAGTCAGCTCTCAATGACTGTGGTTATTCTTGGCCTGGAAACTATAATGATAGCTTTTTGCATGACTGGGATGCTGGAGTAGTCTGCTCAGGTAAGTCCAGTCTGGTCTGGGAGGGGATTCCCAGCTGCAGAAACCTCAGTCTCATTCCCAGAATAATTATGAGAATACATATCTCAGCCTTTAGAGCATCCCTGCATGAAGATTCCAGTCAAACAGTGATTCCTAGAGCAGTAGGTGCTCAAGGGAGCAGAAGGCCTTGCTTGGCCCTGGACAGTAAAGACTGCAGAACTACTGGTCACCGGGCCCTTCAGGTCTCTGTGGTGTGTCATAGGAGGCAGGGAAGTAAGGTCAAATGTTTCATATATGTACAGCTGCTGGGTTGGACCTCTATGATCTAGTTTCATCATAGTAGCTGTTTTGTACTCTTTTATGAGATGGTCAGTCAGGTGCAGCCAAAAGAGGGGACATAGGAGAGGTACAGAGAAACAAACTTTATTATACTCACAGGTCCTAGAGAGGCAGAGTCACCACACACCATAAGAGGGCTACATCAGAGAGGCACCAATAGAACAGGCTCAATCAAGCATGGGGAACCCAGATAGGGAGTGAAGACCTATGGACAAGTGACTATACTAGAGGTTAGTGTGGAGTTACACAAGGAAAATGCATGAGGGGATTTCACTGGTGCATTTGAATGTCACTAGGTCACAGGGGAGGTAAGAAAGGGGATTTGTGGCAGGGGCTAGTCTTATCACATTGGTGCACTTGGTCACCTGGATGGGGTCCTCACATCCTGTTTGTGGGGATGTTGAGGCAGCAGGAAAATAATGTTAAATTTTACAATACTGTAAATGTTAAAATTTACAATACTGTAGCTGGAGCAAAGCAAGTACAAAGGAAGTGAGGCTAAGAGGACCTAAAGTGACTCATAAGAAATGCTCAATACTGTCTAAGTATATTTGACCTGTGCCAAGGTAGATACAGTAAAGACAGAACTGAAACCAGGGTGTGAGTGAGTGGTTACAGTATCTGCCAGAGATGTTCCAGTGTTTATCACAATGATGGATGAGATGCCCAAGACATTAATCCCATCAAACAGCTGAACTGGAGGAAGATATTATCAGATATCACAGTGAATTCCCTAAAGTAGGTGGTTGGCTCTTGAGAAAGGGTCATCCCACCTGATGGGATGATGGGAGAGAGGGAGCCCTGAGAATATTTGCAGTAGGTCCCTAGTGGCCCATAGCCAATCAGTTCTTTTGAGTTATGTTGGGAAAGATCACTGGAAAAGTGATCTTTTCCAATCTCACCTGCAGCAGATCTTTGATGACACTAGTTGAGACCCCTAAGAAAATTTTTTTTCCTTTCTTAAAACTACTTTATTGGGGCTTCTCTGGTGATGCAGTGGTTAAGAGTCTGCTTGGCAATGCAGCAGACATGGGTTTGATCTCCTGGTCTGGGAAGATCCCACATGCCTCAGAGCAACTGGGCCCATGCACCACAACTGCTGAGCCTGTGCTCTAGTGTCCACAAGCCACAACTACAGAGCCTGCGTACTGTAGTTACTGAAGCCCATGCACGTAAAGCCTGTGCTCCACAACAAGGGAGGCCACCTCACTGAGAAGCCTGTGCACCACAACGAACAGTAGCCTCTATTTAGCCGCAACTAGAAAAAGCCCACAAGTAGCAATGAAGACCCAATGCAGCCAATAAATACATAAATAAATTTAAAAAAGAACTACTTTAAATAAATTTTTTTAAAACTAGTTTTTTAAAAAAATAAAAACTAATTTTAAAAGAAACTACTATGACAGTCCAGTCATACCTACTTTATTGAGGCATGACTGTCATACAAAAAGCTGTGCATAGTTAATATTTACAACTTGATGAGTTTGGAGAGAAGTATACATCTGTGAAAGCATTACAACACCTATGCCACAAACTTTTCCTCTCCCTAAAAGTTTTCTTTCATCCTCTTTATTATTACTATTAACAATAATTATTTTCAAGGGGCATTGGACTTTCAGTTAGGAATTTTTGTTTTAAGAAAACCTGTTTGCTAGCATTTCAAGTAACATTCCTTATTGTCACAATGTCTTGATCATGGTTTCAATGGCAGATAAACATGTGGAAACACTACAGGAAGTCCTGCCTTATTTTGATAAATCAGCATCTGAGTAAAATGAAGTGTGTGATGTTGGAACTTTGTGTGATATTGGAGCTTCTGATGTTATCATTTTAAGAAAATTGATGTCGATATTAATTCCAATTAAGATACATTTAAAAATAAAAAGAGTTTGAGAGTGCCATGACATTTAAACACTGATTATGATTTGTACTCTCTACCATTGCTCTAACTTGGGTTCTCACATTTTTATAAACAGTTCCAGTTTTTTTCTACTAATCTCTTTGTCACTAGTTTCCTCCCACTGGTCTGTCTTTTCTATATTTTCAGACATGCTTTAGTGATGTAAAGGTAAGTCAAAGTGGTGATGATGTAGCAGGGATAAGATTAGGATAGCAGGTCTTTTCATTATTTTAACTGAAATTGAACTCTTAAAGTTTCTTCCTCTCAATCTTAGGAGTGGGGATTGGAAGAGAAATTTCAGCCTCTGTAGTGGATTGTTGGAAGTGAATTACTGTGTTTAGAATTCCAGAGGTAGAAACAATGACCTGAGAAGAATGTAGAGGATCTTGTGTGAAATACAGAGAGGACTTCAGGGAGTTCAGGGGAAAGATTTGGGATGGGGCTTCTCAAGTTGAAAAGGACTGTGGGGCTGAAGTACTAAACAGTGAGGGGATGAAGATGCAAGGATTGCAGGAGGGGAGGCTGGGATCAAGATCCAAATCACCTCATACATTCACCATGGCTTCTGTGTTACACTTCCTTCCTGCTTTCGATCCTTCCCGGCCTCTCTTCCTTTATTTTGATGTGGGAGTCATTTCTGAGCTCTGTGGAAGAGCTGGCATTTGAAGGTTGCCATTTTCTTGGTGGGAAGTTGTTATAATATGGATTCTATATCTTTAACAAACATAGGACTACTTAGATTTTCCACTATTTTGGTATCAGTTGATGTTGTGTTTTTCAAATAATTAGTTTTTCAGAACTCATCATTTTACTTAAAGTTTTCAAGTTAGAATAAAATTTGTTCATATCTTATATCTTTAAATTCACCAATTGACTGTGCTGATTTCCTTCATTTCTATGTAATTGATTTCTGTTCTCAGTTTTCATTCTTCTTATTTGGTTATGATTTGCTGTTACTTTGTAGATTATTTAAATGAAATCTTAGATCATTTCATTCAGTTTTTATTTTTATTCTAATATAGGCACCATGAAATATTTCTTCCTTACTGGAAATAAAAACAAAAATAAACAAATGGGACCTAACTTAAAAGCTTTTGCACAAAGAAAGAAACCATAATCAAGACAAGAAGACAACCCTCAGAATGGGAGAAAATACTTGCCAGTGAAGCAACTGACAAAGGATTAATCTCCAAAATATACAAGCAGCTCAAGTAGCTCAATATCAAAAGAGCAAACAACTCAATCCAAAAATGGGGAGAAGGCCTAAATAGACATTTCTCCAAAGAAGACATGCAGATGGCTAACAAACACATGAAATATGCTCAACATCACTAATCATTAGAGAAATGCAAGTCAAAGCCACAATGAGGAATCACCTCACACCGGTCAGAATGGTCATCATCAAAAAAATCTAGAAACAGTAAATGCTGGAGAGGGTGCAGAGAAAAGGGAACCCTCCTGCACTGTTGGTGGGAATGTAAATTGGTACAGCCACTATGGAAAACAATTTGGAGGTTCCTTAAAAAACTACAAATAGAACTACCGTATGATCCAGTAATCCCACTCCTGGGCATATACCCAAAGAAAACCATAATCCCAAAAGAAACATGTACTGTAATGTTTATTGAAGCACTATTTACAATAGCCAGGACATGGGAGCAACCTAAATGTCCATCAACAGATGAATGGATAAAAGATGTGGTACATATATATACAATGGAATATTATGCAGCCATAAAAAGGAATGAAATTGAGTTATTTGTAGTGAGGTGGATGGACATAGAGTCTGTCATACAGAGTGAAGTAAGCCAGAAAGAGAAAAAAAAAAATACCGTATGCTAACTCATATGTATAGAATCTAAAGAAATGGTACTGAAGAACCCAGGGAAAGGGCAAGAATAAAGATGCAGATGTAGAGAATGGACTTGAGGACACAGGGTGGGGCGGGGTGGGGGAGAGTGGGCAAAGGGGAAGTTGGGATGAAGTGAGAGAGTAGCATTGACATATATACACTACCAAGTGTAAAATAGATAGCTAGCGGGAAGCTGCTGCATAGCACAGGGAGATCAACTTGATGATTGGTGATGACAGAGGGGTGAGATAGGGAGGGTGGGAAGGAGTCACAGGAGGGAGTGGATATGAAGATATATGTATAAATACAGCTGATTCATTTTGTTGTACAGCAGAAACTGACACAACAGTGTAAAGCAATTCTACTCCAATAAAGAACTTTAAAAAAATTAACTGTATGGGAAGGGAAAAAATTATATTTCTGTTTTCTGAATATATTCTTTGCTCTATAGTCTTACCTTATATGATATTAATATAGATACTACAGTTTTCTCTGATTAGTGTGTGCATGGTATATGATAATTTTAATATTTATTTATTTAATTTATTTTCTGTGTTGGGTCCTTGTTGCTGTGCACAGGCTTTCTCTAGTTGCGGCAAGCAGGAGCTACTCTTTGTTGCAGTGCCTGGGCTTCTTATTTAGGTGGCTTCTCTTGTTGCAGAGCATGGGCTTTAGGCACGCAGAATTCAATAGTTATGGTGCATGGGCTCATTAGTTGTGGCTTGCAGGCTCTAGAGCACAGGCTCAGTAATTATGGTGCACAGCTGTGGGATCTTCCCGGACTAGGGTTCTAACCCATGTTTCCTGCATTGGCAGGCAGATTCTTAACCACTGTGCTATCAGGGAAGTGCAGTAATTTTTTATTTTTTAAATATTTTTCTCTGTTTATATTTAAACACATATATTTGTAGAGAGTATATGGTCTTATCCATAAGCTTTTATCCAGTCTTAATATCTTGCTTTTATTTGGAGTATTTAAGTGATTTACATTTATTGTAATTATTAATATAGTTGAGTTTGTGTGCTGGCCTGCTATTTTTTCTATTTTTTCTTTGTTCCTATTTTAATCTTTATTTTTTAGTATTCTATTTTATTTACTCTATTGGTTTATTAGCCATAGGACCTTTTTAAAAGTTAACATAGTGGTCAATTATTACTCTTCAATCACATTTGCCTTGAAATATTCTGTCACTAACATATAATGTCAGACTTTACTATAGTAGACTTCCATTTCCCTGTCAATTGTGTTATTATTGTAATACATTTTACTTATATTATGAATCTTCAAATATGTTGCTCTTATTTTTGCCTTAAATATTCTATTATTTTTAAAATGAGAGAAAGTTTCTTCTTATATTACCCACAGAATCATCATTTGATGTAACCTTTTATAACTTGGGGTAGATCTAAGATTTTATCTGTTATCATTTCCCTTTAGCTTGAAGACCTTTCTGTAGCATTTTTGTGTGGTGTGTGCCTGGTGGCCTCAAATTCTATCATCTTTTGTTTATCTGGAATCATTTAAATTTTCATTCAGTTTTTTTTTTTCATCCAGTTTTGAAAATTCTTTTCATAGGTAACTGAATTCTAGGTTAACAATAACAAGCCCCTCCCAACCCCAGTACTTTAAATATCTTTTTCCTTTGCCATGTGAGTTGCATTGCCTCCAGTAAAAAGTCAGGACTGCTGATCTTTGTTACCTATATATAAAGTGTCAATTTTTCTGGCTGCTTTTAAGATTTTTGTTTTTTTATCACTGGATTTCAGTAATTATATTATCAAATTTTCTGAGAACATTTTCTTTATCTCATTTGAGGTTTGTTTAGTTTCTTAGATCAGTGGCTTTACAGTTTTCATTAAATTTGGGAAAATTTCATCTATTATTTCTTAACATTTTCTTCTATTCATTCCTTATTCTGAATCTCCGAATACACATACTTTATATAGTTTGATATTATCCCACACGCCATTGGGTTTCCATTCATATTTTTCTATCTTTTTTCTCTGTCTGATTCAGTTTAGATAGCCTCTCTTGCTATATGTTTAACTTCCCAATTCTTTTATTCTGCAATGTCTAAATTCTTGTTACATTAATCCAAATAATTGCTCATTCCAGATATTGTGTTTTTCAGATTTAGAAGTTCCATTTGTTTTTTTTCCTAGTTTTTTCTCCCTGTTTATTTTTATGCTTCATTAAGCATATCTATGTTAGTGGTTTAAAGACTTTATCAGCCAATTCAATCATCTCTGTAATTTCTGAATTTGTTTCAATGACTACTCTTTTAAAAACTTGTTATGGGTTACATTTTTCTTTTTTTGGAAATTCTAGTAATTTTTTGATTGGATGCTAGGAATTGCTAGGCAGCCCTTTACCAGGAAGTACTCTACCAATAAATAATCAGAATACACCCAGAAACCATGGAGTTGTACTTGATGAATTAATTTTTTTTCATTGAGTTACCTTCATTCTCTTCAAAATGTATTCCTTTGATGACCAAATGTTGAATTTTTATTTTGGTTTCCCTCCTTTAGTTTCAAAACTTTCTGTGATCCCACCTTACCTGCCACATATGTCACCTACACTCCATTTCTATGGCAGTGGCTTCCCTTTTTGCTATTCTTTTCAATCCATCTGTATCTTTTAAGATGGTGTTTGCTCATCTGAAGTGGGAGAAATGAGAAAGGATGGCAGGGTTAGATGATAGATGGGAGGAGCAGAGGGTAATATAATATGCTAAAAACCTGTTCAACAATGTTTTCCCAAATGTTTATATATTTTATCCATATTGAGGCTTTTGCAACTTGGGACTCCCCAAATTATGGCTTGTTTGCTCACTGCCTCCTTCCTCTCGTTCTCCTTTTTTTTTTTTTTTGGCAGCATGCCAGCTTCTTTTGGCATTACAAAACATTCATGAGTGAAGTTTAACAAGATACAAATAAATGGAAAGTCATCCTGTGTTCACAGACTGAAAGGATTAGTATTGTTAAAATAGCTATACCACTCAAAGTGATCTACAGATTTGGTGCAATCCCTATCAAAATCTCAATGGCATTGTTTGTAGAAGTAGAAAAAACAATTCTCAAATATGAGTGTGTTGTTTAATTTTCATGTATTCATTAATTTTCCTGTTTTCTTATCATTGTTGATTTTTAGTTTCATTCCATTGTGGTCATAAAAGATACTTGGAATGGTTTTGATCTTCCTGAATTTGTTAAGACTTCATAGTATCCTAGCATGTAATCTATCCTGGAGATATGCCATGTGTGCTTGAGAATAATGCATATTTTTCTGCAATAGGAACATAGAATTAATACAATGATAGTACTAAAATCAATTACTGTCACCCCTTAGCATTTTCTATGACTTTTGCCTCAGAAGAAAAACCTCTAATAAGAGGTGATCTGCAAACTCAGCTGTCTTATGAACTTCCACAGAGAATTCAATCTCTCCCAGGTTCATTGACAAATCCTGGGATTTCAAGAGAGATGGTTAGGACTACCTCCTCTCTCTATGACTCTCTGAGCTTTCTTAACTCATATTCTTTCCCACTGAGGGGACCCAAGAAATTCTTGGAGTTTTTTGCCATCAAAAATTATCAGAAATAATACAACAGTGTAAAGCAACTATACTCCAATAAAGAAAATAAAATTTAAGAAAAATTATCGGGAAAAAATGTGTTGACATAAAGATGAACGGCTTATAATGTCTGTTTCTTCTCTTGAGCCGTCATCCATCTACAGGTTGGCATGCACTCGTGGATCCAGCCCTCATGATTTCCCTGTCCTAAGTCACTAGAGGATTAGCTCCTGGAAGAGAAAACTGATCAGAATATTAGCCCCACAAGTCTTAGGAAAGCTTTGTAACTTTCTCTGGATGATAGGTCTCTAATTTCATAGCTCACGTCCCCCTGGGTGTGTTCTGTTCTGCATATCTCTGTGGTCGACTTTACGTGCCCATATATTATGCAATTTCCTTGGGTCAGTAGGTCCCAGCCTCCATTCTGTATTGGGCCCTGTAGTTTCCAGGCTCCTAGACCAAGGAATTCACATTTCTAACCAACCTCAAACTATACACTCTTGGGATTCAGTCATTTCAAACCGACCCTGTAATCCTTGTGGATTTCTCTTCAGAAACTTACTCATGAAAATGCAGTTATGACACTAACAGTCAAATTATCTCTTCATGACCCATTCGTGGAAAAGAAAAGCTTTCACACCATTGCCCTATGTCTTGATGTTTCCATTTGCCAAGTGAGGATCATGAATACTCACTGGTTTTACTGTTGTTGTTGCTTTTTTTCTCTTAGGATTTGTGCATCTGGCTGAAGGAAATGGACCTTGCTCAGGAAGAATAGAAGTGCATTCTGGAGAAGAATGGATTCCAGTGTCTGATGGGAAATTTACACTCCCCACTGCCCAGGTCATCTGTGCAGAGCTGGGATGTAACAAGGCCGTGTCTGTCCAGGGACACGTGCTCTTCAGAGAGTCAGATGGCTGGGTCTGGGCTGAAGAGTTCAGGTGTGAGGGGGAGGGCCCTGAGTTCTGGTCCTGCCCCAGAGTGCCTTGTCCAGGGGGCACGTGTCACCACAGTGGAGCTGTTCACCTTGTCTGTTCAGGTGAGATGCAGATCAGGATTTAACCTCTCTATATACCCTATTCAGGTGAGAAAAATATGAAATTTGGCTAGAATCCTGTCTTCTTCTACCAGCATACACAGAAGTCCGGCTCATGAAAAACGGCACCTCTCAGTGTGAGGGGCAAGTGGAGATGAATATTTCTGGATGATGGAGAGTGCTCTGTGCCTCCTACTGGAGTTTGGCCAATGCCAATATTGTCTGTCACCAGCTCGGCTGTGGGGTTACCATGTCCACCCCGAAAGGAGCACACTTTGTGGAAGGAAGTGATCAGATCTCAACAGCCCAATTTCTCTGCTCAGGGGCTGAGTCCTTCTTGTGGAGTTGCCCTGTGACTGCCCTGGGTGTTCCTGACTGCACCCATGAAAACACAGCCTCTGTGATCTGCTCAGGTAAGAGAGAGGGAAGGGCTAACTGGTACTCAGGATGCTCCTGGAGTGAACTGTCCCCAAGAGCAGAGAGTGAAGGAAAACTGGTTTCATAAGTTAGATATTTCATAGTGAAATAGGGTTCTTCCCATTGTTCATTCATTTTTCAGGTCAAGGCAAGAAGTGTTAAAGGGAATAATATTATATTTTTAAGCAACATTATTTACATGTAATCATAGAAACAATGTATAAGCAATAAATGTATACATCAGTATGTTGCCCAACCCAGATCAACAAAGAGAACATTAACAGCACCACAGCAGTCACTGTTGCCTCCCCATGACTATGCCCTCCCTTCTCTCCAGCGAAAATCACTTACCTAACTTATGCTATCATAAAATATTTTGTCGATTTTTGAACTTTATATAAAATCATGCAGCGTGTTTTCTTCTGTGACAAACTTCTTCAACTCAACATTATGTTTGGGACTCACTCATGATGTTGTTTACAGCAGCACTTTATTAATTTTTATTACTGTAGAGTAATCCTTTGAATGATCACATGACCACATATTGATCCATTTGACTGATGGTAGAGATGTGAGTTGTTTCCAGGTCTTGACTATTACAAATATGATGCTACAATTTACCATGGCAATGACTTTGGGTACAAATATATGGTATTTATTTTGTGTGTTTAACCCTTGGTCTTTTATTTTCATTTTCTTAATGTTATGGTGTCCTTTGAAGAACCAATTTCTTAATCTTAAGGAAACATAACTAACCAACTATTTCCTGCACGTTTAGTACTGCTTACATCCTTTTAAAAAGAACTTTGACTACTCCAAGATCATAAAAACTTTCTCCAAGAGTATCTTTTAGAAGTTTATTTATTTTTCTCTTGCATAAAATTGTACATTCCTTCTGAGATTGATATCTGTGTAAGATAAGGGTCAAGTTTCATATGGATAACCAATTGACTCAGAATCTTTTTTGAAAAGACTCTTTCCCACTGCAGTGCCACCTTTGTCAAAGGCTGAAAGGCAAGTATATCTGAGTCTTTTTTAAAAATTCTCTATTCTATTCCATTGTATCATTTGTCTATCCTTGCACCAATGCCACATTTTCTTAATTTCTGTAACTTTATAGTAAGTGTGGATAATTTTAATTTACAGGAGTTACTTTATTTTAACTCCTCTAACCTTGTTGCTTTTATTGCCATCCTTGTTGGCCATTCTTGGTCTTTAGTATTCTGTTGGAATCAGCTTGTCATTTTTCACCAAAAAGAAAAAAAAAAGCATAACTGTATTTTGTTGATATTAGATTTATTCTGCACAGAAGTTTGAGGATAATTGACTGTGACAATTTTGAGTCTCCCAATCCATTGACATGATACATCCCTCCACTCAGTTAGGTCTCAAATTTTTGTCAGAGGTTTTGCCCAGCTTCTACTAGGCTTTCTCTGAGGAGTTTTATGTTTTTTATGTTATTAGTGTTTCTTTTAGTGAAGATGTCCTAGGAATGAATTCTCTATGATTTGTTTTCACCTTTTTTTTTTTTTTTACCTCCTTAGTTAGGTTTATTCATAGGTATTTAAATTCTTTTTTTGTTGCAATGGTGAGTGGGATTGTTTCCTTAATTTCTCTTTCTGATCTTTCATTGTTAGTGTAGAGAAATGAAAGAGATTTATTCTGCAACTTTAACAAATTCATTGATTAGTTCAAGTAGTTTTCACCTTTTAATTTTTTTTATTTTGATATAATTTGAGACTTACAGAAAAGTTGCAAGAGTAATATAAAAATTCCCAGATGACCTTTACCTGAATTCCCCCAATGTTAGATTTTCATTTAATCTCTCTTCCTCCCTCTCTCTCTGTCTTACTCTCTCTGTCTTTCTCTCTCTGTCTCTCTCCCTCTCCATCCTCTACCTGCCCCATTTCTCCCTGAATATGTAAATTTTTCTGAATTGGGTTGCAGACATGATGTCCCTTTACCCCTAAAATGCTTCAAGGAATTTCCTTATGTAACCACAGTTCAATCAAGTCTTCAGAGACTTCAGCCCCAAATGACATCTAAGTGCAACCACATGAAAGACCCCAAGATAGAACGGCCAAGTTGAGTCTTTCCCAAATTACTGACCCAGGAAATCATGAGCAAAATTAATTTTTTTTCTTTTGGTTCAGCTGCTAAGATTTTTGGGAAAATTTATTATATAGCAGTATAACCAGGACACATCTTGTGACCTGCATTTATAAATAGAGAAATATTTGTCCTCTGATCTTCCATGCTAGTATTTCTACCTTAGGCTGAGCTAATGTGCTGATACACTCATTCTTTAGTTCTTTATTTCAGAAATTAAGTTTTTCAGCTCTAGAATTTTTATTTGTTTTTTGTTATCATTTCTCTGCCAAGATAGATACATATCTTGCCATTAATTCTATGAGCACTTTAATCATGGCTATTTAAATTCTCTTTCAGGTAACTCTAGTAGTTGAGTACCCTGGAAAATTCTCTCTCTCTCTCTTCTTTTCATTCTTGACTGAATTGGGTCTTCATTGTAGTGCATGGGCTTCTCAGAGCGGTGGCTTTTCTTGTTGCGAGCACCGGATATAGGCCCATGGGCTTCAGTAGTCTGGCTCACGTGCTCTAGAGCCCAGTCTTAGTAGTTGTGGCACATGGGCTTTGTTGCTCCGCAGCATGTGGGATCTTCTCAGACCAGGGATTGAACCTGTGCCCCCTACATTGGCAGGCGGATTCTTAACCACTACGCCACAGGGAAGTCCCAGGAAATTCTTTCTAACGTTTCCTTTTACCTTTTGGTTTTCAATGAGATCTTTTATATAAATATTTTAAAATGACAGACATTGTAGATGAAAAATGGTAGAAATCCTTTGGAAAGGATTTTATTTTGCTTCTTTGATGTAGGGATAGATTTAGGGATAGGAGACCTTATTTAACTCATTCTTAGTGCAAGGCTTGGCTTAAAACAAAAATTGCTGCACTGCCAGGAGCAGAACTCTCCATAGAGAAGGAGAACTCTAAAATTATGCTAATTTTACTGTTATGTTACCACTTTCATCTCAGACCCCATTGTTAGGTTATTATTTAAGCTTAATTCAATTTCCAGTTCTTCAACCTTATCAATCCGCTGATCATTGCTGTTTCTGCAGGAAACCAGACCCAGGTGCTGCCCGAATGCAACCACTCCTTGTCTGAACCAGAGGGCTCTGCAGTCTCAGAGGAGAGCTCCGCCAACTGCTCAGGTGAGGGGTCCCACAGGACCAGAGGACCCTTCTCATTCCCTGTGTCAATGCCCCATTGTCCCATTTCTCTCTCTTCAGACAGCAGACAGCTCCGCCTGGTGGACGGGGGCGGTCACTGCGCCGGGAGAGTGGAGATCTTCACCAGGGCTCCTGGGGCACCTTCTGTGATGATGGCTGGGACCTGGACGATGCCCACATGGTGTTCAGGCAGCAGGGCTGTGGAGAAGCCCTCAATGCCACGGGGTCTGCTCACTTAGGGGTGGGATCAGGGCCCATCTGGCTGGACGACCTGAACTGCACCAGAAAGAAGTCCCAGGTGTGGAGGTGCCCTTCCCTGGGCTGGGGGCAGCACGACTGCAGACACAAGGAGGACTCGGGGGTCATCTGCTCAGGTCTGTGCTGCACATTGTCCATAGGCTGGGGGAGGGGGTGTTGGGGTGGGGACTCTGGAGGTGGACAGTCTCAGCCCTGAGGGAGAGTTGCTGAAAGGGCCAGAGAAGGAAGCTTCCTCCCGTGGAGCCTGTTTTCTAGCAGATGAGAAGATTAGGTGTTTTCACTTCCTCCCACAGCAGCTGAGGTTCTGGTCCTTTCTTCTCAGCAATATTTCCTGGCAGAGCCATTCCACTTGAAAGCAGGGCTCACTCTTCAGTTGCCTATGGTAGTAAAATCTGGAGATCCTGTTCATATTGTAATGAAACCACAAACTTATTATTTACAGTTCTGTATGTTGGAAGTGTGACAGTGGTCTCAGTGGGCTAACATCCAGGTGTCCACAGGGCTGCATTCTTGCTGGAGGCTCTGGGGAGGAATCCTTTTCCCAGCCTTGTCTAGTTTCTAAAGGTGCCCTGCATTCCTTGGCCTCAGAGCCCTCTTTCTTGTTCTTCAGACAGATGACAGTGCCTCTTCTGACTGTTCTTCTTTCGTCACATTTCCCTCTGACTGGAGCTGGGACAGGTTATCCATTTCTAAGGATAGTGGGTTGCTGGAGGTGATTAGACTGGGCTCACGTGGTTAATCCACAGTATTCCAGGTGAATCTCACCATCCCAAGTCCTTATGTTAATCATATCTTTAAAGTGACTTGTGCCAGGTAAGGTAATGTATTCACAGGTTCCAGGGATTGGGATGTAGACATTTCTGGGTCCATTATTCTGCCTACCTCCCCAATATCCACACCACATCCCTTTCACACACTCTTTTAGAGGTTTTGTTGGGAAGCAGGATTCAGCTCCCCCTCCCTGCGGAGCTCACACCCAGGTTGGTCTTCCTCTCAGGTCCTATCCACTACATCACTGTGGTAGAAATAGAAAGACAGACTCAAGTGGATAAAATCAGATAAAAGTGAGGCAAATTTCAGTCTTGTCACCTAGTAGCTGAATCCTTATCTGGGTAAGGGATGAGTGTTCACAACTTCTGGGAGAGAGGAAAACCCAGAGCACTGAGTGGAGGGCTCACCCTGTCCTGTTTCCTCCCTTTCAATTTCAGAGTTCCTGGCCCTCAGGATGGTGAGCGAGGACCAGGAGTGTGCTGGGTGGCTGGAAGTTTTCTACAACGGGACCTGGGGCAGTGCCTGCCGCAGCCCCATGGAAGACATCACTGTGTCCATCATCTGCAGACAGCTTGGCTGTGGGGACAGTGGAACCCTCAACTCTTCTGTTGCTTTTAGGGAAGGTTCTAGACCCCGGTGGGTAGATTTAATCCAGTGCCGGAAAACTGATACCTCTCTCTGGCAGTGTCCTTCTGACCCTTGGAAATACAGTTCATGCTCTTCAAGGGAGGAAGCCTATATCTCCTGTACAGGTGACTTACTGTCTGTTTCTATGTGTCTGTCCCAACCTGGTAGGATGTTGTTAGTGTGATTTTTTATTTTCCAATCTAAGTGATGAGTTTAGGTTGTGGCTAAAAAATGTGTGTGTGTGTGTGTGTGTGTGTGTGTGTGTGTGTGTGTGTCTGTGTGTACTGTATTTGTTTTGGAATGTGGAGAGTGATATATAAAGAAACAGTTAAAGTAGTTTCAGCTGGTGATAAGACCCAGTGAATGTCTCAGCCTATTAGATAATGAAGCCTGTGTTTTCACTTGTCACTTGGAATGAACTAAGGACCTTAGATAATCTTGTTTGGGGACAAGAACACCTCCAGCTGCCCCTGATCCAGCAATTCCCATTGTTTGCTCCTGCAGGAAGTAGATCCAAGATCTGTCCAACTGCTGCCCCCGCACAGGTTTGTCAACAGCACCCCCCCCAACCCCTGTGACTTCCAGGGGCTCCTTCCTTCCCACCAGAGGCAGTAACAGGAGGGGCGGCTGTGTTTCCAGACAAAGACAAGATCCGACTCAGGGGAGGAGACAGCGGGTGCTCAGGGAGGGTGGAAGTGGGGCACAGTGTGTGATGACTCCTGGAGCCTGGCAGAGGCCGAGGTGGTGTGTCAGCAGCTGGGCTGCGGCCATGCCCTGGAAGCCGTGCGGGACGCGGCATTTGGCCCTGGAAATGGGAGCATCTGGCTGGACGAGGTGCAGTGCGGGGGCCGGGAGTCCTCCCTGTGGGACTGTGCTGCGGAGCCCTGGGGGCAGAATGACTGCAAGCACGAGGAGGATGCTGGCGTGAGGTGCTCTGGTGAGTGGAGGGGCTTGGAATGTGCTCTGGTTGAGCTGGGGCAGCGCTGGGGCAATGGTCTGGGCTGGGGTGTGGTGGGATATGTATTCAGAAAGCACCCAGGAGCTGTAGCTCTGATCTTGGACGGGGGAGCTGGGAGGACTCAACACTGATGCTGTGGTGACTGAGGGGTGATTTCAGGGCTCAGGAGGGAAGAAGGGCTGCCCTGCATCCTGGCCAATTCCCGTGCTCCAAACTCCTGTCTCTCTCTTTAGGTGGAAGAACAACTTTGCCCCCCACTAGAGCAGGTACTGTGTCATGATCCATGGGCACGGGAGATATTCAGAGTCTTGGGACCTGCTGTGCGGACTCTCTGACAAAATTAGCCACTCAGGAGGGGAAAGATCCTGAGGAACCAGGGCATTTTCCTTGGGAAATGTCCCCTGCCTTGGTCCACGGTGCCAGAGTTTCTCACGCCCGTGACTAAAGGGAGGCTAGCCTCATTGCAGAATTTAAGGTTTTCCTACCTGCCCACGAGGGTCGTTCCTCATCAACAAGGTGCTGGTCCCAGGGCTTGTTTGATGCTCTGCTCTCCTGAAGCACAAGGAGAGGAGTGAAGCTGGGAGCCTGGTCCTCAGAGGCTGTCTCAGCAGGGAGGCTCCCTGATAATCCCTGGCTCTCCCTCTGGCCACACTGGCCCAGAGTGGAGTTGACTCATCTCAGGACAAGACCCAGTGGAGTCCTGTCACTGTCAGTGCAGTTGTGTCTGAGGCTGGGACTTCATTGTCTGGAGCTCCCTGGAAATGCTGGCATAGGGAGTTTCTGTGTGCCCAGGACCTTCGCCAAACCCTCTTGCTTTTTCCTCCTTAGGGACCATACCAGGCTCAAATCCTGTTCCTGGCATCTTCTCCCTGCCTGGGATCCTCTGCCTCATCCTGGGGGCCCTTCTCTTCCTGGTCCTCATCATCCTGGTGACTCAGCTGCTGAGATGGAGAGCAGAGCGCAGAGGTGGGCTGCAGTAGGTACTGGGTACCGTGGAAAGTGTGTGGAGGCAGGAAATGGGGCCAGGTGTGAGGAGGGGAAACCTGGGCCTGGTCTCTCTTCTTACCCCCATGAATCTGCAGAACTCCATCTGCTCCATCTTAAACTCTAAGGGCTGAATATACAGAGGTACTTAGGATTGGGTTGTGAACACTCATAAGTCATGGCCTCTTTTGTGAGACCAGAAAGAGTCAGGGCTGAGCTGTGGATTCAGGGTCACACAAGGGCAGAAGGTGCAGACAGGGTGCATGGGGTGGGAGACTCTACAGAGGTCCTGGCAGCCCTGAGGGTTTTTCCACACATGAGCCTCGGGGAGATGGAGGGTTAGCCTGCTGGTTCAGGGTGTCTAGGGTGCAGTCTCTGACCTGCTGGTGGTTTCTCAGCCTTACCCAGTGTAGAAGATGCTCTTGCTGAGGCCGTGTACGAGGAGCTTGATTACCTTGTGACAGAGAAGGAGGATCTTCTGGGCAGCATAGGTGGGTGTCTCTGCTTTGCCCTCCTGGGAGCCATCTTTTCAGCATCTGCCAACCCCACATCTGCCCCAGGTTCACAGAAGAAGCCCCTCCAAAGGCAGCAGGATGGCCTCTCCGGAACCCCTGTGAGCACCCAGCTTCCCTCTACAGGGCAGGAGCCAAGCCTGTCCCCCATTTCTCCTCAGCCTCACACAGGTCCCATGGGTGTGGAAAGGGTCATTTTGCTTGTTGTGTGATGTTTTCTCCACACTAGGGTTCCCGTTAGATGACCTGGTGACTAAACTGCCATATTACACCAAGGATGGTGAGGACCACGGAGACTATATGTCTGCTGCAGGTAGTGGAGGTGGACCTGCCTCACTGGGTATTGGGGGCAGGAGAATTTCCCTCATAGAGACAAGTTCCAGGGGAACACTGTTCCTTTGACTGGGACTAGAGGGATCCCTTGTGTCCAGATGGGGCCCGTCCTCCCCCTTCTCTGGCTGTTCTGTGATGTCTCATGTTGGGGCTGGGCTCTCTGTGTCTAGAATCACCCTCATTCAATCACAATAGTCCCACATTGTTTTATTTTTTTAAGCTTTTTATTGGAATATAATTGTTTTACACTCTTGTACCAGTTTTTGAGGTACACAAAAGTCAATCAGCTGCATTTATACACATATCCCCATATTCCCCCCACCCTCCCTGTCCTGGCCCTCTAAAGCATCACCCACATTGTTTTAAAAAATAATATCTGGGAAGCATAATTTAACAAAATATTTTAGTAAAGCTCATTCATAGAAGAGCTTCTTTGAAATATGTGGTTTTAATTAAGAAATATTAAGTTATTTGGATTCTTTTCCTGGTTTATGGGCACATCAAAATGAAATATACCACCTGGAAAAAAGTGTGTTTAAACAGGAGTGAATGGTGCCTCTATATAGCAGCTCAGAAACTGTGAGTCAGGGACTTCCCTGGTGGCACAGTGGTTAAGAGTCCACCTGCCAATGTAGGGGACACGGGTTCCATCCCTGGTCCGGGAAAATTACACATGCCTTGAAACAACTAAGCCCGTGTGCCACAACCACTGAGCCCAGGTGCCACAACTACTGAAGCCCTCGTGTGCCTAGAGCCAACCAGCAAGAGAAGCCACCATAATGAGAAACCCACGCACTGCAACAAAAATTAGCCCCTGCTCGGCACAGCTAGAGAGAGCCCGCAAGCAGCAATGAAGACCCAACTCAGCCAATAAATAAGTAAATAAAAATAAAAATTAAAAACAAAAAAGAAACTCTGGGTCAGATGGGATCTTAAGTGTTTTCCAGGCCAACCCACTTACTGTGTTTTCACCTGACCCCCTTGTCTGCCTTTAGAACCCCCATAGGAGAGGACTGATGCCCCTGGTGAAGGTTATGATGCTGCTGAAGAGGTACCAGTGCCTGGGGCTCCCCCTGCTTCTGTGATGAGTCAGGGGGATGTGCCCCCACAGAAGGAGGGTGGGATGAGAGCCTCTCAGACAAGTGAGTGTGAATTTGAGCTCATCAATGCTCATCCTTCCTAGAGATTCAAAATTTCGATGATGTCATATATTTGATAGCATCACCTCAACTGCATCCCTGTCTTTAATGCTGTCAGACTCCTTGGAAGGGAGGAATCACTCTATTCTTGGTATCTGTGTCTCTATAACTTTATCTTTGATGTGGTTGCATTAAGACTTGTAGATTAATTGAGCATATTTACCAAATCCAAAATGGAACAACTGTTCGGATAACATTTTTGTGCTATCTCATATGTGAAATGCAGTTATAGATTTTAGAAAATATTTTAATATTGGAATTTGTGAATCATTTTTATACTTTGAGATACACTGTGATTAGGGCAAATATGTGTAGGACAATGTCAGGGCAAATATGTGTAGTCTATGATATACCGTGGTCTTAAAAAATAAAGCCCTAGTGGTGAATTATAGACTCAGAATTTGTTCAATGGCCAGGGGAATACACTCACTCTCTGGAGAAGAGTATTTATCCATCCGAGGTCTGGTATGATTCCTGGGAAAGCAGCAGCTGTGGGAGCATACTGAGGTTGTTTTTGTGGGTGTTTGGGAGCACAGGTCAAGACCCCCAAGAGCAGAGTTGGATTGTCAGTGAGGAGCTGAGATTTCTCCAGATGTGGCCTCTTGTCTCCCTCTCCTTGTGGATTCAGATCTGTCTATTGTGAAAGAAGAAGTTTTCATGTCCCTTCTAGAAATTCTTCCCTTCTTGTGCCATCTCCTTGCTGATTGTGTGAGCCAGGAAATGGTCTGAACAGACCGCCTGTGTTGGGCCAGATCGCCTATGATTCAGGATTTCCCACATAATCTGAGGCCTCAGAGACCCAGATGGGCTGCATCCTTTTCATTGGTGGGGCGAGGGGCATGCTGTGTGACTTGCAAGATCTTAGTTCCCCAACCAGGGACTTTCCCCGGGCCACAGCAGTGAAAGCACTGAGTCCTACCCACTGGATTGCCAGGGAATTCCTGGGCTGGATCCTGAGAGGATAGCACTGCTGTACCTTTGCTGTAATTGATATGAAATAGTCTGAGCTTCCCTGAGTACAACCAGGTCCCAGGGATGCCTTGTCATCACCACTTACTTGACTTGCTTCCATCACAGGGCACTGTCTAGTCCCTTTGTCTCAGTTCTAATCAAACTTCTCTTTGCTATTTCCAGCTCTTCTCTGCACTTCTCTAGAGAGGTGGCTGATACTGGGAAAGGAGAAGGAGCCCCTGGCTGTTCCAGGGGGAGAGGGGGGACCCTGGCTATGATGATGTTGAATTAAGTGTCCCTGCAACAGCCACAGTGGCTTTCCCATGATGTCATATTAAATGTGAGATGAGGCCTCAACTATTCTAATTGCCCGTATTCCAATGGAGTAATGCTGACCTATAACTATCTTGTATGGAAATTGCTGAAAATGAAATATTCTGAATAAAATAACTTTTTGCTTTGTTGATAATTTCAGCAAATTTAACCCCAAATGGTCTTAGAGGATTGGCCCTCAATCACAATTTCCCTCAAAGGAAATACAAGGTGAGTAAACTGACTTGTTCTCTCTCCTCACCCAAAGGCTAATGAAGGCATGAATTTGCCCAGGCTCAGAAATGCTCCAGGTCACTGTTACTTAGACAAGGGACTCTAAACTTGGTCCACAGTCACACCCTCATTCCTAGCAAGATGACTCGTGGAAAAAACCCAGTCCTGAGCTTTCCTGTATACTCTTCCCTGAGATGTCACATCATCTGTTTTTAAATATTCCTAGGCACCAGACTTGGGTGTGAGTTTCAAAGTTGAGGGTGGCTGGTTGGCTGGTGGGAGAGAATGGATACAGCTTTCCTTACACTGCCTAAATTTTCATGGGCCAATTAAAAAGCTAACTCTACATCACTACCTCTCCCTTTTTCATTTCCAATTCCCTAAGTTACTCTTTCCATGTATTATTTTAGCCCATACAGACTTCTCCTCGCCCTTCTCTCATGTCTAGTTGGTTATCAAAACCTTTTAAATTCAGTCTTTCCTCTCTATCACTTTCTCCTATTTCTTCAAGACACTGTCACTTCTTGTCTGTCTGATTACCTAGCCTCTTTAATGAATTATATCCACTCATATCTCTCTTCACTGCATGTTGATGGAGGGCAAATTGATGTTCACCCACACCCTGTATCTAACTGGGCCAAGAGGCCAAGAAAGTGGAGACCTATGCAGAGGGGATCTAGAAGGAATGTAGACAGAAAGATCAGGAACTTTTGGCTGTTTGGGTTTTACTGATGTGGATGGAGGGGTCTGATATGACTGAATTCTTAGGGGAAGAGTTTCAGACCAATGGGCTTCTCTGAAAATATATTGTTTCAAGATTGCTTTGCTCTTGTAACTATTCAAAATGTAAATATGATTCTGTTGTGATTCTTCAGGGAAGAGAGAGCTGTCTTGTAGGAGTGACCAAGTAAAGATTACATTACAAACACCCCCATTACATTGTGAACATGTGGAGAAGCTGCTGAACTAATTCAAGAACTGAGAATGGTGGCCTGGTTATGAGCTGAGCCCAGCCTGTTACTTAGTTGGTTGCTCTGGATGCTGTCTGGGGGTCCAACCTACACTCATGCTTGCAACCTTTGTAATTTTTGGCTGGGCATGGGGATTGGAAGATGCACAGGGCTTCTCCCCATGCAGCTCACATGGCCATTTGCCATTGGGAAGTGATGAAATAAATGTCAAAGTAAAGTATACCCACCAAAAATATTATTTATTTTTTTCTGATGCACAATGTCAACAAAGCCAAAATAACTGGTTACCAAAAATTTTGATGATACAAATCATATAAAATTAAGGGAGAGCTTCACCTCCCAGATTTGGGAGAGTTCCAGGATGAGCTTGTTATGGATTGGGTGCTCAAGGAGCAGCCAGGAGCTGGTGAAGAGACTTTCAGAGTGTTTAGATCAGGGAGATCGGGGCATCATTCCAAGTGATTCATGTTGCCTGTGAAGGGGCCTTTTGTGAGGGGTGGTTTTGGAGTGTTTATCATTCCAGGGTCTGCCACAAAAGCCAGAAAATGTCTCTGCAGAGTAGTAATTATGACAAGACAGTCAGAATGTCATGTGGGGAAAGAATTTATCGGAAATTCTTTCCTATTAACAATGCAGTTAGCATATCAAGCTTGGAGGGCTGTCCCACGTTATTTAGGAGGACCCATTGGAAGTCCCTAGATTTTCCTGGAACCTCACAGGCACTTAACACCTATCAATACTTTATTCTGGGAAGAGTGGAATAAGTTACAAAGACATGGAAATGTCAGGGATTATGTTACATGGTGACTTCCAATGTAATCACCTGTGTGGCAGGTAATGATATGATTCCTACAGAGAAAAAGAAAAGTTTCAGGTTTCACTAGGGCAGCATCACCAGGCATCACCATTAGAGAGCAAGTCAAACCCTGCGTAGAATTGGTCACTTCATCAATATCTAGAGTAAGAAGTGAGGCTGAGAGGATTTTGAAGTTGTGCAGAGGAGGTGTTCAATACAAGTAAATTTCAAAGTCAGAACTAGAGCTTAAACTTGGCACGGCCAGATATTATCAATCTATAGCCCAATTTTGGCTTGGGTGATATGGTTTAAATGAAATTCTTTCTTGACCCAAAGTAGTAAGTCTACAATCATTGAACCATCAGACTTAGTGTATTGCTCACTTTACCTGAACTTTTAAGAAAGTAGTACCACAGATCTTGAATTATTAAACAAACGTCAAAGAAATCATAGAATTTAACAATACCAAGATTTACTGAAAAAGCAGACACAAATGGAGAATCTATCTTTAGAAGGGCCCCAAACAGGCAGAAGTAGCTTCCTTATAGCCCTTTTCCATATTAGGATATGGATGAGCTTTATGTGCATGGTACAAGTTATATCAAAAGAATTAATTTAGATTTGAGGTTTCTTGGTTTTTATATATTGTGAGTTAGTAGTTAGAGAACTTATGTGATTAACTTCCATTGTCTGATCAGCCATATTCCATAAATCAATCCAGGTTTATTTTTTTCTTTTCAGCTCTTTATTGGAATATAATTGGTTTACACTTTTGTACCAGCTTTTGAGGTACACCAGAGTGAATCAGCTGTATTTATACATATATCCCCATATCCCCTCCCTTCCATGACTTCTTCCCACCCTCCCTGTCCTGGCCCTCTTAAGGCATCACCCATCATCAAGTTGATCTCCCCTTGTTATACAGCAACTTACCACCAGCTATCTATTTTATAGTTGGTAGTGTATACATGTCTATACTACTCTCTCACTTCATCCCAGCTTCCCCTTCACCCCTCGCTCCCCCAACCCCGTGTCCTCCAGTCCATTCTCTGCATCTGCATCCTTATTCTTGTCCTGTCACTGGGTTCATCAGTACCTTTTTTTTTCTTTTTTTAGATTCTGTATATATGAGTTAGCATACAGGATTTGTTTTTCTCTTTCTGGCTTACTTTACTCTGTATGACAGACTCTAGGTCTATCCATCTCATTACATATAGCTCCATTTCATTCCTTTTTATGGCTGAGTAATATTCCATTGTATATATATGCCACATCTTCTTTATCCATTCAGCTGTTGATGGACATTTAGGTTGCCTCCATGTCCTGGCTATTGTAAATAGTGCTACAGTGAGCATTATGGTACATGTTTCTTTTTGGATTATGGTTTTCTCTGGGTATATGCCCAGGAGTGGGAGTTCTAGTTTTAGTTTTTTAAGGAACCTCCAAACTGTTTTCCATAGTGGCTGTACCAACTTACATTCCCACCAACAGTGCAGGAGAGTTCCCTTTTCTCCACACCCTCTCCAGCATTTATTGTTTCTAGATTTTTTGATGATGGCCATTCTGATCGGTGTGAAGTGATACCTCACTGTGGCTTTGACTTGCATTTCTCTCATGATTAGTGATGTTGAGAATCTTTTCATGTGTTTGTTGACCATCTGTATGTCTTCTTTGGAGAAATGTTTATTTAGGTCTTCCACCCATTTGTGCATTGGGTTATTTGCTTTCTTGATATTGAGCTACTTGAGCTGCTTGTATATTTTGGAGATTAACTCTTTGTCCGTTGCTTTATTGGCAAGTATTTTCTCACATTCTAAGGGTTGTCTTCTTGTCTTGTTTATGGTTTCTTTACTGCGCAAAAGCTTTTAAGTTTCATTAGGTCCCATTTGTTTATTTTTTATTTTATTTCCATGATTCTAGGAGGTGGGTCAAAAGGATCTTGCTTTGATGGATGTCATAGAGTGTTCTGCCTATGTTTTCCTTTAGGAGTTTTATAGTGCCTGGCCTTACATTTAGGTCTTTAATCATTTTGAGTTTATTTTTGTATACGGTGTTAGGAAGTGTTCTAATTTCATTCTTTGACATAAAGCTGTCCAATTTTCCCAGCACCACTTATTGAAGAGGCTGTCTTTTTTCCATTGTGTATTCTTGCCTCCTTTGTCAAAGATAAGGTGCCTATATGTGCTTGGGTTTACCTCTGGGTTCTCTATTCTGTTTCATTCATCTTCCTTCTTATTTTTGTGCCAGTACCATTCTGTCTTGATCACTGTGGCCTTGTAGTATACTTTGAAGAAAGGAAGCCTAATTCCACCAACTCTGTCTTTCCTTCTCAAGATTGCTTTGGCTATTCATGGTCTTTTGCGTTTCCATAAATATCATAAGATTTCTTGTTCTAGTTCTGTGAAAAATGCCATTGGTAATTTGATAGGGATTGCGTTGAATCTGTAAATTGTTTTCAGTAGTATAGTCATTTTCACAATGTTGATTCTTCCAATCCAAGAACATGGTATGTCTCTCCATCTGTTTATATCGTCTTTGATTTTTCATCACTGTCTTATACTTTTCTACATACAAGTCTTTTGCCTCCTTAGGCAGGTTTATTCCTAGGTATTTTATTCTTTCTGTTGCAGTGGTAAATGGGAGAGTTTCCTTAATTTCTCTTTCTGCTTTTTCATTGTTGGTGTATAGGAATGCAAGAGATTTCTCTGCATTAATTTTGTATCCTGCTACTTTACTAAATTCATTAATTAGTGCTAGCAGTTTTCTGGTAGAATATTTAGGGTTTTCTATGTATAATATCATGTCAGCTGCAAAGAGTGACAATTATACTTCTTCTTTTCCAATTTGGATTCCTTTCATTTCATTTTCTCCTCTGATTGCTGTGGCTAAAACTTCCAAAACTATATTGAATAATAATGATGAGAGTGGGCACCCTTGTCTTGTTCCAGTTCTTGGAGGGAATTCTTTCAGTTTTTCACCATTTAGAATGATGTTGGCTGTTGGTTTGTCATATATGGCTTTTATTATGTTGAGGTAATTTCCTTCTATGCCCATTTTCTGGAGAGTTTTTGTCATAAATGGATGTTGAATTTTGTCAAAACTTTTTCTGCATCTATTGAGATTATCATATGGTTTTTATCCTTCAGTTTGTTGATATGATGTATCACATTTATTGATTTGCATATATTGAAGAATCCTTGCATTCCAGGGATAAACCCCATTTGATCATAGTGTATGATCCTTTTAATGTGCTGTTGGATTCTGTTAGCTAGTGTTTTGTTGAGGATTTTTGCATCTATAATCATCAGTGATATTGGCCTGTAATTTTCTTTTTTGGGGACATCTTTGCCTGGTTTTGGTATCAGGGTGATGGTAGCCTTGTAGAATGAATTTGGGAGTCTTCCTCCTTCTGCTATATTTTGGAGGAGTTTAGGAAGGATAGGTGTTAGCTCTTCTCTAAGTGTCTGATAGAATTTGCCTGTGAAGCCATCTGGCCCTGGGCTTTTGTTTGTTGGGAGAATTTTAATCACAGTCTCAATTTGCATACTTGTGATTGGTCTGTTCATATGTTCTATTTCTTCCTGGTTCAGTCTTGCAAGATTGTAGTTTTATAAGAATCCATTTCTTCCAGGTTATCCAATTTATTGGCATATAGTTGCTTGTAGTAGTCTCTCATGATCTTTTGTATCTCTGTGGTGTCAGTTGTTACTTCTCCTTTTTCATTTCTAATTCTGTTGATTTGTGTCTTCTCTCTTATTTTGCTGGTGAGTCTGGCTAATGGTTTATCAATTTTGTTTATCTTCTCAATGAGCCAGCTTTTAGTTTCATTGATCTTTGCTATTGTTTCCTTCATTTCTTTTTCATCTATTTCTGATCTGATCTTTATGATTTCTTTCCTTCTGGTCACTTTGGGGTTTTTTGTTGTTGTTCTTCTTCTTCTTTCTCTAATTGCTTTAGGTGTAAGGTTAGGTTGTTTATTCGAGATTTTTCTTGTTTCTTGAGGTAGGACTGTATTGCTCTAATCTTCCCTCTTAGAACTGCTTTTGCTGCATCCCATAGGTTTTGAGTTGTGTTTTCATTGTCATTTGTTTCTAGGTATTTTTTGATTTCCTCTTTGATTTCTTTAGTTATTTGTTGGTTGTTTAACAACATATTGTTTAGCCTCCATGTGTTTGTATTTTTTGCAGTTTTTTTCCTGTAATTGATATCCAGTCCTCATGGCATTGTGGTCAGAGAAGATGCTTGATATGATTTCAATTTTCTTGAATTTACTGAGGCTTGATTTGTGACCCAAGATGTGATCTATCCTGGAAAATGTTCCATGTGCACCTGAGAAGAAAGTGTATTCTGTAGTTTTTGGATGGAATGTCCTATAAATATCAATTAAGTCGAGCTAGTCTAATGTGTCATTTAAAGCTTGTGTGTCCTTATTTATTTTCTGTTTGGATGAGCTGTCCATTGATGTAAGTGGGGTGTTAAAGTTTCCTACTATGATTGTGTTACTGTCAATTTCCCCTTTTATGGCTGTTAGCATTTGCTTTATGTATTGAGGTGCTCCTATGTTGGGTGCATAGATATTTACAATTGTTATATGTTCTTCTTGGATGGATCCCTTGATCATTATGTAGTGTCCTTCCTTGTCTCTTTTAATAGTCTTTACTTTAAGGTCTAATTTGTCTGATATGAGTATTGCTACTCCAGCTTTCTTTTGGCTTCCATTTGCATGGAATATCTTTTTCCATCCCTTTACTTTCAATCTACATATGTCCCTTGGTCTGAAGTGGGTTTCTTGTAGGCAGTATATAGTAGGGTCTCGCTTTTGTATCCATTCAGCCAGTCTGTGTCTTTTGGTTGGAGCATTTAATCCATTTACATTTAAGGTGATTATTGACATGTGTTTTCCAATTACCATTTTCTTAATTGTTTTGGGTTTGTTTTTGTAGGTCTTTTCCTTCTCTTATGTTTCCTACTTAGAAAAGTTCCTTAAGCAATTGTTGCAAGGCTGGTTTGGTGGTGATGAATTCCCTTAAATTTTGTGTGTCTGTAAAGCTTTTGATTTCTCTGTCGAATCTGAATGAGATTCTTGCTGGGTACAGTATTCTTGGCTGTAGGTTTCTCTCTTTCAGGGCTTTCAGAATATCCTGCCATTCCCTTCTGGCCTGCAGAGTTTCTGCAGAAAGATCAGCTGTTATCCTTATGGGTTTTCCCTTATATGTTATCTGTTGCTTTTCTCTTGCTGCTTTTAATATTTTTTCTTTGTGTTTAATTTTTGTTAGTTTGATTAATATGTGTCTTGGTGTATTTCTCCTTGGGTTTATTCTGTATGGGACTCTCTGCACTTCTTGGACTTGATTAATTATTTCCTTTCCCATGTTGGGGAAGTTTTCCACTATAATCTCTTCAAATATTTTCTCAGATCCTTTCTTTTTTTTCTTCTTCTTCTGGGATGCCTATGATTTGAATGTTGGTGCACTTAATGTTGTCACCAAGATCTCTGAGACTGTCTTCCATTCTTTTTATTCTTTTTTCTCTTTCCTGCTCTGTGATAGTTATTTCCCCCATTCTATCTTCCAACTAACTTATTTGTGCTTCTGCCCCAGTTATTTTGCTGTTTATGCCATCTAGAGTATTTTTAATTTCAGTTATTTTGTTGTCCATTACTATCTGGTTGCTCTTTAGTTCTTCTTAGTCCTTATTAACTGTCTTGCATTTTCTCTATTTTGTTATCGAGATTTTGTATCATCTTTACTATCATTACTCTGAATTCTTTTTCAGGCAATTTTCCTATTTCCTCTTCATTTATTTGGTCTTGGGGTTTTGTTCCTGCTCCCTTGCCTGCGTCATGTTTCTTTGTTTTCCCATTTTATCTAATTTATAGGATTTGCTGTCTTCTTTCCCTATGCTGCCTAGTAGTAATTCCTCTTGTTTCTGCCCTCTGTCCCCTGTTGTGGGGTTTGTCCAGTGTTTTGAGTAGGCTTCCTGGTGGGGGGTTCTGGTGTCTGCTTTCTGGTGTGTGGCTCTGTGTCTCTTCTCTCTGATGAGCAGGGCTGTGTCAGGTAGTGTGTTTTAGGGTATCTGTGAGGTTAATATGGCTTTAGGTAGTCTGTGTGCTGATGGGTGGGTATGTGTTCCTGTCTTGTTTGTAGTTTGATGTGAGGTGTCCAGCACTGGCAGTTGCAGACAGTTGGACAAAGCCGGGTCTTAGACTCTGATACAGGGCTCCATGAGAGTTCTCTGCAGTTAATCTTCCCTGTGTCTGAGGACTCCCCAGTAGTCTAGCATCCTGGATTCAGTGCTTCCTCCCCAGAGCCTCCTACTTGACTTCTGAAGGAGTAGTCCAGACTTCAGAGGTTGCTTGTCCCAGAAATAAAGGGGTTTAAAGAAGACTGTC
Organism: Hippopotamus amphibius kiboko; assembly: GCF_030028045.1. Taxonomy (NCBI): domain Eukaryota; kingdom Metazoa; phylum Chordata; class Mammalia; order Artiodactyla; family Hippopotamidae; genus Hippopotamus; species Hippopotamus amphibius. Next base: position 74,430,830 of record NC_080197.1, on the reverse strand, counting down.
CAAGCCCCAGACTAATGGCAGAGTGTTGGGTCAAACAAATACTAAATCAAGGAAACACATACAGGTATAAGATAGACAAATACTGAATCCAACAGAACATAAGACACTAGAAAGACCTGACAGAAGAACCCCAGTATGCAATCAGACAATCAAAGAGAGAACCAACAGAATTCAACACCAAAAAAACAAAAAACAAAAAACCACCACACACACACAAACACAAATCCAGAGAGATTTTGAAAGCTAGGATCAAATATAATAAAGAGCAAGAGTACCACCAGACAGACTGAGGATTCTCAAAATGAAACCAGACAATTATACTTAGAACTAAGGTAAAGACCAAACCTAATAATAAAAACCAAAGCACTGTGTCATTAGGAGAATAAAGCAAGGAAACAGAGCAGACTGATAATATTGCTTATAAGTATATTAAGATAAAATAAACTAAAAAAGTATAGAAGACAGGGCAATAGAAAAGTGTAGTGTGACTGGAAATATGAAAAGGAAAAGAAAAGAGAGAAAAATAATAGAAATGTATAAAAGATAGAGAAGGAAAGAAGGTAGGAAAGATAAAATTAGCACTACAAAAAACAGCTAGAAATAGAAATATGTAAAAGGTCTAAATATAAAAATAGAAAAACTAGAATAAAAGAATTAAAAAAGTTATAATACATGTAGATCCCTTAGGACTAAGATCATTATTAATTTAAAAAAACCACACACACACAAACACATATCCAGGGAAATTTTGAAAGCTAGGATCAAATATAATAAAGAGCAAGAGTACAATCAGACAGACTGAAGATTCCCAACACAAAATCAGACAATTCTAATCAGAATAAGATAAAGACCAAACCTAATAATAAAAACCAAAGCAGTGTGTCATCTGGAGAATAAAGCAAGGAAACAGAGCTGAGTGATAATATTGATTGTAAGTATATTAAGATAAAAGAAACAAAAAAAGGATAGAAGACAGGGCAACAGATGAGCATAGTGTGACTGGAAATATGAAAAGAAAAAGAAAAACTAGAAATGTATAAAAGATAGAGATGAAGGTAGGAGAGATACAGTCAGCACTACAAAAAAACTTAGCTAGAAATAGAAATATATAAAAAGGCTAAAAATAAAAATAGAATAAAAATAAAATAAAAATATGTTATAAAATATGTAGATCCCTTAGGACTAAGATCATAATTAATTTAAAAAAAACGCTAGAACTGACCCCAGAATAGACCAGATCAATAGAATTAATAATAATATTTTTGTTTCCTTGGGGTCTCAGCTGTAAGTGTCCTTCTACCCGCCTTGGGCTTTTTGTGTTACTCTGTGACCAGCAGAGCTTCCTTTATTGTTCGCCTGTAAGCACCAGTGTGTGGGGAGGGAGAGGGTACAATAGTGGCTCCTTCCCCTGGGTGTGAGTGAGCAGTGGTGCCCTGCCTGTGTTACGGCAGCTCAAGTGGCTTGCGTGATGCCTGTTGCAGAGGAACATCAGTGGCTCAGGCCAAGAGAGGGACTACAACCGCAGCTCCTCCCCCCTGCTACAGCTCCACCGGGGAGCCCTACCTGGGTCACAGCAGCTCAGTCAGCCATGGCAGTGCCTGTTGCAGAGGGATGCCAGTGGCTTAGGTGTAAACAGACTATCTCCAGAGCTGGTCCACTCTGCAGGCTTTTGGCTCTCAGCTGCTGGCACTCTAGGCCAGCCCCACCCAGGGGCCTTTGTTATCCCTGAGTGCGTTAGCCAGGCCCAGAGGGGTCCTTCCTTTGTCCATTGTAGACACCGAGAGAGAAGCTACACCTGCAGCTCCTTGCCCCTGCTTGTGAGTCAGCAATATCAAGCTGCTGCCATGGCTGCCCAGCTTTCTGCCATAGGCATTCTCTGCTGCAGATCTCTTCCCTTCCATTCTCTCAGTCCGTCTCCCCACTGCCAACAATGTTTCTCATCATGAACCAGTTCTCCAGTTCCCACGTTCCAGCTCCCAGACCCCCTGTTCAGCTGCAAACTGACTTCTCAGTCCAGACACGCTGAGCCATGGTGCAGACACTCCGTGTGTTTCTTACTCTTTCCTGTCTGCCACAGATCAGCTGCTTCACCCTCTTTGAACAGTCCCAAATGCCTCCCTTCTGACCCAGGGAAATTCCCCATTGGAGAAGGGGTTTCCCCATCAGATAAGGGACGTTTCCCCAAATTTGGCAATCTCCCCTCTGTTTCAGATCCCCCTGCCACAGGATGTGGGACCCACCCCTTTCCTTTCTTCTCCTCCTCTTTCTCCTTTTTATCCCCTTCTGTCCTACCCAGTTATGTCGAGATATTTGCAGTCCTTTCTGGTGTCTGAGGTCATCTGCTGGTGTTCAGCTGGTTCTCTGTGGGAATTATTGTGTCTTTTTATGTATTCCTGATGCATCTGTGGAGAGGGATGCATTCCATGTCCTTCTACTTTGCCACCATCTTTCTTCTCAGGTTTATTTTTCATTGATTTTAGTTGAGTGCTTTATGCTGATAAAATATTTTTAGATAAGAACTTCCTTGTGCATCTTCCAGCTAGTGAATCCCATCAAAAAATTTTTAAGGAAGTCTGTTAGAGGTTAACACTGCCCTGATATCCTGAAACAGGGCGTCAGCCAATTTATACACCTGTCATTAACTCTTTCCTTGCCAGAGGCATAGGGATTTAGCTCAGTGATGACTAAAGAAATAAGGGATATACTATGGAGCTGAAAGCACATGATCATGTGGTTTTTTATTTCTTGTTTTGTACTGTTATCATTGCAAAAGAATCTGATGTGTTTAAGGAATGCTGATTAGGTCAATATTACTTGTTCCTAAAATGACTGTAAGGAAATAGTGAGGCTGAAGAAAGAAAGTGTATTTCCAAACATGGAGCTTCATAGCCTTGAGCTAGGGACTTTAAGCTTTCTAATGTAGCTTGTTGTTTCCCAAATTTTGATTTAAGGTGTACATGGGGATTTTGCAAAATTACCTGTACATATAGTTCGTGGATTTTAAAAAAATTTCCATTATTTCATGGATATTTTTGGTAGTAATATATGTTTTATATTTGAACAAAATGCTTAAGTTAAAAAGATAGTAAATATAAAGAAAATCTTAATTAAATAATTATACAGTTAGAATACAGGTGTGGAAATATTCATTATGCTGGAATGCAAATAACCAAATTTTGGAAACTTTGCTATACATAGCTAATTGTGCACCAGTAGTATTTTTTAAGCAGGAGAATAGCATTGTTTGGCTAACCTGCCTCTGTGTCCCCAGCTGTCTCTCTCTTTTGATACAACTCAAGTAAATATGTGAGGATGGTTTGGAATGGGAAAGTTCAAAGTAAATACAGCCACTTAAAAAAATTCACAAATGGAGAGGTAAGAGTTGTTAGGTGTCTCCACAAAAACAGCCAGAGAGTGGAATGGAAAACAGATACTAATGGAAAAGAATGGAAACAATAGGATTTATGAAAATTAGAATGTGCAATTTGATGGCAAAGGGGGAGATTTAGGTTGTTAGGAAATAATTAGAAAAGAGAGGAGGTGGTTAGAGTAAAAGATACTGTTAGGTAGTAGGAGATTTTTGTTATTAATATTCCATAAAAATTTAAACAAAATTAGAAGAGGTGCAACCATCTCCCTTCTACCTGATCAACCTCATTCACTTTTTTTTTGTTCTATATGCATTTTATTTTATTTTATTTATTTATTTTTTATTTTTTGGGGGGTACACCTAGTTCAATCATCTGTTTTTATACACATATCCCCATATTCCCTCCCTCCCTTGACTCCCCCCTACCCTCCCTCGAGTCCCCCCCACCCTCCCCGTCCCAGTCCTCTAAGGCATCTTCCATCCTCGAGTTGAACTCCCTTTGTTATACAACAACTTCCCACTGGCTATCTATTTTACACTTGGTAGTATATATATGTCTGTGCTACTCTCTCGCTTTGTCTCAGCTTCCCCTTCACCCCCCGCACCCCCCAAACCTCGAGTTCTCCAGTCCATTCTCTGCATCTGTGTCCTTGTTCTTGTCACTGAGTTCATCAGTACCATTTTTAGATTTCGTATATGTGAGTTAGCATACAATATTTGTCTTTCTCTTTCTGACTTACTTCACTCTGTATGACAGGCTCTAGGTCTATCCACCTCATTATATATAGCTCCATCTCATCCCTTTTAATAGCTGAGTAATATTCCATTGTATGTATATGCCACATCTTCTTTATCCATTCGTTTGTTGATGGGCATTTAGGTTGCTTCCATGTCCTGGCTATTGTAAATAGTGCTGCAATAAATATTATGGTACATGTTTCTTTTCGGATTATGGTTTTCTTTGGGTATATGCCCAGTAGTGGGATTACTGGGTCATATGGTAGTTCTAGTTTTAGTTTTTTAAGGAACCTCCAAATTATTTTCCATAGTGGCTGTACCAACTTACATTCCCACCAACAGTGCAGGAGAGTTCCCTTTTCTCCACACCCTCTCCAACATTTGTTGTTTCCAGATTTTTTGATGATGGCCATTCTGATCGGTGTGAGGTGATACCTCATTGTGGCTTTGACTTGCATTTCTCTGATGATGAGTGATGTTGAGCATCTTTTCATGTGTTTGTTGGCCATCTGTATGTCTTCTTTGGAGAAATGTCTATTTAGGTCTTCCGCCCATTTGTGGATTGGGTTATTTGCTTTTTTGGTGTTAAGCTTCATGAGCTGCTTGTATATTTTGGAGGTTAATCCTTTGTCCGTTGTTTCATAGGCAATTATTTTTTCCCATTCTGAGGGTTGCCTTTTACTCTTGTTTATGGTTTCTTTTGCTTTGCAAAAGCTGTTAAGTTTCATGAGGTCCCATTTGTTTATTCTTGATTTTATTTCCATGATTCTAGGAGGTGGGTCAAAAAGGATCTTGCTTTGATGTATGTCATAGAGTGTTCTGCCTATGTTTTCCTCTAGGAGTTTTATAGTGTCTGGCCTTCCATGTAGGTCTTTAATCCATTTGGAGTTTATTTTTGTGTATGGTGTTAGGAAGTGTTCTCATTTCATTCTTTGACATATAGCTGTCCAATTTTCCCAGCACCACTTATTGAAGAGGCTGTCTTTTTTCCATTGTATATTCATACCTCCTTTGTCAAAGATAAGGTGCCCATATGTGTTTGGGCTTACTTCTGAGTTCTCTATTCCCATTCACTTTTAACCTCACTTCTAGGTTTTAGTAGATGACGTGTGGGGTATTTTGGAATATTCAGTTACCTGTTTCTGAGTTTACCTTTCTAAGAGTAAACACTTAGTTCAGGACCAGATTTCATAGATTTATGCTATTTAAGAAAACGTGAATTTCTCAGTACCTAAAGGAAGGCAAGAGTGTAGTCCATGGGGAGGCGAAAACACTGATTTTCAACTGAGATTTCACTTGAGGAGAGGGGCACATTTGAAGAGTGAATTTTCTGGGGCTTCCTAGGTGGTGCAGTGGTTGAGAATCCACCTGCCAATGCAGGGGACATGGGTTCGATCCCTGCTCCAGGAAGATCCCACGTGCCACCGAGCAACTAAGCCCATGCACCACAACTATTGAGCCCATGTGCTGCAACTACTGAAGCCCACATGCCTAGAGCCCATGCTCCGCACTAAGGGAAGCCTCAGCAATGAGGAGCCCATGCACCACAATGAAGAATAGCCCCCATTCACCACAACTAAAAGAAAGCCCAAGCACAGCAAAGAAAGACCCAACACAGCTGACAAAATAAATAAATAAATAAATATTTTTTTTTTTAAAAGAAAAGAAAAAAAAAAACCCACTGAATTTTCTAAGGTCAGTGGTGGTGAATATACCTAAATTCTTAAAAGAATAGCATTTGTCTGTGAGACTGAGTCTTTATTATGAATAATTTCCTTAATCATAGTTCCATGGAAAAATTATGCAGTTATGAAGAAGACAGGATTCTCATTGATTTGAGAAACAATATTACAGAGGCACTACATGGTGTTAAGCTCAACATCATCATACCCAGGCTCTTCTTGTCTCAGCACCAATGAAGACTCTTTCTCTTCCATGCTATAGTTGACAGCTTCTCTCAGAGACTTCAGAGAGATGCCTGAAACAATAAGGAGAATCTGGGTAGTGGTGACACAAAGACAGGTCATAATCCTCTGATGGAAGGAGACTAGTACAAAATAGCCACAAAATATCTGGGGGTACCCAGCGCTTGTCTACAAGGTAGGTGGAGCTACTTCATACTGAAACAGCTTCTCCACTGCAATGTCTTATCTTGACCTTGGCAGTTGGAAAGATGGACCAAAAATGGCAAGGAGTAGAAAAGAGACCTGAATGCCTTTTCCACACCAGTCTGCTCTGAATTCCTCAAGGAGTGGAGGCAGGAGATGACCTCTTTAGCTCACCTCAGATGCCTTCTCCTTATGTCAATCACAGATCAAGCCTGACCTACAAGCTTCATGAGAACATTTTAGGTCCTCTGTCAGATGCCAACAGGGGACAGCTCAACCAAATCCCACAATCTCCTGCTTCCCAGGGACCACATACCCACATAAAAGCAGAAAGCCCAGTCCTAGGGATTAAGGATCTTCATCTGGCAATTGAAATAGTGGGAGAAAATTGTCTCTTGGTTTCCTTCTAGTGCTGAGGTTTTGTGACTCTCTAATTAAGGCCATTGCAGATTCTGCATTAATAGTGGGTAATCAACTTTAAACATTTGGTTGCATGGTTCTCATTTCTGACAGTAAAGAAAAACTGACTGTTGGTGGGTCAAAACTCATCTTCTCCATGATGATGGAGTAAGGCTACTGAGCTGTCAACTCACCTGTCTGGGAATACCTGGCATCACCTCCATCCTCTGGGGAAAAATAATGCTCACTCATCCCAGGGAAGAAAGGATTTACAGGAATAGGTAACTCATCAACATCATCATAACCATTTCCCGCAGTGTTGATATGCTGTCCTGGAGGCTCTGAAAACAGACAAGGACTCAGGTGGAATAGCAAAATATGGGTTGGACTAAGTGATGTCCTAAGTCCCTGCTAATGCAGAGATTCAAATAGCAGATAAATATAGACTGCATATTCCAGGGTTGTGTCAAAGACATGTATTTGATCTCAATGTGCTCAGAAATCACTTAAATCTTCTAAATATTCCAATATATCAAGGTCAATCATATGTTTCTAACATGATCTCTCATATCATAAAGCATCAACAAAAGCTATTGTGCTGAGTTTCAGGTACTATTTTCAAGCATATGGTACAGAGTTGTAGCATAATATGCACATATCAGTGGCAGGGGAGGATGAACCTGGACCAAGAGAACCCAGGTGTCCACGTGCTGTCTGAAGCTCTGGGAGACACAGAGCTGGTGGGAGAGGGAAGCCTGGACATCTATCACTCAGAGACAGGATATCCCACCAGTCCCAATCACAGGACACCTGGGTTTCAATCCCTTCTAGTCCTTGATTGACCTTAGGATCTAGTCTCCAGAGCTGTCCATCTTTACTATCTGGAGAAGATCCAGGGAGGATGTTCTCCTCTCTCAGGCTCCTTATAAACAAGAGCTTCTGGTAGTTGATAAGCACCAGCAGCAATCACTCCATATATTCTAGGGCTTATCAATATCAATAGTTTTGTCTCAATATACATAAAATCCACGAAATGATTCAAATATCATACTATCTCTGGATCCAAGCATAGTTCACAATGTTCTCTTTAGACACAGAAATTTTAATTTTTCAGCTTCAGATGTTATTAAAAAAATAAACACATAGTCTTAAAATCTTTGATAATACATTAGATACATGTCTGTTACTGAGTTGAAGTAGCTGTGGATACAGAGAACTGGGTCTGATTTTTTCATTTCTGAGATCACAGAGTGGGCAAGAGAGGGGGAAAAATGTGAACTAGAAAAAAGAAGTCCTTCCCATCCTAATCACAGGAAGAGCTCCTCAGACAAGATTCCTCTTCTGCATCCCCACCATCCAAGGGAAGACCTATCTCTATTACCTGGGGCAGAGTCAGGGTCTCCATTCTCCTCATTGTCCCCTGTGTAATACGGCAGCTTTGTTGCTGAGTCATCAGAAAGGTTACCTGGTAGGAAGAAAAACATCACAGACAAACAGAAAGCTTTCCCATAGCAGGAGGCCCAATGTCATAGTTTAGAAGTATTGAGGCTTCAGACTTGTAGAGAGAGGGCTTGGAGCTCCGTGTGAGGTTGGGTTAGTAAGCTTGGGTCCCTGCTGAAGATAACACATAGCCAGCTCATGAAGAGAGGGAAGGGTGTGGGACTTACTTGGGCTGTCCAATAGGTCTTCCTTCTTTGGTTTTATGAAGTCATCGATCTCCTGGTATAAGGCTTCATCAACAGCATCTTCAAAAGCAGATAAGGCTAGGAAAATGGCATGAGTTAGTGACTCACCCTGGAGATATTCCCTTTATCAACAGACTAAGCCTTCAGAACTCTCCAAAGCTCACCCTTGGAGAAAACTCTCTGCTGCTAGGGCCCCTTTCTTGGCCTTATGGGACAGAACTAAGTATCCTGACCCTGATCTTGATTCCACACTCAGTTTCCACTGACACTGTTCACACAGAAAGTCATAATTCTTGAAAGATTTTACACTCAACCCAGGACCAAGGATTCATCCTTTCAAATCTTGATGTCTGTTATAGAGAAGGTGGAATTTTAACAGGTAATGAGGATGGAGACCAATATATGTGTACTTTTCTTGGTGTCACAACAGGCTCAATACCTTTCCCACTACTTTCCAGATCATATAGCATCCCTAAGGCCTACCTTGGTGATCTGCTCTCCATCTGTGTAGCTGAATCCCCAGGATGATGAGGACCAGGAAGAGAAGGGCCCCCAGAATGATACAGAGGATCCCAGGAAGGGAGAAGATGCCAGGGTTGGGAGCTGAGCCTGAAGTGGTGCCTGAGGAGAGAAGGTCATGAGGTTTTAAGAGGGCGATAAGCCCAGAAGAAACCCTCCTTTCTTATCCTGGTCAACTTCTGAGTCTTCAAGACCATGAAGTCACCATTCAGATAGAATGGGTTTGGCTGAACCCCCAGATGTGATCAACACGGGTCCTTGCCTGAGCTATATCAAGTGTCTTCTGAATCTGGTTCTAAAAGATTTTTACAAAAGGAAAACTGGTGAAGCTCTGAAGTATTACAGCTGCCACTACTTAATAGGACCATAAACACCTGATCATCAAGCTATTCTATACTGACAATTTTGTCAGAAATATGAAGATCCATAGTGCAGGTCCCTGAAAATATGGGAGTTTCCTGTATCACACGGCTCAAAGCAGCAGAACCACTTACTTCCACGGGTGTGGGGAACTTTTGTCCTCTCACCTGGAGAGAAGAAAAGAAGAATTGATCACTGTACTGACTTGGCCTGAAAAAGCCATAGGGTTATACCTATCATCATTGGCATATCGTTCTCTCCTAGATCCCAGGAAATCAGGCAATAGCCTTTCCTGGAGCCAGAGCACAAAATAGCAGGTTAGTCCAGGAAATGTTTCTGGTTACAAACTCACACCTCCTTCAGTCCTAGCCCCAAACCTGGTCCTCCACTCACCAGAGCACCTCACACCAGCATCCTCCTCATGCTTGCAGTCGCTCTGCCCCCAGGGCTCCGCAGCACAGTCCCACAGGGAGGATTCCCAGCCCCCGCACTGCACCTCGTCCAGCCAGATGCTCCCATTTCCAGGGCCAAACGCTGCATCCCGCATGGCTTCCAGCGCATGGCCACAGCCCAGCTGCTGACACACCACCTCGGCCTCTGCCAGGCTCCAGGAGTCATCACACACTGTGCCCCAGGAGCTGCTGTGCCAGACCTCCACCCGCCCTGAGCACACGCTGTCTCCTCCCCTGAGTCGGATCTTGTCTCTGTCTGAAAAGACAGCAGTACCACCTGTTACTGCACCTGGTGGGAAGAAAGGAGCCCCTGGGAATCACAGGGAGGCAGGAGGGGCTGACATACCTGTGCAGGGGGCAGCAGTTGGACAGCTCTTGGGTCGCCTTCCTGCAGAAGCAAATGATGGGGATCAGGGACAGCTTGGGGTGGTCTCTTCCCCAAAACAAGATTATCTATGGTCCTTGGCTCAATCCAAGTGACAAGTAAAAATACAGTCTTCATAATTTATTGAGCTGAGACATTCATTGGATCTTATCACCAGCTGAAATAACTTTAAATATTTACTTGTTTATCACTCTCCACATCCCACCACAAGTATAAACACAGACATCTATAAATGTACACATACACACACCCCTGAATGAAAGCTCCACTAGAGGAAGGACCTTGCTTATCTTATTCACCCTGTGTTTCTGCTACTAGGACAGTGCCTGGCACATTGTATGCACTGATTCAACAAGTACGTATGAAGAACTTTCTCTGAATACCATGATGCGGCTTGATAAATGTTTATCAAATGAATGAATAGATGAGTAAAACTAAGTGAAATAGAATTCCTTTAAAATAGTAAACCAAATATAAATTAATGGTAATGGTTTATGATAATAAATAGTTCATATTAAAAATAATTAACCCATAAGCACAGAATTAATTTATACTCAAAATCTCACTTATATAATTTTAATGGAAAATTATTAGATAGATTAAAGCTACTCTTACCTATTATTCAGTATGACATGTGGGCAAGCAAAGACAACTGTTGTAAAAGGAAGTTCTTAAAAAAGGGAATATACAGGATAAAACAAGTAGAATTCAGAGAAGATAGGTGGATACATAGCTACTGAGTAAGACAGAAGTATCTGTAATAGAGTCAAATAAACTAGAGGGGTGGGATAGGGAGGGTGGGAGGAAGGCTCAAGAGGGAGGGGATATGGGGATATATGTATAAATACAGCTGATTCACTTTGCTGTACAGCAGAAACTAACACAACATTGTAAAGCAATTACACTCCAATAAAGATCTGAAGAAAAAATAAACAAAATAAACAAAAACATATTGCCATAGGAAAAAAAAAAACATACTGAAAATAATTTGTATTGAGAAGATGCAGAAATAACAAATAAAAAATACACAAAAGAATTGAAACTGAACAAAATACACATAAGTTCAAAGCAGTACAAGAAAATAGAAGTGTAAATGGTACCTGTCAAAAAACATCAAAATGTGTATATCCCTTCCAGATCATCCTATCAAATCTTCTACCCACTCTATGCAGAGAACCTTTGAGAAAATGATGGCAGGACCTCTGTGAGGTGGTTACTTGCTTTCAGGGTCAGAGACTTTACCACTTCCCACTTCATGGTGTTTAATTGTAGGAAAACTATCGTCAATAAAAAGTCTAATAGTTTAATACATCTTGGCCTTCAAATGAAAAACACAAAGAGATGAGGAAAGAGAGGCAAGGAAGGGAGTGAACCTCTGCTTTTGAAATATCTACCACCACATTCTCTCAGCTATGGATTTCAGGCAACTCCCAGCATATCATTCAAGATATACCTGAATGGGCTGTGTGTGTTTTCGTGAGTGGGGGAGAGAGAGAGAGAGCAAAACAAAGAGAGAGAACTATTGAAGGAATTAAGGTGCTTTGGTTTGAATATTTGTCACCCCACCAACATTTATTTATTTCATTCAACATTTATTGTTGAAATTGCAATTTGCAATGTAGTGGTATTAAGTGCTGGAGCCTTCTCAAACTCTTACTGAAACAAAGAAAGGAACATTTCCAAATTCATTTCATGAGGCCAAGATTATTCTGATATCAAAACCAGACAAGGACACCACAAGAAAAGAAAATTACAGGCTAATACCCTGATAAATATAGACACAAAAATCTTCAACAAAATATTAGAAAACTGAATTCAACAATACATTAAGAGGGTCATACACCATGATCAAGTGAGATTTGTTCCAAGGGTGAAAGGATGGTTCAACAACCACAAATTAATAAATGTGATATACCAAATAAACAAAATGAAGGTAAAAAATCGTATCCTCTCAATAGATGCAGGAAAAACATTTGACAAAATGCAGCATCCATTTATGATAAAAACTCTTTACAAAGCAGGTATAGAGGGATCACACCTCAAGATAATAAAGGTCATGTGAGAAGTCCACAGATAACATCATACTTTACTGTAAAAAACTGAAAGATTTTCCTCTAAGATCAAACACAAGACAAACACACTGCCACTACTTTTATTCAACATAGTTTTGGTATTCCTAGTCCCAGAGAAAAGCAGGCAAGAAAAAGAAAATAATGGCATCCAAATCTGAAAGAAACAGGCAAAACTGACACTACTTGCAGATTATGTAAGATAGATAGATATAAACCCTAAAGACTTCACCAAAAACTGTTAGAACTAATAAACTGAGTAAAGTTGCAGGATGTAAAATTTATATACAAAAATCAGTTGCATTTCTATACACTAACAACAAATTGCCATAAGAAGAAATTAAGAAAACAATTATATTTACAATTGCACCAAAAGAATAAAAGATCTAGGAATAAATTTAACCAAGGAGGTGAAAGACCTGTACACTGAAAACTATAAGACATTGATGAAAGATATTGAAGAAGACACAAATAAATGGAAAGATATTCTGTGCTCATGGATTGGAAGACCTAATATTATTAACATGCCCATACTACTCAAAGCAACTGCAGATTCACTGCAATCCTTATCAAAACTCCAATGAAATTTTTCACAGATACAGAACAAACAATCCTAAAATTTGCATGGAACCACAAAAGACCCTGAATAGCCAAAGCAATCTTGAGAAAGAACAATGCTAGAGGTGTCGTGCTTCCTGATTTCAAACTATATTACAGAGCTATTAATCAAAACAGTATGCTATTGGTGTAAAAATGGACTCAGAGATCAATGGAATGGAATAGCCCAGAAATAAACCCAACTTTGGTCAATTAATTTTTGACAAAGGAGCCAAGAATATACAATGAGGAAAGGACAGTCTTTTCAACAAATGGTGTTGAGAAAACTGGGCAGCTACATGCAAAAGAAGGAAATTGGGCCACTATCTTACACTATTCACAAAAATTAACTCCAAATAGATTAAAGACTTGATCATAAGTCCTGAAGCCATAAAACTCCTAGAAGACAAAATAGGAAAAAAAAAAAAAAAGGATCCTTGACATTAGTCTTCATGATAATTTTTTGGATTCAATGCCAAAAGCAAAGGCAACAAGAGCAAAAATAAGCAGGTGGGACTACATAAAACTAAAAAGCTTCTGCACAATAAAGGAAATCATGTACAAAATGAAAAGGCAACCTGTGGAACTGGAGAAAATATTTGCAAATTATATTTCTGATAAGAGTTAATATCCAAAATGCATAAAGAACTCATACAACTCAATAGCAAAACAAAAACAAATACAAAACAAAACAAAACAAAACAAAATAAACAAACCCCCCAAACAATCTGATGTAAAAACAGGCAGAGAACCTGAATAGATGTTTTTTAAAAGAAGACATACAATTGGCCAATAGTACATGAAAAGCTGCTTAACATTATTAATCATCAGGGAAATGCAAATTAAAACCACAATGAGATATCATCTCATATCCCCTAGAATGGCTTTTATCAAAAAGACAAGAAATAACAAGAGATGGTGAGAATATGGAGAGAAGGGAAAGCTTGTGCACAGTTGGGGGGAAGGTAAGTTGGTGCAGCCCCTATGGCAAACAGTATTGAGGTTCCTCAAAGATTAAAAATAGAACTGCCATATGATTTAGCAATTTCACTTTTGGGTATTTATCTGAAGGAAATGAAAACACTAACTTGAAAAGATGTGTGCAACCCAATGTTCAATGCAGCATTATTTACAATAGCCAAACAATGTAAGTCTTCACTGACTGATGAATGGATAAAGAAAACGTGATATGTATATATATCCAGCCATAAAAAAGAAGGAAATCTTGCCATTTGCAACAACATGGATGGATCTTACGGGCATTATGCTAAGTGAAATAAATCAAACAGAGCAAGAAAAATACCATATGATCTCACAAAACAAAAAACAAGTTCAGAGATGCAGAGAGCAGTTTAATGGCTGCCAGAGGTGGGGAGTTGGTGTGGACAAAATGGATGAATGTAATCAAAAGGTATTAAGTTATAAAATTAATAAGTCATGGGGATGTAACAAACAGCATGGTGACTGTAGTGAATATTGTATCGTCTACTTGAAAGGTAGTGAGAAAAACATCTTAAACATTCTCATCGTATAAGAAAAAAAACTTGTAACTATGTATGGTGATGGTATTACTAGCCTTATTGTGGTGATCATTTGCTAGTATCTACAAATATAGAAGCATTATGTCATACATGTGAAATAGTATAATGTTATGTCAATTACATCTTTTTTAATAAATTTATTTATTTGTTTAAATTATTTTATTTATTTATTGGCTGCATTGGGTCTTCATTGCTGCACACGGGCGTTCTCCAGCTGCTGAGAGTGGGAGATACTCTTCACTGTGGTGCGCAGGCTCCTCACTGTAGTGGCTTCCCTTGCTGTGGAGCACGGGCCCTAGGCATGTGGGCTTCAATAGTTGCGGCACATGGGCTCAGTAGTTGTGGCTCACGGGCTCTAGAGCACAGGCTCAATAGTTGTGGCGCATGGGCTTAGTTGCTCCGTGACATGTGGAATCTTCCCAGGGCAGGGCTCGAACCCGTGTCCCCTGCATTGGCAGGTGGATTCTTTACCACTGCGCCACCTAGGAAGTCCTGTCAATTACATCTTAATTAAAATTTCTAAAAAAACTAGGTTGGAACATGTGGAGTAAATTAGCTCTATCCAAACTTCATTTTGTAAACTCAACTTAAACTCATCACTTAGATTTTAAAATATAAAATCTCACTGATAACAGCCTACAGGGTTGGGACAGACACATAGAAACAGACAGTAAGTCACCTGCACAGGAGATATAGGCTTCCTCCTTTGAAGAACATGAACTGTATTTCCAAGGGTCAGAAGGACACTGCCAGAGAGAGGTATCAGTTTTCCGGCACTGGATTAAATCTACCCACCGGGGTCTAGAACCTTCCCTAAAAGCAACAGAAGAGTTGAGGGTTCCACTGTCCCCACAGCCAAGCTGTCTGCAGATGATAGACACGGTGATGTCTTCCATGGGGCTGCGGCAGACACTGCCCCAGGTCCCGTTGTAGAAAACTTCCAGCCACCCAGCACACTCCTGGTCCTCGCTCACCATCCTGAGGGCCAGGAACTCTGAAATTGAAAGGGAGGAAACAGGACAGGGTGAGCCCTCCACTCAGTGCTCTGGGTTTTCCTCTCTCCCAGAAATTGTGACACTCATCCCTGACCCAGCTGAGGAGATACCCACTAGATAACAAGACTGAAATCTGTCTCCTTTTAACCTGATCTGGCCCATTTGTGTTTGTCTTTCTATTTCTACCACAATGATATACAGGGACATGAACAGAGAGGAACACTGTCCTAGGCACCTGCAGGGAGGGGGAGCTGAATCCTGCTTCCCGACAAAACCTCTAAATGAGTATGTGAAAGGGATGTGGTGTGGATATTGGGGAGGTAGGCAGAATAATAGACCCACAGATGTCCACATCCCAATCCCTGGAACCTGTGAATATGTTACCTTACCTGGCAAAAGGGACTTTACAGATGTGATTAAGATAAAAACCTTGGGATGGTGAGATTAAGCTGGAATATTGTGGGTTAACCACAAGAGCCCAGTCTAATCACATCCTTAGACCCACTATCCTTAAAAGTGGAATACCCTTCCTGGCTCTGGCTAGAGGGAGATGTGACTGTGGGTAACAGTTAGAGACACGCAGCACTGCTGGTCTGATGGTGAATGAAGGTGGCTATGAGCCAAGGAAAGCAGGCATTTTCCAGAAGCTTGAAGAGACAAGGAACGAATTCTTCCCAGAGCCTCAGAAGTGGTGTGGCCCTGCTGAAACCTTGATTTTAGCCCAGTGAGATCCCTGTTGGACATCTAACCTACAGAACTGTGAGGCAATAAATACATGTTGTTTTAAACCATTAACTATGTGGTAATTTGTTACGGGAGCAAACGGAAACTAGTACCATGGGCTTAAGATTTTTGTACCATATGCAACTTAAGAGAGAGCCCTGTTTTCAAGTGGAAACTGTAAGAAATGGCTCTGCCAGGAAATATTGCTGAGAAGAAAGGACCAGAATCTCAGCTGCTGCGGGAGGAAGTGAGAGCACCTAATCTTTACATCTGCTGGAAAACAAACTCCACGGAAGGAAGCTTCCTTCTGTGGCCCTTTCAGCAACTCTCCCTCAGGGCTCAGACTCCCTACACTCAGGGTCCCCACCCATCCCACCCCCTCCCCCAGCCTGTGGACAGTGTGCAGCGCAAACCTGAGCAGATGACCCCTGCATCTTCCTTGTGTCTGCAGTCGTGCCGCCCCCAGCCCCGGGAAGGGCACCTCCACACGTGGGACTCATTTCCGGTGCACTTCAGGTCGTCCAGCCAGATGGGCCCTGATCCCTCCCCAAAGTGAGCAGACCCCGTGGCATTGAGGGCTTCTCCACAGCCCAGCTGCCTGCACACCACGTGGGCATCGTCCAGGTCCCAGCTGTCATCACAGATGGTGCCCCAGGAGCCCTGGTGAAGGATCTCCACTCTCCCGGCGCAGTGACTGCCCCCGTCCACCAGGCGGAGCTGTCTGCTGTCTAAGGAGAGAGAAATGGGACAATGGGGCCCTGACACGGAATGAGAAGGGTCCTCTGGTCCTGTGGGACCCTCACCTGAGCAGTTGGCGGCGCTCTCCTCTGAGGCTGCGGAGCCTGCTGGTTCAGACACAGAGTTGTTGCACTGGGGCAGCATTTGGGTCTGGTTTCCTGCAGAAACAGCAATGATCAGTGGGTTGGTAAGGTTGAAAAACAAGAAATTAAAGTAAGCTAAATAACGACCTAATGAAGGGGTCTGAGATGAAAACTGTAGCATAGCAGTGAAGTTATACGTTTAGAGTTCACCGTCTCCATGGAGAGTTCTGCTTCTGACAATGCCAAAATTCCTGTTTCAAGCCAAGCATTGTACTAAGAATGAGTTTAATAAGATGTTCTATCCCTAAATCTATCTCTAAATGGAGGAAGCATAATAAAATCCTTTCTGAAGGAATGCTATAATTTTTAATCTACAATGTCTGTCTTTAAAAAATACTTATATAAAAGAGATCTCATGGAAAACCAAGAGGAAAAAGAGGAGAAAGAATTTCCCAGGGTATTCAGCTATTAGAGTTACCTGACAGAGAATTTATTTATTTTTATTAATTTTTATTGGAGTATAGTTGCTTTACAATGTTTTATTAGTTTCTGCTGTACATCAAAATGAATCAGTTATACATATACACATATCCCCTCTTTTTTAGATTTCCTTCCCAGTTAGGTTATCACAGAGAATCGAGTAGAGTTCCCTGTGCTATACAGTAGGTTCTCATTAGTTACCTATTTTATGCATAGTAGTATATATATATATATCATCCCAATCCCCCAATTCATCCCACTCCCCCTTCCCTTCCCCCCTTGGTATCTGTAAGTTTGTTCTTTACATCTGTGTCTCTATTTCTGCTTTGCAAATGAGGTCGTCTGTACCATTTTTCTAGATTCCACATATAAGTGATATTATACAAAATTTGTTTTTCTCTTTCTGATTTACTTCATTCTGGATGACAGTCTCTAGGTCTATCCACGTCTCTGCAAATGGCACTATATCGTTGCTTTTTATGGCTAATATTCCATTGTATATATGTACCACATCTTCTCTATCCATTCTCCGGTTGGCAGACGTTTAGGTTGCTTCCATATCCTGGCTATCGTAAATAGTGCTGCAGTAAACAGTGGGGTGCATGTATCTTTTTGAATTATGGTTTTCTCTGGGTATATGCCCAGAAGTGGGATTGCTGGGTCACATGGTTGTTCTATTTTTAGTTTTTTGAGGAACCTTCATACTGTACTCCATAGTGACTGTACCCATTTATATTCCCACCAACAGTGTAGGAGGGTTCCCTTTTCTCCACATCCTCTCAACCATTTATTGTTTGTAGAGTTTTTGATGATGGCCATTCTGACCAGTGTGTGGTGATACCTCATTGTAGTTTTGATTTGCATTTCTCTAATAATTAGTGATGTTGAGCATCTTTTCATGTGTTTGTTGGCCATCTCTATGTCTTCTTTGGAGAAATGTCTATTTAGGTCTTCCACTCATTTTTTTTCATTGGGTTGTTTGGTTTTTTTTGATATTGAGCTGCATGAGCTGTTTGTATATTTTGGAGATTAATCCTTTGTCCATTGCTTCATTTGCAAATGTTTTCTCCCATTCTGTGGGTTGTCTTTTTATTTTGTTTATGATTTCTTTTGCTGTTCAAAAGCTTTCAAGTTGAATTAGGTCCCATCTGTTTATTTTTGTTTTTATTTTCATTATTCTAGGAGGTGGATCAAAAAAGATCTTGCTGTGATTTATGTCAAAGAGTGTTCTGCCTATGTTTCCCTCTAAGAGTTTTCTAGTCTGACAGAGAATTTAAATAGCCATGATTAAAATGCTCATAGAATTAATTGACAAGATGTGTATCTTGGCAGAGAAATGATAACAGAAACAAAATTTCTAGAGCTGAAAATATTAATAGATGAAATTAAGAACTAAAGAATAAGTGTATAAAGACATTAGATTAGCATAAGGTAAAAGTAGTAAAATGGAAGATCAGAGGACAAATATTCCTTTCTTTAGAAATGCTGGTCACATGGTAAGGGTCTTGGTTACTACTGCTGTATAATAAAATTTCCTCCCAAATTTAGCAGCATAAGGAAATTTTTAAATTTAATTTAATTTTTAAAATATAAATCCCAGGCTTTCTTTTTTCTTTTTCTTTTTAAAATTTAAAATTTTATTTATTTATTTATTTTTATTATTATTCCTTTAATTTTATGGCCATGCCACACAGCCTGCAGGATCTTAGTTCCCCAACAAAGAGTTGAACCCAAGGCCCCTGCAGTGGAAGTGCAGAGTCTTAACCACTGGACTGTCAGGGAAGTCCCGAAATTTTTTTTTAATTTTTCTCATAACTTTTTGGGTCACTAATTTTGGAAAGACTCAACTTGGCATTTCTGTGTTTGGGGTCTCCCATGTGGTTGCACTCAGATGTCATCTGGGACTGAAGTTATCTGAAGGCTTGACTGAACTGTGGTTGTGTAAGGAAGTTCCCTGACATATTTTTTGGGGGGAGGGATAAAGGGGCATCATGTCTGCAACCTAATCCAAAAAGATTTTACATATTCAGAGAGAAATGGGTCAGGAAGAGGACAAGGAAGGAGGGAGAGAGAGAGAGAGAGAGAGAGAGAGAGAAAGCAAGCAAAAAACTAACCTAACATTTGGAGAATCTGGGTAAAGTTCAGAGAGAATTCATTCCTAGGACACCTTCACTAAAGGAAATACTAATAACATCAAAACCATAAAAAGCCTAGGAGAAAACCTTGTTAAAGATGTGTAAAACTGCTGAGAGAAATTCAAGACCTAACTGAATGGTGGTATATATTGTGTCAATGAATTGTGAGACTCAGTATTGTCAAAGTCAATCATCCTCAAATTTATATATAGATTAACTCTAATCTCAATCAAAATACTCTTATGCTTGTGTGTGTGTGTGTGTGTGTGTGTGTGTGTGTGTGTGAAAAATGACAAGCTGATTCCAAAATTTATACAAAATACAAAAACCAAGAATGACCAACACAGTTGGCAAGAAAAGCAACAAAGTTAAAGGAGTTAATATAAAGTAACACCTGTAAATTAAAGTTACTCAGACTTACTATAAAGTTACAATAATTAAGAAAATGTGATATTGGTGCAAGGATAGGCAAATGATACAATGGAACAGAATAGAGAGTCTAAAAAAATACTCAGACATATGTGCCCTTTTGCTTATGGCAAAGGTGGCACTGCAGTGGTGAGAAGAGTCTTTTCAGAAAAAGATTTTGAGTCAATTGAATATCCATATGAAAGCATGACACTTGACCCTTATCCTACACAAATATCAATCCCAGAGGCAATGTACGATTATATGCAAAAGAAAAATAATTAAACTTCTCTGAGATACTCTTGGAGAACATTTTTATGATCTTGGTGTAGGCAAAGTTCTTTTTAAAAGAATATAAGGAGCACTAAATGTACAGATAAAAAGTTGATAAGTCATACTTCCTTAAGATTAGTAAATTGGCTCATTGAAGTACACCACACCACTAAGAAAATGAAAATAAAAGACCTAAGGGTTAAATACGCAAAATAAATAATACATAATTTGCACCAAAAGTCATTGTCATGGTAATTTGTAGCACTGTATTTGTAATAGTTAAGAACTAGAAACAAACTTAAATCTCTACCACTAGTTGCATGATCAATGCATGGTCATGTGATCATTCAAAAGAATATTACTATATTTATAGTAATAAAAATGAATAAAATGCTGCTATAAACAACATCATGAGTCATCTCATAGTTTTGAGTCAAAGAAATTAGACACAAAAGAAAACATACTGCATGATTTTATATAAAGTTCAAAAACTGACAAAATATTCTATGGCAATAGAAATCTTAGGTATGTGGTTTTCATTGGAGAAGTAGGAGGGCACTGTTATTGGGATGTGACAGTGACTTCTGTGGTGCTGTTAATGTTCTCTTTGTTGTTCTAGTTTGGAGTACATGACTGAGGTATACACTTATTGTTTGTACATTGTTCTCTATTATTATCCTTAAACAATAATGTTCCTTAAAAAATATTATTCCTCTTAACACTTCTTTCTCTGACTTGAAAAATGAGTGAACAATGAGAATGTAATGGGGCAGGGCCTTATGGGACCTTCCCAGGACAGATCACCCTCATTTCCCCTGCCTGCCTCTGTCGGTAAAAAACCTTTAGCCAAAGAATAAATTTAATCAGAGAAATGAAAAAATCAGAAACAAAGGAAAACAGTCAAACAAGACAAAATGATAATAGTTTAGCCATTAAGCAAAGTCAAGTACATTTATTTCCTCCTCAAGGGCTATAGATAATATTCTAAGCCCTATCCTTTGATCTGTTTTGCAGATATTGAAACTCCCACCATGTTGAAGAAGTTAACCTTAAGATGATCAGACTGTAGTTATGACATAAGCTTCTCCATCTTACACAATTCCAAGAACTGGCCTCAAGGAAATGGGAAAAAACCAACACTAGACCGGTAGATTAACTGTATTTCACGCAATAAAGGTGACACTGATCAGACCACCACATGACCAATTTCAAGATGATTGTCAGAGCTAACTGTGCTATTCGGCAAGTAGCCTGCCCCCACTTCTGTCTGTGCACCCCTGAAATTCCCCTTTAAAAACTCTTGCCCCTAACCAGCAAGGGGGAGTTGGTTCTTTGGAACATGAGTCCTCTTTCTCCCCAGGATTGCTTGCTTCCTCAATAAAGCTATCTTTCATTTTACCTAATACCTGTCTCTTAGTATTGGATTCTTGAGCAAGAAGCAGCTGAACCTGAGTTCGGTAGCAAGAAGCAACTTTTCACTACAAAATATCTTACTTTTGAAGCCAGTTTTCCCTCACTCTCTGCTTTTGGGGACATTTTACACCAGGAGTATCCTGAGTACCAGTTAGCCCTTCCCTCTCACTTACCTGAGCAGATCACAGAGGCTGTGTTTCCCTGGGTACAGTCAGGAACACCCAGGGCAGTCACAGGGCAACTCCACAAGAAGGACTCAGCCCCCGAACAGTGAAACTGGGCTTTCCAGATCTGATCACCTCCTTCTGCTCCTTTTGGGGTAGAAATGGCAACTCCACAGCTGAGCTGATGACAGACAACATTGGCATTGGCCATACTCCAGTGGGAGGCACAGAGTGCTCTCCATTGTCCAGTAATATTTATCTCCACTTGCCCCTCACACTGAGAGGTGCCATTTCTCATGAGCCGGATTTCTGTGTATGCTGGTAGAAAAAGACAGGATTTCAGCAAAATCTCATTTTTTTTAAACCTAAACAGGGTGTTTAGGTAGCTTAAGTTCTGATCTGCATCTCACCTGAACAGACAACATGAACAGCTCCACTGTGGTGACAAATGCCTCCTGGACAGGGCACTCTGGGGCATGACAAGAGCTCAGGCTCCTCCCCCTCACACCTGAACTTTTCAGCCCAGACCCGGCCCTCTGACTCTCTGAAGGGCACATGTTCCTGGACAGACACAGCCTTGCCGCATCCCAGCTCTGCACAGATGACCTGGGCAGTGGGGAGGGTAAAGTTCCCATCAGACACTGGAATCCAGTCTTCTCCAGAATGCACTTCTACTCGTCCTGCGCAGGGTCCACCACCTCCAGTCAGATGCAAAAATCCTAAGAGAAACAAACAAACATAAAACAAAGCCAGTGAGTATTCATGATCCTAGCTTGACAATTGGAAACAACACATCACAGGTAATGATGTGAAAGCTTTTTCTTTTCCAGGAGTGGGGCATGGAGAGAGAGTTTAACAGTCATTGTCAGAACTGTATTTTCCATGAGTAAGTTTCTGAAGAGAAATCCAAAAGGATTTGCAGGATCAGTTTGGAAAGGCTGATTCCCAAGAATGTATATTTTGGTTAAGAATGTGAATTCCTTATCTGCGGGCCTGGAAATTACAGGGCCCAAGGAAACTGCACTGTGGCAGGCATTCAAACTTGGGTGCAGAGCTGAACTAACCCAGGGTGATAAAGGTCCATGGGATTCAAGAGGTTAGAGGCCTAAGAGGCAGACAAAGTTAGAAGGCCATCCTGAGATTTCTGGGATTCAAATTTCTGGCCAGTTTTCTCTCAGGAACCAAAAGGGAAAATCATGAGGGCTGGATCTGTGAGTGCGTGGTAAACTGTAGACAGACTTATGGCTCAAAGGTGGAAATTGATTTTATAGCATGTCCACTTTTACAATATCCCTTGTTTTCTCGTAATTTTTGATGGTAAATTTTTTAGGTGACCTAATTCTGAAAAGAAGTTGTCTGCTGATGAGTTTCGATATTAAAAAAGCTCGAGAGTCATAGGAGAGGGAGGGACTGGTCCTAGCCATCTTTCTTGAAAGCCTAGGATTTATCAATGAACCTGGGAGAGAATAAGTTCTCAGTGGGAATATGCAAAACAGCTTAGTTTGTTGATTACTTCATACTAGACATGAGAATCAAACATGGGAATCTTAGAAAAAGCTAAGATTGGAAGGTAAGTGAAGTTTCTGTACAAGTGAGGGCTAAGGAAGCCCTGACTGAAAGGGGGCTCCTCACTAAGCTCCTGGCTGGCTCCTCCAAGGAGAGCGAGTGAAATTTTTAGGGAGAAGACTGCGCTTACACTGATAACTCCTGTCCAGCTTCTTGCCCTTTTAATGAAAATCAGTCTTCCTGACCTGAAAGGTGTCAGGACACATTTCTGGAAATTTGCCTAAGCAGAAGAAAAGCAGTTTTATCAAGGACTACTGAATTTAGAATTAATGCATTTAACCTAATACCACAGAAACCCCAAAAGACCAACATAAAGATTGTAGGTAACAAAAAACTCTAAAATTTGGAACCCAAGCTTTGCAATGTAGAGAACTAGGTTCACATGTTGGATAACAAATATGAAAAGATACAGACAACCAATACTTCAGTCAAAAAGGAGGAAGACACCCAGGTCCACACCAAGCAAAGTATGACCTCTTTCAGGGCTAAGATCTACAAGCTTTCAAAGCTGTGAATAATATTGGAGATGCTTGAGCACTATGTTCTTTTATTTTATTTTACTTTATGGAGTATAGTTGATTTACAGTACTGTGCTAGTTTCTGCTGTACAGGAACGTGAATCAGTTTTACATATACATATATCCACTCTTTTTTAGATTCTTTTCCCATATCCATCATTAGAGTATTGAGTAGAATTCCCTGTATTATACAGTAGGTCCTATTATCTATCTATTTTTTATATACCAGTATGTATATGTCAATCTCCCAATTTATCCCTCACCCCTTTCCTCCATGGTAACCATAAATTTGTTTTTTACATCTGTGACTCTATTTCTGTTTTGTAAATAAGTTCATTTGTACCATTTATTTAGATTTCACATATAAGTGATATCATATGATATTTGTCTCTCTGTGTCTGACTTACTCTACTCAGTATGACAATTTCTAGGTCCATCCAAGTTTCTGCAAATGGCATTATTTTGTTCTTTTTTTTATGGCTGAGTAATACTCCATTGTATATACGTACCACATCTTCTTTATCCATTCCTCTGTTGAACATTTAGGTTACTTCCATGTCCTGACTATTGTAAATATCGGTGCAATGAACACTGCAGTGCATGTATGTCTTCAAATTATGGTTTTCTCTGGGTATATGCCCAGGAGTGGGATTGCTGGATCATATGGTAGTTCTATTTTTAGTTTTTTTATGGAACCTCCATTCTGTTCTCCATAGTGGCTGTACCAATTTACATTCACACCAACAGTGTAGGAGGGCTCCCTTTTCTACACACACCCTCCAGCATTTATTGTTTGTAAACTTTTTGATGATGGCCATTTTGACCAGCGTGAGGTGATACCTCACTGTAGTTTCAATTTGCATTTCTCTAATAAGTAGTGATATTGAGCATCTTTTCATGTGTCTTGTGGCCATCTGTATGTCTTCTTTGGAGAAAGGTCTATTTTGATCTTCTGCCCATTTTTGGATTGGGTTGTTTGTTTTTTTTGTTATGAACTACCTGAGATGTTTGTATATTTTAGAGCTTAATCACTTGCTGGCTGTTTCATTTGCAAATATTTTCTCCCATTCTGTGGGTTACCTTTTCATTTTCTTTATAGTTTCCTTTGCTTTGCAAAAGCTGTTAAGTTTCATGAGGTCCCATTTGTTTATTTTTGTTTTTATCTTAATTACTCTAGGAGGTGGGCCAAAAAACATTGTGCTGCAATTTATGAGAGTGTTTTGCCTATGTTTCCCTCTAAGAGTTTTATAGTGTCCAGCCTTACCTTCAATCTCTTTTGAGTTTATGGTGTTAGAGAGTGTTCTAATTTCATTATTTTACATGTAGCTGTCCAGTTTTCCCAGCACCACTTATTGAAGAGACTGTCTTTTCTCCATTGTATATTCTTACCTACTTTGTCATAGATTAGGTGACCATAAGTGAGTGGGTTTATCTCTGGGCTTTCTATCCTGTTCCATTGATCTACATTTCTGTTTTTGTTCCAGTACGATACTGTTTTGATTACTGTAGCTTGGTAGTATAGACTGAAGTCAGGGCACCTGATCCCTCCAGCTCCATTTTTCTTTCTCAAGATTGTTTTCGCTATTCAGGGTCTTCTGTGTTTCCATATAAATTATAAAACTTTTGTTCTACTTTTGTGAAAAAATTACTATTGGAAATTTGGTAGGGATTGCATTGAATCTGCAGATTGCCTTGGGTAGTATGGTTATCTTGATAATATTGATTCTTCTAATCTAATCACATGGTATATCTCACCATCTGTTTGTGTCATCTTTGATTTCTTTCTTCAACATCTTATAGTTTTCTGAGTACAGGTCTTTTGTCTCCATAGTTAGTTTTATTTCTGGATATTTTATTCTTTTGATGCAGTGGTAAATGGGATTGTTTCCTTAATTTCTATTTCTGATCTTTCATTGCTAGTGTATATAAATGCAAGAGATTTCTGTGTGTTAATTTTGTATCCTGCAACTTTTCTAAATTCATTGATTAGCTTTAGTAGTTTTCTGGTGGCATCATTAGGATTTTCTATGTATAGTATCATGTCATCGCAAACAGGGACAGTTTTATTTCTGTTCCAATTTGGATTCCATTTATTTCTTTTTCTTCTCTGATTGCCATGACTAGGACTTCCAAAACTATGTTGAATAAAAGTGATGAGACTGGACATCCTTGTCTTGTTCCTGATCTTAGAGGAAGTGCTTTCAGTTTTTCACTGTTGAGAATGATGTTTGTTGTGGGTTTGTCATATATGGCCTTTGTTATGTTGAGGTAAGTTCCTTCTGTGCCCACTTTCTGGAGAGTTTTTATCATAAATGGGTATTGGATTTTGTTGAAAGCTTTTTCTGCATCTATTGAGATGACCATATGGTTTTTATTCTTCAATTTGTTAATGTGGTGTATCACACTGATTGATTTGTATATACTGAAGAATCCTTGCATCCCTGAGATAAATTCAACTTAATCATGATGCACGATCTTTTTAATGTGTTGTTGGATTCAGTTTGCTAGTATTTTGTTGAGGATTTTTGCTTCTATGTTCATCAGTGATATTGGCCTATAATATTCTTTTTTTGTGATATCTCTGCCTGGTTTTGGTGTCAGGGTGATGGTGGCCTCATAGAATGAGCTTGAGAGAATTCCTTCCTCTGCAATTTTTTGGAAAAGTTTCAGAAGGATAGGTGTTAACCATTTCTAAATGTTTGATAGAATTCACCTGTGAAGCCATCTGGTCCTGCACTTCTTTTTGTTGCAAGTTTTTAAATCACAGTTTCAATTTCATTACTTGTGATTGGTCTGTTCATATTTCTTATTTCTTCCTGATTCAGCCTTGGGAAGTTGTATATTTCTAAGAATTTGTCCATTTCTTCTAGGTTGTCCATTTTATTGACATATGGTTGCTTGTAATAATCTCTTATGACCCTTGGTGTTTCTGTGATGTCCACTGTAACTTCTCCTTTTTCATTTCTAATTTTATTGATTTGAATCCTCTCCCTTTTTTATTTGATGAATGTAGCTAAAGATTTATCAATTTTGTTTATCATCTCAAAGAAGCAACTTTTCCTTCATTGACATTTGCTACTGTTTTCTTTGTCTCTATTTCATTTATTTGTACTCTGATCTTTATTATTTCTTTCCTTCTACTAACTTTGGGTTTTGTTTGTTCTTCTTTCTCTAGTTACTATATGTGTAAGGTTAAGTTGTTTATTTGAGATTTTTCTTGTTTCCTGAGGTAAGATTGTATTGATATAAACTTTCCTCTTAGAACTGCTTTTGCTGCATCCCATAGGTTTTGGATCATAATATTTTTGTGATCATTTTTCTCTAGGTATTTTTTTATTTCTTCTGATTTCTTCAGTGATCCACTGGTTGTTTAGTAACATATTGTTTAGTCTCCATGTGTTGTTTAAAGTTTTTTTTCTTGTAATTGATTTCTAATCTCATAGCATTTGGTTGGAAAATATGCCTGATATGATATCAACTTTTTTTAATTTACTGAGGCTTGACTTGTGACCCAAGATGTGATTTATCCTGGAGAATGTTCCATGCGCACTTGAGAAGAAAGTGTATTCTGTTGCTTTTGGATAGAATGTCCTATAAATGTCAATTAAGTTCATCTGATCTAATGTGTCATTTAATGCTTGTGTTTCCTTATTTATTTTCTGTTTAGATGATCTGTCCATTGGTGTAAGTGGGTGTTAAAGTCTCCTATTATTATTGTGTTACTTCAATTTCCCCTTTTATAGCTGTTAGCATTTGCCTTACGTATTGAGGTGCTCCTATGTTGGATGCATAGATATTTACACTTGCTATGTCTTCTTGGATTGATCCCTTGATCATTATGTAGTGTCCTTCCTTGTCTCTTCTAACAGCCTTTATTTTAAAGTCTATTTAGTCTGATATGAGTATTGCTACTCCAGCTTTCTTTTGATTTCCATTTGCATGGAATATCTTTTATCATCCCCTCACTTTCAGTCTGTATGTGTCTCTAGGTCTGAAATTGGTCTCTCGTAGACAGCATATACATTGGTCTTATTTTTGTATCCATTCAGCCAGTCTGTGTCTTTTGGTTGGAGCATTTAATTCATTTACATTTACAGTGATTATCAATACATATGTTATTGCCATTTTCTTAATTGTTTGGGGTTTTTTAAAATAGGTCTTTTTTCTTCCTTTCCTCTTTTATTCTCTTCTCTTGCGGTTTGATGACCATCTTTAGTGTTGTATTTGGGTTGCTTTTTCTTTTGTGTGTATCTGTTATAGCTTTTTGGTTTGCATTTCCCATGATATTTTGACATAGCGGTCTATATATATACGAGATTTTTCTAAGTTGCTGGTCTCTTAATTTCAAATGCAATTCGCATTTTCTATATTTATATTCTCCTTTTCTCATGGTTGCTAGTTTTGCTATCATATTTGTGTGTGGATAATTTTCTATTCTTACTTTATGTTTGCCTTTACCAGTGAGCTTTCCCATCTGTGATTTTCTTGTTTCTAGTTGTGGCCTCTCCCCCCAACACACACAAACCTAGAGAAGTTCCTTTAACATTTGTTATAAGGCTGGCTTGGTGGTGGTGAATTCTTAGCTTTTACTTATCTGTAAAGCCTTCGATTTCTCCATCAAATTTGAATGAAAGCCTTGCTAGGTAAAATATTCTTGGTTGTAGATTTTCCTCTCTCATCACTTTAAATATATTGTGCCACTCTTTTCTGGCCTGCAGAGTCTGTGCTGAAAAATCAGTTGATAGCTTATGGGGATTCCCTTGTATGTTATTTGTTACTTTTCACTTGTTGCTTTTAATATTTTTTGTTTGTATTTAATTTTTCACCAGTTTGATTAATATGTATCTCAGTGTGTTTCTCCTTGGGTTTATCCTGTATGGGACTCTTTGTGCTTCCTGGACTTTGGTGACTGTTTCCTTTCCCATGTTAGGGAAGTTTTCAGCTATAATCTCTTCAAATACTTTGTCAGGTCTTTGCCTTTCCTCGTCTTCTGTGACCCCCTATAATGCAACTCTTGTTGAGTTTAGTGTTGCCCCAGAGGTCTCTGAGACTGTCCTTATTTCTTGTCATTCTTTTTTCTTTATTCTGTTCCATGGCAGTGATTTCCACCACTCTGCCTTCCAGCTTACTATTCATTCTTCTGCCTCAGTTATTCTGCTATTGATTCCTTCTAGTGTATTTTACATTTCAGTTATTGTGTTGTTCATCTCTGTTCTTTAAATCTTTTAGCTTCTTGTTAAATATTTCTTG
This sequence comes from Hippopotamus amphibius kiboko, assembly GCF_030028045.1. Lineage (NCBI taxonomy): Eukaryota > Metazoa > Chordata > Mammalia > Artiodactyla > Hippopotamidae > Hippopotamus > Hippopotamus amphibius. The sequence continues at coordinate 74,401,861 of NC_080197.1, read as the reverse complement.
TATCTTCTTGATCTGTGCCTTCCAAGATTTTGGCTCATCTACCCAAAACCCAAAACAATTAAGAAAACAGCATCATTTACTATCATTACTCTGAATACTTTTCCAGGTAGATTGCCTATCTCCTCTTCATTTAGTTGTTCTTGTGGGTTTTTACCTTAGTCCTTAATCTGCAACATATTTCCCTATCATTTCATTTTGTCTAACTTACTGTGTTTATGATCTCCTTTCCACAGGCTGCAGGATCATAGTTCCTCTTGCTTCTGGTGGGTGAGGTTGGTCCCGCAGCTTATGTAGGCTTCCTGGTGGGATGGACTGCTGCCTGCCTTCTGGGGAATGAAACTAGGTCTTGTCCCTTTGGTGGACAGGGCCATGTCAAGGTATGTGTTTTGAGGTGGCTGTGAGCTCAAGACAACTTTAGGCAGCCTGTCTTCTGATGGGCTGGGCTGTGTTCCTATCTTCTTGGTTGTTTGGCCTGAGGATTTCTAGCACTGGAGCCTACAGGTTGTTGGGTGGAACCAGGTCTTGACACTGAAATGGGGACCTCCAGGAGAGCTAACTTCAATCAATATTCCTTGGAGCCTCTGCTACCAGTGTCCTTGCCCCCATGGTTAGCTACAGTAGACCTTTACTTCCCCAGGAGACCCTCCAAGACCCCTAGGTAGGTCTAGCCCAGGATCCTATGGAGGTACTGCCTTGTGCTGGGTCCCAGGACATGTGAGACTTTGTGTGCCCCCTCCAGGAGTGGAGTCTCTGTTTCCCCCAGCCCTGTGGAGCTCCTGCATTCAAGTCCTGTTGGCCTTCAAAACTAAACGCTCTAGGGGTTCCTCCTCCCAATGCCAGAAAGACTGTCATGGAGGGCTATTTTTATGTGGCAATGTCCTTGTGTAGCCTGTGTGAGTGTAATATTTTTTTTGGTGTGAAGGCTGTTTTTAGTGTAGATGTCTGCCACCTCTTTCTTCAGTGTATGCTGGCCATTATCCCCTTGATAGGAGGTGTAACTGATGTTGTGTGACCAGAGCCTACACTGGATATTGAGCAGGGCCTCCCCTTTGCTCTGTGGATGTCACTGCTCTGTGCTCCTTAGTTGCTGGAGTAGGGGCACTCAGATCTGTTTCTGATCTGTTTTTCTGATCTGCAGTGTGAGGTAGGTAGGATTGGAGCACTCCCAATGGGAGAGAAGTCACTGAATATTCCTCCTCTAGAGCTGTTCACCTGTAGATGTGCTCTGGTGTGTCACCTTTCACCCATTGTATGAGCTCTCAGATTATATTGTTGTTGACACTGCTCTCTGCCCCATCTTAACCATGGGTATGCTGGCAATTGGCCCTTGTGTCTCTCAGGAGTTGTTTTCACCAGGCCACCAGCATAGATTCGCTGAAGTCAGGTTTCAGGATTGCAGTAACCATGGATCTGGATCTGCTGTGGGAGCTATGGGGGTAGCTCAGATTCTGGCCTGGCCTTACCCCCATGTGTACATGCCCACGAAGTCTACAGCTGCTAAAGCTAGACCCATCTTGGCTGTGGGAGCACTCATTGTCTGTTCAGATGTTCTGTAGGTGCTGAGTTTACAAAGCCAGTCATGGAAGTGTCAATCCACAGTTGGCACAGCTGTGAAGAGAGATTGCAGCTTTTCTTTGTTGCATGGGCCCTGGGGCTCAGCTGTTGTTTCAGCCCTTACCTCTGTGTATGGGCCACCCACAGGGGTCTGCTCCCAAGGCTGATCCAGAGCATGAATCCACCCTGGTGAGGAGGAAGCATGGAGGAGGCAGTGGCCACAGGCACAAGAGAGCCCACTGCAGCAGGAATGGGGCATGAAGGAAGAGGTTGCTGCTGCTGGGGTTGCGAGAGCTCCCACCATGATGGGGTCAGAACATGGTGGAGGAGGCAGCAGCCACTAGGGTTGCATGACCATCCACCCTAGCAGGAGTCCTTCCTAGTGCCCAGGGAGGCAAGTGCTGGTGGATAGGGACAGAGGCTGCAATGGTGGCCCCACACTTCACGCATTTCTGAACAATGGTGCTTCATTTCTATGGCGATCTGGGTTTCCTCCACAAGCATTCCTGGTTGCAGATTTCCTCACTCCCATCCATTCAGTCTATCTCCTTGCAGCCAACAGCAGACTTCTCCCTGCGTCTGCTGTCCAAAGCCCATGTTCCAGCATCCAGCCCCCACCTGCACCAGTGGACACACCTCTCAGGCTGGGGCATGCAGGGCTGTGGCCTGGACCATCTGTGTAGGTCTCACTCTGTCCTGCCTGCCACAGACCAGTTGCTTCACTCTCCTCCAATACCCCCCAAAGCTTCCTTTTTTGTCCCAACTGATCTCCCCCAGTGAGGGACTTCCCCAGATACAGGAATCTCTCCTCTCCTTCAGGTACCCTCCCAGTGTCGCAGGTCCCATCCCACTTCCTCTCCTCTTCCTTTTCCTTTCTTCTTTCTTTTATCCTACCTGGTTACACAGGGATTTTTCTTGCTTTTTTAGGTTTCTGAGGTTCTCTGCTAGTGTTCAGCTGGTGCTCTGTGAGAGTTGTTCTGCTTGTAGATGTATTCTTGATGCATTTGTGAGAAGAGATGAACTCCACATCCTCCTATTCCTCTGCTATCTTGACTCCTCTCTGTTCTTATTTTAGACCAGAGAAGACAGAGCCTGGGGAGGTCCTGTCACAAGAATGACTTGTTCAAGGTTGTAGAGTTAGAGACTGAGCCTCTTCTGTCTGTTCTGTGCTCTCATGTCCCAGGCACAACATCTGGTCTTCCTCCAGGCTTGGTGTTCAGCACATATCAAGGCTCATTCTCCTTGGTGCTTCACTTCTGCTCTTCTCTCACAGAGGTGGCCTCCATTTTCCAAATTTAGTCCATTTGCAAGCGAGACATCAATCTGAGTCATAGGAGGGATCTCAGGTTGCCAGGTCTTCAGGAAAGTACTCTTACTGCACCTGTTCCTGAGCCTGGGAGGGCCCCAATTTCCTGTATCTCACCTTCTGCTTAGGGCTCTTTGGGTCAGAGGAAATGTCCCCTCTCATTATTATAGCTTTGGGGCTTGATTTTATCCAGAAAAGCGAAACAGCAAGGGTGACCAGTTTGGTTTTCATCATCTTTCATCTAGATCACATCCTTATTTCTCTCCCTCTGACCAAGATGACCTCCTCTATCCTGCCTGTAGCTGGGATGCATCTATATCCAGACCAATTCTCAGGGCCTCTGACCATCAGCCTCACCTGCCCCTGTATCCTTCTGGTCCTCATCCATCCCTCCAGCTCCTACTATTTTGATTGGAACAGAGCACTGTGTTGCCTGAGGTATAGGATATGTCTTTATTGGATGTGGTATTAGACCACTCAAAGATACACAAAGATCAAATTATCTCCTTTGAAGATACTTGCCCTCTACTTTTGGGCTGCCCATTCAACTTTGAAAGCCATAGGTGATCACCATGACCTTTCTACCTTATTGCAGCAAATGGCAAGGAGAGAGGTCCCTAGAGGCCCCCAAATAGGCAAAAACTGAGCCTCTAATTGGAAAATGGTGAAAATGGGGAGAGAAGAGAGGCTTCAAATAAGGCATATCTGAACTCTCTGCGTAGGTCTGATATATAAGTGGGAAAAAGGTATTTGAAGGTAATATTGAGATTCCATTTTCGTGTGGTTTTATTAAAAATACAAACACCTTTTTAGAGTTTGCCATGTTCCAGGAAATTTGGTAGATGCTGGGAATGTAAATCACAATAAAATAATGTTCTTATATTTGTGGGGCTTTACTTCTAGCAGAGAAGAAAAACAAGTAGACAGTTTTAAGCCCTCTGAAAAATTCTTTGGATAACCAAAGGGAAACTGCCCCTTCAGATGGGGATATTTATTTATTTGAATCAACACCACCTAAGGCAAAATGAAAATTGTGGTCAGATATATCTTTGTCTGGTCTCTTGCTGTAGAGACGCTGTCCTACATGCTAAGGACACGTAGATGTGTCCTTAGGCACACATAGCATCCTCCACACCACACCTGGACCCTACATGTGCCTTTGTTGGCTTCCATTGCCATTCATCTCCCTCCTAGCTACTATAACTCTCTTCCACCTTCTTTAAAAATTACCTTTGTCCCCTTATGCCCATTCTTATCAGAAAATCTCCCAAATGGATTTCTCTTATATCATTGATGTCATCAGGTATAAACTTACCATAAAACGCACAAATTAATATTTTATTGCCTCTACCATTGATTTGTCAGTGCATGGCTAAGTGTTCCTCCAAAGTTTGAGTTTAGACAGATGTTTTAAAAGAAAAAATGGAGAGTCTTTTCTAGTAATAATGGAAGTAGGACCTACAACTCAGAGCATTTCATCCACAGTTCTCTGGTCCTACCTGCCAAAAAGCTATGAAGATTTACATCTAAATTTGCAAGGGAAATTTACAGTTCAGCACAAATCCATAAATTCCTCTCTGATTTGTTAAATGATATCCCTGTGCCTCCACTCTTATTAACTTAGTGCAAAATAGTGTCTTATAGCATAAATACAGAAACCAATTTGATCAAGGAAAGCACATCCTCATTCTTGTCCCTTCTTCCAATAGGCTCCCTCTGCAAAGGGAGAGTGTGCGGTCATTTGCAAATGCTTCACTCTTTGAAAAAGTGTATTATAAAAAAACTATGAAGATTGATTTTAACTGGGATAATAAATTATTTTAGTGTCAGGTAAGACCACTGGAGAAGAAAAGAATAGCAGAGATTTCCAAGAGGAAAGTAAATGAAGCCTATCATCCACAGCTACGTGGTGCACTCAGGGAGGATATCTCAGACCTCTCTAGCCCATTCATATCCTGTTGCCCCAGTGATCAGACACTAACTTCCTTGGAACTTTCCATTCTCTCATCCGGTGGGTAATGCACTGACCGTACCTGAGCAGATGACTCCTGCATCCTCGACATGCCTGCAGTTGTGCCGCCCCCAGCCCTGGGAAGGGCACCCCCACACGTGGGACTCCTGTCCTTTGCATTTCACATTGTCCAGCCAGATGGGCCCTGATCCCGCCCCGAAGTAAGCAGATTCCAAGGCGTTGAGGGCATCTCCACAGCCCAGCTGCCTGCACACCACGTGAGCATCGTCCAGGTCCCAGTCATCATCACAGATGGTGCCCCAGGAGCCCTGGTAAAGGATCTCCACTCTCCCGGCGCAGCGACCACCCCCGTCCAGCAGGCGGAGCTGTTTACTGCCTGAGGAGAGAGAAATAGGACAATGGGGCATTGACAGGGGGAATAAGAAGGGTCTTCTGGTCCTGTGGGACCCCTCACCTGAGCAGTTGGGGGGACGCTCTCCTCTGAGGCTGCAGAGCCTGCTTGTTCAGACATGGAATCGTTGCACTGGGGCCCCACCTGGGTCTGGGTTTTTATATCAGTGATAAGAGTAAGTTTGAGAAATAGGAAAAAACGGGAAAAATTAAGTTGAAAATATTCTACACTAAGTCCCCTACATACGAACCTTCAAGTTGCGAACTTTCAAAGATACGAATGTGTTTTCGCGTGAACAATCACATAAGTTAGTTCACGTGTCTGGCATACATTGTGAGGTGGGTGCATCCTCTGCAAGTGGTTGTGTTTTTGTGTACTTTACTGTACAGTACTGTATAGAGTACAGTGGTGCAGTATCTTTATTTCAAGCCCAAGATGTCCAGAAACAAGCGTAAAAGCAGCAGAGGTAGCTGGTACTGCTAAGAAGTGCCAAGAACTGGAGGCCCAAAGAAAGGACGAAAAGAGACAGAGAAAGAAGAAGTAACTGAAGAACTGAAGAGATTCACGACTCAGGAAGTGGCAAGGGGATTTTCTTTTTTTAAGGAGGCACTGTTAGTTTCTGAGGCACAAGACCCAAATATAGAATGGTCCACGAATGTGGCAGCCAGCCATTCAGAGTGCAATCCAGTGCCACCGTGTCATTTATGACGAGAAAAAACAGAGCTACTACCCAGATATCACTGGATCATTTTTTCAAGAGGGTAGATAGAATTAAATCCAGCAAGGAACCATCAACGTCAGGCGTGAGTGAAATTGCAGTTTGCCCTCCATCTCCTGTTGCTGACCATGCTTCAGCTCTACCATCTCCCACCTCCTCTCCTTCCCCCAGTCAGTAACTCTTCTTGCCTGTTCACTTGATGCCAGCCCCTGTATGCCAGCTGTTATACTATACTACTTTGCTTTTCAAGATACTGTACTGTAAGATTTAAAATGTTTATTTTTTTGTGTTTGTTTTTTATGTACTATTTGTGTGAAAAGTATTATAAGCCTATTACAGTACAGTACTATACAGCTGATTGTGTTAGTTGGGTACCTAGGCTAACTTTGTTGGAACAAATTGGACTTACGAACTTGCTCTTGGAACAGAACTTATTCATATGTAGAGGACTTACTGTACTGAGTAGTGTGAGACAAAAGGTGCAACCCAGGTCTTATCAGAGTTAAACTTCTGATTTGTAGAGTTCTGCATAGCATCTGAGAAAGACATACAGGAAATGTTAGTCTCTCTACCCTGAGCAGTTAAATGAGTTCAGAGTCACAGGAATGGGCTGGTAGCTGGGTGGATTTCTTATTAACCAAACACACTTTGGTGCCATTGACCTGAGAGTTAAATAGATTAGATTAAAGGGAGTGGAGTCAGGAACTGGCTTCATCAGAAACCTTGAGTAGAAGCCATGAATCCCCTACAATTTAAAATTGTTCTTCTTGGTATAGTCATTCAGAACTGAAAAGCAAATGGGTGGAGAGACGCCATGGTTTACCAAAGCATATTTTGTTTATAATCCCAGGCTTCAAACTCCAGATCTGGATACTTAGTTTCAAAACATGTAATCTCTTTGAGTAGACTGGGTAATCTTGCAAGAAAAATGATGTCAGATGGTATTGATTGACATTGGCCAAGTTCCACTGGCAATCATAGAATCGTAGAATTTATTTGCTTTTTCTCACAAATAAATATAATCTCTCCTTGGACTTTGTGTCCAGGAATAGCTGTTATCCGAAATTTGGGGTTATTTGTTTTCTAGGGGGAAGTAGCATTTATATCTAACTCTACCACAGAGCAGAAATAGGTTATATTCCTGCTCTGAAAGCACTTGAACAAACAATTTTGACAGACTCACTGTATTATTCTCTCCTTTTATGCATAAACAGTGATGTAAAGAAAGGTTAAATAATGTCTAGCAATGTTGCACTTTAAATGGTGAATAGAGAATAAAACCCAAAATTTTTTACTTCCTTGAAGAATAGAGGAGTTCACAACAAGCCAATGGTCCTGCTAGAGATAACTAAAAAAGCAGGAAAATGTAAAAGTAAAAGAAATAAAAAATTTTAAAAGTAAAGGTATTAGACATTGTGGACACAACATGGACTAAATATGCTAAAATTCTAAAGCGTGGAGATCATGTAATATGTTTCGATGTTAGCCAAGGATATACAGCTTCTTTTTCTCTGTGGGAATTTCCCAATTTGGTGCAGGGTTAATGGCTCAGGCAAGCAGAGGACCCCTGCTGGGACAGAGAAGCCAGCATAATTTGGGGGTTACCTGGTGCTGGTGTGATAGCATTGGAGACTTGAGGGTCTCTCTCACAGAGCAGGTTTTGTCCTCAAACATTTGCCTAGTATACAAGCTGTGAAGGGCAGGAGGCCAAAGAACTATGTCAAAAATCTTGGAAAGCAGAGTGGCTATTCCCTCATTCTCTTGGGTGGTGAGCCACCAAAACATCCAATTGATTTCATCCAATTGAAACCTCTAAAAGCCCATGCCATAGGAAGAGAGAAAAATCAGGGGCAGACTGAGTGCTACCAAAACTGTAAACCAGACTTGTTACAGCTCAGTTCTAGGTTGTATTTAGATATTTGGGTGATATGCACTCTTTCCCCTATCTGCCTAGCAGAACAAAAGGTAAATCCTTTCAGGTGTTAGAAAATGTATCTGGAGTATCCTTTTTTCATATATAATTTATAGCATTCAATAAAAAATTACATGGCACTTGAAGAGCTTGGATGACATGACAAATGAACAAAGTGAAAATAAGAAGATAAAAGAAGGCGGAAACACACATTATAGAGATGCTGGAGTTGGCAGATAAGGATTTTAACTATGATCACTGTATTTAGGAAAAAAGAGAAAGGTGAGAATAGAAAAGATGAAAAGGGAAAAGAAAAAATTTAGCAAACAATCATAAGTAGACAAAAAAAATCAAAGAAACAGTTGCCAACCTAAAATAAAATATCTGGAAGTAATAAGTGAATGAATAAGTTAAAAAGAATTTCAGATAGAACTCAGCAATTAGTGACTTAGAGGAGTCCTAGAGATGAGAGGAGAGAAGAGAAGAAAGAGAAAGAGGATGGGGGGGAGGAGAAGGGGGGAGAGGGAGGGGGAGGAGGAGGGAGAGAAGAGATATAGAGACAGAGTGACAGAACTGTAGAAGTCATATTTGAAGACAATGATTGAGAATTAAAAAAATATATAAATGGAAGGGTATGAAAACCCCCACGCCTAGTAAAGCTGCTGAAAATCAGAGGAAAAAAAGAAAAATTTGGAAAAATAACAGATTTGTTTAATACAAAAGAACACAAAGAAGGAGAGAAAAAGGAACATAAAGCAGGTGGGTCAATTAAAAGCAAATGGTAGATACTAACCCAACAATATCAGTAATTGTATTTACAGTAAATGGATTGGATACTTCAAATTAAAGGCAATCTAGATTTAAAAAAACCAAATTCACATACATACCTTACGATAGCAAAGAAAGGTTGAAAGTAAAATGATGGAAAGAATGCATATACTATATGAATACTAACTGTAAGAAAACTGGAGTAGCTATATTAATATTGCAGAAAGATATTAAGGCAAGATACACTAATTGAATTAAAGAAGGAATTTTCATGATTATAATGGGATAAACCCTTAATGAAGATATTATAGATAAAAAAAAAGCACCAAAAAAAAAAGATATTATAGATATCAAAATCCAAGAAAGATGTCAGAACATAGCTTTGAAATATGTTCAAAACTTGATAGAATGAAAGGAAGAAATAGAAAAAATCACAATCAAAATGGGGAACTTTAACATATCTTTTTCAATAGCATACAGACCAAGCATACAAAAAAGAAGGAAGAATACAGTAGCTGTAAAACAATGCAATCAACACATTTAGCTAAGTAACATATATAGAGCAATGCATCTGACTATGAAAGAGTTCACATTATTGTAAATGCACTAAGAACATTTATCAAAAATGACCACATGATAGGACAAAAACTTTCAGATAATTAATTGAATTCATACAGAGTATTTACTCTGACCACAGTGAAGTTAAATTAATAATTAACAGGAAAATAGAGTTAGCAATCCCTATTTGGGGAAATTAAGCAACATCCTTCCAAAAAAATACCTGGGTCTGGGAGTAAACTTAAAAATTAGAAAATATTGTGAAATAATGATAGTAAAGATTTGATGTGACTAAATTCTTCTAATGAAACTAAAGTAGTGCCTAAAGGAAATTTATACCTTAGATTTAGAAAAGAGGAAAGAGTAAAAATGAAAAAAATGTAAGCTTCCATTTAAGAAACTAGGAGATGAGAAAATAAAACCTAAAAGATGTAGGACGTTGGGGTTAGTAAAGGAAAGAATAAAAAGTAATAAAAAAACAGGTAGGCATAAGATAGAGAAAATAGAGGAAAATCTTTCAAATGTGGCTCATTGAAAATTGATAAACACCGAGCAATGCTAATCAAGAGCAGAGAGAAAATGAAGTTAACAATACCAGGAATGAAAAGAGACCACTATAAATCAAACAGAGTTTTGGTCATAGTTTTTGGCGGTTTTTTGTCTGTCTGTTTGTTTGTTTGTTTGTTTTGGCCATGCTTCATGGCTTGCAGGATCTTAGTTCCCAGATCAGGGATGGAACCCAGGCCCATGGCAGCTAAAGCTCTGAGACTTAACCCCGGGACCATTAATACAATTTGGGACCATTAATACAATTTACACATTTAATGTGGATAGACACACAGAAGAGTTTCAATCTTTCCACAAACTTGCCAACACTTATCTTAAAAAAAAGAAACAAAAAAACATAGCCATTCTGACAGGTGTGAGATAATATCTCCTTGTGGTTTTGATTTACATTTCCCTGATGATTAACGATGTCAAGCATTTGTTCATATACATTTTGGCCATTTGTATGTCTTTGTTGGAAAAATGTCTATTCAAGTCCTGGGCCAATTTTTTAATTGGGTTATTAGGTTTTTGGTTTCTTTTGGGTTTTGTGGGTCTTTTTGTTTTGTTTTGTTTGTTTTGCTCTTGAGTTGTAGGAGTTCCTTATATATTTTGGAAATTAACCCCTTACATGATTTGCTGTGGGTTGCCTTTTTACTCTGTTGATGTTTCCTTTGCTGTGCAGAAGCTTCTTAGTTTGATATATTCCCATTTGTCTATTTTTGCTTTATTGCATGTTCTTTTGGTATCATATACATGAGATCATGAAACAATGTATTTTTATTTTGTGATGCAACTAAAGTATCACATATCTAAAATGTAATTCCTATCTGGTGATGATTTTATACCATAACACACAGTAAAATAAATTCAGATACAATAAGATTTTAAATATTCTTTAGTGAAACTGTAAAATTATTTGCAGAAAATAAAACTTGATTAAATGTTATTTTGAGATGAAGAATGGCATTGAAAATATTGCATTAAAGGTAGAAATAAAAAAAGTAAAACATTATAGATTTGATCACATAACCCCCCATACACATATACAACCCTAAAAACATAGGCAAAAAATGGGGGCAATGCTTACAAAAATGTGTAAGAAAAACAGTAAGAGATGTTCCTTTATAGAGTTCCTATAAATAAATAAGAAAATTAAAAACATTCTAGAGAAAATATAAAAATGGTTATGAAAAATATCTTGAGTGCAATGTAATAAAGAAGATAATATTTTTGTATATGGGGTCTATGTGGGTAAAAAACATGATATCATGCATTTATGGCAAGGTTATGAAGAAAATAATACTTTTAAAATTCAGTTAATGTTGCTGAGAATAAAAGCTATTGAAAACTTCTGATGGACAATTAGGCAATAGAGAGAGAAGCCTTTAGAATGGTTATCTTGAGAAAATAATAATGGCTTTTCTATTAGGTTAATGTACATGTTCATAAGTACTTTGAGCACTGTAATTGAAAATATTAATATATAACAAATAGGATTAGATAACTAAATTATGATTCAATAATATAGTATGGCTGAAATACTGGCAACCATACAAATGACATAGGAGATATTTTAACAGGACAAAAAGAAATTTTAAATATATTGTTAATTTTGAAAGTGGATATAAAATGGAGTACAGGATCTTTATGACCCAATTGTGTGTGTGTGTGTGTGTGTGTGTGTGTGTGTGTGTGTGTGTGTGTGTGTAGAGACTGAGATTTAAGCCAGAAATTGTGTTCAGAAAGAATCTAAAGGGAGCTGGCAGATCCTGACTTGTACCGTAGAGACTGTAACATGTGCCAGGCTCTTAACGCTCTTTGGAACCATGATACCAGGGTTGAAACTGAAGAGTAGGTGGAGGCAAACTCATGTAAATTGAGGGCCTTTAGTATGTGAATATGTGCTTTAATAATATGATCCTAGAGAAAGTTATCTCTGAGGAACCATTTGAGTGAGGTGTGCTCTCTTCCTAGCCTAATGAGAAATTCATTTACTGCTCTCGTAGCTGGAGAGGCCAAAATGGAATGAGAGGGCCAATTTTGTATTTCATTCTGAGAGTCCACCTCTATCCCTGAGAGATGCAAAGTCTGAAAAATGACAACCATCCTTACAACATGGCCCAAACCCAAGGAACTGGAAGTTTAAAGAAATATAACAAGGAAATGAGGAGCAGAACTTCTTGCTCCTTTTGGGAGGAGTAGAAAATCCCAAAGAAGAGACACAGAGACTTCTGACTGGAGAAGCTTGAAATAAGGCAGGAACACAGGATAAGGAAGAGATGGAGAGGTGAGGAGTTTTGTTAAAGCATCCAGGACCAAGGCCCACACCTAGAGGAGCTGGTTTTCCAGACAAGTGACTAGATCGTTCTAATTTCAGGAGCTCAAAGCTGATATCTTGGACTCCCCTTAGTTAGGGTCTAAGTGGAAACCAAGTTTCATACGGAGTCTGAGGGAATTAGAAGGTAGAAAATTCACCATAAGGACATTCAGAAGCACAAGGTTCTTCCTAAATAGTTGATCCTTTAAGACATCACAGAACAAGCTTGAATTCTCCACTGAGGCAGGGGAAAATCGATGGAGAGAGGCACATCCTGACATCTGTAAGACTAAACCCCTCTTCTGCCTTCAATCCTAATATCAGTCCATCTATGGCACCTACATTTGGCATTAGTTTTTTCTGTTGCACAGTGGGGTTGGGGGATCATTGATCCAAGAGGTAGCAAGGGAAACCACTACAGGCAGGAAGATAGCAGTTCTGCCAAGAACCGTATGCTGGAGAAAGGCTACAGAGAAGCAGAGAAACGTCTGAGCTGTGGGTTTGTGGGGAAGAAAAAGAAACTCAAAGTCGGGCTTAGCCTGCAGGTGCAGGGTTATCTGGGGTTGTAATTGTAGTTTCTATTGGGAGGGCTTTCCCCCTAGAAAGGAAGGTTTCCACGTCTGCCCCCATCATATATACATACACACATATCAACACCATTGCCACTGCCACCACCAAATCCAGCAGTCTGGCTTAGGGAGTGTGAGTCCTGTGCACTCCTATCTAAAAAACTGACTTCCACTGGGCAGACTTATTTCTGTTCACACATTAAGCCTTTACATACTCTTCAAACTCACCTTCACCCATTCACCTCTCTCTCACATGCACAGACACACACACATGCACACACACGTGTAAGCATATGTTCAAAGCATACACACACATGTGCACATGCACACACACATGTCCATAGGCTAAAAGACCAGAAATACTGAACAGGTGGCGGGGAGATGTAATATAAAGTACAGGAAGGACAGATCAGAGACCCAGCCTAAGGCAGTCCCTCAGCCATAATCCATTACAGGAAAACTGGGAAGTGATCATTTTATAAGCTATCAGGTGTTGTTGTGGAGGGCTTAAACACAGATTCAGGGCAATCTGAGAATAAAATGTATACCTCTGCAATATCTTACTGCTTAACTTGGAATACAGAGCCCCACGGGAGAAAAAAAAATCAACATTCACTGCCTCTAAGGATCACTTTTGGTGAAAACCAAACGGTCAATAAATAAAAAGATGTTGTCTTTACAACAGCAGGGATCATTCCCCCAGAATCTAATGGCTATTCCAGTATCTCCTCTGATTTTAAGAACACTTACCTTGAGCACTCGATAGAACACCGAAGAGGAGAAAAACAAGTCCTTGGAGAAAGCAGTGTCCGTTCATGGTCCTGGTGACCCTCTTGTCCTTGGATAACAGCCTCAGTTTCCTCAAACCATACAAGGAATCTTCCAGACCCTTAATGGGTGCTCTTACCGCAGGAAGGGTATTATACAGCCCCATCCCCTGACATTGCTATCTTCCGAGCCAATAGAAACCCTGTTTAACATCTTCCCTGCCATCAGATACTATATAAAAGGAAACTTTCTGAAGTTCAAACACCAATTAGATGCTGAATCTTAAATAGCTCCTTATATGAGATACAAGGTTTTCTGACGTCAGGTGTTATTCTGTTCGTAAAGCTGATACAATAAAGCTATATTAAAAAAATATATATGGCTTTCTTTTCTCCACCCCAGGGGTCCGGTTCAATGGCTGGTTCAGCTCAGCTGGTGGGATCGCCCAGATGCACTGTTTCTTGGTCAGTTCTGCCACCCCACGGGCCCTAGAAAAGATGAGTTTTGTTTAAGTGGTCCTAGGTCTGCAACATCAAGTGCCCAACATGTTGTGGCTGCAAAGAAACAAAGATGTATCTAACAGTGAGACCAAAACATCATGTGAGTACAAAAATGGGATAAGAAAGATGGAAAATTCTTAAGAAATGAAAAAAAGAGGTGAGATGAACATCAAGGGGACAAGATTATTGGCTTCATAGGGTGGGCCTTCCTCTCCTTCCATTTCTCCTTGGTGAGTGAAAGCCTCATACAGATCCAGGGCTGCAGCTGCTCCTCAACAGGACTGAAGTCTGTTTTCCTTTCCTTCCCTTACATAACGGAGAACTTTTTGCCTCCAAGATTACTGTGGCCAATACAGACACTTCACCAAGGAATAAATTATCATTCCCTGGGACATGCTGGGACTTCAGATTACAAATTAATTACAAGATTAATCCCCATTTTAGAATGTGGCAAACTGCATTTGATAATCCAAGCTTCAGTGGTTACAAAGTGTGGTCCCTCCTGCCCCTGGGTCCTCTGTTTCAACATTATTGTCCCTATGCATCCCCTTCTTCCATTCATTTTCTTATTAACCAGTTAGTCTACTTTCACATTCTTTTCAGGCCTCTTTGAATAAATGTAAGATGGCTGTCATTGTGATACTTGGAAATGGAATCAGTTTTATACAACCTGCTTATCTCACCCTTGCTATCAACAAAACAAGTCCTCGTTGTTTTTTTACTTTAAAAAATTACTTTTATTGAGAAATAAATGACATATAACATTGTATAAATTTAAGGTGTACAACGCGTTGATTTGATAATTTACGTGTTGAATATGATTACCACCACAGTGTTAGCCAACACCTTTATGATGTCACAGATTTATCATTTATTTTTTGTGGTGGAAACAATAAAGACCTAGTCTTTTAGCAACCTTGAAGTTTATAATATGGTATTATTGTCTGTGATCACCAAGCTGTGCATTACATCTCCAGGACTTATTTATCCTCTGTTGCAAATTTGTACTCTTCAACAACATCTACCCAAATCCCCCAACCCTCAGCCCCTGGTAACCACCACTCTACTGTCTGTTTTTATGAGTTCAGGTGTTCTGTTTTGTGTTGCTTTTTGACTCCACACATAAGTGATATACAGCATTTGTCTTTCTTTCTGGCTTATTTCACTTAGCATAACGCCAACTTAACATAATATAGTTCTACCTGTTGATTTTTGCTTTTGTTGTCTGTGCTTTTGGTGTCATATCCAAAAAATATTTTTCACTGCCAAGACCAATGCCATGGAGCTTCTTCCTTATGTTTTCTTCTAGGAGTTTCACAGTATTAGATCTTATGTTAAAGTTTTTAACACATTATGAGTTAATTTTGGTAAGTGATGTAAGATGGGGTCTAAATTAATTTTTCTGTATGTGGTTATCCAGTATTCCCAGCACCACTGGTGGAAGATACTATTGAGTGTTCTTGACTCCCTTGTCAAATATTAGTTGTCTGTGGCATGAAGGCTTATTTCTGGGCTCTCTATTCTGGTCCATTGGTCTATGTGTCTGTTTTTATGCCAGTACCATACTGTTTTAATTACAATAGCTTTGTAGTATAGTTTGAAATCAGCAAGTGTCATGCATCTAGCTTTGTTCTTCTTCCTCAAAATCCCCTTGTCTATATGTTGTCTTTCGTGGTTGTATATGAATTTTAGAATTGTTTTTTCTATTTCTGTTAAAAATGTCATTGGGATTTTGAGGGATTGTGTTGAATCTACAGATGGCCTTGGATATTATGAACATTTTAACAACATTAATTCTTCTAATCCATGAACATGGGTTATCTTTCCATTTGTTTGTGTCATCTTCAATTTCTTTCATAAAAATCGTAATTTTCATTGTACAGATCTTTCACTTCTTTGGTAAATTTATTACTAAGTATTTGATTGTTTTTGATATTATTGTGAATGGGATAGTTTTCTTTATTTCTTTTTCAGATATTTCATTGTTAGTGTTTAGAAACACAACTGATTCTATATTTTGATTTTACATCCTGCACTTTACTGGGTTTTTTTTTAAGCTCTTTATTGGAATATAATTGCTTTACACTCTTGTACCAGCTTTTGAGGTACACCAAAGTGAATCACCTGTATTTATACATATATCCCCATATCCCCTCCCTCCCATGACTCCCTCCCACCCGTTAAAGCATCACCCATCATCAAGTTGATCTCCCTTTGTTATACAGCAACTTACCACTAGCTATTTTACATTTGGTAGTGTATCTATGTCTATGCTACTCTCTCACTTCATCCCAGCTTCCCCTTCACCCCCCATCCCCCCACCACAGCCCATGTCCTCAAGTCCATTCTCTACATCTGCATCTCTACTCTTGCCCTGTCACTGGGTTCATCAGTACCATTTCTTCAGATTCCATATATATGAGTTAGCATATGGTATTTGTTTTTCTCTTTCTTGCTTACTTTGCTCTGTATGACAGTCTCTGGGTCTATCCACCTCATTACATATAGTTCAATTTCGTTCCTTTTTATGGCTGAGTAATATTCCATTGCATATATGTGCCACATCTTCTTTATCCATTTATCTGTTGATGGGCATTTAGGGTGCTTCCATGTCCTGGCTATTGTAAATAGTGCTGCAATAAACATTATGGTACATGTTTCTTTTTGGATTATGGTTTTCTCTGGGTATATGCCCAGGAGTGGGATTACTGGGTCATATGGTAGTTCCATTTTTAGTTTTTTAAGGAACCTCCAAACTGTTTTCCATAGTGGCTGTACCAGCTTACATTCCCACCAACAGTGCAGGAGGGTTTCCTTTTTTTCACACCCTCTCCAACATTTACTGTTTCTAGATTTTTTGATGATGGCTATTCTGACCAGTAGGAGAGCAAGTCATCTTCAGTTGCATGTAAAAACTCCACCCTTTCTACTTCCGCGTTTTTATATTTTTGATGTCACAATTTACCTCTTTTTATATTGTGTGTTCCTTTAAAAATTACAGTGGCTATAGTCATTTCCTTTAACTTTTATATCATAGTTAAGTGGTTAATATACCATCCTATTAGAGAAAGAGTTTTCTGACTGTATATTTACCTTTACCAGTGTACTGTATACTATGTGTTTTTATGTCACTAATTGGTGTCTTTTCATCTCACCTTGAAGAACTCCTTTCAGCATTTTTTTCAAGGCAGGTCTAATGGTGATGAAATCTCTTAGCTTTGTCTGGGAAAGACTTTATTTCTCCTTCATATGTGATGGAAACTGGATAGAGTATTCTTGACTGGCAATTTTTTTCTTTCAACTCTTTGAATATGTCATTCTGCTCTCTCCTGGCCTGTAGGTTTTTGTTTTATTTTTCCCAATAAATTTACTTATTTAGTTATTTATTTATTTATTGACTGCATTGGGTTTTCTTTGCTGAGAGGGCTTTCTCTAGTTGTGGAGAGCAGGCACTACTCTTCATTGTGGTGCTCGGGCTTCTCATTGTGGTGGCATCTCTTGTTGCAGGGCACGGGCTCTAGGCACGCAGGCTTCAGTAGTTGTGGCACACTGGCTTAGATGCTCCATGGCATGTGGGATCTTTCCAGACCAGGGATTGAACCTGTGTCCCCTGTATTGGCAAGTGGATTCTCAACCACTGCGCCACCAGGGAAGTCCCGCCTGTAGGATTTTTGTTGAGAAATGTGCTGGTAGCCTAATGGTAGTTTCTTACAGAATATAATTGTTTTCTTTTCCCCTCTGGCTGCTTTCAGTACTCTCTCTTTATCTTTGATTTTGACAGTTTCAGTATAACATGTCTTGGATCAGTTCTTTTTGCATTGGGATAATAAGATGATCTACTAGCTCTGTGAACAAGGGAAGACTTTCACAAGGTTTGGGAAGTTCTCAGCTATTATTTCTTTAAAGAAACTTTCTGCTCCCTTTCTCCCTTTCATCTCCTTCTGGAATCCTGATTATTTTAATGTTTGTTCTTTTGATGGACCCCTACAGACCACATAGACTTTCTTTGTTCTTTTTCATTCTTAATTCTTTGTTCTTTTCTGACTGGATGTTTCAAAATTCCTGACCTCTAGATCACTCATTCTGTCCTCCATTTGCAGAGTACTGCTGCACATGCTCTTTACTGCAACTTTCATTTCATTTATTGGATCCTTCAGTTCCAGAATTTCTGTTTTGTCCTTTTTTATGATTTCAATCTCTTTGATGAATATCTAATTTTGTTCCTGTGTTGTTTTCCTGCTTTCATTGAATTGTCTTTCATCAAAAGGTAATTTAGATTTGACTAGTATTATATAGGACAAATTCTTGGAACTGACTACTGACAGAAGCATGGAGGTTAGTTTTCAAGATACAGCACCTCAATTTCAGATAAAAAACATTTTTTAAATGAATATTCTAAATTTTCTCAAGTTGCTTTAACATTTCATCTAAAAAGGCTGTCAACATACATCTAGCAGACTAGTGTCCCTACTGTAAGTGCTACTAAAACTAAATATGCAAACCTCCTTGGGAATGGCATTATCATCAAGCCAACTTAGGGAAGTTGGCAAGCAAGAATCAAATATGGTTGACATATTAACAACATTAAATATATTTAGCACATACATTATGTAGTATTCTTTCAAAATTTAAATATAGTCAATATGTGGAATTACTATTTCACACAAGTTTTTGTGTAGTTATAGTTGTCAAGTGACAAAATTTATGAATATAATAATAGTTCTTTTAATCAGCAATATGCAGACTGTGAAATGTGGCTATATATTTGATAATTATTTTTCACAATAATTATCCTATTTTATTATTGTGTTCTCTCTGTTCAATACATGAAGCAGGTAGACTGTGAATTTATTTGAGATATAGTGAATATTTGATGTTTAAGGAGACAAACAATGTGAAATAAATGTTATAGATTTTCAGTGTTTATCCATTTATCAGATTCTGATCCAGTCTACTTGACTGGGAGAACATCTAATGTCAATCCAGGTGAGAAGGAGGAGGGATGGGGATGTAGGAGATGCTGTTCATGGTCGTCCCCATCACCATCTTTGCTTCTTCTGCTACAGGTTCCTCTGACACTGCACTTGGCCTGCTAGCAATGCTGCCCTGAGTTAACATGGCCTTTTAGAAGGGTCATATTCTAGATATTTATTAATTGCTATGCTAATATAAACTAACATATAAACCAATACATAACCAAACATTTAAAAATATGTCCCATTGTAATTTCTGAATAAATAATACTCTAAATACCATAAAATTGTTCACCAAGTAGGGTAACACATAGCATCAATTTTTTATCAGATCATTTTTTAAAATTTCCAAATAGTTTTCTGATTGTTAGAAATTGTTTGTATGATTTTTCATCTGATGAAGCTATCACTAGCTATATAATGCCCTAAGATCTTAGATCTGGCTTGATGTAGGGAACAGCATCAAATTTTTCTGACATCCACTTTATATCAATGATCCTTGGATAACTTGAAGTTTGAATAATTTGAAAATTTCCTAGCATCAGTGAGACTTTTCATGGTTTCAAATCCTCAATTTCTGTCTATTGTAGTAACAATTACACTTAAACATTTTCTGTCCTTAAAATATTATCTAATTCAATATATTTATTATCTACAAGGATGTGGTGATCATTTTTTTAATGTCATGTATAATTTGACCCAACCTAATATTTTAATTGGATGAGAGGCAGCATGGCTGAGGATGTGAGATCAGTTGCTGGGCTGCCTAGGTTTGTCTGTCCACAGAAGTGTGCCCAGTTCTGTCACATAAGTTTTAAGTAATCTCCATGCTTCAATATTCTTATCTGTACGATTGGGATTATGATAGCAATTATGGTATTCAAATAAACGAAAGCACTTAGAATGGTTCCTAACACAGAAGTAAGCATTATATCAATCTTTATTAGTAAAGCTAATGTTGTTAATGTCCACAATAGCTGAGAGTTCAGAGGATTTTAAAGCAATTGAACTATTAATGAAGGTGAAATTCAACAGGCCTCCCTGGATCTCCCTGCCCCCTTCAAACCACCTGGAGGGTCTGTCTATCTCTTATGGCCTCCCTCTTTTCAGGGGAGAGGGAAAGACCACCATTTTGGTGAGTCTACAGTGCTTAGTCCTCGTGTTCCCCTTTGCATCCCAACTCACCTAGTTTCCACGTGATACAAGGCTTTCTTCAGAAGCCTTTCTTAGAGAGGTTGGAATTCCTATAAATGATCACTCGAGAACAACTTCTAGGATTTGTTTGCCTGAGATGGATAGGCAGAGTCCCAGGGAAGCAGATGTTCACTACGTAATTACCCCTGAAGTTTCTAGCATTTTCAATAGGCACATAACCTCTCCTGCCAGGGATTAAGGAGGACAGATGGAGTCATGTGTTGTGTGTAGCGATTGCCTGATGGGCTAGAAGTCAGGAAGGCATCAGGAAGGCTCCATGGTGGTGCTCACTCAGGAGTTCTGGGGCTTGGAAAGTATGTGGGGGAGCCCCTTTTCTGCTCTCTGAGATTCACTGGGGAGCCTAGAGTGATGCCGGGAGTTTGAGCCTTGGGGAATGACCTACAATGGAAACACCCATTAGAACAGACACTAGCTGGTAAGTATGGGACAAAGTTCTAGCAGATCCCTGCTGTGTCAGAGATTAACCCTTTAATTCGTGTGCTATGAGGAGGTCTGGGGGATTAAGAGAATGTGCCAGAGTGGTCAGAGTCTTGGGATGGAGGGAATGAAAATTTACCAATTTTAATAACCCTTATAGCTGTTATGGGTACATTCCAGCTGAGTGTCAGCTGTCCTCCTATGCATATCAACAATTTCAGCCACAAAGACCCTTGCTTAATATCAGTCCTCCAGAGGTGTCCTCCAGGTGTTTCCCTGTACAGGAAACCACAGTCAGACAAGTCACAGTATTGCCCTTTTCCAGTATGACTTTCCTGTTCCGCATCTGAAGGAAAGTCTTCCCTTCTCTGCACTGAATCAGTTGTGACCACATTTCAGCCTGAAGAATCAACTTCAGCCACCAGTCTCCCCAAATGGCCTGGTTACAACTATCTTCTTGGAGCTTGACAAAGCTTGCTCTGGTCCTAAGACAAAATTTCTTTAATAAATGTAGCGCTATTTTTCTTCATGATTTTGTTTTGGTAAGCTATTTTTTTAAGGAATTTGTCCATTTCATCTAAACTTTTAAATTTATTAGCATAGAATTTTTCATAACATATTTTCATTATCATTATAGGGTCTGTTGAATCTCAATGATAGCTTCACTTTCATTCCTGATATTGGTAACTAAACACTTTTCAAAATTATTTTTCCTATGATTTTGTCAATTCTTTTAATTTTTGAAAACCCAAATTTCACTTTTATTAATTTCTTCTATTATTGTTTTCTAGACATTTACATTCATTTTTATTATTTTTTCTGTCTACTTGTTTTGGTTTCAGTTTGCTCTTTTTTCCCCCTAGCTTCTTAAGGTTAATCATTGACATTGTAATCTTTTCTTATTTTCTAGTATAGGCATTTAAAACTGGGCAATTTCACCTAAGCAATGCTTCAGCTACATCTCACAATTTTTAATATATTTTCTTTTCATTATCATTTAATTCAAAATATTTCCTAAAATTTCTTGTGATATATTCTCTACTTTTGGATAATTTTTTAAAATATCTTAAAATTTCCTGCTATTTGTGGAGTTTCTAAGTATGTAATTTATTTATTTATTTTTTATTGGTCAAAAATGCAAGAAATAACAGGTGTTGGTGAGGATGTAGAGAAAAGAGAACTCTCCTACTCTGTTAGTGGGAATGTAAATTGCTGCAGCCACTTTGGAAAACGAAATGGAGATTTGTCAAAAAATTAAGAATAAGACTACCATATAAACCAGCTAAATATCTAATACTTATTGACTTCCAATTTAATTATTTTGTGATCCAGAGAACATACTCTATAGGATTTCATTTTTGGAAATTCATTGAGACATTTTTATGGCTCAGTATATGTTTTACTTGGTGAATATACAGTTTGCACTGGAAAGAATGCCTGCTCTGCTTTTATTGGATGTAGTTTTCTAGAAAAGGCAATTAGGTCAAGGTGGTTAGTGTTGTGGATATTCTATACACCTGTCTATTAAGGTCAGAAAGTACACTCTGTATGATTTCAATTTTTTTTTAATTTGAGGTTTGTTTTTGACTCAGTATATGGTCTATCTTGGTGAATGTTCCATGGCACTTGAAAAGAATGTGTATTCTGCAGTTTAGTGGAGAATTCTATAAATGTCAATTAAATCCTTTAAATGGTTGGTAGTGTTTTTCAGTTCTTCTATATCCTTGCTGATTTTCTGTCTGGTGGTTCTATCAATTGCTGAAAGAGGGTTGTTGAAGTCCTCAACTCTAATTATTGTGGATTTGTCTTTCTCTTTTCAGTTGTGTCAGTTTTTTCTTCAAGTATTTTGTCTGGCACATACATGTTTATGATCAGTATTGTCTTCTTGGTTGTTTATCCCTTTGGTCATTGCATAATGTCCCTGGTAATTTTTTGTTTGTTTGTTTGTTTGTTTTTTTGCTTCCACTTTCTTTTGATTACTATCCCTATAGTATATCTCCATTATTTAGCTTTCAACCTACTTATGACAAGTTTGAAGCCACTTTCTTGTGAACAGTGCATACAGTTTAATTATTTAAAAAAACTACTTCATCAGTGTATATCTTTTAATCAACATATTTAGGCCATTTATGGTCAATTTAATTATTGAAATGTTAGGGCTTACATATCATTTAATTATTTTCTGGCCTTTCATTATTTATTTTCTGTCAATTCCTTCTGCTTTGTTTCTCTTCTTCTCTCTTCACTGCCTTCTTGTGAGTTACTTGAACATCTTTAAAGAAATTTTACTGACTTATCTACAGTGTTTTTGCGTGTATTTTAGTGGTTGTTCTGGGTATATTATATAGAAAATATCACGTTATACTAATGTTGACATGTTGACATTTTACCATTTTGAGTGAAATGTGGAAAACTTACTTCTTTAGGTCGCTTTACACCCCCTTCCTTTATTGTATAGTTGTCTTAAATATTTTCTCTACATATACTAAAGTCACATCATATAATGCTATAATTTTGCTTCAACTGTCAATTTTAAAAACTTATATTTACAAAATGTGTTAACCCATTTCATTTTTCTTTCTTCATTGGTGATGTTCTAAATGTCTTTAGTTATAATTTCCTTTTGCTTGAATAATTTCATTTAGCTCTTCTTTTAGGGCATGCATGCTAACCACAAATTCTTTTTCTTCATCTGAGAATGTCTTTAATTCATCTTCATCCCAGAAGGATATTTTTCTTAGATACAGATTTCTGAGGTCACAATTATTTCCTTTTAACCCTTGAAAAATGTGCCACTTCCTCTGGTTTCCACAGTTTTCAATGAGAAATCAATTGTCATTCAAATTGCTGTTCCTTAACAGGCAATGTACCATTTTTCTCTAATTCATTTAAAATTTTTGCTTTGTTTTTCATTTGCAGAAGTTTGGTTATAATATGACTTTGTGTGGGTTTATTTGGATTGATCCCATTGGGGATTTACTTAGCTTCTTGAATCTGTAGGTTTATGTCTTATGCCAAATTTTGGAAAACTTAAGCCATTATTCCTTGCAATATTTTTTCAGTCCCATACTCTCTTCCTCTCCTTCTGGGACTGCAGTAACATGAATGTTTGATCTTTTATTATCTTCCCACATGTCTCAGAGGCTTTATTGGTTTATTTGTTTATTTATAATCTAAAAAAAAGACTGTCGAAAAGCTTGCATAATTTCTATTGATGTATCTTTAAGTTCACTGTTTGTTTCCTCTGCCATCTTTGTTTTTGTATTAAACCCCTCTAGTCAGGTTTCTGTTTTGGTTATTGTATTTTGGAAGCCCTGGTGCACTGCCAAGTTCCCCTCCTTCTGGACTAAAGCACTCCTTCTCTCAGTGTTGAGAGTGGTGACAACTACTTCTTTCATCTGAATTCCTCTCTAGGAATTGCCATCTTCCACAGAGTTTTCTCATCTAAGTTCTCACCCCTTCCCTGTGGATAGCCCATAACTAATAACTGTCAAAATATGAGTGTATAGGTCCAGTTCTTTTGCCTCATCAGGACAATGCTGAAGGGTCATCATAGCTCCTGAGCTCCCCATGGACACCAACCAGCCACATGATGGCAAGGTGACTACATTAAACCCCTTTCACTGTGCAAAGGACAGTGAGTCATCTTCACTGCAGTCAGCACATATTTAGGTATATAGTTGTCCTTCTTTACTGCAGGATTTCAGCCAGCATCACTATTTGGGTTTCTAGAAAGTGGGATCCTGCACTATGTTGCTTCAGACCAAGGGCTCCACGTTATGGCAAAGGAAATTTGTCAGGGGTTACATGACTCTGGGATCCAAGGGTCTTATCACATACCCAGAAGCTGCTACACTGTCAGAAAGATGGAAGTGCCTGTTGGAGGTGTAGCTGAAAGTCAGCTTTGACATGATACCCTGCAAGGATGGAGTATACCTTCCATAGCAAAATATATATACACTAAATCAATTATCACTTATATTTGTGCTAAAAGGAGGCTGAATTTATATACTCATGTAGTGAAGTTGGGTATATCCATGGTATACTCAACCAGTAAGAATACACACAGATCCGAGAATCCATGGAAATAGGACAGTCTATGCTTACCTTTATTCCCAGTGGTCCACTTGAGGCATTTAGGCTCCCCATATTCAAAGTTTAGGCTTTGTGGATTTAGAAGCTCTGGTACCCAGAAGGAAAAGTGATTTCACCAAGGGACACAATGTATCACATTGAACTTTTAGCCATGACTGTTTCTCAGTCACTTTAGGATCTTCATGCCAAATTATCTACAAGCAAGAAAATAATAATCTTCTTTCAAGGCTAAATGACCCTTATCATCAGGAGGAGAATTGCTGCATGACAGGTGTAGGCAAAAACCTATTTGGCACCCAGGTCACCTATTTGGTATCTCTTGGCACTCCCTTGCCCCATTTGGATAATAAATGCATGAGTGCAGCGGCCACAGCCTGAGGTGTGTATATAATGGCCAGGGTTTCAGACCTCTCAGGGTGGCGGTATGGATCACCCCACTCGGTAAGCTGCCTAGACCAGCAGAGGTGTTAATAAATGGTGAGGGAAATCTAGAATGTGGTGGAGGAAGGAAATGATGATTTATAGTTGTGGATTCAAGACCCAACTGCAGTGGTAGGGTCTATAGCTTGTCTTAACTAACCTTCCTCTTGCAAGTTATCTAGAAAAAGAAGCACACAAGAATCCAAGAAGAATAAACTCAAAATTTAATGTAAAGTGTATACTTAAATAATAAAGCAAATGAATTAAATGTACAAAAATGAATCAGAAGTACAAAAGGATGGATGCTGTGGTGTGACCCTCTTTCTGACTAAAGCACTCAGTTCTTAGGTGATGGGTGGCTGTCCCTTTCTTGGGGACAGTCCTCACCCAATAATTCTTCAGTACATGAGTGTATAAATTCAGCCTCTTTGCCTCCTTTTGGGATAAATATAAAGGACGATTCTAGCTCCCTGTGGGATCAACTGAGCCTTTGTTGTGACTGCATGACAGTTCAACTTCTCCTTGTGGTCAATCTGCTTCCTTTGGGGACTTCCTTGGTGGCGCAGTGGTTAAGAACCTGCCTGCCAATGCAGGGAACACAGATTCGATACCTGGTCCAGGAAGATCCCACATGCTGCAGAGCAACTAAGCCCATGCACCACAACTACTGAGCCCACATGCCTAGAGCCCATGCTCTGCAACAAGAGAAGCCACATCAATGAGAAACCCATGTATCACAATGAAGACTAGCCGCCACTCACTGCAACTAGAGAAAGCCCGTGTGCAGCAACGAAGACCCAGTGCAGCCAAAAAATAGAAATAAATAAATAAATTTATGTATATATAAAATCTGCCTCCTTTGGTTTTCTAAGCGAGTATCCTTTAATAACATTCCTGTCCTCGAATCTCCATCTCACAGCTTATTTCCTGAGGAACTCGACTTGTAACAGCTATTTCTGTTATAGTGAAAAATATCCAACCACTCTAGTAGGGACTGTTTAAAATGTTAGTTCTTGGTGCTTATTTTGGTACCACACATGAAGATGCATTGGAGGGTTTGGCTCAGGGTTTGCTACTGCATGCTTTTCCGTAAGCTCTACAGAGTGATATTGATACCCTAAGGTGTGGGTCACTTCAGATCAGAGGTTCCTAGTACCAGTTCTATTGGGAATCTAAAAAAGAATTGAACACAATTTTGATTATACAGCTCACGTTGCTTTCCAGGATGTGTTTGTCCAAATTAGTGGATTCTTGAAGGTGCAATTTCTCTTTTTTGCACTTTCTATTATGGTGTGCATCTCCCTGCTCTGGCTGCCTGAAGAGGCATCATTTGGCCCAAGGAATGGGACAATCTGGCTGGTCAAGGTGCTGTGCAGGGGAGAGAGTCGTCCCCAGAGGCCAGCACTTGCAGTCACTATAAGAAGACAAGGAAAAGAGGATGCTGCAGTGAAGTGTTCTGGAGAGTGGAGAGGCCTGGGCTCTGGATTGAAACTCTTTAAAGGAGAATTAGTTTTGAAAGCTTTGGGGATGAGGTATGTACTGGGTTGAATAGTGTCCCTCCCACCCCCCGCCCAAACTCATGTCCAACCAGAACTTCAGAATGTGACCTTATTTAGAAATAGTGCCTTTGTAGATGTAATCAAGTTAAGATGAGGTTTTACTAGATTAGGGTGGGCCTTAATCCAATGTCTCTTATAATAAAAGAGACATGTTTTTAAAATTTTTATTGGAGTACAGTCCCTTTGCAATATTGTGTTACTTTCCACTGTACAGCAAAGTGAATCCGCTGTATGTATACCTATACCCCCTATTTTTTGGATTTCCTTCCCATTTAGGTCACCACAGATCACTGAGTAGATTTCCCTGTGTTATACAGCAGGTTCTCATTAGTTATCTATTTTATACGTAGTAACAATAGTGTATATATGACACAAACAGCGAGAGAAGAACACCATGTGAAAACAAGAGTTGCAAGGAGGATGCACCATGTGATGGCAGAGGCAGAGACTGGAGTGGTGCATCTGTAAGCCAAGGATGCCAAGGATGGCTGACAAATACCAGAAGCTAGGAGAGGCAAGGAAGGAGCCCCACCTAAAACCTTCAGAGGTAGCACAACCCTGCTGACACCTTGATTTTGGACTTCTAGCTTCCAGAACTGTGAGAGAATAAATTTCTATTTTAAGTTACCTAGCTTGTGGTAATTTGCTATAGTAGCCTTAGCAAATAGGGTAGCAGTGCAAAAAAAAAAAAATTTTTTTTCAAGAACTGTTTACACTAGGAGAGGTTATGGTCTGAACTGCTGGATTTCTCCAGGTACTTTTGGAGGGGACCTAGAGCCTCCCAGGAACACAGAGTGAAGGGGTCAGTGTGCATATGTTGGTGATGTCTGGACATTCCAAGGTTCTTTCTTTGCTGTCCAGATGATAGGGAAAATTTGCCTGTGTTTAAACAGGTACAATGTTCCCTTCCTTCTGTTGTGACCAAGATTCTCTCTGGTGCATGCATTTCAGACAGAACAGAATGCACCCTGAGGGGACATTTAGAAAAGCCCTCTCCTTTTCTCTTCCTTGCATTGACTTGGGGCAGAAAAGTTGTGGAAACAGATTACTCGCCATAAACATGGGTGCTATTCTCTTTGGGGATATTCTCACCCTGAACAGGAGGGCTCTAAGCTTTCTTCCTTCCTGCTCTGATGTGGGTGAGCTGTTTCTCTGGAAAGGGGGTGGATTGATGCTTCTGAACTATGAGTCTGAGCTGTTGCTAAGCTTCTTGATATTCCTTAGTATTCTCTTATGTAACTCTTCAGAGTATTACAGGATGGAGTTGAGATCCCCAAAGGACAGAGGCTAGGTTAGTCCCTGCCAGGCTCTCACAATCTCCCATTGTGTCTGAAGCTGTGACTTCATCACTCTGAGCACTCAGCAGATGACAGAGAGGGGCAGGATTCCCTCATGTCCTTTCCCATCCTGAGAATATGTTTTTTTTAGGGAACCATTCAAGCTCCCACCCTGGCCCTGGGATCTTCTTTGTGACGGGTATCCTCGGTTGTGTCTTGGGACCCTGCATGTTTCTTTTTTTCGTTTTCCTGGTGATTCAGCAGTGCAGGAAGAAAATACAGTGTGAAGGTAGGCTCTAAAAAGGAGGTGAAGATGAGGAGAGCTTGTGGGCAGTGGATGAGAAATGACCTATTGTGATGTGGGATACTGAATCTGCATCTTATTACATTTTCTGGGAAACGATACCTGTATTTCTCTAGACTCAGCCTCAGTGAACTTGAACTAGGCGTGTGAAGGAAGAGTGACATTGTACATAACAGCAGTAAGTTTAGCGTCAAGTATAAGGACACAGGTTAGGGCTGGGCCAGGAATTCTGGGTGTGCCCATAAGACATGAAGTTAGCAGCTCTGATGAGCTGAGAGCAGTCTGAGACTTCAAGGGCGCGCTATATGAAAGTGTTTCAAGATGTGAGTTTCTGATTCAGAACCTTTGTATCAGTCTTGTCCTCGTGTAAATATTATCTACGGGAGGCTGCCTGTAAGGACATCAATGAGACTGAGAATGGGAAGGAGAGACAGCTGGAGGCAGGTGGAGACGTCCGTAGCGTATTCTTCTGGACACATACTATCACCTGGGGTGACTCACAGCACCTGTGGGCAAGGCATCCACATGTGAGATTCCCGCATCCCCCCCCCCCAGAACCGTAGCTCTCTTCACTCTCTGAAGATGTCAGCAGATCTCTCTGATCCCCAGTGAATACTGTCTTCTCTCTGGCATGAAAGTGTTTCAAGCCTGAGGTTCTGTTCTGACCCCTTACCTGGTTTTTACATGTGCGGATTTCTCTTTTCATGTCTATTCTTGGAATGTTTCTTACCTGTCAGATGAGTCTGTGGCCAAGTTTCCACCATGTGCCAAGGAGTGAAGACAAAGCTGGTCCTGGACATGTCCTAGGCAAGGCGGGGGTCTGCTCTGGGAATGGGAATGAGGGTAGGAAGGTCATGAGTGGAAGAAACACTGAAGGGAATAGAGCTTTTGGAGACTGCAATCTCAGTCCTCTGGAGGGAGCGTCTGGTTTCCTGGGTACCATCCTCTGAGGAATTGAATGACTTTCTCCAGCTGGTTTAAATTCTGCTTTTTTTCTGACACCTGAGTGACTGCTTCATGACCTCAGAGAGGAAGAAGTAGACTGAATTCTCTGTGTACATAGCTGCTTTAATAGTTTCTCTAATTTCCTCTCCCTTCCATTTGTATAGACTGAAAAATAGATTTTATAGAAGTTTTTAGTCTTTGTTACAGATACTTCCTAGACAATGATCTGAGATCAGAAGTTTGTATCTAATATGCTTTTCCTGATGTGTTTAACACTGAGCAGAAATGAATTCAATCTGAGTCACCAGGAATGCTGTGTTTTCACTTTGCCCATGGTTCTCATGCTTCTAGAGGGCTCTGTTTGTAGGTTGGTTTTCACGTTCCTCAAAGAAAGAAGATCCAGGAAATGAGAAACTCCTGACCGAAGAATATGAGCTTGGAAATGAGAATGGTGTGCTTGGAAGCAGTGGAATTCCATTTGAAGAACAAATATGCATCTACTGAAACTCCTGTTACATTCTGGTCCAAACTAGAGGTTCAGAAAATATCACTGCCTAAATCCAATAAGATAATGCTGACTTGTGTTCCATTTTTATATAAATTGCCCAATAATAAATAATTTGGTCCTTTCATATCAGTTCTGTGTTATTGAGAAATTTTTGTGAACAACTAGTGACTTTAACACAAACTACTTTTACAATGTTCATACCCTAATCACTTTCATCCAAGTACATATTTTCTTCTCCTGAGTGAAACCCTAAGTGAGTGACCTGTGGTCAGACTGAGGGAGAGGCTGAATCCAGGTCCAGAGTTGAGGTTCATCTTCTCCCAAGATGACCTCATAGTAATAGCACTTGACTATTCCAGAAATGTTCTATCTTAAGTAGAACATTGGCCCCTCCCCCTGTAGACCCTGGAATTTGATTCCATGGAGATAGATGTAGGTGTGGCAGAACTTTCTTAGTAAAAATAAATCTAAAAAACTTCTCGGAGGCATAATTGAAATAGGAAAATACAGAAGTTGCTTGGAAGCAGGGTGTTTTTATGTTAATTTGTAGCTTTGGTTGTGAAGATTCTTAGGTGTCAACATTTTTTCAAAAGCAATTTTGTCTTTTCAAGAGTGAGTTACTGGGTATAGCACATAATGTGTGCTGCCTGGTAAATCTAAATGAAGATTATTTCTTATGTCCTCAAGTACACTGACCCTTTAAAATGTAAATCAATTCAAGTTACCCCAGAGTATAATTAGATTTTAATTTGGAAAAAATTTTTCAGTTCCCTGTTCTCACTTCCTCTGGCTATAGAAAAAGATCAGAAACTACAAGTCTCTTGGTGGATAAGAGAAGAGCTGGGGGCTGGATTAGGGTCAGGGTTAGTGAAGATTTATTAGGAGTTGGACCATTCTTGTTCTCTCAGCATGTTATAGCCGTGGTGAATGTGGATACTCTTTTTAACTCATTTCCTAGAAGATACTGGTGCATAACATTTTGGAAAATACTTCTATTATAAGCAGCTGTACTCTATCTGTAAAATTACTCTTTATTCTACTATCTGTGAATTACTTGTTTTGAAGAAATAAAGTAACCCCTTAGATTCAAGCTAGGAGTACAGGAAAGTCAAATGATAAGCCTGCTTTCTTCCCCAAATTCCATCCTAATGTGTACCTATCAGTGGAAGGTGAAGAGAATGAGGTCCTTAATTTCTCACCTGCTGTTTTAGGATCAGCAGAATTATATATTATACAGAGTAGACTTGCTAATCTTCTGAACTTCCTGAGAAAATCATTAGAATTCACACATCTGCTGAGGACAAATATACCATCTGCATATACATGTTCAAGTTCTCAAGTCTTTTGACTAATAAAAAATAAAGTGGTTTGAACTGTTAGCTTTGTGTACTGTACCTAGTAGTTCTAGCAGTTCTTGAGTTTAAACTACTACTTCCTGAAAATGTCTTTTTGTTGAATTCTCAATCTTTTTTTTTTTTCTATGCCTTTTATCTTCTCTCTGCCCCATTTCACCTTATGTGTGGACATTTTGCTGCTGCGTCCTCCTCCAAAACAGCACTATCAAAAGCTTATTTTATGTAGTCAATATTTACTGAAGTTTAGTGCTAAAGGAGGGAAAGGAGTGTATATAGCCTGGTGCAAGATGTAAATAATTAGCAAATTTAACCTAATCTTAATATCCTAGCATTGTTCTCTCCCATCCCCTTTGCCCAAGGGAATTTCTCTTGGTTTCTCTTTCTGTTTTTCACCCCGTCACCATTGATTAGTAAACACTCTCCCCGTTATTGACTTTTCCTAATTTCTTTTTCCTACAAGTTTTGAAATGCCTCCCATTAGTGTTTTTGAAATTGACCCCCTGCCTCAGGTATAGAGAGGTACCAGGAGAGTCAACCAAAAAAAGTCCTTCCTCCAACAAATACAAAGAAGAAAAATTTTGTCCGCTTTAGATTGTATGCTTGATTCATGGACAAGAAATCAGAGAAAAGGTTTATCCTTTCAGCAGTCACTGCCTGGCCAGCTTTTTGGTTTCCTAATTCTCATATTTAAGTTATCTTTGAGCACAAGTTGATCCCACTAAATAGGATTTGCACATTCTGCCTATTTAAAGGTCAGGCCAGCTTTGTTCCTTAGGTCTGGCAGGGACTGCCTACATTTCTGTATAGGAACATGGCAGAATTTTAGCATATAAACAGATTAGTCCAGTTAGGAGATACACTATTTAGGAGGTACACACAGGAACCTTGTCCTCACAGCAGACTTGCTATAAGGAATGTATGTTGACTCATAAAATCTGGGCATTGGCTGACCTCCTATAATAAAATATACACATAGCATGCTAATTTTTGCTGCCACCCACAACCCCCCTCCTTCTCCTGAATGCAAAAGCAACTGCTGTTATTTCTTTTGATATAGCAGAATTCTCCTTCCTGTTAAATACCACTGTGGTTATAATTGCAAATGGGCCTAATGATGAACAGAAAAACATCTTGCACGTTTAGTAATATCTGATTAACAGTAATGTAAGAGGCCCTGCTGATCTCTACTTGGCAGAAATGTGTGGTGTACTTTGTAGATCTTATTCTGCTCTGAAATATCTACAGTATCTACAGAATTTCCTAAACTGGCAGGCTCACAATTGATCAATCATAGAGATAAAGGGGTAATTATAATTTTATAAATTTGCACTCTTTTTTTATTGATCATATTTTTATAGTTTGGCTGAAAAAAGACACACGTGTACTGTGTTCTCAAAATACTTCTTTAATGGGATAATTTCTTTTATATACCACAATATCCTATTCCTGCCAAAATGCTGAACTAACAGAGGCTGCTAATTCCCAAAATCGACTCTGGAGAAATAACAAAGGTAAAAGGGAAATTCGTATCCAAAGAATTAACCACATCAGAGTGAGACCATCCCCTGTGTACACTGAACCCAGATTGAAATGGTGAGTGCAGACAGGAGGACCGGGCAGAGGCTGGTAAGTGGCTGCAACCTGGGAAGAAAGCTGTCTGTGTAGACCAGAGGAAAGTTCTGATCTTGCCTTTCTCCCAATTCCTTTTATTGCTTGTTTTATAGCCACAGAAATCTGTGGCAGCAACCTAAGCTACTCGCTGTGTCCATGACTAATATCAGGCAAGTACAAAAGTGCTACTAAGCTGGGAAGTTAAAATAGACAATTAAGAAATAACTAGTAGGATGAATGTGGATGAGGAATAGAAAATACAACTAAAATGGTAAGGGATACAGAGGACAGGAGAAAAGCATTGCCATATGCTTGAGAGTGTCCCGGGGTTTGGGGGGGGGAGGAGCACATAAAACTAGAGAGAATAAAGAAATTTGAAAAACCAATAGATATAAATTTCACAGAATTTTAAAAAATATGTAAGGTCTTATTTTGAAAGGATTTGTAGATTACCAGTGAAATAAGATAAGGAAAAACATTCACACCCAAGCTATATAAAATTGTTTTTTAATTGTCAAAGTAAAATTTTCAGAAAAAAAAGCACATCATTTGCCAAGAAACAAGAATCAGATTGACTCTAAAGGTATTGGTGGCAACATTACTTACAAGAAGACAAGAAGTAATATCTTAAAAAGAACAAGAACATTGAATTTGGAATTACATGTACAGCAAAAGTATCATTTCTAAGTAAGAGAGCAATATGTAAGTCAGTCCACAATTTTGTCAAATACATACATAAATATAATTCTGCTATTAACATGGGAAGAAACAGTGAATTTGAATTAGACAGTAAGTATAACAGAATTGAAGTGCTATTCAAAGATCCATCTCCTCAGCAAAACACAGGGCTAGATGGTTTTACTGGTATGTTTTATCAAACTCTCCAGCAATAATTACTATTTAAATTTTAAAAATAGAAGCAGCAGAAAGTAGAGGAAGAAAACCCCAGCTCATTTAAAAAGCCTAGTACAATATCAATTTTACTTTTTTATGGCGTTATAAACTTACATAGAGTAAATTTCACAAATGTTAAGTGTACAACTAAAGAACTGATACATAACTATATACCTGTATATGTAATATTTGCTAGATAAAGAATATTTTCTACGGCAGAGAAGGCACTCTCATGACTGCTTTCCCTGCCTACCACTATACGTACTGACCTCTTATCACCATAGATTAGTTCTTCCTGTGGTTGAGCCATTTGAACAGTGAGAATTTCTTTCGGCCTGGCTTCTTTTACAAAATAGTATGTCTGCAAAATTCAATTATGTTACTGTATGTAGCAGTATTTTTTTGTAAATTGCTATCTAGTATTCTAATGCAAGTCTCTATCACAATTTATTTGTGTTTTGGACATTGAATTATTTCTAGTTTTTGGCTATAATAAATAGAACTGATATGAGAAATATATAATAAGGAAGCAAAAAATCAGTTAATCTACAAAACACATATATAAAGATATTCTTATCAGTCACTATTACTCAAAATGGATGAAAGGTTTTCTTAGGAATATACTCAGAAAAGACACTGCTGGGTCATAGGGTATAGTGTGTGTATATTTTGTAGATCTCATTGAGTGGTTTTTTAAGTAGCTTACAACTTTCTATACCTACTGACTGGCATGCTACTATTGGGCCATTTATGTTCATTCTATTGGAAATATGTTCTCTTACAAGTGTCCAACTAATCTTCGACAAAGATGCCACGAACACAATTAGGAAATGATAGTCTCTTCAATAAATGCTGTTGGTAAAATTTGATATTCACAAGCAAATGAATAAAACAGGTCCCCTATATTATACTCCTATAGAAAACTGAAAATGGATTAAAGGCTTAAATGTAAGACCCGAGACTGTAAAAATCCATGAGGAAAACATAGTGAAAATGCCCATAGACTTTGGTCTTGACACCAGTTTTGGGGTATGGCACTAAATGAACAGGCAACAAAAAGCAAAAATAAACAAGTGAACTACATAACACTAAAATGTTTGTGCACAGCAAAGGAAACAACCACAAAATGAAAAGGCAACCTATGGAGGGAGGGGAAATATTTGCAAATCATCTGTCTGTTAAGGGGTTAATATCCAAATTATACATATTTAAAAAAAAAAAAACTCTTACAATTTAATAGCCAAAGAAAAAAAATCCAATTAAAAAAATGGGCAAAGGGGGACTTCCCCGGTGGCTCAGTGGTTAAGAATCCTCCTGCCAACGCATGGGACATGGGTTCAATGCCTGGTCTGAGAAGATCCCACATGGCACCACAACTACTGAGCCTGCACTCTAAAGCCCGTGAACCACAACTGTTGAGCCCATGTGCCACAGCTACTGAAGCCCATGCGCCTAGAGCTCCTGCTCCGCAACAAGAGAAGCCACTGCAATGAGAAGCCCACACACCACAACGAAGAGTAGCCCTTACTTACCTCAACTAGAGAAAACCTGTGTGCAGCAACAAAGACCCAGTGCAGCCAATAAGTAAATAAATAAATGTATTAAAAAAAATGGGCAAAGGACTTGGATAGTCATTTTTCCAAACAAGACATACAACTGGCCAAGAGGTATTGGGCTGGCCAAAATGTTCGTTCGGGTTTTTCTGTAAGAGGTTACACAAGCCTGAATGAACTTTTTGGCCAACCCAATGCATGAAAAGATACTATCACTAATCCTCAGGGAGATTCAAATCCAAAACCACGAAGAGATGTCATCTCATACCTGTTAAAGTGGCTATTATCAAAATGACAAGAGACAAGTTTTAGTGAGGCTGAGAAGAAAAGGAAGCCTTTGTGCACTGTTGGTCGGAATGCACATTGGTGCAGCCATCATGGAAACAGTATGGAGGTTCCTCAAAAAATCATGATCCAGCAATCCAACTTCTGGGTATATATCTAAAGGAAGTGAAATCAGTATCTTAAAGAGATGTCTTCACTCCTATGTTGACTGCAGAATTATTCACAATGGCCAAGATATGGAAACTAAAATTTAAATGTTCATCAACAGGTGAATAAAGAAAGAAAACATGATGTACGTATATACAATGGAATATAATTCAGCCATAAAAAAGATGGAAATCCTGCTATTTGTGACAACATGAATGGATCCTGAAGCCCTCATAGTGAGCGAAATAAGCCAAAGACAAATACTTTATGACATCTCTTATTTGGGGAATGTAAAAAAAGTTGAACTCTTGATTGAACCTGGTGTACCCCCCAAAAAAAAAAAAAAAAAAAAGTAAATCCTCTCTGCAGGGAAAAAAAAAAAAAGTTGAACTCTTAAAAATGGAGTTAATGATGGTTCCCAGGAGCTAGCAGAGTGGACGAATGGGGAAGTGTTGGTCAAAGTGTACAAACTCCCAGCTATAAGATGAATAAGTTCTGGCTGGGAGTCTAATGCCAGCATGGTGACTATAGTTAATACTATACTATGTACTTGAAAGTGGTTCTTAAACAGTAGATCTTAAATGTTCTCAGCATAAGGAAGAGAAGGTAATAAGGTGAGGTGATGGAAGCCTCTACTAACCTTATTGTAATCATTTCAAAATATATACATGTATCAAAGCATTATGTTGTATACCTTAAATCTACACAATGCTATATGTTAATTATATCTCAACAAACCTGGAAAAACATTCTAAAGAAAATAAAATGTAAAGAGATTCTATGAACCATTTTTTAGTTCTGAACCATTTTCCTATATTACTTCTTTTTTAATTACTTATATTTATATTTTGAATCATTAAATGAGCCTTCAGATTTAAAATCCCATTTGTTAAAAGAATAAGGCAAATGCTATATTCTTTTTTTAAGCCTCCTCACTTATGATTATTTTAATTTCACTTCTTTCTCATTTTTTCCTACACAAGAGGTTATAAACAGACTTTATATGAAAAGAATAGAAAATTGAACAGAGTTCTGCACAAGGAGAAAAGAGCTTTATTAGGAGGAGAAAGATGTGCTGGAGTTAATGTGTTGTTTTAACCTAAAACATGAACCTTTCTGTGTGAAGACGTCAACATAAACAAACACAATACTGTAGACTTTATTATAGTGTAGTTATTAGCAATAAGAGTCAAATAGTATGAACATGTTTTTTGTTTGTTTCAGCTTTTAAACACTAGTTCTTATCTTGATAAGTTTGAAAAAACAAAAAACAAAAAACTTAGATTGGAGAATTTTAACATCTGAGACCCAGACAAAAATAAAGCCAATAAAGGCACATAGGCATCTTGGTTTCCTGTTTACATGCCTTAGAATCAGGAAGTCATTCTGACTCTCAGTAGATAATTTCCTTTCAGTTGCATTTGCTTAATGGTTATTTTTCCTCTCTAATGTTCTGTAAAGCATTCCCTGATTATCAGTCCATAATGACCCTTGCCTTTTCTGCCTGGGATTTTATCTCCTCAATTGGATGAGAAGCAGTATTTAGACCTCATATTTCTTATCCAACCCAGCACTGGGCACATTTTTTGTTCTTAGGCAGTGTCCTGGTATCAGTGATTTCTCTTTGCTGTTTTGGTTGAGATATAGGGGGTTTGTGGACCTTCAGAGGAAACACACACTCATGGCAGATGGAGATGAGGCATGAAGGAGATAGGATGTAGCAAGTCTTGGGAGCTGGCAGAGAACCACGTCAGCAACTTGTCAGAGGATCTGCACTGGTCAGTCACCATAGAGAAGTTTGAGTTCAGACCAGGAACTGAGATCATTGTGTGTAGAGGGGATTGGTGGTGGGACGGAGTATTCTCTATGGCAGAGACTTTGATACGAAGGTGAGTTAAAAATTATCCACACTCTGGCTGCAGAATTTATAGAAGTTTTAGTATAACCGGAGTGCGGATAATTTTTAACTCACCCTCGTATTATTCTGCTGAATAAGACTGGCTCCAGGGCTGTGAAGTCTAAGGAAATAGTTTCTTCATTTTGTGAATGGGTGTGGCTCTGATGCAGTGAGAGGCACATTCTGAATACGTGTGGTAAAATCTACCCTCTCACTGGTCTAGTATTTTTGTTCAGCGGAGTTTTGGTGGAAGCGAAGTTCCCTGAGATTACTTTTTTCTGACTAGCAGTTGGGGGACGAGACTTGGCCAATCCCCACCCAGATCTTCATGATTTCTATTGTGCCTGAAGCTGTGACTTCATCACACGCATCACCTAGGAGGTGAGAGAGCCAGGGCACAGAATTCCGTGTCCTCAGGTATGGAAAACACGATGGCGGAAGCTGTACCACGGGCCTCTTTACTCCCAAATGGTGTTCCTTGGCTCTATGCTCTGTTTGCGATGCTGTTTGTATTTTTTCTCTTTGTCATGTTTTCTCCCTTTTTACTTGAGATAGACCAACATATAAAGAAATGTAAGTGCCATGGTGGGCTTTAGGGCACAGGCAAACTATAATGAGAGAATGTGTTTATAGAGGGAGGAGAAGGTATCTATTATAATGTGGGGAACACAAGGGAAAATGTCTACTCTTCTCTGATCTCCAAGGTCTCAATGACCCAGGGCTGAAGGTCTTAGAATTACAATCTTAAATGTGATAGAAGTACTTGGGGAACACGGGTCAGGACAGGGCTAAGATGTCCATTGCTGGTGTACCTGCGGAGTGTGTGGGAGTATCGAGGGCCCTGCCTGAGCCTACATAATGCCCAAGCTTAAGGATATAAGGAACCCTGTGGAATCTGGGCATATATGGAGTTTCCAGATGATGGTCTCTGATGCAGTGTGCTTTCTCTTAGTCTTGCTCAGATGCAGGTATTCTCTGCACAGTGCTGTCCATAAGGATAAAGAAAACAATGACATAAAGATGGATCATCTAGGAAGGCCAGGTGAGTATTCATTGCCCTTCACCTTTGGATTCATGTGGCCATAAGCTGGTAGCTCTAGCTACTCCCATAGTCCATGTGCTAGACAGCTGAGAGCCCCAAACTCAAATCTGGTCTCAGTGAGATAGCCCCCTCATGTTCTGTTTAGCCTGAGACCTCCAAGTCTTCTCTCTAGGGAGAACAGATGTTTGGTTCTGAGCCCTCATTAACTCCCGATCAACTGCATAATAAAAATAGGTGTATGATTTAGAGCCTCCTGTGGGTGGAAAGCTTTCTCTTTCTCATCTACACTTGTGATGTTCCTCTTCTTATAAAGGTTCCTCTCAAGTGACTCAGTGACTAAGCTACCTTTTCTTTTTCATGCTAGACAATGAAAAACAAAGTGCCTCTTCTCCAGGCACTTGTTATATAAACTTGTCTTTGTAATAGGGATGAGTGATGGGCTAAATCATCATACAAACACCCTGGGGAAACAGAAAGGCCATTTTTCTAGGGGACATTCTGACCACCTGTTGACCGTAATTCCTGCAGATTGTATATGTCTGGTGACTTGTCTCTTCAGGTAAGGGTAGTTCCTTTCTTCTTCGTGCTGTTCTATGGCTCTCTTGTGACATCACTGGGAGAGGACTCCCTGAACTCTTGGGTTCCCTGAAGCCACCATATCACTCCTTCCTTAGGAACATTATATGTCCTACAGATACTCTGACCAGGTTTCTCTCACACAAAATTAAAATGCCTCATCTGTAAAAGGTTATTGGGTTGTTCTGAGGTAAAATAAAGTAGATTACGGTTTTAATTGTAAACAACCAGAGTGTCTAGTCCAACACTGCCATTATATAAATGAGAATATATAATTTATTATTGCAGTTGGAAAAGTTAAGTGAATTGCCCCAAACTTCGCATGAAGTCACTGTAACTCACAGTCATATCTACCAATGTCTCCACTTCCCTAATTCATGTTGCACTTCACCTCTGCCACTGTCCTTGAGACCCTTGTCTGCCCATAGAGTCCAAAGTCAGAACACAATACCCCAAGTGATGATTTCAAAGAAGTCAAGTTAGTGGCTTTGTCTGAAACTGTTCCTTTCCCAGCAATGAGTGAAGTGCGTATCTCCTTCATAAAGGGGTAAAAGTTTGTCACCTAGGCCTCTCAAAGTGACCAAGGAAAGTACAGCTATCCTTTCTGAGAGCAGAAAATCTGAGTGGGTCCCTATCTCTGTCATACATCAACTCTGCCCTTTTCAAGGCATTTGTGTCATTTCTGTGTCCTCACAGAGGCGGGTAGATCTCAGGTTCTGTGGTTACACTTCCCTTCCACCCCCATTCTCAATCACTGATGCACACATGCAGTGCTTCTATGACCATGTTTCTCAAACTTGAATATTAGTTCTATGGATGGTCAAACAATTTTCTCACTAATTCTGCATGTGAACCAAAGAATGGAGAGTCTGGTGAAATGCCAGAATATGAACATTTTGTGACATTTCTTGCCTTGCAATGGCCATTGCCCCTAATCTGCTAGATTGACCTTCCTTACAGATATATAGTTTCTTGGGTTAGATGGGGGAGAACATTAATCCAGATTTCTTTAGAAACTCATAGAACCTTAGAGATAGAAGCATGAGTGCTGATGTAGAAAATATCAGACAGAACGAAACTGAGTTATTTGTAGTGAGGTGGATGGATCTAGAGTCTGTCATACAGAGTGAAGTAAGTCAGAAAGAGAAAAACAAATACCGTATATTAACGCATATATGCGGAATCTAAAAAAAAAAAAAAGTTACTGATGAACCCAGTGGCAGGGCAAGAATAAAGTTGCAGATGTAGAGAACGGACTTGAGGACACAGGTGGGGGCAGGGAAGGGGAAGCTGGGATGAAGTGAGAGAGTAGCATTGACATATATACACTACCAAATGTAAAATAGATAGCTAGTGGGACGCTACTGCATAGCACAGGGAGATTAACTCAATTGGTGATGACTTAGAGGGGTGGGATAGGGAGGGTGCAAGGAAGGCTCAAGAGGGAGGGGATGTGGGGATATATGTATAAATTCAGCTGATTCACTTTGTCGTACAGTGGAAACTGGCACAGCATTGTAAAGCAATTATACTCCAATAAAGATCTGAAGAAAAAAAAACATGTTCACACACACACACACACACACACACACGAAAATATCAGCTATAATATTTTTAATTAGTAGATTAGAAAGTTGTTGTTTTCATTTTGCTCTGTAAGGTGAAAAGTTGTGAGCCTTCTAGTGAGGACTGACTTTTTTTATAGCTCATGTAATAACTCCCATTATATAACAATTATATAAAGTTTGGGATTATCTGCGTAGATATTTTGGAAATCAGGACAAGTCACAAAAGAAAATGTCGGTCCATCCCTGAGGAATGACTGTTTTGGGGCTGTGCTTTCCTCTCTGCCATTTCTTATATATTCACCTTGAGAAATAATAATCTCTTGTGACACATTTCCTCCAGACTATGGGCCAAGAGTCATAAAGTCCTGTCCTGAGGGATTGCTCTAAGTGTTTGAGGATGTACAGAAATTTTTACAGCCTGCGTCTCTTCCATTCTTCCTGCTCTCTAAAATGGTAGACTCAAGCAATTCTCTTCTTGTTTCAGGCTGTCTCCTGGAGTCACCAAGGAGAGGAGTTCTCAGAGGGAAGGAAGATGATATGAGAGAAGATCCCCCACTATTTGTGAGGGTAGCAAGAGAGCCCAAGGATTCTGAGGCTGAGATCTGTGCCCCTGGGCCATTAGTTTGAGTGTGGCTAATGCTATAAGGAGTCCTGTGACATCCTATCCCAGATGGGGGAGGTCTTTTGAGACCCTCATTGTCTGTGTTTATACCTAAAAAAAAAAGATAATAAATATTTTGAGACTCTCAGAAAAGTTTTATGCTACCAGGAATTTTTTGTTGAACTGATAGCTTCTTACACTCAACTGCTTTTACTCAACTTAAATCTCAAGTAATTTTCTTATTTCCAGGTGAAATCCTAGGCAAATGACAACGTTGTTTTATTCTCCTAAAGCAGCATATATAGTCATTCTTTTTTTTTTTTTTTCAGTCATTCTTATAGGCGAAGAAAAGCTCATGGTCCCTATAAGACTAAGCAGGCCATTAATCCAGGACCACAGCTGAGCCTTTTCTCTCTCCATCTAAGATGATCACATAGCAAACTCATCCAAACATTCTGAAATGTTCTGTCCATGTTGCACTGTTTTCTTATATCCGTGCCATGCTCCTCTCCCATCTTAGAGTGGAACATGGTTTCACAGAGACAGATGCACAGAGAAGGAATTTTTATAGAGTTCCTTTTTCTACCCAAAGCTTCATGCCCCCCAAACATTTCTTCTTTATTATCAAGGGAAACAAATTTTTATCACTCCTCTCCCACATCAGGTTTTGTTTTCATGTAAGTTCCTGCACATAATTCTCCCTCATCTTTACCTATCATGCTCTCTGTTCACCTCTCTTAACCAAGTGCAATGTATTTGTCCTGATGGGTCATTAAGGCATCTACTTGGAACCTCTAGTTGGAGAAGCATATAAGGAACTGGAAGAAGGTGGGGAGAGAGGGGAGCAGAGAGAGACAGAGACAGAGAGAGACATGGAGGAAGGGAAGGGGGTGGAGGAGGGATGCACCAGAGAAGAAGGAGGAGTGGGGGAGGGAGACAGAGAAAGAAGGAATTGGGGTAAGAGAAGGAGGGGATGATAGAGGGGTGGAGGGGAGAAGAGGAGAGAGATACCTGGACTGGAGACATAGAATAAGTTGTTTTGAAATGAAACAAGCTGTCAGTAAAAATATTAAAGAAAAATCTGGTGTTATCTTTCAGAACAGTTAGGAATTTCTACACTGAATGGGAAGTTAAAATAGTCTGGGAAAGTCCCTTCATTGTCTAATAATTGTAATAATTTGTGATAAAGAGCTATTGAAATCACAATTCATTTTGGTGTTTGTAAAACTGGATGTCTATTAAGATGATATTCAAAATGTCTGTGGGATATTGGTCTTTTCTGTCTGCATCTGTTTCTTTGGTGGGGGCGGATGTCACTTTCTACGTTTGTAAATTCTTTTTCTCTTCACAGGTGCTCCTGCAGTTTCTGGGGACACATTTCTTCTTTTTTATTTTCCATTTTATTTTTATTCTCTTTTTTAATATGTTATTTATTAAATCATTGATTCTTCTTAATAGCTTGATTGTTTTAAAAAGTTTTAAGTAATTTTTGTTTTCTTTATCTCTGGGCTTGTGCATATCTTTTCTATTTCTGTTTCCTAAGTTTCTGATTACTTCTTACTGAGTATAATTTCTTTTACTCTGTCTCTCTGTGTCTCTCTGTGTCTCTCTCTCTATGTCTCTCTCATTGGTCTATCTGCCCCCAAAATTCCTTGTAAATGTTGTTTTATTCTTCATGTTTCACTACTCTAGTATGCTGATTGCCCTATTCCTGAAATGTAATTCTTCTAAGGGTTAAGCGAAGTCAAGGTGACCTGGGGTTCTAAAATCAGACATCAAACAAAAAACCCTGTAGGTATTTAAAGCAGGAAGTGGTTTACTACAGGAAGTCATATGTTTACAAAATCCTCATCAGGACTTTCCAAAACCCCAGGAAACCACTTCTAAATGTTGCTGCAACACAAAGGTTAGCAATTTTCATGCAAGTGCAAAGACCCCTGCAAAACTAAATCTGCCATAAATAGGATAGATGGTGGAATTCAGCTCAGCCTCCTCCTGTAAGGGGTTGTGGGAAATGTAGTTCTCAGTCTTTCAGCCTCCTCCATTTGGAGCATAAAAGGAGGTAGAAACAGTGAAGAATTGATAAGAGGAACTGCAGCATTGTTGCCTATATAATGCAAAGGGGAGCTCTCTGCTTACCTTTGGCAGAAAACCTAATAATGACACTGAGGCAGGAGACAGATGGGCCCCCTGTGCAAGTGGTCTGAGTTCATTTCCTGTGAACTGACACTCTGAGACAGGAATAACAAGACAATTGGGAGAGGAGCTTGGGCCCTGCCCAGATAGAAGATAAGAAACAACATATTCCTCATTCTTAAAGTCAGCAGACCTCCCCGGAATACACATGCACAGAAAGCCTCCTTGGAGGTCAAAAGGAGAGTGATGCCAAGTGGCCAAACCTACTCATAGGTCTCTTTGGTGGAATCCATCTTGGCTAAGAGATGCGCACGCACACATGGGAATATGGACTTTGAACCAAGCAAATCAAAATGATTGGTCAAAGGAAACATGGAAAAAAATGCCCCATATAAGTGATTTAAGTTGCCACAAGGGTGCGACTCTCTCTCTGAGTCCACCCATGTGTCTATCCACACATATTCTGCTCTTTTTTTTTCCTAATAAATACTTTACTTGTTTCACTACTTTCCATCTTTGTGGGAATTCTTTTCTGCAAAGCTGTAGGGCCAGGGCCTGGTCACTGACCACTAGTCTAGTGACTAGGATTCAGTCTTCTCACCACCGTGACACGACCTCAATCACTGGCCAGGAACTGAAACCCCACTTCAAGCCACTGGGGGCTGAGGCCACCTGAGATCAACACCACAGGACTCCTCTAGCTACTTCTATTTTTTTTTTCTTCACAGGGATTCTTCAGGGTGCTGGGTCAGGAGGGCTAAACATCGATCACATACTATGATGAGAATTCATTTTTTTAGAAATTAATTGCAAGAATGGAAACCATCCTCTTATCTTTCTGAAAGCATACTACAATCACAAACATTTTCATTCATTTTCTCCAAATCTTGGTTACTTAAACTTACATATCTTCACATGGGGTGCACTAACATTCTAGCCTTAATTTCCTTTCCAGGAAAACTCTGTTCTTCAAACATGCTCCCTGGTGAGGAATACACC
Organism: Hippopotamus amphibius kiboko; assembly: GCF_030028045.1. Lineage (NCBI taxonomy): Eukaryota > Metazoa > Chordata > Mammalia > Artiodactyla > Hippopotamidae > Hippopotamus > Hippopotamus amphibius. The sequence continues at coordinate 74,357,602 of NC_080197.1, read as the reverse complement.
TAATATATTTATTTAAAAGTACACATTGTTCCCCAATCTCTGGGCCTAAATTGAAATTCAAAATAGCTGTGAATAGATAGTTTTCTTCATGTACAATAGTTGGTTACTTCCCTTATATTTGTATAAACAATTAACAAAGTCAAAGGGAGTTATTTCTTATGCCAAGGATACTAAGGACTAAAACTTCCAGAAACCCCTCAATTGCCACTGCCTTGATAAAATAATGCTCAATATAAAAATTAAAAAATAGATGGTTCCAGTGTACTATTTTTTTTTTAGAACTTTTATTGAGATACAGTTAACAGACAATAAACAGCATATATTTAGAGTGTACAATTTGGTATCCCAATCTCCCAATTCACTTCCCCCCAACCCTCCCCGCTTTCCCCACTTGGTGTCCATGTGTTTGTTCTCTACATCTGTGTCTCTATTTCTGCCTTGCATTTCCTCTTTCATAGTTGTTAGCATTTGCCTTATGTATGGAGGTGCTACTATATTGGGGGCATATATATTTATAATTGTTATCTCCTCTTCTTGGATGAATCCCTTGATCTTTATGTAATGTCCTTTCTTGTCTCTTGTAACATTTTTTATTTTAAAGTCTATTTTATCTGATATGACTATTGCTACTCCAGATTTCTTTTGATTTTCATTTGCATGGAATATCTTTTTCCATCCCCTCACTTTCTGTCTGTATGTGTGCCTAGGTCTGAAGTGGGTCTCTTGTAGACAGCATATATATATAGGTCTTGTTTTTGTATCCATTCAGCCAGTCTGTGTCTTTTGGTTGATGCATTTAGTCCATTTACATTCAAGGTAATTATCAATATGTATGTTCCTATTACCATTTTCTTAATTGTTTCATTTTTGTTTTTGTAGGTCCTTCTCTTCTGTTTCCCGCTTAGAGAAGTTCCTTTAGCATTTGTTGTAGGGCTGGTTTGGTGGTACTGAATTCTCTTAGCTGTTGCTTGTCTGTAAAGCTTTTGATTTCTCCATCGAATCTGAATGAAATCCTTGCTGGGTAGAGTATTCTTGGTTGTAGGTTCTTCCCTTTCATCACTTGAAATATATCATGCCACTCCCTTCTGGCATGCAGAGTTTCTGCTGATAAATCAGCTGTTCACCTTATGGGAGTTCCCTTCTATGTTTTTTGTTGTTTTTCCCTTGTTGCTTTTAATAACACTTCTCTGTCTTTAATTTTTGTCAGTTTGACTACTATATGTCTTGGCGTGTTTCTCCTTGGGTTTATCTTGCCTGGGACTCTCTGTGTTTCCTGGACTTGGGTGGCTATTTCCTTTCCCATGTTAAGGAAGTTTTCAACCATAATCTCTTCCAATATTTTCTCAGGTCCTTTCTCTCTCTCTTCTCCTTCTGGGACCCCTATGATGCGAATGCTGGTGTGTTTAACATTGTCCCAGAGGTCTCTTAGGCTGTCTTCAGTTCTTTTCATTCTTTTTTCCTTATTCTTTTCCGCATCAGTGATTATCACCATTCTGTCTTCCAGGTCACTTATTCGCCCTTCTGCCTCAGTTAATCTGCTATTGGTTCCTTCTAGTGTATTTTTCATTTCAGTTATTGTGTTGCATATCTCCGTTTGTTTGCTCTTTAATTCTTCTAGGTCTTTGTTAAACTTTTTGATCTTTGCATCCAGTCTTTTTTCAAAGTCCTGGATCATCTTCACCATCATTATTCTGAATTCTTTTTCTGTAAGGGTGCCTATCTCCTCTTCATTTAGTTGTTTTTCTGGGGTTTTATCCTGTCCCTTCATCTGGTACAAAGTCTTCTGCTTTTTCATTTTCTCTATCTTTCTGTGGCTGTGCTTTCAGTTCCACAAGATGAAATACTGCTGATACTGCTTGATACTGCTGTCTGCCCTCTTGTGGGGGAAGCTGTCTAGGAGGCTCGTGCATGCTTCTTGATGTGAGGGACTGATGGTGGGTAGGGCCGGGTGGGCAGATCTCAGTAAGACTTTAATCTTATTTGGTGGGCAGAGCTCAGTAAAACTTTAATCTGCTTGTCTGCTAATAGGTGGGGCTATGTCCACACCTTGTTGGTTGTTTGGCCTGAGGTTACTTTGCACTGGAGCTTACAGGCTCTTTGGTGGGGCTAATGGTGGACTCTGGGTGGGTTCACGCCAATGAGCACTTCCCAGAACACCTGCTGCCCGTGCCCCTATCTCCTCAGTGAGTCACAGCTGCCCCCCACCTATGCAGGCAACCCTCCAACACCAGCAGGTAGGTCTGGTTCAGTCTCCTATGGGGTCACTGCTCCTTCCCCCTGGGTCCTCGTGAGCACACTTTTTTGTGTGCCCTCCAAGAGTGGAGTCTCTGTTTCCTCCAGTCCTGTGGAGGTCCTGCAATCAAATCCCACTGGCTTTCAAAGTCTGATTCTCTGGGGAGTCCTCCTCCCATTGCTGGACTCCCAGGTTGGTAAGCCTGACGTGGGGCTCAGAACCCTCGCTTTAGTGGGTGGACTTCTGCAGTATAACTGTTCTCCAGTTTGTGAGTCACCCACCCAGCATTTATGGGATTTGATTTTAACGCCATTGCGCCCCTCCTACCGTCTCATTGCGGCTTCTCCTTTGTCTCTGGATGTGGGATGTCTTTTTTGGTGAGTTCCAGTGTCTTTCTGTCGATGATTGTTCATCATTTAGTTGTAATTCTGGTGCTCTTGCAAGAGGGAGTAAGCGCACGTCCTCCTACTCCGCCATCTTAATCCTATCTCCTTCAGTGTACTATTAATGTCTATCCCTGTGATCTTCATATATCATTTAAAAGTCAACAAACCCATATTTTATTTGTTTAGTTATTTATGTTAGTATTTTGAGTCATTAAATTAATCTTAAGTTTTCAAACATCATTTTTAAATGGAAAGGCAAATATTTATATATTTTAAAAATATTCCACTCATGATTATTAAAATGGTATCTTTCCCTGATGTTCATACAAGGGGAAATAGACTTTATATGAAGAAGAATAAAAATATTTGAACAGAGTTCTGCATATGGAGGAAAGGGCTGTTTTAGAGGAGAAAGATGTGCTGGAGTTAGGGATCCATTGAGGCTTCCATAGAAATGAAGCTGTCTGGTTTTATTAAATGTTTATGATATGTGTGGGATAGGGCTTAGCCAGTTCCCACTGAGACATTCTTTATTCCCACTGTTTCTGTGCCTTCATCATCCTGATCACTCAGAAGGGACAAAGCTGGGGCCAAGAATTCCTTTATCCTTACTTGCATCTTCATGTATGAGTTTGAGTCAGGCACCAGCGTACCCTTAATGTGGCCTTTTGGCTATATGTCTTACCTACAATGACCACTCTTTTCAATGTATTTTTTTCATTTTCCCCCTTTTTCAGTGAAGTTGATGAACACATTATCTCAACGTGGAGCCTATGGGGGGAAGAAATATATATATATATGTATATTGAAGGGATGCAATCTACATTGTCTAGGGAAACAATTCCTCTTCTATGGGTTTTAGAAGCTTTTCAATGACCCTGGGCTAAGAGTTCTTAAAAATCACACTTTCATGTGTGATAGAAATACCTGGGGGACATGGGTCAGGACTGGGCTAAGAAGTCCGTTCCTAGTACACCTGTGAGCATGAGGAAGTATCTGGGGCCCTAACTGAGCTGAGGTTAATGCCCAGGTATAAGCATATGGGAAACATTATAGGATCTGAAGATCTGTGAAAGAGTTTCCAGATATTTATCTCTGACCCAGAGAACTTTGTCTTGGTTTTGCTCAGATACAGATATTCTTTGTGCAATGTTGTGTATAAGGATAAAGATGACAGTATTATAAAGATGGGCCATTTAGGAAGTCTAGGTGAATATTCTCTACCCTTCGCCTCTGGGCTTTTCTGCCCATAAGCTGGAAGCTCTAGTCAGGTCCATAGTCCATGCACTGGATAGTTTGAGACATCATGCACAAATGCAATCCCAGTGGGATAGACGCCTCATGTTCCGCATGGGGCCTCCCCTTCCTCTCAGCTAAGCCTCTGAGCCTTCTCTCTGGGGAGAACATTTATCAAGCTTATGTTTCATTGTGAGCTCTCATTAGTTCCTGTAGATGAAAATGTTTCTCCTTTTTGTCTATTTATGTGATGTTCCTCTTTCTATTAGAAGTCCCTTTCAGCTGACTCAGGGATGAAATCCTCATATTAAGTGCTAAACAATAAAAGGAAAGGCAACTCTTTCCCAGTCACTGAAGTTTGTAAATTTGATTTTGAAATAGGAATAAGGATAAAAGGATCCAAGCATCTGTAGAGATGAGATAAGCAACACACACTGAGTAGAAACTTTACGTCTAGTTTTAAATTTTGATCTTTTCCCAGGCTGGTGACTGCTGTCAGATACTCTCGTGAAGATGGGCAGTGGTGGCAGTGAGACACAGCTCCCAAACAGCCACACCATCACGAGGGTCAACAACCATTCAGTACCCAGACAACCATTCCATTTTTTGTTCTCAGTGCAGCATTCAATGAATTACGTGAGATATTCAACACTATAAAATAGGCTTTGTGTTAGACAGTTTTGCCAAGCTATAGGCTAATATAAGTGTTCAGAGCACCTTTAAAGTAGGCTAGACTAAACTGTCATGTTCAGGAGTTAGAAGTATTAAAAGCATTTAAATTTAGAATAGTTTCAATTTACGATGGGTTTAACAGGAGGTAACCTCATTGTAAGTCCAGGAAGATCTGTCTTAGAGATTAACAAGAGGTGCAAAAGAAATGGGAAATGAGCCAAATGTCATGTTTCTACATGTTAGTTGCTTTGAAACCCTAAGTGCTAGAAAAGGGTGCATGCAGTACTCAAACACTAAGAAAGGATTAGAAATCAAGTTGCATCTAACACTTGGATATTTAACAAGTTAATAGACTCTAAACAGTCTTGAATTACTATAAATCTTTCTTTAAATATTATCCTTTCCTTATATTAATATGTTATACAGGTTAAGTGATTTTTAGTAAAATATAAACTTTCATTATAAGAATTACAGTTATATAGAAAAGACATAATTTATGCATTCATTTCACCTTTAGTTATGCTGCCCTAAGAAACGAGGAAGTGAACCCATTGTGTCTTTGCACCCTTACTAGGCATTGCTGTGCATCTTTTGTCAGTGATTAGAATTACAGTGACAGAAAGCAATGAAAGAACCCATGAGCATTATGCGTTGTAGAGATAACCATGTGTTATTAACAAAGCCTTCAAAAATCATTAACTTTCCCTTACTTAAAAAAAAATAAAAATAAATTTGATTTGGTAATAAGAAGAAAATTATTATTTAAACAAACTAGAAAAAGATACGTGCAAATGCAAACATTGTCAAATAAAAATACATGCTTATAAAATCCTAAAAAGTCAGAAAGCCCATTCAGAAATTCACAAAATCAAGAACAAGAAGTTAAGACAAATTCAAATCAACAATATTCCTTTTTATTTAATACCCTTGAAAGTCTTACATACAACTTTTAGTAGTCACATTCACCAATTTAATTTTTAGGAGTTCAGCAGCAGTCTTTGGAATGCTAGCAGACCAAGGACTGTACTGTAATCTTCAGTGTACAAGGTGGATTCTTGCCCATTCAACAGTCCAGGTCTTCATCAAGGTATCTTAAAGGCTGAACTAGAGACATAAATAGAAAAAAATGTTACTTTTCTCTTCATACACACGTGGGTGGAATTACATTATAATGTAATATAATGTATGATATTACATCTGTCTCTCTGTCACACACACACACACCACACACACACTTGCTCACTCACTCATATATATTAAAAACCATACTACTTTCCTAAACAGAAAACTTAAATGTAATGGTTTTCAAACTACAGTGTGCATAAGAATTATTTCTATTCCAGAGAACTGTAGTGCAGAAATGTCATTTTTAAAAGCACCCCCATGTGATTCTGAAGCAGTGATTCAGTGGTGATTATTCTTTACGGAAAAAGTAGTTTAATCATTATTTATTACCTCAGAATAATATTCATATGTTTGAGATTATCAATCAAAAGTCATTCACAGTCCTCAGTTTACAATCTGTTAGAATTTTTTAATATTTCTTTACATGTATACACAGGATAATCTTATAGAGGTAAACATTGTTTGTATTCAAGAACGTGAACACAACAGTGGAATCATATTACTAAATTTTGTGCCTGATTTTTCCTTTTTTAATTGGCTGTACTATAATCTTTCCAGCCACTACCCTACTCATTGGCATTCACTTTGTTCCAGCTTTTGGGCAGTACTAACAAGGCCACAAAAAGGAATCCTCGTATATTTGTTCTTACATACTAATAATTTGATCTGTATGGAAGAAATTTTTAGGGGTAGAATTGTTGAATCAAAGGATCCATGAAGCACTTTTTTTTTAATTAATAGAAGTTTCCAAATTGCTTTTTCCAAAGGCTACTACACCTCTCATTTCCAACAGCAATATTCGAAATTACATTTTTCTATGTATTCCCACCAACAAGAAATATTGGTTCTGTTTTAAGCTTTTGTTGTCCTGATTTATATAAAGAATATCTCATTATTAATCATAATTTGAATTGCCCAGACATATTGTGAACATTTTAAAAATATTTAATTGCCATTTAAAATTCACTTCGTGTCAACTGCTTTTTCATAACTTTGCTCAATTATTTATTACAAGCTGTCTTTTCCTTAATTGCTTTTATATATATGTGTGTGTACAAATATATTACACTTTACATTTATATACTTTTTAAGAATTCTAATTTTTATTTTCTCTCAATCTGTATTTCTCATGTCATATAAAATATCTCTACAAAAAAGATACTTTTGCTATATATCATTTCCAAATGTATAGTCCTCCCAAAATTGTTTAAAAAAATAGAAAATGTACTACCACTAACTCATTTCACCATCTTTTCTTTTTAATGTATGACTTAACAAATCTCTTGCCTTATTCACTTTTTTTGTTACACTTTCCTCATGAAAGCAAATTATAAAATGCAAATCTGATTGTATCTTGCCCCAGCTTAAACTTCCAAAGCCCACCACCTTCCCAATAGTCCCTAAAATAAAATATGAACATGAAACACAGCAGATAAGATCATTTGCTATTGGGCTCTATGCCGCCTTTCCCACCTCATCAGTTCCCCCTACACATAGCTTCTCCATACTCCCACACAAAGACTGTGAGATCTTTCATTAAACAATCATGTCTTTGTCAATAGCATCTTTAATCTCTGTGTCTTCAGTGCTCAGGACACCACTTGTCACCACAAATATGTTCAATATGTTTTTGAATGAAAAACTTACTGTTCCCCAAAGGTGTGATTCTCTTCCATGCCACATTTTGTACCTGCTAAGTCCTTTGCCTAGAATGGCCTATCTTTCAGTCATCTGATGTTTAACTTGAACATCACATCTTCACAATCTCTCCAAACTGTCTTAGGCAAGCTTCCTATACTCTTATAGTCTCTTATACTATCTTTAGTATAGTATAGCACGCATTATACAACTGTAGATATGTCTTATCTCTTTTCTGAAATGACTCCTATAATATCTTTAGAAGAGTTATTTCCTAGTTACTTACCCAGCTTCTCCTTAGCTACATGATGTACCACTGTTATTGCTTAAAATATATGTAACTAAGGGATGGACAAGAGCCATATTTATTAAAAGTTGCTGCATATTCTGAATATGGATATATACACAAACATAAATATATATATGGAAATATATGTGCATATACATTCTTTCTTTCTTTCTAATACCAGAGGTATTCTTAATTCTCAAAAGGAATGTAACCATTTTGAACACTGATGAAAAAATTCTTCTCACTCACCTCACTGGGTTATAACTTCCATTTTCCTTTTCATTGTACCTCAGAGTGGTCTCCTTTTTCATACAGAAATAGGAAGAGATTTAGACACAGAAATTAGTCCAGCATCATCAAAACCATCTTACTCATTGGAATTTTCTGAAAGGAAGAAGATAAGTACTGGGAAATAAATCAGACCTCCCATCAAGTGCTTTAGAAGCTCCTTGAACATTTAAAAACACTGTTCACAATTAGGAAGGCAAACAGTGTGATTTAAGACACACAGGAAGTCTTTCCTATGCCTTATATATATTTCCCTGAGTTAGTTTTGGCAAATACTAAATACTTTGAAGAAGTGAGGCAGGTCCCTCTCAGAAGGTAAGGAATATTGAATAGTCGTTGAGCCTTCATAGAGTAAGTGGGTATTGCGATATTTCTTGCAACCCAGCAGACTTATGCTGCCTAGAAGCAGAATTGGTGCACTGGTGCTAAACAGAAGTCAGAGGACAAAGAAAGAAGCATTATGCAATGGGAAATAAGGCTAGTCCTGAAAATAAGGATGGCTTCTGATGGGATAAAGATATAGAAAGTTTAAAGTTTTAGAAACATATAATAAATGTAAGTTAAAGAAAGGAAAGTAGCAGGAAGTGGGAATGGAAGAAACTATAAAAGAGATATGAAAAGTTCAACTTTTAGAAGATTAATTTCTATTTTAATAAAAAGAGGTCCAAGTCATAATACTCTACTACATTGTTCCTCTATCAGAAATAATCATGGGCCTCTTAGCCAGAGGTGTCCTCATGATTGCAATTTTTATGTTCTCTAAGAAATAATGTTTAGTTCATTCCAGCCTTTCTTCCTTATGTGCATCACAAACTTCCTATCATGTTTGAGATTTCTTTCCACTACTATGCAAAGTAGAATGCCTTGGCATCAATTGCAGCTACAGTTCTGAACCCCAGGGATATAGCCCCTCAACGAACTCACAGACCTGAGGAATTCTGTAGGTCCAGCTCGTCGGCCTTCAGGCAAGAATTCATCTCCCGGTATTGAATTTGGTGGACAGAATTCTCTCCTCTCGAAAAAACTGACAACAGAGGTCGCAGGTTAGGGAATAGAGGGCCAGAATAAAACTTTCCCTCCCTATGTGTGCTTTTTCCCAGCAGTGCAAATGTACCTAATCATTACCCGTTCTCTGGTCTTGTTTCCATTCCATTCTACTACCAAACACTACCCTCATGATGCCACAAACTCAAATGCAAGAGGATGAGGCTAAACTGGGTCCCTAGTTGCCATCTTATAATAACCCAGTTTCTTCCCCCGAGGCAGCCAGCAGTCCTCTGTAATTCACTGGAGATTTGTCTAACACCTTTGTAACATTTATCCTTTCCCATTTATTCTCACTAGAAAGCTCTTTGCATCTTTCATCTCAACAATTTCAAAATCCTATCCTCGTCAATAATGTGGTTCTCTTTCGACTCCTCAGATATCTGGTTGCCAAACAGAACACTCTAAGAGCCTGCCTCACTACTCTTCTCCCCTACAGCATGTTCTTTAATGACTATTATGTCATCTAATGACTATTATATCATTTAATACTTAATGTATTACCAGGCAGTACAGAACTTCATTACTTATTTCTTCCCTCTTCTTCAGCCTTATCAGAAGTGTCTCTCCTTGAACTCAACTTTTACTCCCTGCCCCTAGACAATAAATGTTCCATCCTTTAAGCTTCTCTAGACTTGTACACTTTCTTCTCTTTCCCTGGAATGCACCTCGTCCAGTTCTTTGATCTCTATCTTCAAAATTTGTCTCAAAACCTCCTAGAAGCCTCCGATACTCCCTTTCCCCTTTCAGTTAATTACTTTCTTCTCTGTGCCCCCTTTGTTCCTTATTCATATTACTATACAAGATTACATTGCAATTTATTTGTTTACATATATCTCTCTTCCACTAGACCAGAAATTCCACCAAGACAAAAACATTTTGATTATCCATGTCCGAACCATCTTCAGAACTTAGCACATTTCTTGACAGAATAGTAGAATTAGCAATAAGTTTACAGTAAGAGCAAATAAATATTTGGGCAATAAAGGATTCATCCTAAACCATAAAAGCATACTCTTTCTAAACTATCAGTTCTATAACATCCCAATTCAACGTGCAGATTGCATATAGCAATCATCAATACAAGCAGTGCCCCTTTTCTTCTCTAAATTCTTGTTCCCTTTTTTGGGGAAACAGCTTAAATCTCTACTAGATTTCCTCTTTCTGGACACTTGATGCTTGAACCTAATTTTTTTGTTTGTTTTATTATCCCAAGAAACTTCTTATCCCGTAGAAACATTAGAGACACCATAATTTGGCTCAGACCTGCAAGCCGCTGTCTTTGTCTTCGTTTCTGAATCCACAAGAGGAGTATGATGAGAGAGGCAAACAGAATGACCCCAAGTATCCCAAGTGCAGCAACTGATGAGTGACCTGAGCACAGTAAACATCACAAGAGGTAATAATGAAGCTAAAAGACCTGGGTCCCCAGTTACTATCCCTTTCTTAGGTCAGATACAGGATTGCTGAAGTAAATTTCAAATCCTTAGAACTTCTGACCCAAAGTATCTTTTTTTTTTAATTTTTTAAAAATTTATTTATTTATTTATTCATTGGCTGTGTTGGGTCTTCGTTGCTGCACACAGGCTTTCTCTAGTTGCGGCAAGTGGGGGCTACTCTTTGTTGTGGTGTGCAGGCTCCTCATTGCCGTGGCTTCTTTTGTTGCAGAGCTCGGGCTCTAGGCATGTGGGCTTCAATAGTTGTGGCACATGGGCTCAATAGTTGTGGCTCACGGGCTTAGTTGCTCCGCGGCATGTGGGATCTTCCTGGAGCAGGGATCGAATCCATGTCCCCTGCATTGGCAGGCAGATTCTTAACCACTGTGCCACCTAGGAAGCCCCTGAAGTATCTTAATAAGAGGGATTCTAAATAATGCAGACAACTGGTCCCAGGCTCCTAAACCTCTTGATTTACCTGTGGCTTTTAGTGATCCTTCATTCTTTGCAACTTCTGTAGGAGAAAAGAGAAGGAGAGATTCAGTTCTGGGAGTAATACATGGAACAAATACGTCTGTTTCCTGTCTGAGCTTTTAGTGCCTCTCAACCAAGTAAACTACTCCTTCCCACCCAAAACTAGAGTTCCCTAGTTTTTCCTCCCTCTGCACAGAGATACAAGGAAGTGATATGCTTTTCCTTGGTGAAGGCCAATGTATAACAACACCTGCTTTCATCATTCTTCAGACTGAAACATCATGATTCTCTTTCCACCAGATCTCTGGGTTGGTACTTCCAGTCCTTACACAGTGCACTTCACCACCCACTCTCTTTGCAGCCACAGATTCCAAGCTCAATGCAGACTCCCTGCACTCACCTGAGCACTTCACAGCAGCATCCTCCTTATGCCCGCAGTCACTGTGGCCCCAGGCTCGGGCAGGACAGTCCCATAGGGAGGACTCATTCCCCTTGCACTTCACTTCATTGAGCCATATGGGCCCAGTCCCCTGGCCAAACACCGCCTCTTTTCCTGCCTCCAAAGCTAAGCCACAGCCCAGCTGTCGACACACCACCTGAGCATCGTCAAGGTCCCAGGCGTCATCACACACGGTGCCCCAGGAACCTCCGTGCCAGACCTCCACACGTCCAGAACAATTAGTGGTTCCTTCCTGAAGTCTTATTTTGTCTGAAAAGTCAGAGACACCTCGATCATTTCTGAGAAGATAAAAGCTCCCAACAAGTCACAGGGGAAAAGAGAGATTTGAAACTCTTTAAAATCCCTATTGTAAAATCTCTATTGTAAAATTTTGCTTATTTAATGTGCATTTAAAAATTTACATTTTTACAAAAGTCATCTTTTTCTGAAAGCACATGTCCTTCCAGCAAAGGTGGGTGTATTTCATCCTGGATATAAGAATGTTAGTGTGACACCTGAAACTAACACAACACTGTAAATCAACTATACTCTAATAAAAATTTTTTAAAAAAGGAAAGAATGTTAGTGTGACTTAGGAAATGTCAAATAAAGTTAATGTTGTAAATGTATAATGTTAAATTCGCTCAAACTGCCAGGTAGACAGAAATCTTCTTCCAGTTTAAGAAGATGTAGAATGGAAAAATATGAGGGTGAATCAGAAATTATCTACACTCTGGCTGTAGAATTTATAGAAGTTTTAACATAACCGGAGTGCAGATAATTTTTGACTCACACTCGTAATTCAGGATTGAGCTTCTGACAGCTTCTTTCCTTATATTGTGTAACGAGATACTATTTGAAAGAAAAATGGGGCAATTCAATAGTCAAATACTGAATTACATATTCTCTGCTTCTCATTTGTTCATAGAGAAAGCAACTGAATAAAACTTTTGAGAAGACCACTGGAGTATGATAGTCTTTGGGAAAATGATCACTGATCCTGAGTACCTATAGGTCAAATTAAATAAAACCAATTACATCACCCAGGTAGAATAAGGATTAACCAAAGTTTACTCATTCTTGCTTAGACCAGGAGATGCTAGTGGAGCTACAGAATGGAATTTTCATACAATCCAACAGATACTCACTGGCACATGTGATCCAGGTCTCCTCTGAGGGGCTGGCCAGTCTCTTCTCCCATGGAGATGATGGGCACTGCCATAAGGTATCGGGTCCTTTAGGACACTGAACATTGTCAACCCACATGTGCCTGAATGTCGTCTTGTCTGAAGATGCAGGGCTGATTCTCCCTTTGTCCGCACAGCCCAGCTGCCTGCATACCAGCCCCACTGTGGTTGCAGACATGTCACTCTTGCCAACGCTGCCCCAAGCTCCATTGTAAAAAACTTCCAGGCGCCCTGCACAGGGCTCTCTGCTGGTTTCACTGATGAGTCTCAGAGACATGAACTCTGGGGTGAAATTGAGAGTTAGCAGTTTCACATCTCTTCTGAAGATTCAAAGGACTCTCTCCCTTTACTCTGATGTGAGCATGGCTTTAAAAATACGTACAATATGTCATTACTGGTTACTCTTTAGTAACTTCTGGAAGATTTGGTAGATTTTGTTATAATGTAATATTTGTTCTATAAATATTTTCTGGCTTTCTAGTCTTGGATTTTGTAATTAGGGACCTCTTTAAAATGCTAATCATGATTCTAGTGACTTTAGTGACATAATCTCAATCGAAGGCTCAGAGCCTTTTATGAATTATATAGTTTGGATTTTTTTCTCCCTAAATTACTGCAATTTTAGCTTCATAACCCTATTCTGTTCATTTTTTGGCAGTTGTCCTTGAAAATTAAAGTTTAGTGAGATACTCACACACTGAAACCAATGTTTTGTATACATTTCCTTAAGATGAAATATTTCCCTTCCTGACACTTCACAGTTTTGTTGTATATGTCCTCTACCAGATTTACATCATTGAATGTGAGTAACAGCAAAATCGCTTCTGGCATATAGAATTCTAACTTCCCTAAGTCATAGTACTTTGCCCCACTTTGGTCTTTGTAACCAATTGTAATTGTGCAGAACTTACCTGAGCAGATGACCCCTGCATCCTCCTTATGTCTGCAATTGTGCCGCCCCCAGCCATGGGAATGGCATTGCCAAACACGAGATTCTTTTCCGTTACAGTTCACCTCGTCCAGCCAGATAGGCCCTGTTCCTTCCCCAAAATGAGCAGAACCAGTGGCATTAATGGCCACTCCACAACCCAGCTGTCTGCACACCACGTGGGCATCATCCAGGTCCCAGCTGTCATCACAGATGGTGCCCCAGGAGCCCTCATGGTAGATCTCTATTCTCCCAGCACAACGCCCGCTTCCATTTACCAGGCGAAGTTGTCCACTCCCTGCAAGGAGAAAATAAAATACTAATAAATGCTTTTCTAAGGATTTTGAGATCAATTTCATAGACTGGTCACTGAGTCTCACCTATACAGGGAACACCACTTTCTTCTGAGATAATAGGGATTGTTGGGTCCGAGGGTGATGAACTGCACGGGGAGAGCGTCTGACTCTGGTTTCCTGCAAACACCAAGCATCATCAGTCACAAGAGATACAAAAAGTTGGGGTGAGGAAAGGAGGTCAGCTGGAGTGTTAGACAGATGAACTCAGGACAAACATAGCTTTAGAGACAGGTGGACGGGTCAACCAGACTAGGAATGAATCAGGTACTCTGAGAAGGCACATGGTAAGCACTAAACAACTACGAGGTCCATGAAAATTAATTTTACTTTCCCTCTAAAAAGGCAAACGAAGTCAATATTCTGGCACACGTCTCATGATCCCTCAAAATGGGACATTCCCTTTGACGTCTGTTCTTCGCTATAGGTGCACCCACTCTTAAGGCACACCATCGTGGGAGAGGCTCATCGTTGGCTACCCTTCATTCTCTTACCTGAGCAGATTACAGAGGCCACTTGCCCTGCAGAACATGGTGATGCGCCCAGAGCAGTTACAGGACAATCTCCCATGTGCCGCTCAGTCCCAGTGCAGTGAAACATGTGTCTCCAGACCTGCCCACTTCCTTTCCCAAAAGGTGCTCCTCCTGGGGTAGAAAGGGCAACTCCACATTTAAGCTGCTGGCATAAAACATGAGCATCTTCCATGTCCCAGTGCGAATTGCAGAGAGATCCCCAGGACCCAAGAATCTTGAGCTCCACTCTTCCTTCACAGGAGGCCTTGCCATTCACCAAGCGAGCTTCTGTGTATCCTGGAAGGAGACAGGGCTTTAAAAAAGATGCCTGTGACTACCTAACCCTACCCTCTGCACAGTATGGGAACAAATTGAACATGTTCTCTGGATCTCACTTGAGCAGACTACTCCAACGTCCCTGCTGTGGCTACAAGTCCCGTCTGGGCGGGGGGCTACTGGGCAGAGTGAAAGATGGGATTCCTGCCCCTCACACTGGAATTCTTCAGTCCAGATGGGTCCATTTCCTTCTCCAAAGTGAGCTCCACCCAAGATAGAGACGACTGTGCCGCACTGTAATTCCCTGCACAGCACGCTGGCCGCTTCCAGAGAGAAGTCAGAATCACAGACAGTGCCCCAGGTATCGCCATGTTTCACCTCAACACGACCAGAGCAGGGAATGTCCCCTCCAACTAGTCTGGGTTCCCTGTGGGCTGAAAAATAATATTTCAGTGAGAGAGAACATGATTCCAAGATTTTCCTTCATCATGGGAGTGAGGCAGGGAGTGAAAAGTGAGAAGGGGAAGCGATTCATTCCTCTTGGCTTTTCTGCCTTTCTCTTGGCTTTTCTTCCTAAAGTGGAGCTTAGCAAACTCCAGACCTCCCCATCCCTCACTGGACTACTTCATCGGAGACAGTTCTGGAACTTTGCCTCCTGGAACCCGTAATTCCTGGAGCATGATTACTCTTTCCTTTCAGTATTTTGCCTATTTTATTCACCACATTGGTGACCGAAGATAACATGTGTCCATTCTCTCTACTTTTTAGCCCTACATGCACTCTTTCACCCACTGCAATCTGGGGTCTGCCCCAACTGTTTCAAGTGGTTCTAGGTAAAGATTTTTTAATATATCAATACTTCCTGTTGCCAAAATGAACAGCAGACCTCTTCTTCCCTTTGATATCTGTCACACTTGATACATGAGATGCTCCTTTTCTCCTGTTTTCTCCTCCTTCCCACCTGACAGTAGCTTATCAGAACCTTTCACGTGTTCCCCAAAGTTCTATCCTCAACTTTCTTGTCTTCTCAATAGACAGCTTCTCTTAACTGCCAATAAATATGTTTTCATCTATACATTTCTCTTCAAATTTATACTCATAAGCAGATCTACTTGGACATCTGGAACTTAAGTTGTTAAAAATTGAATGAATTGTGTACTGACAAGCCCATCATATTCCTTACTCAATTAATGGTATCCAGGACCAAATCAGAATCACCTGAGGGCTTTCTAGGTGGCGCAGTGGTTGAGAGTCTGCCTGCCAGTGCAGGGGATATGGGTTCAATCCCTGCTCCAGGAAGATTCCATATGCCATGGTGCAACTGGGCCCATGCGCTGCAACTACTGAGCCTGTTCTTTAGAGCCCATGAGCCACAACTATTGAGCCCGTGTGCCGAAATTACTGTAGCCCATGTGCCTAGAGCCCGTGCTCCACAACAAGAGAAACCGCTGCAATGAGGAGCCCGCACACCGCAACAAAGAGTAGCCCCCACTCGCTGCAACTAGATAAAGCCTGTGTGCAGCAGCCAAGACCCAACACAGCCAATAAATAAACAAACAAATAAAAAAAAAAGAATCACCTGAAATTGAACCCTCCTTTTATCACCCCATAAATAATGGTAATAATGATAGTAGTGAAGATTAAGTGAGCACCTATTTTATATATATATATACATATATATACACACACACACATATGGCATTTTAGTAAATATTTAACAAGCATTACTTCATCCTTACAGTTGCCTTAGGGTATAATTATTAATAACATTCCAGTTTTACAGACAAGGAAACAAAAACATAGAGAAATGCAGTAATTCACTAAGATCGCACAGCAAGTTAGTGAAAAGCCAGGATTTGAAGCCAGGTAGTATACTAGAGAGCCTAGAATCTTCCCCACAATACACTGCACATGTAGAAGCCACCAGTATCTGTCCGTCCTCCAGCATATTTTTCTTCCATGTTTATCACTACTACTTTAATGTAATTTGCCATCATATGTCATGTCAACTTTAGCAATAGCTTCCTAAATGATCTCCTTGCTTCAGAGTTCTCTTTCCAAAAAATCTATGCCATGACCATGAATACATTATTAAATTTCAAATATTTTCACATAATTTCCGTCTTTAAGAGAAGTCAATGTTTCCTTACTATTTTTATAATAATTTATCTTTTCAACAAATACTATTAAGCACCTACAATGTTTTAGGCATTTGAATGGGCTAAAAATCTGTCACAGAGTTCAGCCTATCAGTGAGGATAGATAATTCTAATACTACTACTAATAATCATAACCTCTGTAGATAACATGTATTGATCCTTACTGTGTAATTCCCACGAGGAAGTAGATATTATTATTATGACCATTTTTTCTTTTGAGGAAATTGCAGCACAGAGAGCGTTGGCAACTTCCCCAAAATCACCCATATATTCAAATTAAGGAGAGATAGTAAACACTATTTTCTTAGCATAGTTGAAAATAATCTATGATGCCACCTTAAAAACCTTAATATGTATTACTCTACTAATCGTACCTGATACACCGGCCTAAAGATGCTTTTTCAAGCTTCTGTGCTTCTGAAGACACTTTTCTCTCTACTTACAATGTATTTCCTACAGTATGTAGCGGGAAAAAGTTACTTCTTTTCAAGGCATTCAATTTCTCATTAATTGCTTTCTTCTTCAAGAACACATAATTTAGTGGAAGATATACATGTTCAAATAATGAGTCCAAAACTAGATACATATTTTAGATACAAAACTAACAAATGAAGGAGTCATTAGCTCTGTTTGGGGAATTGTAAGAAAACTACCAAGAGTACCATAAATCTGAACTGAGTTTTGCAAAAAAGATGAGGCGTTTGCCAAGTAAATAGTGTGATACGGCATTTAAAGAATACAGTCATGAAATAGCATGGTCTAATTGGGGAATTATGAATAATTTAGTATGGCTGGATTTTAAAAGGTAAAGAGAAGACACACCAGATATAAAGCTGAAGAAATGGAGCTCAGGTTTTAAGGACATTCTTTGTTAGGTTGAAAGTACTTTCATCAAGATAAGTAAGAGAGTTTCTTTTAACATACTCAGAGGTAATTCAAGTTACATGGGAGACACAAACTATTTCCTTTAATTCATCTTAAAAGAGAGGAAAGAAAAGAAATGCATATGAAATTGGACTTTCCAAAAGGCATAAATCTTTTAGAGATGACTGCTGTTAAATATCACTGATTCTTACAATCCCTTGATATTACTATGAGCATGACACAGGTATACTATCAGCCCTTGCCAATTTCCTAAAATGTTCTAGATCTGACTATATTCTCTATTATAGCAGCACAGAATAACTCAGCATGCAAAAATTTCACAACTCATCCATTCAATATGTACAAAGCAAGTTCCTATCCAAATTTGAGTTGAAGAACATGTTGCTTTCTAAACACAGCTAAGATGTTAAAACAAATAATGCCTCTACAATACAAACAATGAAAGACTCTCGAGTCAAGTCTTTGATTTAATCTTGTTGAATCATTATTTGAACATGAAATTCTTCTAAGATATCATTAACTAGTATTCATGTGACCCTATTTCACTTTTGGACAGACCTAAATCTTTGAATAAAAACAGTTTCTTAGATTGAGCCACATTCATCTTTATTTTAACCTCTTGTTCTCCCATCTAGATTAATCTTGACCAAAATAAAACACAACCAGTGAAAAAACAACCTCCCCCTCCAAAAATCAAAAACATAACTTTCTTTTTAATAGTGAAAACTTGTGAAGCACTTAAAAACAAGTCCCTTCTATAAATATCCTCTTATTTCCTTTGTCCTAAGCTATTTGACAAAAGAGAAATTCTTCCACCCAGAAATGACTTAGAGACTCCATCCTCAGCCTTTATTTCATGAATCTCCTATAACACATTAATCTGTCCCACAGATTGGCTTCCTTATACCATTTACTCAGTGTACATGGCTAGAATATTGGAAATTTACCCCTTTAAGGTATTTTTTTTCCTGTTAAGTCTATGACTGCAGTTTAACATAAAAGCCATTGATTGAATTTTTGTGCCTGGATTTAGCTCCTTTAAT
Organism: Hippopotamus amphibius kiboko; assembly: GCF_030028045.1. Classification (NCBI taxonomy): domain Eukaryota; kingdom Metazoa; phylum Chordata; class Mammalia; order Artiodactyla; family Hippopotamidae; genus Hippopotamus; species Hippopotamus amphibius. Next base: position 74,338,999 of record NC_080197.1, on the reverse strand, counting down.
CAATAAGTTAAACTTTCCCTGGCTTCAGTAACTGAATCTGTATTCATTTCTTTTTGTATAATTCATTTCTTTCTTAATAAATGAAGAAATGGAGAAATGAAGAACAAATAGAAGAAATAGAGTTACTGCCTTTTGTTTAGTAATAGATATTATAAAAAAAAATACAGTTTAAAGAAGCATTAGTACATTGTCATCATTTATTCCTTTCCAGACTCTGAAGAAGTATAAATCATTCTAGTCTCAAAATTATTTTCCAGACTTTAGTAAAATAAAACACAACTCAAATGAAGCATTTCTTATGTTCAGATGTCCTCTACAGCACATAAACAGTCATCACAAACAAAATGTCTGGGATTCAAAGCAATTTTGTGACCAAAATTCTTAGACTTCTTTGTAGCTGGTTTGTCTAAACTACATGTGAGGGGTAAATTGTTACTTTGTCTTTCTAGTCTTCATGATTTACTGAGTTCTTCTGGCCCCTATCAGCCTAAAGTCTGGTGCTTTATAAAAGCCTAAGAATTTAAACAGACTATGGAATTTGTAATTTGAATTTGACAGGCACAGTGACAGTATCTTCATAATTTTTTCCTGGAAATCTTCTGAAAGTATCAAGTAAATCAAGAAATAAGATTACAAACTCTATTTCTAGAAAAACAAGGAGAGATCTAAAATCTAGGCCTGAAAATAAGTGCAATAGAAGAGCTTCCAAAAAGCTACAGAAATATAGCAAGAGAGTTTACAAAAGGAAGCAAAGTGCACATATGGCAGATAGCAAAAAATATATATAATTTTGTAAGGAGAGGGGCCCACCTTAAGTTGCAAACTTATGCTATTTGGGATTTCTATTATATGCAGCTTAATAGAATCCTAAATAATTCAGAATGTGTTACCATAAGTGAGGTACTCTACTAACAAAACCTAAATTTTGGATGTGGTTGAATGGAACTCATGGGCAGAATATACTAATGACTCAGATATTGTAGGTTGGGAACCTAATAAGTCTTGTTACCCGTGGTAGGATATTTGGACAAATGTCACGTTGAAAAGAAAACCACATGCTCATTAAAGCTGAAAAATGGGAGAACATATTGGGGAAAGTGCAAAAAAAAGAAAAGTATACTTTTATAAAAGTATAAAAAAAGAAAAAAATTCATAATGTTGACAAAGTATAAATTCTCCTTGCTACTTTTAGGAGAGAGATGAGCTCAGACCAGAAGCACCTAGACTGCAAGAAGAAATGAAAGGATAAATACTAATTTTGTGAGGGAGACACCCTCTGCCTGCAGCTACTGTGTGTAGTTAATCGGGGGTTCTATAATTTGGAACTTACAGGATTGAAAAAAACCTAAGTATCCTGTCTCCTAAATTAAGGTGGAGATAAAACTGCAGATTTAGCAGAAAATAAAATTGATGCTCTGCATACAAAGACAAGGAGCCTACCAGCAAAGATAGGCTTTAGGTCTTGCCTTTCTTCCCAAACCCATGGTTGCAAATGACCTTAGGGCAGTGGCCGATAAATTAAGAGGAAGGGGCTGGTCACAGGATAGATCAAAGTGTGTAATTTATTCTTTGACTGTTGTTACTTTCACATGGCATTGGATTAAAGCAAATAGACCAGAAGCCTACTAAGTTTGGAGAGAATTTTTTGTTGACTTTGAGGGCAGCTGACATCAGTTAATGATTACTCAACCCTAAAAGCAATCCAAGGGTCCCTAAATTGGTATCAGCAGAAAGGGGGTTGTGAAAGGTGTGCAGCTCCGGACAGGTATACTCTCCAAACTGAACTTAGAATTGACTGTGAAAACAATGCACTAGGAAGCACTGCCCTGAGAAGAGCACATGGGCACATGAAGGACGGTGCACAGAGAGCATCTTCTCAGAGGGCAGAACCTCGTCTATCAAACTGGCTCACCAACATATTTCATCACTTGCAGGGCAACTCATCATCCTTGTCCAGTAGGATTTGATAATTACTGAAGAAAAACAGCTCTAGGTGTTTCTTGGTGACTGCAGCACCACCTAAAACAGCCTTAAACTGCTTACTTACTTGACTTATTTTAAACGAGAATAAAAATTTTTTTCTTTAGCCATTCTTAGGTGTTTTTTCTGGTAGATGCAGCTGAACTTCATACTAATTAATATAAAATTAAATTATAGGAAAATAGACAAACCTTTCTAAATTTAGAAGGAAATTATCTGCCATATAAATATGCTTACACATTCCCAAACATATGCAAAGTCCCCATAAAAGTCATTGAGAGAAATATGTTCTTAGTTTTAGCATATTATGCAATGACAATAAATATTATGTATGTATAATATGACAACAATGCATAATATGACTAAGCTAAGGTCAAATACATCTCCCATTTCAAAAAAATAACTATGAGTCCTTTTCAAAATAAATCCCAATTCCATTATGAGTACAAGTGATGCAACTGGAAAAAAATTATTTGTAAATGTTGAAAATAAGAGAATAGAAAAGAAAGCAACAGGTGTGATATTAATATCAGACAAATTCAATTCAGAACAAAAATTATTCAGGAACTCCCTGGCAATCCAGTGGTTAGGACTTGGTGCTTTCACTGCAGGAAGCACTGGTTCAGTCTCTGGTCAGGGAACTAAGATCCCACAAGCCCCAGGGCACAGCCAGAAAAAAAAAAAAAACTGTTTAACCATAAAAGATGGAAATTTTATAATACTAAAAAGAGCAATTCACAATGACCACATAACAGTCATAGGAAGTTCTATGTCCCATATTCACAGAGCATCAATTCATCAATTATATGATATAGCTACTGGTACACTCAGCAGAAAACCTATAACCTCAAATAGTTATACTAATGACTAGGAAAGAATCAAAATTAATTAAGCATCCAACTCAAGAAGTTGAGCACTTCTGGTCCAGGGATCCTGCACCATGAAGACAAGCCTCTAGAACGTTTGGCTTTGAAGGCCAGCACTGCTTACTTTCAGGAGAGCCAGAAGGTTGGGGGGAAACAGAGACTCCACTTTTAAAGGACACACACAAAATTTCACTGTCTCTGGGACCCCGGGCAGAAGCAGTAATTTGAAAGGAGCCTAGGCCAGATCCACCTGCTGATCTTGGAGAGCCTCCTGGGGACATAGACCCTGGCAGCTGTCATTTTTGGGAGCTCCTTCTACCACAAGGACACTGCTGTTAGAAAATGTCATTTTGGAATCCCCCCTTTAGCTTATGAACACCAGGATCCAGACCCACTCACCAGCTTGTCACCACCAGTACTGGGATACCTGAGACCAAACAATTAATGGGCAGGGACACACACCCCTACTGCTGCCCCTACCAGCAGGCAGGCTGCCTTGAGACTGAGTCCACAGCCACCCTGGAACAGGGCCCAGCCCACCAGAGGGCCCAGGACCCCACCCCACACACCAGTGAGCCAGCAGTAGCGCAGGGACCTCCAGGGCCCTGCAGACAGACATCCTGAGTTCCAGCTTCACCCACCAGTAGGCAGACACCATCCCTAGGACTTCCTGGGCTCCAGCCCTGCCCATCAGTGGGCTGATATACCAACTCTGGGATCCCCAGGGCTCTGCAGCCAGAAACAGTGGGACCCGGCTCCACCCACCAGTGAGCTGACACTAGCCTGAGGACACCCTGGGCCTTGGCCCTGCCCACCAGCAGGCCAATATCAGATCCTGGACCCCTGGGCTCTGCAGCCAGAGACCTCGGGACACAGCTCCACCCACCAGAGGGCTGGTTCTAGCCTTGGGACAAGCCTTATCCACCAGTGGGCATGCCCCAGCCCCAGGACCACCGTAGCCCCAAAACCTGCCTTGTTGGGGCATAGCCCACCCACCAGGAGGCCAGCATCAGAGCCAGCAACAGCACCATCTGGGCCCTGGCCTTACCCATCAGCAGGCCAATACCAGCTCTGGGATTCCTGGGCCCTACAGCTGGGGACCCCAGGACCTGACTCTGCCTACCACTGGACTGGCACTAGGCCCAGGACATGGCTTCAGGCGCCAATAGGTAGGCACCAACCCCATGATCCCTTGGGCATTGGCCCCACCAACAAGCAATTGGACACCAACCCTTCTCCAGCTGCCCTAGGAACCAGCTCCACTCACCACAGGCCAACACTAGCTTTGGGACACCCCAGCACCCACAGTCAGCATGTCAGGGACCAGCTTCACCCACCAGCATGATGACACTAGATCTGAGAATTCTGGCCCTTCAATCACCCACTGGAGAATCTGGCTCAACCCACAAGTGGAACAGCACTAGCCCTGAGACACCCCTGGTCTCTGCAGTCAGATACCCCATGACCCAGTCCCACCAACCAGTGACTAACAGCCTCTGCATGAGGCAGGGTCTGGCAAACAACCAGACTGGGGGCCAGCCATGCCTACCAGACCACCCACAGTAGTCAGCCAACCACATCAGAAGGACTCGTGCAGTCAACATGTGGGGTACCCCTAGAGCATGTAGCTCTGGTGACCAGAGGGGAGCATGCTGCTGATAGCATTGAACACTTCCCACAAAAGGTCATTTCTCCAAGGTTGGGAAATGTAACCAACCTACCAGATACACAGAACTGAAAACAGCAAATTAGGCAAAATGAGGCTACAGAGCAACATGTTGCAAACAAAGGAACAAAATAAAACCCCAGAATAAGAACTAAGTGAAATGCAGATAGGCAATCTACCTGATATTGTGCGCAATGGTGAAAAGCTGAATGCATTTCCTCTAAGATCAGGAATAAAGGCAAGGATTTCCACTCTTGCCATTTTTATTCAACATAGTATCTAAAGTTCTAGGAACAGCAATCAGACAAGAGAAGCAATCCAAACTAGAAAGGATGAAGTAATACTGTCATTGTTTTCAGATGACATGATACTACACATAGAAAATCCTAAAGATGCCACCAAAAAACTATTAGACCTCACCAACAAATTCAGTAAAGTTGCAGGATACAAAATTAACACACCTGTTGCATTTCTGTGCATTAACAATGAACTACCAGAAGGAGAAATTAAGGAAACAATCCCATTTACCATCACATCAAAAAGAATAAAATACCTAGGAATAAACCTACCTAAGAAGGCAAAAGACACACTCTGAAAAGTATAAGACACTGATGAAAGAAACTGAAGATGACTCAAACAGGTGGAAAGATTCTTCTTGGATTGGAAGAATCAATATGGTTAAAATGATCACACTACCCAAGACAATTTACAGACTCAATGCAATCCCTATCAAATTACCAATGGCATTTTTCACAAAACTAAACAATAAATTTAAAATTTGTATAGAAACACAAAAGGCCCTAAATAGCCAAAACAATCTTGGGAAAGAAGAACAGAGCTGGAAGTATCAGGCCCCCTGACTTCAGACTATATATAAAGCTACAGTCATCAAAACAATATGGTATGGACACAAAAACAGACACATAGATCAATGGAACAGGATACAGAGCCCAGAAATAAACCCATGCACTTATGGTCAATTAATCTATGACAAAGGAGGCAAGAATATACAATGGAGAAAAGACAGTCTCTTCAATAAGTGGTGCCAGGAAAACTGGACAGCTACATGTAAAAGAATAAAATTGGAATGCAACTTCTTAACACATTGATTGAAAGTCTTACCTGAGCAAGTAACTTTGGCTTCATCATAGTGATCACAACTAAGTCCACCCCATTGCCAATTCTTGCAGTCCCAAATTGAAGTTTCATTTCCATTACAGCTGCTTAAAAACAGCCATGTGTTTGTTGCCTTAATTTGGGAATAAACTTGATAGGATGTTTTGAGTGCAGATCCACATCCCAGCTGCCTGCAAACCACATTAGCTTCTTTCAGTCCCCAGCCTCTGTCACATACTTTCCCTATCAGTTTCTGAATCTCCACCTCCACTGTCCCCGCACAGCGGCTGCCTCCACCTTTAAGTCTCATTTCCAGATCTGATCCATCTGCAAAAGAAACATACAGACCATAGATACACATGGAGGTTAGCTCCCAAAGGATATTTTTTTAATCTTGTTCCTTCCCAAATACTGAGACACTGGAAATTCTGGCTTCCCCATCTCCTGCCTTTTTGAAGAGCCAGTATAGAATTTGATTAGAAATGGGATTATAGTTTCAAAATTTAGTAAAAATTATCAGTGGCTAAAAAATACAAGCAAATCAGATACAAAGAAAAGACCTATAACATTTTGTCTTTTGGAGTTCCAGGTAGATTTAGTATTTGAAGTGTGGTCCCCAACAGCAGTTGGAACAATTATTATAGAAAATAGAGTCAGACAATCCACCAAACTAGTCATATAAAGAATGTGTTAAACTGATGAAAGAAAACAAAGATGATACAAACAGATGGAGAGACATACCATGTTCTTGGATTGGAAGAATCAAAATTGTGAAACTGACTGTACTACCCAAAGCAATTTACAGATTCAACCCAATCCCTATCAAATTACCAATGGCATTTTTCACAGACCTAGAACAAAAAATCTTACGATTTGTATGGAAACGCAAAAGACCTCGAATAGCCAAAGCAATCTTGAGAAGGAAAGACGGAGTTGGTGGAATCAGGCTTCCTGACTTCAAACTATACTACAAGGCCACAGTGATCAAGACAGTATGGTACTGGCACAAAAATAGAAAGGAAGATCAATGGAACAAAATAGAGAACTCAGAGGTAAACCCAAGCACATATGGGCAGTTTATCTTTGACAAAGGAAGCAAGAATATACAATGGAAAAAGACAGCCTCTTCAATAAGTGGTGCTAGGAAAAGTGGACAGCTACATGTAAAAGAATGAAATGAGAACACTTCCTAACACCATACACAAAAATAAACTCCAAATGGATTAAAGACCTAAGTGTAAGGCCAGACTCTATAAAACTCCTCGAGGAAAACATAGGCAGAACACTCTATGACATACATCAAAGCAAGATCTTTTTTGACCCACCTCCTAGAATCATGGAAATAAAATCAAGAATAAACAAATGGGACCTAATGAAACTTAAAAGCTTTTGCACAGCAAAAGAAATCATAAACAAAACAAGAAGACAACCCTCAGAATGGGAGAAAATACTTGCCAGTGAAGCAACAGACAAAGAATTAATCTCCAAAACATACAAGCAGCTCATGCAGCTTCATACCAAAAAAGCAAATAACCCAATCCACAAATGGGCGGAAGACCTAAATAGACATTTCTCCAAAGAAGACATACAGATGGCCAACAAACACATGAAAAGATGCTCAACATCACTAATCATTAGAGAAATGCAAGTCAAAGCCACAATGAGGTATCACCTCACAGCAGTCAGAATCACCATCATCAAAACATCTAGAAACAATAAATTCTGGAGAGGGTGTGGAGAAAAGGGAACTCTCCTGCACTTTTGGTGGGAATGTAAGTTGGTACAGCCACTATGGAAAACACTATGGAGGTTCCTTCAAAAACTACAAATAGAGCTACCATATGATCCAGTAATCCCACTCCTGGGCATATACCCAGAGAAAACCATAATCCAAAAAGAAACATGTACCACAATGTTCATTGCAGCACTATTTACAATAGCCAGGACATGGAAGCAACCTAAATGCCCATCAACAGATGAATGGATAAAGATGTGGCATATATATACAATGGAATATTACTCAGCCATGAAAAGGAATGAAATGGAGCTATATGTCATGAGGTGGATAGACCTGGAGTCTGTCATACAGAGTGAAGTAAGCCAGAAAGAGAAAAACAAAAACTGTATGCTAACTCATATGTACGGAATCTAAAAAAAAAAAAAAAAATGGTACTGATGACCCCAGTGTCAGGGCAAGAATAAGGATGCAGATGCAGAGAATGGACTGGAGGACACGAGGTTGGGGGGGCGGGTGGAGAAGGGGAAGATGGGACACAGTGAGAGAGTAGCATAGACATATATACACTACCAACTATAAAATAGATAGCTAGTGGGAAGTTGCTGTATAACAAGGGGAGATCAACTTGATGATGGGTGATGCCTTAGAGGGTCAGGACAGGGAGAGCAGGAGGGAGTCACAGGAGCGAGGGGATATGGGGATATATGTATAAATACAGCTGATTCACTTTGGTGTACCTCAAAAGCTGGTACAAGAGTGTAAAGCAATTATATTCCAATAAATAGCTTAAAAAACAAACAAAACAAAAAAACAAAACAAAACAAAAAATAAAATAAAATAAAATAAAAAAAGAATGTGTTAAAGATTCCTCACAACTGTAAAAGAATTTCCAACAAGGAAATTGTTAGATATTTCTGTTTCTCGTGTCTCACACCTGTTCCCACTCCTAAAGAACACAGGTCCTTCCCTCCCTGTTTTTCTTTCTGTTTTGTTTTAACTTACCAGAACACGTCACACCAGCATCTTCATTATGATTGCAATAATGCTTTCCCCATTCTTGGTGTTTACACTTCCAGAGAGCAGACTCGTGTCCGTGGCAGGAAACACTGTCAAGCCAAATGTGTCCAGTTCCCTCACTGGCGTTGACTCGACCAATAGCAGCGATAGCAGTTGGACATCCCAGTTGCTTACATACCACAGCAGCATCGTTACTATCCCAGCCATCATCACACACTGTCCCCCATTCTCCTTGGAATTTCACTTCTAATCTTCCCGAACATTCAGTGACTCCATCTACCAGTCTCAGGCTCAGGTCTGCTCCATCTGTAAGAGGGAAACAAAACAAGTCAGTGATAAAGAAACAAGAATGAGGGCATTCTAAACAGCTGTACCTGAGGTGAGTTAAGGAAAAAGGGGGAGATATAAGTAAAAACAGAGAAAACAGTGATATATTACCACTGAAAATCATTAAAGACGGAAGGAGGAGGAGATTAGGCAAGAAGACAGGACTTTTTACGGAGTGGGAGTTTGGGACTAGCAGATGCAAACTATTACATATAGAATGGATAAACAACAAAGTCCTATTGTATAGCACAGAAAACTATATTCAATATCTTGTAATAATCATAATGGAAAAGATAAATCAATCAATGAAAAATTTTTTAAAAAAAAGAAGACAGAGCTTTTCACTAGGAGACCATCCTGGAGTTCCTAACAGGAGGCCCAGAGACTGAAATTTATCTAGAGATTTGCTTGTTTGACCACCACAGATTTTTTTGTTGGAATTGTTTGTTTTTTTTCCCCCTTTAAATATAAATTTGCAGGTGTCTAGGTTGGACCTGCACACTCCAGCTTGACTCAATACTCAACACTAACTTTTGCCTCTGACTGTGTTACCTACCCAGACTGCCTGGTTTATATTACATGCCTGATCCCTTTCTGACCACTTCTGTAGTTTAAAAGCAAAGCAAAGAAAAAAGGGACCTTGCCATTACAACTTTCAACTTCCCCTAAGCAATATTCCTCAAAGAACAGAATTTGATTCTAAGTAATATCCTATAATAAATAAATTGCTTTTTCCATTGGCGGCTTTAGTTTTTGTTGTCACAATGCCGTTTTTTGTGATTCCTCAGCATGTATAAAACACACTGAGAACTGGACAGCTACATGTAAAAGAATGAAATTAGAACACTCTCTAACACTATACAGAAAAATAAACTCAAAATGGATTAAAGACCTAAATGTAAGGCCAGACACTATAAAACTCCTAGAGGAAAACATAGGAAGAACACTCTTTGACATAAATCACAGTAAGATCTTTTTTGATCCACCTCCTAGAGTAATGGAAATAAAAACAAAAATAAATAAGTGGGACCTAATGAAATGAAAGCTTCTGCGCAACAAAGGAAACTATAAGCAAGACAAAAAGATGACCCTCAGAATGGGAGAAAATATTTGCAAACAAATCAACAAAGGATTAATCTCCAAAATATATAAACAGTTCATCCAGCTCAATATTAAAAAAACAAACAACCCAATCAAAGAATGGGCAGAAGACCTAAATAGGCATTTCTCCAAAGGAGACATACAGATGGCCAAGAGGCACGTGAAAAGCTGTTCAACATCACTGATTCTTAGAGAAATGCAAATCAAAACGACAATGAGGTATCACCTCTCACCGGTTAGAATGGGCATCATCAGAAAATCTACAAAGAGTAAATGTTGGAGAGGGTGTGGAGAAAAGGGAACTCTCTTGCATTGTTGATGGGAATGTAAATTGATACAGCCACTGTGGAGAACAGTATGGAGGTTCCTTAAAAAACTAAAAATAGAGTTGCCATATGACCCAGCAATCACACTGCTGGGCATATATCCAGAGAACACCATAATTCAAAAAGACACATGCACTCCAATGTTCATTGCAGCACTATTTACAATAGCCAGGACATGGAAGCAACCTAAATGTCCATCAACAGATGAATGGATAAAGAAGATGTGGTACATATATAGAGTGAAATATTACTCAGCTGTAAAAAGGAACGAAATTGGGATATTTGTAGAGACATGGATGGACTTGGAGACTGTCATACAGAGTGAAGTGACTCAGAAAGAGAAAAACAAATATTGTATATTAACACATATATATGGAATATAGAAAAATGGTACAAATCAACTGGTTTGCAAGGCAGAAATAGAGACACAGATGTGAGAACAAACATATGGACACCAAGTGGGGAAAGCGAGGGGGGTTGAGGTGGGATGAATTGGGAGATTGGGATTGCCATATATATTTTACTAATAAGAAAAAAAGTATCAAATTGTACACTTTGGATATATGCAGTTTATTGTATGTCAGTTGTATGTCAATAAAAGTTCTTAAAGAAAAGAAAAAATAAAAATAAATAAAAATCATTATACATGTTAAAAAAAAATAACACTGAGAAGAAACATGCTAATTGGGGACCTAGAAAGATTTTGATAGGTAAAGGAAAACAGAAGGTACACAGTGTGTTTTTTCTACCCCAAATCCCTTTCACTTTCTTCAGCTAACAAAATCCATCTTTTCTGTAGGAATCCCATTCTTTGTGGTTCAGACTATAGATAGTCACATTGTTCAACAAGAAAAAAGCCAATTTGGGAATGAATTCCCTGGTGGTCCAGTGGTTAAGACTCAACGCTTCCACAAGGGGCATGGGTTTGATCCCTAGTTGGCGAACTAAAGTCCCTCATGGCGTGCAGCACAGCAAAAAAGCAACCCCAAAAAAAGCCAATTCAAGAAATAGAAAAAAAGCCCGAATCTTGATGACATTGTTTAATGCTGAATTCAGTCATGGATGGAGCCAACAGTACCTCCTGGATTTCCCAGTTTTCTGAGTCAGTATTGTCTCATTTTAAAGTTAGTTTGAATTGGATTTCCTTCACTTGAAAAAAATATACCCGGTGAATACAGGGACATTTTTACACTAGTTATAGTTTCCTAAATAAAATTCCCTGGGATTCAAGACTTACTGGATTTTCTTCAATCTAGGTACTCAAGTGAAGAAAGGAGAGTGACAGTCTTGTACATGCAAAGGCGTGTCCCTGTCCCATAGTCAAGCACGGACCATGAAAGTCTCTAGACAGACACAGTGCCTGTTCATAACATAGCACTAGCATAAATGAGGTTTTAATAGGAAGCCGATTTTTTAAATCATTTGATTCTGTGAATTGGAACTAATAGTTTAGGAAAGGGTGGGTCAATGTGGCTACAGAGGAGACTTTTGTAGATAGAGGGTGATAAGAGGGGTGCTTTTCTTCTAAAACAACCAGAGAGCAAAATTTTCTAGTTAGACTGTTTTTTTTCTTTTTCCTTCTCTTTTTGGAGGGGTGGAGGGAGGTGACTTTCTCTAAACAGTTCCTTCTGTCCTCATGACTTGGATCTCAATTTCACTGCTCATCCTTCCTCCCTAACTTATTTATCCTAATACAGTCAAGGTAAAAACTCCACAGGTATTAGAACTGCATCCTGAAATTAGGTAATAATAAGGCCATAAAAGAAGCAGACTTCATCATGTTTTTAGGAGTTCAGGCTTCTGAGAATATTACCCCCTTTTTTCTTTTTTTGTCCTCTCATGGAGAGCAGAGAAAAACCCAGACCAGTCCTTACCTAAGCAAATCACTCCAGCATCCTCAGCATGGTCGCAATTATGTTTTCCCCATCCTTCGTGTTTGCAATTCCAGATAGCTGACTCATTTCCATTGCATACAAGATCATCAAACCAGATTGGTCCAGAACCTTCTCCAAAAGTAGCTGAACTAGAGAAACTGACAGCACTTCCACATTCAAGCTGTTTACAAACCACGGAAGCATGATCTGTGTTGAAGTTGTCATCACACACAGTTCCCCACTGTCCTTGGAATTTGATCTCTATTCTTCCTGAGCATCGGCTTCCTCCATTCACCAGCCTCATCTCCAAATCAGATCCATCTAGAGCAGAGAAAAGACCAGAATTCAGAAGTGACATTTACTAAGAAGTGATTTTAGAAACTAATATTTCTCTGGTCACTTGAGATTTGATGCTGAACTTAAAAATGATGCCTCATTTTGGATGCTGCCTCTGTTCTCATATTGGAGACTTTTAATCTTTTGAAAACCAACCAATGATTAGGACTTTCATTTATATCAACTGACAAAAAAAAAAACTTTTACAGATTAAAATTTACTTTGCATTTTGTTTTGTTTCCTTCCATTACTAAGGCATAGTAAACACTTCTATGTAGAAATAAATTTCACTCAAAATATTTATTTAAAAAACTTGAAAAAATAAAATTTGTTCATACGACAAAGTAGTAAAAATGACAAACGAGTCATTTGTTGAACAGTTAAAATTTTTAGTTTAATCTTTTATTTTTATTACAATCAGTTTAGAACATGAATGGTTGCCTGAAGTTGAATTTGAAATTAGAAAACTGGAAAAAAAAAAAAAGCATAAGCATGCAAGATAGTTTGCAAAAGTGATATACCAAAACATTAAAAATTGAGGAAAAAAATTAATCAATATAATTTATTTCTTACCAATTTTTTTTTCTGAATCAAAGCTTTCTTTTCCCTCCTGCCACCATTTTTAGCAAAGAATGGCTTTTTCATAAAGAAAATTCTCTCTATACACTATTCTTAGATTTTCTATGAGGACTAAAATATCTGAGAAAAAGAGACTTGGGATGAAATTTTGGGACACCTAAAAACCAGAAACTATTTGTGGTTGAACAAAATGCTTAGAAGTTCTGTTTTGAAAAAGTAATTCAATTTTAAAAGCTCCGAACTCTAGATAAGGACCTCCTCTCAAAGAGATTTTGTATTATAGATAATAATAATAATAGTTCACATTCAAAATATGTATATGTTGTTCCAAATGTACAAGAGTGAGTAAAAAATTATCCACACTATGGCTGTAGAATTTATGGACGTTTTAATACAACCAGAGTGCGGATAATTTTTGACTCACTCTCATATTACATATGCTATCTTTAGTCTTCACAACATTAAGCATTATGTGTTATTACCAGTATCCCTACTTCACAGATAAACAAACCAAGGTTAAATAATTGACACAGGATCAAACACCTAGAAGATAGTAGAGACAGAATGTGAAACAAAACAAAACAAAAACAAAACCAAAAAAGAATCTAGCACCAGAGTCTATCCTCCTTACTATTATGAATGTGATAATAATAGAATTTCCCAAGAGGTAGATGCTCTGAGAATTGAGCATTGACCAGGGTGGAGAATCTCAGAAATACAGGCACTGAAACCTCAGAAATATGAACTCAGAAACCTCATGAAACTCGTGAGTCCTTGAATAGCTAAACATCCCTTTCTATTATTAAGCACCAGTTGGAGCTTTAGGTGCATAAATTTCAAAAACCAAGTCTGATTAATGTCATTCTTATATGAAGGATCCTTATGTAAGGGCATGAAAAACAGAACACAGGAGTTAAAAGTACTACACTGACGTCTTAGCTTAAACAGTCAACTCTATAGAGAGCAATAATTATAGAAAGAGGCTGGCAAGATTTATTATGATTTTTAACTTTGCTGTAGATGATTGATGTAGATGTTACAATTGTCATTTCTTATCTTTCCCTACAAAATGATTAACAAAAAAGACAAGAAGGAGGAAGAGGAGGAGGATGGAGGAAGACAATTAAGAAGAAGAGAAATGAGTTGTCTAGGTAATGAGAAGCAGTGAGCTATGAGGAAACTAATGTGAACTGTTAACACCTATTCCTACCAGACAGTACACCAGTAGCTTTACATGTATTATATCACTGAGAGCTCAGAAACTGAAGTTTAGAAAGATTTAGCAACTAGCTCAAAATAATAGCATTAATAAGCAGCTGAGCAGTTCTCTAGATAATAGCCTGTGTTGCTCCCATTATACCACAGTGCCTGGGCAGAGATTAGCCTTTTCTAAAACCAGTCCTATGGAGGAAATGGTCTCTAACAGAGAGGCTGGGAGGGGATAGGGTTGCATAAACGTCAATGACATGAGCAAAGAGAAATTGGAAGCCCAGGAATCTGAATTGGGTCAGAAACATGACCTTGGGGTTTGTGAGCAGAAAGGTCTGGGTTATTGTAAGGGCAAGTGAGATGAAACTTATGAAATGTTTTATATATTAAAACTACCATGTAAGTGAAATGAATAGCATTGTACAGTGGAAAAAGCAATTCTACTTTGCAAAACATCTTTCCTCCAACAAAAAAGGATTAGTGCTAGAAATATTTATTTCTTGATGTAGTAAGTTGATTATCAGTTAATGAGCAAAAAGGTCACGATTTATGGGCCAATACATGAAAGCAACATTTTATGGGGAAAGGGCACAGGAATTAATTTAGATATTATGATATTTTTATGCAGAAGTAGAAGGTAATAGTAGGATTGCTTCATATAAAATTGAAGCTAGTCACTTCATTGATTGTAGTATTCGGAAGCTCTCTCTCTTTTTTTTAATATTGCCTCTGTCATGTGTTTTCTGGTCTTTTAGCAATGGATTGGGAAATTTTATATGTGGACTAGGTTACTTACAGAAAACTGGCTCCTTTTCATTTTTAACCTGTAGATTTTTTCCCACAAAGCATTTCACGTCAAGGCTTGACTTATGCAAGTCTTACCTGAGCAGGTGACTCCAACATCCTGTTGGTGAGTACAGTTATGCTTTCCCCACCCATCATGTTTGCAATCCCAGAGAGTGGATTCATTCCCTCGACAAGAAACATGATCCATCCAAATGTGTCCAGAGCCTGCACTGGAATTAGCCCATCCGGTGGCTTTGATAACGGTTGGACATCCCATCTGCCTACAAACCACAGAGACCGCGGCCAGGTCCCAGCCATTATTACACACAGTTCCCCACTCCTCCTGGACTTTCACCTCCACTCTCCCAGAACACTTGTTTTCACCAGCTGTTAGCCTCAGCTCCTTGTCTGTTCCTCCTGTAAGAATAGGTAAAGGCAGCAGTTGGTCAAGATCCAAAGAGCAAGTAAAAAATTATTATTCTTTAGATTACTTATTGATTTTTCAAAGCCAGATTTGAGAAACATTTCTGGACCTATGCATGGTACCATAGAAGAATGTTATTTCATAGAAATTCAAAAAAATATTAGTATCACAGGCTTCAAATTAAGCAAAGACATAAAGCCAATAAATCTGGGTAATCCAATACTGTATGATATTTTTATTTTATGGCTGATATTTTTTATAACATCAATTTATATAATTTCATGGATAGTTTACTATAAAAATAAGATATTACAAAATTTCATAGGGATGACCTATGTAAGTTTCTCCAAAATCCTAAGATCAGTAGAAAGAAGGCTGATGGTGAGGATGAAAAGACCAGTTATAAGGAATTTAGTGCCTATTTCACACATACATGGACAATATCATGAATTTTTAAAGTGCTAGTTGAAATCTAACTGAAACTTATTGATTCAAATGGAAATTGAAATGGAGATATTTTCCTATTATCTCCTACCATAAAATAATTCCATCTCCCCCTACTCCTCCCAACAGTCTTAGCTACTGCCTTGTGATTATTTTAATTAACATAGGACCTTGTGGCCCCCCTGATACATGGCCTCCCTGAATACATTTGCAGATAAATTTTGGCATTTGAATTTTTAAAGTGTTCCTAAAATTCCCTCATCACAATAATTCTGAGGTTTCTCCTCCTCTGTAGTTTTCCCTCTTTTTTAGTTAGGCATTATCTCCAATCTTTAAGTAAAATGCATTTGTTTCCTATGAGAATTTATTTTATTTTATTTTTTAAACTATGCTAATATTTTGTTCCTTTTCGGGGGTCACATGGTTAGGTACTTATTTTGTACTTTTGATATCTGATCCTTTGAAATCATGAAGCATGGTTTTAGATGCTATTCAGCCTTCAGGAGAATTATTTGCTTTTCAGTGATTCTCGTCACAGTGGGCTAAGTAAATTTGACAAAGTACTCACCAAGAGAACTAGTGACCAAACAGGCACTGAGAACTGAGACCACAGCAATAGTGAAGGGACTTAAGTGGACAGAACATCTTCTAATGTCTGTGAAAAGAAAAAAGAGGGCAAAAGTAAAGTTTTCCCAAAAAGAGGCATTGGAGGAGACAGAAGGTTTTAGAGGTCTGAGATTAACAAAGAAGGTCAAACCAAGACAGAAAACACTTCCACCTAAATGGCAAGGCAGGCAGGAAAAATTCATACCAATATCATATAGCTCAGTGAAGTAACTTTGAAAATATTCGTGTGTATAAGCAGTCTACGGACAAGGAATTAGAAGAGAGTTGGGGATGGAAAAAGAATTGCAAGAATGAGCCTTAAAACCTGGAAAACTGAAAAGGCATTGATGAAACTTAGAAGTGGCCAGTTCTCCCTTCAGGCATGGAGCAATGTTCAGCCACTGATACCCTCATCTCCAAGCCTATCTGATCCATATTATTAGGTGGAAAGTTCCATGAGGGAGTGAATTACATCTATCATGTTCACCAGTTTCACCAGTACCTGGCACAGTGCCTGCTAAATAGTAGTTGAACAATACATTGGAGGAAAAAGTGACAAAGATTAAACACCCACTGTTGGACCTTATCTCCAAAAATAGCATAAAATGCTCTATCACTCTCAGTTCTCCTTCTTACTCTCACCCAATAGAAATTTGAAAGTAAAAATGCTATGATAGTCACTCCTCTGCGATGTCACTGAACTGTGAGTTTATGACCTATGCTTTCTTGTGGTATGCTATACCTCAGTTTGAAAGCTTGAAAAAAAGAGTAAGAATGCTAAATGAGTTTAGTGGGTCCACGCAAAACATGAAGTAGATTTCAACACTCAAGGGTGTTATTCTAAATGTCTTCTAGGGAATCAACTTTCAATCAATATGCTTTCCTACTTGTTCTATCTTTCTAACAACCATTAGTTTCAAACTCAATACAATTCAGTTAATTTTAGTTCCTTACTTAATTGCACCTCAGCAGTTTTACAGAATTGAAGCCAAATCTAATCTTTATCTCACATCTTCAATTTTGAATCTATGGAAGATAAAAGGTACTGCCTTATAAGCTTATTGCCCTTTTTCTATAACTTACTCTCCTGATGCCAATCACTATTAAATCAGATCCACTGACTGTCAGAATATTGCTATGCTCCATTAAAGGGTAAAAAGAACAAATGAGAAGCTTTTACCAGCAGATCCAGAGTTTTCATGTAGCACCATTCTGAGTTTGTCCATTCCGAAGTTTTATGATACTTAAATCTTCTTGTATTATTCGCTAGGAATGGCCTCCTAAAGAAGAGGACCACTAAGAATTCTAAAAATCATTTCACTTCCACAAAAAAACAGAAAGACTTCATAATGGAGGTGGAGTCAACCAGAAAAGGGAAGTAATTAAAAGTGAGGTTCCCTTTCGTGCTCGTTTTCTTCCATTTGGGACATGAAACAACTGAAGAAAATTGAGAAACATTCGCTACAGATTTATAAAAATTAAAGGGGAAATATTGACTCATATACTGTTGTTGAATTGAATATTTTAAATTTCTGCACTTTGTTTCAGACTAATATATTAAAAGCAAAAAATAGCAATTGTTTTGTAGTTAAATTATGTCAAAAAACTAAAGTAAAATAGGCAAAACATAATTAAATCACTAACACTTGATTGTTGTAACCACTTTTAACATTATTTCCATAATCAAATGTGTCTAATTAATTTTGTGCAGATTGTCCATCGACAACACTTTTCTTTTCTTTTCTTTTTTTAAAAATTTTTATTAGAGTATAGCATATTTACAATGTTGTGTTAGTTCCTGCTGTACAGCAAAGTGAATCAGTTATACATATACATATATCCACTCTTTTTTAGATTCTTTTTTCCCCATAAGGTCATTACAGAGTATTGAGTAGAGTTCCCTGTGCTATACAGTAGGTCCTTATTAGTTATCTATTTTTTACATAGTAGTGTGTATGTGTCAATCCCAATCTCCCAGTTTATCCCTCCATTTCTGTTTTGTAAGTTCATTTGTACCATTTTTTAAAATTCCACATATAAGCAATATCATATGATATTTGTCTTTCTCTGTCTGACTTACTTCACTCAGTATGACAACCTCTAGGTCCATCCATGTTGCTGCAAATGGCACTATTTCATTATTTTTTCTTTTCTAATGGGATGAAAAGCAGCTATAAAATTAGCCAAGACTGTTACAAATTCAACAAATGGTGAAATAAAAATTTACAAGACTTGATTTTAGCTCTAAATAAGTCAAACTCAAGTAAGAGAAACACATCTGATAACAATAATGAACATAGGTTGAAAGCACAGTGTGAAAAATAAAGAAAAAAATAGTCATATCAACTAGAAGACAGGAATGGTCAGAAAACTCTTTTCTGCAATAAGATGCTTAAATTGTGTCCTAAAATATATGAGGACTTTGCTAAAAGGAAAAAAGAGAAAGTGATTTAAGGTATAAGAAACAAACAAAAAAACAGAAATAAAGAGAAATAAAGACAATTCTCACTTTTTTTTTCTGCATTAGGAATAAAGGAAGTTGAATAGTATTTCTTTTTTCCCCTAATTTTTACTTTATACTGGAGCATAATTGATTTATAATGCTGTGTTAGTTTCAGGTGTACAGCAAAGTGATTCATACAATCAACAGTGATTCAGCAAAGTTATGCATATACATACATCCACTCTTTTTCAAATTCTTTTCCCATATAGGTTAGTACAGAGTATTGAGTAGTGTTCCCCGTGCTATACAATAGGTCCTTGTTGATTATCTACTTTATATATAGTAGTGTGTATATGTTAATCCTAACCTCCTAATTTTTCCCTCCCTCCCCTGACTTGCCCCTTTGGTAACCATAAGTTTGCTTTCTATGTCTGTGAGTATTTCTGTTTTGTAAATATGTCCATTTGTAACATTCTTTTTGATCCCACATATAATTGATATAATATAACATTTTTCTTTCTCTGTCTGACTTACTTCACTTACTATGATAATCTCTAGGTCCATCCATGTTGCTGCAAATGGCTTTATTTCATTCTTTTTTATGGCTGAGTAATATTCCATAGTGTACATGGAAGTGTACTACATCTTCTTTATCCATTCATCTGTCGGTGGACATTTAGGTTGCTTCCATGTCTTGGCTATTGTAAACAGCATTGCAATGAACATTGGGGTGCATATATCCTTTCAAATGATGGTTTTCTCCAGATATATGCCCAGGAGTGGGATTGCTGGATCACATAGTAGCTCTATTTTTTTAAGGAATCTCCATACTGTTCTCCACAGTGGATATACCAATTTACATTCCCACCAACAGTGTAGGAGTGTTCCCTCTTCTCCACAACCTCTTTAGCATTTATTATCTGTAGACTTTTTGATGATGGCCATTCTGACTGGTGTGAATTGGTATTTCATTTTGGTTTTGATTTGCATTTCTCTAATAATTAGTGAAGTTGAACATCTTTTCATTTGCCTGTTGGCCATCTATATGTCTTCTCTGGAAAAATATCCAAGTCTTTTGTCCATTTTTTAAATCAGGTTGTCTGTTTTTTTTATATTGAGCTGCATGAGCTATTTATATATTTTGGATATTAACCCCTTGTCAGTCATATCATTTGCAAATATTTTCTCCCTTTCAGTAGATGGCCTTTTTGTTTTGTTGATGGTTTCCTTTGCTGTGCAAAAGCTTTTAAGTTTAATTAGGTCCCATTAGTTTATTTTTGTTTTTATGTCCATTACTCTAGGAGATGGATCAAAAAAGTTATTGCTGAGATTTATATTAAAGAGTGTTCTGCCTATGTTGTCCTCTAAGAGTTTTATAGTATCCAGTCTTATATTTAGGTCTTTAATCCATTTTGAGTTTATTTTTGGTTTATGGTGTTAGAGAATGTTCTAATTTTATTCTTTTACACTTGGCTATTCAATTTTCCCAGCACCACTTATTAAAGAGACTGTCTTTTCTCCATTGTATAATCTTGCCTCCTTTGTTATAGATTACCTGACAATAGGTGTGTCAGTTTATCTCTGGGCTTTCTATCCTATTCCATCAATCTATATTTCTGTTTTTGTGCCAGTACCATACTGTTTTGATTACCATAGCTTTATAGTGTAGTCTGAAGTCAAGGAGCTCTATTGCTCCGGCTGCATTTTTTTTTCTCTAGATTGCTTTGACTATTCAGGGTCTTTTGCTTTTCCACACAAGTTTTAAGATTTTTTTTTGTCTCACTTTAAAAATCTGAAATAATTCATCACTAGTAGACCCACATCACAAGAAATATTAATGGGAGTATTTCAGGCAGAAGAAAAATGGTGGTAGATAGAAATATAGTTCAACACAAGGAATGCAGAGCACCAGAAATGGTAACAACATAGGTAAATATGTGGTTTTTATAATTATTTATTTTTTTAAACAATTGATTGCTTAAACAAGAATAATAACTATACAATGTGAGTTTATAACATGTAAAGGGAAAATGTATGAAAACAATAACATAAAGGGTGAGAAGACAAATGGAAGAATATTATTATAAAGTTTATGTACTATATGCAAATTGGTCAAAGGCAGACTATGCTGAGCTAAAATCATATACTATAAGTCTAAAGCAGCCACTAAGACAATAAAACGAGTTATAGCTAATAAGCCAATAAAGTAGATAAAATGAGATCATAAAAAATATTTAATTAATCCAAAAGAAGACATAAAAGACAGGAAAAATGAACAAAGAATAGATTGGAGAAGTAGAAAATAAAGAGAGAGATAGTAGATTTGGACCCACATTAAATGTAAACAGTCTGAGCATACCCAATTGAAAGGCTGAAATGGGCAGACTGGATTAAAAAGCAAAATTCAATTACATGATGCCTAGATAATATAAAGAAAAAGTAGAATAAAGGTAAAAGTTTGGAAAAAGACAAGCCATGCTAACACCAGTTTAAAGGAAGCCAGAGTGGCTATGTTAAAATTAACACAAGGTGATTTCAGAGAAAAAATATATCCAGAAATAAAGAAAATCATTTCATAATGGTAAATGGTGCATTAATCAAGAGTGTGTATCAATTCTAAATGCTTGTGAAGTTAACCTCAGAGCTTCAAAATCCATGAAGCCAAAACTTATAAAACTGCAAGGAGAAATAGCAAATCCACAATTATAGTAGGAGATTTAAATATCTCTCTCAATAATTTGTAAAACAAATAGGCAGAAAATCAGTAAGAATATAGCAGAATTGAACAACACTATCAATCAGCTTAACCTGAACAACATATATAGAATATTTCGTCCTATAACAACAGAACTTACATCCTTTGCAAGTGCATACAGAACATTTCCTAAGATAGATTATGTTTGGGGGCATAAATAAATTCTAAACAAATTAAAGTAATTCAAATCATACAAAATATCTTCTCTCATCACAATGGAAGTAGAAATTAATAACAGTAATATCTCTGGAAAACCACAAATATTTGGAAACCAAAATAGCTCACTTTTAATAATCCAATGGTCAAAGAAGAAATCAAAGAAGAAATTAGAAAATATTTAGGAATGAATGAAAATGAAAATACAGCATATCAAAATTTGTGCGATGTTTGTGTGATGTCACTAAACCAGTACTTAAGGGGAAATTTATGGCACTAAAGGTCTCAAATAAATGGCTTCAATTTAAGAAACTAGAAAAAAGAGAGAAAATTCAACCCAGTGAGTAGAAGATAGAAATTACTAAAGATCAAAGCTGAAATCAATGATACAAAGAACAGAAAAATAGAGAATATAAATAAAACCCAAGCCTGGTTCTTTGAGAATACAAATAAAATGGTTAAGACTAAAACTAGAGTGATTAGGGAAAAGAAAGATACAAATTGCCAATATGAAGAATGGGAATCACTGGAAATTCTACAGAATTAAATGAAAATAAGGAAATAGCATAAAATAGTATAAATACTATTTGCCAATAAATTGACAATTTATATCAATGGACAAATTCCTTTAAAAGCATAAACTACAGAGACCTCTTAAGAAGAAACAATCTGAAAAAACATATACATACATATAATGTATATGTATATCTATGCATTAAGCTTATTAAAAATCTTCCCACAATGAATATTCCAGTCCCATTGGCTTCACTGGTAAATTCTAACAAATATTAAAGGAAAAATATAATACCAATTCTAAATAAACATTCCCAGAAAATAGAGTAGTGACTACTTTCCAACATGTTCTATGAGGCCAATATGACTTGATATTGAAACCAGAAAAAGACATTATATGGAAGGAAAATTACATGTGAATATCTCTCAAAAACATATATGCAAAACTCTAAACAAAATGTCAGCAAATAAAATCTAGCAACTTATAAAATGATAATATATCATGACAAAGCCGGGTTCATCCCAAAAATGTAAGGTTAGTTTAACAGTCAAAAATCATTACACACAACTCATTATGCTAAGACACTTAGAAAAATAAATCAATCAACTTGATAGATGTAAAAAAGCCTTTCACAAAACGCAACATCAATTCCCAATAAAAACTCTTAGTGAATTAGGTATGTAAAGGGCACCTATGAAAAACCTACAGCTGAAATGAATGCTGAAAGACTGAATGTGTTCTCCTTAAGATCAAAAGACAAAAATGTCCATTTTAATCATTTCTATTTAACATAGTACTAGAGATACTAATCAGTACAATTAGGCAAGATAAAGAAATAAAAAACATTCATGTTGAAAAGAAAGTAAAACTGTCTTTTTTTGCAGATGACATGATCATCTGTGTAGGACATCTAATAGAATCTACAAAAAAAAAAAACCTGCAAGAACTAATAATTGAGTTTAGCAAAGTTGCAGGATAGTTGATCAATATACAAAAATCAAAAAACAAAAAAATCAGAAATTAAAATTGAAAAAATAAATTCCATTGGTAGTAGTATGAAAATTATACAAAATACTTAGGAATAAATTTGACCAAAAATGTGAAAGTCCTATATACTCTAAACTACACAATATTCCTGAAGGAAATTAAAGAAGACAAATAATTGGAGAGATATACTGCGTTCTTGGGTTAGAAGACATTATTGTTAAGATTTCAATGCTTCACAATTTTATTTCTAAATTCAATATAACCAGAATCAATATCCCAGTGGGCATTTTTTCATAAAAACTGGCATATTGATTTTAAATTTTATTTGGAAATGCGAAGGGTCTAGAATAACAAATGTGAAAGTGATGAACAAATTGGAGGATTAACACTAGCCTATTTCGAGATTTTTTTATAAAGCTGCCATAATGAAGACACTGTTGTATTAGCATTACCAATGTATGGATGACTGAGTTTTGACAAAGTATATAATATTTTCAACAAATGGTGCTGAACAATTGGCTATCCATATGCAGTAAGATGAATTTCCATCCTTACATCATATACAAAAGTTAACTTAAAAAGGATCATAGACATAAATATAACATCTAAAATTACATAACTTTTAAAAGAAAGCAGAGGAGAAAATCTTCATGACGTTAAGTTAGGCAAAGGATTCCTAGATATACCAAAAGCATGAGTCATAAAACAATAATTTGATAGGTTGGACATCATCAAAATTTAAAAGTTTTGCTCTTCAAAGGTCACAAAAGAATGAAAGACAAGCCGCAGACCGGGAGAAAGTACTTGTCAATCATGTGTCTGATAAAGGACTTGTACTCTAAATTTATAAAAAAAAATTCTCAAAACTCAATCATAGGAAAACAAGTAAGCTTATTTTTAAAACAAGCAAGAAATTTTTACAGGATGGTGAAAAGAACACGGAAAGTTTCAAAACATCATTAGTCCATAAGGAAATGCAAATTACCAATAAACCCACAACGAGATACAACTGCATACCTCTTAGAATGTTTAAAATTGCAAAGGCTGACTACATCAAATGTTTTTGAGGATGTTGAGGATCTAGAACTCTCGTAGTCTTTTTTTTTTCCTCATACAGTCTTAATGAAATTTAAATGAGGTCAGCACTTTCAAAAACAATTTGGCAATTATTTTTTGAACACTAAACAAACTTTTAAGGTTTTATTTAAGAGAAATAGTAACAGATATCCATTTAATGACTTGTATATGAATGTTTGTGCTAGTTTTATTTGTAATGGACAAAAACTAGAAACAAATCAAATGTCCTTCAACTGGTAAATGGGTAAACAAGCAGTGAGACTACTACTCAACATTACAAAGGATAAACTGTTGACACATGTTACAATAGGAATGAATCTTATACTTTGTGATCTTATTTATATAGAATTCTGGAAAATGCAAACTAATCTATTGTGACCGGAAGGAGTGATTGCTTAGGGATAGATTGGGAAGGATGGAAAGGAGGGATTACACTGGGAGGTAAAAATGATGAAACTTTTGTAGGGTAATTGATATGTTCGTTGTCTTGATTGTGTTGATGGTTTCACAGGTACACACCTGTTTATCAAAACTAAAAAACTGAACATTTTAGTTAGGTGCAGCTTAGTGTATATCAATTATACCTCAATAAAGCT
This sequence comes from Hippopotamus amphibius kiboko, assembly GCF_030028045.1. Lineage (NCBI taxonomy): Eukaryota > Metazoa > Chordata > Mammalia > Artiodactyla > Hippopotamidae > Hippopotamus > Hippopotamus amphibius. Next base: position 74,314,076 of record NC_080197.1, on the reverse strand, counting down.
GTTTAGAAAATCTTAGTGAGTGCTTATTGATGGAGGATAAAGGAAAGAGAAAACTCTAGCATCAGCCCCATCTTTCAGGTTTACAACAATACATGTGGTGCAAGGCAAACCCTCCGATGAGAGTCAGGTTTGGGGAAAACCAAAGATGTGAAAAACTTTGAGTGGACCTGAAAGTTAGAAGATAATCTGGTAGGAAAACTTTGATATTTTTATATGGGCTTGTGCATGGCAAACAGATGAAGGAAGAAGAATAGAGAAAGAGGTGGTACCAGATTTTGGAACTCATTTTGGATTTTGGAACAGATTTTGGGCTTGTTAGCAAAGTCCTTGTGTCCATTCTCCCATTATATTCCTTCTCTAAATAAAGTCATTAGCCTTGTTAGAATTGCCTAGTGTTTTTATGATGAAATAAATGTCTGTATTGCTGTTTTAAAAAAATCTCCACATACAAATTGCAGGTTTATAGTATTATTGTATGTCATGGAACACACCCATGCCATACTCAGACTTCCACCACCCAGTCGTTGAGAATATCTGTGTTCTCTTCCTAAATTGCCTAAATTATATTCTCCTTTGTAATGCTGATCAGGTTTTTTTTAAAGCTCTACCAATCACTGAATACACAGTCCATTAATTACATAGTTTTCTGCTGCAGTTCCTGGAGAATGTTCATCTAGACCTAATTATCCTTTGTGGTAGAGTGCTAGGACTCCCTTGGTTTCAAATTCTTCAACTTTTATTTTTCAGATTTTCTAGAAAATTATTTGTCCCTCATATATGATTGATTTTTCCCCTCAAAACCCCACAGTGCAATGCCTTCTGAATCCTTTGTGCTTTTCACCTTAATTACTCAATATTGTCCTTTTTCTCAGGTTATTTTCCCTAATATTCTAGCATATTGAGTACAAATTTAAGCTTCACACTTGCAAACTCATTATCTACATTGAACATATAAAGTGTGGATGTTGGCATAATGCAATGTTTGTTGAGTACAAGTAGTTCATTGCAGGCTGCTTATTGACCAATGGTTGGCTTTGATTCCATCACACTCTGATATTTTTTCCCCATTTCTAGTATTTGGACTTCTTCTTTTGCATGTGCCTTATGACAGCTTTTGCCACGTACCAATTCCAGTCATTTGTTTCAGATGATCCACTTATGCTTTGCTTAATATGTTGACTTCCTCTCCAGATCAGCAAGTGCTTCAAGACTGAGGGTCCTGCCTTTCAATGGATATTTATGAGACACAAGCAAGATGTTGTCTTTGTACCATTTTATCACCAGCTAGAGACTGGATATCTTTCTCTCGACTTCATCCAACAGCTGCTATGGCTAACCTATCTAATATCACAATTTCATGGTTTACTACTGGCTAGATTATACCCATATTGAGGTAATTTTTTTTCTCTACCAAGTAACATGATGGATGCCCCTCCATGTTCACGATCCCCCTGAAAAATCATTATTTGCTTAGCCTTTCATTCGCTCTTAAAGCTAGTCAAACACAACCGTACTCTTGGTATACAGCAGCTATTGAATACATTATGGATAATCTGACACTGACCTTTCTTCTTGTTCTCAATCTTTTCTTGCTCTTTGCCCACATTTCCTGTAATATAAACCCTTTGCTTTAACTCTAGACTCTAGACTCTGATCTATTCCTTGTAGCTGAGATCTCATGTTAGTGTTGACTTTCCTCAGCATCTGATATTTGAGTTTCCCAATACTCCTCAGCAAAGACTAGCAGTTCCAGCTTTTCCCTTTTAGGAATTCTTTGTGAGAAAGCAGTTTTTGTTCACAATTTGGTTTTCCTTTCAACCAACTAAACTCAATACAATATGGTTTCCACTCTATATTTTATATTGCATTTAATAAACAAATATATTTAAATGTCTACTTGTATTAAATACTCTTAGTTTCTTGGGATACATTAGGAACTCATTCATTCAAGGCATCTAATTTCATTTGAACATATAGTCTAGGCAGGATGATTGACATAAACATAAGGAAATAAAGTTTTCTATGTGATATAGAGGGCAAGAACATAGCAAGTGGACTTAACCTCTTACAACCAATTCTAGAGGATTTGTATGACATCCAGGAGAAAGTGTCCTATAAGGTGAGCTCTGAAGGATGAGTTAGATAGCAAAGGTAAGAGAGTAGAAGATGCCGGAGGCAGAAAGGAAAGCATGTTTCTAGTTCATGTGGTAAGAAATAGACTGTTGCATTGAAGGAGTTACAAATCCAGTATGGCTGCAACATAGAAACTAAGGATGAGATTGGCATTTGATGAGTTTACAGGCAGGGCAAGGACAAATCTCACAGAACACTCAATGCCATGTTAAGATTTTTTTTCTTAAGGGCATAAAGAAGATCCTCTGCACTAGCCAGCAAGATAGTACTATGGTCAAATTTCTGTTTTCAACAATTACTCTGGCTGCATTATAAAAAAAAAACTTGCAAAGGGGCAAAAGTGGATGTAATAATGCAAGATAGGAGGTTTAATGGTGTTCAGTAATGAATGACATATGGTATGGATGTTGGGATGTAGTGGTGGTTCAACAATGTTTAATTATTCCTAGAAATAAATAACTGACTAAATAAATAAGGTGCACACACTTATAATGACAATTTTGCATAGCTCAAGGATATCACCGATTCTATTATGTCTACTTGAGATCCAAGAAAAGAGGGAGAAAAAAATATGTGGATATGGGCAAAACACACTCTGGTAGCCTAAAAGATAAAGTTTAATGATTGATGATGAGGGGATGAAAGAATTCAAGATTATGGATTGGACAACTGATAAGGTTATCTTTAATTACGAATAAAGACACTGGATAGAGAAAGGGCAGATTTGGAATGAAAGGTAGCAAGTTCAAAATTGAGCGTGTGACATTGAAAATCTTTTTGAAACATCCAAGAGGAGGTTGTAATCAATACATATGCAATTAAGAATCATGGAAGACAAATCTAGACCAGAGACAGAGATGGCAATTGAAGACACGGAAATCAAAGAGATCACTTACCACGAGAGCATGGGTGATGATGCACATAAGAGAAACTCCAGTGTGGGGTGGTTAAATAAAGCAGAAAAAGTTTTCCAAAAAAAGAGAGGAGAAATGCTCAGATATACACGAGAAAATCCTGGAGAATGAAACACTATACTCAAGAAAATAAAATATTAGAAAAAAACAAGAAAAGAATAGTCCACAATCAAATAATGTTGACATATCAAACAAAGTGAGGACTAGCAAGAGTTTTTGGATTTGTGATGTAGATGTCAATAATGAATTTGGTGAGAAGTGTTTCAGTGAAATGATTTTTTTTCCTGTGAAATATGAAAAAGTGACATAGCACAGACTGTGGTAGAATGAACTGAATGCCAGAAATGAGGACCCAGGTGAGAACTGAGATCATTTAAAATGGCTCCTATCTGCTCATGTTTTCATCAATGATCCCAGCCAGGGGAGATAAACTAGAGCAGAACAAAATCCAACGACAATGTCTCTCTGGGTCACCCACTCAGAACTTCCCCACCATTGTGTAACAGTTCATCATTTTTACTAATCCCAGAAGCAATTACACTGCAATCCCGCAAGAAAGGGGCCACTTCTCATTATTCCCACCCACTTTTTTTTTTAACCAGACAATTGTGTAAATGATTTCTTCTAGCCCCTGTGAAAATGTTCTAAAGAAATATTATAGATGGCAATTCTCTTACTCTGCAACCAACCACTGCAATTTCCAGGAACAGATACAGTAAAAGTTTGACTGGAAGGAGAGTTAAAGGTTAGTGGTTTCAGAAAGAGGAATAATACATGTCTTAAAGGAACACCAAAAAGTTCAACTTGTGTCATCTTAGAAATTAGACAAAGAAGAGAATTTTTTTACTTAATTTGTGAAGTAAAAAATTCAAGTGGAGAGAGAAAAACAACAAGGTAGAGCAGATGAAAGCCCTACATGGTTGTGCTAACTTCAGTACTCTGTTGACATATCACATGCATATATAGCTCCAAGAAACAAGAAAGGATTTATGGATGTAACCAATGCCCCTTTCTGAGAAGTAAATGGAATTACCGTGAACATGAGTTTGAATTCTGGACCTTCCTGGTTGAACTGATAGGAAGAGAAAGGAGAAGTGTGAGCCCTGCTATTCTGCTACAGTACTTGAAAGATCATTCAAGTTTCTTGCATCCTAAAAAACATCCTTTAAAATCTTCATGCATATTTGAGGCTTATAATTGGCACCACAACTCTAAATCTTAGTTCTCAGTATGTGAGAAACATATTTAAGAATGTTTGGCTGTTTACTTTTATTTTTAATGTAGAAAAACAGTTCCACAGATTTTTATTTCCTTTTCTCTTATTTCAGCCTCTTTCAAGAGTTGTCAAATCAAACATGAATTTTTACCTTCTAGTCACTTATTGCCAAAGCATTTCCTACAATTTACTCTATGACTATGTAAAAATAAATTTCAACATTTTTTCACTAGAATTACTTTCAGATGTTGAAAACTTTACCTTTTGGCGAGAAGATATTTATGAAATTTAACCATCTGGATCAAATGATTATCGAATTATGTGTCAAAATTTACCTTTTCATATGTAAGAGTAAAATATATATGCACAGAAAGCAACTTAACCTAGGGAAAAACTATATCTGAATTATGAACTATTATGGTGAAGAAACTTAAAGAGATGATTCTTAGACAAAAGTACAAATATCATATGAGAGTAATAATATATGAGCTCATTAGGATCTGTTAATAATCTAGCAGAAATTTCTTTACCAAATAAATAATAGCATGTGGAACTCCCAAGTAAGGTAAAGAAAAACATAGTTCTAAAAAAGTCAAGATTTGGGAATGAAATACTAGGTAAAACTGTGTCATTAAGGCCCATTAGGAAAATAGCAAGAGACAGAAAAATATCAACAGACATGTAGACTATGAATCTCAGAATAAATTATCAAAAACAAAATTTAGGTTTACAAAACAATTTACAGGATAAAGCTAAAAACCACTCCAATGTAAATAATTTTTTGAGCCTGGCACATAATATTGGGCGCTAAATGAAAATATGTTTACTGGATAAATGAATAAAAGACTGTATTGTTGTTTCAAAATATTTTGTTTAAAAGATTTTTTTATACAATCTTTCATTTCAGTCTTGTTCTAAGATGATGTCAAGTATACCATGGAGAAAATTTTCAGTTAATGGATCTATTAGTCCATTCATTATGTAATTTAGTTAATGCAACTAAGTGCATGCCAGAATCTGTCATTAGTGCAAAGTAAAAGTAAATGTGATCCCTGCTCTCAAAGAATTTTCTAACTAATTTAGAACTTAGAGAGTTAACAAAAAATGTATCATGAGAGTATTAAAAAAGCGGAACCTATTAACTCTCCTCTTGGTACTCTACTTGGAGGTTCACAACAAATTCCAGTTCGATAATGTAAGTATTTAAACCCATTTTAAATACTTATATGAGTAAATAAGTAATAAAAAGGAAGAAAATTGAAAATATTTAAGCTGAGGATATTATTATGTTAGAAGTTGTCCCCAGAGACCCTTCCAGATAGTAGAACTTCAATGCATTTCTAAAAGTGTCTTTTGAGCTGGATGCTCAGGCTTTCACAGCTGGATTATTTCATGGCCAAGTTGCATACAATAATAAATTCAATTTTCGATCAATTTTAAATTCAGGCATATATGATTTAAATTTAAAAGAATAAAAAAGTAGCATATAAAAGTAGCTCATTTTAAAATTAGATCCAATAAATAATGAAGGTATAAGAATGACCAAAGTGGGGGAAATAGCTGGCTGACCAAATAAGAGGATTAGGACACAGGGAAGAACAAGTGTTCCCTTGAGTATTAAAAACAGAAACGTAGGCTATAAGGCAGGAGTAGAGCTCAGTTGTAGCCATTAGTCAAGAATATAGGAAAGAGGGCATTTCCCTTGGTTTATCAAAATCGCTGGTGCTGTTATACATGCACAAAAGAGCGAGATTGCCAGTGCGAGGGGGCTACAGAATAGGATATCCAGAATAGAAAAGAGACATTGCAGGTCTTTTTCCTTTCTGCAAAATCATAAGGTCTGGGAAATGGGTATCAAAATTGGAAAGAATTAGACCTTTTCTTTTAAAATTAAGGAAAAGTTACTCTAAAAATCAGGTACTGGACATGGGGAAAGAAAACCTATTCCCAGAGACAAAGAGGAATCGTAACTACTGAATTCTAACATGGAAAGAACAAAGAGAAGGAAACTAAGGCTTTTGTGAAAGGCAAGCTAATCTCATTTGCTAACAATTGCAAACGACTCATTCTTTACTCTTCCTGCTACTTTGTGAAATAATAATTTCTTCATATGGCAGACAAGAATATTGAGGCATACATAAGTTAAATGGTTTGCCCAACATTGTTTACTGTGAAGAAGAATAAGGATCGATATGGTGACATTATGACTCCATGCCCATTTTCCTTTCCATTTAAGCATATCCTACTTTAGAGTTAGAAAACTCTTTGAATTCTTGATCAAGAGATCCCAGAAATCCTTAAGGGAAAGCAAATCACACCATGCCTTTCCATCGTGAAGAATGGAATCCCAGAGACCAGAAACTAGCATTTCAGATGAAGTTGAAAGAAGGGAGTAATTGAACTTCAAGCAAAACTTAAATCCTTAGTAAAGTGCTGGCACAAATGAGTAAATATAACTTTGTATCTTTTTTTATTGTTAATGCTCCCTGTGTAAGGCTGTTGTCACTTATTTATAGTGAAAATAATCATTTCTCTTATTCTTTCTAGAAAAAAAAAAGAGTAGTAAGTTAGGTGATAACCAAACTTTTTCTTCCTATTGAATTCCAAAAGCGGTGTGTGGGCTTTAGTTCATTCTTAAAATGTTGATTTATATTTTGTCAGCATAGAGATGAATGTTTTCACAAATGGATTCTTTTAGGAAGGGTGTAATGTTCTTCCCTTTTTGAAAGCAGCTGTTTGCAAAAACCAGGAACATCACACCCAGTTACTTGCAGAAAACCTCAGCCTTTTACAGGGTACAAAATGTACACAGCACAGACGTTCCCCCTGTGTTCACTATTAAACTCTCAAGTCCAAGATATTTAAGAATTCACTCATAGGCATAGATCTAGAGGAAACAAGTGAACAAATATGCAAATATAAACATGCATAGCTATTTAGGACAGTGAAGGTTTTGAAATAAGCATTTGTCTTATGAGACAGTAATCAATAAAATTTAGAACATCCATTCAGTGGAATAGTATGCAGCTGTCAAAAATAATGTCACTTTCTATGTACTGACTGGGAAAATTCATGCTATTTTATAAGTGAGAGAGGCAGGAATATTATAATACAATATGATAACATTTTACAAATATCTGCAAATACTTGCACTTGTACACATACATCTATGCATGTACTTAAAGTTTTGAAGTGATAAAACAAAAATTGAATTGTACTTAATTTGTAACTCATCTATACTAAATATTTTATTTTTATTTTAAAAATAAGGGAGTATTTTTATAACATCATGTGACTCCCCAGCTACTATAATTTATTTATTTGATTACTTAGGAAATATTTACTGAACAGCCAGTAGATGCCCGTATCTTGCATACATGGTATGAATTCGTGGATGAACAAGATACCATAAACAAGAAAATCAACAACTGCAACAGAGGCTGGCATAAGCTTTGATGGCAGTGTACATGGATACTTCAAGAGCGTGAATAAGTATCTGCTAACTCGACATAAAGGGAGTCGAGAAAGTGTTAAATCTGAAACTGTATCCATAATCATCATTTAGATAAGGGAGGAAATATTTCCACCACACATGCACGATTTTGAGGCATGTGAAAACATGACACACTAAGGAATTTAGAATTTGGATGAATAACATGAAGTTATCTAACGATGTGGAAGGATTTACATTTGGAAGTTGAGAAAAGGACAAGAAAGCAGTCTTGACTTTGTATGGAAGACAATGGGGATTTAATGAAAGTGTTTAGCCAGGAAAATATGGTTTTATATGAAAGATAGAATGACCACTCAGAAAGAGAACAAAGAACAATATTGAGAGCAGGCTGTGTATCCCAAGTGGGCACAAATACCCACACATCTAAAGTCAACTTTCCTTTTAAGACTCACACATCTATAATTTGAGCCTTTATCCGAGTCGAGGAATTCAGTCCCGGTGCCTAAAAGTTCTCAAACACTTCAGTGGATGTTTACACATTTTGATCACCTCTCAAACTACCTCTCCTCCTTCTTTAGGATTACCTCTCTTCTTTCTTTAGGATTACCTCTCTTCTCTTGTCCATGTTTCTTCCTACTATTACTGCGAATATTTCTCAAATAAAGATTTAAAGAAATCATTAGGAAAACAAAAACTTAAAACTGAGTATCAGTGCTTTCCCTTGTGAGTATTCACCTTACCTTGTCACAGGGCTTCCCTTAACATTCTGTCATGTATCTGAAACTTGTTCCTACTCAAATCCAAGGTAGCTCTCTAATATTACTTCTTTGCCAGGCCCCAGGAACTTCTAAGAGTAAGAAAAATAAAAATAGTAATAATCCATCATCACTTAGCCAAATAATAATGTTGACACACATTGAGGATAATTATTTTGCTTTATTTGCAGAGCTTTCCTACTAGTTTCAGGTACATGTCTTTAGCTTTTCTAATCAGGGGCTAATTAACGGGTTTTCCCAAACAAATGAGCCCCTAAAGAAGACTTCTGCAATTCTTAGAATGTTGAATCAGTAATTTTTTCTGTATTTGCTACACAGGTAATTCCAGAAAGAAATGTTAAGGGTGAGTTAAAGCAGGGGCGGTGCACATTGAGAGGAGACTGTAGCTAATGGATATTACAATAAAGAAGAAAATAGACTTGGTTTTGGATGAGGGGGTTAATGGAGTGGTGCGGATGACTTCTAGGTTTTCTGCCAAGCAACTAGATCAGAGGGAAAGAAAGTCTGAGAGATTAGACATGACTGAAATTACCAACGTGTAAAAATCTTCAGAGTATGGGTAAAAAAAAAAGAATCATCCCTATAGATCATGACCTGTCAATCAACTCAATTGATAAATACACAGAGAAACAAGTGCTTAAATAGTAATCACCAAAGATCAGTTGGTAAAAAGTTAAAATGTGACGGGTAAGTTAAAGGTACTTTAAAAACAAACCCTAAACAAACAAACAAAAAATTACTGTAATCATTTTGTGACAACTTTTATGATCAGGATAAATGACATCTGTTATGTTAGCCACCAGATCGAGAACTTGATTTAGATGCTAGGAAAAATATCATTAGAGAACCAGTATGAACAGCCACTAAGCAATGTACCAAGATGGACTGCTGTGTAAGTCTGAATGGAGTATTTCTGGGAACTGACTCTAATTCAGGTTCAAACTCAGCTCTAATTCTTTGTGCAACAGCCAACTCTATAAAGAAAATAAAGAAGGCAATCTGAAATAGACATTAAAATTTTTCAGTGAAACTTTTCTAACCAAAGTATTACTAGGCATTACAGGAGATAAATATGGAAAATACCAACATGGCTTCTGGGTTTTCACTGTCACATCAAAGGTATTTGATGGCAACACCACCAACTTTCAGTTCTTCTGACCAAAATTCTTGGAGTCATCATTGATTTCTCTCTTTCTCACATCTTACATCCTATTCTTCTTCTTCTTTTTTTTTTTTTTTTTTTATTGGCTGTGTTGGGTCTGTTTTGCTGTGCTCAGGCTTTCTTTTAGTTGCAGTGAGTGAGGGCTACTCTTTGTTGTGGTGCGTGGGCTCCTCATTGCTGTGGCTTCTCTTGTTGTGGAGCACAGGCTCTAGGCACGTGGGCTTCAGTAGTTGCAACACATGGGCTCAATAGTTGTGGCTTACAGGCTCTGAAGCGCAAGCTCAATAGTTGTGGCGCACTGGGCTTAGTTGCTCCGCGGCATGTGGGATCTTCCTGGCGCAGGGATTGAACCTGTGTTCCCTGAATTAGCAGGTGGATTCTTAACCACTGTGCCACCTAGGAAGCCCCTATCCTATTCTTTGGGAAATTCTATTTGCATTACTTGAAAAATATATCTCCATCTGTTACAATGACCTTGGTCAGAGTTATCATCATCTGATGCCTAAATCCTGCCTGCCTCAGCCTTCTAATTCTCTTTACCCCTCCCTAGTATCTATTCTCAACAAGATAACGAGAGTATGTCTTTTAAATTTTAAATCATATCATGTCATTCATTTACTCGAAATTGTCCAAAGGCTATCTCACTCAGAGTAAAAGTTGAACTACTTAAAATGGTCTACAGGGCACTAACCAGCTACCACCACCACCACCACCGCTCTCCTTACTTCTCTGTATCTACTTCTATTCTCTCCCTGCTCCTTAATCTTCACCCATACTGGCCATTCTGCTGTTCCTCAAGCACACCAAGCATAGTGCTACCTTAGGACCATTGAACTAGCTGTTTCCTTTGTCTTGAACATTAATTCCCTCACCTTCTTCAAACCTCAACTCAGTCAGCTTCTCAGTGAGTCTTTCCCATAATTATTTAAAAAAAAAATAGTTTCCTACCCTTATATTTCTGCTGCTGTATTCACTTTTAGTCTATATAATTTTCACTTTCTAACATACAGTATAATTTACTTATGTCTTTATTTGGCCTATTTTTTCCTAGGTGTCAGTATCTCCCTTCCCCCACTTAATGCATCTGAATATATGCTCCATAATGAGGAGGGAATTTGTTCTCTGATATATTCTAAGCACTTAGAAAACTACTTGAAGGGAAGGAGGGATAAATCAGGAGTTTGGGATTAACAGATATACACTACTATATATAAAATAGGTTAACAAGGACCTACTGTATAGCACTAGGAACTATACTGAATATCTTGTAATAACCTATAATGGAAAAGAATCTGAAAAAGAATATATATTATATATGTTTTATATATATACATATATATAAAACAGAATCACTTTGCTGTATACCTTAAACTAACACAAAATTGTAAATCAACTATACTTCAATAAAGAAACAAGAAAACTGAGACTTCCTAGGTGGCGCAGTGGCTAAGAATCCGTCTGCCAATGCAGGGGACACGGGTTCGATCCCTGCTCCAGGAGGATCCCACATGCCATGGAGCAACTAAGCCCATGAGCCACAACTATTGAGCCCATGTGCCACAGCTACTGAAGCCCACGTGCCTAAAGCCCGTGCTCCCCAGCAAGCGAAGCTACAGCAATGAGAAGCCTGCACACCACAATGAAGAGTAGCCCCTGCTTACGGCAACTAGAGAAAGCCCATGTGTAGCAATGAAGACCCACTGCAGCCAATAAATAAGTTAATTAATTTTAAAAAAAAGAAAGAAACAAGAAAACTGCATGGTATATTTTCTGGTAGACTAATGAGATTTAATTATAACTTTTTCTTAATAGGTTAGTGCCAAATATTCTAATTAGTATCATTCCTAACCATCTACCCATTATACAGAGCAACTGATGCTATTCATTGGTATTAACACTTGGTTGGGAGTGACAGGGAGAGCCATGTAACACTGCACCTTACTCCACTTTTGGAAAAACAATTAATTAATTAACTAATTAATTAATTTTGATAGGTAAGAAGTGGATTTATTTAGAGAGACAACATTCCATAGACAGAAACACACTCCACAGAGTGTGGGCCATCTCAGAAGGCAAGAGGTCCTGAAATGTAGAGTGGTTAGTTTTTATGGCCTAGGTAATTTCATAGGCTAATAAGTGGGAGGATTATTCCAACTATTTTGGAGAAGGAGTCGAAATTTCCAGGAATTGGGCCACCACCCACTTTTTGGCCTTTTATGGTTGGCCTTAGAACCGTCATGGTGCTGGGGGGTGTGAACATCATTGTTTTAATTTTTTTATTAATAATATCCCTTGGGACCTTCTTTTGAAAATATTTATCTAGAGAAATCATCACTAGTTGAGGCATTTTAGGCTCTGTATCCTTATGTACTCTACATAATTAACAAACATTTCACTAATGAACAAAATATGAATTAAATGAAGAATTGTTTCTATAAGGATGAATTATCTTGGGAAAGTGAGTGACTAAGAAGATGTTATTGGATTACATGTGAATAGAAATTGAAAAAGATTAGCAAAAAACCTAAAAATCTATACAGATCCTACATAAAGATTGCTTGAAAAATGTGTTTAAGCTTTGACTTTATTTGAAAGAATATAAAACTGGTTATCTTAGACAATGCTGTATAGATGTAAGATTATTTCAGAATAAGGAGGAAGAACCATAGTCAGTGAAACCAATCAAAAAGGAATAGCTTTGGCCCTGTATCAAAAAATTGGAGAATGAATGTAGATTTAGATGTTTTCTATTGGATATATATATTCTCACACATTTTATTTTCTCAGTCATCTGAAAGTTAAGTTGAGAACATTCTGTTCATTTTCTCCTAAAGATCTTCATGAAACCGAGAAGTATTTCCTGTTTCTGTGTGTTTTCTAAAAATGACATTCTCTTGCACAACCACAGTACAATTGTGAAAATCAGGAGAAATTTACAAAATCAAGAGATTAACCTGGGTACAGTTCTCTTATTTAATCTACAATCCTCATCATATCTTGCTAATTTTCTCAATTATATCTTCTGCAGCAAAAGAGACGAAGCGAGAGAGTAGCACAGACATATATATACTACCAACTGTAAAATAGCCAGTGGGAAGTTGTTGTATAACAAAGGGAGTTCAACTCGAGGACGACGGAAGATGCCTTAGAGGACTGGGAGGGGGAGGATGGGGGGGACTCGAGGGAGGGTGGAGGGGGAGTCGAGGGAGGGAGGGAATATGGGGATATGTGTATAAAAACAGATGATTGAACTTGGTGTACCCCCCAAAAAATAATAAATAAATAAAATTAAAAAAAAGAAAGAAACAAAATCCCAGACCATGTGTTGCTTTGATCACTTGGTTAAGGCATGTCTCCCAGGTTTCCCCACTGTGTACTTAAGTAATTTGTGAAAAAATGCTTTGAGAATATGCAAATACCCTCTTCTCCCTCCCCAGCTACCACTGAGTCTATTATGCAATGTCATTTTATTTAGTTGCAATATCTTCTTAGTCTCCTTTCATCTGAAGCAGTTCTGCTATCTTTGTTTTTGAGTATATTATTTTTGAAGAGTGCATCTGCACTCTTTTGTGAAAGTTTTTCTGATTTTATAATAATTAACATTCAATTATGATACATGCTATCATTTTTTAAAGTACAATGCACTTAAGAGCATTTCTGATAAAATTGTACATTTATGTTTAATAATTATTTACCAACAATACCTTGTGATTGTGATCATTTCATTTGGGTTGTTTATCTACTACTAAAAATTTTAATAACAACAAATCCAGAAGAATTAGAGTTAGGCATTTAAAAAATTCTTCTCAGTGTAGTATATCAGGGTCAAAGAATGTCAATCTGTTCCACCATTGATAATGTTAACTTTGATCTTCTGGTTAAAGTTTCTGTGTATTCTAGGATTGAGTAAATATTCTGGGAGACAGATTTCTCACCATGGGAGAAGACAGTAACAAATATGGAAGAGAGCTGTTAAAGTGAACCCTGGGATATTGAGTTGGATTTGGAAGTATCAGTATGAATTCATAGTTTCTGATAGATAGATAAATAGAGAACATGGAGATATATATGTATGTGTGTGTGAATGTGTGTGTGTGTGTGTGTGTGTCTAAGTGGCTCTGACTGATTTGAGAACTTAAAAGCAATGACACCCTGGAAGCAGTAAACTCATTTAGCGCTAAGATATTGGTTTCTAAATACCTATCTCCACAAAAATAACCAGGGCTTCTTAGATAAATGGCTGATTCCAGCCTGGAAGAGAAAAGCCTGTAACTTTTTTCTTCTACTTCCATTTAAAATTTTATTTTACCTCAATGTTTAATTCTACATAAAAATTCTTCTGTGTTTAGTTATGATTACAATTTTTTAGTACAGAAACAATCAAAACAGCATAATTGCACTAAATTATTGGTGTATCATTATTAAACATAAAAATACAATTTTATTGGAAAAGCTTCTCTTAATGAAATAAATTAGACTTTTAAAAATTATAGCATGCATTAATAATTAGTGCTATTTATTACCATAATGTATAGAACCCAGCTAAAATTCCATCATAATTTTTTTATAGATAAAGATGCTGAGAAATCTTGTTCAGATAAATCATGGAAATAGGAATGGAGAAAGTTTTGTTATAGCAATGCCATTTAATTTGTTGAACACCTTTTAAGGTATATGCCAAAAATCATGTGATGAAATTATATATGCACTCCAATGTTCATTGCGGCACTATTTACAATAGCCAGGACATGGAAGCAACCTAAATGTCCATCAACAGAGGAATGGGTAAAGAAGATGTGGTACATATATACAATGGAATATTACTTAGCAAAAAAAAAGAACAAAATAATGCCATTTGCAGCAACATGGATGGACTTAGAAATTATCATACTAAGTGAAGTAAGTCAGACAGAGAAAGACAAATATCATATGATATCACTCATATATGGAATCTAATTTTTTAAAAGAGATACAAATGAGCTTATTTTAAAAACAGAAACAGACTTACAGGTATCCAAAACAAACTTATGGTTACCAAAGGGGAACATGGCAGGGGGTTATTAATCAGGCCCTTGGAATGAACACTCACACATCACTATATATAAGATAGATAACCCACAAGGACCTACTGTATAGCACAGGGAACAAAAATAAAAACAAAAATAAATAAGTGGGACCTAATGAAACTTCAAAGCTTCTGCACAGCAAAGGAAACTATAAGCAAGATGAAAAGACAACCCTCAGAATGGGAGAAAATATTTGCAAATGAATCAACAGACAAAGGACTAATCTCCAAAATATATAAACAGTTCACCCAGCTCAATATCAAAAAAACAAGCAACCCAATCAAAAAATGGACAGAAGACCTAAATAGGCATTTCTCCAAAGAAGACATATGGGTGGCCAAGAGGCACACGAGAAGCTGCTCAACATCACTAATTATTAGAGAAATGCAAATCAAAACGACAATGAGGTATCACCTCACACCGGTCAGAATGGGCACCATCAGAAAATCTACAAACAGCAAATGCTGGAGAGGGTGTGGAGAAAAGGGAATGCTCTTGCACGGTTGGTGGGACTGTAAATTGATATAGCCACTGTGGAGAACAGTATGGAGGTTCCTTAAAAAACTAAAAATAGAGTTGCCATATGACCCAGCAATCCCACTGCTGGGCATATATCCAGAGAACACCATAATTCAGAAAGACATATGCACTCCAATGTTCATTGCAGCACTATTTACAATAGCCAGGACATGGAAGCAACCTAAATGTCCATCAGCAGATGAATGGATAAAAAAGATGTGGTACATATATACAAATGGCATATATACAATGGAATATTACTCAGCTGTAAAAAGCAAGGAAACTGGGACATTTCTAGAGACATGGATGGACTTGGAGACTGTCATACAGAGTGAAGTGATTCAGAAAGAGAAAAGCAAATACCGTATATTAACACATATATGCGGACTATAGAAAAATGGTACAAATCAACTGGTTTGCAAGGCAGAAATAGAGACATAGATGTAGAGAGCAAACATGGACACCAAGTGGGGAAAGTGGGGAGGGTTGGAGGGGAATGAATTGGGAGATTGGGATACCAAATTGTAAGCTCTAAATATATGCAGTTTATTGTATGTTAACTGTACCTCAATAAAAGTTCTTAAAAAAAAGATACAAATGAGCTTATTTTAAAAACAGAAACAGACTTACAGGTATCCAAAACAAACTTATGGTTACCAAAGGGGAACATGGGGGGGGTGCTGTTAATCAGGCCCTTGGAATGAACATACACACATCACTATATATCAGATAGATAACCAACAAGGACCTACTGTATAGCACAGGGAATGCTACTCAGTATTCTGTGATAACCTATATGAGAAAGAATCTAAAAAAGAATGAGTGTATATGTATAACTGAATCACTTTGCTGTACACTTGAAACTAATACAACATTGTATATCAAACATACTCCAATAAAATTAAAATTTTTAAAAAGTTGCTGCTGCTGCTGCTGCTTCTTATTATTTGGATATAGTAAAATTATTCTATATACCCCCAATTTGAAACTATAACCGTTAGTGACTGAAGAATTTTATCTATCAATGGCCCTATATTTTTTATAACTTGATTTAGATTGCATAAATTTAGACATTGTGATACATAATTTTAAAATATGCTTTGGAGGAAGGTGGTCAAAAGGTACAAACTTTCAGTTATAAGATAGATAGGTACAACATGATGACAATGGTTAACACTGATGTATCATATATAATGAAAGTTGTTGAGAGTAAATCCCGAGAGTTCTCATCACAAGGAAAAAAATATTTTTATTTTTTGGTTTTCTATTTATTCTATATGAGATGATGGAAGCTAACTAAATTTATTGTGGGAAACATTTCACAATATATGTAATTGAAACCATTATGCTGTACACCTTAAATTTATACAGAGATGTATAAATAAAGCTGAGAAATAAAGAATAAAATAAAAATATTTTCTGGATTATATTAAAGGGAAACATGAATCTGTGAATAAAAATTTTGTTATTTTTTGAAATATATCATTGGACAATAATAACATTCACAAATATTTTGATGATTATAAAATATATATATGTTAAGTGAATAAGAAATATGTATCTTCACTAAGAAAATATAACCTTTGTCATAATTTATTTAAAAGAAGATAGATATATAAGGTTATACTAGTGAAGTATATATAAGGTTATAGGGACTTCCTAGGTGGCACAGTGGGTAAGAATCCGCCTGCCAATGCAGGGCACACGGGTTCAATCCCTGCTCCAGGAAGATACCACATGCCGCGGAGCCACTAAGCCCGTGCACCACGACTATTGAGCCCATGTGCCGCAACTACTGAAGCCCACGCACATAGAGCCTGTGCTCTGCAACGAGAGGCCACCGCAATGAGAAGCCTGTGCACCACAATGAAGAGTAGCCCCCACTCACTGCAACTGGAGAAAGCCGGCAGCAACAAAGACCCAGCACAGCCAATAAATAAATAAATTTATGTAAGGTTACAGTAGTGAATTACACTGAGCACACATTAATCGTCTAATCTTCTGCTGCAGTGTATAGAGAAAGGCCATTTAGACCTACTTATCTTTTGTGATAGAGTACCATGACTCCCTTGGTTTCAAATTCTTCAACTATTATTTTTCAGCTTTTCTGGAAAGTTCTTTGTCCCTCGTATATATTTTTTTCCTCAAATCCCCAGAACACAGTCTTCTGACTCTTTTATGCTCTTCACTTTAATTAACTCAATATTGCCCTTTTCCTCAGATTATTTTGCTTAATGTTCTAGCACATTGAGTACAAATTTAAGCTTCACATTTGCAAACCCACCATTTACAATGAACATATAAAGTGTGGATGTTGGCATAATGTGATGCTTGTTGTGTATAAACAGTTCATTGTAGGCTGCTTATTGACCAATAATTGGCTTTGATTCCATCACACTCTGATTTCTTTCCCCCTCAATTCTACTAAATAGACTTTTGTTTTTGTTTGTGCCTTGTGACAGTTTTTGTCATGTACCAATTCCAGTAATTTTTTCCAGGTGATCCACTTATGCTTCACTCACTATCTTGACTTCCTCTCCAAATCAGCAAGTGCTTCAAGACTGGGGATCCTGCCTTTCAACAGATATTTATGAGACACATACAAGATGTTGTCTTTGTACCATTTTATTATCAGCTAGAGACTGGACATCTTTCTCTCGACTCCATCCAACAGCTGCCATGGCTAACCTATCTAATATCACAATTTCATGGTTTATTACTGGCTAGATTACATCTGTATTGAGTATAAATTGTTTTTCTCTACCAAGTAACATTATGGATGCCCCTCCATGTTCATGATCCCCCTGAAAATTATCATTTGCTTAGCCTTTCATTCGCTCTTTAAGCTAGTCAAACACATCCATGCTCTTTGTACACAGCGGCTATTGAATATGTTATGGATAATCTGACACTGACCTTTCTTCTTGTTCTCAACCTTTTCTTGCTCTTTGCCTACATTTCCCACAATATAAACTCTTTGCTTTAACTCTAGACTCTGATCTAGACTCTGATCTATTTCTGGTAGCTGAGATCTCTTGTTAGTACTCGATGTTTCTCAGCATTTGATATTTGAGTTTCCCAATACTCTTCAGCAAAGACTAGCAATTCCAGCTTTTCCCTTTCAAGAGTTTTTTGTGAGAAAGCAGTTTTTGTTCACACTTTGCTTTTCGTTTCACCGAACCAAATTCAATACAATATAGTTTCTACTTCACATTTTATGTTTTTGTATTTAATTAACAATGGCTTATGGTGTCAGAAAGAACTAGAAAAAAACATGTATGAACACCATACGTCCTTGATCTCAGGCTGTCCGGACTCCCAGATCTATCCAGAACTTGTAAGTACATGTCCAGTCCCACAAGCTATCAAGAGCCCATAAGAATAAAATAAGTCTTGAACAATATGTCCATGATCAAACATCTTAATTTGTGTAAGGTTGACACAATCAGCCTCCTTCCTTTTCTCCTAAAAATATTTCTGTTGTTTGTCTGGTGATGGTCAGTAGAATGAACTAGGAATAGAGAAAGGATTTAATAAAATGTGAATATTGATCAAAGGATTTTACTCATATGAAGATTTGTCAAGATCCGCTGCTCAGATCTGAACTTCAGCTGAAATGAAGTTAGTTGCCATCATAAATTGTCCTTGTTAGGACTTTGATGTTTCTAATTACTGATCAGGAGTAGAAAATGAATTGGTGTCAGAAGACTGTGCAGACTTGACCTCAACAGGAATATACTGAGATGTGCAAACAACTGTTAAACCTCCACTAGCTGTTTGCCTGGAGGCTTACCTTTTCTTTTTCTCAGAGAGCTTCCTGTTAGCGACCAGAAGCTATAAATACAGGTACAATGCACAGTCAATGATCTTTTCATTTTATTTATTGTTAGAATAGAAAAGAACTGAGAGAGCAATGGGTTTAATTTCATTTTTATAAGGAAGACTGCATTTACCTGAAAAAGAAATACGGCATCACACACAAACACGCTTCAGGGGAGGAATATGTTTAAGAACATGGTGTCATTCTGAATGCTAAAGGAAAATCAATTCCCGTTTACTGTTACAATATGTAGTATTAAAGTTTAAGAAAAAAATTTACTGATTCTTCACTAATGTAAGTTTTTGTGAATTTAGTTTTCAAATCACAATAATCTACATAACCATTATTAACAGCTCTGTGTTTATAGTACTACAACAAGTCAACAAACACTTAAATGCACTTCACATCAAGAGTATGTAAACTTTATTTTTTTCCTCTTCAAGTCTTCAGAAAATTAGGGGCTATTTCAGCAGCCAATCTGGTCAGAACCTCTAAAGGTTGAGAATCAGTGCCTCACAGTGTAAATGACCATCTGTGGCACTGCATACGCATCTGGTAGTGAAGTGCCCCCCTTAAGTGGCTTCCAGTAAGGCCTAGAGTTTAAGGTTAACATGAAGAAGTGCCACCTTTGTTTTAGACTAGTGATGGACTCTGACAAGATAAAATAAAGTTATTCTGTATATTGTTATACTTACAATCAGCTCCAATCCTGAGTATTTATGGTGCTATCTAAACATACAAAAACGTATGTACATTTTTCTCCACTTTCTTGTAAACAGTTGTCAGTATACTGTTTTATCCCTTTATCACTGAAACATGCAAATCATTCACACAAGTATAAATACACAAAAGATAACAATTTACACTCATTCAAAAGCCAAGCAACAACAAAAAATAGCTACAGTATTCAAATTATAAACAAATGAATGCTTGAGGCATCTTATATTCCTGGAAGTAGCCAGCCATTCACCCTAATGTTCTTAGCTGCAATTGTAGAAATACTGAGTTTTGCACCTTCCATGCTTTTACAGTATTTATAACACTATCATATGTGGAGAGAAAGACTCATTTACTATAATCTCTTCTTTTCAGAATGAATAATACGGGCTTCCTAGGTGGCGCAGTGGTTAAGAATCTGCCTGCCAATGCAGGGGACACAGGTTTGATCCCTGCTCCAGGAAGATCCCACATGCCACGGAGCAACTAAGCCCGTGTGCCAAAAAAAAAAAAAAAAACCAAACAAACAGAATGAATAATACAAATATTGAAGCAGTGGCAGTAGTTTGCACAGTCTTCTGACTTCTGAACAAATGATAGACTTTAACTTGTTTAAAATTTGTCTTAAATGCCAGTAATGTGGCTCTGGTTTATCAGCTATTCTTCAATTCTGTGGTAAATCTTTGAGCTGTTGAGTATCTTTGAGATGGGTTGAATTCAACTTCTGTTGAACTGAAAATTGTCTTAATTTTTCCTCTATGTATATGAATTATTTTTGTTACAAAGCCACTGATATGTGCACAATTGTAATTTTACTCAAGTAGGTTGCGATTGTAAATATTAGAGAGTTTAATCTCGTGCTCTACTTTTATTTAGCAATTACCTGATTTGCGAGTAGCTTTATAATTTTTTTTAATTTTATTTATTTATTAATTATTTTTTGGGGGGTACACCAAGTTCAATCATCTGTTTTTATACATATAACCCCGTATTCCCTACCTCCCTCGACTCCCCCCCACCCTCCCTCGAGTCCCCCCCACCCTCCCCGTCCCAGTCCTCTAAGGCATCTTCCATCCTCGAGTTGAACTCCCTTTGTTAAACAGCAACTTCCCACTGGCTATCTATTTTACAGTTGGTAGTATATATATGTTTGTGCTACTCTCTCGCTTCGTCTCAGCTTCCCCTTCACATCCCGCCCCCTCCCAAAACTCGAGTTCTCCAGTCCATTCTCTGCATCTGCATCCTTGTTCTTGTCACTGAGTTCATCAGTACCATTTTTAGATTCCGTATATGTGAGTTAGCATACAATATTTGTCTTTCTCTTTCTGACTTACTTCACTCTGTATGACAGACTCTAGGTCTATCCACCTCATTACATATAGCTCCATCTCATCCCTTTTTATAGCTGAGTAATATTCCATTGTATATATATGCCACATCTTCTGTATCCATTCATTTGTTGGTGGGCATTTAGGTTGCTTCCATGTCCTGGCTATTGTAAAGAGTGCTGCAATAAACATTATGGTACATGTTTCTTTTGGGATTATGGTTTTCTTTGGGTATATGCCCAGGAGTGGGATTACTGGATCATATGGTAGTTCTATTTCTAGTTTTTTAAGGAACCTCCAAATTGTTTTCCATAGTGGCTGTACCAACTTACAGTCCCACCAACAGTGCAGGAGAGTTCCCTTTTCTCCACACCCTCTCCAACATTTGTGGTTTCCAGATTTTGTGATGATGGCCATTCTGACTGGTGTGAGGTGATACCTCATTGTGGCTTTGACTTGCATTTCTCTGATGATGAGTGATGTGGAGCATCTTTTCATGTGTTTGTTGGCCATCTGTATGTCTTCTTTGGAGAAATGTCTATTTAAGTCTTCCGCCCATTTGTGGATTGGGTTATTTGCTTTTTTGGTATGAAGCTTCATGAGCTGCTTGTATATTTTGGAGGTTTATCCTCTGTCCGTTGTTTCATAGGCAACTATTTTTTCCAATTCTGAGGGTTGCCTTCTAGTCTTGTTTATGGTTTCCTTCACTGTGCAAAAGCTTTTAAGTTTCATGAGGTCCCATTTGTTTATTCTTGATTTTACTTCCATGATTCTAGGAGGTGGGTCAAAAAGGATGTTGCTTTGATGGATGTCATAGAGTGTTCTGCCTAGGTTTTCCTCTAGGAGTTTTATAGTGTCTGGCCTTACATGTAGGTCTTTAATCCATTTGGAGTTTATTTTTGTGTATGGTGTTAGGAAGTGTTCTAATTTCATTCTTTTACATGTTGCTGTCCACTTTTCCCAGCACCACTTATTGAAGAGGCTGTCTTTTTTCCATTGTATATTCATGCCTCGTTCATTATTTTGTCAGTGTTATTTGAATTTAGGATACTAGGAGCCTCTTTTTAGAGACTTTGCCTAGCTAGCATGTCCTAACTTTGTTCTTGTCTTGCATAGCTTTAGTAATCTTTGTCATTACATGTAACTTTGTTGCTCTGTATAAGATATTATTGTATCCATAAACATGGTAATTTTGATACAGTTATACTTTTACAGTGGTACATAATCCAAGAACTAGTATAGAATTAAGATGAGTGCAAGATGAGGGAGGAAAGGGTTTTGTTCTTGGTAATTTAGATGTGAAACCTCTAAGGAGCTATCACATGAAACGACATGGGGTGGTTGTGCTACTGTATAATTGGGGATAATACCAGGAATTTTAATAAGATTTTGTAAAGAATATCCAGCAAAGTAGTGAACTTATTTTCAGTATGACATAGAAAACAATGTGAATATTTAAGGTCTGTGACTATACTTAAACTTCACTAAGAATTTGCAGAATTGTTTTGAGATGTGAGAATAAAGGTAATTTTGTTGAATTTTTATTGGTGCTAATGATGGACAGTTAAAAAGGTAGCTAGTGTATATTGTTATGGGTCAGTACTTATTAGTACTTCCAAAATTGAATTTGCAATGCTATGTATTCACTTTTCACACTGTAAATGTAACTCTTTACAATGACTTTATTTATTAAAAGGCAGCCAGTTGTAATTTTTACAGGATTGTGTGAGCTAGTCAAACTCTTTAACCTCTGAACAGGATATTAGCTTCCAAAATCACAATGGGGATAAAATATGGAAATTCTTTTAAGTTTCATTTCCATTAAATGAGAACCCTTATAATTCATATTGCTATGACTTTAACCATCTCATTTGCATAAAGTAGTTCATCAGCCTGGTCCCAATAGGCTCAACCAAAGAAAAAGACTGCAATGAATGGACATTGTTACTGAGTCTTCTTGTAAGTAGCCATAAATAAACCAAAACAGTATCAAATTTAGGTATGAAATCCCACATGTGCAAAGTACTGTTAAGGTAATACATTTTTGATGAGATTTAAAAAAATATTTGAACTATTAAAAAGCATTATCTTTAAACATCCTAAAAAAAAGAAAAAAGGAAAAAAAATGACTTGGGATGTGGCCACACCCCTGTGGATGATGGGAATGTACTGTAATTTTCTAAGCTGAATATGTCAAAAACCAGATGTATATAGGATGGCGTTCTACTTATATTAACCTATAAACTAAAGGAGTAAAACAACACTGGACTCAGATTTACCTTCTGCCACAGATGGCAATGGATACAGAATAAGGGGTTGCTGAAAGAAAATGTTTATGTCCCAGTAGTTCTCCTTAATCATCTGTCACACATGAGGACAGCAGAATATTTGAATTATGTAATATTTTAGAACATGTACATTCATGCACAATGCCCAAAATTATTTTATAAAGAAGAAATGTAAGTGACTAATTAAGAAAGATATGGGAAAGCAGAACAGGGAGCAAAGCAAAGGGAGACAGAAGAAAATGTGTGTCAGCAGGACTACTGGGAAAGCCCTTTGAATCAGCAAAACTCAGTATGGGAGGAAATGCTGAGTTCATTATTCAGGAGAATTTGTGGTTGAATTTTTCACCTCTTGCCATGCTCTTCTTCCTTCCCTGTCCCCTTTCCCTGGCTACCGTCTCTAGGGTTAGTGAGGGAAAGTAAGCACGAAGAGGAAGTAAATGTGGAAGGAATGAGGAAATCTAGTCCATGTGACGGCTATGACCTCTTCCTAAACAGAGAAAGGAAGTAAAAACGTGCAACTCTGAATTACAGGAGTTAAAATGGGGCTGTAGTGTGTTCAGGAAGACTCCTATGACTTGAAAGCCTATGGTTTGGGGTTAAAGGACTATCAGTTTTTCCTGTCAGTTTTTGCTCTTAAGCCTATGTTTCGGAATACTATTTAGTTGACCCGACTTAAAAGTTACTTGTCCTTACAGAGACATGGGAGACAGAAAAGGGACAGCAGCAAGAGCTGAACACGGGGGGAAAAAAAGAGTTGAACATAGGGCCAAATTAAGATTTTCAGGGTGTCCCAAGATCTGAAGATGTGGTGCTCATTCATATACATAATTCAAAATAAAAATACATTAAACATGCAAATGTAAGTAAGGAAGTTCAACAAAATGCTGGATTATTTCCCAACAATTACCCTTTCAGTGGTTTATTTTCATTTAAAATACGAAAAAGTTTTCTCCAATGGCATTTGAATGCAATAGTTTGATGGTACCCTAAGCACATGCTTAGTCTTTCTGTTAGGTAAGCGTTTACTGCGATTGTATCTAAAAACACGTACTTGTGTGTGTATTGTGTGTGTGTGCACATCTGTATATCTCCTCCTTGATTCCCATCAGTGAAATTCACACATCCTTTTTCAGCAACCACAGCTGCTTCATAACTTTCCTTTCTCCAGGATCTCCTTGTCCTTTTCCTAGGCACTCCCTTAGGTTATGCCTTTATGTTCCTATTTGATGCACCCTGTCATCTTAGGCATCTCCTTCTGCTCTCTCTCAAATATGTCATACTCTTGTTAGTTTATAACACATCTTGAATTTATTCTTTTTTTTTTTTTTTTTTTTTTGGCTACACAACGCAGCTTGTGGGATCTTAGTTGCCCAACCAGGGATTGAACCCACATCCTTGGGAGTGAAAGCTCAGAGTCCTATCCACTGGACTGCCAGGGAATTCCCTGAATTTATTCTTTACAGCTTGTTTACCTCTTTCTTCAGTCTGTAGACCCACAAAACCTTGATTTACCACTGAAGGTAACTTGTTTCCTGCTTCCTTTGGCTCTAAGCCTTAGACTGTCCTGTGTCTATGTCTCAGTGAGAGAGATGACAGTGAGTTTGCCTTGTCCTATGTTTGTGCTCCTTCGAATTATTCCTGCCTTCTAAAAATTCTGTTAAGGTTAAATGAGGCAATGATTATAAAGTGCTTACTACACTGAGAAAGATTAGACAAGCATTAAAATGTGCTTCTGGTTGTTTGCCATGGAGTGAGCTGGCAGAGATTGAGCTGAATGTGAGTGTTTTGTGCTATTAATATTCAGCCCGATTTTGTTTTATTCCCACTTCACACATTGGGTTTAAGGACCTATGGTCAAACTATAAAACATAAATAATGGTAATTCCCTAAGGAAAGTGTTCAACTATAACCTTTGCAACATCAATAATGAAAAAAATACACCCTGAAAATTTAAGAAGTTTGAGTGCTTCTTCTCGTTCCTCCCCACCTGGCTACATATTTGGTTTCTAAATAAAGATTTTAGACTCATGTTATTATTATTACTGCTATAATCACTAATTTTTCTTTAGGTTTCCATTTCTCTTTTAAAGAACTATTTTTTATACTCATATAATTTTATAACCCTAGATAAAGCCATTATTTAGACTTAATTCTCATGTTTAATTGGTTTTCTTGCTCACCATCCCTTTAATATATTTTCTAGATTCTTGTAATTTTTACTTTCTCTTTTATTGCAGTGAGAGATGCATGACACAAAGTTTACCATTTTAATGATTTTTAAGTGTACAATTCAGTGGCATTAAGAACATTCACAGTTTTATTTAACCATCACCACTATCTATTTCAAAAACTTTTTTATCATTCCGGACAGAAAACGCTGCACTCTTGAAAGATTGGCTCCCCAGCGCCCTCTTGCCTCAGCTTCTTATAATCTCTATTCTACTTTCTGTCTTTATAAATTTACCTAGCCTAGGTCCCTCGTATAAGCGGAATCATACAATAGTGTCCATTTATGTCTGGCTTATATCACTTAGCATGGCATTTTTCAAGGTTCATCCATGTTACAGCATGCATCACCACTTCATTCATTTTTAAGGCTAAATAATATTCCATTGTATTTTCCCTTTAGTATTTGGTTGAACAAAGTATATATTTGACTTTATTTCTTATTCTCTTAAGTTTTAAATCTATTTGATTTCTATTTTTATTGAGCTAGCATTGTTTTATAACACTACATAAGTTCATGTGTACAACATTATAATTTCACTTCTGTATACACAACAGCACACTCACCACCAGAAGTCTAGTTTTCATCCATCACCATGCAATGGCAGCCTTTTTGCCTTTTTGGAAGACTGTTTTGTCTGGTTTAAGTATGGTTACATCCACTTTCTTTTGGCTATCTTTTGTTTGGAGATTTATCTTCCATACCTTCACTTGGAGCCTGTGTCCATCTTTAGAGCTGAGATGGGTCTCCTGAGGCAGCATATGGCTGTATCTTGTTTTTTAATCTACCTCACCACTGTGTGTCTTTCAATTGGTGAATTCAGTCCATTTATATTTAGACTGATTGTTGATAAATAAAGACTTAGTACTGCCATTTTATCTTTTGTTTTCTGGTTGCTCTGTATCTCCATTGTTTCTTTTTCCTTGTGTTTCCCTTTGCCATTTTAGTTTGGTGGTTTTCTATGATGTGTTTCTCCACTTCCTCTTTTTTTATGTTTTGTGTTTCTACTCTAGGTTTTTTTGTGGTTATCATGTGGTTTTTTTTAATGTCTCATAGATAAAATAGCCCTTTTTCTGCTGATAGCATCTTATCTTCATTTGCCTATACAGGTTCCACCCTTTTATCTTCCCCTTTTATGTTTTTTTCTTGTCACAAATTATCCTTTTTTATGTTGTCAGTTTGTTACTAAATTGAAGTAGCTATATTTATTTTTAATGTTTTATTCTCTTTTACTTTTACATGTGACCTAGCAATTCTGTTATAACTACTAGTTTTTTTACCTGAGATATGTCCACACAAAAACTTGTACACAAATATTGATAGTAATATTTTTTATAATAGTCCAAAAGTGGATAACCCAAATGTCTACTAACTAGGTGCACAAAATATAGTATATCCATAGAATAGAATATTATTTGGCAATAATAATAATAGATGAAGTACTAAATAAAGAACAACGTTGATAAACCCTGAAAGTATGTTAATGAAAGAAGCCAGTCTTGAAGGATGATATATTGTGTAATTACATTTATATGAAATGTCCAAAATCAGCACATCCACAGATACAGTAAATAGATTATTGGTTTTATAGAACTGAAGGCAGAAGTGTATATGGAGAGGGGAGACAGAAGGATTGCTAATGGGTATGGTGTTTCTTTTGGGAGCAAATTAAAATGTTCTAAGATAATGTGTGCTATACTTGAACAACTCTATGAATATACTAAAAACCATTGAACTGCATGTGTTAAGTGGGTGAATTTTACATTATATAAATCATATATCTCAATGAGACTTTTTAAAAAAAGGAAGGAAAGATGGGGATACAGAAAGGACCATTACCTTTTACTTTTTAAGCCTTCGATGATTCTATTAGTATCTGCAATTTCCCCCCAAAATGTGGGATTGCTTCAGATTAACTATTTATGGGTGATGGAGGTAGAGATTCAGATGTAGATTCATTGATTTTCACTTGACTTTTTGTTCCATAACTGCTCTTATTCCACAGATCAGTCAACGAATGTAAGAGTTCTGCCTGCAGCAAAGTATAGTTCATTTGAAAAAGAATTGAAAGAGTATACACATACATGTGGTCACACTCATGGTCCTTCATCAAAGTATCCAGTCTCTCTTTACCAAATTGGCTCTAGTTCTGTTGGCTGACTTGCATCTGGAAACTGTTCAAAGAATTGAGATTTCCCATAACAGCTTCTAATGTCTATTTTGTTTTCCCTCCTGGTTTTATAAATAAACACCTCATTGGATACCCATCTGTCTCTGCCCTGAGAACAGTATGATTTTTTAGCCATTCACCATAAATTCTTGCTGCTAAAAATCATTTTTTACCAATCAGCCTAATTCCATTCAATTCTCTCAGGCTCTTCAGTGATGCAATTTTATAATTCCCTCCCCTAAGTGTGGCTTGGACTTAATGACTTGCTTCTAACTGGTTGCATATAGCAAAAGTGATGGGGTGTCCCTTCCAAGATTAGTTAAAAAGGCTCTAACTTTCATTTTTCTCATACCCTCTTGCTCTCACACTCTAATGAGAATGAGCTGCCGTGTTTTAAAGGGCCCTATATGAAGATTCACATGGCACAGAACTGAGAGGCATCTCTCCACCAGCCCTAGAGGAACTAGAGCCCTCATTCCAATAACCCACATGTGACTGAATCCCACAAGCAGTCATGTGAGTGAGTTTGGAGGTGGTTCTTTATCCAGTCAAGCCTTCAGATGAAATGATAGCCACAGTTACACCTTCATTGCAGGCCTTTGAGTTATCTTGAGCCAGAGGACCCGTCTAAGTGATGCTTCTATATCTGACCCATAGGAAATGTGAGATAATAATGTTTCCTGTTTTAAGTGGCAAAGTTTAGGAATCATTTGTTACAGTGCAATAGATAACTAACACAATCTTTTCTTAATTGATGGATGCTTGTAAACTAATTATTGTATTAAAATATATATTCTCTAAAATGTTTTTTCCTGCTTTAAAAGAGTTATTCCTCTTTTGATCAACTTTCATATTTATGTTATAGTTAATTTTCCTTTGGCAAATTTTTGATTTAATTTAAATTCTACTTTGGAATGTTAACAGCCACCATATTGAGCTAGATACATATGTATACAAGTTTGGGATTCCAAACTTAAATATATTTGTTTATTGCATTCTAGGTAATTTAATATGCAAAAGGTACAAGTTTTAATCATCATAATTTTTGCTCTTAAAACTGTTATTTCTCTTTCCTTCATCACATGTCCTTTAAAACTGCACTGTCCTGACAAAGTTCAACATCCATTTATGATAAAAGCTCTCCAGAAAATGGGCATAGAAGGAAATTACCTCAACATCATAAAAGCCATATATGACAAACCAAAAGCCAACATTGTTCTTAATGGAGAAAAACTGGAAGAATTCCCTCTAAGAACAGGAACAAGACAAGGGTGTCCACTCTCACCACTGTTATTCAACATAGTTTTGGAAGTGTTAGCCACAGCAATCAGAGAAGAAAAAGAAATTAAAGGAATCCAAATTGGAAAAGAAGAAGTAAAATTGTCACTCTTTGCAGATGACATGATACTATATATAGAAAACCCTAAAGACTCTACCAGAAAACTGCTAGCACTCATTGATGAGTTTAGTAAAGTAGCAGGATACAAAATTAATGCACAGAAATCTCTTGCATTCCTATACACTAACAACGGAAGAGCAGAAAGAGAAATTAAGGAAACTCTCCCATTCACCATTGCAACCAAAAGAATAAAATACCTAGGAATAAACCTGCCTAAGGAGGCAAAAGATCTGTATGCAGAAAACTTTAAGACATTGATGAAAGAAATCAAAGATGACATAAACAGATGGAGGGATATACCATGTTCCTGGATTGGAAGAATCAACATCGTGAAAATGACTGTACTACCCAAAGCAATTTACAGATTTAATGCAATCCTGATCAGATTACCAATGGCATTTTTCACAGAACTAGAGCAAGAAATCTTACGATTTGTATGGAAACGCAAAAGACCCCGAATAGCCAAAGCAATCTTGAGAAGGAAAAATGGAGTTGGTGGAATCAGGCTTCCTGACTTCAAACTATACTACAAGGCCATAGTGATCAAGACAGTATGGTACTGGCACAAAAATAGAAAGGAAGATCAATGGAACAGAATAGAGAACTCAGAAGTAAGCCCAAACACATATGGGCACCTTATCTTTGACAAAGGAGGCACGAGTATACAATGGAAAAAAGACAGCCTCTTCAATAAGTGGTGCTGGGAAAATTGGACAGCAACATGTAAAAGAATGAAATTAGAACACTTCCTAACACCATACACAAAAATAAACTCCAAATGGATTAAAGACCTACATATAAGGCCAGACACTATCAAACTCCTAGAGGAAAACATAGGCAGAACACTCTTTGACATACATCAAAGCAACATCCTTTTTGACCCACCTCCTAGAATCATGGAAATAAAATCAAGAATAAACGAATGGGACCTCATGAAACTTAAAAGCTTTTGCACAGCAAAAGAAACCATAAACAAGACTAAAAGGCAACCCTCAGAATGGGAAAAAATAATTGCCTATGAAACAACGGACAAAGGATTAACCTCCAAAATATACAAGCAGCTCATGCAGCTTCATACCAAAAAAGCAAATAACCCAATCCACAAATGGGCAGAAGACCTAAATAGACACTTCTCCAAAGAAGACATACAGATGGCCAACAAACACATGAAAAGATGCTCCACATCACTCATCATCAGAGAAATGCAAGTCAAAGCCACAATGAGGTATCACCTCACACCAATCAGAATGGCCATCATCACAAAGTCTGGAAACAACAAATGTTGGAGAGGGTGTGGAGAAAAGGGAACTCTCCTGCACTGTTGGTGGGACTGTAAGTTGGTACAGCCACTATGGAAAACAATTTGGAGGTTCCTTAAAAAACTACAAATAGAACTACCATATGATCCAGTAATCCCACTCCTGGGCATATACCCAAAGAAAACCATAATCCCAAAAGAAACTTGTACCATAATGTTTATTGCAGCACTCTTTACAATAGCCAGGACATGGAAGCAACCGAAATGCCCATCAACAAATGAATGGATACAGAAGATGTGGCATATATATACAATGGAATATTACTCAGCTATAAAAAGGGATGAGATGGAGCTATATGTAATGAGGTGGATAGACCTACAATCTGTCATACAGAGTGAAGTAAGTCAGAAAGAGAAAGACAAATATTGTATGCTAACTCACATATACGGAATCTAAAAATGGTACTGATGAACTCAGTGACAAGAACAGGGAAGCAGATACAGGGAATGGACTGGAGAACTCGAGGTATGGGAGGGGGCGGGGGGTGAAGGGGAAACTGAGAAGAAGCGGGAGAGTAGTACAGACATATATGTACTACCAACTGTAAAATAGTCAGTGGGAAGTTGTTGTATAACAAAGGGAGTCCAACTCGAGGATGGAAGTTGGCTTAGAGGACTGGGGCAGGGAGGGTGGGGGGGAATCGAGGGGGGGCGTCAAGGAAGGGAGGGAATATGGGGATATGTGTATAAAAACAGTTGATTGAACCTGGTGTACCCCCAAAAAAAAAAATAAAATTATAAAAAAAAAAAAAAAAAAAAAACTGCACTGTCCAATATAGTACTCACCAACCACCTGTAGCTATGAGACCTTGGAAACTAACACAACATTGTAAAGCAGTTTTACTCCAATAAAGATGTATTAAAATGAAAAGGGTACCTTAACTAAAATTTGAAAAGTTATCTTCATATGTATGGGTCTCTTGTTAGGTCTTCTCATGATTCAGCAGTATGCAGTTTTACTCTACAATAGTTGGAATCACCTAGAGGAACTTTTAGGATTTATGTTGTCTGTGCCCAACCGGAAACCAACTGAATCAGAAATTCTGGAGTAGAAGGTCAGCATTAATATTTTCTAAAGTCTCCTAGATAATTCCAGTGTATGGTCAAATTAGCAACACTACTCTAGAAGGAGAAGCTAATAAACCACAAGCGTATGATCTATCTAAAATTAAAAACATGCAGATTCACTATTGTAAGAAATAACGTTTTGTGTCCTTAGACATATTAAACTTTATATATGATTGTGAGAATAAAATCAGAGTTAAGAAAAAAGATATGCTGTAAGTATACATTTCAGACTTCAAAGACCTAAAAATTATTGGTTTGAGTGTGAACTGATGTCATCTTTTGAAGTATAAATTTGGCAGTACCTATCAAAATTTATACCTTTTCCCAGAAACTCCACTTCCAAATCTACCTTAGAGCGATACACAAATAAGTAAACATATATTCATAAAAATACTTAGTCAGCATTTTAAGCAAGATTATAAAGAAAAAGTGGAGATTCATGAAGTATTCATCAATAGGTGTCATTGGGGGACAATACAAAATCTCTGAAATTAGGTGTCAAGCTTTCATCTCTGATATAGTTTGTGAAAAGCATAAAAAAATAACCATTTTTTTAGCACAGTTGATAAAAATAGATGAAGCAACTCTTCTTGTGTATGCTTGTACCTTTCCTTTTATAAAAAACCCTTTGTGCAAACACTCCTATTTTGAGTAAACCCCGTTATAGAATGTACGCATACAACTGTGAATTGTGAAGACCAGAATCTGAAGAGAAGATGATGGATAAAATTAAATTATCCCAAGCAAACTGGAATTTATTTTCTGTCCTATTTACTTGGAATATCTTAATTTTATACATATAAATTCTGAAGTCTTGGTTTTTTCTCCAACTCTGAGCTTTGTTGATTCCTGCAGCCAGCCTATTGTAGAAAGAAATTTATTAAGTTTGTTACTCAATACTAGGCTTAATAATTGCCTATAATTTTCTTCTATTTCCTGAGAAAATGAAAAAAGACATATACAGTTAGGGTTATCATTTCTGCTTATTAGTTTATTAAAGAACTTCATCAAACATTTATGATTATAACAGTCCAGGTGTTTGAAACTTACAATCATCTTCAAGAAATAGACATACCAGAGACAAATCTAAAGTACATGAAGGAAAAAGAAAAAGGTTTGAGATGAGAATACAAAGAAACAGTGGCTAAGTGATACAAATTCCCAGAATTAGGCAGTTGATCAATAATAGGGAAATTGGAATATAAAATTGTCCTGCCAGAGTACAGGGATTGTCTCTTTAATTTTCATTTGGAAACTTCTGTGTAATGTCAATGTGGCAGATAAACTTTAAGATGATAAACTAAATACACATTACAGAATCTTCCCTTCTGCATCAAGACCTTCAGAATGACAAAGAAAGTATTTAAAGGAAATCTATAACCATGCCTAGATTCAGTAGGTGGAAACTCAATAGAGCCAGATCTGTATACAATTCTCAGACAGAGACCACATATAGAATGATACTGAATAAGAAAATCAACCCCCAAATGTATATTTAATACCATATAGAATACTACTGAAATACACAAGTGATGGTTCTAAAAGTGCTTCAAATTTAGTGCAGAAAGTAATCTTAGGGTAATTGGCAGGGTAATTCCTTTCCTACCCTAAAGTCAGATTCACAATCAGAAATTCTAGGGAGTTGAAAAAAACGCTTCATCTTGAAAAGTTAGTGCAGAGGCAAGAGGCACCAACATCTGAGGAAAATAACTATTTTGAGAAAGAGATGATAAACACAATAAGGAAATATTTTAACACAACAGACAAGATACAGAAAATAAGCAAAAGTAACATATTCAAAGAGACATTAAGGAATATTTAATTAATTAAAAACTCCATAGGTCATAAAAATAAAATTTTTCCTAGTCAGAACTGGAAAAAAAAAAACCCTCAAAATAATAACTGTATTGCAGAATGGACACCTTGGGAAAAAAAATTCTTTCTTATGACCTGGGAGACATAAATTAGTAATTCTCCCAAAATACATTACATGGAGAGATTAAAAAAAAGAAAGATGGCATATATAAAAATAAAGGTAAGAGATATGAAGGATATATATGAAGAAATTTGAACATCCATCTAATAGGAGTCATAGAAATATTAAATGAGAAAATAAAGGACAAGTAATAACAGTTATAATGACAACAATAGATATGAAATTTCCAAAATTTAGCTAAAACATGAATTCTTCTTCAGCCTTCAGAGCAAGAAAACAGATTATACTCAAAGGAAATAGAATCATATCAATATCAGATTTCTCATCACCAACATTAGCAAGAAGAAAATTTAGGGAAAAAATTGTAACCTTGGGTACACAGAGTTCTTAGACATGACATCAAAAGCACAATAGCTGGACCTTATAGGAATAAAATATTCAGATAGTCAAAAGGCATTTTTAAAAGGTTGAAAAGACAAGCCACAGGTTGGAAGAAAGTAACTGCACATCATATATCCAATAATAAACTTGTATCCAGGATACATGAAGAACTCTCATGGCTCAATTCTTTAAAAAGCAATGGAAAAGGGACAAAAAGATTTTAACAGAAACTTCCCTAAAGAAGACTTACAAATGGAAAATAAGCACATGAAAACACGTTCAACATCATTAGTCAGAGAAATGCAAACCACAACTAGGTACCAATATACACTGATAAGAGTAACTAAAATAAAAAGACTTGACAATGCTGACAAGGATGAAGAGAAACTAGAACTCTCATACATTGTTTAAATAGTACCACCATTTGGAAAACAATTTGGCAGTTTCTTATAAATGTAAACATAAAAATTCCCCATGACCTAGAGATCCCACTCCTAGATATTTACTCAAATGAAATTAAAATCTATGTTCACACAAAAACCTGTGCATGATTGTTTATAGTGGCCTTATCTGTAACTACCCCAAACTGGAAGCAACCCAAATATCCCTCAACTGACTACTGGACAAAAAAGTCACAGTACATCCATACAATGAAATACTATGCAGCAATAAAAAGGAACAACTTCTTACATATGCTAAGATATGGATGAATCTCAAATGCATTATGCCAAAAGAAAGAAGCGAGACTTAAATGGTTACCTACTGTATGAATCCACTGACATTCTCTGAAAAGGCAAAACTATAGAGACAGAAATGACAGAACACAGCAGAGGAGGAGTTGATTGCCAAGGGGCACAGTGAAATTTCTGTTGTGCTAAAAGAGCTCTATATATTGACTTTGGTGATGGTTACACAACTGTGTGCCTTTATCAACACTTGTAGAACTATGCAATAAAAAGAGAGAACTTTACTGTATTATATCTTAACACAAAATTTTTTAAAAGGAAAAGTAATAAAGTTTTCAGAAGAAAACAATATCTTCATGATATTGGAGTAAGTTGTTCTCCTAAAGAAGTCACAAAAATCACTAACTTGAAAGGAAATAAACATAAATTTAACAATATTAAGATTAAGAATTTCTATTTCTTAAAAGACACTATTAAGAGAATGGAAAGGCATCTCTCCGAGTGAGAAAAGATTTGAAATTCACATGTCTATGGATGACTCATATCTAGACTATATAAAGCACTCCTACAATTCAATAAGAAAAAGATAAATGACTTATTAGAAAAAATGGGCAAAACACTTGAACAAGTGCTTCACAGAAGACAATTTTCAAATGATCAATGAGCATCTGAAAATTGCTGAACTTCATTTATTATCAAGGAAATGAAAATTAATTCCATAATGCAATACGACAACATACCTACCAGAATAGCTAAAACAAAAAACACCTGATAATGCCAAGTGTTGTGAGGATGTGGAGTAAAACGATCTTTCATGCTTGTGAGAGTGTAATTAATACATCAAAAGATACGTACAAAATACTTATAATGGCACTATTTATAATAGCCCCAAACTGAAAGTCACCAACATTAAATGGATAAATGAAATGTGGTGTATTCACACAATGGAACACCATACAGCAAAGACAATGGAAGAACCACAGCTATGTTCAACAATATTATAGATGTATCTCACAAACAACATATATAAGGCAAAAAATCCAAACACAGAAGATTATATACGAAGGTGAGTCAAAAATTATCTGCACAGATATTGTAATTATAAATTGTTCTGACAATGTCTTTGTAATTCATAGGAAGGAAAGTGAATTACAGAAACCACAAAGGTCACAATAAATTTATTGGGGAAAAAGGTACTCTTCACACTATCAGATCCATAATTAAAAGCAAGAACTGCCTCATTCATTTTTCTATTCTCAAAACTGTCTTGGATGGTGGTGAAGTAGAGGAACATGGAATGCATCACTCACCACAGATGCATTGGGAATGCAATGAAGGACACAATAATTCCCACAGAGAACCAGCTGAACACCAGCAGACAGCCTCGGACACCAGAAAGGACCTCAAGGATCCTGACATAAACAGTAGGGAGGCATCTACGATGGCTCAAAGAGGGTGAAGCGGCGGAGCTGTGGCAGACGGGAGGGACTGAGAAACACACAGAGGGTCTGCACCACAGCTCAGTGTTCCCAGACCGAGACATCGATTCACAGCTGAACAGAGGGTCCTGGAGTGGGAGCGTGGGAACCAGAGAGCTGGTTCAGGGTGAGAAAAATTGTTGCCAGTAAGGTGATGGACCGAGAGGACAGGAGGGAAGAGGTCCGCAGCGAGGAGTGCCTGCCCCTGAGAGCTGCCCGGCCATGATGGCGGCTGGATGCTGCAGGCTCACGGGCAGGAGGGAGGAGCTGCGGGCGTAGCCTCTCTCTCTTTCGGCGCCTCTGCAACAGGCAGTGGAGAGATGCCCTGTGGGCCACCTAAGGCGCTCAGGGATAACAAGTACTCTCAGGCGCTCGGGCGGGGCTAGAGTAAAACCCTTTGGAATGCGGGCAGCAGGGAGGCTGCCGAGAAAAGAAAAAAAAAGAGGAAAAAAAACCTGAGAGAGGCCCAACTCTGAGACTTTCTGTTTACACCTGAGCCACCAGCGTCCCTCTGCAACAGGCACCTCCAAGCCCGACTGAAACAACAGTGCGCCACTGCTCACTCACTCCCAGGGGAAGGAGCCACTATTATACCCTCTCCCTTACCACACACCGAGGCTTACAGACAAACAATAAAGGAAGCTCTGCTGGTCACAGAATAATGCAAAAAACCCAAGGTGAGTAGAAGGACACTTACAGCTGAGACTGTAAGGAAACAGAAATATTAGTATCAATCCTATTGAACTGGTCCATTCTGGGATCAGTTCTGGATTTTTTTTTTCTTTTTTCCTTTATTAATTACGATCTTAGTCCTAAGGGATCTACAAGTTTTATAACATAATTTTTTAATGATATTTTTTATTCTATTTTTATTTTTTTGCCTTTTTATATACTTCTATTTCTAGCTAAGTTTTTGGTAGTATGGACAATATATCTCTCATACTTTCCTTTCATCCCTATCTTTTATACATTTCTATTCCTTTCTTTTTATTTGCATATTTCCAATCACACTACACTCTTCTGTTCCCCTTTCTTCCATCCATTTTTAGTTTATTTTATCTTAACATACTTATAAGCAACACTATTCATCTGCTCAGACTCCTTGCTCTATTCTCCAGATGACGCACCGCCTTGGTATTTAATATTAGGTTTTTGTCTTTATCTTAGTTCTTAGTATAATTGTCTAATTTCATTCTGAGAATCTCCATTCTGTCTGGTGGTACTCTAGCTCTTTTCTATATTTGATTCTAGCTTAGAAAATCTCCCTGGATTAGTGTTTGTATGTGTAAGGTGTTATTTGTTTGTTAGTTTGCTTTTGCTTTTGTCTCTGATTTGTTCTGTTTCAGTTGTCAATTTCTGTTGGGTTTCTCTTTGAATATCTGATAGCATACTGGGGTTCTGTCAGGTCTTTCCAGAGCCTTATGTCCTAATGGATTCAGTAATTGTGTGTCTTATACATGTATGTGTTCCATAGACTTAGTATTTCTTTAACCCAACACTTGGACATTAGTCTGAGGCTTGGACAGTCTTCTATAAGCACCTCTATCACCAGGACAAGCAACCCCAAAAGTTTGGACAACCATGAGGAAACAAAGAAACACCATGCAGGCAAAGGAGCAGGAAAAAAAACCCACAATACAAAATAAATGAGGAGGAAATAGGAAAAATGCCTGAAAAAGAATTCAGAGTAATGATAGTAAAAATGATACAAAATCTCGATAACAAAATAAAGTACAAGAAACAGTTCATAAGAACTCAGAAAAACAAACGGCAATGGATAACAAAATAACCGAAATTAAAAATACTCTAGATGCTATAACCAGCAGAATGACTGAGGCAGAAGAACGAATAAGTGAGTTGGAAGATAGAATGAGGGAAATAACTGCCACAGAGCAGGAAAAAGAAAAAAAGAATAAAAAGAATAGAAGACAGTCTCAGAGACCTCAGTGATAACATTAAGCAAACCAACATTCAAATTATAGGCATCCCAGAAGAAGAAGAAAACAAGAAAGGGTCTGAGAAAATATTTGAAGAGGTTATAGTGGAAAACTTCCCCAACATGGGAAAGGAAATAATTAACCAAACCCAAGAAGTGCAGAGAGTCCCATACAGAATAAACCCAAAGAGAAATACACCAAGACACATATTAATCAAACTAACGACAATTAAACACAAAGAAAAAATATTAAAAGCAGCAAGAGAAAAGCAACAAATAACATATAAGGGAAAACCCATCAGGATAACAGCTGACCTTTCTACAGAAACTCTGCAGGCCAGAAGGGAATGGCAGGATATACTGGAAGTCCTGAAAGAGAGAAACCAACAGCCAAGAATACTCTATCCAGCAAGAATCTCATTCAGATTTGAGGGAGAAATCAAAAGCTTTCCAGACAAGCAAAAGTTAAGAGAATTCAGCACCACCAAACCAGCCTTACAAAAGTGCTAAAGGAACTTCTCTAAGTAGGAAACACAAGAAAAGGAAAACACCTACAAATACAAACCCAAAACAATTAAGAAAATGGTAATTGGAACACACATGTCAATAATCACTTTAAAAGTAAATGGATTAAATGCTCCAATCAAAAGACATAGACTGGCTGAATGGACACAAAAACAAGACCCTTCTATATGCTGCCTACAAGAAACCCACTTCAGACCAAGGGATACATATAGACTGAAAGTAAAGGGATGGAAAAAGATATTCCATGCAAATGGAAGTCAAAAGAAAGCTGGAGTAGCAATACTTATATCAGACAAATTAGACCTTAAAGTAAAGACTATTAAAAGAGACAAGGAGGGGCACTACATAATGATCAAGGGATCCATTCAAGAAAAACATATCGCAATGGTAAATATCTATGCCCCCAACATAGGAGCACCTCAATACATAAGGCAAATGCCAACAGCTATAAAAGGGGACATCGACAGGAACACAATAATAGTGGGAGACTTGAACACCCCACTTACATCAATGGACAGATCATCCAAACAGAAAATAAATAAAGACACACAAGCTTTAAATGACACATTAGACCATCTTGACTTAATTGGTATTTATAGGACATTCCACCCAAAAACGACAGACTACACTTTCTTCTCAAGTGCACACGGAACATTTTCCAGGATAGATCACATCTTGGGTCACAAATCAAACCTCAGCAAATTCAAGAAAATTGAAATCATATCAAGCATCTTTTCAGACCACAACGCCATGAGACTAGATATCAATTACAGGAAAAAAACTGCAAAAAATACAAACACATGGAGGCTAAACAATTCACTCTTAAACAACCAAGAAATCACTAAAGAAATCAAAGAGGAAATCAAAAAATATATAGAAACAAATGACAATGAAAACACAACAACCCAAAACCTATGGGACGCAGCAAAAGCAGTTCTAAGAGGGAAGCTTATAGCAATACAGTCCTACCTTAAGAAGCAAGAAAATTATCAAATAAACAACCTAGCCTTACACCTAAAACAATTAGAAAAAGAAGAACAAAGAAACCCCAAAGTGAGCAGAAGGAAAGAAATCATAAAGATCAGAGCAGAAATAAATGAAAAAGAAAGGAAGGAAGCAATAGCAAAAATTAATAAAACTAAAAGCTGGTTCTTTGAGAAGATTAACAAAATTGATAAACCATTAGCCAGACTCATCAAGAAAAAAAGGGAGAAGATGCAAATCAACAGAATTAGAAATGAAAAAGGAGAAGTCACAACGGACACCTCAGAAATACAAAACATCATGAGAGACTACTACAAGCAACTATATGCCAATCAATTAGATAACCTGGAAGAAATGGATAAATTCTTAGAAAAATACAATCTTGCAAGACTGAAACAGAA
Source organism: Hippopotamus amphibius kiboko (assembly GCF_030028045.1). NCBI lineage: Eukaryota > Metazoa > Chordata > Mammalia > Artiodactyla > Hippopotamidae > Hippopotamus > Hippopotamus amphibius. Next base: position 74,274,174 of record NC_080197.1, on the reverse strand, counting down.
AGAAATAGAAACTATGAACAGACCAATCACAAGTACAGAAATTGAGGCAGTGATTAAAAATCTCCCAACATACAAAAGCCCAGAACCAGATGGATTCATGGGTGAATTCTATCAAACATTTAGAGAAGAGCTAACACCTTTCCTTCTCAAACTCTTCCAAAATATTGCAGAAGGCAGAACACTCCCAAACTCATTCTACGAGGCCACCATCACCCTGATACCAAAACCAGGCAAAGATGTCACAAAAAAAGAAAATTACAGACCAATATCACTGATGAATATAGATGCAAAAATCCTCAACAAAATACTAGCTAACAGACTCCAACAGCACATTAAAAAAATCATACACCATGATCAAGTGGGATTTATCCCTGAGATGCAAGGATTCTTCAATATATGCAAATCAATCAACGTGATACATCATATCAACAAATTGAAGGATAAAAACCATATGATCATCTCAATAGATGCAGAAAAAGCTTTTGACAAAGTTCAACATCCATTTATGATAAAATCTCTCCAGAAAATGGCCATAGAAGGAAATTATCTCAACATAATAAAAGCCATATATGAGCAATCAAAAGCCAACATTGTTCTCAATGCGGAAAAACTGAAAGAATTCCCTCTAAGAACAGGAACAAGACAAGGGTGTCCACTCTCACCACTATTATTCAACATAGTTTTGGAAGTTTTGCCACAGCAATAAGAGAAGAAAAAGAAATCAAAGGAATCCAAATTGGAAAAGAAGAAGTAAAACTGTCACTCTTTGCAGATGACATGATATTATGTATAGAAAACCCTAAAGACTCTACCAGAAAACTGCTAGCACTAATTGATGAGTTTAGTAAAGTAGCAGGATACAAAATTAATGCATAGAAATCTCTTGCATTCCTATACACTAACAACGGAGGAGCAGAAAGAGAAATTAAGGAAACTCTCCCATTCACCATCGCAACAAAAAGAATAAAATACCTAGGAATAAACCTGCCTAAGGAGGCAAAAGATCTGTATGCAGAAAACTTTAAGACATTGATGAAAGAAATCAAAGACGACACAAACAGATGGAGGGACATACCATGTTCCTGAATTGGAAGAATCAACATCATGAAAATGACTGTACTATCCAAAGCAATTTACAGATTCAATGCAATCCCGATCAAATTACCAATGGCATTTTTCACAGAACTAGAGCAAGAAATCTTACGATTTGTATGGAAACGCAAAAGACCCCGAATAGCCAAAGCAATCTTGAGAAGGAAAAATGGAGTTGGTGGAATCAGGCTTCCTGACTTCAAACTATACTACAAGGCCATAGTGATCAAGACAGTATGGTACTGGCACAAAAATAGAAAGGAAGATCAGTGGAATAGAATAGAGAATTCAGAAGTAAGCCCAAACACATATGGGCACCTTATCTTTGACAAAGGAGGCACGAATATACAATGGAAAAAAGACAGCCTCTTCAATAAGTGGTGCTGGGAAAAGTGGACAGCAACATGGAAAAGAATGAAATGAGAACACTTCCTAACACCATACACAAAAATAAACTCCAAATGGATTAAAGACCTACATGTAAGGCCAGACACTATCAAACTCCTAGAGGAAAACATAGGCAGAACACTCTATGACATCCATCAAAGCAACATCTTTTTTGACCCACCTCCTAGAATCAGGGAAATAAAATCAAGAATAAACGAATGGGACCTCATGAAACTTAAAAGCTTTTGCACAGCAAAAGAAACCATAAACAAGACTAAAAGGCAACCCTCAGAATGGGAAAAAATAATTGCCTATGAAACAACGGACAAAGGATTAACCTCCAAAATACACAAGCAGCTCATGAAGCTTAACACCAAAAAAGCAAATAACCCAATCCACAAATGGGCAGAAGACCTAGATAGACATTTCTCCAAAGAAGACATACAGATGGCCAACAAACACATGAAAAGATGCTCAACATCACTCATCATCAGAGAAATGCAAGTCAAAGCCACAATGAGGTATCACCTCACACCAATCAGAATGGCCCTCATCACAAAATCTGGAAACCACAAATGTTGGAGAGGGTGTGGAGAAAAGTGAACTCTCCTGCACTGTTGGTGGGACTGTAAGTTGGTACAGCCGCTATGGAAAACAATTTGGAGGTTCCTTAAAAAACTACAAATAGAACTACCCTATGATCCAGTAATCCCACTCCTGGGCATATACCCAAAGAAAACCATAATCCCAAAAGAAACATGTACCATAATGTTTATTGTAGCACTATTTACAATAGCCAGGACATGGAAGCAACCTAAATGCCCATCAACAAATGAATGGATACAGAAGATGTGGCATATATATACAATGGAATATTACTCAGCTATAAAAAGGGATGAGATGGAGCTATATGTAATGAGGTGGATAGAACTACAATCTGTCATACAGAGTGAAGTAAGTCAGAAAGAGAAGGACAAATATTGTATGCTAACTCACATATACGGAATCTAAAAATCGTACTGATGAACTCAGTGACAAGAATAAGGATGCAGATGCAGAGAATGGACTGGAGAACTCGAGGTATGGGAGGGGGCGGGGGGTGAAGAGGAAGCTGAGATGAAGCGAGAGAGTAGCACAGACATATATATACTACCAACTGTAAAATAGTCAGTGGGAAGTTGTATAACAAAGGGAGTCCAACTCGAGGATGGAAGATGCCTTAGAGGACTGGGGCAGGGAGGGTGGGGGGAACTCGAGGGGGGGGGAGTCAAGGAAGGGAGGGAATACGGGGATATGTGTATAAAAACAGATGATTGAACCCGGTGTACCCCCCAAAAAATAAATAAATAAATAAATAAAAATAAACAAATGGGACCTCATAAAACTTAAAAGCTTTTGCACAGTGAAGGAAACCATAAACAAGACTAAAAGGCAACCCTCAGAATGGGAAAAAATAGTTGCCTGTGAAACAATGGACAAAGGATTAACCTCCAAAATATACAAGCAGCTCATGAAGCTTAATACCAAAAAAGCAAATAACCCAATCCACAAATGGGCAGAAGACCTAAAAAGACATTTCTCCAGAGAAGACATACAGATGGCCAACAAACACATGAAAAGATGCTCCACATCACTCATCATCAGAGAAATGCAAGTCAAAGCCACAATGAGGTATCACCTCACACCAGTCAGAATGGCCATCATCACAAAATCTGGAAACCACAAATGTTGGAGAGGGTGTGGAGAAAAGGGAACTCTTCTGCACTGTTGGTGGGATTGTAAGTTAGTACAGCCGCTATGGAAAACAATTTGGAGGTTCCTTAAAAAACTACAAATAGAACTACCATATGATCCAGTAATCCCACTCCTGGGCATTTACCCAGAGAAAACCATAATCCCAAAAGAAACATGTACCATAATGTTTATTGCAGCACTATTTACAATAGCCAGGACATGGAAGCAATCTAAATGTCCATCAACAAATGAATGGATACAGAAGATGTGGCATATATATACAATGGAATATTACTCAGCTATAAAAAGGGATGAGACAGAGCTATATGTTATGAGGTGGATAGACCTAGAGTCTGTCATACAGAGTGAAGTAAGTCAGAAAGAGAAAGACAAATATTGTATGCTAACTCACATATACGGAATCTAAAAATGGTACTGATGAACTCAGTGAGGAGAATAAGGATGCAGGTGCAGAGAATGGACTGGAGAATTCGAAGTATGGGAGGGGGCGGGGGTGAAGGGGAAGCTGAGACGAAGCAAGAGAGTAGCACAGACATATATATACTACCAACTGTAAAATAGATAGCCAGTGGCAAGTTGTTGTATAACAAAGGGAGTTCAACTCGAGGATGGAAGATGCCTTAGAAGACTGGGAGGGGGAGGTTGGGGGAGACTTGAGGAAGGGTGGGGGGGAGTCGAGAGAGGGAGGGAATACGGGGATATGTGTATAAAAACAGATGATTGAACTTGGTGTACCCCTCCAAAAAAAATAAAAAATACAAACATAAAAATTAAAAAAATTAAAAAAAAAAACTGTCTTGATGCTCAAAATATCTGTGAATGGTCAAAAATTTCAAATTAGCCATAGAGTGTGATGCAAATAAGAAATTTCAGCTGGCCTCCCAGGTGAAGACAATTACATATTGATCCATCCATCTTGACTGATTAATCAGTAAGAGATTTAGAAACGAGTGATGGGCTTTAGAAAAGCTGGCTTCAGGAACGGCCTAAAATGACACTGGTCAGTTTAGTTAACTCATCTCAGATAGATACATCTCAAAGAGAAGTGATGAAGATTTACCTTTAAGCACTTATATACAGATTCCCATGGGAGTTCTATGACAGTTGGAAAAGTACTGTTGGCCGGAGTGGGATGATTGACCCAGGTTGGTATATGGATTATAAGAAGTAAATGACACTGAAAGTTTGTGATGAGAGCAAGTAGGATAGATAGCTACACAGAAGGATTAATAAATAAACTGTGGGAAGAGGTTGGGGAATGAAATGGGGTAAGAAAGAGAGACCTATAGGGGAAAATTAAAAGAAGGGGTTAGTAAATGAAAGAATAACAAATATTCTTAAATGGGTGTATTTCTTTTGGACACTCTCCTAAACTTTCTTTGGAGCTCTCCTCTCACCTAAGACAAGTGAGTATCCTCAGAGCAAACACCTATTAAGAGAACAGCAGAGAGTGTATAAATGGGATAAAATACAGTCCATTCTTTCCTCCTGATGCCACTTTGCTTTTGTCTTCCTAGATTCCAAAATGGCTAACACTGCTCTATCTTATAATGTGAAGCCTGCCATACTGGAAATGAGCAAAGACCCCACAAAATTCTACATAGGGCGACCACTGTGGTTCAGTATTACCTTTATTTACGTGTTGGTTGTGTGTGTCGTGCAAACGACCTGGCTTGATCTGGTCAAAGACTTCCAGTGCCACGGGAATATCTCTAAAACCTGTGTAACAGAGTGTTATGAGACTCATTTCAGTAGACCTGTCCTAGGAGTTTGGTATTTGGTTGGCTTTGCCTTTTCCTCCATCTTCTTTGTGATGGAGTTTTTTGTTTCACAGACTGTGCATAAGCAAACCAAGATGCTTGAGAAGCAATCTTTAAAAGGGAACTCCAGCGACACTGACAAGAGAGCAGACCATGTCAAGATAAAAGAAGACAAAATTTTTGACTTATCCAGGCAAAAGCCCCTATTGGCAATGTATCTTGTCTACTTTTTTGTACAGTTGTCTGTACAGGTGATATTCTTGGTCATTCTTATTCACTATCACCTACCACTGATTAAAAAATCCATTCGGTGCAGTACCCACATGTGTCATGGACCTTACACATGCGTGGTGATGGGGACACAGGAAAAGATAATGTCGATCATACTTCTGGCTACAGTCTCAGTGGTTATCATGACTTTCTGTATTATGTTCTTCCTGTACACCATTAAAGCTTATGTAACTCTGTCTAAGAAATACAGGGTCTCTATAAAATCCTGACAGTAGCCCTGATAATCATCACTGGTTATGAAATATGGAATGCATGTCAAAGAGGCCTAGAGTGGTCTTATATTGAAGCAATACATTTTTTATCCTTATTTCATGTTCCCAGAATATGGAAACATAGATAATCTGCATCTTAGAAAAATAAAACTTGGAAGTATAATAAGCCTGCTTTGTTTTCATATGGGTAATCACTTTATTTCCTAAAGAAAAAGTTGAAACAAGTTTCAAAATATTTCTAAGTAAGGAATCTAAGGGCATTTCACCCTACCAGTTTTGACATCCTAGCACAATGAAATTTTTTTTTCTTTTAGTATTTTTATGGTTTTTTTTTGGGGGGGGGGGGTACACCAAGTTCAATCATCTGTTTTTTAGCACAATGAAATTTTAAGGGTTATTCTTTTCCATTTAGCTGATCGGTAATTTAAGATTAACCTTAAGAGAAATTACATCATGAGAATTGTAGAGGGAGGGACACGGTGGAAAATTAACAGATAATCAAACACTGTAGCTTCTTTAGTGTATTAGTATAGTAGTTGCTACTACTTACAGCATTCTTAAAATAGTATCTTCTAAGGTTTCCTTATACTTAAGTGAACCTCAATGCAGATGTTTCAAAGAAGGTTAATGCCAAATACTTTGTATAAGTAGAGAAGATAAATGAATTAGAAAAATTGGAAATAGTATGTTCATAGAGCTTCAAAGGAAATGTTATTTCAGATATGCATTGAGAATAGGGAAATAAAGAAAACAAAAGTAGCAAATATATTTCTGTACTCGAACTTTATCTATTTACCTTGGCACTTTATTTCATTATTGTCACCTTAGTTTTAGCAAGTTAAACTAATATATGTAGAAATGATTAAACTCTGAGAAGCAAATTGTTCATAGAACAAATGAAGATTCTACATTGGTGAAAGATTTGAAATACAGTCACAGCTACTATTAGTAGGGTATAAATATATTTGGGGTCCAGGGAAAATCATAGGGATCTTCAAAGAGCAATGGAAGTGGTTACTTATGAACAAAGGTGGCTCATCACAAAATAAGCAGCAATTTAGAACATGAGATTAGAGGATATCATATGGATATATGTACTTATACAGTCAGGCATTGACAAGTAGTACTCAAATGGCAGCCTGAGAATCTCTTTTAACATATGGGGTTATTCTGAACTGTATCCACAGTCAACAAAGTGAATTGGCAGGATTAACTTCTGGTGGTTGGTGTGCCCCTCTTTTAAGCTCCTCCTCTCATGCTAGCTATGGATTATGCTTTAAATGATCCCAGATATTGTAACCAAGCAGGACCCCAAGAGGCCTTCCCAGAATAGACCCCCACCCATGTCCTCTGCCTGCCTTTTGTCTGTAGAAAAACTTTAGTCAAAGAATAAATTTAATCAGAGAAGTGAGAAAATGCAGAAAGAAAGGAAATTAGTCCAGCAAGACAAAAATAATACTTTAGCCATTCAACAAAGTCAAGGTCTTTTAGTTCTTCCTCAAGGACTTTAGATAACATTCTGAGCTATGTCCTTTGAGCTGTTCTGCAGATACTGAAACCCCCACCAGATGGAAGAAAACTGTATGCCGTCCACAAGTAAGTAGACACCAGACCGGTTGGAATCAGAAGTTTATGATGCTAAGTCCCAATTACCTCACCACCAACCAATCAGAAGAACATCCATGAGCTGATCACGCCCTGCTCCTTGAACCATTACTATAAAACTCCTCACTACTCCCTTCGGCAGGGGATACAGACTTTTAAGGGCATTAGCCCACCGTGGCCCCCTTCATCTGGCAAAGCAATAAAGCTATTTCTTTCTACTTCACCCAAAACTCTGCCTCTGAGATTCAATTCTGTGTTGGTGCACAGAGGCCAGATTTCAGTATCAATGTCTATAATTTGTGACATAGCAATACAAGACACAAACTAAATAATCTTCGTGGCCCATTTCAGAAATATCTGAATCATATCTTCTCGGTAGAAATTAAATACCTATCATGTTATGAACTTGCCATGTATAGGTAAATTCTTCTCAGGTCTAACATCTGTCCAATATTCTCCACCATCACTCTCACTCATGATTGCATCTCACTTAGGTGTTGCCCAATATTATATTATCATATCTCACAATATTAGTTGCCTAATATATTTATTTTATTTATTTATTTATTATTTTTGGGGGGGTACACCAAGTTCAATCATCTGTTTTTATACACATATCCCCGTATTCCCTCCCTCCCTCGACTCCAACCCCCACCCTCTCTCGAGTCCCCGCCACTCTACCCGTCCCAGTCCTCTAAGGCATCATCCACCCTCGAGTTGAACTCCCTTTGTTATACAACAACTTCCCACTGGCTATCTATTTTACAGTTGGTAGTATATATAGTTGCCTAATATTGACCCCCTCCCATTCTCCACTCTGTAGCCACAGGTTTTCTGTGGTAAACCTTGTTTTTCCACTTCCATACTTTGGTTCCTCATTTTTCTAAGGAAAAGCTGAAACTCTTTAAATACTATTTATGAAACCCTAATTTCCTAAGTTCCTGTTTAGCAATCTAATCTCATTTTTGACCATGACCTCTCAATACATCCACACTTCATGCTCCACCCAGATTAGATAAATTTTTTGGAAAAAAAAAAATGAAGTATAGTTGATTTACAATACCATATGTTTCAGGTGTACAACATAGTAATTCAATATTTTTATAGATTATACTCCATTTAAAGTTATTTTGAAGTATTTGCTATACTCCTATGCTGCACATTACATCCTACTATCTTATTTATTTTATACATAATAGTTTGTACCTCTTGATCCCCTACTCTTACCTTGCCCCTCCCCCCATCCCTCTCCACACTCATAACCACTATTCGTTCTCCGTATCTGTGCACCTGTTTCTGTTCTGTTATATATACTTATTTGTTTTATTCTTTAGATTTCACATATATGTGAAAACATGCAGTATTTTTTCTTTCTCTGACTTATTTCACTAGGCATCCATCCATGGTTGCAAAATCCATGCTGCATCCAGGTTGCATCCATGTTGCAAAATCCATCCATGTTGCAAATGGCAAAATTTCATTCTTTCTTTATGGCTAATATTCCTTTGTGTGTATACACACACACACACATGCACACATATCTTTATCCATTCATCTATTGATGGACCCTTAGGTTGCTTCCATATCTTGGCTATTGCAAATAATGCTGCTATGAACATTGGGATGCATATATATTTTCATTAGTGTCTTTATTTTCTTTGGATATATACCCAGGCGTGGAATAGCTGGATCATACAGTAGTTCTATTTTTAGTTTTTTGAGAATCCTCCATACTGTCTTCCTTAGTGGCTGTACCATTTTATATTCCCACCAAAAATTCCCTTTAACATCCTTGCCAATCTTTGTTATTTGTGGTCTTTTTGATGGTAGCCGTTCTGATAAGTATGAGGTGATACCTCATTGTGGTTTTGATTTGCATTTCCCTGAGGGTTAGTGATGTTGAGCATCTTTCCATGTGCCTTTTTTCTCTAAGTTACCTCCTAGGAGCACCAGTCCCAACCTGAATGCTCTTCTACCATTCCTACCTGATTACGTGTGTATCTTCCTTACAGCCTTGGTTTTTAGAAATCCTTCTGCTCCTACTCCACCATCTTGATATCCACCTTCTGTTAGATTACCTTTTACATATTAATATATTCTTTGACCTCTCAGCCTTCACACATGCTCTACTTTCCAGCTGTGATAATTTTCAGAACAACTCCCTCTCCAACTCTCTTCATCTACCTATTTTCTACTATTGACCTGTTCTCAGTTTAGATGTCACTCACTGCAGGAGGACTTCCTTGACCGTCCAAATCTGAATTTGGAAGTCTTATCCTGTGTTCTTACCTAATCATAGCACTTACAACAATACCCATTATTTGCCTTTATCATCCACTAAGGTACAACCTCTTCACGATAAGGAGTATACCTCATTTGCTTCCTAACTTACATTCAAGGCTAAAGCACATCATGTATGTTGAATAACGATTTGCTGAAAAAAATTCTTAAATGAAACATTACTGTTGCCCATGTGATAAAAGTAAATTTAAAATACCAGTGTATGATCTAGAGAAGTATTAGAAGGTGAAATAATTTCTTTTTAAATTTTATATAACCATTTAGAATATCAATTGAGATCTTAGATGCCAAGTTACAATTATATGGCATGGGAATGGACATATATAGGACCTAATGGCATTTTTTATGTTGTTTTATTTATTCGTTTTAGTATACATACAGTAAAATTCACTCTTTTTGATGTACAGTTGTGGGTTTTGACAAATGCATAAAATGAAGTGACTACCATCACAGAGTACAGAACAGTTCCAATAGCCCAAATATTCCTCTTATACTGTTCCTTTGTGGTTGACCTCTCCCCTCCACCCAAAGCCCCTGCCAATTACTTATCCATTCTCCGCACCTATAATTTTGCTTTTACCAGGATGTCATATAAATAAACCATACAAAATATACATTATTGAGTTGAGCTTCTTTCACTTAGCATAACACATTTAGGATTTATCTACAATATTGTACGTCTCAAGCTTGCTCCTTTTTAGGGCTAAGTGATATGCCATAACATTTTCTTTATTTATCCACCAACTGAGTTATATAGAAATTAGGCCATCGTGAATAAAGCCACTATAATTACTATGAACACTCATGTACAGGTTTTTGTGTGGACATAAATTTTCATTTTTCTTGGGCAAATACTTTAGAATGGGATTGTGGAGTAGTATTATAAATGCATGTCTAACTTTATTAAAAAATTGCCAAACTTTTTTCCTAAGTGGCTATGCCATTTTGAGTCTCACCAACAATATATGAAAATTCTAGTTACTTTTAATCCTTGTCAAAATCTTTAATTATTAGCCTAATTCTTATTTTTAAATAAACTCATTGTTGAGTAACTCTGACTTACTTAGGTCCTCTTCCAGGTTTTATAATCATTCTTGTTTCTCATGACCCACAAGAGTTATTTAAGCTTTTATACTTGACCCAAAATGTGTTCCAACTCCCATGTGAAAGTGTAGATGAGCCATGACTGGTCACTGACAGCTGTAGTTATAAACCAGTTTGCTGGGTCTGATCCTTACATTTGATCCTGTCTGGTTTCTAATTCTCCCCAGTTGTCCATTCATCACTTCATTTCCACAATTGCTTCATTCCTTGGACTTCAGGTACATCTCCATTATCTCAGCAATATCCTGATTTCTCTGGAGTCTTGGATCCCCTTCCTCTGGTTCTCTGTTTCACCTACACTGTCTTGAGCTCCTTGAATAAATCTCCCTTTTGGTTTGGTTTGACCCTTGGACTTACTACCACAAAAAATATTTTCATTAGAATCTTATCTCAAAAAGGTATTGTCCAATGTGGCTCCAGTATCTAGACTAGCATGTTCCAGCCACATAACTATCTTCAGTCTTTGGAACTCCATGAACACTGTTTGTCTATGGTTTCTAATCAGGTATAATGTTAATTTTTGATGTAATCAGTCATATAGTTTTCAAGTCCACAATGGATTAGATATAGCAAGTCTGAAGATGTTGAGGGAGAAAGAAGCTCCAAGAAGTGATAGCAATGAAAAGAAAGCCAACAGTAGTAATAAGTCAAAAGATACAACCATTTCAGTCTGGAATTAAATAGTGTAGGAGCAAATAATCATTTACTACATGTCAATATCCCACTTCACTATTTCCAACTGTGCATAGAAAAGATATTTTATAATTAATTTTTCTTGGAGTATAGTTTATTTACAATGTTGTCTTAATTTATGCTGTAAAGCAAAGTGAATCAGTCATACATACACAAATACCCACTCTTTTTTAGATTCTATTCCCACATAGGTCATTACAGAGTAGTAGAGTTCCCTGTGCTACATTCTTATTAGTTATCTATTTTATATATAGTAGTTTGTATATGTCAATCCCAATCTGCCAATTTATCCCTCCACCCCTTTCCCCCTTGGTAGCCATGACTTTGTTTTCTACATCTGTGGCTCTATTTCTGTTTTATAAATAAGTTCATTTGTACGATTTTTTAAAGATGTCATACAATATTTGTCTTTCTCTGTCTGACTTACTTCACTCAGCATGACAAACTCTAGGTTCATTCATGCCACTGCAAATGGCATCATTCCGTTCTTTTTTATGGCTGAGTAATATTCCATTGTATATATGTACCACATCTTCTTTGTCCATTCCTCCTTCAATGGACTTTTAGGTTGCTTCTGTGTCCTGGCTACTGTAAATAGTGCTGCTATGAACACTGGGGTCAATCTGTCTTTTCTAATTATGTTTTTCTCCAGATATACGCCCAGGAGTGGGATTGCTGATCATATGGTAGCTCTATTTTTAGTTTTTTAAGGAACCTCCATACTGTTCTCCATAGTGGCTGTACAAATTTACATTCCCACCAACAGTGTAGGAGGATTCCCTTTCCTCCACATGAAAAGGTCATTTTTAATGATGACTCTGAGTGGTTACAAATTATCAAATTATCTTCAGTATATTCTGATTAAGAAAGAATGAAAATAACCATCATTTTTAGAAAGATGTTCACCAAACATATAAAAAGCAGTAAAACAAAAATAAGTTTTTTAAAAACACCTTTAACAGTAATTAAATTACTTGAAAATTTCACCTTGAGAAGAAAACTATTGTTTATGAAAACAGATAAAGAAACGAGAAAGAAAAAAGCAGCCCCTGACATTTGGGAGCTGGCTGGATACTCACACCTAGGCCTTACTTTTCTCCTGTCAAACATAAAAATTTCACAGAACATAAACATTAAACAAGGTCACTCTGTAACCATGATGGATCAAGATAAAAATAAGACCACTCCATGGTCAAAAGCGTGAAAGCATGAAACCACAAAAATGACCACACATCCCCCGACACTGGCTAATACAAGTGACTGCTGCTTCTTTACCAAATAAAGCTTTAGCCTCTCTAGTTCTCCTTCCTTCTGGAAAATATTTATTAAGATAATCATAGAATTATCCCCATTTCCTGACTGTATTTAATCCAGAGCAAAGCCCTGCCTCCTCAAACGCTCAAACCCTGCAGTAAATAACTGCTAACATCCTCATACGCAGCACTGCAGGGTTCCTCAAGGTGTGTGTTTTCCCTCACTGCAAAGAGGAATAAACACAACTTGCTTAACTGCAGGTGTGTTCCTGGTGGTCTTTGGATGGAGGACATTGACAGAGGGCAATATGTATGCTGGTTAAGAGACTGCTGTCAGAAATGGTCACAGATGTAGAAAACAAACTTATGGTTACCAAGGGGGAAGGGGGGGAGGGATAAATTGGGAGATTGGGATTGACATAGACACACTACTATATATAAAACAGATAACTAATAAGAACCTTCTGTATAGCACACAGAACTCTATTCAATACTCTGTAATGACCTATATGGGAAAAGAATCTTAAAAACAGTGGATCTATGTATATGCATAACTGATTCACTTTGCTGTACAGCAGAAATTGACTCAACATTGTAAATCAACTATACTCCAATAAAAACTAATTAAAAAACGAGAGGGAGAAACTGCTGTCATTTGAATCCTGGCGTTGCCAATCAACAGCTGTGTAAAATTAAGCAAGTTAAAACACTCTCTCAACCTCAGTACCCTTATTTGTAAAAAAGGCATAATAAAAATATTTTTTACAAAGTTGATTTGAGGATTAAATAATGTATGACACCTGTTAGCTTCTTTTGTTGTAAGAAACAGAATATCTAACTCAAAACGACTTTTAAAATAGCAGTTAACATTTATCCCACGTCAGTTTAGTCTTGGGTGGTCTAAAGGTTCATTCAGTGGCTCATTAATGTCAAAGGACAACAGCAGTGTCTGCCACTATGTATGGAGTGTTTTGAAGAGTCCTTAGCACAGAGTAAGCTCTCAATGAATAATTTATGTTATTTATAGTAATATTCCACCCTCGTTAAACGGCACAATGCTCTGAAATACGTGATCATTTGATAAATAGACCCCCAAATAGATCCAACAGCATTACTGTGTTCCCCTCTTGCCTAGCCAGCTACACTCCTACACCACTTCCCAGACTCTACAAACTCAAGTGACTACAACTTAATGGTGGGAGATGATACTATGCTTAAAGGTGTTTCTAGGCAAGGGCTTATTCCTGGTCTCCTGGGGATGTGTTCTAAACTTTATCCTTCCTGCTCTTTGCACCTATTAGGATGGCTACTTTTTTGTCTTTTTTTTTTTTTAACTTTTATTGGAGTATAGTTGATTTACAATGTGGTGTTAATTTCTGCTGTACAGCAAAGTGAATCAGTTATACATATACTTATATCTACTGGATGGCTATTATTTTTTCAAAAAAGGAAAGAAGGACAACAAGTTTTGCAGCAATTGGAACCCTTATACACTGCTAGTGGGAATGTACACTGGTACAGCCATTATGGAAAGAGGTATGGAGGTTCCTCAAAATATTATAAGTAGAACTACCATGTGATCCAACAATCCCACTTCTGGATATATATCAGAAGAATTGAAATCAGGATCTGGAAGAGATATCTACATCCCATGTTTATTACAGCATTATTCACAATAGCTAAGATATGGAAACAACCCAAGTGGCCATCGATGGATAAATGGCTAAAGAAAATGTGGTGTATACACACAATGGAATACTATTCATTCTTTGAAAAGAAGAAAATCTTTCCATTTGTAACAACATGGATGAACCTGGAAGACATTATACTGTGTGACATAAGCCAGTCACAGAAGGACAAATGTTACATAATTCTGCTATATGAGGTTTTTGAAATAGTCAGACTCATAGATGCAGAGAATACAATATTGGTTTCCAGGCACTAGAGAGTGGGAGAAATGTGGAGTTCTTTAAGGGGTATTGAGTTTTAGTTATGCTACACGAACAAATGCTAGAGATTTGCTGTATAACAAATACAGTATAGTTAACAATACATACAGTATTGCACACTTCAAAATTTAAGATGGTAAAATGCTCTTACCACACACACAAAGGAACACGAGGAGACTTTGGGAGGTGTTGGATGTGTCTGTTACCTTAATTGTGGTGATAGTATCATAGGTGTTTGCTTTATGTCCAAACTCATCAAATTGTACACAGTAAACATATACAGTTCTTTTATGTCAAATACACCTCAATAAAATTGTTAAAAAGTTTTAAATAAAAATTTAAAATGGTGCACTGTGTTGGAAGGACCATCTGATTGGTCATCTAGAGTTGTGCGTTCTAGCTACACCTACACCACAAGTCAAATATGTGATTAGGTACATTATTCATTCTCTCTGTTTCTTTATTTGTAAAATGATGGCATTGAACCAGATTAGCAAAAAACACATTATTTGTCTACAATTCCAATTTTTTGAGTAGATTGTACTCAGCTTTGTAAGAGTCTTAAAAGGCCAGAAACTCTCAACAGAGCTGTTTGTGTCCTAAATACTTACCAGATAATTTATCTCAAAGTGTCTGGACCTATATTTATTAAGCAGTAAAAAATAAAAATTAGGAATACTTGGGCTATATGGACAAATAAAGTTAAATTATTGGATCTCTGAGTCGTTATAAATTATATGAGTTATATAAATTGAGTTATAAATTATATAAGGTCAGAATCTAACTTCATATTCATTGGACAAAACATTTTAGAATATGCAGTGTCCTCTTAGCAGTTGGAAAATCAGGCTAAATTCAGGCGATCAATGACATAAACAGCATCATAAATCTAGGAAATCCCAGCTTTTGCATTCCTGGGAAAGAATGCCTTGAGACATCCACAGGATCAAAAATGTATCCCTCAATCAGTGTGTCAGAGTGAATTACATGCTACCATTAAAATCACTTCTTTGGGCCTTATAGACCTCTCTAAAATATAATGGCAGGATATAGAAAAGGAAATCATTATTGATTTCTAACCAAGCCATCATCCTGTGAGGTGATGGAGGAAGAGTTAGGGAGGACAGATGTATAGTTACAAGAAACAGATGTATCTTAAGGTGGGCTAACTGTGATGATCCATAGGGGTGCTAGAGGGTGGCTGGCAAGAATGTGCATGGTATGTATGGTTGAGGGTATTGGGGGAAGCCTCAGATGTGGACGAGTAGAACAGTGACAGGGAGCAAGTGTTGCTTTAACAAACTTTAGCAACTTTATGATTGTGCTGAGCAACAGGTCTCCTGATACCATATTGAGCCCAGATGTCAAAGCTGGCATCTCCTTAAAGGGGTTTTGTTTTTATTGTTATGGTGAAAAGATTGAGTCCATTCATTAGCCCTGTTGTCACTTCTCTCCCCTTTCACTATCAACCTGAAATTATGGTCCTTGAGACATTAATAGCCTCTGGACTGCACCTGCCTCCAATTAGTCTAGGAGCAATAGGTGGAATTATATTTGGAATCTTACAAGCCTTCAGGGGCAGGTTGATGTTCTCATTAAGCCTAAGACTTCAGAAGAATTCTGAGCTGTGAAACTGTACTCTCCTTTGGATTGTCAACAAAACTAAGACCCCTGGAAGTTCAGATTATCGCCTGGCCCAAGAGGCTGAATAAATTAGGAAAGTTTTTAAAAAGTAAAAAGTAACTCTGGCAAGTTACTGCAAAGAAGATACACTTGCAGGCTCACTGATGTAACAAACTGAAATCAGTTAAGGGCAATAAAAATAAAAACCAAACTACAGATTTTCCAGAATGTTTTATTCCTTAGAGTCTTCATAAAAGGCTTTTTTTCTTTATTTTTTTTAAATTTTATTGAAATATAGTTGATTTACAATGTTGTGTTCATTTCTGCTGCACAGCAAAGTGATTCAGTTTTACATATATTGATGCATATTCTTGTGTGTGTGTGTGGTTTTTTTTCAATAGGCTTTTTAAAAAGGTAACTTTTTTGTGAAAAAAGCAGAATTCTCCTATACCCCTTACCCAGCTTCTCCTAATGTTAATATCTTACACAACCATAAAATAGTCATCAAAAGTAAGAGTTATGGTACATAACATAGAATGTAATAGTATTAGTGTAATACCACTAACTAAATACAAAACTTATTCAAATTTCACCAGATAGTCCATCATCTCTCTGCTTCAGGATCCAATCCAAGACTGCACATTGGATGTAGTTCTGCCCTATCTCCTTAGTTTCTTCCAGCCTATAACAGTTCCTCAGTTCTTCCCTGTCTTTATGACTTGACACTTTTGAAGGGTGTCTGTCAGTTATTTTGTAAAATGTACCTCAGCATGGGCTTCTCTGATGATTTCTTATTATGAGATCAGGATGATGCTCTGTTGGGATGGATGCCAAAGCTGATGTGCTCTTCTTAGTGCATCATATCAAGGGGTACCTGATGTTGATATATATTACTTGGTAATATTAACCTTGACTGCTCTGTAAGGTCTCGATAGGCTTTTTATTATAATTTTTATAGATTAAAAAAGTCTTAATGAGAAAAACAAATTAGATTACCTAGCCTAAATTCAGGGTCTGAGGCCAAAGTTACAGACTTTCCAAAATTCACCACATTGTTTTTCCTTAGTGGAACTATAGTGAAATTCCATCTTTCTTTTTCTCATTGTACGTCTCTGCTAAGATGCCTAGGTGAGGAGAACAGACTAAAATTGTTGCCCATTAGGTATTTTTATGTTCTTACCGCGCTCTAGAAAAAGAAATGTGAATATAGTTCAAATAAAAATGTCACAAAGTTAAATTCGTGGTCTCGCCATGAGAAGGGGTCCTGTCCTTTCTCCTGGGCCGGATACATGTTTTCTGAAGATCCTGGACAAATATAATTTTGCATTTTGGGCAGAAAAAAAAACCCAATGCTGTGAAAGTAGATACTAATATTTTCATCATGAAGAGATCTAAACATAGGCTGATAAACAAAATTAAACAGTTTTGAAGGAAATTTTATCCAGAAAGTCATTAATAGTAATCTTGAGACAATGACTACACTAGGCTCAATAAGTAGAAAAATAAGAATAGATTTTCCTTCCTCTATCTCACCCTAACTTCTCTTCCCATCAGTTCTATACCTGAGATAATCACTGTGCATGTCCTTAGAAATGTATCACACATAATAGACTTTATATTCTATTAAAAAGAATTCTAGTCAGTGGCATTAAAATGTTATCCAAAAGATTAACTAAACATTTTCTATAGGAAATATAAAATCATTTTCAACTTCAATCTGTTTTTATATTTATTCATAGCCAGAATATAGTTCTTGCATTGCAATAAATTAATATGTGAGTCTACTATGAGTATACCATCTCACACTAATCTCCTAGGTTTTTCTCTCATTTGTACAAAATTATCCATGAATCACTGAGTTATTCTACTCTTTATGAGAAAAAAATATTGAGTGATAGCTCTTCAGAGTGTCCTGATGGAGAGTACTTGAAACTACAGAGACTATCAGAGAGTGTGGCCAGTTCATTCTTTAAGCCACAAATATTGTTCAAGTTAATATACCAGGGTGATCGTGACAACCAAGGCCAGACTACCTGGGTTCAAATCCTGACTTTTCAATATACTTGTTGTGTGGCCTTAACTAAATTATTGAATCTTTCCAAGCTATTGTTTCCTCATTTGTAAAACAGAGATAACAATGGTATCTATCTCATCTGTTAGATCCTATGACAACAGTAACAACCTCAAGTGTTATAAAGATTAAGTGAGAAAATTGTAAAACACAAATATAGTTTGTATAGAGCAGTTATACACAGAGTAACTGTGAATCCTAATTTGCCTAGGATGCTTTTGATTATTCCTATTGTCCTTTCATAATTATTAATAGGGACTTCTTTTTAGCCTAAAAAGAGTCCCAGTTTGGAATACAAATTACATCATCATCCTAGTTACAAAGCACATAGTAAGGACTATAAAACCATAAGTTATTATCATAACATTGTTCTAAGCTTTGAAAATATAGCAATAAGAAAGAGCAGCAGGGCTTCCCTGGTGGCACAGTGGTTAAGAATCCGTCTGCCAATGCAGGAGACACATGTTCTATCCCTGGTCTGGGAAGATCCCACGTGCCACAGAGCAGCTAAACCCATGCACCTAGCTACTGAGCCTGCACTCTAGAGCCCGTGAGCCACAACTACTAAGCCCACACTGCAACTACTGAAGCCCACACACCTAGAGCCCATGCTCCACAACAAGAGAAGCCACCGCAGTGAGAACCCCCCACTTGCGAGAATTAGAGAAAGCCCATGCGCAGCAATGAAGACCCAACACAGCCAAAAATAAATTAATTAATTAATTAATTAATTAATTTTTCTTAAGTAACAAAAAAAAAGAAACAGCAACAAAACAGTAACCCCTGTCCTTGTGGAATTTGTATCCTAGCTGAGAGAGCGAACCAATAATCAAAATCAATTAGTAAAATATATATTATATTAGATGGTGATAAATATTATAGAGTACAATAGCAGCTTAATTCCTGGAAACTGCCTTGTGGCCTCTCTTCCCAAATGTATCAGTAGAATCTTTAAACTTGTTTTAATAAAGAAATATTAACTCTAAGTGGATTAAAGACTTAAATGTAAGACCAGACACCATAAAACTACTAAAAGAAAATGTAGGAAAAAGCTCCGTAACATGGGTCTTGGCAATTATTTTTTGGATATGTCTTACCTAAAGCACATGCAACAAAATAAAAAATAAACAAGTGGGACAACATAAAACTAAAAAATATCTATACAGCAAAAGAAACAATCAACAAAATGAAAATAAAACTTAAAAGAATAGGAAAAAATATTTGCAAACAATATATCTGTTAAAGGGTTAAATATCCAAAATATGTAAAGAACTCATACAACTCAATACAAAACAACAACAAAAATAATAATCCATTCTAAAATGGGCATTTTTCCAAAGAAGACATATGAATGGCCAACAGGTATATGAAAAGGTGCTCAACATCACTAATCATAAGGGAAATGCAAATCAAAATCACAGTAAAAAATCACCTCACTCTTGTTAGAATGGCTATTATCAAGAAGGCGAGAAATAAGAAATTCTGGCTAGTATGTGAAGAAAAAGGAATCCTTGTGCCCTATTGGTAGGATTGTAAATTGGTACAGGCCCTATGGAAAATGATATAGAGGGTCCTCAAAAAATTAAAAACAGAACTACCATATGATCCAGCAATTCCATTTCTGGGTATTTATCCAAAGGAAACGAAAGCATTAACTTGAAAAGATATCTGCACCCCATGTTCACAGTGGCATTGTTTATAATAGTCTAAGTATCCATTGGTGAATGAATAGATAAAGAAATTATATACACATATAAGGTAATATTATTCAGACATGAAAAAGAAGGAAATCTTGTCATCTGCAACAACATGTATGGACCTTAAGGGCATTATATTAAGTGAAATAAGTCAGACAGAGAAAAACAAATACCTATGATTTCACTAAAGGAAGAATATTTTTTAAAGATGGAAAAAAGTAAGCTTATAGAAAAAGAGATAGATTTGTGGTTACCAGAGGCTGGGGGAAATTGAGTAAAGGTGGTCAAAATGTTCAAACTTTCAGATACAAGTTAAATTACTTGGGATGTAATGTAAAACATGAGTATAGTTAACACTGCTGTATGGCATAAAAAAAATTTCTTTTTTTTTTTTTTGTATCTATATGAGTTGATGAATGTTAACTGAAATTTTCATCATAACTATTTCAAAACATATGCAAATGAAATCAGCGTGCTCTACATCTTAAACTTATACAGTGTTGTATGTCAATTTTATCTCAATAAAACTGGAAAAAAGGAAATATAATACCTTTTTTTGTTGAACAAAAATATTCTCAGCACACAACTACTAGGTTGAGTTAAAGGGGGAAGATTAGAGAAAAGCCAAGAAAGTTGTGTGTAGGGTCACTTTGAGATCATCACAGTAAAAGAGACTTCCCTCCATGTACAATCCAGTCCCTTCATCCCAGTCCTCCTGTGGTCAACTGTGGTTGCATCCCAAAATACATTCTCCTTTTCTTCTTGACACTCGGTTACCCAGGCAGAGGCCTCATTTTCTTAATGCTTAAATGTGGCCATAAGATTGAGTACTTGACTTGAGTGAAAGTGCAAATACAATTTTGACCTTGTTTTCCTAATGGGAAATTTCTTTTCCTGTACTTCCTTATTTTCCCTTCTTATAGGTTGGACCATGAACATGGCAGTGACCCAGCTTTGACCACGAGCAGTGCACTAGGGCAACTTTTCTCAATGTGGTTCCCAGGGAATTTGCTCCAGAAAATTATTCGAATGACCATTTTCTCAATTCTCCCAAGGAGTGCATAGCTAGAACTACCTTAGGTGCACAGGAGATAATTAATCACACTAAATAAATGTATTGGGCATTAATTCTCTCCCAGGGCTTAATTGTCTCCCAAAATAAATTGAGAAGAGACGATGGAACTCCAAGGTGGAGAGAACCTGAGTCCTCGAATTACCTAGAGAGTCCAGACCTGCCAGATTGCTATAAAGAGAAATAAGACTTCTAGCTTAATTAGTCCCCTGTATTTATGTGTTTAGTAGTTTCATTGTAGCATTTATTCTCACTACTAAACATCCCTTTTCTTGGTGCTTACAGGGAGAACACATTTCATTGCACTGTAGTATATTGGATTAGGGTAGATTGATTCAACATTATCCCATAAATGGATACTTTGGATACTTAGATATTTTTACCCTTAATCAAGAACTGATAAATTTTATTATTTTTTTGGTTGTTTTTTTTTTTTTTTTTTTTTTTTTATTTTTGAGACATCAATAGTTTAATGGATGGAGGGATCTTACATGTCTGAAGCAAGTTCCTGGAGTGACACCTCTGCCTCCCTTCCCTGCTCAACGTCAGGCTGGCTTATTAGTTAGCAGGGAGACCAGCAGAGGGGCTTGTCCCTCACCACCCCTTTGATCAGAACAAACACTAGCTGGGGCCTGAGGCGAGTATGTAGGAAGTTCAGTCAGGTGCATAAGATATGGGTGAAGCAGGCACTGGTCAGGCAGGGGACATACGGAGAGCAAGAGAACAGCCATTCTCAGTGGCCTGACCATACAGTCCATCCCTACCTTCCCCGCATGACCCTCCCTTACAATCTCCATCTGCCCCTCTTCTGAGATATCCCTGGGGTCAGGTATGCAGAGGGGCTCTGGAATCAGATACCACAAACACAATACAGACAGGCCACCCCTGGTTCTCACAAACCCAGAGCCACCACCCCCATGGGGAGAAGGCCCTGGCTTTAAAAGAAACATTCTGGTGGCCTAGCCAGGAGTCAGCAGTCACAGTACAGGTCTGCCACCTCACATTATGTTGGGTGCCAACAGGTCTTTCCAAACAAATAATAGTCCCACTAGTTGGGCTTGTGTGTCCAGAAGCCAGCCTATTCCATTCCACACAGCATAGCCCAGTGGTGCTTGTGGGCAGTCAGTTGTACAGTAATGTGTTTGTCGGAAGGGGCCCTTCTGGTGTACTGGCACGTGGGACAGGGAGATGGTGAGTCTTTCCTCCCATTGTCAGTGGTTCCCACATAGTCACATTAGCCACGTTGATTTTTCATGGACATCCAGAGGAGGGTGACAATGGCATCTCGCTGTAGACCCAGCAATTAGACTCATTTCACAGTGAGGCCAGTGTAGCTGCTCAGTCCTCGAGTAGATTTCCTTTTACTCGGGCTAGGGAGGAAACATAAGACCTCTAACAGGCACAACACAGGGGAGGGCATGACTACTAAACACAATACAAGCAGTAACCACATCTGAGATAACATCACACCCACCTGTGGTTTTTGTCCTGGTCTGCAATACAGTTTAGAAAACTCAACTTCTCAAAAATACAAGAATGTGTCTAAAATCACATATACAGGGAATTCCCTGGCAGTCCAGTGGCTAAGACTCCACACTTTCATTGCTGAGGGTGCAAGTTCAATCCCTGGTCAGGGAACTGAGGCTCCACAGGGCCAAAAAAGAAAAGAAAAAATCACGTATGCAATGGCCACCTAATTTTACTGTGGATGTCTGAACCACAACTACTTCATTTTCACTTTCAAATCCATCCCCTTCCTTAATGGCCAAAGCAGATGTACAATACATGTCTGAAAGTCCACAAAACAGGCATCTCCTGATTGGAAAACTTACGTTTTAGTCTTTCTCTTTTAAGAAGGCAAAAGAAGGTATTCTTAGACCCACCCAGCAATTAATGTTGCAGTATTTTATCCTATTTGAAATCACCCAGATAGTCAATGAATTCTCTCCATTTAATTTAGTTTAGTTTCAAGTTACCAAAATCTGGACAGACTACTTTAGGTAGACATTCCCCAAAACGTAATTAGTTCTATAAAGTTTAGCTTAAAGCTCTTTTTTTCTCCTTTACTCTTAGAGATCACACATGGTTAAAGTTCCAGAGAGCCCAGGTATATCATCTACATCTCAAAGGCCCAAGAGAAATACCAATTCCTTCTAGGAAGGTAGCTTAACCAATTACAAAAGCCTCACTTTGATAAAATGGCAGGGCCATTAGAGGCCATTGTTCTCCAGATCTCTGGGCAGCCCCCATTAATCAAGGACAGCCACCACAAGCCCCACATACTAGCAGACAGCCACCGCAGGATTTCCCGCACAACTTTTGGGATCACCCCTGCAAGTTTTGGGCCCCATATGCTAGTGGACAGCTCCCACAATATTCCATTCCCCATCCTGTATTTCCCAACATCTCAGTGCTCATGGGAGTTTCCAGGTCTCCTGGCTGCTCCGCCAATTGTGGGGCTGCACCTCCCAGGCCTATATGACCTGCTCTTGCACAGCTTCAAGACTGAAGAACGAGTCCAGAGTCAGCAACAGAGACATTAGTGGTTTAACAGATGGGGGAGCTTACATGCCTGATGTAAGGTCCTAGAGTGACACCCCATGGTGTGCGAGCACACAGGCAGGACATGGTGGCAGTCTTTGCTCAAAAATTGATAAATTTTGAATAAAATGGCTGGGTGCTGCTCCAAATCTAACCTGTCCCCTAATAAATCACAGCAAGCTTGAGAGAGCAAATTATTTCTCTTACCCAACTCCTTCTTTGCCTTCGCCTCCATATTTGCCCCTAATGTTGGACCTTGATGGCCTAATTAGTTATGACATCACAGGAGATGACTACATCCACATAAAGGATGAAAAAGATGGAGAGAAAACACAGAGAACATAAAAGGGTAAGATGAGAGGTATGAGGAAGGAATGACTATCAGAACAGAGAGGAGACTAAAAAGAAAAAGAGAAACAGGGAGGATAAATAAAGCTCAGGAGACAGCAAAAAACTATGAGAAGTTAGAAAACCTTCCAGCTGTAACTGTATTCAACAGGCAGATCTATGCTATGGTAGCAAATAGCCTCAGTCTCGTGACTTAAAACCATAAAAATGTATTTCTTTGAATTTCCTAGGTGACTCAATGGTTAAGAATCTGCCTGTCACACGGAACATTCTCCAGGATAGATCACATCTTGGGTAACAAATCAAACCTCAGTAAATTCAAGAAAACTGAAATCATATCAAGCATCTTTTCTGACCACAATGCCATGAGACTAGATATCAATTACAGGAAAAAAACTGTAAAAAATACAAACACATGGAAGCTAAACAATAGATTATTAAACAACCAAGAAATCACTGAAGAAATCAAAGAGGAAATCAAAAAATACCTAGAAACAAATGACAATGAAAACACAACAACCCAAAACCTATGGGATGCAGCAAAAGCAGTTCTAAAATGGAAGATTAGAGCAATACGGTCCTACCTCAAGAAACATAAAAATCTCGAATAAACAACCTAACTTTACACCTAAAGCAATTAGAGAAAGAAGAACAAAAAAACCCCCAAGTGAGCAGAAGGAAACAAATCATAAAGATCAGAGCAGAAATAAATGAAAAAGAAAGGAAGGAAACAATAGCAAAGATCAATGAAACTAAAAGCTGGCTCATTGAGAAGATAAACAAAATTGATAAACCATTAGCCAGACTCATCAGGAAAAAAAGGGAGAAGACACAAATCAACAGAATTAGAAATGAAAAAGGAGAAGTAAAAACCGACACTGCAGAAATACAAAAGATCATGAGAGACTACTACAAGCAACTATATGCCAATCAATTGGATAACCTGGAAGAAATGGATACATTCTTAGAAAAGTACAATCTTGCAAGACTGAACCAGGAAGAAATAGAAAATATGAACAGACCAATCACAAGTATGGAAATTGAGACTGTGATTAAAAATCTCTCAACAAACAAAAGCCCAGGGCCAGAGGGCTTCACAGGCGAATTCTATCAAACATTTAGAGAGGAGCTAACACCTATCCTTCCAAAATATAGCAGAAGGAGGAACACTCTCAAATTCATTCTATGAGGCCACCATCATCCTGATACCAAAACCAGGCAAAGATGTCCCCAAAAAAGAAAATTACAGGCCAATATCACTGATGAATATAGATGCAACAATCCTCAACAAAATACTAGCAAAAAAAATCCAACAGCACATTAAAAAGATCATACACCATGATCAAGTGGGTTTATCCCTGGAATGTAAGGATTCTTCAATATATGCAGATCAATCAATGTGATACATCATATCAACAAATTGAAGGAGAAAAACCATATGATAATCTCAATAAATGCAGGAAAAGCTTTTGACAAAATTCAACATCCATTTATGATAGAAACTCTCCATAAAATGGGCATAGAAGGAATTTACCTCAACATAATAAAAGCCATATATGACAAACCAACAGCCAACATCATTCTAAATGGTGAAAAACTGAAAGCATTCCCTCTAAGAACAGGAGCAAGACAAGGGTGCCCACTCTCACCACTATTATTCAACATAGTTTTGGAAGTTTTAGCCACAGCAATCAGAGAAGAAAATGAAATAAACGGAATACAAATTAGAAAAGAAGTAAAATTGTCACTCTTTGCAGATGACATGATATTATATATAGAAAACCCTAAAGACTCTGCCAGAAAACTGCTAGCACTAATTAATGAATTTAGCAAAGTAGCAGGACATAAAATTAATGCACAGAAATCTCTTGCATTCCTATACACTAACAACAGAAAGTCAGAAAGAGAAATTAAGGAAACACTCCCATTTACCATTGCAACAAAAAGAATAAAATACCTAGGAATAAACCTGCCTAAGGAGGCAAAAGACCTGTATGCAGAAAACTGTAAGACACTGATGAAAGAAATCAAAGACGACACAAACAGATGGAGGGACATACCATGATCTTGGATTGAAAGAATCAATATTGTGAAAATGACTATCCTACCCAAAGCAATTTACAGATTCAATGCAATCCCAATCAAATTACAACTGGCATTTTTCACATAACTAGAACAAGGAATTTTACGATTTGTATGGAAATGCAAAAGACCCCGAATAGCCAAAGCAACCTTGAGAAGGAAAGATGGAGCTAGAGGAATCAGGCTACCTGACTTCAAACTATACCACAAGGCTACAGTGATCAAGACAGTATGGTACAGGCACAAATACAGACATATAGATCAATGGAACACAATAGAGAGCCCAGAGATAAATCTACACACATATGGGCACCTTATCTTTGATAAAGGAGGCAAGATTATACAATGGAAAAAAGACAGCCTCTTCAATAAGTGGTGCTGGGAAAAGTGGACAGCCACATGTAAAAGAATGAAATTAGAACACTTCCTAACACCATACACAAAAAATAAGCTCAAAATGGATTAAAGACCTAAATGTAAGGCCAGACACTATAAAACTCCTCGAGGAAAACATAGGCAGAACACTCTATGACATACATCAAAGCAAGATCCTTTTTGACCCACCTCCTAGAATAATAGAAATAAAATCAAGAATAAACAAATGAGACCTCATGAAACTTAAAAGCTTTTGCACAGCAAAAGAAACCATAAACAAGACAGGAAGACAGCCCTCAGAATGGGAGAAAATATTTACTAATGAAGCAATGGACAAAGGATTTTTCCCAAAATATATAAGCAGCTCATGCAGCTGAATACTTAAAAAGCAAATTACCCAAGGGGCTTCTGAGGTGGCGCAGTGGTTGGGAATACGCCTGCCAATGCAGGGGACACGGGTTCAATCCCTGCTACAGGGGTATCCCACATGCCATGGAGCAACAAAGCCCGTGCGCCACAACTATTGAGCCTGCGTTTTAGAGCCCGTGAGCCACAACTATTGAGCCTATGTGCTGCAGCTGCTGAAGCCCACCCACCTAGAGCCCGTGCTCCACAACAGGAGAAGCCATGGCAATGGGGAACCCGTGCACCACAACAAAGAGTAGCCCCCACTCACCGCAACTAAAAAAGGCCGTGCACAGAAAAAAAAAAGAAAAAAAGACCCAACACAGCCAATTAAATAAATAAATAAATAAATTTATTTTAAAAAAAAAGCAAATAATCCAATCCACAAATGGACGGAAGACCTAAATAGACATTTCTCCAAAGAAGACATACAGATGGTCAACAAACACGTGAAAAGAAGCTCAATGTCACTAATCATCAGAGAAATGCAAGTCAAAGCCACAATGAGGTATCACCTCACAACAGTCAGAATGGCCATCATCAAAAAATCTAGAAACAATAAATGCTGGAGAGGGTGTGGAGAAAAGGGAACTCTCCTGCACTGCTGGTGGGAATGTAAGTTGGTACAGCCACTATGGAATACAGTATGCAGGTTCCTTAAAAAACTAAAAATGGAACTACCATATGACCCAGCAATCCCACTAGTGGGCATATACCCATAATTATGAAAACCATAGTTCAAAAAGAAATATGTACCACAATGTCCATTGCAGCACTATTTACAATAACCAGGACAGGAAAGCAACCTAAATTCCCATCAACAGATGAATAGATAAAGAAGATGTGACATATATATACAATGGAATATTACTCAGCCATAAAAAGGAATGAAACTGAGTTATTTGTAGTGAGGTGGATGGACCTAGAGACTGTCATACAGAGCAAAGTAAGCCAGAAGGAGAAAAACAAATACTGTATGCTAACTCATATATATGGAATCTAAAAAAAATGGTACTGCTGAACCCAGTGACAGGGCAAGAATAAAGATGCAGATATAGAGAACGGACTTGAGGACATGGTGAGGGGGCAGGGGGCAAAGGGGAAGCTGGGACGAAGTGAGAGAGTAACATTGACATATATACACTACCAAATGTAAAATAGATAGCTAGTGGGCAGTTGCTGCATAACATAGGGAGATCAACTTGATGATGGGTGATGACTTAGAGGGCTGGGAT
Source organism: Hippopotamus amphibius kiboko (assembly GCF_030028045.1). NCBI lineage: Eukaryota > Metazoa > Chordata > Mammalia > Artiodactyla > Hippopotamidae > Hippopotamus > Hippopotamus amphibius. The sequence continues at coordinate 74,246,323 of NC_080197.1, read as the reverse complement.
AGGGAGGGTGGGAGGGAGTTGCAGGAGGGAGGGGATATGGGGATATATGTATAAATACAGCTGATTCACTTTGGTGTACAGCAAAAACTAGTAACAGTGTAAGGTGAATATATTCCAATAAAGAGCTTAAAAAAAAAAAAATCTGCCTGCCAATGCAGGGAACACGGATCAATCCCTGCTCCAAGAAGACCCCACGCGCCGTAAAGCAATTAAGTCCATGAGCCACAACTATTGAGCCTGTGTGCCACAACTACTGAAGCCCATGTGCTTAGAACCCATGCTCCGCAACAAGAGAAGCCACCAGAATAAGCAGCCCACGCACCACAACGAAGAGTAGCCCCCGCTCACAGCAACTACAGAAAGTGCTACAGAGAAAAACCTGGCCTCTGTTCATGGATGTCAAATAGAAATACAGAGACAGAGCATTGGAGGAGTAGAAAGGAATACCTTTAGTACTTTGCCCTGCAAAGGGGGAACACAGTGGCTAGTGCCTCAAGAACTGTGCCCCCCTCTCTGGGGAATAGGGAGAGGTCTTATAGTTGGGGCTCGTGGTCAGGGGTAGGCGATAAGGATCAAGGCAGTAACAGTCCTTCATTCTTCTGATGGGTCGGTGGTGAACTAAGTAGGAGTCAGCATCATCAACCTTCAGGTCTAGCTGGTCTGGGGTCTACATGCTTGTGGGCAGCACGCCATCGTTCATCATTAACTTCTCACACCTGGCGGGGGTTTCAACATCAGCAAAATAGCTCCAAGATATTGTTGTCTGTATTGTTGCTGGTGAAACAGGACCTGCCCCAAGGCTGCTCTTGACTGTTTCTCCCAGGTCTCACGCACAACCCCTCCCTTCATTAATTAACAACTGCTTGAATCTGCCCACTGGAACTCAGGGAAGGTCATGGAGGCTGAATGAAGGCTGTTTGCCTATAATCAAAGAAATAGGGGGCACAGAAAAGCTTTGTGCTCAGGAGCCCCACAGGGCCCTGCTCGGTATCAAAAGACCGTGCATAGCAATGAAGACCCAATGCAGCCAATAAATAAATAAATAAATAATTCTTTTTAAAATGTATTTCTTGCTCAAACTACATATCCAACAACGATTAGGGGTGCGAGTAGTATGAAGCTCCACTCCATATAGTCATTCAAGGACTTGGGCTGACAGAGGTTCTCTTATCAGTTGATACCAACATCTCAACAGCAGGGTTCAGATTTTGCTGCAGCTGGGTGAGTACCAAAGGGTCTCACCAACAATGTACTTATCTTTTCTTGGGAAAAAACCTAGGAGTGGAATGGCTAAGTCATATGTGTATATAATTTCAAGTGTTTGTTTAAATTTTAAGAAACTACGAAATTGTTTTGCAAAGTGGTTGTATTATTTTATATTCTCAGTAACAATATATGAGCATTCCAGTTACTCCACATCCTTACCAATATTTAGCATAATCAAACTTTTAAATTACACATTCTAATAGATAAAGAGTGATTTCTCATTAAGATTTTGATTTGTATTTCTCTAGCAACTAATAGTATACAGCTTCTTTTCATCTGCTTATTTATTATCTGTAAATCTTCTTTGGTGAAACGTCTAGTTCAAGTCTGATCGTTTTTAAAATTGTCTTACTTATATTCTCATTATTGAGTTCTGGGAGTTCTTCGAATAACTGGACACAAGTCCTTTCTCAGATATGTAATTTGCAAATATTTTCTAAGAATTTGTGGCTTATCTTTTCACTTTCTTAATAGTGTCATCTGAAGATCAAATATTAACTAAAATGCCTCTCTGAGGCTGCTGAAATGTTGAGAATGTAAGCAATTTTGGATTGCTTATATGACAATACTAAGCTTTTCCTTAATTTTGTACTCCCCCCCCCCCAGGTGAGGATTGATGCTATGATAAAAGTACTCCTACTGCTTGGGTACCATATCCAACTTTATTATTGGAGTGAACCCATGATGTGAGGGAAGCTGTCATGGATCTCCTTGCTCAGCTTTTGCAAATGGGCTTAATCATGGGATGAAAATTAGATTCATTCAGAAGAAAGAGAACAGTAAGAATAAAGAGGGTGGAAAAATCTTGGGACAGTTAAATTGTGTGAAAGTGTTCAAACAGTTGATTTAAAGTGACATGAAACAGCACCCAGGTCTTCATTTCTAACACCATTCTCTAACAAAAGGTACCAGGGCTCCTTGCAGAAATGGATGATTCTAGAACTGGAGCAGGACATATATAAGATGAGCCTGGAGCATCTTATAGTGCCAGAAAGTAAGAAAATGCTCTAGCACACTGATGGGTATATGTCAGAGGGACACAGGAGGAAACTGAAAGAGCCCCCAGTGTCCAAAGCTGGAATGACTTCAGCAACAAAATAATGTGGCGTCAGCCTAGACCCCAAGGTATAAATTGCATCCATGAGTCTATACTGATACAATAAATGGTTAAATAAATGATTAAATGTGGAGAAACAGACAAATCTCCTATGCAGAAGAATTCCAAAAAAATTTATGTAGACACTTCATGTGATTTCAAGGACATGGAGCACCCTAAATGTGGGCCATGTATCATGACTTCCTTCCAAAGAACACAGTGTAAACAGAGAGGAAAAGGAGTAACTTTACAGTGAGGAAAGCTGACAAACACTCCTCAGCCAGGTGTTCAAGGCTGGCATCAATAACAATGTCATATTGATAGTAGGTAGGCTTGAGGTGATGTGATGAGAATGGCACTTTGCTTTTGTGGTCTTCTTCCCCCTAACTCATAAACATAGTCTAATTGTGAAAAAAAAATTCAAACTAATCCCAATTGAGGGACATTGTACAAAATACCTGAACTGACCTGTCTTCCTCAAAACTGTCAAAGTCATCAAAACCAAGGAAAGTCTAAGAAACTGTCATAGTCAAAAATCCTGGATGGGATCTTGGAACAGAAAAAGGCCATTAGGCAAAACAAAGGAAATTTAAATAAAGTATGGACTTTTGTTAATAGTGATGTATCAATATTGATCTATTAATTATGACAAATGAACCATATTAATGTAAGATGTTAATTGGGGAACTGGATGTGGGGTACTCTGTATAATCTTCATAATTTTACTCTATATATGAGACTATTCCAAAATGAAAAGAATATTTTTTGCTATTTTGAATATTTTAAATGGCATGAGAGATGGAGTAGCTACTAAAATTTTCATGAAATACCATAAGAGATTAGGTGGTTTGGCTGTTCCACCAACTTCTCAAACTATTAAAAGGACCAGAATGAATTTGTTCAGTTTATCCTAAGCTTGATTTCAAAACCTGATGATTACATTAAAAAGGAATGTGTAATCCCTTTAGAGCCAGTATGGATTGAAGCCAGGATAAAGGAGAGGATTCTGACTCAGCAACAAGTGGGCCAGGGTCTCTTGGCACAATCCTCAGCAGGACGCATGGGGCCATATGCATTGGGATGGGTAACATGGTCTGCGGGTGGTGAAGAAATTTTATTGGAATTGCTGGACCCTGGTGCTCAATGCATTTTCATACCTAAACCTACCAATGAAAGTGGAAGGTCAATACAATTAAATTAAGAGGATATAGTGGTGCAATTGTATGAAGTTTGTAGGTAAAAGAATGACCAAAAGTAGGAATTTATGAATGAAAGCATTGTACATTTCACCTCATCCCTACCAAACTGTGTTATAAAAATGGCTGTGATGTCTGAATGGGGTACTTATTCAAACCATTGGAAAAGAGATGTACAAATTTGCTCTTCATCCTAGTTTAATTGGCTCTGCTAGATGAGAATATTTAGAACTTCCCAAATCCATTCAAATGATTAATTTATAACAATGTAGGATGGGGAAAAGAAGGAATTTCAGCTTAAATTTAGGATCAGTTAGATGCAAGTGTATTAGTGCTCACAAATTCCTCATTTGATAGTCCAGCATGGGCTGTGAGAAAAGCTGATGGATCTTAGAGATTAACTGTACATTATAGAAGACTGAATTAAGTAATGCCTCCAATAGCGTCAGCCGTGCCTAGTATGGTATCAGCAATTCAAGCTTAGCAAAAAGCTAAAGAAGAGTCTGTGATCTGTTTGCCTGAAGCCTTATTTTATACCTCTATTTAGGAAGGAAATCAAAGCTCATTACATTTTCTGAGTTTGGCATGTGTGTAACAACAGAGATATTTTAAGACCCAGAGGTTTTAACCCAGATATTGTTTTCGTATGCTTGTTTCCTCATTGGGTCTATTTTGCTCAAGGCCGCTGGGAGGCTTACGTTAGGTGATCCCACCTGAAATATCCTCTCCCTCTATCAAAAGCCAGCCATTTATTCTGCATCCACTTCACATCTTACCTCTTCCACTAAACCTTATCTTACCAGGGTAATCCCCTTGGTTTGCACTCATAGCAATAGTTCTACCTCTTTGGAACCTATAAACTGCTTTGCAGTGCTGTATAATTTAGATTTAAATTCCTCGTCTTCACAATTTCCAAAAAAATTAAAAATACAGCAGTGGTAATATGTATATATATACACATGTATATTGTATAGTATATTCATATTTAAGTTTCAATTAAGTGATGGTAAAACTTATATATATACTGCATGTATAAACTTTATCATCATAGAGAGATATAACAAAAATACTCCCATCAAAGAATCAAGCAACTGTGCCCACTAAGGGTTATGACAAACTACAGTAAATTTAATGAATAATAATTTATAGAAAACCTAAATGTTCAACAATAAGGAAATGATTAAATTATAGTAATACATATGATGGTACACTATGTTTACATTAACAATTGCAATAAAAATACATGAGGAAATGTTCATTATAATAGTAAATGGGAAAAAAACAGAATATCAGATTATAATAGTCTATATACATAAATACATATACACATATAAATCTCAACTAACCCTCAAATCTAAAATAATATTATTTAAAAAGGCAAAGCATAATAGAATACAACAACTCCATGTGGTAGGTTGCTGTATTTTCCAAATTTTCAGCATCAGCAAATATTGTTTGTATAATCATATACACAGGCCATTTCATCTGTGACTATCATTATAACAAACAAGACTAAACAAAACATTACTGTATATTATATACACACTCTTACTCCGTCAGTATACTTCTGAAAGTCTAAATTTCTGTTGTAAACTTTTAAAAAATTCCTCTTCTAGGGACTTCCCTGATGGCACAGGGGTTAAGAAACTGCCTGCCAATGCAGGGGACACAGGTTCAATCCCTGGTCCAGGAAGATCCCACATGCCGCAGAGCAACTAAGCCCATGTGCCACAACTACTGAGCCTGCACTCTAGAGCCCACGAGCAACAACTACTGAAGCCCGCACACCACAACTACTGAAGCCCGCACACCACAACTGCTGAAACCCACATGCCTAGAGCCCGTACTCTGCAACAAGAGAAGCCACTGCAATGAGAAGCCTGCGCACCACAACATAGAGTAGCCCTGCTCACCACAACTAGAGAAAAGCAATGAAGACCCAAATGCAGCCAAATGTTTAAAAAGAAAAATTCCTCTTCTATCATATACTACTAGGTGGGTGACCTAGAGAAAGTCTCTTATTCTCTCCAATCCTAATCTTGGTCATATGTAAACTGTTGAACTACCTTCAATATCTTTTTTGAATTTCTTACATAATAGTCAGAAGCATCCTGTTTGATTTTGTAAGAATCCAAGGAAGAGTAGAAATAAACAGCGGTTACTGTTACTAAACTCTTTCCATATGTATTGTTTATAAGTAAAGAGCACAGTTTTGGTGTCATTTTGATACTAGACTCTCTCCAGTATCTAAGAACTTGAAGGTAGGAAGTTATATGTCAGTGCTTACTGAATCCTGCTTTATTAAAATTCCTCTGGAATCTGGGTTTCTGCATCAGCCCCTCAGCTGCCATTCAGATAGATGGCCATCCAATTTGGAAACAGATTATTTCTATTAATGGCATGCAAAGTCAATTACCTAGAAAAGGACAATTAATAAAATGATAAAGTGTTAGAACTAGAAGAAATCTGGAATAACATATCTGAAGGCTTAATTTCTGTGAAAAAACTCTCATCCCAGAAAGATTAAGTCACTTACATGATGTTTCACTAAAGGCAGTCTAGGAAAGAGTTAAAAATAAGGTCACCTGTGTTAAATCTAGGCAATTCCAGTGAACTCTATGATATGTCAAATAATTTTAGTTCTCCAAGCTTCACTATTTTAATCTGTAAAATAAGACTAGTAATACTTTCCAAAACCAAAATACCTACTTGAATATTAGGTCACTTTCACTTGCATGTCTGGCTAAGTGACGGCTTAGAAAAGGAGTTAGTTCTCATTGCTTTTCTTTCTTTATATACTGTTTCCTTCAACTCACTTTATGGAAAGGTAAGTGTTTTTTTGTTTTTTTGGTTTTTTTAACTTTGTATCCTAGTGCATATTTTTAATTTTACTTTTCCTTCCTTTCTCTGATCATTTTTCTCCACTAAATTCACATCTTGCCACCCAATGTCAAGATACCAAGTGATACTTCCTTTTTTAAATTAGATTATGTGCTTTCATAAGTGGACACGAGACAGGCTGGGACCTGGGGCCCTTTACTGCAGTACTGCAGTGCTTGCACCTGGACAAACCTCTCCTCCAGCGACAAAATACAAAGAAACTATATGGGACTAAAAATAACTGCATGTATACACAATTGGGGCAAATTTTGGACAAAAGCTACAAAAAGACAAAAAACCCAACTGCCACTTTTGAAGAGCCTGCACATGCCCCCTGCACTCAACACCACCAGAAGGATGGGCAAACCACCTAAGCCACCTCACCGGCCTGACCCCTGGACACACCCATACCCTCATCTCATATAAGGAACCAGCTCTCCCCTCCTCAGGGAGCAAGTGAGCAAAGGAACCTGTTCCTTGTTTTCACTCTCCTCTGCTGCAGCAGGGACCCAGTAAAACCTTGCCTGAATTTCTTGTCTGGCCTCGAGTCAATTTCTGTTGATTGGGGAAGGCCGAGAACCCTGGTTGGTATCAGATAGTTCAAAAGTACAAGGAAAGTCTATGTGTTGTGTCTTTTAAATAAATATTCTGTTATTTTTCCCACAGGAAGACCTACAGCCCAGTACAGCTTTCTTCCTTCCCATTCTCCTTAGCTTAAGGTAACAGCATCTAGAATTACAGTGAATACAGAAGTATTCACAATAACCAAGATATGAAGCAAATTGTCAGTTAGCTGATGAATGGACAAAGAAGGCACAGTATATATGTATACAATGGAACATTATTCAGCCATAAAAAAGAGGTACAGGTCTTCCCTGGTGGCGCAGTAGTTAAGAATCTGCCTGCCAGTACAAAGGACATAGGTTCGATCCCTGGTCCAGGAAGATCCCACATGCTGCAGAGCAACTAAGCCCATGAGCCACAACTACTGAGCCTGCACTCTAGAGCCCACGAGCCACAACTACTGAAGCCCACACACCTAGAGCCCGTGCTCTGCAACAAGAGAAGCCACCCCACTGAGAAGCACCACAATGAAGATTAGCCCCCACTCGCCACAACTAGAGAAAGCCCGTGCACAGCAATGAAGACCCAATGAAGCCATCAATCAATCAATCAATCTTAAAAAAAAAAAAGGAGGTACATACTGCCGTTTGCAACAACATCCATGAATCTTGAGGGCATTATGCTAGGTGAGATAAATCAGATAGAGAAAGACAAATCCTGTGCTATATCTTTTATATGTGGAATTTTAAAAAGCCAAACTCATAGAGAGAGAGAGAGAGTAGCATGCTGGTTGCCAGGGACTGGGGTTTGGGGAATTGGGGAGATGTTATTAAAAGAGTACAAACTTGCAACTAGAAGATATAGGTTCTGGAGATCTAATGCACAACATTGTGACTATAGTCAACAATACTGTATTATATACGTCAACACTGCTAAGAGACTCTACCTTAAATGTTCTCACTACAAAAAGGAAGTGGTAATTATGTGATATTACAGAAGTGTTAGTTAATGCTATGGTGATAATCATACTGCAATATATACATGGGTCAAATCAACATGTTGTACACCTCAAATTTACACCATGTAATATGCCATTTATGTCTCAATAAAAACTTACACTAAAAAAAAGTGGTGGTTTGTGGAAGGAAATATAATAGAAGTCTCAATAATAATGGTGTTTCACAGAAAAGAATAGCTAAACAATGATGCATGGCTTGGGGTATAGAGTCAATATTTTGTAATAACTGTAAATGGAACCTCTAAAACATTGTATAGAAATTAAAACAATTTAAATAAAATAAGCAATGATGCCTGTTATAAATGATTCATATTTATGCAATTTTGTGTCCTTTATTCACAGGAAAATCTCTTTAGAAGCAGACATGTCCACAGGTTTATAGACAATCAGTTACTAAGAGTCATATCAGACCCAGTGCAGAACACAGGGTAGAGGAAAAACACCACGTGTAAGAGGAACAGACTTTAACAAAAAGAATATGAGTTAATATGTGCCAAAGCAAGTTTCACTGGAGAAACTTTTATTTCCTATCAACCTATTGTCATGACTGACATTCCTACAATTTCTTGAATTAGCCCTTTGAGGTGCTACATTAAATTGGACATATGTAATGGTGAAGAACATCTCAGCTCAGTCAGTGGACACAAATCTGGAAAGAACAGGAACATACAATCGTTCTGATTTAAGGCTTAATTTAATTTAATTTAGTTTAGTTTAATTGAAAGGCTAGATTTAATTGGTGCCGATTGAAAGTGATGTAGAGGACTGGGCCATGGAGTGTTACTCCAAAAGGCATGGCCTGCACATCCTTGAGGCATTAGGAAGGTATAGGACAGAAATGAAGCTTTGACCAGGGCCAGGAAAATTTGTGCAAACAATTAGAAAGGGAACCGTGATGATGTTACTGTTGAAACAAACTTTAGCAACTTCATAATCACCCCTAGGGATAGGCCTCTGAGAATATCCTTGAGCTGAAAACAGATGCAAAAGAGTTAGTACTTCCCACAGGGCCTGTGACTTCCATTGTCATCAATGAAAACTTTTAATTACTCAGTTAACTTTACTTTTTTTTTTCATTTTACTTTCAGACAAAAATTACTGTCATTAAGAAGTTTCCACCCCGTGGGTCTGCACCTGCCTTCAATTAGAATAGGGACAGTAGATAAAAATATATTTGGAAGAGTCTGGAAGATTACTAACCTCTAGAGAGAAACAACTGCCTTTGGCAAGTAGGAGGCCAGGGGAGAGATGTGAGTGGGAATTCCAATCTCTTCCTTCAAGCTTCAACATGCCTGAAGTTTCAGATTGCTGAATGAAGTCAGGTCACAGAGTACAAGATTAAGGCTAAGAACTTTGTTTGAATCACCAAGCCAAAGCCATAAACTCCTACAGTAAATTCAGTCAAACAATGGTCAATCCAATAGGCCCCCCCACAAAAAAAAAATAAAAAGTAGACAAGCACTTTTTAGACCAAATGATTCAGCATTATTGATTGGTAAATTTACATCAAACAGAAAAAAAGAATTTCCAGGTACTATTTCTATTGAACCATTCTCGAAACACAAGCTGATTATAAAACAATTCCCTTTCTCTTTGAACGAGAACAAAACTATCACATGAGATAACCCATCTTCTCCCAATCTCTCAAAATATAAATTTGAGGAAAAGCCTATTGGCTGAGATTGTTAACTTGTTATACCCCAAACTAGTAAAAACTCTCTAGGTAAAACCAGGCCCAAAGAGAAACTTGTTTAGGCTTTATTACTGGGCATGAACTAAAATGTCACAGCACAACAATATACGATTGTTATTGTATTGTTATTGTTATTACACTACATAAGTGCTTATCTCAGTGGTGAAACTGAGGAACTCCTGGCAGAGGTTATACATTCTCAAATAACTAAAATGTAACTATTAGAAAACTAATTTTCATGAAAGAAGTAAATACCTTTGGAAAGATATCCATTTCCATCATGAAAGGTGAAGTCAGGGCATCACAAAATAACTGGCATCTTGAAAGATAGATGAGAGGGACTGAAAGGAGAGAGAAAAAGGAAAACGTTCACCCACTTCACAATTTGCCCTGAGCCTATGAAACAATTTGTGGACAAAGAAACAATGTTTCATTCTATTATGGGGATTACAGAATATCACTCCCACACTCAATGAAATTACACCATATTTGCAAATTTTAGAACATAAAAAATTCGGGAAAAAAAATTCTGCTATAAAGGAGTCTGCTTCAGAAGTTAGAAGGATTAATTATTATAATGAAAGAAAAATATAAAAACAGAGAATTGTTGTGAAGACAATGCTTTAGGTTCAAACCTGACTTCTAAGTATGTCAAGTTAAGTAATGGAAGTGTGCTCACCAAGGAATCCACACCCTTAGCTTCTTGTTAAAATTCTGCCATGCAAGAATACAGATGCAGATGTAAAGAACAGACTTGAGGACACGGGGGCCGGGGGGGGGGGGCAGGGAGGAGGTGGCGCAAAGGGGAAACTGGGACAAAGTGAGAGAGTAGCACTGACATATATACACTACCAAATGTAAAATAGATAGCTAGTGGGAAGCTGCTGCATAACACAGGGAGATCAACTCAATGATTGGTGATGATTTAGAGGGGTGAGATAGGGCGGGTGGGAAGGAGTCACAGGAAGGGGAGAGTATATGGGGATATATGTATAAATACAGCTGATTCACTTTGGTGTACAGCAAAAACTGGCACAACAGTGTAAAGCAATTATACTCCAATAAAGAGCTTAAAAAAAATTCTGCCACGATCCAGTTAAGCATTCTTAAATAAATACAATTCAATTTCCATATCTGTAAAGTATATATGATCATAGGAATGTCACAAGCATTGAATGGGAAAAGATTTCTGAAAGTACTTGGAAAGTTTAAAATTTCATAAAAACACAAGTCTATGATATTAGTGTTAATGTTAATAATAGTAATGAAATATATTGAGTTCCTACACAAATTACTTTGTTTAATCCTACATCATCCCGATAAGAAATGTATTGTCATTAGCCCTGTCATAGGGTGAGGGAACTGAGGCTTAGAGTTTTGGCAATCACTACTCTTATTGTTCCCTTTGCTCTTTATTTCTAGGAATAAGACGTATGATTTTAACTTTTGTTTTATACAGGCTTATTTGGTTAAAAAGAACCATTCTCTTTTTTTTGAAAGAGCTGTTTTCTCATTTACTAAGAAAGGTTTCTGCAGTTACCATTAGCACAACTTCAGAAGGTCCTCGTTTATTTCAGTTAAAATGTATGACGATACCTAGGAATAAACCTGCCTAAGGAGGCAAAAGATCTGTATGCAGAAAACTTTAAGACATTGATGAAAGAAATCAAAGACGACACAAACAGATGGAGGGACATATCATGTTCCTGGATTGGAAGAATCAACATCGTGAAAATGACTGTACTATCCAAAGCAATTTACAGATAAAATGCAATCCCGATCAAATTACCAATGGCATTTTTCACAGAACTAGAGCAAGAAATCTTACGATTTGTATGGAAACGCAAAAGACCCCAAATAGCCAAAGCAATCTTGAGAAGGAAAAATGGAGTTGGTGGAATCAGGCTTCCTGACTTCAAACGATACTACAAGGCCATAGTGATCAAGACAGTATGATACTGGCACAAAAACAGAAAGGAAGATCAATGGAATAGAATAGAGAACTCAGAAGTAAGCCCAAACACATATGGGCACCTTATCTTTGACAAAGGAGGCACGAATAGACAATGGAAAAAAGACAGCCTCTTCAATAAGTGGTGCTGGGAAAATTGAACAGCCTCATGTAAAAGAATGAACTTAGAACACTTCCTAACACCATACACAAAAATAAACTCCAAATGGATTAAAGACCTACATGTAAGGCCAGACACTATAAAACTCCTCGAGGAAAACATAGGCAGAACACTCTGTGACATCCATCAAAGCAAGATCCTTTTTGACCCACCTCCTAGAATCATGGAAATCAAATCAAGAATAAACAAATGGGACCTAATGAAACTTCAAAGTTTTGCACAGTGAAGGAAACCATAAACAAGACTAGAAGGCAACCCTCAGAATGGGAAAAAATAATTGCCTATGAAACAATGGACAAAGGATTAACCTCCAAAATATACAAGCAGCTCATGCAGCTTCATACCAAAAAAGCAAATAACCCAATCCACAAATGGGCGGAAGACCTAAATAGACATTTCTCCAAAGAAGACATACAGATGGCCAACACACACATGAAAAGATGCTCCACATCACTCATCATCAGAGAAATGCAAGTCAAAGCCACAATGAGGTATCACCTCACACCGATCAGAATGGCCATCATCACAAAATCTGGAAACAACAAATGTTGGAGAGGGTGTGGAGAAAAGGGAACTCTCCTGCACTGTTGGTGGGAATGTAAGTTGGTACAGCCACTATGGAAAACAATTTGGAGGTTCCTTAAAAAACTACAAATAGAACTACCATATGATCCTGTAATCTCACTCCTGGGCATATACCCAAAGAAAACCATAATCCAAAACGAAACATGTACCATAATGTTTATCACAGCACTATTTACAATAGCCAGGACATGGAAGCAACCTAAATGCCCATCAACAAATGAATGGATACAGAAGATGTGGCATATATATACAATGGAATATTACTCAGCTATAAAAAGGGATGAGATGGAGCTATATGTAATGAGGTGGATAGACCTAGAGTCTGTCATACAGAATGAAGTAAGTCAGAAAGAGAAAGACAAATATTGGATGCTAACTCACATATACGGAATCTAAAAATGGTACTGATGAACTCAGTGACAAGAACAAGGAGGCAGATGCAGAGAATGGACAGGAGAACTCGAGGTTTGGGGGGGGCGGGTGGTGAAGGGGAAGCTGAAACGAAGCGAGAGAGTAGCACAGACATATATATAGTACGAACTGTTAAATAGATAGCCAGTGGGAAGTTGTTGTATAACAAAGGGAGTTCAACTTGAGGATGGAAGATGCCTTAGAGGACTGGGACGGGGAGGGTGGGGGGGATTCGAGGGAGGGTGGGGGGGGAGTTGAGGGAGGGAGGGAATATGGGGATATGTGTATAAAAACAGTTGATTGAACTTGGTGTACCCCAAAAAAAAAATTAAAAAAAAATTAAAAAAAAAAAACAGATGATTGAACTTGGTGTACCCCCCCAAAAAAAATAAAAAAATAAAAAATAAATGTATGACGGTTCTGACACACAGTGCTTCACATGTCTTCACATGCGTGTGATAGCTGCTGCTCATGAAACTTGGGGGCAAAAAAATTCCAAAAAACTATTCTTGACCTTTTCCCTAACCTCAAATGCCCAAATCTTTTAAACAATTGTATTTATACAATTGATCCTCACTATTTATAAATTCTGTGTTTGCAAATTCAGTTATTTGTTAAAATTTATTTGTAATACCAAAACCAATACTCGTGATGCTTTTGTAGGCATTCGTGGACATATATAGAGCAACAAACATTTTAAGTTGCCTGACTCAGAGGTTCCCAGCTGAGAGCCAGGAAGGTGATGCCCTGCCTTCTTGTTTCAGCCCTCACAAACTAAACACGTGTCTTTTTCGTGGTCTTTTACGTGCAATGTTTTTCACATTTTTGTCTTTTTTTTATTGGTGAGGTCATTGGTTAAAGTGCTCCCTACATGTTGTGCTGACGTGCTGGCCTGTGTTCCTAAGTGCAGGAAGGCTGTGATGCGCCTTATGGACAAAATATATGTGTTAGATAAACTTTGTTAGGGGGTGGGCTATAGTGCTGTCCACCCGTGAGTTCAATGTTAATGAATCAGCTATATATATATTTTTTAAATTTTTATTGGGGTATAACTTACAATGCTGTGCTAGTTTCAGGTGTACAGCAAAGTGAATCTGCCATACATACACATATATCCACTCTTTTTTAGCTTCTTTTCCCATATAGGCCATTGCACAGTATTGAGTAGAGTCCCCTGTGCTACACAGTAGGTCCTTATTAGTTATCTATTTTATAACAATATATCTTAAATAAGATGTCTTTAAACAGAAAACACATAAGCCAGATTTCATATTGATCCGTTGACAAAAATGTGACAAGAGGCTTACAGAACCCTAACCCTGTGTCATCCCTAAGAGCAGCAGGTCAGTGCTCACCAATTCTGTGTTCCCAGTGACTTTATACGATATAAGGACCATGAATAATGAGAATCAACTGCGTACACACATGCAGATGTTCTATCACCAAATACAGAGTGAGACGAAAGTTTCTTTAACGTGAATTTCTACGTTACAATTTAACGTTCACGAACAAATGTCCTGGCACTGCGTGATAAGTGCCCTGAATTCCCGAAGAAATTGAGAAATGATTTGGCAGCCATCTGGAGCCACACGAGGGCGCCATTACTCCAGAAATGAAACATTATACAGCCTATATTTATTTACCTAATTTGCTATTTATCTTCTCCTCATCATTTACTTTATTTTGTTCAATTACATAGCATTCATACGGACTTCCCTGGCGGTCCAGTGGTTAGGACGCTGCACTTTCACTGCTGAGGACCCAGGTTTGATCCCTGGTGTGGGAAATAAGTTCCCACAAATTGTGCAGTGTGGCCAAAAAAAAAAAGAAAAGAAATTTACCTAAAACAGTGCTAGGTGCTCAAATGTCCATTTTCTCCCTAACCATCAAAACTATCTTATAAGGAAGCCATTGTTATTTCCATTTTGTAAATATATATATATTACATACATATAAAGTTGAAAATTATATATATATATAAAATTGAAAATGTTGAACCAAAGTTAAGATTACTTTTGTCCATGAAATTCAGATTTCCTAGTTACTGCCTCCTAAAGCTGATAGGACCTGCAGCACAACAAGATGACAGTGGAGCGGAAATGCGGCTATTTCTTTATAGCCTGAGGCCTTAGTGACCTTGTGAGGAAACACACCTCCACTCTAGGGCACTGCAACCCTGTAATACTTGGCTTCATTCATCCTATCAGATGGGTTCCTATCCAGGAAAATCATAGCAAAATTCACTCTGGCAGGAAGACTCATTTAACCAAAAAAATCTAGAAAGTGGAGATGGCTCCCTACTGCACTAAGTAGTCAAATTCAGATTTTCGTGTCCACTTAATAAGAGGTGGGTGGGGCACACTTTATAATTAGGGAGATCAATTTTCTAAATGTTGCCATGCTAGTTTTGTAGGTTCCCCCAAACAAGAAGGATTTTGTTGGGAGATTGTTTCTCTAACTTAGTGTGAGATGACTTGTGAACAGAAGCATCTGTATCCCAACCATAGAAGGTTGCCAGATTTAGCAAATAAAAATGAATGATGCCTAGCTCCATTGTTCATCTGAAATTCAAAGTTAACTGGGTACCGTGGTATTCTATCTGGTAACTCTACCATCACACCCTGCCCCCCCCCCCCCCAAAGTGCTGCTTTGATTAGAGTAAGGAACTGAGAAAAGAAGAGAAGTTAAACCACTTCCTGCCAGACACCAGTTAACAATCTGGGGATAGAAAAGTAAAGTACCAAAAGAATCAAATCTCAAATTAACACAAATGATCAGTACCTATTAACGAGTACCTAAATGAGGTTACGTTCTTAGAGAATAAACGTGGTAAATTTGATTGAAATGAAAAGTTGTCTGGCTACTTTTCCCAAGCATTGCTCAACACCACTCCACTAAAATACCTATACGATTTATGCTTGCATTCAGAATTTCAACATTTATTAAGAAACGATCATAAAAAGGCAATGCGATCAATGTGGGCAAAAGCGATGAACACGTAGACATTGTCCTGTGCTCACAGACTAAACATGCTAACAAGGAAAATAAGCAGTTCTTTAAAAATTAAATAGTTAATTACAACTGTGATGTCACACACTCACAAAACACACACACACACACACAGAAGTATCGAGTATGTTCTAGGAAAATACTGATCTATTCAAAGGCTATTAAACTCATGTAACACAGGTAAAAAGGAAATTAAAAATAAATAAAATCTCAAAGCCACAATGAGGTATCACCTCACACCAATCAGAATGGCCATCATCACAAAGTCTGGAAACAACAAATGTTGGAGAGGGTGTGGAGAAAAGGGAACTCTCCTGCACTGTTGGTGGGACTGTAAGTTGGTACAGCCACTATGGAAAACAATTTGGAGGTTCCTTAAAAAACTACAAATAGAACTACCATATGATCCAGTAATCCCACTCCTGGGCATATACCCAAAGAAAACCATAATCCCAAAAGAAACTTGTACCATAATGTTTATTGCAGCACTCTTTACAATAGCCAGGACATGGAAGCAACCGAAATGCCCATCAACAAATGAATGGATACAGAAGATGTGGCATATATATACAATGGAATATTACTCAGCTATAAAAAGGGATGAGATGGAGCTATATGTAATGAGGTGGATAGAACTACAATCTGTCATACAGAGTGAAGTAAGTCAGAAAGAGAAAGACAAATATTGTATGCTAACTCACATATACGGAATCTAAAAATGGTACTGATGAACTCAGTGACAAGAACAGGGAAGCAGATACAGAGAATGGACTGGAGAACTCGAGGTATGGGAGGGGGCGGGGGGTGAAGGGGAAACTGAGAAGAAGCGGGAGAGTAGTACAGACATATATATACTACCAACTGTAAAATAGTCAGTGGGAAGTTGTTGTATAACAAAGGGAGTCCAACTCGAGGATGGAAGATGCCTTAGAGGACTGGGGCAGGGAGGGTGGGGGGGAATCGAGGGGAGGGCGTCAAGGAAGGGAGGGAATATGGGGATATGTGTATAAAAACAGTTGATTGAACCTGGTGTACCCCCCAAAAAAATAAAATAAAATAATAATAAAAAAAAAAATGTAAAAAAAAAATAAATAAAATCGAGTCATGCTACAATAACTAAAAATTAAGATTAGCAAAACAGACTGTGGGAATCAGGGAACAATCTCAAACTACTGCAAAACTTAGTTGAGAGATAAGCTTTCATTCATTTGCATATATAGCTATCTCCTAAAAGATCAAATGACTTTTTAAAAGGTGAACAAAATATTTACATATCCCCCTCTGTTTACACCTCTTCTTATATATGAGGAATGAGTGCCAAATCGCTAATTGGACAACTCCATCCTTATAAATGTTCAAGCCAAATACCTGGACTGTTGGAGTTATCCTGAACTCCTTCCTTTCTCTGATAACTCATGCCAATTCATCAGTAGTCCTACTGGTTTATCCTTGAAAATACATGTGGAAATTTTAAAACTTCTTACAACTTTTTACTCTATCACCTTGGCCTAAGATAGCATCATCTATAATATGGATTATTATGTTACAGTATAAATGACTTCCCTAATTTGTCTTTTATTCCCCAATGCAGCAGCCAGAGTGGTCTAGTTAAAAGACAGCTCGCATTATGACACTGCACTTTGCAAAACCTCCAATGGTTTCCCACCTTAGTCAGAGCAAAAACCAGAGTCCTAAATATAGTTGACACAGTTCTCTGAGATCTTGCCTTCTGTCACTCCTTTGACCTCATTCGTTACTGCTCTGCCCTTACTCATTCACTTCGTGCCTCCTCTTCATGCTGATGCTCAGACCTGCCAGGTCTGCTTCTGATTTAGGGCTTTGTGTTTGTTATTCCCTCTGCCTCTTCCCTCAGGTACTTTCATGGTTTGCTCTCCCACTTCTGTCCAGTCCTTGATTACCTCCTTCTCAGGAAGGCTTTCCTTTACCACTCTATTTCACCTCTCTTCCAAGTAGAGATTTCCTTTCTCCCAAGTAGAACTTCCTATCTCCATTCCATTTTATTTTTTTCTCTGTAACATACTCTATAGCTTACTTAAACTTTTTGTGATGCTATTCATTATTTCTCCACGAAGTTAGGGATTTTTGTCTGCTTTGTCACTTCAGTATTTCTGCAATGTAGAACAACAGCTGATCAATAAATGTTTGTTGAATGAATAAATGATAACTCTCAGCTTCATTTGTGTGTGTGTGTGTGTGTTGAAGTGGACAAGAACCAGTGTCACAATCCCTTCACACATCCCAGTGGATTTGTGAGTGGTCTGCTATTCCTCCCTCTGTAAAATATGTGGATAATTGCCATCTTCCATTCTCATCAGTAATTAAAAGTTCCCTTCTAACATTCTAAAGTATGTGATTACCCCTCTACATGTGGTTTTGGACTAGTTTGTGGCTAGAACTTGAAGCTTTGTTTTAGGAGAAGTGTTAGCATTTGCATTCAAACACTGATCCATAAGAAATTCACAAAGTAAGAATATGGCAAGAGAGATATGAAGTCTTGATCTCTTCAGCTAAAATTGGAGGAAATAATTTGGAGATAAAACAGAAGTGTATTGTAAAAGAGAAAAAAAAGTTAACTTTTTTTGAAGTTCATGTGATATACAGATGATAAAAGCTATTGTATGAAAAGTTCTTAGAATTAATGAAATAAAACTTTCAATAGAAAAATAGAAATGCAAATTTCCAATACATACATGAAAATATACTCTTTTCACCAGTAAGGAGGGAAATTTAAATGAAGAGAGCAATAAAATAACATTTTTTCTATCAGATTTGAAGTAATTCATATAAAGAATAACTTCTAGGGCTAGTAAAGCTAGTGGAGAGTGGCATGCTTGTATATTGTTGGTAGGAACTTAATTTGACACCATCTGTTTGAAAATTAAATATGGCACATACCTCATTTTAACTGATTGATATTTTGAAAGTTCACCCCACAAAAATAAAGTATCAGTATAAATGCAATAGCTCTAAGAATCCTTATTGTAGAATTGTGTCAAAGAACAACCTGAGCATTAATCCTTTTTTGTTGTCATCAATAGCAGTATAGTCAACAGACCTGATGCCTGCCCCCCAAAACAAACAATTTTAAGAAAACGTATAATTATTTTATGATGTATGCATATGTTAAATCATGGCATTGTACACCTTTTAAAAATCATATTGTGCAACCTAAATACACACAATTTTCATTTGTCAACTATACCTCAATACAAATAGTTGGAAAAAATATTATTTTCTCAGTAAAAACAAAACAAACATCTTAAAACCAAAGATGGAAACCAAAGATAACATATCAAAAGGTAATAAACGTAATTATTTATCTGCTCACTCCTTCTAAATATTTATTTATTTCGTGATCATATACAAATACAAATGACTGCATCATTATTTTTGAAATTCAATGTTAATCATAAATCTGTGAAAAATAAGACAAAGAAAATTCTTTCTCATTGGATCACATTGCAACTTAACTTTTTATTTATTATTTAGCCTTCTTCTCTGGTACAATGTGAACTCCATAAGCTTAGGCACTTTATTTTAGTCACCCTTAAACTCTCTTAATTTCAAGCAGCAAAACACAATCAAAAAAGTTCCAGATAAGTTTGGTTGTTTATGAAATTAAACTCAGGCAGACTTGAGCTGAGTGGTTCATCCGGAAAACTGCCAGGACTTAGGCATCCCATGCCTTTTCAGTGAATGGATAAAATATGATGTTTAGTTAAAGTAATGCAGATGAAACTCAAGCTTTGAAAAGTCTGACTGAAGATAACTGACAGCAGAGGTTGCTGTTTCCCCTTTCTATGACTATAGGAGAGAGGGGAAGAACTAGATAGTTTTTAGAGGATTTTGACAGCTCATAATTATATTGAATGATTGGCTTGAGAGCTAGGAGTTCCCTAGCACCCCTCCCGACTGTGAATGTTTCAAGTTTTCCATTTATGAATCCACTTACAGTACCAAATAAGGAACTGTGCTTTTTTTTAACAGGTTTTTTTTTTTAATTTTAACAATGCGTTTAACTCATTACATTCAAAATTTATCATTTCAATATATAATCAATATTTTTAAATTATTGAGATATATTACATTTTTTCATGCAAAGTTGCCAAAATCAGCATGCGTTTTTTGTTTTTTGCTTTGCTTTGTTTTTCTTATATTCTTTTTTATATATATACATTCTTTTCCGTTATGGTTTATCATAGGATATTGAATATAGTTCTCTGTGCTATACAGTAGGACCTTGTTATCTATCCATTCTATATATAAAAGCTTACTTACATCTGCTAACCCCAACTTCCTACTCCATCCCTCCCCAACCCCCTTCCCCTTGGCAAACACCAGTCTGTTCTCTATGTCCATGATTCTGTTTCTTAACAGATTTTATGGGGGGAGGGTTTTGTATGTTACTCTTGAACATTAATACAGACCTCATTCAAGTCCTCAATGGTCATTTGATCAAATGAAATTTTGTTTTCCATCTTCTCCAGCTTTTTCTCGTATTCTTCAATCTGGGCCTTTAAGAGAAACAAAATACATCTAAAGATTACAATTTTAAAATGCGTTCTATATTGTTAGTGCTGGTTAGAGATGGTTTCAAAACCCTTCAGGAAGACATTGTAAGATATTTGTACCCAAGAATGCCAAACAAATGACCTAGGAGAAACCTCCTTAAAAATGTGATAAGAACTCAAGGAATTGCAAAAATGGAAAAAAAGCTCAGTGTTGTCCCCTGAGGTAGGTGTGAAATAAGGTTCATTTTCTAAATTATCAGGGAAAAAATGTTTTAACAGAACAAAACTGAAAATATTTCTCTATATTATCATGGCCCATTATAGAAGGAGATGGATAACACAGATATTGATTAGAATAATCTTCTTTCAGAAATTTTTAAGGAGGAAAAAAAATTCCTTCATGAAGACTTGCCAAGTGGAAGGATAGATAACGTTTGTGATGAGCACACCAACCATGACGTTAGTCCCGATGTTCTATTTCCTCCAATGCCCCTATCTAATTAGCAGCAGATTCAATGTAGTCACAGATGTGAGTCAGTGAAATGATGAAAATGTAAACGATTACACTGTATAATTATCTTAGCTGTTCCAGTAATTTTTTTCTTCTCCTCTAATGCCCTATCACATGCTCTCATCACAGATAAAATTTGTGCATCTGGGAGAAATTGCAGCCTGCTGTGTTGGGTAATGTTTACCTTTGAGATTATTTTACTTAAATGATTTTAGATTTTCTAGATGTTTGTGTAAACTGGAAGTTGGGTAATAAAATGGTAAAACAAACTAACAACAACACAATGGATTGGAAAGTTGTTCCACCTAAAACATTGAATTGTTGGGTGGAAGTTTGTTGGAACAAAAGATTGAAGCATTCAGGTCTTAATTAAAAAAGAAAAGTAGATGTGTTTTGTTTTGTAGTAGAATTCTAAATAAGGGTTCTAGCTACCAGTATAATGATTCTTAACTATTTCTCAACAATTTATCTCGCTTTGCTAAAACATGCTTTTATTTCTCCCCTACCCTCTGTGCATCCTTTCCTTTTACACAGTCTTTACCCATGAAGTCATCAAAGCCCATTTCAGCTATTTCCAAGGGAGCTATTTGGTGTGCCAGAAGTTTAAGTTTACTACTAAGGTTGTAATTTTACTACTCAATGAAATGTAAAACCTGAAAATAAATAAAGTACATTCTTACTTTATTAAATAAAGGTCCAAAAAAGGAAAAAAAAAACATTTAAAGGAAAATACAATGTTCACAAAGTACTTGGCAATATTGCCAATGGCCTCTCACTAAGATTTCACTTTGCCTGTTCTGACTGCTTGAGATATCTCAGGAAAGTGCTATATTACATCTCTCATTTTATTCCTCTATGAAATGTCATTTTACCTGTGTATCTTAATTCCTATAAAGTTTTAGAGACAAAGATAGTAATATTATAATATTTGAAATAGAACGCAATTAAGATAGATTCAAGAATTCAATAGCAGTTGGAAATTTTATCAAAAGTGCATTTACTACTTAAACTCTGTTCACACCTGAAATTTTATTTTCTGCTCATTTTTGAAATGGTTAAAATATTGTATACTTTTCCAAAATTTATACTTTGGTTTTTTTAATTCTCAATGTGTGCACTGTTCACAAATTGTATAAAGAAAATTTGATCTTTGCCATTAATTTTCTCTCTGCTTATTAGTCAGGGTTCTCCAGAGAACCCTGAAATTTATTATAAGGAATGGGATCACATAATCATGGAAGTTGGGAAGCCTCACAATCTTCCATCTGAAACCTGGAGACCTAGGAAATGTGGTCGTGTCCAAGACCAAAGGTCTGAGAACCCGGGGAGCTGATGGTATGAGTCCCAGTCAAGGACGGGAGAAGACCAATGTCTCAGCTCAAGTAATCAGGCAGAAAAGGGCCAGATTCTCCCTTCCCCTGCCTTTTCCTCTATTCAGGTCCTCAATGGATAGGATACTGTCCACCCACGTTGGAGAGGACAATCTGCTTTACTGAGTCCACCCAGTCAAATGCTAACGTCACCTGGAAACACTCTCACAGACATCCAGAAATACTGCTTAGTCAAATATCTGGGTACCCCATGACAGTCAAATTGACACATCAAATTAACCATCACACTCTGTTTATCCTCATATTTACACAATCCTAGTATTTTTTTTCCCTCGGATCTTTATTGGAGTATAATTGCCTTACAATGTTGTGTTAGTTTTCGCTGACATGATACTGGTATTTAGATTCCTCGTGGCTATGACAGCAGTAACATGCTGGCACGTTTCTCATCTTTCCTCCTTGTTTGCCTCCAGAATATTTTGGGAGTGCCTTTTTTTGAACTTCAGTCAGATTATAACAGTCTTTTGCTCAAAATCCTGTAATTGTTCTCCATTTCAGTCTGACAAAGAGCCAGTCTTTACAATGGCCTTCAGTCTCCAGAGATCTAGACGCCTAATTTCCCGTCCCCCCTCCTCCCTTCCCCCACTCTACTTCTCCTCTACGACCCTCTTTGGTATTATATGCATTCAGTTTATTTCTGCTGAATGTAACCCCTTGTTAGCCCCTCTGCCTGTAACACTGTTCCCAATATATTCACAGGGCTAATTCCCCAGAAACTTTCTCCCAAGTATTTAAAAATCCATTGATGAGTCCTGCCTGGAGCAATTATTAATATCAGAGATTGACGCGAAACCATGATTTTCTGATTCTGTCATTCCTTGCATATTTATTAGCTGGCTTTCTTCCTAAAGGAGGAGCTCCTCCTCTCCTATACTTTGAGTAACATTATGGACTCGTGGATTCTTTTTTAACTTAATGTTTTATAATCCATTGTTGACTTCTTTATGCTTAATTTTCTTTTTCTTTCTTTTCTTTTCTTTTTTTTTTTTTGGTTGCGCATCTTGTGGGATCTTCGTTCCCCAACCAGGGACTGAACCCGAGTCACAGCAGTGAAAGTGCCTAGTCCTAACCACTGGACCTCCAGGGAATTCCCTTTATGTTCAAAATTTTCCAAGTTTGGCCAGTACAAACAAGCCCCTTCAATTTGGTTCCCTTGTCCTTTTAAGGTCTCCATTGGTCTTTTTCTTTTCTTTTTTTAAATTATTTATTTTATTTTTAGCTGCACTGGGTCTTTGTTGCTGTGCATGGGCTTTCTCTAGTTGTGGCAAGTGGGGGCTACTGTTCATTGCGGAGCACGGGCTTTCTCATTGCAGTGGCTTCTCTTGTTGCGGAGCATGGACTCTAGGCACTCGGTGCGTGGGCTCATTAGTTGTGGCTCCTGGGCTCTAGAGCACAGCCTCAGTAGTTGTGGCACATGGGCTGAGTTGCTCTGTGGCATGTGGGATCTTTCCAGACCAGGGATCAAACCCATGTTTCCTGCATTGGTAAGTGGATTCGTAACCATTGCGGCGACCAGGGAAGCCCCTCCTCATTGGTCTTTGAACATAATCTTGCTTTCTGGCACACACACACACAGAAGATGGACCAGGCACACCTTGTACCTTCCCTCAGACCTAGAATCATCCATTTCTCCAAGAATGTCTAGTTCATTTTAGTGAGAAATAATGCATCTAAGGATTAAGTGTCCTTGCCATCTAGGGAAACACTATCTAGAGACCAAGTATCCTCACTATCAGGGTATCACTGGCCTTTTTTTCTTTAAGAACTCTATTAGTTCTTTATCTATGGTATATTTTGCAAATATTTCTCATTTGCCCTTTGTCACTGATTAAAGTGTTTTAATATGTTATGTAGTATATATTTTAAATTGTAATTAGTCATAGCTAAGTTCTCAGACTTGGAATATATAAAAACTTCGCTTATGTTTTCTTCTTGTACTGTACTGGTATGGTTTTATTTTTTGTATTTAGATTTCTTACCTATTTGGAATGTATTCTGATGTTTGACCTATGGATCCAATTTTACTGTCTTTCCAAATGGCTACATAGTTCTTCCAATTTCACCTATTGAAAACTCAGTTTTGAGATGGTGCTTTTATATTATTATGTACTTGTATTAATTTCTGAATTTTTGTTTATTCCATTTGTCTGTGTGTCTACTGTTGTGTCAGTATCACAGTTTTTAAAATACAGAGGCTTTATAATGTGCTTTAATATCTGGAAGGACTATTTCCCATTCATGGCTCTTTCCTAGGTATTCTTATGTACTCTAGTAGGTTTTTTGCAATGTAAACTATTGA
Source organism: Hippopotamus amphibius kiboko (assembly GCF_030028045.1). NCBI lineage: Eukaryota > Metazoa > Chordata > Mammalia > Artiodactyla > Hippopotamidae > Hippopotamus > Hippopotamus amphibius. Next base: position 74,221,740 of record NC_080197.1, on the reverse strand, counting down.
ATCAATCTGTCTTGTTCAAGGGAAAAAAGTATACTATTTGTGTTGAGATTGTGCTAAATTTCTACCTTAAGGAGAATTGATATTCACAAACAAGGGATATCTTTCCATTTGTTCATGTCAACTTCCAAGAGTGTGCTAAAGTTTTTCTCTTAATGGGTTTTCCACAGATCTTGTTATTTTATTCTTAGGAATTACATCTTATTTATTGCTATCATAAATGATGCTTTCTCTTTCATTGTACTTCTAACTGGTTATTGTTTGTATACATATTGATTTTGTATATTAATTTTCTATTCTACTATCTTACTAAATTTTTTTATTATTTGTATCATTTATTTTCTTAGATATTCCAGGTATATTACCACATTATCTGCCAATAGAGATATTTCTATATCTTCTTTTCCCATTGTCTTGTTTCTATTTATTTTCTTTAAAAAAAGATTGCATTTGGCCTATATCAATGTTTCCAATACAGTGTTAAATAGCAAGGGAAATAATGAGGATTCTTATCTTGTTCTTGATCTTAGTGGGAATTTCATAGCATTTCCCCATTAAGTTAGATGCTAGTTTCAGGAATTACCAATTTATATTTACCAAGATTTTTATTAGGAATGAATATTGAATATTGTCAAGAACTTTGAATGCTGAAGGCATTTATGGAGATAAATAATACAATTTTTCCTTTTGGTGAAAAACATAGAATAGGGTTTGAGACATTATATATATGTAAAATAGAGTTTAAGAGGCATAGAATAAGACTATCTATTTTACATTCCCAAACGGAGGAGATAGAGACTAAAGGGACAAAATATTTGAAACAATAATGTTTGAGAATTTTCCTGAAATTGTAAAAGTTAATCCACATATTTAGAAAGGCCAGAATATCTTAGGCAGGATAAAAAAGGAAAGAAAGAAAGAAAGAAAGAAAGAAAGAAAGAAAGAAAGAAAGAAAGAAAGGAAGGAAGGAAGGAAGGAAGGAAGAAATAAAGAAAGAAAGAAAGAAAGGAATCCACATTTAATCATATTGTTGTGAAATAGCTGAATTCCAAAGAAAAAGAGAAGTAAAAATAGCAATTTCATTACAAATCAGGTAACTGCAAGTTTAAAAAAAAGAAAACCATCATTTTATAATCTCAAGTGACAAAATTAAGAGCCTGACAATGACCAATTCCAATGGGAACTTTTATAAATAACTATTGAAAGTTCAAATTCTTACAATAGAATTTATAAAATAATTTGATATTTCCTGGCAAAGAAATGCCTTATGACACAGAAATTCCACTTCTAGAGAAACGGTATACATATGCACTAGGGGATTTGTACAAGAATGGAAGAAATAGCAATGTTTGCCATAGGAAAAAAAGAAATAGTCCAAATATCAGTTGCAAAAATTCACTAGTTATTGTTATATTCTTACATAGTTAGATACAATATGTAACAAATGAAAAAGGATGAAATACAACTATATTGTATCCAACTACATGTATAAATCCTTAAAATAGTCTTAGGAAATACAGCAAGTCACATAAGAATACATGTCACATAAGAATACATATCACATAAAAGATTTATATAAAATTGATAAACAGTCAAAAATTCAACAATATATTATTTGGGGATGGAGAACTACCTCAAAACAAAGGAAATGAGGGACTTCCCTGGAGGTCCAGTGTTTAAGACTTTGCCTTCCAATGCAGGGGGTGTGGGTTTGATCTCTGGTCAGGAAGTTAAGATCTCATGTGCCTCATGGCCAAAAAACCAAAACATAAAACAGAAGCAATGTTGTAACAAATTAAATAAAGACTTTAAAAATGGTCCACATCAGGGACTTCCCTGGTGGCGCACTGGTTAAGAATCCACCTGCTAATGCAGGGAACATGAGTTTGATCCCTGGTCCGGGAAGATCCCACACGCCTCGGAGCAACTAAGCCCGAGCGCCACAACTACTGAGCCCACGTACTGCAACTACTGAAGCCTGCACACCTAGAGCCTGTGCTCCTCAACAAGAGAAGCCACTGCAGTGAGAAGCTCTAGCACCACAATGAAGCGTAGCCCCCACTCTCCACAACTAGAGAAAGCCTGTGCGCAGCAACAAAGACACAACACAGCCAATAAATAAATAAATAAATGTCCTCATTTAAAAAAATGTTAAAAAAAAAAAAAAAAGGAAGGAAACAAAGGCAATGATTAGCACAAAACTTAGAGTAGATCTTCCTCTAGAGAACTGCAGGGGGCACAATGTGCATGGGAGAGGCTGTACAGGGAACTTCAAATCTACTGACACTTCTTAAGCAAAGTGGTTATATAAAAGTGTTTATATAATAAAAATTCTATATGTTATATGGACATTATTTATACTTTATTGTAATATATTACAAAATGATAAATTAAGATGCTGTGCAAAGGATCGTCGGATGATGGGTTATTCCACATGAACCACGCATCAATGGCACACTGCATACCCATTTAAAATCCATTTCAACTTGTGAACAACTGGTGCAAAACATATCTTTCATGAACATGCACTTAAACACTTGGTTGAACTCATGCAAGAAGGTTAAATTCATGTTATTTATTGGAAATGTTTCTAAAGACATTCTATTCCTTCTGTCAACTCCATACATTTCTACTATACCATACGTTTCTACTGTATCATTCTTCTATGATATACAACCCCAACACAGAAAGATTTGTCCAGAAAACATGACCTTACACTCACATACCTGTGCTGATATTTCCCCCAGTTTTTTAAAACTAAGCTTATTTCCCTTTTTAAGTGGTAAGTTCTCATGAACAAGTGAACAATATAGCTGTAGAAACTTTCCAACACAACTTTTACAGTACAATTGTTTTCAAGCATCATCAGGTCATAAACTGTGACTACACTTTAGCTTATTTACATCAGAGCAGATTCCAATGGAATATTTGTTCCTTTTTCTACCAATTTTATGGTCAAATAGAAGCAACTAAGTCCAACATAACCACAGTGGTGAACTATATGTTATTTTTTAGTTAGAAATCTATTTAAGTGATCACTGAGAATTGAGATAGGCTAAGAATATCTTTGATTCATTGTTCCCATTCTTGCAGTTGTACTGTGTTCAATACTATATGCAAACACAATTCTTCTCAAGCTCCAGAAGTTTGAATGACATATAACTCCTGTCCAAAAACAAACAAAACACAAGCAGACTAAAACATTTACCTATAGAAGTGGGGGAAGGATAAATTGGGAGTATGAGATTAACAGCTACCCACTACCATATATAAAAGATAAACAACAAGGATTTACTGTGTAGAGCAGGGAACAATATTCAATATCTTGTAATAACAATGATAATGGAAAAGAATCAAAAAAAAGAATATCAATATATACCTATATATGTATAAGCAAATCACTTTGCTATACACCTGAGACTAACATAATATTATAAATCAACTATACTTCAGTTAAAAAAAAAATTTACCGGACTTCCTAGGTGGCGCAGTGGTAAAGAATCTGCCTGCCAATGCAGGGGACACGGGTTTGAGCCCTGCCCTGGGAAGATTCCACATGCCACAGAGCAACTAGCCCATGTGCCACAACTATTGAGCCTGTGCTCTAGAGCCTGTGAGCCACAACTACTGAAGCCCATGTGCCTAGGGCCCATGCTCCACAACAAGAAAAGTCACTACAATGAGGGGCCCGCGCACCAGAATGAAGAGTAGCCCCTGCTCACAGCAACTAGAGAAAGCCCGTGTGCAGTAACGAAGACCCAAAGCAGCCAATAAATAAATTAAATTAATTAATTTAAAAAATTTACCTGGTATAGCAATTTCTGAGCATTGGTTATGTCCAATGCCTCTATTATTGGGGCATGACTGCCATACCTCTGCAGGGACTGTTACCACCATTGCAAACTCCAATTTAAGCTCCAGAAATCAAGTTGTAGGCACTTACCAATGTGCACACTCAAATGATGAGCTGGCAATTGAGGACAGCCAACAGAAAGGGACACCCAGCCTCTTCCCAGTATGCCCTTCCCAGTCCACCTGCCTTCTGGCTTTAAAGATTTATATGAGGGAATGGTTTATCACTGGAAAATAAGAAATGACCTGTACAAAGGAATTTCTTGGCCAAAAAAATGAATAAATAACTGAAAAACTACATCTCCCAGAAGGAATCATTCTACAGTTCACCCAGGTCCTTTTAATTACAACCATTATCTCATCTCTTGATTCACATCTAACCCGAGACACATTTCAATGTCATTGTAAGTGATATCAGATATCAGTGGGAAAGAGATGAAAGAGAAAATATTTGAATGTTATGACCATATTGAAAACCAACCCTCTTCATGAAGGATGGTTCCTCTCTGTAAGAAGGTCAAGTTTCTCCACTTAGATGTTAGCAGGATCATTGATAAAACATTGCCTTTTTCCCTGAATAGTCCCTTCTGTTTCCCTCTGGGTTTTGTTTACGCTTTGATCCATGTTTTACCTAGGCATATGAAAGTATACAAAACACTAAGCTCCAATTTCATATTGTTTTGTGTCTATGAGTAGTTTAATGATAGACAATTACATATCACGAGCTTCCTACTACCAGAACTTATAGTTCCTTAAAATTCAATTTTTATTTAAATAAGAAGGAAAAAGACAGCAAGATTAAGGTTAACAGAAGGGAGGCATATTTTTGAGCACCCACCATAGTTTCACATAAATGATATTATTTAATTCTCACTCTAGCCCTTCATAACTTGTTAACCTGCTACCTGTTGCTTAAAGATGAGAAAACAGTGATTCAAAGAAATGTTAATTGGTTATACTGACAGAGTCAGCCAGTAGGGGTGTTGAATTTGAACACTGGTCTATCCAACCTTAATGCTTTCTTCACTGTGACTTGTTGCCACAATGATAGTGCCATTTGATTAGAGAACAATTGTCATCATTTAAATGAAATGCGTTTATTCCATACCACCCTTTGGAATCTTTCCCATTAATATTTCCATATTATTGTTCATTTCACATCAATAATGCCACTTGAATGTTAATTCCTTCACATTTTGCGAGGAATTTAAGTAATTTTCCCCTTGAATTCCTATCTAATCTTAATCACATCACATAGCACTTGGCGAGAAATATACAACTCAATAAACCAGCACAAGGAGCCAAGATGGAAAAGGTTTCCAAAGCCACCATGGCTTTACCTTTGGTGCTCAGATATCTGGGTGTGAAAGAAACCCACATGCCACAGAAAACCAGCATGCTGAATGTGATTGTTTTAGCCTCATTGAAATTATCTGATAGCTTTCTGGCCAGAAGAGCAATAGTAAAACTCAGAAGTGCTAGAAAGACCAAGTAACCCAGAACACAGTAGAAGGCAGTAGTGGATCCCTCCTTACAGTGAAGGATGATTTGGTCCCACTCTGATTGTCTGTCAATTTCAGGGAAAGGGGGAGAAGTTCCCAGCCAGGTTGTGCAGGTATATGCGTGAATGAGGGAACCACTGTAGATGATAGTATTTGAGAATTGGGTCACCATCCATATTTGCAGTGTGTTTCCTGGTTTCATGGCTTTGAAGGCTACAACCACAATGAAGGTCTTTGCTAAAATAATAGAAGTAACCACAGAAAATATACATAACTCCAAAGAATGTTTGTCCTAGGATGTAGGTAACTAGGCTAGGACAACCACATAAAATCAAAAAGCAGAGAAAGCAAAGAATTAAGGAAACAAGAAAGATATAACTGACATTTTGATTTTTGCTCTGATGATGGGTATGTCTCGATATTGGATAAATAGTCCTAAAATCAGAGCAGTGAGGGCAGAGGAACTAATGGCCAGAAAGTCCAGAACAGCTCCTAGAGGAATCTTCATGGGACAAAACAGTTATAATTTGAGGGAGGCACTGATTTCTCTGCTTATTTGAATATTGGTCTTCAGGATATTGATACATTGATCCATATCTAAAAGGGATACAGCTTGGTTTACTATAGTCCATCAGTCATTTCCCAAATATATGTATGAAGCAAATATGTCTTGAACAGAATCATATCTGAATTCCCAAGTAAATGTACCTAATTACATTCATTAGATTATAACATTGAAAAATAAATAACCACCTTCCTTCATGGGAGAGAAATCACCTATTATACATTTAAATCCAAAAAAATACAGAAATAGTGAGTCGAACAGTAAAAGAGCCAAGAATTTCAAAAGTAATATTGAGGGAAAAACACAGACTATATAAAAAATATATTTGATAATGTATGAAAGGAAGAGAGAGGACCTTCTGAGGCTTCTGGGCTTTAACTGAATTAATCTAGAAAATTGATAGTCCTACTGTTTATTGAGTATCTATGTTATAGTAAGTGCTTTCTTTAAGGTTATAATTTGACTTTGATAGCAGTTTTACAAGGGATTTACCATTATTTAGTGCTTAGAGTAAAGAATAACAATGAAAGGAAGAAATTTTTGAGGTAAATATTTTGGAGAAATTTCAAAACAAACAGTGAAGTGTTAGGTTTTGTGCATTAACATCTGACTTCATTCAATTTGAAGGACAATTACATATGACACATTTTAGATTAGAAAGACAATTACATATGCAAATGTGGGTTTACATACTATAAAAATTTTACCAAAAATATTGAAAAAACATTGATCACTTCTACACTGTTAATCTCTCTTCCAAAAGAGTGGTATAAATTGGTTGCTTTTAGGAACAACTTCTTCATAATCATTATCAAAATTTACTAGCTTTGATGTCACCTCCACTCAGTCTCCCTCTTGCTTTCCTATGTTATCTTTAACATGAACTTTTAGGTGCTGGAGAGTCCAAGAAGAAGAACACAGGAAATCTAACTTCAGGATAGGGGGATGGAGAAGCAGTATCATTAAGCAGACTGCTACAGTAATACGTGGAAAAGTTTTAATAAGTATTTTGAGGATGATAAGCAGCTAATGAAAAGCCAGTGGGCCATAATAAAAAGATTGAAATTTATCTCAAAAGATTTTTTCACATTTTTTTCCAAGCCTGTACTCTGCCTGAAACCATTTTCACACTGCCTTTTAAAAGCTGGTTCTATTTCATCATTGAGATCATAGCTTAAGTATCAGCCACATAAAAACATCTTCCCTGACTACTCTGTCGACATCAGGTATCTCATGCTAATTCTCTGTCATAAGATTCCTTTTTTTCTTTTACAGCACATAATACAATTTACAGTTACATACTTCCTTCAATAGGCCATAAGCTACATGAAAGCAGAGGCATGCCTTTTGACAACCACTGTGTCCCCAGCACTTAGTGGAGTTATTACAACTAGGAAATGCATAACAAGTATTTGTAAATAAATAACTAGGCACATGCAATGCATTCAGGTGTGTCCACTGGGTCCCTGGGCTGGCAGTATTGCTAGGGCACTGTGGCTAGGACAGGCTGGAATCAAATATGTGTCTATTTCAGGATCTCTGGAGGCACAGACAGGCATGTCTGTCTCCAGATCCAGGGGCCACAGGACTGCTTGAGCACTATGGCTAGCAGGGTCTGTGGCCCAGTTACAAGGCCATTTCAGAATCTACAGTTGGACTAAGTTTGTCAGACTTGCTTCCAGAGGCTCCCAGACCGTGGTTGAGAGGGGCTTGAGCCAGATCATGGGCCACTTCAGGGTCCATAGCCGGAACCGATGTCTGTGGGCACAGGTATGTATGACTTGGCCCAAGCCCCTTAGTGTATGGTGCTGGGGGAAGGATCAGTGCTGAATGATGCTGTAGCCAAGTCCACAGGGACACAGAGCTCTTTCTGAGTCAGGCCACCAGGGCATGGGCCTGCATACTCAAAATGGCCCTCATCAGTCTTGACCAAGAAAACTGGGGCTTTCAATCTCCCAAAGCTTCCACAAAGCTACTTTTGTCTGAAGATGGCTGCCAAGTTATTGTTTCTGGGGGAGGGGGGTAGGTTCAAGTGGAAGACCTCCTGTTGTGCCATCATGCTGACCTCACCTTTTTGCATTACTATGTTAAATAGAAGTGATAGTGGGCATCCTTGTCTTGTTCTGAATCGCAGAGGAAAATCTTTCAGCTTTTCACAATGTTCATTTTTCATAAATGGCCTTTATAGTCTTGTGGTAAGTTCCTTCTATACCTAATTGGCTGACAGTTTTTATCATGAAGCGATGCTGAATTTTGTCAAATGCTTTTTCTATATCTATCGAGATGATAGCATGATTTTTTTCTCCTTCAGTCTGTTAATGTTGTGTATCATATTTATTGATTTGCATTTGTTGAACCATCCTTGCATTCCAGGCATAAATTCTACTTGATCATAGTGTATGATTCCTTTAATGTGATCTTAGAGGGAAAGCTTTCAGTTTTTAATCATTGAGTATGATGTTATCCATAGGCTTTCCATATATAACTTTTATAAGAGTGAACTTGTCAATATGTAATTATATCTCAATAAAGCTGTAATTTAAATTTTAAATAAATAGCTTTCTGTAAGCATTAAAGAATCAATATTAAAGAATAAGATTAAAGAATAATCCTACCCCCCAGGAAAAAATTTAAGAATGCCATATAATAGAAAAGTTCTCTAACCCATATATTTCTGCAATAATAAATCTAACATACAAATGGAGGAATTTACTGTTGGAGGAAAGGATTAGAAATTTCAGCTGAGATGCTTTAGAGAGAATCTGCTCTAAGAAAAAGAAATGAGTCTTTGCATGCCATTGAGGAGGCTTCAGATTTATTGCATGTACATATTTCTCTTGCTCAGTTTATAATGAAAGATTATTTATGAAATTTATGAAAAGAGGATAGTTAACATCAGAGTCATTGTTAGGTCTTCTGCATAAAAACTTACTGCAACAATCTAAGGACTAACTTGCCATAGTGTCATTTTATTCACATTGAAAACCCCTCTGGGAAAAAGTTTAAAATGTCTATTTTACACATTTCATTTAACAATTGAACACTCATGTTGTCTGCAAAAAAAATCCTGAAAAAACTGAGGAGATTCAAAAATTGAAAGAAATCTTTAAAAACAGGAATTTGTCTAGATAACTGAAAATATCAATGCATCTTTTAAATACTTCATTTTTGTTAGTTGAATAGATTTTTATAATTAATTAATTAACATATTAATACAAGGTTTCTCAACTTTGACACTATTGGCATTTTGAATTGGATAATTCTTTGGTTTGCTCCTTTGCAGTACAGAATGTTTAGCATCATCCCTGGTGTCTACCCACTGGATGCCCGTATCACCCCTCTCTGAGTTGTAACAGCCAAAAATGTCTCTAGGACATTACCAAATATCCTCAGTGGGAAGAGAGCCAAATTATCACCAGTTTAGAACCACGAGACTATAGGTTATTTAGAACCTGATGTCATCCAACCTGTATTAAATATTAAAAACCAGGGCTTCCTAGGTGGTGCAGTGGTTAAGAATCCGCCTGCCAATGCAGAGGTCACGGGTTCGATCCCAGCTCCAGGAAGATCCCACATGCCACGGAGCAACTAAGCCCGTGTGCCAAAAAAAAAAAAAAAAAAAAAATCAAATAAATTCTTGATACAATTTTATTTATTCATCCTTTCAATAAAAAAAAAATATTGAACACCTATGGTGTCTGAACTGTTCTCTGCTCTAGGAATACAGTGATGAACAAACCAGCTAATTCTCTGTCCTGTGGAGCTTATATTCTAATGGAGGATAGTGAAGTTGTTCTTGGGGAAAGCTTGACACACTCCCTACAATTTGGTGATAACTTATAAAGAAAATGTTCATTCTGAAGGCAGGAGACTGCTGAACCTGTCTATACCAGCAAAGGAAAGTGTTTCATGATGTAGTGTGCCTGGAAAGAAGAGGAAGAAGAAGACCCCCATTTCCTTGACTCCATATGAAGGAACTCAAGAGTGTAAACAAGAAGAAAGGAGCTACATGGCTGCTCAGGCAGCTTCCACGTGAGGGAATTTCTCACCCCGAGCTAACGGTGTAGAATTCTAACAGGTGAATACATTTCTCTGAGGCAGTATTAGGTGACATGGACAAAAACTGAACCATATCTCCAAAAATACACGATATGCCACTAGGGTGCAGTGGAACCAAAATAAGCTTAAGCAAATGCTTCCTCACCAGAAATCACTGGCCAAAAGCATAAAATGGCCACTCTCCTCTCTGTTTCTCCTCCCTCTGCCTTAAAACAGAGAGGCCAAATGCAGAAGCTGGAAGGAGGGGGCTATTTCAAAGGGGAAAGGTATTCAAAGAGCAGAACACATCCTCCTTTCTTTGCAGCAGATTCCTCAGGCCATGGCCCATGCCTGTGGTGCAGTGGGTTAGAAGATCCATTGGAGAAGGGGAAAAATAAATATAAATAAGATATATAAAACTCAGCTTTAAGATGGATAAGACTAGAGTGTAAAAAAAATTTTTTGTTGTTGCACCACGTGAACTTTCCCAAATGGGGATTGAACCCATACCCCCTAGCAGTGAAAGCATGGCGTCTTAACCACCGGACCACCAGGGAAGTCCTAGAGTGGAAATTTAACAAGTGAAAGTGACCTGACAACCAAATTATTATTTAAATATCTGCTACTCAGAAGGGAAGAGACGTTTGACACAGCACAGTGGGGATGTTGTTTGGAAATAATAACGTCATATCATGTACACACCCTCTCTGAGTTGACTGCTCAGTCACCTGATTAAGTTGACAGGTACCCAAGTCTCTCTATGCAAATGCACAATACCTCTTTGCACTTACGAAAAGATAGCATGAACAAGCTATTAGCAAACACCTCATAATTCTGATGGGTTAAAAAAGTTTCTGTGTTGATTTGAGGATCTGTTTATTTCTATGGGGAGATATTTTACATATTCTAAACAACTTAAGCAAAGATTACATTAGTACTTATTAAAACTAATACTTTGGAAGTACACACAGTTGTAAATTAATAATTCCTTGTATCTATCCTGACAACTAAAGATAGCCATTTCCACTCCCTAAAAACTCTGAACCCTTCTGTTCTCTTTGAGACCTTCTAAATCTTTGCAGTTAGCCCTAGAAATTTCCAGATGTTTCATATGTTCATTGACAGTTGAACAGACCTGGGGAAACTAAGATTCCTCAGAATTTCTATGAAACACCTCTTTAACTTACACATCAGCAGTCGCTCTACAGTTTGAAATGCCCAGCAAATTTTATTGTCTTGGAATAATATAATCAAAATGAAAGCAAAGAATTTCAGAAGCCTCTTAAAATCATGTTTTGCCTTGAGAAAGAACTGAATCAGGTTATTCACTGGCATTGCTTAAATATTGCAAAAGCCTGTTTTACTCCTTAGAAACATGTTTCAGAATTTTGAAACAGTTACAAATAAAGATATAAATTAGTAAATCTGTTTGTAAAATATCTTTTACTGCAGCTTTCTGTTAATGTTGACTACAGTGCTCTTTGGGAAAAGGTCCCATGCTCCAAAATTAACCTAAGCAGGGACAGCTATTTAAGAAATTTATATGATTAAATGATAGAATAAAGAAAAATTTCAAAACTTTCTTCTCTCAAAATTCTAACAATGATCAATTTGGTAATTTAAAACATAGAAAAACAAACAATCCAAGATGCAAAACTCAAACAGCAATCAAAACAATAGTAAAAGTCAACCAAGGCCCCTGCAGCTGCTTGTAGGCCCAGATCTGACCCTGTCTCCTTTCACTGACATGCATCACTGGGCTCACTTGCAGTTGGCCCCTGCATCTACATACTACGTGTCCCTCGGCTAACTCCCATCACTGACCTCCACTGCCAAGCACGTATGTACCTGTGGGGAGACTGTACAGCCTTAGGAGGGCACATTGACAGCCATGGTCTCTGTAGTTGCTTGTGGGCACAAGTCTCATGCTGTCTCTTGTCACTGGGTGTAGTACGGGGCTCACCGCAGGCAGGCCCTCTACTTGTACATCTGCATTCTCCCAGCCCAAACCCCCCCCCCCCCCACCAGAAACCACTGCCATGAGCCTGTGGTGAGAACCTGCAACCACAGGAATGCACACCCACAGCCAGGGTCCCTGAAGCTGTGCCCCTGCAATGGCCAGTGCACCCAGCTCCAGCACTACATATGTGTTTAAAACTGGTCCCTGCCACTACACAGGCACCTACAGGTGGCCCTCACAGCTGAGTGTGTGCACACCACCTGCTCCAGCCACCACAGCTGCCAACTCTGGTCCATATTGTTGGACCTGGAATTGCTACTGAGGATCCCAACAGCCTACACAGTCTCTGCAGGATGCCTCCCCCTCAGTGTTCACCAAGGACCACACAGTTGTTGATAATGTGGACCTCAGTGATCTGAGCTGGTGAATCACCATGCCCCTTTCCCCAAAACAAAACCAACACAAGCCCCCATATTTGATTGTCTGAACCTCTAGCCGAAGGGTCAGAGCACACTCCAGCATGCTGCCACCTACAGGTGAAGGTCTTTCCTTACCAATCATTCCATAAAATCTGGAAGAGGTGACTACTTCTTGAAATGTGCAGATACATATGCAAAGCTGCAAGGATCACAAAGAATCAGAGAAACATGACACCACTAAAGAAACACAATAAACCTCCAGTAACTCATCCCAAATAATGGAGATACGGGAATAGCTCAAAGAAGAATTCAAGATAATCCATCTAAAGAAACTCTGAAAGCTACAAGAGAGTGCAGAAAAACAATTTAGTGAAATCAGGAAAACAATACAAGAACAAAACCAGAAGCTTGACAAAAAGATAGAAAACATAAAAAAGGACGAAACAAATTTTGAAAATGAAGAGTATAATCACTGAATTGAAAATTCAATAGAGAGTTTCAGCAGCAGACTGGACTCAGCAGAAGAGAGAAAAAGTGAAGACAGATCATTTGAAAATTATCCAGTCAGAGTTGTAAAAACAAAAAAGATGAAATGGAATAAATAAAGCCTATGGTACTGATAGGACAACAATAAGGGAAACAGTATATGCATAATTGGAGTCCCAGAAAGAGGAGAGAAGAAGAAAAGGGTAAAAAGCTACGTAAAGGAGTAATGCAATTATACTCCTATAAAGAGCTTAAAAACAAAAAAAATGTAATAACTATGTAAAGAAGAATTTGACAAACATGGGGAGAGATCTGGACATGTAAGTTCATGAGATTAACAAGTCATCCCCAAATTTCAATCTAAAATGATCTTCTTCAAAACACATTATAATAAAATTGTCTAAAACCAAAGACAAAGACAGAATTTTAAAAACAGCAAGAAAAAAGAGTTGGAAAATTTAGGAAAAAGTTCTCTCATACAAAGGAAACTCGATAAGGGTATCATGATGTTTCAGAAGAAACTTTGCAGGCCAGGAGGGAATGGAATGATCTATTCAAAGTGCTGGGGAAAAAAGTCTGCCAACCAAGTATACTTTACCCAACAATGTAGTCCTTAGGAAAAGAAGGTGAGATAAAGACTTTGCATAAGAAACAACAGCTGAGAGAGTTTGTCACCACTAGACATACCTTAAAAGAAACATTGAAAGGTGTTTTTCAAGCTGAAATGAGAGGATGAAAACATGAAAATATACAGCACACTAATAAAGGCAAGTTTATAGTTTGATTCAGAATGCTCTAACTGTAATATGGTAGTTAACCACTTTACTATAAAGGTTAAAGGACAAGTGTATTAAAAATAGTTATAGCTACAATAACTTTTTAATAGGTAAAAATAGAAATATGTAAATTGTGACATCAAAAAATAAAATGTAGGTGAGGGAGTAAAAAGGGTAATTTTTGTATGCAATTGAAGTTTAGTTGTTAGTGTAAAATACCATTATATCTGTAAGATATTTCAAATAAATCTCAGGTAGCACACAACAAAAACCTATCAGTACACAAAACATAAACAGAAGGTAATCAAAATATACCACTACCTAGAATCATTAATTCACAAAGGAAGACAGCAAGGGAAGAAAGTAACAAAGGAACTACAAAACAGTCAGAAAACAATTAACAAGATAGCAATAGTAAGACCTTACCTATCAATAATTACTTTCAATGTAATGGATCAAATTCGCCAATGAAATGGCACAGGGTGGCTGAATGGGGTAAAAAAAGAAAACCAAGACCCAATTGCATGCTGCCTAAAAAATTCACTTCGGCTTTTAGGACACACATAGGCTTAAAGTGAAATAATAGAAAAACACATTCTGTGGAAATAGAAACTGAAAGAGACATTTATAGCAAACAAAATAGACTTTCAGTCAAAAACTGCAGTGAGAGAAAAAGAATTTCATTATATGATGATAAAGGGGTCAATTTATCAAGAAGATATAACAATTATAAATATATATGCACCCAATATGCCTCATTTCCACAATACAAACCAGCAGGTGCTCTCATACGACTTAGAAATTGAACTCACTGGCAAAAATCTGGCAAGCCTATATTTGCCTTGTCTATATTTGCCCAGCAAATTTAAGTATTTTCTAATACTATTTTTTTTATTTTTTGGGGGTACACCAGGTTCAATCATCTGTTTTTATACACATATCCCCGTATTCCCTCCCTCCCTCAACTCCCCCCCCACCCTCCCTCGAATCCCCCCCACCCTCCCCGTCCCAGTCCTCTAAGGCATCTTCCATCCTCGAGTTGGGCTCCCTTTGTTATACAACAACTTCCCACTGACTATTTTACAGTTGGTAGTATATATATGGATAGAACTACAGTCTGTCATACATAGTGAAGTAAGTCAGAAAGAGAAAGACAAATATTGTATGCTAACTCACATATACGGAATCTAAAAATGGTACTGATGAACTCAGTGACAAGAACAAGGATGCAGATACAGAGAATGGACTGGAGAACTCGAGGTATGGGAGGGGGCGGGGGTGAAGGGGAAGCTGAGACGAAGCGAGAGAGTAGCACAGACATATATATTCTAATACTATTTTAAAATTCAATCTCATCATAGTTTAGTAGTGACTTCTGATAATCCACTTTATGCCTGCTTACCAATTTTCTCATAGATTCTGGCTATCATCTTAAAACGACTTGTACTGAATTCTCATCTAGGTTTTATAATCGGTCTGTGTTACGGAATGAGCTGTATGAAGAGTTACTGAAATCCCAAATGTACTTGTGTCCATCAGAGTTCCTGCAGAAAGAGATGGCATATTCAAAGGGGGTGACTGACAAGAGTTTAATGAGAGGACTGTTTACAAAGGTGTGGGCAGGGTTAAGGAAACCAAAAAGGATGATGAAGCATCCTGGAGCTAGCAACAGCTAGAGGGGGGTTATCCACGCATGTTATGACCTAAAGATCAAGGGTTGCCATCACTACTAAATCTGGAGACAGGATTCAGAGCAGTCGGCTAGAGACCTGGATAGGGTCTGTACCCTTCATCGGAAGAATACAGCCCCCCTCCCCTATGCCCTGAAGGTTTTTCTCATGGTCAATCCTAACCAGGAAGCCAGAGAGCAAGAAAACCCATTGATGTTCTCCATAAAGGTCAGCCTCTTGGGGCACAGAACAAGGTGCAGAGGGTAGAGATTGGTCTGGAAGCAAATGGGGAAAATTCACCACAGTTAGAATTGTATATTATGAAGGTGTCATTTATTCCTAAATAGTTTACAAATTCAATGTATTTTTATGTTAAGATATTATTTTTTGAAACATGACTTTAAATTTTTCTGATAAGCCTGTGATACAGAACAAAAATGTGGAAACTAAAAGCAACGAAGGTGTATATGTCTTAGCAAATAGTTAGACATATTAACATATTACAATAATAACATAATTTTGAATCTAGTGAAGGAATAGTCCAATAAATATATAAATAAATGTATTTATATATGTAAATATATAAAACGGAATTTGATGTACAAAACATGTGTATTTCAGTTATATGTGTAGAAAGAAAGAAATAACCACTTATAAAACATTAAAGCTGGATTCCTATGTCACTTCTTACATAAAATAAATTTCAAAATTATTTTATAATATTGATGAATAATTTATCATCTTGAAGTGCAGAAATTTTTTCTAAGCACAGCACAATATAAGGGAGTCATAAAGGAGATCTTAATAAATTTTACTACCTGAAAATATAAAAGCTTCTATTCTACAACTTGAGGAAAGAGAGAAAGAAAGAAAGAAAGAAAGAAAGAAAGAAAGAAAGAAAGAAAGAAAGAAAGAAAGAAAGAAAGAAAGAAAGATCCAAAAACAATAAACTGGGGAAAATATTTGCCACGTATGCAAATAATATATGGATAATTCCTAAATATGTAAAGTACTTTTAGAAATCAATAAGAAACAGATGAAATATACCTTCCCAACATTATCTGTAGGTATGAAGAGTTTCTAAGAAAATAAAGACAAATTAAACTAAAAGATTATTAACGTCATTTATAATTAATGAAATGCAAAAAAAATTAAGATAACGTTATCTGCCTCTCCAATTGGATATTTTAGTTTGATAGTGCCCAGTGTTGGCAAGGCTTTGGAGAAATTTGCAAGTTTTACACTATTAGGTGAGCATGTAATTTGGTGTAGAATTCTTAGATGGTAATGTATGGTTATCTATTATAAATTTTAAACATGTATACTTTTTAATAAGGCAATTCTACCATTAGCAATTTATTCTGTGACTATAATCAAACTAGTATACAGAGTTCAAGGATGTGTTGTTGCCTCTAGGCTACCTTATCAACCAGAATCTGCATTTTCACGGAGGCCTTACCCTCTAGCTTTGGAAAGCCAAACAGCTGAACGTCTACCTGTAGGTCATTTCTGGAACCCCTTGGTTTGTGTGTCATCACTGTTCATGGAATCACATAGGTAATCATCTTATTTAACCAATGCCAATAATACAGACTTAGCTTTTGTTTAGATTTATTGTTAATATTTGTGTATTTGTTTAAATATAATCATGTATTTGACCGATAAATTGAATCAAAGAATCTCTTTACATGATTTATATATTGAAACTTCTTTCAGTGTGATGAAATATAAATCTATATGTATTATCAAGAATAAAATGCTACAATAATGGTTTTGAAAAAGCTGCTAAGTTTATACACAAAGCTAAAATCAAGAACTTTAATAATTATTTAACTAATATCAAATAGAAGTTATTATAAAAGTTCTTTATTTTAAAATTATAAAATTAATAAGGAAATTGATAGTAGATACACTATTTAAAAAGTGAAAAAAAAAAGTGAAACATCTAGGTAGCTTTAATAAAATCATTCATAAAAATTTAAATAATATACTTACACATTCATAAAATTTGAAAAATAATACAAATGTAATAGAAATTAATTACATCATAATTCTAATCTTTGCAGAATATCTCTGTTAGACATAATAATCTTTAAAAATGAAACAAATTACTTTTGATACTTAATTTCCACTTAGGTCTTTTCAGATGAATTCTATTTATCACATCTTACAAAGATAAATTAGCAGCAGAATACCAATTTGCCACCTTAAAATTTCATAAGGGTGAAAAATTCCAAAATTTTTATTCAACAAAATTCGTGAAAAATCATATTTAATACAGGAAGAATGTTTCACTGTTGTTAAAGAATATGAATAAGAAGAGATTATAGAAAAGCAAAGTATACAAAAATACTTATTGTCTCCTCTCCCACAGAGAAGAGGAAGTGTTTGTCTCATATGGAAAAGTTGCAGCATGATGGTCACAAGAGTAATGTACCACCTGCCCTGTTGAATAATTAAAGCCCTTATACTATAATGTCCGTGTGTTATATTTACATAATTAGGTTTCAATATTAAATGACAATGAAAATAACTGCCTTCAGACAATAGGTAAAATTTATTTTTATATCCCAGAATGTTATTCTGTGAAGCCTCAAGCCAAATACGGACTTCAACTCTTGGCCATGAATCACTGAGCAGAAAAATGTGCACCTGCAAATATGCATAAAGTTGTCATTGCCTCATTCGTTAGAGGAATGAAAAACTAGACATGATTTAAATGTCCTTCAGAAGTTCCTGGTCTATAAATTTTGGAAAAATTTAAACAATAGAATTAAGAAGATAAACTCCAAATACATTGATGAATATAAAAGTAATTTTCAAAGCATAGAAGCACACATGGTATGATCTTATCTGTATAAAAATGAATAAACAATACACTATAGAAACTGCACTTATACATAAAGAAACCTCTCAAAGTAGATATAAGAAATTGTTGACTGTGATTGACTTTAGAAGCATGTATTAAGGATAGATGGGAGATCTTTTACTTGCTGTATTTTTCTCATATTATTAACCATAAAAATATTATTTTTATAATTTGGGAAAAGTGATAAAACAAAGGATAAAATCATATACATATTTTGGGTGGTTAAAACATGATCATTAATTATTAATATCTGGTTAATTGTATATTCATTAAATTATTAATGCATAATGGTTTATTAATATTGGTTCCTTCTGATTGATAATAATTAATAAATAATGGACTGTAGTCAGTGTGATTTACCATTAAATTATTCATATAACTCACCCATTAGATAATTTCTCCCTTTTTACTGATCAAAAGCCATTTGCTGGTAGTACACATTAAATGTGCATGTGTTTATAAAATAAACATGTAAAATATTTAAACATTCTCTAATCTATGTAACTCTTAAATGGAGAATGCAGAGGGGATTGACCAATACACTGAAACAATAAAAAGTCCCTTTGAGAACAGGGATATTTTCTAACACATGGAAAGTCTGTGAGTCATCGGGTGTGGGGATTACAAGGTTTTTTTGTGTATATAAAACCTATGTGAATTTAAATCAACTGAAACCAGTTGATCTTATTCTTAGCTATTTTATAGTAATGGGATATTACTATATCCAACTAATCTTCCAGAAACTCACTATATTCTAATGTCTAACTGAAATTGCTTCTTCTGACATTCAAATTCAGTTTTCCCATTAGGAGAAACAGGCTACAATAGAAAACAAAAACCCCCAGATAATTCAGAACAATAGAATTAAACTACCTACTGATCCTCCAAAGCCTCAGAAAGTGTGTTCGATATAAGAAATTGAGCTGAGTTTCAAAGTCTGTAGTCACACTACATGAGGCTGTTCAACTGAGTTGGACCTGTAAAATAGCCTAGTGGTCATCACTTGATAAAAGACATATAAATCCACAATAATAGACTGTTTAAGAGCTGCAAATGAAAGAGGAAGAAAAAATATAAAAGATGAAATTCACATTGCTAAGGTATAAATACATATACTATGTGCCCAGCTCTGTGCCAAATGTTGTGTCTCCTTTTCAGTCAACAAATGTATAATAATAAAGATCAAAGTGAATAAAAAACTAAAAATAGAACTACCAGATGACCCAGCAGTCCCACTCCTGGGCGTATACCAGGAGAAAACCATAATTCGAAAAGATACATGCACCCCAATGTTCATTGCAGGACTACTTACAATGGCCAGGACAGTCCATCAACAGAGGAATGGGTAAAGAAGATGTGGTACATATATACAATGGAATATTACACAGCCATAAGAAGGAACGAAATTGTGCCTTTTGCAGCAACATGGATAGACCTAGAGATTGTCATACTGAGTGAAGCTGTCAGGCACAGAAAGACATATATCATAAGGTATCATTTATACAAGGAATCTAAAAAAAGGGGGTACAAATGAACTTATTTACAAAGCAGAAGTAGAGTCACAAATGTAGAAGACAAAGTTATGGTTACCATGGGATAAGGGAGGGGGAGAGAGACATTGGGAGATTGGGATTGACATATACACACTACTATATATAAAATAAATGACTAATAAGAAACTGCTGTATAGCACAGGGAAATCTACTCAATACTCTGTAATGGCCTATATGGGAAAAGAATCTAAAAAAAAGAAAAAAAGAGTATATACATTTGTATGTATATATATACATACATATATACACATATATACATATATGTATATATGAATATGTATAACTGATTCACTTTGTTATACACCTGAAACTAACACAAAGTGGTAAATTAAATAAAAATCCAGTAAAAATTTAAAAAAAATCAAAGTGAAATTGGGAGTGCAGAGGTGAGCCCCACAGGTGTCAAGGAAAAATTTAAGGATGAGTTATGTCTGGAAGAAAGTAGAGAAATTTTATCCACCAAAATGAAACAATATTTCTTAAGTCTCTCCTATCTGCCCAAGGTCAGTCTGCTTTGATGACACTTAAAATGTTATCATTTCCCCATTTTTGTTGTTTCCTGGTGTGAGGAGGCTGGTTTGTTGCCCAGTAAACTCCCTTGTGCCCTTATGCAATAAAGGAAATCCTGACTTAAACGCACAGCCACAGAGCAAGTTAATTTTCTTATGTCTCAGGGTTGAACTTCCTAAAACACAGAAAAGTATCCATCCTTTAAGTTTCGTTTTCTTTGAATCTTATCAACAAAACACTCTTGGATTCAGAAACTGAGGAGAGAGACAGAGAGGCAGAGAAGAAACGGGAGAGAAAGAGAAAGAATGGATTCATCCAAATCATCTACATCACAAAGCACAGGTAAAATATGCAACTATCCCTTTTCTTTCATAGATCTTTTTGTGGAAGAGATGATAAAATATGTTGGGGATAGGACAATGGAAAAATATCCAGTAGAGTAAAAGAAGAGAGACAGAGAATGAAAGAGAGGAAAATAAAAGAGGATGGTTAGAAGACTAGATGTTATATTGGAAAGATTGCTGGAGATTGAATTCAGGGAGAGCTACCAGACTGCTGTTACTACCCTTTGCATAGTTCATTGTGTCCCATGCGGCAAGTCACTTCATATCTCTGGGACTCACTCTCCTTGCAGGTAAAATGTGTGTTGGGAGGGAGGGGGAGGGAAACTATTAGATCATCAATGTTTTAGCTGATTGACTTACAAAGAATTTGGAAAAGGAGACACTGAAAAGAGGAGAGCAGGAGAAAGACAAGAAAAACAATGAAGAGTGAGAGGGAGAAAGGGAGAGAGAAGGATAGGGAAAGAAGGGGAGAAATCTGGGAAAGTTAGAAAGGAAAAACTGCACATCTCTCCAAGTCTATGAGTCAGAGGCTTAAAATTAGTAATGAATTATTCCAATGGGTCTATAAGTGTGGTCCCCAGGCCAACAGCATCCTCAGCTCCTAGAACTTGTTGGTTCCATACCAGCTCTATTGAATTTTTAACTCTGGAGGTGAGGCACCATAATCTGTGTTTTAACAAGCCCTCCAAATGATTCTGATGCATGCTGAAGTTTGAGAATTACTCAATATAGACAATGCAAGTGGAAGGAAATAAGCAGGGTTGAATAGGAATTTCTTGTATCTCTTTCGTAGCTGTTTAGGGAAGATCGACCATGTCTCTGTCTTTCTTTCTACAGAGAGAGGATGCTTCTCTTCCCAAGTGTTCTTATGGACCATTACTGGGGTCTCCATCCTGCTACTGAGTGCCTGTTTTATCACCAGATGTGTTGGTGAGTTCTGAAGGTCCAATTCAAGCTCCCTGGTGACTATTAGGAGGGAATTCTTCCTTAATGCCTGTGAGCTCTCTTCTCCCACAAAGGGTATTTCTATTCCACTTTCCCCTCTATTTATCTCCAGGTTATTCCTCAAGCCAGAAACCCCAACCAGTATAAAACTGTTACCAAATTTCAGTGACCTGTGACACATTTTTCATGGTATACATCTTTTATCTCCTTGGTGGCCCTGAGTCTTCCCCACCCCATACCCTTGTCATTGGTGTAACCCTCTCTGAGATCCTAGCCAGAGACACAACAAATCACTTCCTGGAAGGAAGGGTTAAGAGGTTAGACTGGACATAAGAGAGAGTGCAAACACATTTGTTTTCTTTGGGTCTTTGAGCCTGAAAAAAAAAAGTACGTCTATTTTCATAAATCAGGAAAACCATGAAATGTGAATTCTCTCTTCTTTCTTTGAGTAAGTAAACCTCAATTCCTCTCCATGTCAAAGGAAAAGTAGATAGTAAGGAAATATCATAATTACTGGTATTTTTATAACTACAAAAATGATAAAGTATATTTTTATCAAGAGTAATGAATATTAACTGTTCCCCTTTCCTTACAGTGACATATCACATCTTTCAATTCTGCAATGAGAAAAAGTTCCAGCCACCTGAAGATTTCATGGAGTTCTCCTGTAATAACGATGGATCAGGTATAACTGTCCTCAAATCTGAACAGCTAAATTTACGCGTCAGCATCTTCTGGCTTCTAAATTGATTTGGGGATAAGTGAAGTAGTCATTAGGTCCTATTTTTTTCAAAAGCAAAATGCAACATCTTGCCTGTACTGTCAGAGAATAATGAGGAGTTGTTAATAAGACAGGAATAAAACTTTGGAAGTGCAATTAGCACTGGGGCAGGAAACTTTGGGGACATTTTAGCAAATGTTTAGAATAAACTTGAAGTATGTGTCTGAAGAGCCAGTCTAGAAGTGGAAGGTATTATTCCCAGAAGTACACTTTTTGTTTTCATTCATCATCTGCTTGCAGAATGAGGTGAAGGGGGAAAAACGTATGGAGTAGGACATTTGGAAATACCTCAGAAGTATGCTCCCTATACTCTTCCATGCAGTCCTGGTCCAAGTCTTAGCAAAATGCTACCTGACAATAAAAAATGACTTCATTCTCCGAGCTAAAATTTCTTCCCATTAAATTGAGATTAGACTATTTATTTTTAATAAACTTCAAAGTCTTTAATTCTAAGAACTGTAGCCCATCTGGACAACCAGTTTGGAGATACTTTTGAGACTACATTGGGCAACATGAGAGATGTTTGCTTAGAGATCACTCAGATAAAATGCATAATTTTTCTCTGAACTTGGGAGGCTAGGAACAGATAATAGGGTTCCACTCTATAGCATAACTGAGGAATATTGTATATACAGCTGTATTTACCGGCACTGACATCTAGAAAATAAGGACTATGTCTCAAAAGACAAGAAAATTGCTGTTTGTGTTTGTTGACATAGAAATTATCTAAAGTCTTGGATAGTTAAGATGTGGGGCATGAACAAGAGGTTCCAAGGCTTCTGACTATAAATGAAGAATTTTATGAGCCCAGAGAAAGGTTTCTGTTATTTTACCCAGTTCTGTAACTTACCTACTTCTGTGAGGACTCTCACAGAAACTTCTCTCCTTCTAGGTTCAGTCAAGAATTGCTGTCCATTGAAATGGGTACATTTTCAGTCCAGCTGCTACTTTTTTTCTACTGACACCATGACCTGGACAGCAAGTTTAAAAAACTGCTCGAGCATGGGAGCTCATCTGGTAGTTATCAACACGCAGGAGGAGCAGGTAGTTGAAGTACAGCTTCCTTCAGTGTCAGTAAAACATCCTTCACAGGATTCATCCCTTTTTTCCATACATGTGTACAGTATTTAGCCCACAATTACTATTTGTTAAATGAATTTACTGAAATACATGTCATTCTTACCATTTCTGTAAGTCATTACCAACTTTATTTTCATTACTAGAAGAAACTAGAAAAAAACGGAACTTCCATGTTCAGCTCCTTGATTAGTAAGGCAGGGGCAAAAAAAGAGGATTGGGACTTCATTTTAGAATGACCAGTATGTTTATAAACATGTGAAAAAGGGCAAGCAAAAATTGTCCATTATCTTTAAGTTGTGATTTAAAATGTTTTGTGCTACCAATAACAGTAGATAAACTTTGTTTTAATATTTATTTTTTTATTTTCTTGGTTGCACTGGGTCTTAGTTGCAGCCAGCAGGCTCCTTAGTTGCAGCTCTCGGGCTCCTTAGTTGTGGCATGCAAACTCTTAGTTGTGGCATGCACGCGGGATCTAGTTCCCTGACCAGGGATTGAACCCAGGCCCCCTGCATTGGGAGCGTGGAGTCCTAATCACTGTACTGCCAGGGAAGTCCCTCAATAGATAAACTTTGAATGAGTTATTGAGAACCTCCTCCTTTTTCATTGGTTTACTTTTATGTTATGTATGCTTTACCACAATAAATAAAACAGGAGGTAATCTGTGATCTTACCATTTCAGGCCCATTTTTCTATCATCTCTAGGCTAGATCGTACTTTATCTCTTTCAATAACAATTACCTTCAACATTTGTTCACAATTGGAATAACTGATCTCATTTTTTGTGTGTTTCTTCCATAGGAATTCCTTTACCATACGAAACCTAAAAGGAAAGAGTTTTATATTGGACTGACGGACCAGGTGACTGAGGGTCAGTGGCAATGGGTAGATGGTACACCTTTCACAAAGTCCCTGAGGTAATTTCCTTCTTATAGGAGAATTATAACACTAGCCCAAATTGTAAAGTTAGACCACTGATGAGGAGAGTCTTCAGAGCTTCCTTCTGGTCCAGGAGGTATATTCATGTCCATTCTCGGTAATATTACAAGAGTGGGTCAAAAATTATCTGCACTCCACTTATATTAAAACTTCTGTAAATCCTATAGCCAGAATGTGGATAACTTTTGACTCACCTTTGTAGATGCAAGAAGGGAAAGAGCTGATATAGAAGAGAGAAAAGAGAAGCACAAGGATCTACTCCCCCATCACCTACAACCACCTCAAGAATAAAGGGGAAATAACAGATGAGAAAGAGAAGAGGCTTAGAATTGAACACTAATTCATTGGAAATGCAGGAGAGACAAAGAGTGGAATTTGCAGCCTTGTGCCCTCAAATTCTAGTCAGTGAAACAAAATGTTATTTGAGAAAGACAACAGATTTTTATAGAGTAAAAGCAGGATGCTCTGATCCTTTAAAATGTTGTTTCACTGTAGCATTGTAACACCACTGAAGTAAGAACCTCGGTTAATACAAACTCTGTAGAATAAAGGTAACCAAACATGAGATATGAGTGTAAAGGAAACGAATCTAACAGGATATCAATCCTTCCCATAACATTTCATCCTAGGTCTAAAGCCATGAGAGACCATAGCAGAACAGAAAGTCAGAAAGATTCAGTTTAACTTCACTATTCGCAAACTCTGTGACTTAGAGAAATTGTTTAGCTTTCCTGAGATGTCTTTTCTTTATCAATAAGAGATTATACCTGCCTCACAAAATTGTTGTGAAGTTAAAGAACACAAATGTACCTTGCCTAGTTTATAGGTCACTTTGCCTCTTGTAAATCTCTCATGTCTCTCTCTTTCAGCTTCTGGGATATAGGGGAGCCCAACAACATAGTTACAGTGGAGGACTGCGCCACCATAAGAGACTCTTCAAATCCAAGGCAAAATTGGAATGATGTGCCCTGTTTCTTCAATATGCTTCGGATTTGCGAAATGCCAGAAAGAAATAGTTGAACAAAGAAGAATCTCCAAGACAGAAGGCACAACTTCAATGTGTAAATAAGAAGGAACAAGTGATAATCACTGCCACACAACTCCAACATGAGAAAAGTGGGCATTGCGCTTTATAAGCACTTCATAAGTGTTTGTTGCTTTGATGTAAATAAAGATAAGTTTTGAATCTTATAATTCATGATATTGACAGAAGCTCGTTTTTCTCTACATCAGTCTCAGGATTTCTCAGAATTTACCAAGTTCCTCTAGCAATGCTGTGGGGGAAAAAAGGAGTTCTTTTGGTACATTTGCTTCATTCATTAGTATTTATAAGAAAATACAGGGACACAGAACAAATACCGAATCCAGCAAAGAAGAAAATTTTGGAAAGTACCTTGAATAATTAGAATTCAAGCTCTGTGTCATTTCTTCTTCTTTTCAGTTCCTGAAAATTCTTTCTCTCCTTGATTTCATCCTGTTTTTCACTTCCTAACCAAGCATACCTTCTCACTATGTTCTCCTGTATAGTAAGTAGGAAACTTCTTCAAGTCATGAAACATTCCTGCTTAAAAGACTGGTGTGGACTTCCCAGCCAAAGGCATCCACTGCTCCTTCATAGAAAGACCATGCTAACTTTCAGCTCCAAAGAGACCGTCACCCAGTCTACTCATCCCAGGAACTCCATTTCCTCTCCATTTTCTTCCATTGACTAACTGGATCACACCAGAATTTGTATCTATTGCTCAACCAGAGTAGACTTCAGTAGTCAAATTATTCTAAAAGAACAGTCAGCTTGACACTTTGCTGTCTCAAGCCTGTCCATTTATTGCATAATATTCCATCAATACTGACCAGGTTATTCAAGAATATGTAAATAGCATGGCAGCTTTTATAACCATGTTTCTTGCACTCAGCACCTTAAAGAGACCCTCAAAATCATTGGAATTAACACGTAATCATTGAATGGGAAAATTCAACTGAACAAGTGAATATAATATATTAGCTTTTTTACAAATGTTTATTTCTCTTAGGCATAAGTGACAATCTGTGGTTTTGAAATCAATATACCTTTAAAACAAAAGTCATTCAACATGAAAGTAATCCAATAAATGTATCTTTGACTTTCTAATTTCTTTTTTTCATATCATAAACATCAATGAGGAAACATTGAAAAAAATTTTTGTTCATTGTTGTATTTCAGGTGGCTATAATTATTTTACATTTTATTTCAATATTGAAAGACATAACATTAATGTATATTAATTCACCATTTATAATGTAAGTTATACAACTAACTCTGTCTTCAAAGCTTGGCAAAAAAAGAAACAATTGTTAAGGGTTTATTTGTTAGAGTAAAGGTCATTAGAACCTAAATTATTTATCAGGAAAATTCTTCTTTAGGAAGTAGAGCATCCAATTGAAACTGTTTTTAAATATCATATTTTATAAATAGGGCTACATAAATACTTAGGCACCAGAAAACCCAAAAAGTTGCAAAAATTAGAGTAATTAATCATTCATATTCCCAAGACTATATTCCCCAAATAAACCACTGTTATGATTTGAATACTATTACCATTTGGGCCCCTAATTTTTAAAAAAAGAAAAATCACCCTACTACATCTTGTAAAAATGATACACATTTATTATTAAAAATTCCTAAAGAGCACAATTGTATAAAGATGAAAGTGAAAAAAAGTTAAATCTCAAGTTGATAGAGACAGGTAAGAATCATACAGCAGATGATTGTTTTAAAATATTAAATTTAATTTTACTTGAATTTAACAAATAAAAACTGAAGTGAAATTAAAGAATTCTTGAACTTCAAAAATTTTATAGGACTTATAGATTACCACAAAAAACTTTTTCCTAAAGGGTCCCTGAAAGAATAATGATAAGGAATCGTGTAAAATGTTCTTCTTGCTCTTCTGTTTCTTCATCTTCCCAACCCCCTTCCCTCCTTTTCCTTTCTCAGCAATATAGTCCTAAATCATTCATTGGATGGGGCAGAGCTAGGTAGCTTTTGCATGTACATGTGTGGATGCAGGAGGGGAGATATAAACATATATAGAAATACATATGAGACCAATAGTCATAGTTTCTCTAAAGAGGTATTTAGGCATTCAGCGTAAGAGAGAGATTCACCTTATAAATTTATTAATGTTTTTTACTGTTTGCCTTTTTTTTCTAAGTCAAATATTACTTAACTTTTTCTTTTTTTTTAATTAATTAATAGATTTATTGATTACCTGTGTTAGGTCTTCATTGCTGCACACGGGCTTTCTCTAGTTGTGGCAAGCAGGGGCTACTCTTCTTTGTGGTGCAAGGGCTTCTCATTGCAGTGACTTCTCTTGTTGCAGAGCACAGGCTCTAGGCAGTAGTTGTGACACACGGGCTCAATAGTTGTGGCTCGAGGGCTCTACAGTGCAGGCTCAGTGGTTGTGGCACACAGGCTTAGTTACTCCGCAGTATGTGGACTCTTGCTGGACCAGGGGTCAAATCATCAAACCCATGTACCCAGCATTGGCAGGTGAATTCTTAACCACTGCGCCACCAGGGAAGTCTGTTTGCCTTTTTAACACACACATACATTTTCTTTTTTTTTTTTTAAGTCCATTGGTTTTGGTGGGTTTTTTTGTTTTTTTTTTTGTTTGTGGTGTTTTTTTTTTTAACAAATTTTATTTGATGTTAACATTTTAATTTTTTTTTTTTTTTGGCACACGGGCTTGGTTGCTCTGCGGCATGTGGGATCTTCCTGGAGCTGGGATCGAACCCGTGACCTCTGCATTGGCAGGCGGATTCCTAACCACTGCGCCACCTAGGAAGACCTTTTGGTGGGTTTTTTTAAATTTATTTATTTATTTATGTATTGGCTGTGTTGGGTATTGCTGCACACAGGCTTTTTCTAGTTTCAGAAAATGGGGGCCACTCTTCTTTGTGATGCTCGAGCTTCTCATTGCAGTGGCTCCTCTTGTTGAGGAGCACGGGCTCTAGGTGCGTGGGCTTCAGTAGTTGTGGCTTTCTGGCTCTAGAGCACAGGCTCAGTAGTTGTGGCTTAGTTGCTCCGCAGCATGTGGGATCTTCCCAGACCAGGGCTTGAAGCCATGTCCCCTGCATTGGCAGGCAGATTCCTAACCACTAGCGCCACCAGGGAAATCCCAACATTACATTTTCAAAGATAAAAAGTGTTCAGATTTTTTAAGTGTTTCAAAGTTCTAGGACTATTGCAATGTCCTAAAAATTAGCAATTATTTTTATAAAATTACTATCAGCTGTCTTAAAGAAGTTGTGAAGACCAGGAGAGATGCCATGAGAGTTGAGGACAGACTGAAAGAGACCAAGGGTGGAAACAGGAGACCAATCAGAAGGCCATTGCGATCATCCAGGTAAGAGAGATGGTAACTTGGTCTGGGGTGGTAGCCATGGAGGGAATGAAAAATGATCAGCATTGGGAGAAATAGATTAGAGGTATAGATGTAGACACAGATGTATAAAATCACAAACTGGTCATATTTTATTTGACAACTGAATCTTTATCTAAATACAGTTTCATACAAATGAAAAATGGATAATATTAACTATACAAAGCCTATTATCACTTACATAAATTTATTCCAATAAGTTTTATAGATTCTTGCTATGCAATTTATGGCAAACATAATTAAAGTCACTCGGTGCTATTTCAGTTAAAAGTATCACCTTTAAACACAGACACACACAAACACACACACAATCAATCAAACACTAATTCCAAACTTAGAAAATCACTAATTTACAGAATAAAAACTGTTTTTAAAAATGGTGGTAAGGAAGTTAGGTTAAAAAGCTGCTGCTTGAAATTTTTTAGCTTGAATGAAGGAAACATCAGCAAAATGAAAATTTTTAGAAAGACCGCCATATTTTGTTGATGCTGGATGTGACTGCTTCACAGTTAAAACTACACACATCACAAAAGCATAATAACTTCAGGTTGTTAAAGCCATGACTTCCTTGCTAGTTGGTACTATAGCTTTAAGCTCTAAAGAAGCATGCTAACAATTGACATCAATGAATTGAAAATATGATTTTTTTCTGATTCAAATTAAAAATACCGAAACACTAATACAATGTTACAAGAATAATTAAGAACTATTATCTGTTAGCCAAGAGGCCATAGCACCTCCAGTAACTTTCCCGTAATACCAAAAGGAATACATTTCACTTGCTATGAAAGGTAGATCTGGGCCATAGTCCTGTTTCTGTCATACACTAGCCGTGTGAAGGTGAGCTCTTTGGCTTCTCAAGCGTTTTGTGTCCACAGCTATAGAATTAAAGGCATTTGGCTAAGGTGGCCTGTAAGGGACTTTTCCACTCAAAAAGAAATTAAGTCAGCTTGAGACTCCCCACTATAGGAAGATTTTTAATGTGGAGTAAGAAGTAAATTTTTAAAAAGGTAAATAGATTTCTTTTCTACCTAGACAAAACCATAATTCTAACTATTCTATTCTGTTATTCATAAAATATTTTTCTCATGGAATTTCAATCTAATAATAACTGATAGCATTAAAAAGTCTGAAAATGAAGCATCAGACAATAAAACTGTTGCTTAAAAACTTTAAAGAGTTTGTGATATTTGGTTAAAAATAATGATACACCACTACCAGTCGGAATATTCCACCTTTGACCTTTAAGAGCTAAGAATCGGAACAAAGGAAACAATAACTTAGAGATTTCATCATTCAAGCTACTCTTAGAAATGTAATCAGTACACACCGATTGAAAAGTAAATACCTTGAAATACTATCAAGAAAGCAAAGTTAATGAAAATTGATTCTCACAAAAAATATGATTCTTTCTACCAAAACACTACACAGAAACACATTATCTTGAATAAATTAAATGAAAATAATGCCATGATGACTGAAAATGTTCTATGATCCAGAATGTTTTCTCTGTTCCCATGATGCAGGTACATTCTTCCCTAGTCTAATTGGTTCTTCTTTTCTATCCTCATAACAGGGACCCCTTCACAGGCTTCTTGTTGAAGGCTGTTCCAGGCATCTTACAAATCCCACTTGTCTTAAAGTCACAAGGAAAATCATTCCAGGCCCATTTGCCTTTGTCATTAAAAAAGACAACACATTTTTCTTTCTGATACTTGGGTTCACCCTCGTGCCAGAATCTGAAATGAAAAAATATGTATGTGTGTGTGTACGTGTTGTATTTGTAGAGCAGAGGTCAGAGGATGAGGCAGAGAAAATGCTCCTAGAGAAATATTTAGAGCTGCACTGCCCAATACAACCACAGTAGTCTACTAGTATAGAGGTTACTCAACACACAGAGCTCTATTCTGAATAAGCAGTCTTACACTGGTGTACTCCACCCCAAAATTAATTCTGCCTGCTGTCTTCTTCCCACCTTCGCCTATAAAACTCTTTCGCTGCAGTCAGTGTACTCACGCCATCTGTGGGTTAAATGGTGTCTTGTCCACCCAACGCCACTGGTCTTCAAGATTCTCATCTGTAAGTCCCAAGAAATATGAAAATCGTCTATCCAAAAATTGAGTGATAAAGTCCTGCACAAAAATGTGAATTTTTATAAGTATATTTGCATTTATCAGGTGATAGCTGTTATGTTAGGAACAGAGGAAAGAAGTCAAATAAATCACTAGTTAAACACAAATCGTTGGCATCAGAATTGTTTTCAAATCCCGCCTCTGACATTTAATGTGTAATGTTAGTAAGTGCTTTAATTTCACCAAACCCCAGTTTTCTCAATTCCGAAAGGGACGACTCCATTACTTCATAGAGTCACTGTGAAGATTAAGTGAGGTCAACTTGCAAATTACTTAGCACAGTGCTTAATAGGATTTGATTTCTAGGAACTTTTAGTTTAAAATTTTCTTTGTTAACTCCTTGTGTATTTCATTAAACTCCATTTTATCCAAGAGTTGGTGAACCTATAGTAGCAAAGCCATGGAAACAGACTAGAATCTGAGTCATGATATCATACATATATGGAAATATATTCCATGAGGAAATAAATTTCAGTTCAGAGTTGAATGTACCTTGAGATTTTTTTTTAGAATGACAATCATACATCTGAATTATTTTTCCTATGCTTTATCCTGAGAAGCTATTTCAATCTTGATTAGCCATTCGTTTATTTACTTACTCATCCAACAATTATCAAGGCATAGCTAAGTGTGGCCTAGCACTGCACAGGCCATTGGAGTTGCAAAGACATGTAAGGCATGGCTCCAGCCCTCTATAAAGTAGGAATCATTGGAAGAGTTGGAGTAGTGACCACTGAAGTAAGTGCCATGGTCACATGATGCACAAAGTACCATGGAAGTATCTCCAAACTAGACTAGGAAGGATGGAGTAGGGAAGCTGGTCAGGGTTGTTTTCTGGAGAAAATAACACATGAACCAAATCTGGGAAGAACAGAAGAAGTTGTCCATGTGAAGAAAAATGAGAGAGAAAGACAAGTCTTTCCAGGCAGATGGAAGAGATGAAGCAAAGGCACAGAAGTATCGCAAAGGAGAGAAATTCCTCTTTCTCTGCAAAGAGATTCAAATCAGCAGAGAAATGAGAGCCTCTCAACATACCAGCTCAGCTTCTGTGCTGATGGTGGCCAGGTGAGCCCCCATCCCTGTACAGTAGCTTTCACTCTGAGTCCAAGTCTTGTTGTCATTAAAAGGAAAATAGCAATTGGACTGGAAGGCTCTCCAGCCCACAGGACAGCAATTCCAGGTGCCCCCTCATGTGAAAATTGAAAGGAAAATTAGTTACCAAGGAGCATGTCATCTGTAACAGATTGCATAGTTATTCTACTACCTAGTATCAAATTAACATTTATGAGGGTAATACCAGGATTACCAGTCATCCTATCCCTGCCTTTTTAAAAATCCTGAAAATTATATTTCTAAATACCTTCTAAACAAAAATATCTGAATTACATAATAACTATGAAAAAATTACAAAGTCTTCTCTCAGAAGACATGATCATTTTTCAACATCCCTACATCTACTCACAATCATATTTAAAGTGTTTCCATAATAAAGCTTTTTGCAGGACATTTTATCTGAAGGAGGCAAAGAACCTGCTAAAATGCTCATGTATTTCCTCCCATTCTCCCAAATGAGCCTTTACAAATTCTGGCATAAAAGAGATAAAGATACTTTGGCAAAGCTAGGAAGAAACAGTTCTTATGTGTCCGAATCAGAAGAAAATGGAGTTAATGTTGTTTTGAATACCAAAAATGGCTAATAAATGCATTGTTTATGTTGTCTGGCTAGTTATTCAATGGATTACAGTCATGAGAAATAATTCTATCTCTATTCACTGATGTTCACTTTCATGCCAGATTCTCATCTTATGTTCTTTTAATCTCTTTACATCATAACATATAAATGATACAATTTAAATCAGGTTATGAATTTGAATGGAAATAAGAAAGAAATTATCTTATGCTCTCTGCCATCCGTACCTTTCAGTTCTGGTTTCTCTCTGACGCACGTCAGCTTTGGGTGGTGCTTTGGGAATCCTAACACCCCTGCTCCTTTCTTACAGCATAGAAAGTTGTGTTGAGTCACTGTGAAGGAGGAAAAAAACTCAGTTTCCTTTTCCTGTATAACTACTTACTTAGGGAAATGGGGCTGACTGCTCTAACCTTTCTCTTACCCTATGATTAAGGCTTCCACCTTCTCTGTACTTCCTATGCAGTTCCTTTGTTCCAGCTCCAGGTGAATTGTTTGAAAGGAATTGTGACCATTTTGTGCTTTTGGGGGATAGTTTTGCAAGCCTTTATGCGTGTGCTTTAAAGTATATTTTTCTATCAGAGTTTGTGTTGGAGTGGAGATTTTTGGTGAATACTGGGATAGTTCTGCAAAGTCCTATACACCTTACACATCTGTCTTTTCAATGTTTTTTCTTTGAAATATAACCATAAAGAAATGAAAAACATAAATGTACAGTTTATCAAATTATTGTAAAGTGAAATTTCCGGAAAACAACTACCCAGCTCAAGAAACACAACATTACTAACACCCAAGTGGCCTTCGCATCCTAAATGTGACTCCCTCCCTTTCTCATAAAGGTAATCATTCCATGGCTTTTTCTTCCTTTTCACAACCAAATTTCAAATACTTTTATTCTAGTTCATGTTTAAATTAAAATCTTCAAAAGAGGATATTTCAGTTATCCCTTTCCAACATCTGTGTTCTTATTGTTATACGTTATACATCTACATATGTAATAAACCCTGACATACATTTTTATTGTTTTTGTTTTAAATTGTCAATTAATTTTTTTAAATTTTAAATGAATAAAAATATCTATGTTTGCCCACATATTTACCATTCCTGGCAATCTCTATCCATTTTTTTTAAAGAATCAATTTTCCATCTGGTATTATTTCCCTTCCACATGAAGAAATTTCTCTAATAGAGTACAGGTTTGCTGGTGAAGTCTCTCAGCTTTTGTTGGCCTGAAAAGTATTTTGCTTACATTTTTGAAGGATATTTTCACTAGCTATAGAATTGTAGACTTGTTTTCTTAATACTTAAAAGATGTAATGCCTTTGTCACCTGGCTTGTTTTTGTTTGTTTGCCTGCTTTTTTTTTTTTTTTAATTTTATTTATTTATTATTTTTTGGGGGGTACACCAAGTTCAATCAGCTGTTTTTATACACATATCCCCATATTCCCTCCCTTCCTTGACTCCCCCCCCCAAGTCCCTCCCATTCTCCCCGCCCCAGTCCTCTAAGGCATCTTCCATCCTCGAGTTGGACTCCCTTTGTTATACAACAACTTCCCACTGACTATCTATTTTACAGTTGGTAGTATATATATGTCTGTGCTACTCTCTCGCTTCGTCTCAGCTTCCCCTTCACCCCCTGCCCCCTCCCAAACCTCGAGTTCTCCAGTCCATTCTCTGTATCTGCGTCCTTGTTCTTGTCACTGAGTTCATCAGTACCATTTTTAGATTCCATATATGTGAGTTAGCATACAATATTTGTCTTTCTCTTTCTGACCTACTTCACTCTGTATGACAGATTGTAGCTCTATCCACCTCATTACATAGAGCTCCATCTCATCCCTTTTTATAGCTGAGTATTATTCCATTGTATATATATGCCACATCTTCTGTATCCATTCATTTGTTGATGGGCATTTAGGTTGCTTCCATGTCCTGGCTATTGTAAAGAGTGCTGCAATAAACATTATGGTACAAGTTTCTTTTGGGATTATGGTTTTCTTTGGGTATATGCCCAGGAGTGGGATTACTGGATCATATGGTAGTTCTATTTGTAGTTTTTTAAGGAACCTCCAAATTGTTTTCCATAGTGGCTGTACCAACTTACAGTCCCACCAACAGTGCAGGAGAGTTCCCTTTTCTCCACACCCTCTCCAACATTTGTTGTTTCCAGATTCTGTGTTGATGGCCATTCTGATTGGTGTGAGGTGATACCTCATTGTGGCTTTGACTTGCATTTCTCTGATGATGAGTGATATTGAGCATCTTTTCATGTGTTTGTTGGCCATCTGTATGTCTTCTTTGGAGAAATGTCTATTTAGGTCTTCTGCCCATTTGTGGATTGGGTTATTTGCTTTTTTGGTATGAAGCTGCATGAGCTGCTTGTATATTTTGGAGGTTAATCCTTTGTCCGTTGTTTCATAGGCAATTATTTTTTTTCCCATTCTGAGGGTTGCCTTTTAGTCTTGTTTACGGTTTCTTTCGCCGTGCAAAAGCTTTTAAGTTTCATGAGGTCCCATTTGTTTATTCTTGATTTGATTTCCATGATTCTAGGAGGTGGGTCCAAAAGGATCTTGCTTTGATGGATGTCATAGAGTGTTCTGCCTATGTTTTCCTCTAGGAGTTTTATAGTGTCTGGCCTTACTTGTAGGTCTTTAATCCATTTGGAATTTATTTTTGTGTATGGTGTTAGGAAGTGTTCTCATTTCATTCTTTTCCATGTTGCTTTCCAATTTTCCCAGCACCACTTATTGAAGAGGCTGTCTTTTTTCCATTGTGTATTCGTGCCTCCTTTGTCAAAGATAAGGTGCCCACATGTGTTTGGGCTTACTTCTGAGTTCTCTATTCTATTCCATTGATCTTCCTTTCTGTTTTTGTGCCAGTACCATACTGTCTTGATCACTATGGCCTTGTAGTATCATTTGAAGTCAGGAAGCCTGATTCCACCAACTCCATTTTTCCTTCTCAAGATTGCTTTGGCTATTCGGAGTCTTTTGCGTTTCCGTACAAATCGTAAGATTTCTTGCTCTAGTTCTGTGAAAAATGCCATTGGTAATTTGATCGGGATTGCATTGAATCTGTAAATTGCTTTGGATAATACAGTCATTTTCACGATGTTGATTCTTCCAATCCAGGAACATGGTATGTCCCTCCATCTGTTTGTGTCGTCTTTGATTTCTTTCATCAATGTCTTAAAGTTTTCTTGTTTGCCTGCTTTTTTAAAAAAATCCAGACTGGAAATCTCTGTCTTATAACTGGATGGTTAATCTATTCGTATTTAATGTTATTTTCATAGTTGGATTTATGTTTTTAAAGGAGGACACCAGGAACACAAAACACAAAAAGTAAAATGCCGTGGATTTTAAAGTAATCACTTTGCCCTCTGTTTCACAATTTTACCACTTAACAAAGTACCCCTAAACCTTACAGATCAGCAACTTTTGCCTGCTTTTGAACATTATATAAATGAAATCATACAAAACATATTCTTTTGGTTCTGTCTTCTGTTCAGCATTGTTTCTGAAATTTATCTGTGTTGTTTCATGCAAACATGATTCATCAGTTTCCATGGCTATAAAGTGATCTATGATCTTAATGCATGAAAATGTATTTATCTGTTCTTCTTCTGGTAGATACTTGCCTTGTTTCCAGTGTTTGACTCACATGAACTATGCTGCCCTGAGCATTTTTGACCATGCATCCTAGAGCACATAAGCATGAATTTCTGTTGGGTACCCTCCTAGGAGTGCAATCGTTGGTAATAGGATATACGTATTGCCAACTATGATAGCAGCAACATTTTCCAAAGCAGTTATACTGCTGTACACTCCTAGCAGCAGCAGTTCATTGAAGGTCTAGTTGCTCCACAGCATCACCAATAATTGCTATTGCCAGACTTTAATTACTGTCATCCTCGAATGTTTGCAATGATATCTCATTGTCAGTTGAATTTGCATTTCCCTGAAAACTAATGAAGTTATACATATTTTATATGTTTATTTGACATTTCATTTTTTCTTTTCTGTAATGCCTGTTTAAGACTTTGCCCATTTTTCTGTTGTGTTGTTAGTATTTTCCTATTGACTGGAAAGACTTGTTTATATATTCTGTACACTAATCCTTTATTAATTACTAGGGTGAGTCAAAAATTATCTGCACTCCAGTTATATTAAAACTTCTGTTGGCTGCACTGTTTTATCAATGCTTTCTGTTCAAGGCTACTGTCTCCCCAGTCACTGCTGTGCAAGTGTGAACTTGTTACATCAGTTCATTTGTAACTGCGGTGTGAGTAAAAATGGATGCCCCACTTGTGATTTGCATGAAAGAAGAGCAGCATGCAGTGATTCATTTTCTGTGGTCTGAGGGTGTACCTGGTGCTGTTATTTATCGAAGAGTTTGTACGCAGTATGGAGAAAGTGTTTTATCATGAAGAAGTGTGTATGAATGGATAGAGAAGTTCAACGAAGGTCACACAAGTGTCAGCCATCAAGAAGGAGCTGGACGCCAGTCCACATCCATGGCTGATGACAACATTGAGCATACATGTGAAATGATTTTGTGGAAGAGACGTGTGACAGTGGATTATGTGGCAAATCTTTTGCAAATCAGCAATGGCTCTGCCTGTGAAATAATCCACAACAGACTTAGGTTTCAAAAAGTTTGTTCTGAAGCCTAAACTTTGGATTAAACTCAGAAGACTGTTATCCAAGGGCGTTGTGATCTTGCATGACAATGCACATCCGCACACTTCTGCCCACACTGTTGACACAGCAAAAACTTTGTTTTGAGATGTTAAAGCATCCTCCCTAGAGTCCTGATCTCGCTCCATTGGACTTTCACCTGTTTGGTCCCCTGAAAGCAGCCCTACAAGGATGAAGATTCACTTCTGATGAAGAAGGGAAGACAGCAGTGCATTCATGGCTCGCAGCTCAGCCTAAAACATTTTTTAATGAGAGAATATGAAAGCTTGTTGAAAGATGGACAAAGTGTATTGAAAAATGGGGAGATTATGCCAAAAAATGATGTATTTGTCTTTTCTAAAAGTTAATTAAAATAAATTCTACGTGGCCAGAGTGCAGACGATTTTTGACTCACCCTCATATATGCATTACAAATATCTTCCTATGGCTTTGTTTTCATCCTTAGTGGTATTTTTGTTGTACAGTAATTCTTACTTTAATGTAGTATACTTTGTTGATACTCTGTTTAATGGCTAGCACATTTTGTGACTTGTTTAAGAAATAATTCCCTGTCTCAGGGTCATGAATATAGTCTCCAAGTATTTTCTAAAAAGCATTTTTAATTTGCTTTTTACATTTTGGCCAATAGTCCAACTTACATTGGTTTTTGTACATGATATAAGGCAAGAGACCCATTTCACTTTTAAAATATGGACAAAATGTTCTCTACCACATTAATTGAACAAAACTGTCCTTTCCCTATAACTCTGCAGTATCCCATTCTGTTTTATATAAAGAGTTCATGGAGGATCTGTAACAAAGTCCTCTATTCTTTTCCTCTGGTTTATTTGTTTACACTTGTATCTATACTATATTACTTTAATTATAATAACTTTATATAATATTTTGATATCAGAAAGAACAGCTCTTCCAGCTGTTCTTCTTTTCAAAGCCAGACTACCAGTCCATCTGAAGTTGTTTCACTGCTGGTTACTCTTTACTAGTAAGATGCAACCCTTGTAATCCTGGTCCAAAATGGGGAATGATTTACTTCAGTTACCAACCTTCATGTGTATAGAAAAGTATCTAAATTCCATCTTTCATTCCCTGACATAAGGTAGCATCATCAAAGAATAGGAGGTCAAGTATGTTGCTCTGAGTATTAAATCCAAGCACCTGAAGGCATTCTGGATTGGTATGTTGGGGAAAATCATGATAACAAAAGGTTTAGGGCAACTTTGTAAATGGTGTTTGGGTAAATAATTCAAGGAGAGTTCCACTTTTGCTAAAAACTTACCCACGCAATTTGCAATAAAACAGGCACTCAGAAGTGACATGAAAAAAATAGCAATGGCCCAAGGGATCAGCTGGGAATGCTGGTCTCCTTCTACTAAAACAAAAAGAAAGATAATTAGGTTATCTTCTCAGCCACAAGAACTAGCGAAGCTAATTCCACCAAGGAGAAAAACTAAGGATGAGAGTATCCAAAATATTTTAGATTTGGAAGAGAGCTTAAAGATTTCCCCTGAATAAATCAATTTTAGAGCTCACTGATAAATAAATAAATAAATAAATAAATAAATAAATAAATAAATATTTAAAATGTAAACAATTTTTTTTTTTGGTTTTTTGGATTAGGAAAAGGCTTTTTATAAGCAAGATGCAAAACCCCAAAATCATTAAAAATTGATAAGTTGAATACATAAAAATCAAAGCTTCTGTAACAAATAATTTTAAAACACAAGGAACACATGAAAGAAAAATCTTGTCACAATGCTAACATTCAGACTACATAAAGAATTTCAAGAATAAATTTGAAAACAGCAAAAATTTGAGCAGAAAATCTGCTGAAAATTTAATTTCCTGTAATTATCAAAAATCCATTAAACCAACTAACAAAAGGCATGTTCAATTAAAGAAATGTAAACCAAAATATTATGGCATGATTTTTCATATATCAGATTTGTAGAAGTAAATTGAAAACATGTAGTGTGACAAGGCTAAAGAGAAATAAACATTTATTGAGGAAATAAATGCTACTCCAAACTGTAAACTAGAAAGCCTTTAGACAGATCATTAGGAACATTTATCAAACTTTAAATGAATTACATTTACCACATTTAATTCTAGATATCAAGCCTATAGAAATAAGAGGACATTCTTGCAGTAATTTTGGAAATAGGAAAAAAAAAAACCTGGAACCTAATACTTGCATGTGTATCATCAATAGCAGAGACTCTAAATTACAGTGAATTCATATGATGAAATTCTATATATCAAGTAAAATAATCATATATACATGTATGTACTGACAGAAAAAAAAATCTCCACAACATATTGTTATATAAAAATGTGATTTTGGACTTCCTGTGTGGTGCAATGGTTAAGAATCCGCCTGCCAATGCAGGGGACACAGGTTTGAATCCTGCTCTGGGAAGATTCCACATGCCACAGAGCAACTAAGCCCATACGCCGCAACTATTGAGCCTGTGCTCTAGAGCCCGTGAGCCACAACTATTGAGCCTGTGTGCCACAATTATTGAAGCCCACGTGCCTAGAGCCCATACTCCACAACAAGAGAAGCCACTACAATGAGGAGCCCATGCACCACAATGAAGAGTAGCCCCCACTCGCAGCAGCTAGAGAAAGCCTGTGTGCAGCAATGAAGACCCAACACAGCCAATAAATAAATTAAATAAATAAATAAATTTATTTTTAAAAAATGTAATTTTCAGGACCATTGTACATCATGATCCCATTGAAGTTTGGGTGTGGTGATGAGATGAAGTGAAACATTTATTTTAAAATTACATATTTCTGCACTCATTCTATATATTCCTCAAAAACATTTTTTAATATTCTTGTAATACAAATCCATTTGTGTCACTTGAGTAGAACATAAAATGAGATAAAGTCAGAGCCTCAGGTACACTGTTTCCCCAGTCTATGTGTTTTCTGTGTATTTCTTCTCTTTCTTCCCTTTAAAGAATCTTCCCAAATTACTCTTTCTTTTCACCTTATTTTTTCTTTACTTGATAGTCTTCTCTTGCTCAAGTTTACATCTCATAAAGAAGTTTCTACTACCCCAAATCTCTGAATCTTTGTCCTTCCTCTTCACCAAAATCATTTTCACTTTCTTCAACCTCTTCCTCCCCATCACCATCTTCAATCTTCGCAACTACGACTATCATCAATTAATATTTTAAAACCTTAGTCAAAATTAAATATACCTCTTTAAAATTCAAAGGGAAAAAAGTACTCACGTTTATTTTGTGGTTCTTCTTGCCCCATCAT
The DNA here is from genome assembly GCF_030028045.1 of Hippopotamus amphibius kiboko. Lineage (NCBI taxonomy): Eukaryota > Metazoa > Chordata > Mammalia > Artiodactyla > Hippopotamidae > Hippopotamus > Hippopotamus amphibius. The sequence continues at coordinate 74,181,246 of NC_080197.1, read as the reverse complement.
GTGTTAAATCTCTTATTGTTCAGTGGTTGGGAGAACCAGCAGCCTCAGCAGCCTCTTATATTTTTTCCCCAGGGTATATTTCTGTGGATAAAGAAATACATTCAGAAATTCTTGAGATTGAACACTAACCTTGCTGTTAAGATTAGAAAGTTTCCCAATATAAAAGACAACTTGAAAGAAGAAGTCTTTCCAAAGACTGTGGTTTCCTTTGATTCACTCTGGGACGGAGCAAAGAAAAAGGAAATTGAGAAAGCAATACTCAAAAACAATAGAAATTTTCATAAGTATGTTGAGATCACTAGACCAGTATGTCATGTAGAATTTCTTAATTTGTTTTTATTTGTTCAAACAAAAAATTCAGCAATGCCCTAAAAAAATAATAACTATACCTAATAAAAAACAAAATAAACATTTCCTCAAGTTTCTTTTCCTGGATATTATATTTTCAAAGGTAGTTATGTGCTCTCGAGGTAAACTCTGCCCTAGAAAGTTCTCTGAGCTAAATTGTATGCAAGATGGTAAAAGGCAATGTGAACAAAGAACAAAAGCTTTTAATCTACACAGCACACTTATGTAAAGACCCAAGAACTTTTGTTGTGGAGTTGAGAAAAAGGTGGAGGAGCCGTTGATTAAGTCTTCAAAACTTCCAATGAGAGAAAATAGGCTTGTTAGGGCAAAGAAGAGGAAATGTGAAATTCTGTGGTAAAGACACAATCTCTATCACAGGTGAAATGTACTAAACTTGGTTAACTTGCAAAGACTCCAAAACCAAGTTTAAATAACTTAAGTGTGTGTGTGTGTGTGTGTGTATACATATACACACATATATATGTATAGATAGATAGATTTATTTATTTATTTATTTTATTTATTTATATATAGTTATATATAATTTATTTTTATTAAGATGATTAATTAGAAATATTTGAATGTATAAAAATCCATGAATTTACAATGATACAAAAAAGGAAGTAATTTATATTTGCAATAAAATATGAATAAGTATTATAAGCCTTGTTTATTTTAAACTGATTTTAGAAAACAAAGGTATTATCAAGATAAGTACATTAATAGTTGTGTTTGTTTCTTCCAGTAAGAGTATATGCATTTCCCAGCATAGGTATTTCCTTGTTCTGTTTTGTAAAACTAAATAATAGATACAGAAATGATAAGACAAGTAATTCTGGGGAAAAAGTCGATTCTTCACCAACAACAGGAAGGACTAATGTGCATCAGTTTCTATATCTAATAACCAGGTAAAAAGAGAAGCCAAGCGCTCACACAAAGTAACTGAGTAGAAAGAGGGCTCATAATCTGCTGCAAAGTTAACGAATTAGTCAAACATACTAAGCAAAAGAGCTAAAAAAGAGACTCATATCTTAGAAGATAAAACCCTAGCATGGAATTTCTGACTCTGAAAATATAAGAAATACATGGCTTTGGAATAATGCTAACAGACGAAGTCAATGAGTTATGCAACACTAGCCAGTAAGATAGTAGTAGAAGTATGATATTTTTAGAAGACACGTCTCATTGCAAAAAAAGAAAAAAAGGAAAAAGAAAAGAAAGAAAAAAATATGAAAAGTACAGATTAAAATAGGCTGATGTCATGACTGAAATTTTAGAATAAAAATAGATATCAAGTTCTGGTTCAAGGTTGTGTCATAGGAAGCTCCTAAACACACTTCCTTCCATGGACGCACCAAATCTACAGCTACACATGCGATAATTCCCTCTGAAAGAAATCCAGAAACTAGCTGAGTGACTCCTACATATCAAGCAAACATGAAAAACCCAATATCAAAATGGGTAGGAAAGGCTGAGACACATTCTCCCCATAAACCCCACCCCAGCACAGAAACATACACAATTCCCAGCTTCTCTCTGAGAAGCAAAGGGTTTGGACCCAATATTTACTGCCCCAGATTTTAAGACTTCCATCTGAGGGACACACCTCTGGAAACGCCTACCTCAGAAAGTGAATGGGACTTGAGTCCATGAGACCTACAAGAAGATCGGAAACAGTCCTCAACAAGCTCTAGAGGACTCTGCAGCTAACCCCTCAAGGCTCAGCACAGAGACAGCAGGTAAGAAATGCCCATTCTCTAGTCTTTCCTTGAAAGAGGCCTACTTGCCTATCTTAAAAGCTGCCTGCCTGGGACTTCCCTGATAGTGATTAAGAACCCGCCTGCCAATGCAGCGGACACGGGTTCAATCCCTAGTCTGGGAAGATCCCACATGTCATGGAACAACTAAACCCATGCACCACAACTATTGAGCCTGCGCTCTAGAGCCTGCAAGCCACAACTGCTGAGCCTGAGTGCCATAACTACTGAAATCTGTGCACCTAGAACCCATGCTCCACAGCAAGAGAAGCCACTGGGATCAGGCTCCTTATTTTGCACACATCTAGGCTCTGACTATTATCCTTCCCAGAAACGAAGGAGGCTGGCAGAAGCCATCTCCATGTTCTCCCTTTGCCCCAGTCCAGTGTCCCCTGAGAGAAGCTTGTGCACATAGCTGGGTCCCTGATTTTTTGTGGCTGCCATCCAAGGGATAAGACCCTGGATCGCCATGTCTGGTTGTCACCAGGATTTGCATTCACGGGTCCCACAGGACTGTTGCAAACAAAGAAACAGTTCTTCATCAACTATGCCCCATAGAACCAGCTTGCACTTGCATCTGGCACCAAGCTTTTGCCACTCCACCCAGGAGACACTCTTCTTGATCACCCAGCTTTGGTGGCCAGCAGAGCTTGAGTTCCAGGACTGCAGCAAACAATGAAACACTTCTTAGCCAGCTCTCCCCCCGGAGCTCAGCACAGAGGAAGCAGACAGAAACACCCCAGTACCATCTTTTCATGAAAGAGGACCATGTGCATGCTTTAAAAGCTCTTGCTTGAGGGTCAAGCTACCAATCAACTTGCATCAATGTTAAATGAGATCCTCCTGTTGAGACACTGACAGGTCTTGGCACACCCTCAACTGCTGGGAACCACTAAGAACAAAGTGGCTCAGACAATCACAAAGGTTTCAGAGACCATTGAGAACTAGGGCTGGGCTGAACCATAAGGTTCATCTTATACATGAGAACACTCCTTCAAGACTGGGAGAAAAAGCTGTTTTATTTAATGTGCAGAAACCAGTGCAGAGTCAGGAAAGTGAAGAAACAGAGGAATATATTCCAAACAAAAGGATAAGAGAAAACTCCAGAAATAGATGTAATGAAACAGAGATAAGTGATTTACCTGATAAATAGTTCTAAATAAGGGGCATAAAAATGCTCACCAAGGTCAGGAGAAAAATGCATGAACAAAGAGAGAATTTCAACAAAGAAATACAACATATGAGAAAAGTACAAGCAGACATCACAGAGCTGAAGAATACAATAATTGAACTGAAAAATTCAGTAGAGGGGTTTAGCAGCATACTAGATCAAGTGGAGAATATGACCAACGGACTCAGAGACAGTTCATCCAATTAGAGGAGCAAAAAGAAAAAAAGACTAAAAAAGAGTGAGGGACGTCCTAGGTGGTGCAGTGGTTAAGAATCCGCCTGCACGCGTTTGATCCCTGCCCCAGGGAGATACCATATGTCGCAGAGCAACTAAGCCCATGCAGCACAACTACTGAGCCTGTGTGCTGCAACTACTGAAGCCTGTGCACCCAGAGCCCATGCTCTGCAACAAGAGAAGCCACCACCTTGAGGAGCCTGAGCACCACCTTGAGGAGCCTGAGCACCACATTGAAGAGTAGCCCCCGCTCACCGCAACTAGAGAAAGCCTGTGTGCAGCAATAAAGATGCAATGCAACCAATAAATAAATAAATAAATTTATGGGGAAAAAAAGAGAACATGAATCTTTAAAAAAAAGAAAGAAGAAAAAGAAAAAGAGTGAAGATAGCTTGAGGCAATTGTGGGACACCATCAAAGGGACAAATATTCCATTATAAGGATCTCAGAAGAAGAAAGAAAGAGGCAGAAATGATGACTGCAAAATTCCCTAACTTAGGAAAGGAAACAGACATCCAAATGCAGGAAGACCAGAGATTTCCAAATAAGATGAATGCAAAGAGACCCAAACCAAGACGCATATGCCTAAATTGTCAAAGTTAAAGGCAAGGATAGAAATTTAAAAGAAGTAAAAGAAAAACATCCTGTTACATACAAGAGAACCCCCATAAGAATATGCGCAGATTTTTCAGCAGAAACTTTGCAGGTCAGAAGAAATGCATTCAGAAGAAATACATTCAAAGGGCTGAAAGAAAAAAACAAACAAACACTGGCAACCAAGTATACATTACCTTACAAAGTTGTCCTTCAAAATTGAAGCAGAGTTAAAACAGTTTTCCAAACACAGCTCAGGGAGTTCATCACAACTAAATTAGCTTTATAAGAAGTATTAAAGGGACTTCAGTATGAAACAAAGGACACTAATTAGTAACAGAAAAACATAAACTTATACACCTCACCGGTACAGGAAAATATATAAATTCAGAATATGCTAATGTTGTAAATGTGGTGGGTAGATCACTTAAAATCTAGTATGAAGGTTAAAATACAAAAGTACTAAAAATAACTATTACTACAATAATTTGTTAACGGACAAAAGATTTTTTTTCCTAAGCTCTTTATTGGAATATAATTGTCCCACACTCTTGCACCAGATTTTGAGGTACACCAAAGCGAATCAGCTGTATCCATACATATATCGCCATATCCCCTCCATCCCGTGATTCCCTCCCTCTCTCCCCGTCTTGGCCCTCCAAGGCATCACCTATCATCGAGTTGATCTCCCTTTGTTTACAGCAACTTCCCACTAGCTATCTATTTTACAGTTGGTAGTGTATGTATGTCTATGCTACTCTCTCACTTCATCCCAGCTTCCCCTTCGCCCCCCGCCCCCCCAACCCCGTGTCCACCAGTTCATTCTCTGCATCTGCATCCTTATTCTTGCCCTGTCACTGGGTTCATCAGGACCATTTTTTTTTAGATTCTGTATATATGAGTTAGCATAGAGTATTTGTTTTTCTCTTTCTGGCTTACTTCATTCTGTATGACAGACTCTAGGTTGATCCATCTCATTACATATAGCTCCATTTCATTCCTTTTTATGGCTGAGGAATATTTCATTGTATATATGTGGCACATCTTTATCCATTCATCTGTTGATGGGCATTTCGGTTGCTTCCATGTCCTGGCTATTGTAAATAGTGCTGCAATAAACATTATGGTACATGTTTCTTTTGGGATTATGGTTTTCTCTGGGTATATGCCCAGTAGTGGGATTAGTGGATCCTATGGTAGTTCTATTTGTAGTTTTTTAAGGAAACTCCAAATTGTTTTCCATAGTGGCTGTACCAACTTACATTCCCACCAACAGTGCAGGAGAGTTCCCTTTTCTCCACACCCTCTCCAACATGTATTGTTTCTAGATGTTTTGATGATGGCCATTCTGACTGGTGTGAGGTGATAGCTCACTGTGGCTTTCACTTTGCATTTCTCTAATGATTAGTGATGTTGAGCACCTTTTCTTGTGTTTGTTGGCCATCTGCATGTCTTCTTTGGAGAAATGCCCATTTAGGTCTTACGTCCATTTGTGGATTGGGTTATTTGCTTTTTTGGTATGAAGCTGCATGAGCTGGTTTTATATTTTGGAGATTAATCCTTTGTCCATTGCTTCATTGGCAAGTATTTTCTCCCATTCTGAGGGTTGCCTTTTAGTCTTGTTTATGGTTTCTTTCACTGTGCAAAAGCTTTTAAGTTTCATGAGGTCCCATTTGTTTATTCTTGATTTGATTTCCATGATTCTAGGAGGTGGGTCAAAAAGGATCTTGCTTTGATGTATCTCATAGAGTGTTCTGCCTATGTTTTCCTCGAGGAGTTTTACAGTGTCTGGCCTTACATTTAGGTCTTTAATCCATTTTGAGTTAGTTTTTGTGTATGGTATTAGGAAGTGTTCTCATTTCATTCTTTTATATGTTGCTGTCCACTTTTCCCAGCACCACTTATTGAAGAGGCTGTCTTTTTTCCATTGTGTAGTCTTGCTTCCTTTGTCAAAGATATGGTGCCCATATGTGCTTGGGTTTACCTCTGGGTTCTCTATTCTATTTCATTGATCTATATTTCTGTTTTTGTGCCAGTACCATACTGTCTTGATCATTGTGGCCTTGTAGTATCGTTTGAAGTCAGGAAGCCTGATTCCACCAACTCCATCTTTCCTTCTCAAGATTGCTTTGGCTATTCGGGGTCTTTTGCATTTCCATACAAATCATAAGATTTCTTGATCTAGTTCTGTGAAACATGCCATTGGTAATCTGATAAGGATTGCATTGAATCTGTAAATTGCTTTGGGTAGTACAGTCATTTTCATAATGTTGATTCTTCCGGTCCAAGAACATGGTATGTCCCTCCAACTGTTTGTATTATCTTTGATTTCTTTCATCAGTGTCTTATACTTTTCTGCATTCAGGTCTTTTGCCTCTTTAGGCAGGTTTATTCCTAGGTATTTTATTCTTTCTGTTGCAGTGGTAAATGGGAGAGTTTCCTTAATTTCTCTTTCTGCTGTTTCATTGTTAGTGTATAGGAATGCAAGAGATTTCTATGCATTAATTTTGTATCTTGCTACTTTACTAAATTCATCAGTTAGTGCTAGCAGTTCTCTGGTAGAATCTTTAGGATTTTCTATGTACAGTACCATGTCATCTGCAAAGAGTGAAAATTTTACTTCTTCTTTTCCAATTTGGATTCCTTTTATTTCATTTTCTCCTCTGATTGCTGTGGCTAAAACTTCCAAAACTATGTTGAACAACAATGGTGAGAGTGGACACCCTTGTCTTGTTCCTGTTCTTAGTGGGAATGTTTTCAGTTTTTCACCATTTAGAATGATGCTGGCTTTTGGTTTCTCATATGTGGCTTTTATTATGTTGAGGTAATTTCCTTCTATGCCCATTTTCTAGAGAGTTTCTATCATAAATGGATGTTGAATTTTGTCAAAATCTTTTTCTGCATCTATTGAGATGATCATATGGTTTTTCTCCTTCAATTTGTTGATATGATGTATCACATTGATTGATTTGCATATATTGAAGAATCCTTGCATTCCAGGGATAAACCCCGCTTGATCATGGTGTATGATCCTTTTAATGTGCTGTTGGATTCCGTTTGCTAGTATTTTGTTGGGTATTTTTGCATCTATATTCATCAGTGATATTGGCCTGTAATTTTCTTTTTTTGTGACATCTTTGCCTGGTTTTGGTATCAGGGTGATGGTGGCCTCATAGAATGAGTTTAAGATTGTTCCTCCTTCTGCTATATTTTGGAAGAATTTGAGAAGAATAGGTGTTAGCTCTTCTCAAAATGTTTGATAGATTCGCCTGTGAATTCATCTGGCCCTGGGCTTTTGTTTGTTGGGAGATTTTTAATCACAGCCTCAATTTCCGTACTTGTGTTTGGTCTGTTCATATTTTCTATTTCTTCCTGGCTCAGTCTTGCAAGATTGTACTTTTCTAAGAATGTATCCATTTCTTCCAGGTTATCCAATTTATTGGCATATAGTTGCTTGTAGTAGTCTCTCATGATCTTTTGTATTTCTGTGGTGTAAGTTGTTACTTCTCCTTTTTCATTTCTAATTCTGTTAATTTGTGTCTTCTCTCTTATTTCCCTGGTGAGTCTGGCTAATGGTTTATCAATTTTGTTTATCTTCTCAATGAGCCAGCTTTTAGTTTCATTGATCTTTGCTATTGTTTCCTTCATTTCTTTTTCATTTATTTCTGATCTGATCTTTATGATTTCTTTCCTTCTGCTCACTTGGGGTTTTTTTTTGTTCTTCTTGCTCTGATTTTTTTAGGTGTAAGGTTAGGTTGTTTATTCAATATTTTTCTTGTTTCTTAAGGTAGGACTGTATTGCTATAAACTTCCCTCTTAGAACTGCTTTTGCTACATCCCATAGGTTTTGGGTTGTTTTGTTTTCATTGCCATTTGTTTCTAGGTATTTTTTTATTTCCTCTTTGATTTCTTCAGTGATTTCTTGGTTGTTTAATAGCATATTGTTTAGCCTCCATGTGTTTGTATTTTTTACACTTTTTTTTCCTGTAATTGATATCTAGTCTCATGGCATTGTGGTCTGAGATGCTTGATATGATTTCAATTTTCTTGATTTACCAAGGCTTGATTTGTGACCCAGGATGTGATCTATCCTGGAAAATGTTCCATGTGCACTTGAGAAGAAAGTGTATTCTGTAGCTTTTGGATGGAATGTCCTATAAATATCAATGAAGTCAAGATTGTCTAATGTGTCATTTAAAGCTTGTGTGTCCTTATTTATTTTCTGTTTGGATGATCTGTCCATTGATGTAAGTGGGGTGTTAAAGTCTCCTACTATGATTGTGTTACTGTTGGTTTCCTCTTTTATGGATGTTAGCATTTGCCTTATGTATTGAGGTGCTCCTATGTTGGGGGCATAAATATTAACACTTGTTTTATGTTCTTCTTGGCTGGATCCCTTGATCATTATGTAGTGTTCTTCCTTGTCTCTTGTAATAGTCTTTACTTTAAAGTCTAATTTGTCTGATATGAGTATTGCTACTCCAGCTTTCTTTTGACTTCCATTTGCATGGAATATCTTTTTCCATCCCTTTACTTTCAATCTATATGCATCCCTTGGTCTGATGTGGGTTTCCTGTAGGCACCATATATAAGGGTCTTGCTTTTGTGTCCATTCAGCCAGTCTGTGTCTTTTGGTTGGAACATTTAATCCATTTACATTTAAGGTGATTATTAACATATGTGTTCCTATTACCATTTTCTTAATTGTTTTGGGTTTGTTTTTGTAGGTCTTTTCCTTCTCTTATGTTTCCTAATTAGAAAAGTTCCTTAAGCAATTGTTGTAAGGCAGGTTTGGTGGTGCTGAATTCTCTTAACTCTTGCTTGTCTGTAAAACTTTTGATTTCTCTGTCAAATCTGAATGAGATTCTTGCTGGGTACAGTATTCTTGGCTGTAGGTTTTTCTCTTTCAGGATTTTCAGTACATCCTGCCATTCCCTTCTGGCCTGCAGAGTTTCTGTAGAAAGGTCAGCTGTTATCCTTATGGGTTTTCCCTTATATGTTATCTGTTGCTTTTCTCTTGCTGCTTTTAATATTTTTTCTTTGTGTTTAATTGTCGTTAGTTTGATTAATACATGCCTCGGTGTATTTCTCCTTGGGTTTATTCTGTATGGGACTCTCTGCACTTCTTGGACTTGATTAATTATTTCCTTTCCCATGTTGGGGAAGTTTTCCACTATAACCTCTTCAAATATTTTCTCAGACCCTTTCTTTTTTTCTTCTTCTGGGATGCCTATGATTTGAATGTTGGTGCGCTTAATGTTGTCACCAAGGTCTCTGAGACTGTCTTCCATTCTTTTTATTCTTTTTTCTCTTTCCTGCTCTGTGGCAGTTATTTCCCCCATTCTATCTTCCAACTCACTTATTCATTATTCTGCCTCAGTTATTCTGCTGTTTATGCCATCTAGAGTATTTTTAATTGCAGTTATTTTGTTGTCTGTTACTGTTTGTTTGCTCTTTAGTTCTTCTGAGTCCTTAACTGTTTCTTATATTTTCTGTATTTTGTTATCAAGATTTTGGATCATCTTTACTATCATTACTCTGAATTCTTTCTCAAGCAATTTTCTTATTTCCTCTTCATTTATTTGGTGTTGTGTGTTTTTTTTCCTGCTTCTTTGCCTGCATGGTATTTCTTTGTTTTCCCATTTTGTCTGATTTATAGGATTTGCTGTCTCCTTTCCCTATGCTGCCTAGTAGTAATTCCTCTTGTTTCTTCCCTCTGCCCCCTGTGGTGGAGTTGGTCCAGTGTCTTGGGTAGGCTTCCTGTTGAGGGGGTCTGGTGTCTGTTTTCTGGTGTGTGGCTCTGTGTCTTTTCTCTCTGATAAGCAGGGCCATGTCACGTGGTGTGTTTTAGGATATCTGTGAGGTTAATATGGCTAGTTTGTGTGCTGATGGGTGGGTTTGTGTTCCTGTCTTGTTTGTAGTTTGGTGTGAGGTGTCCAGCACTGGCAGTTGTAGATAGTCAGACAAAGTCAGGTCTTAGACTCTGATACAGGGCTTCATGAGAGTTCTCTGCAGTTAATCTTCCCTGTGTCTGAGGACTCCCTAGTAGTCTAGCATCCTGGATTCAGTGCTCCCTCCACAGAGCCTCCTACTTGACTTCTGATGGAGTAGTCCAGACTTCAGAGGTTGCTTGTCTCCCAGAATGGACCAGATCAATAGAATTAATAATAATATTTCTGTTTCCTTGGGGTCTCAGCTGTAAGTGTCCTTCTACCCACTTTGGGCTTTTTGTTTTACTCTGTGACCAGCAGAACTTCCTTTATTATTCATCTGTAAGAGCAGATGTGTGGGGAGAGAGAGGTTACAATAGGTGCTCCTTCCCCTGGGAGTGAGTTAGCAGTGGCACCCTGCCTGGGTCACAGCAGTTTGGGCAGCTCGGATGGTGCCTGTTGCAGAGGGACACTGACAGCTCAGTTGTAAACAGAATGTCTCCAGAGCTGGGCCACTCTGAGGACTTCTGGCTCACGGCTGCAGGCACTCTAGGCCAGCCCTGCCCAGTGGCCTTTGCTATCCCTGAGTGCGTTAGCCAGGCCCAGAGGGGTCCTTCGTCTGTCCATCTCAGGCACTGAGAGAGAGGTTACACCCGCGGCTCCTCCTCCCTGCTTGTGAGTTCAGCAGTATAGAGCCGCCATCATGGCCACCCAGCTTTCCATGGTAGGCATTCTCCACTGCAGATTTCTTCCCTCCTGTCCTCTCAGTCTATCTCCCCACTGCCAACAATGACCCTGAACCAGTTCTCCAGTTCCCACGTTTCAGCTCTGAGACCCCCATTCAGCTGTGAACCGATGTCTCAGTCTGGGCACACTGACCTGTGTTGCAGACCCTCTGTGTGTTTCTCACTCTTTCCCGTCTGCCACAGATCAGCCACTTCACCCTCTTTGAACAGTTCCAAATGCCTCCCTTCTGACCCAGGGAAATTCCCCATTGGGGAAGGGGTTTCCCCATCAGATAAGGGACATTTCCTGGAATTCGGCAATCTCCCCTCTGTTTCAGATCCCCCCACCCCAGGGTGTGGGACCCATCTCTTTCCTTTCTTCTCCTCTTTCTCCTTTTTTTTTTCCCTCTGTCCTACCCAGTTATGTTGGGATCTTTGCAGTCCTTTCTGGTGTCCAAGGTCATCTGCTGGTGTTCAGCTGGTTCTCTGTAGGAATTATTGCATCTTTTGATGTATTCCTGATTTATCTGTGGAGAGGGATTCATTCCACATCCTTCTACTTCACCCCCATCTTTCTTCTCCTCCAAGATTTTTTAAAAAATGTAAATTATGACTTTCAAAACATAAAACATGGGGAGGAGTAAAATATAGAGCTTTAATATGCTCAAATTTTAGTTTATCAGCTTAAGATAAACTGTTCTGAATACAAGACTTTTTCTGTGAGCTTCATGGTAACCACAAAGCAGAAATCTATAACAGACAGACAAAAATTAAGAAAAAGGAATCTAAACATATTACTACAGAAAATTATCAAATCACAAAGTAAGAGGCAAAGAGAAGAAAGGAACAAAGGAATTACTAAATAGCCAGAAAATGATTAGCAAAATGGCAATAGCAAGTCCATACCTATCAGTAATTGATTTAAATGAGGGGATTCTGGGGAAAAAGATGGCAACCTAGGAGATCCAAGCTTCCCTGTCTCCCCACAAAGATCAAGGATCAGACAGCTATCCACAAATAAAAACAGTTCCAGAAGACCGCTAAAATCCACTTAAGAAGTTTTAGCAGCACTGTAAAATGAAAATACTGAGAATAATTACACAAGACAAAGAAAATACCTTCATTTTGCTTGCATTATTTCACCCCCCAAGCTGGCATTGTTAGCACCAAGAGAGAATTTCCCAGCTGGTCAGAGTTTCTCTAGCCAGGAAAGAAAAAATGAGGTGAGCTACCAGCTTCCCTAACCTCTGTCAGAATGGCATTAAAGTCCAGCTTCCATTCTTCCTCATCCATATGAGCTAAGAGAGACACCTAGAAACAAGGGAGGAAAGCAGAGGCTAAAATATAAAATATAAAATGAATTAGAAGCAAGAAACTCTCACTATTTGAGATGATAAGATTTTATATATGGAAAAACCTAAAGACTCCACCAAAAAACTATTACAAATAATAAACAAATACAATAATGCACCGTACAAAATCAACATACAAAGATCTGTTGCATTTCTATATGCTACCAGTGGGCTAGAAGAAAGAAATTAAGAAAACAACCTCATTTACAAATGCAACCTATGATAAAAAGATAAAATACCTAGAATAAATTTAACCAAGGAGATGAAATATCTGTACACTGAAAATTATAAGGCATTGCTGAAAGAAATTGAAGAAGACACAAATAAAAGGAATGATATCTATGCTCATAGACTGGAAGAATTAGCATTGTTAATATTACCTAAAACTATCTACAGATTCAGTGCAATCCCTATCAATATACCAAGAACATTTTTCACAGAAATAGAGCAAAAAATTCTAAAATTTATATGGAATCAGAAAAGACTGTGAATAGCCAAAGCAATCTTAAGCTAAAAGAACAAAGTTGGAGGTATCACACTCCCTGATTTCAAACTATATTACAAAGCTATAGTAACCTAAATAGTATGGTACTGGCAGAAAAACAAATACATAGATCAATGGAATAGAATCAAGAGCCCATAAATAAACCCACACATATATGGACAATTAATTTACATCAAAGAAGTAAAGAGCAGACAATAGAAAAAGCATTGTTTCTTTAATAAATAGTGTTGGGAAAACTGGACAGCCATATGCAAAACAATAAATAAATAAATGAAACTAGACCACTGTTTCACACCATACACGAAAATCAACTCAAAAGGGCTTAAAGACTTGAATGTAAGACCAGAAACCATAAAAATTCTAGAAGAAAACATAGGCAGTATGCCCTTTGACATTAACCTTATCTTTCTGGATATGTCTCTTCAGGTAAGGGAAATGAAAGCAAAAAAATAAACAGACTCAATTGCTTTTCTTCCCTTCCTATCCAATTACGTACGTATCTTTCCTTCAGCCTTGGTTGTACAGGAGTCTTTCTGCCAGTTTCCATTAGTTTACAGTGAGAATTTTTCCACATGTAGATGTATATCTGATGTATTCGTGGGGAAGTAAGCTCCACATTCTCTTACTCCACCATCTTGATCTTCCTCTCCTCAAGTTTATTTTCTGAGCACAACAGTGTGAAACTAGAATTCAATAACAGAGGGAAAACTGGGGGAAAAACCAGAAATAGGTAGAGGTTAAACAACATGGTCCTGAATAACCAGTGGCTCAAAGAAGAAATCAAAAGAGAAATCAAGGGATTTCTCTGGTGGTCCAATGCTTAAGGATCCACTTTGCAATGTAGGGGACACCAGTTCAATCCCTGGTCAGGGAACAAACATCCCACGTGCCGCAGAGAAACTAAGCCTGTGAGCCATGATTAAAGAGCCCAAGTGCTGCAACTAAGACCTGATGAAGCCAATAAATAAATATTTTTTTAAAAATAGCACAGACATATATATAGTACCAAGTGTTAAATAGATAGCCAGTGGGAAGTTGTTGTATAACAAAGGGAGTCCAACTAGAGGAGGGAAGATGCCTTAGAGGATGGGGACGGGGAGGGTGGGGGGGACTCGAGGGAGGGTTAAAAATAAATAAATAAATAAATAAATAAATATACACAGGAAAGTTTAAAAAATAATAACTAAAAGTAATAATAATCACCATACAGTTATCAAAATTGTAAAGAAGGTGAAAATAGAAAATGAAAAAGAATGAGGGGAGCAAGGAGTACTAAATCATAATATTTAGAAACACAGATATTATTAGTATTATTTAGAGCCATGGGGGAAAGAAATCACTGGAAAATTAAAAAAAAAAAAACAGCTAAAATAATTCCCCTCTGCACAATAGGGTTCGGGTAGGGAAGGATGATGTGAGAGAATTGCTTTCCATCATGAATTATTTTGCACTATTTAAATTGTCAACCCATGCATATTTTACCTGATAGGCCTTTATGATTTCAGAGTTTGCATTCTTATTATTATTCCATACTATGCAAACTGGCAAGAGTACATACATCAGTATAAGAGATTAGAGAACTAGGATGGCAAATCTAGCCTCTCTGAGTGCATCAGAGCACAAAAATGAGGATGAGGAATCAATTATCCAATGTCCAGAAAGCATGTCTAACTCAGCCATGATTGAAAATATTGTCAGTCTCTGAGGAAACCAAAATTTGGAGTCGTGACTCAGCAGGAGAATATTCAAGCCTTGCTCATACTTGAAATCAGACGAGTAATAACACTGAGAGTCTTGATAACACATGTTTTTAGGTACAGAGAACAGCCAAAGGAAGTGATTAGAAAGGATAGAATTGAGTGTCGATGGAGCAGTTTTCAGCAAGAAACCAGAGCAAGACTTATGGGCAGAAAAACTGAGGCAGAAACCTAATCATATTAAATAGATGAAAAATGGGTGTATTGGGGAGTATTATGAGGATAAGATAAAGAATTTCAAAATTTATTGACAATGCAAGTAACTTACACTGTAGATATCAGGTCTTTTAGCAGCAAAATTAATTTCAACTCTACAAATTAGGAAGTGATGTCCTTTATAATCTCTCAGGTCAACTCAGAAAAAGCAATACTGAGTTTGTAGGAGGTTGATATTGTGAATAAAGCTGGAAAAGGCTGGAGAAAGGAGTGGCTGACAAATATGGATGCTCTGTAGACTGATTCCTAACAAGATGGTCTTACAGGCTGTCTTTGATTCATTATCTAGATCTTTTGTTTAGTGTGTCTGATACACCAACACTCCTGACACTGTACATCAAAACTCAGACTTTATCCCTAAGGACAGTTCTGGCCTCTCTTTGCCCCCTTCTCAATGAGGGGTCATAAAAATAAAATTAGGCAAGCTTTTTTAAGGAACTTTGAAAACTATCATTGGCCATGTCAGTGTAAGGTGTCATATGGGCAGTCACCATCATTGTTGCTATTTACTGTGCAGGAAAACAGTTTCTTTTGCACAAATGTTCTTAAACTGAAATCATGTAAATGAGACCAAAATGCCTCTAATGGTAATAGTGAAAGCAGGACCACTCAAGTTATTTGGAATTAAAAAGCCTATCAAGAGTAATGTTTAAAATCCATGAATTGAAGCAATGCTATAAAATTTCAAATTAGCAGGTCGATGGCATACTCAAGTCACTGGGCAGCTCTGTACATCTTCTAGAAAGAGGGAATAGACTCCCCATGGATTGGAAAAGAGGTGTATATGTACAGCATTTAAAGGAGGACAACAATGAACTCCATTTTAATGATTGTCAATTAAGCACAGCAAGCACAAGGTATTTGAAAAGTAGCTTCCAAGAAGGATTCATATTGGTTTCAAACATTCAAGTAAAGCCATCTTACTCAATATTCCATTTTGACGAAGACAGCCATTATAAACAAGGAAATGAAACAAATTTGGCTTGTTTTACAGACTAGTTACGGCAGCTCAAAACCATGTGCCCTTCACATTAATGAAAAAGATAGACTATATCAATCATTTCCAAAGTTGGAAATACTTCAGGGATTTATCAAACAATAAAATATTTTATTTAAAAACACACACAAAGATTTAGACTGCTACACAGAGTTTGTGGAGAGGGAAAAAAAATTTCTTTAGTCAAAAAAAAGTTAATGTAAGTAACCCAAGTGATACACCTGGGGAGAATATGAGTACCAGCTCATGCTAGCTGTAATAACCTTGGAGTATTACTTTTAAAATATCTCTAAAGAAAAACAGATACCACATGCTAATGCACATATATGGAATCTAGAAAAATGGTACTGATGAACCTGGTGGAGGGCAGGAATAAAGACACAGATGTAGAGAGCAGACTTGAGGACACAGTGGGGGAAAGGGAGGCTAGGATGTAGTGAAAGAGTAGCACTGACATATATACACTATCAAATGTAAAATAGCTAATGGGAAGCTGCTGCATAACACAGGGAGATCAACTCGATGTTTTGTGACAACCTAGAGGGGTGGAATAGGGAAGGTGGGAGGGAGGCTCAAGAGGGATGAGATATGAGGATATATGTATACGTACAGCAGATTCATTTTGTTGTACAGCAGAAACTAACACAACATTGTAAAGCAATTATATTCCAATAAAGAAATATTTTTTAAAAAATACCTCTAAAGCAATGATAGTTCACATTTGTTGATATGCCAGCCACTGTTCTAAGTACTGAACAGAAATTAACTTGTATAATCTTCACAAAATGAAGTGTGTACTATTATCTTCCCACCTTCACAAATAACATATCCAAGTCTTTGAAAAGTTACAAATTGCCTGAACCCCCGCAGAGAGTATGCTAGC
Source organism: Hippopotamus amphibius kiboko (assembly GCF_030028045.1). Taxonomy (NCBI): domain Eukaryota; kingdom Metazoa; phylum Chordata; class Mammalia; order Artiodactyla; family Hippopotamidae; genus Hippopotamus; species Hippopotamus amphibius. Next base: position 74,164,777 of record NC_080197.1, on the reverse strand, counting down.
ACTGGAATTCAGATCTAGGTAACAGGGCACTCAAACCCATACTGTTAACTACTGGATTATAGTCCTCTAAGAAAAGAAGGACATTTCATCAGGTAAAAAGCCACTGAGTAACACCAACTGACAGATTAATTAAAAACATAGCCTAATAAGGAGTAAGACCATATCTAGTATGGAAATCATGACTGGGCCACACTAAAAAAGGAGTCTGCAAGAGGAAGAAAAAGGAACAATGTAAACCCACTACAGCAGTGATGAAACCAGCATGGGCTAACATGATGACCACCACAGCAACAATCTGATGACTCAGTGGGGACCCACAGCTTCCTCTGTTGGTGGAGCAAATGAAGAACACTGATCTATGGCAATATGCTTCTCAGAGGTCAGAGAGGCCAGAGTAAACTAGAAATGTCTACAAGGGAATATGTTTAGACCCACTGTAAAGATATGCCCTTCTTCCCATAAGTGCTGCTGATGCAACCTAGAGACTAGACTGTAGTCAAGGACTTTAACCAGAGAACTTTCTCCAAGTAGGGTAAATAGCATCCATACTTCCAATTTTACATACAGAAGGTGATATCCTTAGGAAACCGAGATTAGACACTTACATCTGTATTTCTTTTATAGTCAAGGGCATGCTTAACTTTCCTTTCAAGGTTATGGCTGCTGTCCCCCTAAACCACAGTATTTTTAGATTCCATTCTAATCCTTCTCAGGTCATCATTTTCGTACTTCTTGTTTTCTATGTAACCTGTGTCTTATGTTAAGTCTTTTCATTTGCAAATAATAGAAATAAGACTACAAGGGCTTCCCTGGCAGCACAGTGGTTAAAAATCCACTTGCCAATGCAGGGGACATGGGTTCGAGACCTGGTCTGGGAAGATCCCACATGCCATGGAGCAACTAAGCCCATGTGTCACAGCTACCAAGTCTGTGTTCTAGAGCTCATGAGCTACAGCTAATGAGTCTGTGTGCACAACTACTGAAGCCCATGTGACTAGAGCCATGCTCTGCAACAAGAGAAGCCACTGCAATGAGAAGCCTGCTCTCCACAACGAAGAGTAGCCCCCGCTTGCCACAAACAGGGAAAACCCGAGTGCAGCAATGAAGACCCAACACAGCCAATAAAAATAAATAAATAAATAAATTTTTAAAAAAGAAATAAACCCACTAAAAGTTGCTAAAGAAAAAAAGTTATAAGAAAGCTTAATCTCCCTCACCTATTTCACTCACCCCCCACACCCCTCCTCTCTGGAAACCACCTGTTTGTTCTTTGTATCTATGACTCCATTTCTGTTTTGTTATGTTTGTTCATTTTGTTTTTTAGATTCCACATATAAGTGAAATCATACGGTATTTGTCTTACTCTGACTTATTTCACTTGCCATAATACCCTCAAGCTCCATCTATATTGTTTCAAATGGCAAGATTTTATATATATATATGATTTGTATATATAAATATATATAATATTTAATCTTATTATGTAAGATTATATATATACACACACACATATATATACCCACACACATATATATGTATATATAAAAAACATCTTTATCCATTAATTTATTGATGTCACTTTGGTTGCTTCAGTATCTTGGCTATTATAAATAAAGCTGCAGTGAACATAAGGGTGTATATATCTTTTCTAACTAGTGTTTTTGTTTGCTTCGGATAAATACTCAGAAATGGAATTGTTGGCTATACAGTAGTCCTATTTTTAATTTTTTGAGGACTCTCCATATTGTTTTCCACAGTAACTGCATCGATTTACATTCCTACCAACAGTGTACAAGAATTCCCTTTTCTCCGCATCCTTGCCAACACTTGTCATTTGTTGTCTTTTTGATAATAGCCATTCTTACAGGTGTGAGGTGATGTCTCATTGTGATTTTGATTTGCATTTCCATGATAATTAGTGATGTTGAGCATCTTTTCATGTATCTATTGGCCATCTGTGTGTCTTTACAAAAATGTCTATTTAGGTCCTCTTCTCATTTTTTAAGTTGGTTTTTTTGATGTTGAGTTTTATAAGTAATTTGTATATTTTGCATATTATCAGACATATCATTTCCAAATATCTACCTTTTTGTTTTTTTGATAGTTTCCTTCACTATACAAAAGCTTTTTTGTTTGATGTAGTCTCATTGTTTATTTTTGTTTCCCTTGCTTGAAGAGACCTATCAAAAGTATAGTGTTAGCCAATATCAAAGATCATACTGCCTATGTTTTCTTCTAGGAGTTTTTATGGTTTCAAGTCTTACATTTAAGTTTTTAGTCCATTTTGAATTTATTTTTGTACGTGATGTGAGAAAGTATTCCAGTTTTATTCTTTTGTATGTAGCAATCCAGTTTTCCCAACACAATTTATTGATAAGGTTGTCTTTTCTCATCGTATATTATTGCCTCTTTTGTTGTAGATTAATTGACCATATAAGCATGGATTCATTTCTGGGCTCTCTATTCTTTTCTATGTTGATCTATGTGTCTGTTTTTGTGTCAATATCATACTGTTTTGATTACTGTAGTTTTGTAATATAGCTTGAAATCAGAAAGATTGATACCCCCACCTTTGTTCTTCTTTCTCAAGATAGTTTTGGCCATTCAGTGTCTTTTATGCTTCCATACCAATTTTTGAGTTATTTGTTCTAGTTTTGTGAAAAATGGCATTGGTATTTTGATAGAGATTGCATTCAATCTGTAGATTGCCCTGGGCAGTGTGACTATTTTAACAGTGGTAATTCTTCCAATACATGAGCACAATATATCTTTCCATCTGCTTGTGTCACCTTCAATTTCTTTCATCAGTATCTTAAAGTTTTCTGAGTACAAGTCTTTTACCTCCTTGGTTAGATTTATTCCTAGGTATTCTATTCTTTTTTATTCAATTGTAAATGAAACTGAGTCCTTAATTTTTCTCTCTGATAGTTCACTGGTGGTGTCTAGAAACACATTTCTGCATATTAATTTTTCATTTTGGAACTTCATTGCATTTATTTACTAGTTCTAATAGTTATTTGGTAGTTACTTTAGAATTTTCTCGATGAAGAGCCAGGCCACCTGTTGGTTTGCAACCTGGAAGTTCCCCATGTTAAATATGAAACTGGCCCTGGTACATGGAGGGCAAGGAGACACCAAAGAAAGAGGCAGACCATTCCAGATTTGCAAGTGGTGGTTTTAATAAGCAAGGGAATTCACATATGAGGCTTGTCTTGGGCAACATAAGATAAGTAGATCTTTGAATCCACCTGCCAAAATCTTAAAGTTTATATAGAGGCCTTAACAGGGTTCACTAACATATTCAGTCCACATGCCCTCAACAATATGTTACTCTTTCAAAGCTGTGTCCTTGAAATGTCTCCTAGTGCAGGAACAGTGGGCAGAACTTACATTACAAGGACAGGGGAGAGGGTGAGGAGCCTCGAAGTGCCCAGGTCCAGCTGATGAATAAACCAACAGTCATATCCTCTCAGTGACCTCCTTCAACATGCTCCCTACTCCTAAAGTTTCCTTTGTTTTAAAGATCTCTAGTTGATTTACATAACTGACCATTTGGACATTTTTTTCCTTTCCTGTGCTTCAATTCCCACTCTTACGTTTTATATTCACCAATGACCCAAGGCCCCAACCCTTAACCCCAATAAAATCAGAACTCAGGGCCTGCCCTCTCTCTCTACCTGTGATCTTGTTGTGTGGCCACAGGCATGCCCTGTAACCCTCAGTACTTCTGAGTAATAAATGTTGTTTTTGTTTCTATTTTCAAATTTTCCTGATGGTTATTGCTAAGGGTGTCTTACAATTATAAGGATCCCAAGGGTCAGACCAGCCACAACATTGGTTCTGAAAGCAGACAACTCTGTAGGGACTTGCCGTGGGCCCAGGTGAATGCCCCCAGGCATTTCTTTCCAATAACATTACTATCAATAGCAGAGACCAGCACAAAACAGTAAGTAAAGTGAGGAAAGTTATTGAGAATGATCCTTCAATTTATAATTTGAGCACCTGTTTACATGTTGAAGCCATTTACAGAAAAGAGGGGCTTCAGAAAAGGCAGTTTTTTAGTAAAATCTAGGGCATTCAACGTAAGTTTGAGATGCTTATTTAAGATCCAAGTGAGGGGATTCTACCCAATATTCTGTAATTACCTAAATATATGGTAAAAGAACCTAAAAAAGAGTAGATATATGTGTATGTATAACTGAATCACTTTGCTGTACACCTGAAACTAACACAACATTGTAAATCAACTATACTCCAATATAAAATAAAAATTAAATTTAAAATAAATTTTAAAAAAGATCTCCAAGTGAAACTGCAGGACCTACTCATTTGGAACCCAGAATGGAGATTAAATTGAATAGAAATTTGAACGTTAGAACAGGAAGTTTGATTATTCATGGCAAAGTGATATATTTCAGTAGGATTGCATTTCACAAGCAAGACATATAACAATTTTCCATTATGCAGAGTTTTGATGAGTCACTAGGAAAGAGGAAGGGGATTTCTTTCCTTTACACTAGACTATGTTTTTGTCAGGCTAGAGAGCTTCATGTTCTTACAAACTACCAGAACACAACAACCACCCCCTCACAGAGCAGTTTACTCCTGTTTTCCCACACTTATTCTCTCTCATGTGTCTTGAGACAAAAATTTGCAATTATATTTAATATTGTTAATAATATTTATATTATTATATTTATATATTTTATATTATAAATTTTATATTTTATATATTTTATATTATAAATATATTATATTTAATACTAACTACCTCCAATCTTCCTAAATATGCTCTCTTCTCTGTGCTCAACCTCAAGAAAAATACTTTGCTATCTCAGAGCTTGTTTATATTTGTTTATTTTATTTATTTATAAGTTTACATATTTTTTCAATGTTCATCCCATTAGAATGTAAAAACTACAGTTTAGAACAGGGACTGTTAGGGACCCAACTGTTTCCCTAACACCAGGAAAATAGTAATTACTCAGTAAAAATGTGTTGACTCACTGGCTGCCTACTTCCCTGTATTTTATTATTCCTGAAGAAAACTCATGGACCTTTCGAGAGTTTCTGGTTTCCTGACTATTAGTAACTACAAAGAAATGTAAGAGAGAAAATAACAGACAAGGGAAATTTTTGATGCTTTGAGATATCTTAAATGTCTTACAATAAAAATTATCTCTTTTTTCTTTGGAAAAACATGCACAGATCTCTAAATTCCTCACTTCATTTCTTCCTCCTTTCATTCATTTTCTTCTGATTTGTGCATACTCAACTCAATCTGGTGTCTCTGTATTTCTCTTAGTCAGATATGGGTTTTCTAATCCACTTCTCCTTAACTAATGAAATACCTATTCTTAAACCAATTTCTCTCTAGCATTTGACCTTGAAAAACTAAAATGGAGCTAACTTTAACAACAATGCAGTTTTGGGGTTTGTTTTTGGTTTTTTGGATTACACTAAAACCTGAGGGGATATTTTAACATTCAAAAAAAGTTCAGGTTGTTGGGCATCAGATTTATATTGTTTATGTGACTTCTATAACTCAGTTGGTTGCATTATACAAACATTTCATAAGTATTTAAATTGTAAATAGTGAGAAATGAGTGTTTATAGGTAACTGTAACATGTTTCACTCTGGGAAGTTTTACAAATAAATATTCATAATTGACATTAAAAAAAAGAAAGAAAAGTTCAGGTTGTCTAAATCAACATGTTCCCAATTCACATAAGAAGGCAGATTGAGTTGCTCTCCCACACTCTTATCTGCTTTTTTATCATCACATAAGAAAATGGATATTTTTAAACATCAGAGAAATAACAAAGCAATGAGAAATCTTTAATGTCTCTCAAAATAGTAAATCTTAGATGCCATCTTGAATTATGCTATATGTTTTTCTTATCTTCTCAATTGCTCATAAATCTGAGTTATTTTTCTAATTTCATCTTTTACTAGTCTATTATTGTGTTTTAATTTCTGTTTTAGTACTAAAATCCTCTAGCTTCACAACATTTTCACTCATTTGCTTGCTTACTTATGGAAAATCGCTCTTGGAGTCAATATCAGTTCCTAATATTCCACTCTTAGTTTTACTTCAGCTCTCAAAATAAGATCTCACTTCCACTTTGAGGTTATTCTTCTAGAAACACTACATATGCACCCTTGTAGTGAGGCATGTGGAACCTCTTATGTCTGTTTCCCTGAAGTTTTTACCCAGTAAATCTGGATTTATTCAGAGAGGTTAGACCTTATTTATTTTACTCTGAAAGGCTAAAATCTTTACACATAAAATTCATCTCAAAGGAAGTAGTATTCTTAAGGGCTAATTTCTATTCAAGGGGAGAAAAAGCTGATGGAATCTACATATGTATCAATAATAAAAATTATTCAAATTTATTTAAAATCCAGGTGAAATATACCACACTAATTTCCCAGTCCTCTTCCTGTTGTTTAGCCCTTTGTAGGTTCTTGCTTCCTTCTGCCAGAGACCTTGAGTCCAAGTCAGTCCAGGCTCAATTTAGATGAGCTGTTTTTTCTTACATTACAGTATTTTCATCACAATGAAGAAAAATAACATAATTCCTATTCTGCAGCACTTGCATATAAATGTACCCATTCAAAAGTTTAGTAAAGTTTTAAACAATTAGGTAATTTGTTTTAAAGGGTGTCATACAATGCAAAAGTTCTTTGTGGGTTGTGATATAATAATTTATAATAAGAGGTATGTAATAAGATATATATTTGGTCTTCAACCTTCATTCCTAACTTACAGCACCCAAAATCCTTATAATTTCCTAAGTGATTAAAGCAATAGGAACAACTTTTGTTATATTTGATTTTTGTCCTTGGTTCCTAACATAGCTTCAGAGCAATAAAGTTAAAATGAACGTCTTTTATTAGTTATAAATCAAAACAAACAAACAAAAGAAATCTTTTCAAGCACACCTGAGTTTATGTTTAAGATAAGTTTTGAAAAGTCCCTATATAAGCTAAGCATGGAGGCTGATTAGCAGGGGGACAAACTGTGTGAGTGAAGTACTGGAACTTTCAGCCCCACCCCACAACCTCCAGGGAAGCGAGATGGATTAGAGGTTGAATTAATCACCAATGGTTGATAATTTAATCAATCATTCTACATAATGAAGCCTCCATAAAACCACAAAAAGACAGGGCTCAGAGAGCTTCAAGGTTGATGAGCAAGAACACTTCCATGTGCCAGGATGGTAAGGCATCCCAAACTTCATGGGGACAGAAGTTCTTGTGCTCAGGAAACTCCCAGACCTCATTCTATGTATCTCTTCATCTGGCTGTTAATTCATCTCCTTTAATACCCTTTGTAAGAAGCGTTCTGCAAGTTGCTCTGGCAAATTAAACTGATGAAGTAAAAATTAATATGAAATGGATGGTTTTCTCAAAAATAAAAATTATTGGAAATTACTAAGAAGAGTTAGAAATCCTAAGCCTCTAAACTATAGAGAAAAAGGGAAATGTAATCAAAGAAATAGTCTTAAATAGGCAGCAAGTCCTGAGAACCTTACAGGTAAATTTAATCAGATTTCTAAGAAGTGTATATATAGGTATATATATACCTACATGCTGTGGTCTGAATGCTTGTGTCCCCTCAAAATTCATATGTTGAAATCCTAAAGCCTAAAGATGATGGTATTAGGTGGTAGGGCCTTTGGGAGGTACTTAGATCATGAGGGTGGAGCCCTCAAGAATGGGACTAGTGCCTTATAAAAGAAGCTCCAGATAACCCCTAGATTCCCCTTCCACCATGTGAAGACACAGCAAGAAGGTGCTAGCTATGAAATGGGAAGAGGGTCCTCATCAAAATGTGATCATGCTGGTGCCTTGATTTGGGATTCCCAGCTCCAGAACTGTGAGAAATAAATTTCTGTTCTTTATAAGCTATCTAGTATCTGGTATTTTGTTATAGCATTCCAAACAGACTAAGACATTACAATTCAAGTAAATTTAATCAGATGGTTCAGAAAATAGAAAAAGAAGAAAAGCATTCTGACTCATTTTACAAAGCTAACGTAAACTGATTTCAAACTTGCAGAGCGCGCGCACACACACACACACACACAACTATGGGTCATCTCACTTATGGATAGATATGCTTAGAGCAAATCTTCCAATGTACTTAAAGAATGCTATATCACAACTGTGCCATATCTGGTCAATCAGCACTCAGCATCCATTCCCAGCTCCTTCATTGTGCCTACCAGTGCTTCAGATCCTAGAAAGCTATGAATGACATTTTCCAGACTGCCTTCTGTTTTCCTGATGCAAATTTATAACCACCAATTAAATTCAAAAGTGAAACACTTAGACCTAAAAACAAAACAGGAGCTAACTTTCTGCTGATAATCAAGGTCATAAATTGTGAATTTCCAAATGTAATTGTTGTGGCTAGACTGAGTATTCCTGCATCCAGCCACCAGCCCGTTATGGGTGAAAAGAAAATTGTGATGATGGTGGCATGAAGGCAGCACCTCTGGATCCCGTAGATCCTGGGATCATTGCTACTGCAGTGTGATTTTGAACTCAAAGGTATCAGTGAAGAATCCCCAACTCTCATTAATTTAGTCCCCAATCAATTATTTTCCATATTTGAATTTTGGGTACACAAAATTTTTTAATTATAATTTGAGATTCATAATACACTAACCCCTTGACATTCTTGTTTTCTTTTGTCATGTTTGATGTTTATTATATGAATATCACTGCAGAATATAAAAGCTAGAACTTTATCTAGAACATGTCTATGTGCTCCTCCCAATCCTGCCTCCTGCCTACCATACAAATGTTACCATTATATTGAGCTTTGATTATCAAATCCCTGATTTGTTTTCACTTTTACAATATATGTGCCTAAATAATACATGTATACTAAAGTTATCCCCACAAAACAACTCTTCACTTTAATAACCACATATCATAGACCTTAGATCTCTCTTCATATATCATATGTTGGATGATGTTTATATACAAAAAAAAACATAGATTTCTGTACTTCCCAATGTGGTTGTACCAATATAAACTCAAATCAGCAGCTTATAAGAGATCTCATTTGTCTACATTGCCAACTCTTGGTATTACCTGCTGATTAACTTTTGCCATTAAAATGTGTATGAAATGGTATATTAATGTCATCTTGACTTGCAGGTCTCAAATTATGAGTGAGGCTGAGCATCTCTATAAAAATATGTTTATTAGATTATGTACTTCCTCTTCCATGAAGTGCTTTTCAATTATTTTGCCCAATTTTTGTCTTTCTAATTGTTTCATGACAAGTTGTTTACATGTTCTTGGTATTAATACTATGTTCATTAAAAATAATTGAAATATCTTCTTCCGGTTCAGTTTTCAAAATTCTTAAATTTAAAAACACTGGACTTCCTAGGTGGCGCAGTGGTAAAGAATCCACCTGCCAATGCAGGGGACAGGGGTTCAAGCCCTGCCCTGGCAAGATTCCACATGCCATGGAGCAACTAAGCCCATGCGCCACAACTATTGAGCCTGTGCTCTAGAGCCTGTGAGCCATAACTACTGAGCCCATGTGCTGCAACTATTGAAGCCCACATGCCTAGGGTCCGTGCTCCACAACAAGAGAAGCCACTACAATGAGGAGCCTGTGCACCACAATGAAGAGTAGCCCCTGCACTCAGCAACTACCCCGTGTGCAGCAACGAAGACCCAGCACAGCCAATAAATAAATAAATAATAAATTTAATTAATTAATTTAAAAAACACTAAGGTGTTTTGATAAACACAAGTTCAAAATTTCAGTGAAAAAATTTTTTTAATTATTTTCCTTCTTGGTCATGTATTTTCATCTTTTTAAAGAAGTCCTGCCATGATAGCCAACCTCCAAAATGGCCTACAATGAGTCCCACCTTCTGGTATTCATGACTTTGGGCAGTCCTCTTCTTTATTATACCACATTTGGTTTATGTGACAAATAAAATGCAACAGAAGTTACGGTGTTTGACTTTTGAGGCTTGATCATAAAGACATTACTGCTTTTACTTGCTCTCTTGGATTACACACTCTGGGGGAAGCCAGCCACCATATGGTGAGGATATTCAAGTAACCCAATGGAGAGTTCCCTGTGGTGACAAACTGAGGCCTCCTACCAATAGGCAAGACCAAATTGCCAGCCATGTGAGTGACTCATCTAGAAAGTAGATCCTTCAGCTCTTGCCGGGCCTTCAGATGATTGCAGACCCAGTTGCCATCTTGACCAAAGAGTGTTTTCTATGGAATTTTGAGGAGGGAAAGTGATAATTTTCAAAAGTTACCTCCTTATAAGTCTTTTAATACACAAAATACTACAACATCTGGCACAAGGAATGTTGAAAAGAAGTATGAAAAAAGGAAAAAAGAATGAATAACAAAGAAAAAAGCAAAGTAAAAGAGAACTCATCCTAAGATTAGTGGAAAAAATACTAGAAGAGAGATAATTGAAGAGAGAAAGGCATCTAAATATTCCCATGAACCTCTATAATAAGGATTACACATAAATTATGTTATCATTTTGCAATTGGTCTGAATTTTAAAGGTGTCAATGAATAAATTTCTACTCATAGGTAAATCTTCTTCATCTCACATATTGAATTCCTTTTAGAATCACAGAAAACATCATTCCAGCCCCATCCTCTCTCATCCCAAAAAACGATTGAAGCACATTCCTCTGCAGAAAAGTTGGGCTCATTTTGGTGCCAAAATCTAGGAGAAACAAAGGGTAAAAACACTTCAATGAATGCATAGTGGTTGATGAGAAAGTATGTAGGGTTAGGGTTGAAAATGGGGTTCAGGGTGAAAGAACATTCCAATGATTGCTTTCCTCTTTTCATACTGCCCTCCTCAGAAACCTCATGTGCACACACATACTTTCATACTTGCTAATCTAAAATTCTCCTGGAAAATTTGTTATGAAATAGAGTAAGTTTGAACTTTTCCCTAGAGTCTGATCTTCACTTCCTCTTCTATACAGAGCACTTACCCTGACCACTTTTACTTGTGTGCTCTTACCTTCTTCCTAAATTTCTCTATTTTCATGGAGCTACACAAAATGAATGTCAAAATGTTTGAGTCTGGAATACAATCTGTGGTAGTGTTGGGGGGGAGTAGGACATTATTTTTGAAATTAAAAGACCTGGTATTGCTGCTGACTCATTTTGACCTTAAGGAAGTAATTTAATTTCCCCAGGTATTAAATTCTTCATCTACAAAAATAGGAATCACAATAAAGTCCCCAAATAGCTCACAAGGTTGTATAAGAATCAAATGAAATAATGTATAATTAAATTCTGGGTTTTTTTAAAGCCATGAGTAAATAGTATTATTATATAATTATCCTATTAGAATTGAACATAGTACTGTTTCTGATATTTTAAATCTTATTAATTGGAGAAATATTTCATTGATGTGTTTAGGAGCAGCAAATGTAACAGTTAAGAGCACCATCTTTAGAGTTATATAGACATGGAGTTGAGACCCAGTTTCCCATCTTACTAGTTTATTGACCTTAGGCAAGTTATTCGATTTTTCATCAATGAATTCTGAAAAAGAAGTTTTTATGAAGTTTAAGTGAGATAATGCATGCACTTAGAAAGAGCTTAATGATTGTTAGACTCTGCTAAAACAGTTAGTATTAGCATTAATAGTTGGTGCTAACAAAATTTCCCTGTATTTTAATGTAAACAAGGCCCTATTGTTCATTAACCTGAGTCTGCACTCACCTGACATTTTCCTTGTAAGGTGTCTGATCAATCCACTGCCAATTATTATTCCCTTGTGGATCTGAGAGTCCCAGAAAATAAGACAATGATTTATTCAGTTGCTGGATAATGAAATCCTGTATGAAGAAAAGTGTCATAGGCTGAAATTCCCAGACTGGACTGAGTAAGGGCTATTTATAGCTCCGGAGAAAAGAAAATGCAAGGTTTGAGGAACAGTCTTATGATAGCACATTGGAAAAGAGAAATGGCCAAAAACACCAATATTGTCACAGGAGGAAGCAAGTTGTATCCTATAAATTCCTGTCTCAGACAGAATTTATTATTTTCTTTCCCAAGAGACAGAATTCTTTTCAAATGTATATATCACTTTTTGTACTTTCAATCTGTTTTTCAATTTTACAAATTTATATGTATTTCATCTTATTTATAATTGTTTATCAGTAAAATCGCCTTTGCGTTATCAAAATTCAAATTTGTTTCTCTACTCTCCTAAGTAGTATTTCTCTAGGAAGTATGTTTAAATTACTTGTGAAAGTTAAACATAAGGAGTTCTTACTAAATTTTAACTGTAGTGTGTGATTAATTTCTTAAACAATTATTAGTCTTGACCAAGAGTGGCCAAGAAGGCAGAGTAGAAAAACCCCAAGTTCACCTCTTCCCATAGCACACCAAGATTACAACATTTATAAAGAAACTATCAATGAGAATGACCTTCAGACTAGTAGAAAAGATCTTCTATAACTAAAGATATAAAAAAGGAACCACAACGTGACCAGTAGGAAGGGCAGAAACATGGTATAGTCAAGACCCACACACCAGGTAGGTGACCCACAAATGAGATGATAATTAAAATTACAGAGATTGCCTACAAGAAGCAATAGGCATAGAGTAGCTAGCTGGATAAAAAACAAACCCCAAGAGACTCACTTCAGCTTTAAGGACACACACAGACTGAAAATGAACAAACGGAAAAAGATATTCCATACAAATGGAAACCAAAACAGAGGAGCGATAGCTATACTTATTTCAGACAAAATATATAAGCCAAAAACTGCAAAAAAAAAAAAAAGAGAGGCAAATAAGGTCATTATATAATGATGAAGGGGTCTATTCATCAAGAGTTATAAAAATTGTAAATATTTATGTACCAGGGTACCTAAATACACTAAGGGCATCTAAATACATTAAGCAAATACTAACAAATCTGAAGAGAGAAAGAGACAATCATACACTAATATTATGGGATTTCAGTATACCACTTTCAACACTGAATAGATCATCAGGCAGAAAACTAAAAAAAAAAAAATTGAACTTGAACCATACTTTAACAAATGGATATAACAGACATACAAAGAACATTTGATTCAACATTCAAGAAGAATGTGAGAATACACACTCTTCTCAAGCACATATGGAACATTCTCCAGGCCAGGCCATATGACAGGTCACAAAACAAGTGTTAGCAAATTTAAGAAGATTGAAATCATATCACATATCTTTGCCAACCACAGTGATATGAAACTACAAAAATCAGTAAGTGGAGGAAACCTGAAAATTCACAAACATGTGGAATTTAAACAACATACTCCTAACAACCAATGGATTGAGGAAGAAATCATGAGGGAAATCAAAAGATATCTTGAGACAAACAAAAATGGAAATGTAACATATCAAAACATATGGGATACTGCAAAAGCAGTTCTAAGAGGGAAGTTTATAGTGTTAAACATGTATATTAAGAAAAAGCCACAAATAAAAAGAAAAACTAAGCCCAAATTTACCAGAAGAAAGGAAATATCACAGATCAGCAAAAATATATGGAATAGAGACCATTAAAGAAAAAGATCAACAAAACTAAAAACTAGTGTTTTGAAAGGATAAACAAAACTGACAAAATTTTTTCTAGACTAAGAAAAAAAAGAGAAAACTCAAATAATTAAAGCCAGAAATGAAAGATTGCAACTCACAGCACAAAGATACACAGGATCATAGGAGACTACTATGAAAAATTACATGCCAAAAAAATTAGATTATATAGAAAAAAATGGATAAATTTTTGGAAACACATAACATACCAAGACTGAATCATGAAGAAACAGAAAATTAACATGCCAAAAACGAGTAAGTAAAATGAATCAGTAATCAAAAACTTCCAAGGTAGAAAAGTCCAGGACCAGGTGGTTTTACTGGTGAATTTTTACAAATCTTAAAAGAATTAATACCAATCTTTCTGAAACTCTTCCAAAAAATACAAGAGGAGGGAACACTTCCAAACTTATTTTATGAGGCCAGAAAAATACACTACAGCACAAGAGGGCAGACAGCAGTATCAAGCAGTATCAGTAGTATTTCATCTTGTGGAACTGAAAGCACAGCCACAGAAAGATAGAGAAAATGAAAAAGCAGAGGACTTTGTACCAGATGAACAGACAGAATAAAACCCCAGAAAAACAACTAAATGAAGAGGAGATAGGCACCCTTACAGAAAAAGAATTCAGAATAATGATGGTGAAGATGATCCAGGACTTTGAAAAAAGATTGGATGCAAAGATCGAAAAGCTTACCAAAGACCTAGAAGAATTAAAGAACAAACAAACGGAGATATGCAACACAATAACTGAAATGAAAAATACACTAGAAGGAACCAATGGCAGATTAACTGAGGCAGAAGGGCGAATAAGTGACCTGGAAGACAGAATGGTGATCATCACTGATGCAGAAAAGAATAAAGAAAAAAGAATGAAAAGAACTGAAGACAGCTTAAGAGACCTCTGGGACAATGTTAAATGCACCAACATTCGCATTATAGGGGTCCCAGAAGGAGAAGAGAGAGAGAAAGGACCTGAGAAAATACTGGAAGAGATTATAGTTGAAAACTTCCCTAACATGGGAAAGGAAATAGCTACCCAAGTCCAGGAAGTGCAGAGAGTCCCAGGCAGGATAAACCCAAGGAGAAACACACCTTTGTGTAACTACATACAGTAGTTAAATTGACAAACATGAAAGACAGAGAAATGTTATTAAAAGCAACAAGGGAAAAACAACAAATAACATACAAGGGAACTCCCATAAGGGTAACAGCTGATTTCTCAGCAGAAACTCTGCAAGCCAGAAGGGAGTGGCATGATATATTTCAAGTGATGAAAGGGAAGAACCTACAACCAAGAATACTCTACCCAGCAAGGATCTCATTCAGATTCAATGGTGCGATCAAAAGCTTTACCGACAAGCAACAGCTAAGAGAATTCAGCACCACCAAACCAGCCCTACAACAAATGCTAAAGGAACTTCTTTAGGCAGGAAACAGAAGAGAAGGACCTCCAAAAACAAAAACAAAACAATTAAGAAAATGGTAATAGGAACATACATCTCAATAATTACCTTGATTGTAAATGGATTAAATGCACCAACCAAAAGACACAGACTGGCTGAGTGGATACAAAAACAAGACCCATATATACGCTGTCTACAAGAGACCCACTTCAGACCTAGGGACACATACAGTCTGAAAGTGAGGGGATGGAAAAAGATACTCCATGCAAATGGAAGTCAAAAGAAAGCTGTAGTAGCAATAGTCATATCAGATAAAATAGACTTTAAAATAAAAAATGTTACAAGAGACAAGAAGGGACATTACATAAAGATCAAGGGATCCATCCAAGAAGAGGAGATAGCAATTATAAATATACATACACCCAATAGAGGAGCACCTCCATACAGAAGGCAAATGCTAACAATTACAAAAAAGGAAATGCAAGGCAGAAATGGAGACACAGATGTAGAGAACAAACATATGGACACCAAGTGGGGAAAGCAGGGAGGGTTGGGGGGGAATGAATAGGGAGACTGGGATACCAAATTGTACACTTTAAATATATGCTGTTTATTGTCTGTTAACTGTATCTCAATAAAAGTTCTAAAAAAAAAATACACTACAAGAAAAGAACATTACAGACCAATATCCCTGATAAATATAGATACAAAAATTCTCAACAAAATACTAGCAAAGCAAATACAACAGCACATTAAAAGAATCATACACCATGACTGAGTGGGATTTATCCCTGGAAAGCAAGGATGATTCAACCTATGCAAATCAATAAATGTGATACACCACATTAATAGAATGAAAGATGAAAATAATGATCATCTTAATAGATGTCAAAAATCATCTGACAAAATTCAACATCTG
Organism: Hippopotamus amphibius kiboko; assembly: GCF_030028045.1. Taxonomy (NCBI): domain Eukaryota; kingdom Metazoa; phylum Chordata; class Mammalia; order Artiodactyla; family Hippopotamidae; genus Hippopotamus; species Hippopotamus amphibius. Next base: position 74,148,831 of record NC_080197.1, on the reverse strand, counting down.
TCATGATAAAACCTCTCAATAAATAATAAAAGTTATGTATGACAAGCCCACAGCTGACATCTACTCAACAGTGAAAGGTTGAAGCTTTTCCTCTAAGATCAGGAACAAGACAAGGATGCCCACTTTCACCACTTGTATTCAACACAGTACTGGATGACCTAGCCAGAGCAATTAGGCAAAAAAGAAAGAAAAAGAAAGAAAAAGCATCCAGTTGGAAAGGAAGAAGTAAATGGTCTCTATTTGCAGATATCATACTCTTACACACAGAAAATTCTAAAGATTACACCAAAAAACTGCTGTAACTAATAAATGAATTCAGTAAAGTTACAGGATACAAAATCAACATACAAAAACCTATTGTTTTGGGACTTCCTAGGTGGCGCAGTGGGTAAGAATCTGCCTGCCAATGCAGGGGACATGGGTTTGATCCCTGCCCCAGGAAGATACCACATGCTGTGGAGCAACTAAGCCCATGCGCCACAGCTATTGAGACTGCACTCTAGAGCCCATGAGCCACAACTATTGAGCCCACGTGCCACAACTACTGAAGCCTATGCGCCTAGAGCCCATGCTCTGCAACAAGAGAGACCACGCAATGAGAAGCCCGTGCACCACAATGAAGAGTAGCCCCCACTCGCCGCAACTAGAGAAAGCCCGTGTGCAGCAACGAAGACCCAACACAGCCAATAAAATAAATTAATTAATTAAAAGAAAAAAAAAACTATTGTTTCAAACTTCCTAGGTGGCACAGCGGTAAATAAAGAATCCTCCTGCCAATGCAGGGGACACGGGTTCGAGCCTGCTCTGTGAAGATTCCACATGCCATGGAGCAACTAAGCCCATGAGCCATAACACTTGAGCCTGTGCTCTAGAGCCCATGAGCCACAACTATTGAGCCCATGTGCCACAATTATTGAAGCCCGCACACCTAGGTCCCATGCTCCACAACAAGAGAAGTCACTACAATGAGGAGCCTGTGCACGGCAATGAAGACTAGCTCCTGCTTGCAGCAACTAGAGAAAGCCCATGTGAAGCAACGAAGACCCAATACAGCTGATAAATAAATTAAATAAATAAATTTTTTAAAAAACTATTGTTTCTATATATCAGTTGTGTTTCTAACAGCAAACTATCTGAAAAAGAAATGATAAAACAATCTCATTACAATAGCACAATAAATAACAAAAAAGATACTATAAATAACATTAACAATAAAATACTTAGGGATAAATTTACATTGTCCACCTTAAATTTATATAATATTATATGTAAATTATATCTCTTTAAAGCAGGAAAAATTGTTGGAACTAATAAACATATTTGGCAAAGTTGCAGGGTACAAAATCAATATAAAAAATTAGTTGCATTTCTATACACTAACAATAAACAATCTAAAAAGGAAATTAAGAAATCAACCTCATTTACAATATCATCAGAAGAATAAAACAATAATAAACTTAACCAAGGAAACAAAAATCTTGTGATCTGAAAACTACAAAACATTTTGAAAGAACAAAAGAAAACACAAATAAATGGAAAGACATCCCATGTTCATGGATGGGAAAACTTAATATTGTTAAAAGGCCCATACTACCCAAAGCAACCCTAGTTTCAATGCCTTTGGTGTCAGAATTCCAATTTTTTTTTCAGAAAGAGAAAAAAAAAAATCCTAAAATCCATATGTAAACTCAAGGGACTCAGACTAGCCAAAGGAAATTTGGAAAGAAAAAAAAAAAGAACAAATTTGGAGGCTTCACACATCCTGATTTCAAAACAAGTTACAAAACTATAGTTCTCAAAGCAGTAATGGTACTGGCATAACAACAGACATATCCACCAATGGAACAGAATAGAGTCTAGAAATAAGCCCTTACATATCTCGAATATATATATTATCAAATGATCTTCAAGAAGGTTCCAGAACTACTCAATGGTAAGAGGATAATCTCTTCAACAAACAGTGCTGGGAAAACTGAATATCTACATGCGAAAATAAATTTGGACCCTTACCTTAAGCCATAGACAAAAAAGAATTTCAAAACCCTAAAAATGGAAAAAAGACCTAAAGGTAAGACCTGTAACTATAAAAATTGTGGAAAAAAACACAAGGGAAATGTTCTATGACACTGGATTTGGCAATAATTTTTAGGATATGACACCAGAACCATAGGCAACAAAGAAAAAAATAGACCAACTTAACTACATCAAACATTAAAACTTCTGTGCGTCAAAGGAAATAATCAACAGAGTGAAAAGGCAAACTGTGGAATGAGAGAAAATGTTTGCAAGTCATATAGCTGTTAAGGGATTGATATCTAGAATATATAAAAACTCCTATAACTCAATAACAAAAAAAACCCCACAAATATCTCAATTTTTAGAATAGGGAAAGAACTTGAATAGACATTTCTCCAAAGAAGGCATGCAAGTGAGCAACAAATATATGGAAAGATGCTTAATATTGCTAATCATTAAAGAAAAGGTAATCAAGCAGTAATAAAATATAAACTCACACCCATTAGGATGGCCACTATTAAAGACAAAGAAAATAAAAAATGTTGTCAAGAATGCAGAGAAATTGGAACCCTTGTGCACTCTTTGAGGGACTGTAAAATACTGAAGCCACTGTGTAAAACAGTATGGTCGGTCCTCAAAAAATTAAAATTAGAATTACTATATGCTCCAGCAATCCCACTTCTGAGCATATACGCAAAATAATTGAAAGCAAAATCTCAAAGATCACCTGTGTTTATTGCAGCATTGTTCATGATAGCCAAGTGGAGGAAACATCCCAAATGTCCATAAACACATGAATTAATAAATAATACATGACACATACATAAAGTGGAATATTATTCAAACTTAAAAAGGAGGAAAATCCTGTCACATGCTACAAAATGGATGAACTTTGAAGACATCATACTAAGTGAAAATACAGTCACAAAAATACAAATACTGTATGGTTCCACTTACATGAGGTATCTAAAGTGGTCAAACTGATAGAAACAGAACATAGAAAGGTGGTTACCAGGGGATGGAGGGAGGGGGAAATGAGTTGCCATTGTCCAATTGGTATAGAGTTCCCATTTGGCAAGATGAAAAAGTTGTAGAGATCTTTTTACAATAATGTGAATATATCGTTAACACTACTGAACTATACACTTAAAAAGAGTTAAGGTGGTAAACTTTATTATTTCATTTCCACAGTTTTTTAATTTAATGAAAAACAAAAGTACCTGCTCTGTTTCTGTGTTGATCACCACCAAATGAGCTCCCATCCAAACACATTTCTGCTCACTCTTTGCCCAAAAATTCTCTTCAGTAGAAATGAGGTAGCAGCTGGAACCAAAGGACTTCCAAGTACTAGGGCAACATCCCCAAACTTTCTCTATATTGCATGAAAGGAAAGGGTGAGTCCAAGATGAGACAGATAAGATTAAAAAGGTATGTTCTAGACACATAAAATGAGGATCTGCAGCTGTATAAAGATGGGTTTCTTAATTCATGTATTTTCTGTTCCCTTAATTATATAATTTGGGGCCATAGAATTGCTTTTTTTAATTTATTTTTAATTTATTTATTTATTGGTTGTGTTAGGTCTTCATTGCTGCTCGTGGGCTTTCTGTAGTTGCAGAGAGTAGGGGCTACTCTTCTTTCCAGTGTGCGGGCTTCTCATTGCCGTGGCTTCTCTTGTTGTGGAGCATGGGCTCTAGGTGCACAGGCTTCAGTAGTTGTGGCACACAGGCTTAGTTGCTCCAAGGCATGTGGGATCTTCCCGGACCTGGGATCAAACTCGTGTCCCCTGTATTGGCAGGCAGATTCTTAACCACTGTGCCACCAGGGAAGTCTCTAGAATTGCCTTATTTTGTTTATTTTTTAAATTTTCTTTTGGCTGTGTTGGGCCTTCGTTGCTTAGCACAGCCTTTCTCTAGTTGTGGTGAGCTGGGGCTACTCTATGTAGCAGTGTGCAGGTTTCTCATTGCAGTGGCTACTCTTGTTGTGGAGCTTGTTGTGGAGCAGGGCTCTAGGCATGTGGGCTTCAATAGTTGCGGCACATGGGCTCAGTAGTTGTGGCTCATGAGCTTAGTTGCTCCGCAGCATGTGGGATCTTCCCGGCCCAGGGATCAAACCCATGTCCCCTGCCCTGGCAGGCGGATTCTTAACCACTGTGCCACCAGGGAAGCCCTAGAATTGCTTTTAAATAAACATTCTTTAACATTAAGTCCTCAATATTTACCAAGGTTTGCCCATAGAATTTTTGGGACTTTTTTTTTTTTTGCAAAAATGTCACTATTTTTTTTTCCTGTTCTTCATACCCTTTAACATGAGAAGCACCAAATTCAGAGTTTCAAATGATTAACATAAGTGAATCTGGAATGCCAGTTCTGCTTAATAATCTTGGGCAAGCCACAGAGCTTCAAATTTTTAACATTTTTAGCAATGATAATTATTCTCAGGGTGGTTGTGGGAATTAGGATTATGCCTCATTAGAATTCTGGCTCTGCCATTTATTACGTATGTCCTTGGGCAAATTACATAACCTTCTTGCACCTTATTATTGAATCCTTAAAATGGAAATAACAATATCAAATTCAAAGTGAGACAATCACATAATACATACAAAGCATTTTAAAGAATGCTTAACATGGAATAATTGCTCATAAATGTTACCTACCACTAATTTTTACCCAGTATCAAGCGCTTAAGAGTATAAACAAATACTTCTCTCTCCTTCCCCCTTAGAAGCACCAGTTTGCCACTCTCCTAAGATTAAAGAAATCTGCAGCTAACTGTATAAAAGTCCACTGACATCTTTTGATTACATACATATAATTTTAGCACATATATATGTATGCCTTAATACTATATAACTTTGTTGGGTTTTGAATTTTCTCAGAGGTTTATATGTGGTCTTCTTGGGCTTAATTTTTCATTCTATAATGCTAAGATTCATCCATGTTGTTATATGTAGCTCTATTTTATTTGTTTTTTTTTAATGTGGTCAGATGATTACATATTAAGTAATGAGAAAACATTTACAGACAGTTCTTCATTTTATAATATTATAAAATGAATAAAATAGATAGACCATATCTATATCATTTTAATATTGGCCACTTTTAGAAATCTATCCTTATACATTCTGTTCATTATTAAAAATTGCTTTTCATAATACTTCTCAAAGTGTGTATTAACATATTATTTTAATTTAAAAACTCTAATTTGACTGACTGTTTTGATGGTAGGGATTGGCTTTGCCAATTAAGTTACATATGGCAAATACTTCTCACACATTGAATATGCTAAATCTCCAGCTCCAAGGTTAACAAAAATATTGAAAGCTGTGGTGAGTAGAAGAATTTGTCAAAAAGGTATACTGATTTTAATGATATTTATTTTCCCAATAGTTCTGAGAATTAAAATGCTTTGTAAGTATTGAAAAACAGGTGTAATTAATAGTCATTTGATAAGACTTCTTAAAGCCTTTTTGCGTACTTCCCAGAAATTAAGAAAGCAAATGACTACTGACTGAGAAATAGCAAGGCTTTGCAAATTATCCTATTTATTATTCTTTCCATCCAACAACATTGAAAAATAACCTAATCAAATTCTCAGTTAGCAAACCATTACAAATAATTTTTGATACTAGAACACTATGATTTTTGGCCAATAACTGAATATTTTGAAAAAAAAATGAGTGACATTCTAGCAGAGCACATTCTATGGCTGTATACTTATCTAGATAAGTGAGACATCGGTTTGTGTCACTAAAGTGAAAAATAAGAATAGAATTGATGTTGAATTCTATCTCATTCTACTAATGATGTTATCAGTAGTAGGTACATCTGATTGCACTTTTAAGTCCCATTCATCTAAGAGATGGGCTTCCAATAGAATTTTACTTTATTAGTAGTAATTTATCAAGATTTATATTACATTTGTGATGTTTTTGAACAGAAGACATTCATAATACTTAAAGCCTACTGTACCACAGGATATAAAAATATTAATGTAACTGGAGTATGAGTACTTGAAGCAGTCAAAATGTTTGGACCTATGCACAGATCACCATGAATGTGACAACTACAAATACAGATTGATCCACAAACTACAGTTATCATTGGTGATTGATTTTCTAAAATAATAATTTTGAATAAACTTCTGAACAAAAGAAAAAAATAAAAATATTAATGTATACTTATCTACATATTTTGGCAGGTGGCGAAAGTGTGTTGTAAATATTAGTCCAAGGGGGAAAAAGGATGATCTGGCTATTAAATAATATACATTACTCTTTAATGCATGATGGGAGTAGGGGTAACATTTTGTAATGCCATTTAGACACTAGTAGATACATTTTTTAAAAAGACATGGCAGGTTTTTTAATGTTAATATTAACAATGTTCCAGAAACTAAAGCCTTTGATTCTACAACATGATGCAAAAATATAGACATCAAATTAAATTGTATGAGGGTACATAACTTTTCTTTTTTTTAAAATATATTTCCAAATTTATTTTTTATTTTAAATCTTTTTATGCCCAACAAATTACAAACAGTAAACTGTATAAAACCGATGTATACATTAATGAATTATTAAAACTTGAACATGTTCGTAACTCCCATGTAGGTCAAGATACAGAATTTTGCCAGCTACCCCAGATGCCTTATATGTGCCTCATAAGCACAAACCCCTTTCTACGCCTTTAGATGTAATAACCTCTTTTCAAAATCCTTTTAGGGTCTTGGCAAGCAAAACAGTCTAAAGATGACAGGTCTAGGCAGAACGCAGGCCTACTGAAGAAACTGACATTAAACCTGCATCTGAATATCTCAACACTGGGATTGGGTGGGGAAAAAAATGGAGAAGGTACAATGTGGATTTCAATTTTTTTTTTTTTTTTTAAGAAATTAGCTCCTTTTTTAAAAAAAAGTCTTTACTGAATTTGTTACAATATTGCTTCTTTGTTACATTTTGGTTTTTTGGCCACCAGGCATGTGGAATCTCAGCTCCCGAATAGGGATCAAACTCGCACCCCCTGCATTGGAAGGTGAAGTCTTAGCCACTGGATCACCAGGGAAGTCCCACAATTACTTTTTAACTTCAATCAAAATGCAAATTTTTTTGTTTGGAACTTTTGTTTTTCTTTTTCATTGTCATAATAATTTGAAAGGATATTGTTTAAAAATTAGGCATTTTTACTTGCTGACATGGTATTATACAACATAATGTTATCCTAATCTGTAACTTAAATTAGTTTATTGAACAGCCGGAGTGGCCATAATACAAAGTTGGATATATTTAGGGAGTGAATTTGTAGTCTCTTATGGAAGATGGATGTAGAGTTAATTTAATATCCATCTATTTTTTTCATTTCAGAGCATTCTGAAGGCAAAAGCTTCCAGGAAGGTATTCTTTAAAACTCCAGTAGCTGTTGGAATGCCTCCAAAAGTCAGCAGGAGGACAGTCCTGATAGAATTATGTTTTCCTCCCAGAAGGGCCAGTTCCACAGCTGTTCGACCAAAAAAAAAACCCCAACATGACAAGAAAAACATAGGTCAGGGAGAGTAGAGAAAATTATTCCTCACAACCCCTCACGCACCATATTCTTGCCAAATACCAAAAAAGGGAAAATCCCAACATCTCATAGAAATACAAAGAAACTTCTGCCCTCTTTTTACCTCTCATAAGTTTCTTCATAAAAGCTGAGATGGAAATAGGTCTTGAAATAGCAAGAGTATGACATCTATTTGAATGTCTTTACTTGGAAGAAGTAAAACCATAAAGACCACTACAAACATGCACTTTCAAAAGGACTTTCAAAAGTCCTTTCTTGGACTTTTTTCACAAGATGTAGTGGGAGTCAGACCATGATTCTGAATTCAACTCACCCAACTGTCCACATACGAAGTTACCAGGACTATATTTTAAAGTAGGGGCAGTCTCCTTGAGGCAGGAAGACAACAGTATGGCCATTTTGGAAAAGGACCGGGAAACAGCCTTGGGCAAAACAGTCTTTGGAAGCTAAAGAATAAATGGCCTGGGGGCCTGAGTCCCAGAGACAAAAACAAAACGAAACAAAAACAGGCTTGCAGGAATAAAAGATTGGCTTTATCTCTGTTACACTAACAAGTGTACCTAGTTGCCACAAGACAAGAAGCTCAACTATACATTTTAACCTTATCTGTACCTGTGCTTTCTTGCAGGAAGTTCTCGTGCACTCCTTTCCCCTCCAGAAGCTCTCCCTATGCCTGACAGCCACCATGCAGCCAACCTGCTGCTGGTTAAAGAAGCTGGACAATTTCTGGAAATTATCAGTCATCATGAGACAAATGTTATGTCTCCCTTGTGTTATGAAAGCAACTCACCCCCTACTACTCGGGGAGCCAGCACTTTTTTTTCCCCATCTTCTCCCTTGTGCACAAGCTCTCTCTTTTAATAAAAAGGTTTCCTTGCCTAAGAGTCTCGTGGAAGTGATATTCATTTCTTGGTATTGCTATCCAAGAATTTGGAAAGGGCGTGGTAACATCATCCTGAGCCATGTTTCGTGAGCCAAGTTGACCAGTAATAAAGCTGATACTTGGAATGGATATGCGCATTATTAATTGGGAAACTTCGATATCAAAAAGAAGACTTCATCCATTTGATAGAGGGTGAGGATAACGTGAAACAAGAACTGTTCGGGATAATTTCTAGGGTAGGCTTCAGCAAATTACAAGGGTATGTCGATAGCATGTATTGAGATCAAGAAGTCTGGAGGAGGCATTTTTTGAGGGCAAATCTAGAGCCTGATATGAACATTAAAGTTTAGAGATATCTTAAAGATATCCAAGCAGCATCTTTATTATTTTTTTAGATGGAATAAACTGATCTTGAACTCAACCCTGACCTCTCTCTGAGAAAAGAGAAAACGGAGTTAAACATCGCAACACCTTACCTGTCACCCTTGTCCCTTCACTGAAGCAGGTAAGATTTGAATGATGTGTGTGTAGTTCAGACAGCCTTTTGCCAATTTTGCCATGTGTAAAATAATAAGTCACTGTGAAAGAAGAAGGATTAGTATCCACCCATTCTTTTACTAGAGAGCCTTATGCTGTATAAATCTGTCCCAAGCTGTCTTACCTCCAACTGCCACCACTCTCTTCTCTCTATGCCAGCCCAATAAAGACCATGCTGAATTACTGCTTGCTTGTATACATTATGTTGTCTGTTTGTATGCCTACACGTTTATTTTTGGCTCTTTCCCTATTAGAATTTAAGCTCTATATTCTAGGGCAGAGATTCTGTTTTCTACACCAATTAATCACAAACATCTAGAGCTGTGACAGTCACAATAATCAATAGATATTGTTAACTCACTCGCGGTTCTGCTTCTCCTTAATTTTATAATCCTGAAGCGAGCTTGCAGGTTATTTTGATACTTTCTAAGATTTCTGACTACTGGCAGCTACAGATAAACATAGAGGGTAAATAACAACCAAGGGGAGACTTTAAACCCTTACAGATGTTTTAGGTTTTATAAACTTTATGTTCAAGGTGTGCACATTGAGTAAGACCTGTTCTCTCTCAGGTCCTGCCTTGATTTTTCATTCATTTCTTTCATGTCCTTCTACTATTGAAACCGAGTACTGTCAAACCTTTCTACCTTTCTCTTAGCCTATGTTTTAGGGTCCTGAATATCTGCTTCCTCTTGATTAATGAAATAACTATTCTTAAACCCCTTTCTCTCTTGCACTTAACCCTGTAAAGCAAAGCAGATTCTAATTTTGGTGATAATTCTTTGTGTTTTAATAAAGACTATAAGATTGATTTACATGTCAGAAGGAACTTCAAATATGGCCTATTTGACATAGGAAGTCACTTTCACCCCCTCAGACTATTCAATAACTATTTGTTTGTTTGTTTGTTTGTTTTGGCGCATGGGCTTAGTTGCTCCGCAGCATGTGGGATCTTCCTGGAGCAGGGATCAAACCTTTGTCCTCTGTATTGGCAGGCAGATTCTTAACCACCTCACCACCTGGGAAGCCCCTCAATAACTATTTTTAATCACCTAATCAGTGAATAGACAACCAAATGGTGAATTAGAGAGCAAAAAGATCTTTGAGACTTCTCACAAAATGAACTTGAAATATTTATCTGGAGGCAAAGGGAACAGGAAAGAAATATTGTATTCTCCTCTATTTCCAATATTCCACTTGAAAACTTTGTCCTCTTCTATTGGGAAAGACTCCTACATGAAAATCAAAGCCCCCAACCTAAAGTATTATGATTATAAAGGCAATTATGGTCACACTCTCAACAGAGGGCTTTGTGACTAGAGAACACTGTGACCACAATGAACCCAGGAGTGGAAGACGGAGTCTTAGAGGATGGCTACAGCTAATACACATTCATAAGTGAGATCATGATTGGGAAGATGCTAATAAAACCAGGTGAAATCAATCTGGAAGCAGAGCCAGTTATCAAAAGATGGAGAAAAGAGGAGAAAAGGCAGGAGGAGGGGAGGAAAAATGAAGAAAAGTATGGCATTCCAAGTAAGAACTAACATATGAATGGGGAAAAGGGAACATACTCTGAGGGAATCTATATAGAGATTGAGAGAAGTGGCACCTCAACTTACCCACACAGCTCACAATGAAACATGCACTGAGGAGGGCTATGGAAAGCACGGCGATACACCAGAGCCTCACATGGAAGCAGGATTCCGCTTTCTCTGTCAGGTCAGCAAGACAAATGCAGTTACCAGGGGGCCAGGAAGCAAGAGATCCTAAAAAGCTTAGAGCAATGAGGAAACCAGATGAAGAATCTCAGAGTAATTAAAAAACTAAAACAAGAAGAGAGCTTAGAAATAAATAACTGGGTGTAGCTCCCAAGTCTTAAACAGTCCAGGCAAAACTCATCCTCAGCCAATGGGAATTTCCATTTCCTTGTTCTTTCTTCTTAAATATTATCATCATCCATTGACGTCCCAGTCTTTCTCAAAATATCACTTTTGCCCCCACTTCTCATACCCCTGTGTGGTATGTGGTTTCTTATACTTTCAAGTGATTCTGGCTCTGAGGAATTATTCTTTCTTTCAACCTCCCATGACTCTACAATGTGGTCCAGTCTTTTGCCCATCAATTTGTCCGTTGTCTACCTTTTCTCTACAGGTGATTCTTATCACTTTATCACACACTTAAACCTTCCTCTCTGGAATGGAGAAAAGGAATACTTACCACCACCTTGAGGTTGCCCTTCCTGCACCATTCTGTAGGCTTCCTGTGTTCAGAAGGTCTGGGACCCTCTTTATCTCTCTCTCTCTGAAGATGTTACCCAGAGCTCTGGCTTCATTCAAAGAGGTCAGAGCTCAGAGATGAACGCTTACCACTCTGTTGTGGCTAAGAGACGTCCAATATAAAGGGTACCTTGAAAGAAGAAGTCGCAGTTTGGACTACAGTTTCTCGTGATTTTTAAATATTGGGTAAAATAAAAGAGAAATTGAGAAACATAGCCTACACTCTTTATGAGAACTTCAACAAGGATATTCAGATCATTTGTTCACTCCCTGACATAAAATTTCTCTCTCTGATTCATATTCATTCTGTCATGCATAATAGAAAATTTTTATGCCTTTAAAAAACTATTTGTAAGCCATAATTAATTTAGTACTCCCTAGCCAACCTTTACATTGGATTTTATGTAAGACTTAATCCATGTGTTGAACAGTGCCCTAGGAAGTGAGCAAAAGTCTGATTGAATAGATATGACCTAGATAACAAGGGTCGATATAGTAAATTACATAAAGAACCCTGGATATTGTTCAGGAATATAATTGCAAAATGGAAGAGTCTGGAATCTATCTCCAAAAGTAATACAACATTCTTATTGCATCAAGACCAACACTGGGCAGCAGTTAGTAATATTTTATAATCTCCTTGATTAGGGAAGGTGGAACTTGAAGTGGTATAACAAGGGTGAGCCTCATTAATTTTTTTGTTATTACTCAAGGGTTTAGGGATCCTTCCTAACATACCATCTCCAGAATGTAGACATTTCTATTAACATTACATACATCTCCACAATCTCATGTGAGCAGCCACAAATACAACAACAACAACAAAAAAGCAAAAATAGAATTACTATGGATATATGAATATTGAACTCAGCAGGATTTTGTTTATTTGTTTGTTTGTTTGTTTGTTTGTTTTTCTGGCCACACTGGGAGGCATGTGGGACTCTTAGTGCCCCGACCCAGGATCGAACCTGTGCATTGGGAGCTCGGATTCTTAACCACTGGACCACCAGGGAAGTCCCAACTCAGCAGGATTTTTTAAGTGATAGGACAGTTATAGCTAATAATGAAATAGACATTGAGAACAGGATTAAAAACCCAGAAAATTCTCCCTATCGTTGGTTTGAGATGCAAAAAGTAGGTCACAAGGGGAGAAGGAGAAGTGGTTATAAAACATCATCTTCTGTTTTCAATTCCCCTCAGAGATGTAGAAACATAAACCCAAGGATTAAGTAACTTCATGGTCCAGAAAAAGAAAACATTCTCTTCAGATGTGGAGAAATGGAAACTCTTGAACACTATTGGAGGAAATGTAAATTGCTACAGCCACTATAGAAAACAGTGTGGAAATTATTTTAAAAACTAAGAATAGAACTATGATGTGATCCAGTCATTCCACTCCTGGGTATATATCCTGCAAATATAAAAACTCTAATTTGAAACAATGCACCATCAATCAACTGGATCTGGTTGACATTCATAGAATATTTTATCTAAGACCACAAAATACACATTTGTCTCCAACTCACATGGAACACCACCAAGATAGGCCACATTCTGGGCCATAAAACACACCTTAACAAATTTAAAATAATAGAAATTATACAATGTCTGCTCTCAGCTCACAGTGGTATGAAACTAAAAGTAAATAATAGAAAGATAGCAGGAAAATCCCAAAACACTTGGATATTAAACATTACACCTCTAAATAACACACGAGTCGAAGAAGAATTACCACCAATTTTTTTTAACTAAATGAAAATGAAATCTATCCAAATTTATGGGATACAGCAAAAGAAGTGCTTAGAGAAAAATTTATACCATTGAAGACCTATATCAGGAAACAAGAAAGACCTAATATCATTAACTTAAGCTTTCACCTTAGGAAACTATAAAAAGAAGAGCAAATTAAATGCAAAGTAAGCAGAAGAAAATAAATAATAAAAATAAGAGCAGTCAATGCATGGTGATGACCTAGAGGGGTGGAATAGGGAGGGTGGGAGGGAGGCTCAAGAGGGATATGGGAATATATGTATAAATACAGCTGATTCACTTTGTTGTACAGTGGAAACTGGCACAACATTGTAAAGCAGTTATACTCCAATAAAGATCTAAAGAAAAAAAATGAGAGCAGAAATCAATGAAATTGAAAACAGCAAAACAATAAAGACAATGAAACCAAAAGTTTGTTCTTTAAAAATGTCAACAACATTGATAATCCCTTAGCCAGGTTAACAAAGGAAAAAAATGAGAGAAGACAGAAATTACCAACATTAGAAGTGAAAAAAAAGTTGTAAAGGAGTTATCATGAATGACCCACATGGACATTCGGGGATATGTGTATAAAAACAGATGAGTGAACTTTGTGTACCTCCCAAAAAAAATAAAAAAAAATTAAAAAAAAAAACAGATGATTGAACTTGGTGTACCCCCCAAAAAATAATAAATGAATAAATTAAAAAAAATAAAATAAAATATTTTACATTTAAAAAAAAAAAAGAAATATTGCAGAAAAAAACCCACTTCGCTACATGCATGACAGAATGGGAATCACTTCTATTCACTGTTATAACACTGTTCTCAAAGCAGCTTACAATTAGCATTCTTATAAACATCTTTGTTAAAAGAGTACTTAAATACTGCACTACATGCATTTCAGAATGGTGATCATGTCCATTCACTGATATAACAGTGGTCTGAATGCAACTTGCAAGTTGTATTTTTAGATATATCTTTATAACCAGTATTCATAAACACTTTACTAAATGCCTTACAGAATGGGAATAACTTACATTTTTAAGGGATATTATAAACATCTCTATGCTCACAAATTTGATTACTTACATAAAATGAACAAGTGCCTTAAAAGACACAATCTACCAAAAGTCACCCAAGGAGAAATGGATCATCTGAATAGGCTAATAGCTATTAAAGGGTTGAGTCAAAAATTAACAAACTTCCAAAGCACAAAGCCCAAGCCCCAGATGATTTCACTGGTGAATTCTACCAAAACATTTAAGGAAGAAATGATACAAATTCTCTACAACCTCTTCCAGAAAAATAGAAGAAAAAGGAACGCTTCCTAACTCATTCTATGAGGCCAGCATTTTACCCAATTACCCAAACCAGACAAAAACATTACATGAAGGAAAAATACAAATATCTCTCCTGAACACAGATGTGAAAATTCTCACAAAATATTGCAAATGAATCAACAATATACAAAAAGAATCATACACCACAGCCAAGTGGAATTTATTCCAAATATGAAGGCTGGTCCAACATTCAAAAATCAGTTAAAGTGTTCTATCATATCAACAAATGAAAGAAGAAAAATTATATGATCATATCAACAAATGCAGGAAAAGCATTTGACAAAATTCAGTACCCATTCATGATAAAAAAAACTCTCAGAGAACTGTGAACAGGGGGGAATTTCCTCAACTTGAAGGAGAACATTTACAAAATTGACAACTATAATGGTGAGAAATTGGACACTTACCCTCTAAGTTTGGGAACAAGCCAAGGATATCCTCTATTATCAATCCTGTTCAATATCTTACTGGAAGTTCTAGGTAATGCAAAAAGATGAGGAAGGAAATGAAAGGTATAGAAATTGAGAATGAAGAAATAAAAAAAAATTGTTTTGCATGACATGACTGTCTATGCAGAAAAACCCAAAGAATCAACAAAAGAAACTCCTGGAACAAACAAGTACTTATAGCAAGCTAGAAGGATACAAGATTAATATACAAAAGTCAGTTGCTTTTCAATGCTTGGTGTTGACCTAGAGAGGTGGGTTGGGGAGAATGGGAGTGAGGCTCAAGAGGGAGGGATTATGGAGATATGTGTATAAATATAGTTGATTCACTCTGTTGTACAGCAGAAACTAACACAACGTTGTAAAGCAATTATACTCCAATAAAGATCTGGGGAAAAAAAACATAATGAAAAAGATTTTTTTTTAAATGTCTATATGTATAAAACTGAGTCACTTTGCTGTACAGCAGAGATTGGCATAACATTGTAAATCAACTATACTTCAATAAAAAATAACATTTTTTTAAAAAAAGAAGGAAAAAGTCAGTTGCTTTCCTATATTCTAGCAATTAGCAATTGGAATTTTTAAAACTTAAAACACAATACCATTTTACATTAGCATCAAAAAATAAGTACTTAGGTATAAATCTGACAAAATATGTATAAGATGTAGAGGAAAACTACAAAACTCTGACAAAAGGAGCCAAAACTCTAAATAAATGGAAAGATATTCCATGTTCATGGAGAGGTAGATATAATGTTGTTAAAATGTCAGTTCTTCCCAACTTGATCTATAGATTCAATACAATACCAACCAAAACCCTAGCAAGTACTTTGGATATTAACAAACTGTTCTAAAGTTTATATGGGAGAGCAAAAGATCCAGAATAACTCACACAATATTGAAGAAGTACAAGGTTGGAGGACTGATGCTACTCAATCTTACGTCTAACTATAAAGTTACAGTAATCAAGGTGTGGTGTTAGTGACAGAAAAGACAAATAACCAAGAGAACAGAATAGAGAGCCTCACATATGAAGTGGCACATATTTATGCTGTGTCAAGGTCACTTGCATCTTACCATATCACTCAGAACATCACTACTGTCTGAACAGCTGGATTTGCTTTATTGGGGAAATGGTTTTTCTCTCTGTGTCAGTGTTTCCACCCTAAGTGCTTTGGCTTAGTAATAAATATGTTAGAACTTTTGTTGGAAAAAAAAAAAAAATCTAGATGCAGACTTTATACCTTCACAAAAATTAACTCAAAATGGAATATAGACCTAAAAATAAAATACAAAACTGTATAACTTCTTGACTATAACACGGGAGAAAATCTAGGTGGCCTTGGGTTTGGCAATGAATTTTTAGATACAATACCAAAAGGTATGATCCATGAAAAAATAATTGATAAGTTGGAATTTATTAAGATTAAAAACTTCTACTCTGTGAAAGGCACTGTTAAAAGAATGAAACACAAACTACACACTGGGAGAAAATATTTACAAAACATATCTGATAAAGAATTTGTATCCAAACAGCCAGAACATGCTGGCTTTTTCAGGCAGTGAAATTATTGTACATGATACTAGATGGTGGATACATGTCACTACACATAGGTCAAAATTCATAGAATTACAACTCCAAAAGTGAATGCTTATTTAATCTATGGCTTTTAGTGATAATGGTGTATCAGTGTCAATTCACTGATTGTAACAAATGTACCACCTTGTTATAAGATGTTAATAAGTGAGGGATTTGAGGGGAGCAGAGGGTACATGTGAATTCACTGTACGTAGTACTCAATTTTGTTGTGAACTTAAAATTGCCCTAAAAATAAAGTCTATTAAAAATATTATGTTCAAATCAGAAAAAAAGGAACTTGTATCCAAAAGAAACAACAAACTCTTATAACTCAACAATAAGAAAACAATTAAAAAGTAAGCAAAATATCTGAACAGACACTTCACCAAAGAAGACACATAAATGGCAAATAAGCATGAGAAAAGATGTTCGATATCATTTGCCATTAAGGAATTGCAAATTAAAACAAGATACTCCCACTACACGCCTATTAGAATGGCTAAAATCTAAAAACACTGACAATAACAAATGCTGGTGAGGATGTAAAGAAATGGGAAGTCTCATTCATCGTCGTCAATGGGAATGCAAAATGGGATAGCCACTTTGGAAGACAGTTTGGCAGTTTCTTACAAAGCTATGCATAGTCTTACCGTATAATCCACCAACTGTGGATAATAGGTATTTACTTAAATGAGTTGAAAGCATGTTCACACAAAAATCTGCATGTGAATGTTTACAGCAGCTTTATGCACAATTGTTAAAAATTGGAAACAACCAAGATGCCCTTAGATAGATGAGCAGATAAACTGTGGTACATCCATAAGATGACATATTTTCTACAATAAAAAGAAATGAGCTATCAAGCCACAAAAGACATGGAGGAACCCTTAAATACATATCGTTAAGTGAAATAAACCAGTCTGAAAAGGCTATGTAATGTTATGATTCCATCTATACGACAATCTGAAAAAGGCAAAACTAGAGAAACCGTAGAAAGATCAGCGGTGGCCAAGGGCCATGGGAGAGTGGAAAAGGAATGAATAGGTAGGGCACAGGGGATTTTTAGGGCATTTCAACTATTATTTATGATACTGTGAAGGTTAATACATTCCTAGTTATATATCCAAGAGAAATGAAAACACTTGCCCACAAAAAGACACATAAATGAATGTTTATAGCAGCTTTATTCATAATATCTAAAACTTAGAAAGAACTCAATTGTTACTAAAAGAAGAATGGATAACATTATGATCTATTATATACAAAGAAATCCAAGTCAACAGCAAAATTGAGTGTATAGCTGAAAAAATGCAAAAAGTTGGATGAATGTCACAAACATTGAGCAAAGTAGAAACAAAGGTGCATACTTTATTATTGCTTTTATATAAAATTTTAGATCTGGCAAAACAAATGTCTATTGATAGAAATCAGACCACTGTTTTTCTGGGGTAGGGGCAAAAGGAAATGCTCCACCATGATGGAAATTTTCTTTATACTGATTGACATGGTGACTAAGGGGTTGGATACATTTGTCAAAATCATTCTTAAAATGTTAGCTTTTTATTGTATATAAACTAAACCCCAATAAAATTTGGTCACTAAAAATATACAATATATTTTCTTATAACAGTCGAGTCAATCAGACAAATAATGAGAAATTTTATTAGCTTTCTTTTTTTCATTTTTTCATTTTTATTTGTTTTATTTTGGGGGGCTGCGTTGGGTCTTCATTGCTGTGCGCAGGCTTTCTCTAGCTGTGGCGAATGGGGGTTACTCTTTGTTGTGGTGTGCGGGCTTCTCATTACAGAGGCTTTTCTTGTTGCAGAGCACTGGCTCTAGTCATGTGGGGGCTTCAGTAATTGCAGCATGCAGGCTCAGTAGTTGCTTCTGGACTCTAGAGCACAGGCTCAGTAGCTGTGGTGCATGGGCTTAGTTGCTCCACAGCATGTGGGATCTTCCCGGAGCAGGGATCAAACCCATGTCCCCCTGCATTGGCAGACAGATTCTTAACCACTGCACCATCAGAGAAGTCCCAGCTTTCATTATTAAAAATTCAGAGTAGAATGTACTTCAGGAATACTGGTTCTGTGGCTCAACAAGACCCTTAAGAAACCAGGTTTTTTCCCACTGCTCCACTCTGCTTATCCATGGTGCTCCTTTCATCCTAAGGCTAGTTCCCCTCATGGTCATAGAAAGACCATCAGTAGCAAGCAGGACCACATATTTCTTTATTCATATTTGTTGAGAGAAGGAGATCAGTTCCCTGAGTCCTGTGAGAACTAGGAAAGGCAATTCATTGGCATGACTTGGAATTCATGCCTTTTCCTAAAACCAACCATTAGGGTGATTGTTTCCATTACCTTGGATTAATCAGTATCCACCCACAGAGATGACTGTGAGAGGCTAGCATCCCAAAGCACCTTGGCTGCAAGGAAAGTGACTCTCTGAACAACACTAAGGTGTTTTTTTTTTTTAATTTTTATTGGAGTATGGTTGATTTACAATGTTGTGTTAGTTTCAGGTGTACAGCAAAATGAATCAGTTATACATATACATATCCACTCTTCTTTTTTTTTTTTTAGATTCTTTTCCCATATAGGCCATTACAGAGTATTGAGTTCCCTGTGCTATACAGTAGGTCTTTATTAGTTATCTATTTTATATAGTAGTGATGTGTATGTATCAGTCCCAATCTCCCAACTTATCCCTCCCCTCTCCCCTTAACCCCTGGTAACCATAAATTTGTTTTCTACATCCATGACTCAATTTCCGTTTTGTAAATAAGTTCATTTGTACCCTTTTTTTTAGATTCCACACATAAGCATTATCATATGATATGAAGGCTTTTTTATGACAGAGAAAAGATAAACAGGCCAGCAATGTGCAACACAGTCCTAAACACTGGTGTAGGTTCTATTTGCAACAGTTTCAACCGCTGCAGAGCATTTCAGTGTGGACAGGATATAATTAATTTAATCAAACCCTTATACTGAACATTTGGCTTTAATACAATTGAATTGTCACATTATTTCTTCTATCCTACAGCCACTGAATTCATCTTTGACAAAATGCACATCATCGATGATTTCTTTATTGGCAAAGACAGACAGATGAATCCATGTTGCAGAATTAAGATCATCTAAACAAAATTAACATTAAACAGGCCGTAAGTGTCATGAGGTGTCAGCAGATTCCCACCTTCAGAGAAAACATCCAGGTTTATCATTTTAATTCCAATGGACAAAAGAATTTTCCCCAGTACTGGACATCCCAGACTTTCTGCCTCCTCTTCCATTTACTAAGTGACAGATTGACCAAAAGAGCTAGAAGTGTTTGTAGATTTTTGTTTGTTTATATGTTTACTTGTTTTTAATAGCAGCTATAAAAATGAATATGAGACTAAAATTCTAAGATACATTTCATTTGTAGACTTAAATATCTGCCAGATAAACCAACACATTAGCACAGTCTTCAAATAGTTCTGTAGGTAGGCTATCTTTTTTAATTAGTTTTTATTGAAGTATAGTTGATTTACAATGTTGTGTTAGTTTCTGCTGTAGAGCAAAGTGGATCAGTTATACATATACATATATCCCCTCTTCTTTAGATCCTTTTCCCATATAAGTCATTACAGAGTATTGAGTAGAGTTCCCTGTGCTATGCAATAGGTGCTTATTATCTATTTTATATATAGTAGTGTATATATGTCAATCCCAATCTCCCAATTTATGCCTCCTCTCCCTTTCCCTCTTGGTAACCATAAGTTTTTCTCAACTGTGACTCTATTTCTGTTTTGTAAATAAATTCATTTGTATCAACTTTTTTTAACCTCAAAGAATATTTACCTAAACTCTAATCAAGAATTTTAAGATTGATTTTCTAGACTAGTGATCGCAGAACAATTTTTGATTACACATTCTTAATAACAGGAAAAAATTTAGCATATACACACTTAACACTGAACATTTATTTATATAATAATCACATACTTATGATGTAATACAATATGCCTACTATATAAGAATATGAATTTAAAACAATATAAAAAAATAAACACTTTAATTCTGCATTTTATTCACTAATGGTAAAACTAATCATCTCTCATCTTTCAATATTACTGCTAATATTTTTAGAGACAACAGTGTGATTGGATATGTTACATTATTTTGCAGACTCTTAGTTCAAAACTGTAATATAACTTAAAGAGTTTCAGTTACATATTGCTGAGTAATAAGCCACCCCAAAACTTAGTGGTTTAAAACAGCTATTTCATTATTTTCACAACTCTGTCCATGAACTGGTACTCAGCTGGATACGTCTTCATTTTAATATCACTCTTTAAACACAAATCTTCATAAAATCTATTATGCACAAACACTTGCTGGTGCTCAAAAGAAAATTAAAGAAAATAGGCTCTGAGTCATATTCATAAAATACAAGGTGTAGGGAAGAGAAAAGTTCCAGCACTGACTAATATCACTATTTTCCATTTCACTCCGGGTCAAGCACACCCTCCGCTCTGACAAAGGCAGTTGCTGAAGTGGTTCTTTTTGCCCTTTCTTCATTCCATCCCCATAGTATTGAAATAGTAATGGGAAAAACTCATTGTAAATAAAGTCCCCCCAGAATCCCCACAGAATTGTTATGTACATTGCTTTCTGGGAGGTAAACTGGTAAATTCTACATACAGTGAATAAGATCAGACCTGTATAGAAATAACTTATCTTTAGATATAATCAGGAAATAAATGGCAAACATTATTACTCATCTGCGTCAAGATAATCAGGGCATCATCTCATTGGGAGGTCACACTGGGATAGCCATGGCTAGAATCAGCTTTACCATGGTGGATTACAATTACCATACTAATGCAATGAATAGCAGACTTTACCCTACATATGACATACTGTAGTAGAAAAAAATGATCTGTAATAACTTTCGTAAAGAGAGGAATATAAATATATTGGGGCCATTTTGAGTGGAAATACATACCTATAAACTATAAAATTTAACCAAAGGAGAAAATTATCAAAATACCTGATGAATATAAGTCTATGTCAACTCACCAGTAACAACTTTTAACTCTAATTCTCTAATTCTAAATCTCCAGTGCTCCATCTCTGATTTCCCTTTGCTTTTACCCTGATGTTAAATGACAGCCTGAGACTGAACAGAGAATGTTAAAACTCAAAGAATCTACCGGACCAAAGCTGGAATTTATCATTCACTGATGTGTACTACACTCCATTTTTACAAAATTTGCTTTTAGTTAAAAGTAATAAATCTGCCTGAGGGAAATAAAAAGTAATGGTTGGGATTATTTTGCTGTTGACCAACCCATACAGAGAAAAATCTAGACAGATGGAAGAACCACATCATATAACTATATCTGTATCTGACCCCTTAGCAATCAGACAAAAATTAGGAGATGAGGCTCATGCTTCCTTCAATTCTCTGCAAAGGGGCTGTCCAATATAGTCTCTGCACATGGAAAATGCTCAATATATGTTCATTTTGTTGGGTAGGAAGAAATTCTCCTCTGCCCTTCTAGGTTCTTCTGGCTGGCCTAAGAATTAAAATTGACAGATGAAAAAACTCAAAGTTTAATAACATGTACATATGGGAGAGACCCAGGAAAACTGAGTAACTCACCCACATGGCTGAAGTTCTCACCTTAAATACCTTATGCAGCTAAAGACAAAAGAGGATGTTGGGGTAGTGGTTTAGGACTTCAAAGGGGAGGAAGGCAATTGACGTGGAGATGGAAAAGCAAGAGTTTGATAAACAAATGTCTGCTGGGCCAAGTAGAGACAATGGGACACAGAGAGGAATTTTAACAAACAGACTTTGCTAGGTTCCTCCCTGTCTATATACCTACTTCATACTATAGTGACCTATGGTGATCACTTCCCACAACAGATCTTACATCTACGTTCTTTAGGCAGCTAGGGGAAAGGAAAAAGTTTTTTCCTGAGTCTTTTGGGGCTTGATTGTTTTCAGCTAGAAACAATGTACTTGCCAAAAAGACATTTTGGGGTAGCAACTTTTGCTCGCCTAAAATTTCATGAATGAACAAATGAATGAATGTGACTCTATCATAAATGTAATAGGTGACAGCCTACTGAAAAATTCTATGAAGATCCCTTATAAAAGACTTACACATGAATAACAAGAACATATTAGCTATCTATGATGGTGGATACCAATTCAATATCACGGTCATGGAGAAGGTTCCATTCATAAGTAGATCTTCATCATCTTGCAAATAGACTTCTGAGGCTGATGACAAAGAACATCATTCCAGCCCCATGCTCTTGAAGGAGCATTTAGCACAACGCAACGCTCATTAGGATTATTGGGTTCACCTCTGTGCCAGAATCTGAGTGCCAGAAAGGGAAAAAAGGGATGAGAACATTTCTTTAAACAGTGCTTTGAAAAGAGACAGTAAGGGAGGGGGCTGGGATTGAACTGTGTGGCAGTCAAAGTCGGATATGCCCAAATCACTCCCACCTACTTCCCATGGAGTTTTTCCTCCATCTGTGTCTCTGGTAGTTCCCTTGAAAATTGTTCATACATCACCCAGTATTGTGTCATCTTATTGCATTTAACATTCTCCCAGCAGATATTCCAGAGGGTCCCTTCCATTTGTCCATTTTATACCCTGTTCCCAGGAAACTGTCAGTTCACAGCTTCCCTTAAATGATGTAAAAGACTTCACACTGGTCTTAAGTATCAATGTAGTTTGTTTCTTTTTTTATGAACTGCTTTTGGAGTGTGAAGAACTAGTTAAAATCTCTGAATCTGCTACTATCCCTGTTATCTTGGACAAGTAATTTAATTTCACAGATTCACAGAGACTAGATTAATATCCCTATATATTTCACACAGTGATATGAGGGCCAAAGGTGGTAATATACTAAAATGTACTCAAGTACTTAAGAGTTTTAAAAGAACTACATAAATATGAGATATTAGAAGGCTATCAGAATTTAACTTATTTGCTACATGAGATATTAAATCTTAATAATTGGTTATGATCTTAACTGACATAAATTTTTGTTATATTTAGAGATATAATGTAGTGGTTGAAAGCACAAACTTTGATGTCAAACAGACCTGGGTTTAAGGACCACTGTTACTACTGCTGGATAACCACTGAGTTATCTAAACTCTTTAAAGTCAGTTTCTTCATCTCTATAGTGAGAAACAATAATAGTGTGTGCCTAATAGAGTTATTGTGATGACTGAATGAGATAATAAGGAAAATTATTTAACCTAGTGCCCAAGAGTTAAGACTAAGTTTTTTATTGAAGTATATTTGATTTACAATATTGTGTTAGTTTCAGGTATATGGCATGAGCTATTTTATTTAAATAACCGATCATTGGAACACCCTAAAACTCTTGTATGATGCAGGACTTAGGATTCTTTTATCTAATTCCATACTTACGTGGCACTTTCATTGTATGGTGTCTGATCAACCCATTGCCAATGTCTTTTCCCCTCTGGGTCTGACAGCCCCACATAGTAAATACTATTTTCTGTCAGCTCCTGGATGATAAAATCCTAAAGGAAGGAGTTATAGCCTTTAGAACAGTCAGGTGGAATTGAGTTCCTTATAGCTTTAGGGAGAAGAGACGAAAAGGAGAGGATCAAGGAAAAGCCACGTGGGGGCCCTGCAGAGAAGCCTACATTTTTTCTGGCTGAGGAGAGCAGGATCAAAGGTACCACTTGTGAGCATGATGCCAGTCTTAGTCTGTTCAGGCTGCTGTAACAAAACACCACAGACTGGGTCGCTTATGAATAACAAAAGTCTGCCTCTCACAGTTGTGGAGGCTAGAAACCCCAGGTCAGGGTACCAGCGTGGTAGGATGAGGGCCTTCCTCCTGGTTCCTAGGCAGTGCTTTCTCACTGTGTGCTCATGTGGTAGAAGGGGCAAGCTTCTCTTGGAATCTCTTTTTTAAAAACATTAATACCATCCACGAAGGTTTCACCCTCATGACCTATGCAGCTCCCAAAACCCCCACTTCCTAATACTATCATCTTTGGAGGTTAGGATTTCAACATAGGAAATGGGGGGGCAGGACACATTCAGGACATAGCAATGGTCGATACATATGGAGGCAATTTCTATTCTTGATCATAACAAATTCTTATCTCAGACACACCTCCCTTCATCTCTTCCCTAAAAGAGGGTATTCCTCAACGTTGTACATAAGAAACATTTTGCAGATTAAATAATTTTCCTTTTGACAACTTCAGATTGTTAACACTTGTTGATTGTGACTTCATGATTGAACTTCATTTCCCAATTGGACTTAATACACCTTCTCTGTTAAATAGTTAATAATGTATAAAAACATTTTCATGTTGAAATAATAAACTGATATTTCAGGATGAAATATTTTCAGCCTTCCACTCAACCCCTACATATTATATTTTCAATGCTCCAATTTATTTGGGAGGAGGTTAGTTTTATAGAAGCAGAAAGAAGGCATGGAAGGTAAAACCTAAGGTGGCCTTTTCTATCTATTTTCTCAAGCCTCTGCCATAGCATTAATATCCCAAAACAATAAAAATCTCCTTGTTAGCCAGGAGAGATGTTAAAAAGCCAGGCAACCCTCCTTACTCCATTATCAATTAGAAAGTACCTGCTCATCCTGGGTGTTGATCACCAGCAGGTGAGCCTTCATTCTTGAGCATTTCTTCTCACTCTCATTCCAGCTATTGTCTTCAGTAGAAATAAAGTAGCAGTTTGAACTAAATGACTTCCAATTCTTTGGGCAGCAGCTCCAGTCTTTCCCTGTATTGAAAAGAAGGCCGTATCAGTGCAATATAAGAAAAGAAATTGTTTAGTGTGTGTATTATAAAACTTCAGGACCAGAGAAGACTGTATGGAAAGCAGGACTCCCAACCTAACCCAGGAGTAACAAGGAGCCCCTGCCCATCAGGTGTCAAAGACGTCAAGTCAGTAACAAGGTAGGGCCCCCTTTCCTTTGCCAGAGTGATGTCAGGAAAAACCAGCTAAAACAGAGGTTTAAATAAGATCCAAACTCTCAGAACATAATACAAAAATGTCCAGGTTTCAATGGAAAATTACTTATACCAAGAACAACAAAATTCTCCAAAAATAATTTTAAAAAAAGGAAAAAATATATGCCAATACCAAGATAAGAAAAATACTAGAATTATCTGGCAATGATTTTAAAGAAGCCATGGAAAGATGCTTCAACAAGAAAGTACAAACATTTGAACCAAATGAAAAAATAGAAAGCCTCCAGCAAGCAAATAGAGAATTCAGCAAACAAATAAAAGATATAAAGGAGACTCAAATGGAATTTTATAGTTGAAAAATATAATAACCAAAATTAAAAGTCCCATGGATGCGCTCAGGAGCAGAATAAAGAGGACAGAGAAATCAGTGAATTAAAAGATAGAATAACAGGAATTACTCAACTGAACAACAGAGAAAAAATAGAGTAAAACAACAACAATGAATAAATAGACTTCCAATTTCCAGTCTCGTATGTAAGAAGCTTGGAAGTCACCACTCCCTTTACAAGTAAAACACTGAACAAGCTGCAAATCAGCAACTCCTCACAGAGCAAACCACTGCCCCCCAAAGATGAAGAGACACACAGGCAAATACAGAGAATAACAATTTACTGGAGCCGAAACCTCTTTGGGAACCAGTCCCAGGGAAACCTGAACTGTAATTGTGGACACCTCTGAGAGATAAAAAGTCCAGGGTGACCCAGTCAACGTAGAGGCCCCAACACTTCTGTGAGTCTTACATCCGGGAGTTCCACCAGGTACTCACAGTAAATATCTGAGAACAATTCTCCTGTGCTTCTGGCAAGAGCAGAGCAAAAGAGACCATTGTGGAATACACCAGTGCATTCTTTTCTTTTTAACAAGATCTGCCCACAGGAGAAACTATCTAACCAGAGCCTAACCTGCTGGGGATGTATCAGACCCCAACTGACTAGGGAAAGGAAAATACCCAAGTAAAGCCCACTCTAGCTATCTGTCCCACTTTAAAGAGGTTAATAAAAACAACTGAGAAGAACTTGTAAGCTCAAAGCCCAAAGGCAAAGACTCACTAAAACAATGAACCAGGGACTTCGCTGCTGGTGCAGTGGTTAGGACTACACGCTTCCAATGCAGGGGACTCAGGTTTGATCCCTGGTCAGAAAACTAGATACCACATGCATGCCACAACTAAGAGTTCACATGCCACAACTAAGGAGCCCATGTGCCCAACTAAGTAGCCAGGAAGACACAACTAAGACCCAGCACAACCAAATAAAAATAAATAAATAAATAAATAAATAGAATGAACCAAGTCATAGGACAATAGAATGATTCCCCTTTCCCCACACTTCACGACCACATTCTTCAGTTCTATTTACAGCAGTTCCCTTTCCTCAGTACATCATGTCCAGCTAATGAAAAAAGATACAAGGCATATTAAAACAAACAGAAAACAGTTTGAAGAGACAGAATAAGCATCAGACTTAGATGGGGCAGAGATGTTGGAATGATCAGACCAGGAATTTAAAACAACTATGATTAATATGTTAAAGGCTCTAATGGACAAAGTAGACAGCATGCAAGAATAGGTGGGCAACATAAGCAGAGAGAAATTCTAAGAAAAAAATAAAATGAAATGCTAGAGATCGAAAATACTGTAATAGAAATGAAGAATACCTTTAGTGAGCTGATTAATGACTGGACACAACTGAGGGGAAAAAAATCTCTGTGCATGAAGATATCTTAATAGAAGTCTCCAAAACTAAAAAGCAAACATAAAAAAGACTGGGAAAAAAGAAAAACAAAAACAAAAATGAGGAGAGAATCTCCAAGAAACGTGAGGCAGAAACAAAAGGTGTAACATATGCGTAATGATAATATCAGAAGGAGAGTACAGAGAGAAAAAGAACAGAAGAAATAATGAAACAATAATGTTTGAGAATTTCCCAAATTAATTACAGATACCAAGCAAGATAAATGCTGAAGAAAACTATACCTAGATTTACCATATTCAAGCTACAGAATATCAAAGACAAAGAAAAATCCTTAAAGAAGGAGGGGGACACCTCCTATAGAGGAGCAAAGAGAAGAATTTCATCAGACTTTGCAGAAACCACAGAAGCAAAAAGAGAGTGGAGTGAAATATTTGAAGTGTTGAAAGAAAAAAATTACCATCCTATTTCTGTAGCATGCAAAATTAACCTTCAAAGGTGAATAAGAAACAAGAGCTTCTTCTAACAAACAAAACTTGAGGGAATTTGTTGCCAGTAGACCTGCCTAGCAAGAAATGTTAAAAGACACTTTATAGAGAAAAGGAAAGTAATATAGGTCAGAAATATGGTTCTACATGAAGAAAGGAAGAAAATCAAAGAAGGAATAAGTGGAAGTAAAATAAAAACTTGTATTTTTCATATTCTTAATTGATCTAATAGATAATTTGTTCAAAATAATAATAGCAACTATGTATTCAATTATGTAATGTGTAAGTGAAATAAATTGTAGCAATGATATAAGGGATAGAAGGAAGGAATTTGGATCATTTTGTTGTTTTAAAATACTTTCACTACACATAAAGCTGTATACACTTATTTGAAAGTGGACTTGGATTAGCTGTAAATGTATATTGCAAACTTCATGGCAACCACTACAAAAAAGAAGTATAACTGACATGCTAAGAATAGAACAAAAATGGAATCATGTAAAATGCTCAATTAAAACCACAAGAGAAGGAAAAGAATAAAATAGTAGAAAAAGATAAAAAAGAAAAAAGGGCAAGATATTAAAAAAATAACAAATATGATAGATATTAATACAACTGTATTAATAATCACTTTGAATGTCAATCATCTAAATGAACCAATTAAAAAGCAGATTGTCAGAGTGAATCAAAACACAAGATTCATTGGGGGGGAATGAATTGGGAGATTGGGATTGCCATATATACATTACTAATAAGAAAAAAATATCAAATTGTACACTGTAAATATATGCAGTTTATTGTATGTCAACTGTATCTCAATAAAAGTTCTTTAAAAAAAAAGAAAACAAGATTCAACTATACGTTGTCTTTAAAAACCCACTTTAAAACTCCAAGAGGATTTTATAAAGACATATATATTAAAAGTAAGTGCATGGTTATCAAAAATTAAAACAAATTTTATTTAGGTGGGCCATTTTTCTATGTCAAAAATAGTCTAACAACCACTAGTAATTCCACATGGTTCAACCAAATAGTAATATGTACTTATTATACAGTAAGTAAAAAACTATAGCAGTAGGGCTAATAAATGATGTAATTTCAAAGAAGTGATAAACATAAACAATATTTCAAGAAGTCTGCAAAAACTGCAATGTAATCTGTAAATGGGTGTGATTTCTGGTTTTGTTTTGTTCTTTTAAATTTTATTTATTTTTGACTGCGTTGGGTCGTAGTTATGGCACGTGTGATCTTCGTTGTGGTCTGCAGGCTTCTCCCTAGTTGTGAAGTGAGGGTTTTTCTCTTCTCTAGTTGTGGCGCACAAGCTCCAAGGCGCATGAGCTCTGCAGCTGTGGCACACAGGTTCCAGAGCTCGCTGGCTCTGTAGTTTATGGTAAGTGGGCTCTGGTTGAGGCACGTGGGCTCAGCAGCTGTGGTACAGGGGCTTACTTGCCCTGTGGCATGTGGGATCTTAGTTCCCTGGCCAGGGATTGAACCCGAATCTCCTGCATTGTAAGGCAGATTCTTTACCACTGGATCACCAGGGAAGTCCCTGTGATTTCTGTTGATGAGACACAACTACCTGATTTGTTGTGTCCATTCAGAATTTCCAGAGAGCAGTGGCATCTGCCAGGAGCTTGTTATGAACACAAATCCCTGATGGGCTGAATATCTGGGGTCCATCAGGACAGCAGCTCCATCCCCTCCCCATCTCCAGGTAGAATTAGTTTTTCAACCAGAAATAATTTGATAAGTTGACAGGTTGTCTCAAATGAAAAAAAAATGATCAATAAACATACTAGTTTTTCATCTTCAAAAAAAAAGTAGGACTTCCCTGATGGCACAGTGGTTAAGAATCCACCTGTCATTGCAGGGGACACAGGTTTGATCTCTGGGCCAGGAAGATTCCACATGTGGTGGAGCAACTAAGCCAGTGTACCACAACTACTGAGCCTGTGCTCTAGAGCCTGCAAGCCACAACTATTGAGCCTGTGTGCCACAACTACTGAAGCCCATGCGCCTAGAGCCCGTGCTCTGCAACAAGAGAAGTCACCACAATGAGAAGCCCACACACTGCAACGAAGAGTAGCCCCTCCTCACTGCAACTAGAGAAAGCCTGCACACAGCAACAAAGACCCAACACATACAATAAATAAATGAATGAATAAATAAATAAATAAATAAATAAATAAATAAATTTGTTTAAAAAAAGTAGATAGAGAAAGGTATACCATGCTAACACTAAACAAGAGAAAACAAGATTATCTCCATGTATTCAGAGCAAGGAAAGGCATCAGAGATAAAGTATGGACATTATGTAACGATAAAGGGAATTTTTTCTTGTTCAAGAAGCCGTAACAATCCTTAAAGTGTATGTACCTAACAACAGAGCATCAAAAAGTGAAGCAAAAACTGATAAAACTGCCAGGAAAAATAGACATATCCATTATTACAGCCAGAGACTTAAACACTCTGATAAGAAATGGACAGGTCCAGAAAGCAGAAAACAAGTAAAGACGTAGCTGAACTCAACAACATCATCAATCAAGCAAATATAACAGTATCTATTGACTACTTCATCTGAAAACAGCAGAATACACATTCTTTTAAAGCTTATGTGGGGAGGGGGAAATTTCCTCTTCCAACCCTCTTGAGTTCTTGTAGCTGGACTAATAATAAAATTGACACAAGACAGAAAGAAACAGGAGAAAAAAAAAAACAGATGTTAATTTGTGTGCATTTCTATGAGACCTAAGAAGTGGTCAAAACAGGCAGCTTTATAATCTTTAGACAAAGAAACAATAAAATTGTGAGGAATTAACAGGACAAAGAAATGTATGCTTTGGGTGCTTAACTAGTGAAGAATAGGAACAGAGTTTAGGCTTGGGGTAATCAGTTAAGGAAACAACAAGACTTGTTTATACAGGCTTCTTGTCCCTGAATTCCAGATCTCTAGCTATGAGTGTTCTACCTGCAGATGTAGACAGCGCACCTTCCATATGAGAAATTTATCTCCTGTTTTCAGGGAAGCAGAGAGGAGGGTCAAAGTGTCCCTCTTATATCAGCTCTTTCTTAAGTAACTTTAATACAAAATAATCAATCTGCCATTGAGGTACATTTTGGGAAGAACTGCCCTGGACCCCAATACTCACATAGAATATTACCAAGATGGACTATGACTGGGCACTAAAACACACCTTAACTAATTAAAAAGAATAGAAATCATAAAATGTCTGCTCTCAGACCACATGGTATTAAACAAGAAATCAGTAACAGAAAGCTGAAAAAATCCCCAAATACTTGGAGATTGAATAAAATACTTCTAAATAACATGAGTCAAGGAAAAAAATCTCAAGAAAATTTTTTTTATTTTTAACAAAATGAAAATAAAAACACATTTCAAAATTTCTGTGATACAGCCAAAGCAGGGCTTAGAGGGAAATTTGCAGCATTGAATGCACATAATAGATACAAGAACTATCTAAAATCATTAAATACATCTCCATCATAGAAAACTGAAATCAAAGAGCAAATTAAATCCAAAGGAAGCAGAAGAAAATAAATAATACAAGTCAGAGCAGATATCAGTGAAACTGAAAACAATAAATCAATAGAGAAAATTGATAAAAACCAAAAGTTAATTCTTTGAAAAGATCAATTACACTGATAAGCCTCTAGTCAGGCTAAGAAAAAAGAGAAAGGACTCAAATTACTAATATTAGAAATGAAAATAAGTCATCACAATAGATCTTGTGGACATTAAAGATACTAAAGAATTAATATGAACACCTCTATGCTCATAAGTTTGATAATCTAGATGAAATGGACCAATTCTTTGAAACTCACTATCTGCAAAAACTCACACTAGAAGAAATATACAATCTGAATAGGCCTATATTTATTAAAGAAATTAAATCCATAATTAATAACTATCCAAAATAAAAAAGAAGGCACTAAGTTCAGACTGTTCACTGATAAATTTTACTAAACATTTAAGAAAGAAATTATACCAATTACCTCAATCTCTTTCAAAGACAGAAGTAGAAGGAATACCTAACTCATTTCATGAGGCCAGCATTATCTTCATACCAAAACCAATAAAGACATTATAAGGAAACCTACAGACCAGTTTCCCTTACGAACATAGGTTCAAAAATATTAGAAAATTGAATCCCATAATGTATAAAAAGAATTATAAAGGAGTGTGGCCAAGATGGCAGAGTAGGAAGACCCTGAGCTCACCTTCCTGCTACAGGCACAAGATTACAGCTATTTACAGAGTAACTATCAACAAGAATGACATGAAGACAAGAAGAAAAGATCTTCTACAATTAAAGATATAAAGAAGGAACCACAAGAGGTGGGCAGAAAGGGCGGAGACACAGTAGAGTCAATACCCATATCCCCAGCTAGGTGATCCACAAACAAAAGGATAGTCACAATTCAAAAGTTCTCCACAAGAAGTGAGGTGTCCGAGCCCCACATCCGGCTCCCCAGTCCAGGGGTCCTGCACTGGGAAGATGATCCCCCAGACGGTCTGGCATTGAAGGCCAGTGGGGCTTGCTTTGGGGAGAGCCAGAAGGAAACAGAGACTCTGCTCTTAAAGGGCTCACACAAAATCTCACATCCTCAGACACAGGGAATAAGCAGTGACTTGAAAGGAGCCTACGTCAGAGCCACTTGCTAATCTAGGAGAGCCTTCCAGAGAGGCAGGAGGCAAATGGGACTCACCCTGGGGACACAGACAGTGGCAACAATCATTCTGGGGAGCTCGTTCTACTACAAGGACACTGGTGCTGACAGGTGCCATTTTTGAGTTCTTCCTCTAACTTATCAGCAGCTGGGACCCAGTCTCAACCACCTGCTCATTGGCACCACACCTGGGACCCACCTCCCAACCAGACCAAGCAGCCAGTTGTGTGAGGAAACAGCCACACCCCCCAGGAGACTGTCAGCGGCCATAGGCCCACCTGAGCCCCGCAGCTGCCCCGGAAGTGGCCCTGCCCACCAGAGGGCACAGAACCCATCCCCACTCACCAGCAGACCAGCACTAACCCCTAGAGGTAGCCTCATCCACCAGCAGGTGGGCAACAGCCCCAAGACCTCAGCCCTGGCTCCACCCACTAGGAGTCTGATGCCAGCTTCAGGACACACAAGGCCCTGCAGCAACCACCCCAGAACCTGGTTCCACCCACCAGCAGGCTAGCACTAGCCCTGGGACCCCTGGGGCCTCAGCCAGCCATGTCAGAACCCAGCCCCTCCAGCCAGCAAGTCAACATCTACCCTGGGAACCCCAGGTCTGGCCTTGCCCACAAGTGGGCCAATACCAGCTCTAGAACCATCAGGCCCCACAGACAGCCACCCCAGGACCCAGCTCCACGCACCAGTGGGCCACCACCAGCCAAAGGACCCCCAGGGACCACACCCAGTGTGGTGATAGGTGATAGGAAATGGCCCTGTCCACTAGCCTCCAGCATCAGCTGTAGAACACCACAGCCCCCAACACCCAGACAACTGGGATCTCGCTCTGCCCAATAACGGGTCAGCACTAGCCCAGCCAGCCACATCAGGACATGACCCTCCCAACCATCAGGCCAGCAGTCTCTGCACTAGGCAGAGCCTGGCAGCCTCCAGGCTCAGGAGCCAGGCCCATCTATTAATGCACCCACAGTAGTTGGCCCTGCTACAACAGAAGGGCCCACACAGCCCACATAAGGGACACCTTTAGAGCATATAGCTCTAGTGAACAGAAGGGAGTGTGCTCCTGGGCCACATAGGACATCTCCTACATAAGGCTACTTCTCCAAGATCAGGGAACGTAACTGACCTACGTAATACCTAGAAATAAGAACAGAGAATCAGGCAAAATAAGGCAACAAAGGAATATTTTCAAAGCAAACAAAAAAATAAAAAAACAAATTAAAAAATAAATAAAACCCCAGAAAAAGAGCTAAGCAAAGTAAAGATAAGCGATCTCCCCATTAAACGGTTCAAGGTAATGGTCACAAAGATGCTCAACAAGCTCAGGAGAAGGATGAACAGAGTGAGACATCTAAGAAAGAGCCCAAAAATATAAAGAATAACCAAACAGAGATGAAGAATACAATAACTGAAATTTAAAATATACTATAGGGAATCAACAGTAGGTTAGATGACACAGAGGAATGGATCATCCAACTGGAAAGTAGTGAAAATCACCCAAACTGAACAGAAAAAAATTTTTTTTTTACAGAGGACAGTTTAAGAGACACCTGGGACAACATCAAACACAGTAACATTCACATTATTGGGATCCCAGAAGGAGAAGAGAGAGAGGAAGGGACAGAGAACGTATTTGAAGACATGATAGCTGAAAATTTCCTTAGCCTGGAAAAGGAAACAGACATCTAGGTCCAGGAAGCACAGAGAGTCCCAAACAAGATCAACCCAAAGAAGTCCACACTGAGACACACTGTAATTAAAATGGCAAGAGTTAAAACATAAAAAGCGGTTGTAAAATCAGCAAGGGAAAAGCAATTAGTAATGTACAAGGGAACTCTCCCATAAGGCTACCAGCTGACTTTTCAGAGGAAACTCTGCAGGTCAGAAAGGAAGCAACCCAGGACTTCACTGGTGGCACAGTGGTTAAGAATACACCTGCCAATGCAGGGGACACGAGTTTGATCCCTGGTCCGGGAAGATCCCACATGCTGGGGAGCAACTAAGCCCATGTGCCACAACTACTGAGCCTGCGCTCTAGAGCCCAAGCGCCACAATTACTGAGCCCATGTGCCACAACTATCGAAGCCCGCAAGCCTAGAGCCTGTGCTCTGCAACAAGAGAAGCCACCGCAATGAGAAGCTCATGCACCACAAGGAAGAGTAGCCCCTGCTCCCTCAACCAGAGAAAGCCCGTGCACAGCAACAAAGACCCAACATAGCCAATAAATAAGTAAACAAATAAATTTATAAAAAAAAACAACAACATGGATGGACCTTGAGGACATTGTGCTAAGTGAGATGTCAGACAAAGAAAGACAAATACTATATGACATCTCCCATATTTAAAAAACAAAAATTTTAAAGCAAAGGATAAATTGGTGGTTACCAGGGCCTGGGAGGTATGGGAATAGGAGAGAGATTATTTAAGGGTATATACTTACAACTAGTATATAAATAAGTCCTGGAGATCTAACACACAGTACAGCGATTATAGACAACAAAACTGTATTGTGAACATTAACATTGCTAAGAGAGTAGATTTTAAGTGTTCTCAACACTAGAAGAAATGGTAATTATGTGATGTGTTAGAGATATTAGCTAATGCTAATATAGCAATTACATTTAAACATAAACTCAATTATTTGCATACCTTGAACTTATACAATGTTGTATGTTAAATATTACTTAAAATTTTTAATTACATAAATAAACAACTGATTTTTTTCTGAGCTACTAGTCAGTTGAGATAAAAATAATTTCCAGAAATTGCTATTATGAAACAAGCTGGTAATTAGTGCAACCTTACCAGTTAGAAGTGTGTACTGTATGTATATAATATATGGAAGTAGAATCCAGGCAATAAAGCCAGAATGCTGTAACAGTACAGGCCATTATGTAAGGAAATCCACTTCATGTAGAAAATTGGTGATTTGAGTACTTTAAATCTCATTTCCAAGCCAACATTCCACTCTGCCCTCAGAAGCTACAATCTGTTATCAGCAATCCTCATCTCTCTGCTCTAAGTGAAAGTTTTTACTCACCCTGTTCAGTTCTTTTCTCCCCATCATCTATTAAGCCTTCTCTAATAAGGCTTTCTAACCCTTGAGTCCACTGATGTGGCTCTTGCTAAAGTCACTGAAGACATCCTTTGTTGCCAAATCCTTCTCAATTCTCTGCCATCTCAGATTTGAGCTGTTTATTGAAATTGATTGACACAGATGACAACTCAGTTCTTCTTGAAACATTTCCTCTCCTTGGCCTCTGGTACATCATTCTTTCTTACTTCATTTCTTTATCTGTGGTTCTTTCACCTTAATATCCTTCACAAGTTCTTCCTCATCTCCATGAACTCAAATATCGAACTTTTAATTGTCTACTTGCATGGTCATTCTTCAAGTGATCTAATCTAGTCTGTAGCTTTACATACTCTTCTCTTCAGATTCTTATGTCCAATAACTTTTCAACATCCCCATTTACACATATACTAAACAACCCAAACTTTATATTTTCCAAAGAGAACACTTGATGCCTCACAAAATAAAAAACTTTTGGCCTTTCCATTGTCTTTCTCATCTCAGCAACTGGCAATTCATGTTTTCCAATTTCTTGGGCCAAGAAATCTTTCCTGTATGCCTCATATCCAATCTATCAACAACTTTTTTATTGCCTGTATCTACATATCACACACAGAATCCCACCATATCATCCACCGCTGTTTAGTTTCTGGCCATCATTATTTCTCACTAGATTACTGCAACAGCTTTTTTTCTACCAGTTTCTACAGTTGCTCTACTCAAATCTACTCTGCACACGTTAGCAAAAATAATCCCTTAAAATTGAAGTTGCAATCATGCCACTCACATGTTTAATGTACTCAGTATGAGCCACATTCCCTACCGTGGCATGTGATTTCTGCTAAATTTCTGACCTCATCTTCACTAATTCACACCACCCCTGGCTGGCCAACTTGTTCCATAAGTAATTTAAGTATATTCCTGTTATAGGACTTTGCACCAGCTCCTTCTCTTGTTTGAGATGCTCATTTCCTAATATATTCCTGACTTGCTTCTTTACTTCCTTCGGATCTCTGCACAGTGTCTCCTTTTCTTAGAGTCTTCCTAAGTCATCCTACATAAAATAGTATCACCATGCATCTGCTGTCTCCTTTTAATACTTTACTTTTAACACAGCACTTATTACCACATAAAATATATTTATTTGCTTATTTTCTTCCCCACCTATAAGAAAAGTTCTGTAAGGGAAAGAAGCTTTTCTGTTTTGTTCAGGGTCCCATTGCTGGCTCATAGTCAGCACCTGTTAATATCGAATAAATAGGGGCTTCCTAGGTGGCAAAGTGGTTGAGAATCTGCCTGCCAATGCAGGGGACATGGATTCAATCCCTGCTCCAGGAAGATCCCACATGCCGTGAAGCAACTAAGCCTGTGCGCCACAACTACTGAACCTGCACTTTAGAGCCCATGAGCCACAACTATTGAGCCCATGTGCTGCAACTACTGAAGCCCACACACCTAGAGCCCATACTCTGCAACAAGAGAAGCCATGCTCCACAAGAGAAGCCCACGCACCACAATGAAGAGTAGCCCCTACTCACTGCAAATAAAAGAAAGCCCGTGCACAGCAAAAAAGACCCAACACAGCCAATAAAATAAATTTATTTTTTTTAAAAATGTATCGAATAGTTTCTCTAACTGGGTCTTTATATCCAACTGCTTCTTCCTCAGTCACCTTTGCAGTAAAGGGCTCAGATAAGCCAACTCAACTCCTTGATTCTTTTTTTTCCCCCTCACTGGTGGATTTTTATTATAATGAGATAAGACAATGATTTGTTGATGTGCCAGTTTCCGGAAACAAAGTGAATCAGCTGTATTTATACATACATCCCTATATTCCCTCCTTCATGAGCCTCCCTCTCAACTCCTTCATTCTTTTTTTATTTTTTTTAATTTTTTTTTATTTTTTGGGGGTACACCAGCTTCAATCATCTGTTTTTATACACATATCCCCGTATTCCCTCCCTTCCTTGACTCCCCCCACCTCGAGTCCCCCCCACCCTCCCCGCCCCAGTCCTCTAAGGCATCTTCCAACTCCTTCATTCTTGAGGCAGCATCCTTTCTCTATTTGGACTTCACTTCTGTCCTTGGATGCTGACTGGATGTTTCTGTGTTCTCAAATTCTCTTGGCTTTTATTCCTTGATCCACTTGTCAGTTTTATCACTTGACCTCCTCATGGTTTCCCATCAAGCCAGAGCAAGTCAGGGGAGGTAGGTACTTGATGACCAACAACTCGTGCCTTGTGGATCACGTTTTATTAAATTCTGGTTTTGCTGAGTTACTGAGCATACTTAAATAACAACCAAAACATTTAAGTTTGGATAAGAATGGGTTACTTTATCAAGTAGATTAAAAGGACAGTGTACCTGTCCTTTAGGAAGAAATAATCAGGCCTAAATCAAGAGTAAGGGCAAGATTAGTGAGAATTTCACTTTATACAACTTAGGACAACATGGCTGTTTCAGTAAATGAAGCTAAAGTTTCTCCTGGATCCTAGAATTCAAAGCATATTTATAAATGTATAATTCAGCTACTATATGGTTTAAATGGGTTTATTGGGCTTGCCTGGGAAATGTTATAATTTTTACTATTTTCTACAGAGAAAATATTTTCCAATTTATGTATTAAACAACTCAGTGAACCTTTAAAATACAACCAATATTTATGTTGGAACTATCTGTGCAGCAGTTTCATTACAGTTGTACATAAAGTGTTTTTACTGTAAAATTGAGTTAATGTATAAAAATATAGCTTTATGCCATAATGAAGTTATTAGTATTTAAAAAAAAATGTATCGAATAAATAAAAGAGCAAATGCAGAACTTTACAAAAATGTTAACATGCTAATGGACACTGGATTTCCAAAGGATAAAAGGTTATATTATTTTTCAAACTCCCACCCAGCAGTAA
The DNA here is from genome assembly GCF_030028045.1 of Hippopotamus amphibius kiboko. Taxonomy (NCBI): domain Eukaryota; kingdom Metazoa; phylum Chordata; class Mammalia; order Artiodactyla; family Hippopotamidae; genus Hippopotamus; species Hippopotamus amphibius. Next base: position 74,110,520 of record NC_080197.1, on the reverse strand, counting down.
ATTATTGATTGAGGGTTTCAAGGACACTCTTTAGGAAAACCTGATAGCCATCAGACAAAGCTGCAGTCAAAATTCTTGTCTCTAGAGAAGTACATCTGGTAAGCAACACTCTTGGTATTATTGTGGTAAGAACATTTAACATGAGATCTAGCCTTTTAATAAATTTTAAGTGTACAATACAGTATCGTTGACTACAGCTCCCATGCTATACAATAGATCTCTAGAGCTTATACATCTTACTTAACTGAAACTTTATGCCTGCTGATTAATAACTCCCACTTTCCCCCTCCCCTCAGCCCCTGGTAACCATCATTCCGGTCTTTAGTTGTATGAATTTGACTGTTTTAGAAATGTCTATCAACAGGTGACTAGGTAAAGAAAATGTAGTATATACACAAAGTGAAATACATTCTGCCTTAAATAAAACATGGTAAGCAGGCAACATTCTTAAGAGGTTATTTATTTGGTCACCTTTCTCTGCATATGGCACGTATTATATCATCATCATCAAGAGTTTTGGGAACTTTGACGCGGTGGATTAGTAAACACAAAAGTGAATACAGGGCTTCTTAGGTGGTGCAGTGGTTAAGAATCCACCTGCCAATGCAGGGGACACGGGTTCGATCCCTGCTCCGGGAAGATCCCACATGCCGCAGAGCAACTAAGCCCGTGCACCACAATTAAAAAAAAAAAAAAAAAAAGTGAATACAGTTCTTCATCCATATCACCTAAACTGAGTGATGCCATAAGAGCTGCTCTGTTTTCATTAAAACAAATACATTACATATCTACTTTATTAATATAGTTGTACTTGTATAAGCTGTGGAATTCAAGATCAGAATTTACAAGATATATTCATCAAAGTTCTTATTGCATTTTATGCTGTCTCACTGCAAGAAAAGCAATTTGAAGACAATATTTCATTTTCATTGTTATTGTTATCATTATACAGTTACTCCCAGGATGATACAACTCCATTACATCAGGCTTTGTATGACTAGAGCCTTTCATTAATGTAATCTCATAAATTTATAAAAAGTCAAAATAAAAACTCTTGTTTTTCCAGTGTGTTTATCAACGAGTTCATATTTAGGCTCTAAATACTTGATTTAAAGTAAAAAAAAAAAAGCAGTACTTATATCGTCTAAGGGTAATTGTTGCCTATTTATTTATTGTTTCAAAATTTACTTTCACTAGTTCAGAGTGACAGGGCTAATTGTAAGCAACATCAGGTTATTAGGATGTTATGACCATTTGAACTCACATGTTCAGTGGAGTGAAAACTTCAACAAACAGTAAACCTATTTGAATGCAATTCAGTCAGGTGATGTAGACCTCAAACAGGCAACAGAATCACACAACTGAATTTGAAAACATATTTTCCAGTGAAAATATGTTTGGTGCTTATAAACAAGCACCTTTAAGTGAAAAAACAAAACACTGAGGCTGAAATTGTTACACAAATATGTGTGCCATTATAAGTAAGTAATCAGTCTGAATCACCGAGGTAGAGATGTTTCATCAATCAAAGTAACGCATACACTTTATTCAGAGTCATCTGATGTTACCTCTGTATCTATCTGGAAAAAAACTAATAAAACATAATCTATGAGTGTGTGCCTATACCTCTATATATCTGTACTGTCTCTTTGGAAATTAGTGTGTTGATCTCAAAGTTAATCTTCTGCAATGACTAAGTACTGACCCAACTTTAGGTTGAATAAATTCAGTATCCTCAAAAAACAAACAAACAAAAAACTTTGCTATGTGAAAGATACCATTAAGAGAATGAAAAGACAATGAAAATTAAAATACAAGACTGAGAAAATATTTGCAAAACACATATTTGAAAAAAGACTTGTATCTAAAATATACATAGAACACTTAAAACACAACAGTAAGAAAACAGCCCAATTTAAAAATGGGCAAAAGGACTTCCCTGGTGGCTCAGTGGTTGAGAATCTGCCTGCCAATGCAGGGGACATGAGTTCAATCCCTGGCCCAGGAAGATCCCACATGCCTCAGAGCAACTAAGCCCGTGCGCCACAACTACTGAATCTGTGCTCTAGAGCCCACAAGCCACAACTACTGGAGCCTGGGTGCTGCAACTACTGAAGCCTGAGTGCCTAAACACCTCAACAAGAGAAGCCACCACAATGAGAAGCCCACACAACACAATGAAGAGTGGCCCCCACTCGCCACAACTAGAGAAAGCCTGCACACAGCAATGAAGACCCAAAGCAGCCAAAAAAAGGTGGGGGGGGGGCAAAAGATGAGAATAGACACTACACCAAGGAAGATGTGCAGATGGTAAATACTCATATGAAAATATGCTCAATATCATATGCCGCTGCAATTTATGAATTGCAAATTAAAGTGAGATCACTACACATTTATTAGATTGGCTTAAAAATATGATAATAGCAAGTACTAATGTTGAGCAGCAGGAACTCCCATTCATTACTACTGGAATTGCAAATGACACAGCCACTTTGAAAAATAGTTTTTAGTAGTTTTCCTACAACACTAAAAAACTTCATGCCATACGATCCAGCAATCATGTTTGTAAGTATTGACTCAATTAACTTGAAAACTTATGTTCACACTGTATGCAAATCTTTATAGCAACTTTATTTATAAGCACCAAAAACTGGAGCAATCAAGATGTCCTTCAACAAGTGGATGGAGAAACAAACTTTGGTACATCTGTCAGGTGCAATGGTATTCAGTGATTTTTAAACGAGCTATAAAGTCATGAAAAGACATAGAGGAAACAAATGCATACTGCTATGTAAAATAAGCCAGTGTAAAAACACTATGTACTGTATGATTCCAATGATAAGGTATTCCGGAAAGGGTGAAACTATAGAGATAGTAAAAATTTCATTAGTTACCAAAAGTTTGGAAAGGAGAGTGGAGCACAGAAGATTTTCAGGGCAGTAAACTTATTCTGTCTAATACTGTAATAATGAATGTGTGACATAATGCATTTGTCAAAATCCATAACACTTTGTATATTTATTTTGTGCAAATTTTTTAAATTCATTTAGGAGGTTGGAGGATCTCATAAATAAATAAAAACTGTGACAAAAGAATCTGTGTTACAAATGTAGGAAACAACCACACTGAAGAGGATGGGGTAAAGTGATGACCTAGGCAACTTTGGAAATGGATTCTATAAAATTTAAGGCAAGAGAAACTGCATGTAAGCATTGGATTCTAGTTGATAAAGTTGTTTCCCATGGTGATACGAGTTTACAGTGCTGATACTGCTATGTGTATTAATTGGAATTGAATAAGTAAATGTGTGGCAGAGGATGAGAGACAGATTTCTCTCTGTTGGAGTGGTCATTTAAAGATATTAGGAGAGTAGGCGAGATTGATACATGTGATAATGGATTAGAGTTGGACACATCAGTAAAAATTAATGTTTAACTTATTATAGATTACAGATAGTTACATGTAGAGATATTTATGTATATAGGTACACACAGGTTAGGATATGTGTGTGTATATATATACACACACACACACATTTCTTTGCTCTGTCAGTTGAGAGGGCCTAAAGGAAATGGCACCTCAGTAGCAATGAGCATACCTAGTGTCCAGACCTTGGTTTCTAACACCATTCTTCAATGAAAGGAGCCAGGGTTCTTCAGAGAAATAGCTGAATCTAAGACTGGCACAGGAAATATACAACATAAGCCCCGAACATAATGTAGTCCTAGAAAATAAGGAATTGCTCAAAAAAAAATGAAACAACACATTTAAGGGGGTCTGTAAGAGAGACACAGGAGCCAACTGAAAGAGCTTTCAATGGCAAAAGTAGAACAATTTGAGCAAAATATATATATGTCTGTGTGTGTGTGTGTATATATACATACATATATATATAGATTATAACCCAAAGTATAAAATAAATATCCATGAGTAAGTACATACAGATATAAATAAATGATTGAATAAATTAATGAATGGTGTAGAAGAAACAGATCTCATATGCACAAGAATCTCAAATAAATTATATACATACCTGTTATGAACTGAATTGTGTTCCTCCAAAATTCAAATGTTGAAGCTATAACCCTCAATGTGCCTAGATTTGGAGGTAGAGCCTTTAAGGAGAAAAGATTAAATGAGGTCGTAAGTGTGGAGCCCTAATCCAATAGGACTGTTGTCCTTAAGGCTATGTGAGGACACACTGAGAAGGTAGCCATCTGTAAGCCAGAGAGAGGCCTCGACAGAAACCAATCCTGCTAGCACCTTGATCTTAGACTCCCAAACTGCAGAACAGTGAAAAAATAGATATCTACTGTTTAAGCCATGTAGTTTGTGATGTTTTGTTATGGCAACCCAAGCAGACTAATACAATGCTCCACCCTAAAAACAGGGAGCACACTTCCCCAACCCTTAATTGTCAGCTGCACATAGCAGCTTCCCTCCAAAGAGTACAGTATGGAAAGCAGGGGGGAATAACTTTACACTTAAGAAATCTGACAAATACTACCTCAGCCAGGTATCAAAATCAACATCAACAGTCCAAAATCATGTTGATGGTATATCCCTTTGATATGATGTGATGAAAATGGTACTTTATGTCTGTGATCTTCCTCTCAAAAACCAATAAACCCAGCCCAAACATTAGAAAAACATCAGACAAATTCCAATAGAGGGCCATCCTACAATATACCTCGTCCTCATTCCTCAAAACTGAAAAGCCATCAAAAACAAGAAACATCTGAGAAACTATCACAGCCAAGAAAAGCCTAAAGAGACATGAAAATGAAATGTAATGCAATATACCAAATGCAATCCTAAAACAGAAAAATAACATTAAGAAAAAAACGAAGAAAATGGTTCTCATAAAAAAAAAAAACTGAGGAAATCTGAACAAACTATGAAGTTTAATTAATGATAATGTATGAATACTGGCTCAACAGTTGTAATAAATATACCATACTAATAGTGTAAGATGTTAGTAATTGGAGAAATTGTGTATATGGGGGAGGGGAGCAATAAGGTAAGTCTATTATTTGCTCAATATTGCTCTAAAAATAAAACTATTCTCTAAAAATAGTCTATTTTTAATTTAAATAATCACATCTATATTAAAACTAACATCCTCTTTATCAAACAAAACTAAAACTTTCTTTCTCTTCCAACACTTTCAACTCTAGTCTCCAGAGGTAAAACCCTGTTTAAGTGTATTTTATGCATTCTCTCAGAAATGTTTTATGCACATACATTTTCTTTGTTTTTTTGTTTGTTTTAATATTTACTTTTTACTTATTTATTTATTTATTTAATTTATTGGCTGCATTGGGTGTTCATTGCTGTACACGGGCTTCCTCTAGTGGGGGCTACTCTTCATTGTGGTGCACAGGCTTCTCATTGTGGCAGCTTCTTTTGTTGCGGAGCACGGGCTCTAGATGCACAGGCTTCAGTAGTTGCAGCACGTGGGCTCAATAGTTGTGGCTCGTGGGCTCTAGAGTGTAGGCTCAGTAGTTGTGGCACACAGGCTTAGTGGGATCTTCCTGGACCAGGGATAGAACCCATGTCCCCCTTGCATTGGCATGAGGATTCTTAACCACTGCACCACCAGGGAAGTCCCTGCACATATGTTTTCTTAAAACACAAATGAATTAGATTTCTTTTGAATGAGTGAGTTTTAACTGATATGTGAGAAAAAGACCAAGTATGCACGGAAAGTTCAGAAAGAAGCAAAGGCTGAAGAAACCCAAAAGCAATGTAGTCTTTTTCACAATTGAGACTATTTCCTTACACAGATAAACTAAAGATACGCATAAAGGAATTTTAGGTCCTAAATATTTGTATACTTAAAGTTTAAAATGATCATAACACTTAACTTCTTAGTATGATCTACCTGTGACTCTTATTGGAAATATTGATCTGACACACAGGATATGACTATCAACAGAATATGATAGTCAACAGATATGACTACCAACAACAGAATTATAGGCACATTTAATTTTTACCTTCCGTGGTTGAATTTTCTTTCATACATTCCAATACTGTGTGAGTGACTTCACTTGTAGTCTTTTTTTCTTTATGAATATGAGAACATTTCTGAAAAAAAACTAGAAAATAGAATAAGATCATTCATTTTCCTGGTAGCAATATAACTTCACTCTTTAACGCTACTTACATTCTTCATAGGAACAAAATCTACAATAGCCCAATTACTTTAGTAGAATCCTGACTGTGGAGATTTCCCCCACATTCAATGTAATCCTAATCCCACTGATTTTGAAACCATAGATTTCTGCAGGAGTAGCTGAAAAAAAATCAGTAGTTGAAAGAGGACATGATAGTTCCATTACAATGGGTCTAAAGGGACTTGTGCATATTATCCTTCAAATGTCCACACTAAATGCATGCAAAGGCTAAGCCTTGAGGGATGAGGAATGGGGAGAAAATGATTAAACACTTCTACCTGAGGATGTACACAGCATGAGTCTTTGGGGGCAAAAGTCAGCTAATTTTGACAAGTTCTGGGCTACTTGTAGAATGGAGAAGTGAATTTTCTCTTTCTTTCCTCCTTACCTCCATTTACACCTTGACCCACTGCATGACAGCTTCTGCTTCCACCACTCCACGCAATGGGTCATCAGTAATATTGTAAGGCCACTTCTTAATTTTCTTTCCTTTGATCTCCTACAATACTTGGCCCCAGTTCTCTTCCTCTTTAACTCTTGGGACACTACTCTTTCCTGTTTTTGCCTCACCTTTCTTGCTGTTGCTTTTTTTTTTTTTTAATTTATTTTTTGGCTGTGTTGGGTCTTTGTTGCTGCGTGCAGGCTTTCTCTAGTTGAGGCAAGCAGGGGCTACTCTTTGCTGAAGTGCACAAGCTTCTCAGTGCTGTGGCTCCTCTTGTTTCGGAGCATGGACTCTAGGCACGAGGGCTTCAGTAGTTGCAGCTGACAGGCTCAGTAGTTGTGGCGCATGGGCTTAGTTGCTCTGGGCATGTGGGATCTTCCTGGATAAGGGATCAAAAGCATGTCCCCTGCATTGGCAGGTGGGTTCTTTTTTTTTTTTTTTAAGAACTTTTATTGAGATACAGTTAACAGACAATAAACAGCATATATTTAGAGTGTACAATTTGGTATCCCAATCTCCCAATTCATCCCCCCCAACCCTCCCCACTTTCCCCACTTGGTGTCCATATGTTTGTTCTCTACATCTGTGTCTCTATTTCTGCCTTGCATTTCCTCTTTCATAGTTGTTAGCATTTGCCTTATGTACTGAGGTGTTCCTATTTTGGGTGCATATATATTTATAATTGTTATCTCCTCTTCTTGAATGGATCCCTTGATGTTTATGTAATGTCCTTTCTTGTCTCTTGTAACATTTTTTATTTTAAAGTCTATTTTATCTGATATGACTATTGCTACACCAGCTTTCTTTTGATTTTCATTTGCATGGAATATCTTTTTCCATCCCCTCACTTTCCATCTGTATCTGTCCCTAGGTCTGAAGTGGGTCTCTTGGAGACAGCATATATATAGGTCTTGTTGTTGTATCCATTCAGCCAGTCTGTGTCTTCTGGTTGGTGCATTTAGTCCATGTACATTCAAGGTAATTATTGATATGTATGTTCCTATTACCATTTTCTTAATTGTTTTGTTTTTCTTTTTGTAGGTCCTTTTCTTCTCTTATGTTTCCCACTTAGAGAAGTTCCTTTAGCATTTGTTGTAGGGCTGGTTTGGTCGTGCTGAATTCTCTTAGCTGTTGCTTGTCTGTAAAGCTTTTGATTTCTCTGTCGAATCTGAATGAGATCCTTGCTGGGGAGTGTATTCTTGGTTGTAGGTTCTTCCCTTTCATCACTTGAAATATATGGTGCCACTCCCTTCTGACTTGCAGAGTTTCTGCTGAGAAATCAGCTGTCAGCCTTATGGGAGTTCCTTTGTATGTTATTTGTCATTTTTCCCTTGTTGCTTTTAATAACATTTCTCTGTCTTTAATTTTTGTTAGCTTGACTACTATATGTCTTGGCATGTTTCTCCTTGGGTTTATCCTGCCTGGGACTCTCTGCACTTCCTGGACTTGGGTAGCTATTTCCTTTCCCATGTTGGGGAAGTTTTCAACTAGAATCTCTTCCAATATTTTCTCAGGTCCTTTCTCTCTCTCTTCTCCTTCTGGGACCCCTATAATGCCAATGTTGGCACATATAACATTGTCCCAGAGGTCTCTTAAGCTGTCTTCAGTTCTTTTCATTCTTTTTTCCTTATTCTTTTCCACATCAGTGATTTTCACCATTCTGTCTTCCAGGTCACTTATTCATCCCTCTGCCTCAGTTAATCTGCTATTGGTTCCTTCTAGTGTATTTTTCATTTCAGTTATTGTGTTGCATATCTCTGTTTGTTTGTTCTTTAATTCTTCTAGGTCTTTGGTAAACTTTTTGATCTTTGCATCCAGTCTTTTTTCAAAGTCCTGGATCATCTTCACCATCATTATTCTGAATTCTTTTTCTGGAAGGGTGCCTGTCTCCTCTTCATTTAGCTGTTTTTCTGGGGTTTTATCCTGTCCCTTCATCTGGTACAAAGTTCTCTGCTTTTTCATTTTCTCTATCTTTCTGTGGCTGTGCTTTTCAGTTCCACAAGACGAAATACTGCTGATACTGCTTGATACTGCTGTCTGCCCTCTTGTGGAGGAAGCTATCTAGGAGGCTTGTGCATGCTTCCTGATGGGAGGGACTGATGGTGGGTAGGGCTGGGTAGGCAGAGCTCAGTAAGACTTTAATCCAATTTGGTGGGCAGAGCTCAGTAAAACTTTAATCTGCTTGTCTGCTAATGGGTGGGGCTGTGTTCACACCTTGTTGGTTGTTTGGCCTGAGGTTACTTAGCACTGGAGCTTACAGGCTCTTTGGTGGGGCTAATGGTGGACTCTGGGAAGGTTCACATCAATGAGCACTTCCCAGAACACCTGCTGCCAGTGCCCCTGTCTCCTCAGTGAGCCAAAGCTGCCCCCCACCTCTGCAGGCAACCCTCCAACACCAGCAGGTAGGTCTGGTTCAGTCTCCTATGGGGTCACTGCTCCTTCCCCCTGGGTCCTGGTGAGCACATTTTTTTGTGTGCCCTCTAAGAGTGGAGTCTCCATTTTCCCCAGTCCTGTGGAGGTCCTGCAATCAAATCCCACTGTCTTTCAAAGTCTGATTCTCTGGGGACTCCTCCTTCTGTTGCTGGACTCCCAGGTTGGGAAGCCTAATGTGGGGCTCAGAACCCTCACTTTAGTGGGTGGACTTCTGCACTATAACTGTTCTCCAGTTTGTGAGTCACCCACCCAGCATTTATGGGATTTGATTTTAACACGATTTCACCCCTCCTACCATCTCATTGCGGCTTCTCCTTTGTCTCTTGATGTGGAGTGTCTTTTTTGGTGAGTTCCAGTGTCTTTCTGTCAATGATTGTTCAGCATTTAGTTGTAATTCGGTGCTCTTGCAAGAAGGAGTGAGCGCACATCCTCCTACTCCGCCATCTTAATCCTATCTCCAGCAGGTGGATTCTTTTTTTTTTGGAAGACATTTGGTTGGAATTATTTTTAATATTTAAATACAAAAAGTGAGCACTGACTTTTTTTTTCTCTTTTAGACACACACATGTCTAACAGCTGAAATATGCAGAGGAAATGAGCTCCTGCTCTGTCCTCCACAGTCCCCATCTTGTGGTTGAAGCTGCTGCCAGCCCTCCCTCCATCCTTTCTAACATACATAGAAATTCACAGTGGCTGCTTTACAGCACAGCTGTAATGCATTTTGTATTTTATCTTGTGTGCATGTCCCTCCCCAACATCTCCATTCTTAAAAACCAAACAGTCGTTAATAGTCAGGGATGCGTCCTTCCTGATGACATCAATTCCTACCCCTCAATGGGATAGTGAGGAGATCTTCGGTCCAGAAGATAATTTAGTGAAAGGGGTGGGATGGCCAGAGCTGGAGTAACCGTCTGCATTGCTGCACTCTGGTATCAGAGTGAGGACAGAAGAAATAAGTCGGGACAGCATGGAGGGCACTGTTGCTAGTGAGGAGTCTCCATGAGACAATGTGAGGAGAATTCTCCCCACCAGATTTAGATAGATCAATGTGCCAAAGTTAAAAAAAAAAAAATCCAATAATCAGCAGTTCAAACACTATTGAATTTTCAAACTTCTCCCACCAAGACAGGTCAAACATAGCAGTAATAACCTAGATCTTTCCAGGAAGTGAAGGTAGAGCCCCGGGCATTCCTCCTGACAGCCCTGTATTAGGCCCTAGAAGTATCTGCCGTTGCTGCAGCTGCTGCTGTTGCTCCATCTGCAACGTCTCAGTCTCAAAGACGACCGGAAGAACCAGGATCATGAAGGAAGTGGTTCCAATCCACAAGGCTGCCCTGGAAAACCTGTACATATTTTGAGCCACGAAGAGGGAGAGATCAAAAGTGGCTCCAGCCGCGGACCGGACCCTCTCCGGGAACATCTCCGTCAGACCCCACAGTCTCTCCGACAGTGTCTCGTCTAGCTCCTCGTCATCTTCCTCCTCCAGCTCCTCCTCTGGCTTCTCAGCATCGCCCTTCGGAAGCAACTCGTCCGGGGACAGGGGCACCCCAGGGCCAGCGGCGGTGGCAGCCATGGCTGTGGGGGACACCCCAGCAGGTGGATTCTTAACCACTGCACCACCAGGGTTCTTATACTCCTTTATAAGCTTCTTATACTCCTTTATAAGCTCTTCTTTCTTGACCCAACTCTTTTAAAAGGTAACATCCCCATCTCTTTTTATATTTAATCTGTTATTGTTATTGCTTTTGAATAGAGAAGTCTTCAAAGCATAAACTTATAACACTCTTTTTATTGGAAGACCTCCAATTTCCTTTAAACTTTTTCCTTTCACATTTCCAAAATAAGTGCCTAAAATAAAGACTCAAGTGACCCTCTGTTATCTAAATTCATCAAAAGTCTGTACCTTTTGGTTTTATTCTAAGAAATTGTATCTCTCTTTACCAAAGAGTGCTCCTTGCTCAAAAGTGCAAAAGTGCTCAGTGCTCTTCTGCAGCCAATATCCTGAGTAAAATATGTATTTCTATGGTTTTAGTTATTGTCTGAGGGTGATATCTATAAAAGAATATATTAAATTTGACTTTATCACTTTAAAAAAAATAAAATGTAACATTCCCTAGGGTTCCACCCTTATCCTTCTTTCTTATACTAAATCCCTTCCTTGACTGATATTATATGCCGGCATGGTCTCAACTGGTAGCTAGATGTAAATGGCTTCGAAAGCTCAGACCTGTATCCTGAAATCCAGATAAATATATCTCCCACTAGACATGTCCATTTGAGGTTCCCAGAGTCATATAAAACTTAACATGCCCCAAACTTAAATCACCATCTTCCATCTCAAACCTTCTACTCATCCTTTATTGTCTACCTCTTTGAAAAACTGTGATTTCTGAATTCACCGAGTTGGAACACTGGAGCCACACTTTACTTCTCTTGGTCCCTATTTCCCAGATCTAAATATTCATCAAGCCTCAACCTCCTTGATTCTACCTCCTCACTATCATTTAAAGCTAACCCCCCTTCTCCTTCTTCACTACCACTAGCCTTAGATCAGGTTCTCACTATTTCTCAATTGGATAATGAATTGGCTTTAACTGTTTTCTTTGATTCCAGTTCTGTCCTCATACACCCATTTGGCACGCCTCTGCCCAAAGCATATTTCTAGAAATCAAATTTAGTTATATCACTTCTCTGATTAAAATTCTTCAATGGCTCTCCTTGACTGTGACACATTTTAGAAATGGCCACAATTTTCAACATTCCCTATATCCATACCCGTTTGCAATATAACGTCTTAGCTTTTCCAATCAACGAATCAGGTCTATTTCTCCACCACTTGAATCTGGGCTGGCTTTGAGACTTCCTTTGGCCAATAGGATGTGCAGAAGCAACTCTGGTTAATTTCAAGCTAAGGTTTCAAGAGGCTTCGCTCACTGTCGCTCTCACTCTGCAAGCCTACACGTTGCCATCTGAACAAGCTCAGGCTAGCCTGATAAATTATGAAAGAAGTGGGACCAATTTGTCCATGTCATTCCAGCTTACATCCTCTTCCTCAGAAACTGGGTTGCCTGCAGCTGGTACTTGACTCCATATGCATGAATGGCTTTAGCCAGGACCAACAGAACCTCCCAGCTGAACCCAGTCCAAATTGCCAAACCACAAAATCATGAGCTAAAAACAGTTGTTGTTTTAATCCATTAAGTTTTAGATTGGTTTATTAAGCAGCAGAAGTTAATGGATGTGATAACCTTCAGGGTGGGGGGTGGGGGTTGGGAATCCACACTCTTTAGCATTATATACAACACTCTTCATGATGTGAGCTCTGCTTGTTTCTCCCACCTGCAACTTCATTTCCCACAGTTCACTTAGCACCATATGTCATAGTCATTTATACACCTGTTGCCCCAAATTTTTCCAAGCTCTCTCACATCTCTGTCTTTCTTGGTCCACACAGGTGTAGATGTCACCTCCTCCAAGAAGCCTATCTCAGCTTCCTGTGCTTCTTACCTGCAGAATATTTACCACACATTGTTATAACCACTGGTTCACTCAACCAGTTACCATCATTCTCCGAACTTCTTGAGATCAAGGGCTATGACTCTGTTGACTCTGTCTGGCACAATGCTTGACATATAGCAGATGGCCATCGTTGCGTATTGAATGACCAAATGAATAAATAAAATACCTACCCAAATATATACTAGTTTTATGGTTTTAAAAAATTTAATAAATTCCTAAAGCCAAAGATAGGCAGAAATCCACCTATTTGCCAAATTTTCTTTAAGATCTCATGCAGTCTTGAGATGGACAGAAATAATTAAGGTGAAAATTCAATTAAAATTTTTTCCTGGAAGATTTCTTCCCATTGCCTCCTTATCCACTTGCTCATCCCAAAATATGCATGTGCACTCAAAAAGTCATAGCCTTGGGACTTCCCTGGTGGTGCAATGGTTTGATCCCTGGTCCAGGAAGATCCCACATGCCGTGGGGCAACTAAGCCGTGCACCTCAACTACTGAGCCTGCATCTAGAGCCATAAGCCACAACTACTGAACCCACACACTGCAACTACTGAAGCCCATGTGCCTAGAGCCTGTGTTCTGCAACAAGAGAAGCCACTGCAATGAAGAGTAGCCCCGCTCTCCACTAGAGAAAGCCCGCACACAGCAACAAAGACCAATGCAGCCAAAAATAAATAAATAAATAATAAATCTTTTTTTTAAAAAGTCATAGCCTTATAAACAGCGCTAAGGAAATAATGATTTGGCCTCACACAACTGTCTAGTGTAGAAACGATGTCCTATAGAGTTCACTCTACAACATAAAAACATGCACACACATTACTCTTCAATTTCTCTAAAAGAAGTGAATTCCATTACTTCTATAGAAGAGTAACTAAATTCAAATAAAGAATAAAATTCCCAATGGAGTCCCACTAATTATGTCTTCCCCCAGAGAAGACTTCTTTTCCAGATTTCTGAGTAAATCCAGTGTTTATTGGTTTATTGGATGCCATCTCTTCATGTAAGGCAGACATTCCTTATAGATTCAGCTGGATACTTACAGATAAAAGCAATCAAAAATGAGATTGCCAATAGTAGTAGCAGAAGTATCACCAAAGAGGCAAGAAGTTGCTTGGGAAAACTAGAGTCACTTTTGTGAGGGTTGGTCTTCTTTTGGGGAGCTGAAGGAGAAATCAAATTAACTTCATCAATAATAAATTCTGACCTTGACTTCCTCTTTCTCCTTCTCTTCCTCTTCTCCCTTTTCTTGGATGATACACTATTACTAACATGACATTTGAAATAATATGAAGCTACAAAGGAAATAATAGTGTTCATTGTAGAAACTTTAGAAAATACATAAAAGCACAAATTCCTACCACTGAGGATAACTGTTGTTAATACTTTGGTATACATCCTTCCAGCAACTTTTTAAGTGTATATACATATGTGCACATTTTGCCACATGGTTGACACACCATATATACTTGTTTCGGACCTACTATATATATATATATATATATATACTATATCATTAACATTTTCATGTCACCATATTTTCTTCTTTAGCACACTGTATTGTGGTTGCATAGTATTTTGTTATATATTTACATAATCTTCCAGATTATTTCCAACTTTAACTACCTTAAATAATGCCATAGCAGATAAATCTTTATAATCATCCCTCATCACACCCTTAAAATAAAAGCAGACCTTTACTACAATTTATTTTTTATTGAAGTAGAGTTGAATTACAATGTTGTGTTAAAAAAATCAGACCTTTTTATCTATGTTATGGCCGTTTTTGTGTGTTCACTATGTCCATATATATAATTCATAAAGTAATAAAAATACCAGCAAAAAAAAATAAACAATCAAACCTTTTTAGTCACCATTTCATGGTTAAGAATTATTTTCTCAAGTGTCCATTGAAAGGTGAATGGATAAAGAAAATGTGATAATTACATGCAATGGATATAATTCAGCCATAAAAAATAATGAAATCTTGCCTTGAGGATGGACTTGAGGGCATTATGTTAAGTGAAATAAGAGAGAAAGAGAAAGACAAATACCATATGATCTCACTTATCTGTGGAATCTTTAAAAGATAATAATAAGATCTCACAGATAAAGAGAACGGAATGGTGGTCTCCAGAGGTGGGGCATGATGGGGTGAGTGAAATGGGTGAAGGGGGTCAAAAGGTACAAACTTCCAGTTACAAAATAAATAAGTCATGGGATATAATGTACAGCATGGCGACTACAGTTAATAATACTGTAGGTTAGGACTTCCCTGGCGATCCAGTGGTTAAGACTCCGTGCTCCCAATGCAGGGGAAACAGGTTCAATCCCTGGTCAGGGAACTAAGATCCCACATGCCACAAGGCAAGGCCAAAAAATTTAAAAATTTAAAAAAAATTTTTTAAAGAATAAAGATATTAAAAAATAATAATACTATAGGTTATTATATAGAGAGAGAGAGAGATAAAATACTGCATATTTGAAAGTTGCTAAGGGTAAATCTTAAAAGTCCTCATCAAAAAAAAAAATTGCGAAACTGTATTGTGACAGATGTTAACTAGACATTGTGGTGATCATTTCGCAATATACACAAAAATCATGTTGTACACCTGAAACTAATGTAATTTTGTATATCAATCATATCTCAATTTAGAAAAAGAATTATTTTCTCAAAGTTATAATATATTGCCAAATGGGGATATAACTTTCAATAATGTATAATGTGACCTCACTTTTAGAAAAAAATACATACACACATGTATATATATTTATATCTGGAAGGATATACACTAGCATGGAAATTATAGTTCTCTCAAGATGGTAAGCATAAATACAGTAACTTAAATTTGTATGTGCTCTAGTTTATTTTTTTCTATAATGAACATTGAAACATATAATAAAGTTATGTAATTTTTTTAATTTTATTTTTTTAAAGGTTAGCCTGTGTTTATCCATTTATTCACTTATTATTTATTTGGTTACTTTGGGCCATGCCTGATGGCATAGAGGATCTTAGTTCCATAACCAGGGATCTCAGTTGCATGTCCCCTGCACTGGGAGTGTGGAGTCAACCACTGGACCACCAGGGAAGTCCCTATAAATTTTTTAAGGGGAAAAAAACAGTTTCCTGAGCATTCTCCATATTTCCGTCAGAAGAACTTTGGAAAACGTGAGCAATCATGACTTCCCTCTCACAGCTTCTCATAGTCTCCATGCTTTGTTTTCTCTCTCTCTTTTGTTCTATATCTAAGATATCATACATGCTACCCAAACTGCCTTTTATCTACTTCCAAACTTCGCTGAATCCATCTCAGAGATGCAGTATGCAATGGATTTTCTGATTGCAGAGCCATTGCCCTCAAAACATAAGGGACTTTCCTTGTAAGACTTTCTAATCTTTCATCTGCAATGGTCTTTTTTTCCACTTTAGTCTGGGCCTAACCAATACACCCAAACACTCTCTACCCAAACTCTTCCCCTCTAACTGATCAAGAAGCAAAACCCACTAATTCAGCATTGTCCCCTGAATCTGGGTTGATGGTTTCAAGATCTGCACCCATTCTCTTGACTGCAGTCTCACTCTGCCTCAGAAGCACAGAAGGACAACTTCTCAGCTTCATTAGCACTCTCCTTAGCTCAGGACTGTAGTGGATTTCTCACACCTCAGTTTTGTCACATTTGTCACACTTCATCCCTTCAGGTGACTCAATCTTCTAGGAACCCTGTGTTTCCTAACTGTGCCCAGAGAACCAGCAACCAACAGTACCTATGCTTCCTTTTATACTATTCTCTCTTCATCTTTCATTCCATCATTAACCCTGACCACCAGGAAATGTGTCTTACCTGCAGGAGGCTCTGATTTGGTTCCTGAGGACTGGGGTTCATTTTTAAACTTCAGTTCAGCATAAGTGGTCTCTGAAGTCATATTGAGATCTTCTGTTTTCTTCAAAGAAGCCTGTTCATCTCTTCCTTAAAACAGCATAAAATGAAACCCAAGCATGATGGTAATTTGTCATACATCCTATCATGCAACTAGATGAGAACAGAGGCCCCAGACAGACAGCAAACTTGAGAGGAATCTCATGAAAACTAAAAACCTCAGAGGCCCAGTCCCCAGGACCGGCGCGGTGTCTATCATAGCCTTTAAACATTATGCCAGCAAGTAGCAATAAAAGTAGGAAGTTCAAAGTGTAGAGGAGAAAAATAGGAAGGAAAGGAAAAGAGGAACAAAGCAATTATAGTAATTCTTCCTGAGAATTACTGTGCACTGTGCACAGTATTACTGGTAACTGTGCACTTACCAAAAAGGAAGAAATTAAAGTATTTATGAGCATCTACATGCAAACATAATCATTTGTAGACCAACCAACCTAGGTATATACTCGTTCACGCTTGCATTCTCCTCATCATTGCATTGCCTCATCCAGCAACTTTGGAGACCACGTTCCAACTGACAAAATAACTCATGTGTCTGACTCCCCGCTTTCAAGAGTCAGTGTCCCCTAATGCAGTGGGGAGTAAAAGTTTAGAGAATGTGCCTTCTGAAGCTGCTCCTCTGTGTTCTCTGCTTTTCCCTGTTCTTGACTAAGTCCATCATGACTCCCCATTCATCCTGCTCTAGCCCCTCCAGCAGCTACTGAGAGCAGCTCTCTCTGCAGGATGCTGGAGGAGGAAGCTGCCCTTCTCTAGCCCTTTCATCTCCATGACACCACAACAAAAGGCCATACAAATATATATGACTATTTAATAAATTAGGATAATTTAATGGAATCACAGTTTAGAAGGAGAGAAACTGAGCGCTACATATGAATTCATCCAAAGGCCACGAGGAAAGCACCCCCAAAATTAAGTCCTTCATGTGGAATCTTTCTACACCCCAGATTCAGCTCACACCCCAGATTCAGCTCTCCCCAAATGACCCTCCTTACTTTTTTTTTTAATGTTTTTTGGCTGCACCACGGGCTTGCAGGATCTTAGTTGCATGACAGGGGCTGAATCCAGGCCCGGCAGTGGAAGTAGGTTGTCTTAACTGCTAGACTGCCAGAGAAATCCCCCATCCTCCTTCTTTTAGTCTCCCAACCTAATTCCTCCCTCTCCTGCATAACACACACACAAACACACGCACACACACACGCGCGCACGTGCACACATTTACCTCTATATTTATTTCTACGTCTAAATATAGTTCACACTAACACCTCTAATCCCAATCCTACACCAAAGAGTTCTTTCCAGTTTTTTCCCTTTCCACATCTCTAGCTCCCTTCCATGACAGTGAGAAACCTGCTTCCTTTCTCTGTATTTACTTATTTGATGAAGTCCTTGGATTTAACTGATCTTCTACCTTTGTTTCCCCTCCCTCCTTAACTAAGATGCCCTTCTCTCCCCAACTGGCCTCGCTTCTCAATCCAGGCCCCAAGGTTGCTGACACCCGCTCCATCTGCGTGGGTGTCCTGCACTGAGCCAGCCGATCCCCAAGGACATTCCCTTCACCCTGCCCAGGACTGCCACCCTGCGTACGCCAGGCCACCTTCCATAGCAAAGCCCTCCTCACTCTGCCTGGACTCTGATTCCTGAAGCCGTTCCCCTGATCCCCAAGTGGAATCCCTTACCCTACTCAGGCTCTAACACCCCATACTTCTGTGTGGAAGCCCTCCTCACCTTGCTGGGGCTCTGAGTCCCCACATTGGGCTCCCCCACCATGTGGATAGCCTCTGAAACCCCTCTCTGCATGAACGCTTTCCTCCCCCTGCTGGAGCCCTGACACCTTCCAGCACGGAGGCCTTCAGTCACTGTGTGAGCTCCCTGCACCCGACCACCCCACCACATAGATGCCCTCTTCACCTCTGGGGCACTGACACCCCACATCATGAGTTGCCATGTGTGGACACTCTTCTCAACGTGCACAGGCTCTGATACCAGAAATGCTTTCCCACCCCTACAGAAAGGTTCTCCTCATTCGTCTTGGGCTCCAGCACCACTGCCAAGCCAACTCCCTGCATAGTCACCCTGTCTGAGCTCTGACTGCCTGCACCAGACCACTGCTGTTCTCCCACGCCACCCTTCAACAGACACTTACCTTGCTCTGCCCCATCTAATGCTTTATTGAGGACTGAATTGTTTAATAAGGAAAGGAAAAGGGGTATGAAAAAAGGTAAGAGAGGGAGAAGAGCTAATTTTTACAAAATTTTCCAGCAAATAACTACTGGACCTAACAAGCGCTACTGGACCTTAACAATGTAAGCTTATAAGGAGAAAGCAAAATACATTTCTAAAGGTACCTCTCTTTCCCTGGAGTAAGTCACATTTTACCTGGATTACACTGTATCACAAACAACCCCCAAATCTGAGTGGTTTGCAACATTTATTTATCACTCACATTACATGAGGGCTTAGGGTCTGCATAACATAGACTGTAACTCTGCTTGGCTTTTCTCTAAGCATTTTCTCATTCTGGAACCTAGGATCACAGAGCAGCTCTTTGTAAGCTGAAACATGTAATAACATTCATAATCCTCTCGTTCAGAGATGGTGTACCTTAAATCCACTCTAATTCCACCGGACTTGCTGTGAAGGGGGCAGGGAAGTTCACCCTATCTGCAGGGAGACATGTCAAGGGCAGCAAAATAGCATAGACTTGGTGGCTTATGCAACAATTTATTTCTCACCGTTCTAGAGGCTGGGGAGCTCAAGATCCAGGTGTCAGCAGCTTCGATGTCTGGTGAGACTCCCATTTTCTAGTTCACAGATGGCTGTCTTCTCAACTGCATCCTCACATGGCAGAAGGGGTGAGGGAGCTTCCTGGCGTCTTTTTTATAAGAAGACTAATCCCATTTAGGAAAGCACCATCCTCATGGCCAAATCTTTTCCCAAAGGCTCCACTTCCTAATACCATCACATTGGGGGTTGAGCTGAGCATATGAATTTTGAGGAGATGGAAACATTCAGTCTATAACACTCTTTAAATTATTTAGCCAAGGGATCTCTAGGGCAGTGATCTCCAAAATGGGGCACAAGTGCCCCAGGTGGTATAAAAGAGGGTCTTCTAGGGCACAGAAATAAAATACTAGAACTTCTCTTTGTATGTACTTCATATGTTTTTTAAAAACGAGCTTTACTGGGACTTCCTTGGTGGTCCAGTGGTTAAGACTCCACACTTCCACTGCAGGCGGCACAGGTCTGATCCCTGCTCAGGGAACTAGGATCCCTGCAAGCCGTGTAGCACAGCCAAAAAAAAAAAAACACAAAACCAGCTTTACTACTATCACAAAGATTCAGTATTGGTTGCATGTTATGATTGGTAAGAGATCTATTCTGCAGAAAGAGCAGAGGTTCCTCAACTTTGAGAAGTTGAGGGTTCATTCTTCCTTTGAATGTTCCATCATATTGTCATTTACATATTTGTGTAATCAAGAATGTGGCTTGGGCTTTCCTGGTGCAGCAGAGGTTAAGAATCTGCCAGCCAATGCAGGGGATAAGGCTTCAAGCCTGGCCTGGGAAGATCCCGCATGCCGCGGAGCAACTAAGCCCATGCACCACAACTACAGAGCCTGCGCTCTAGAGCCTGTGCTCCACAGCAAGAGAAGCCACCGCAATGAGAAGCCTGTGCACCGCAAGGAAGAATAGCCCCCGCTCGCTGCAACTAGAGAAAGCCTGCCCACAGCAAAAAAGACCCAACACAGCCAAAAATAAATAAAAATAAATTTATTTCTTTCTAAATGCCACACAATACCCAGCCCAGTGGCACACCCCTATCAAGAATTTGGCTTGGATTTGTACCCAGTTCCTGGGAGGTAACCTCTAAATCCTTGGAATTTCCTAATAGAAATGTCTGTTATTTGTGGTGTGCCCTGATACTTTCTGCTAATGAAGTTACTCATAGTGGGCCCCTATAGTTTATGCTAACAGGATGATTCGAGATGGGAACTGGCCATGCCAGAGACACCAACCATGGGATTAGAAGGCTGGGGCTGTGAGTCATGGGATATCATGAGATTCAGCCCAGACAGGGAGGGATGCTGGAGATTGAGTTTGACCTTACGGCAAATGACTCAGTCAAGCCTGCCTATGTGATGAACGCCAGTAAAAACTCTGGGCACCAAAGCTCGGGTGGGTTACCTGGTTGGCAATACTCTGTGTATCGTTATACACTGATGTGCGGGGAAGGTGACCCATCCGTGTGGATAATGAAAGCTTCACGTTTGGGACCCTCCCAGACCTTGCCCTAGCCATCTCTCGTTTTGGTTGACTCTGATTTGTATCCCTTTGCTACAATAAAACTGAAATCAAAAGTATGGCTGGTCCTTTTCCAAGTTCAGTGAGTTGTTCTAGTGAATTATCAAACCTGACAGAGTCATTGGAACCCCCAAATTGGTCATCAGTTGATCAGAAGTGAGAGTAAACCTAGAGACCCTCAAACCTGTGACTGGTACCTGAAATAAGGGCAGTCTTGCGGAGGTCCATGCCCTTAACCTGCAAAATTTGGGCTAACTCCAGGCAATTAGTATCATAAATCATTATAATATCTCAATATGGTTAATTTCATAAAATCAAGATGTTTCTTAGAATATTTATGATATTTTTTAGCAAGATGGGATGTAACCATATTGTTCGCTTTGGCAAATTACTTAAAAGAATTGGGAAACTTATTCAATGTTGCTGTGCTTAAAGAAAAAAAAAAGGACAGGTGTTCCAATTTTGCTCACTTTTCAGTACTGTGAAATAGCTTCTAGTGGTATGTAAATTAGCAGATAGTAAAGCACGGGAGCCCACACATACACATATACACAATTAACCTGCTTGTTCAAGATAAACAATAAGTGAGAAGACAACTGTTTTATTAAAACAAACAAACAAACTTATGGAGAGAACATTTGGAAAACTGATGCTTAGAAAAGAAACAGT
The DNA here is from genome assembly GCF_030028045.1 of Hippopotamus amphibius kiboko. Taxonomy (NCBI): domain Eukaryota; kingdom Metazoa; phylum Chordata; class Mammalia; order Artiodactyla; family Hippopotamidae; genus Hippopotamus; species Hippopotamus amphibius. Next base: position 74,089,039 of record NC_080197.1, on the reverse strand, counting down.
TCCACCATGTTGTGGCTTTTTTTCTTTTGCCAAAAATTATGTAAGGATGTGGCTTATATATCTTCCTTTTTGAAGTCTTCAAAATGGAGGATTTCAGTGAGCTTTGCACTCATTTATTAATGAGTTTAAAATGTAACACCCTCTCAGTAGTTTGTAAGCACAACTGGATTAATACCATGAAAGAAGATATTTACTAGCTAGTCTCAACAAAAGGTTTATGGAGAGAATTAAAAAATGAGAGTCATAACTTGTTAAATACAGCTAATGACATACTTCCCATTTTGAGCCATATAACATTGTGAGGTATGTTTTACAACTGACAGCTATTAAAAGCAACGATTGAAATAAACCAAACTCATAACTAGACATAAGTAACATTAAGGACTTCCCTGGCAGTCCAGTGGTTAAGACTTGGAGCTCCCAGTGCAGGGGGCACAGGTTCCATCCCTGGTGGGGGAATTAAGATCCTGCACGCAGCACAGCACTGCCACAAAAAGATAAATAAGTAAATAAAAATATATTTTTTTTAATTTTAAGTATTACTTACTTTGCCTTTACCGCATCTTTTTTATTTCCATTTGTTTTTATTATAATATACGTAATAGAATTACTTGTGAGAATATACATAATAGAATTAATATACGTAATAGAATCAACTACCTTTTGCTAACAAACCATCTTAAATCTAGGTAGCTCCATTTATAGAATTTACTTAGCTCAGATTCTGTGAGTTTGGCAATATGGGCTGTGTTCATCTGGATAGTCCTGGTTTGAGTCAAGTGTGGCTGATTTTGGTTCCGCCTGTTCACGTATCTATGGTCAGAAGTCAGACTGATAGAGACTTATCTAAGATGACCCCAACTGGGGAAGCTTGTGTCTGCTCCATGTGGTCTCTCATTCTCCGGCAGACTAAACCAGCAGGCTTCCAAGAGCAGCAAGAGGGCAAGTCCAATGCACATGTATGTTTCAAATCTCTTCTTGCATCACACTACATAGTCTTTCATTGGCCAAAGCACTTCACGTGGTCAAGCCCAGAGTCAGTGCAGAAGCTACAAGGCAAATTCTACAAGAAGGTATGGACAAATTAGGGTTATTACTGCAATCAATCACTTTTTGAGAGTTGAGTAAATCTAGAATGCAAGGTATAGTAACCCATCCTCAGTGGGATTTCTCCTGGCTTGATGCTCATAGAAATGCCCAGTGCTTAGGTGGCAATAGTGACAGATCCTGAGGCCTACACCATCTCCTGTTCCAGGAGAGCAAAAAAGAGACTTAGAAATACTCCTTGATACATGGTACTAAGGACACTGAGATGGTCCAAAAAAGCTGTCAGTGGCCCAGCCTGTGAAAGACACCTCAGTTAAACATGAAGAAACATACCCTGAAAGGGTGAGGTAGAGTCACTGAATGGGGACGAGGGGGCCCTGTCTGCAGGGCCATCATAACTTGGAGCAGGCGCAGGGACAGTACACACAGAGAGCACACAATACCTACACCAGGCACCCCTCACCCCTAAGAAGCAAAGCCACGAAGTACGGCAGACAAAAAAATGACACAGCATCGACAGCTCCACGTGCGACGAGCAACTGGTAGGCCCTCAGATCGACATTCTAATTGCTAGACTGGATAATCAATTATTGGAAAGGACTTCATTGACAAGAACTAAGAAGACATGGAATGTCATGTTATTCTTCTTCCGACCCTACTTTTAAAAAGAGGAATAAGTTGCTAACAGTATTGGAAAAATAAAACTGTTCCATGTTTTGCATTGCATTTATGATCGAACCCACACAAAGAAATGATCAAGACACCTATAATTTTCCACTATAATCCTTTCAGGATTATTTGGGGGGTTTTGCTGGTTTTTTGTTTTCTTGGTTTTTTTTTTGGCTGCTCCACACCACATGTGGAATCTTAGTTCCCTGACCAGGGATCTAACCTGTGCCCCCGGCAGTAGAAGCACAGTCTTACCCACTGGACCGACAGCAAAATCCCAGGATTTTTTTATTTTTAACTTGCTCTGATAAGCAATAAATTACTTATCTGCTCTGATAAATTACTTTGATAAGCCTTAGAAAGTAATGGTTAAAAATATAATGAACAGATTTACAGACTCTCTATATGCAAAAAAAAAAAAAAACAAGTGGTGGTAAAAATCAGGGAGGTAGGGACCAGATGCAAACAACTTCATGGGCAAATTGTATTACACCCTCAAAAAATCGATTAATTCTCTTTTTTTATGAACTCTTTAGCACACAGAAAAATGATTGAAAGCTTCTCATTCTTTAAAGATAATTCTAAGGACTTCCAAGTAAGAATCTGCCTACCAATGAAGGGGACACGGGTTTGATCCCTGGTTCAGGAAGATCCCACATACCACGGAGCAACTAAGCCTGTGAGCTACAACTACTGAGCCCATGTGCCGCAACTACTGAAGCCCACACACCTAGAGCCCATGCTCCACAACAAGAGAAGCCACTGCAATGAGAAGCCTGCACACCGCAATGAAGAGTAGCCCCTGCTCACCACAACTAGAGAAAGCCCACGGGCAGCAACGAAGACTCAACACAGCCAATAAATAAATAAAAATAACTCTAATAACAAAATCAGATACCTATAAAGCACAACTCCAGGCCAATATCACATAAGAACACAGCTTTTTAAAAATTCTTAATAAAATAATATCAAATTAAATACAATAGCATATAAAAAGAAACATGTATCACAGTAAGGCAAGTGTAGTAAGCATTCTCATTAGGATGAACTGTCCAGCATCTAGCTTCCTATGTTTGGAGAACACTCCCACTGCATGAACAGAGCTCTTCACATACTACAGAAGCTGAAAATCCAGACATTTGCCTTCAGAACTGGTACCACAAATACTTGAAGGCAATAGAATCTCAGTAAAATGGAGGAAATTCGAGATTTATCACCTAATCTGGTTGAAGTTGAGAGCAGAGAAAATCTAACTGGTAATAACGAATGGAACCTGCAGTCACTGTCATACAACGGCAAAATAACCTAGAAAATTGCAATGGTCTGAATGTTTGTGTCCTCTCAAAATTCTTATGTTGAAATCCTAACCTCCTAGGTGATGGTATTAGGAGGTGGGGGCCTTTGAGAGGTGATTAGGTTATAAGCGTGGAGCCCTCCTGAATGGACTTCTTACCCTTATTAAAGAAGCCTGAGAAAGCTCCTTTACCCTTTCCACCAGGGAAGGTTATAGCAAAAAGACAGTCGTCTCTGAGGTAATAGGCCCTCATCAGATATAGAATCTGCCAATGCCATGAACTTGGACTTCCCAACCTGCAGAACTGTAAGAAATAAATGTTTGTCGTTATAAGCTACTAGTTTATGGTACTTGTTTTTATAGCAGCCTGAATAGACTAAAACACAAATTAAAACATATTGTCACCTAGCACAGGGAACTATATTCAATATCCTGTGATAAACCATTATGGAAAAGAATATGAGAAAGAATATATACATGTGTAACTGAATTACTTTGCTGTACAGAAGAAATTAACATGACATTGTAAATCAACTATACTTTAATAAAATAAGCTTTTTAGAAAAAGTGTCGTCACTTAAAAAAGAGTACCCAAGGAAGACAAGACTTTAGGAGACCAAGTGACTGCAAGGGGAAGAGAATATAAGAACTATAGAGACTAGTTGCTTCTTATGGCCCTGGACAACATAAAGGAAGAGAATAACAAGCTCAAAGCCCTAAATTCTTAGCTTACTGTAAAACCTGAAAACCAGAGTTTCTTTGTTTGATTCTATAGGCAAACCCTAGTAGGGCAATCCAGAGGAGGCCTCTAGTATTTGTTAGAGCAAGCCATGCCCTTTCAGCAAGTAACCATTCTGTTCTTGAGAAATGCTCTTAGCTTATTACTGGGTCCTCACAGATTCAGAACACATGAACATGGGACAAGAGGTGACAATGTAACCAGAGTTTGGCTTCCATGGTGGTGCGGTGGTTAAGAATCTGCCTGCCAATGCAGGGGACATGGGTTTGAGCCCTAGTCTGGGAAGATCCCCATGTTGTGGAGCAGCTAAGCCCATGCACCACAACCACTGAGCCTGTGCTCTAGAGTCCGTGAGCCACAACTACTGAGCCTGTATGCCACAACTACTGAAACCCACATGCCTAGAGCCTGTGCTCTGCAACAAGAGAAGCCACCACAATGAGAAGCCCATGCACCACAACAAAGAGTAGTCCCTGCTCACCACAACTAGAGAAAGTCCGCACATAGCAATGAAGACCCAACACAGTCAAAAATAAATTAATTAATTAATTAACTTTTAAAAAAACCCAATAGTTAACTTTTATGAACTGAGAGTCATCTAGTCTGTGTGGAGATCACCAGGTCCAGTAATGGCTAAAGGTGTGGATTTAAAAGCACACAAAGGGGATAAAACAAGGCTTGGACAACCACTAAGCAAGAAGTTAGAACTAAGACTTCTGCCTAATTCAGAATCTTTGCAAAATTGTAAATTAAGTGAAAGGGAAACCTGAAAGAGACCACCCATCAGTAATACCTCTCCCTGGGCTTTAGATTAAAAAACAAAAACCAGTATAGGGAGTACAAGGTGAGGGACTTCCCTGGTGGCGCAGTGGTTAAGAATCCGCATGCCAATGAAGGGGACAAAGGTTCAATCCCTGGTCCAGAAAGATCCCACATGCTACAGAGCAACTAAGCCCTGTGTGCCACAACTACTGAGCCCATGTGCTGTAACTACTGAAGCCCATGCACCTAGAGCCCTGCTCTGCAAGAGAAGCCACTGCACTGAGAAGCCTGCGCACTGCAAAGAGTAGCCCCCACTCACCACAACTAAAGAAAGCCCGTGTGCAGCAACGAAGACCCAATGCGGCCAAAAATAAATAAATAAATAAAATAATAAATAAATCTTTAAAAAAAAGGAAAAGAAAGAAAGTACAAGGTGAATTTGGACTATCTTATTCCATCAAATATTAAGGAATTAGATCAGTTATTTTTCAACATCACCAAGATGGCAACATAGGAGACCCCAGCCTCTGTCCCCCTCCACCAAAAGATCAACAATTAGACAGCTATCCATTAACAAAAACAGCTCTGGGGGAGCTTTGGAGTCTACTTTAGAAATTTCAGCAACACAGTGGAACAAAAAGCCTAAGAGTAATCAGGTTATGGAGATGGAAAACAGTTTCATTCTGCCTGCATCAGCCCACTCCCCAAACCAACATTGTTTAGCACCAAGAGGGAACTTTCCAGATATAAAGAGTTCCCCTTACCAAAAAAGGAAGAGTGGGGTGAGTGATCCACTTCCCTAGCCTTTCAGGACAATTCAAGAAGGTCCCACTTCAGTTTCACCCTATCTGGACCAGCAAAGCTGAGATGCATACAGCTAAGAACAAGGAAGAAAAGCAGGACCCACCTATAGCAGCCACACAGCTAGAGAGATCACAGTTCAGTGACCTGCTCTGCAGACAAACCTAGCAGATTTTGCCACTGCAGAAACTAACAGAGCTGCAGTGAACCCCCTTGCAGATTCCATTAGCTTTTATATCCACATTTCATATTCACATTTTCAAAATCACATTTGCCAGTCACTTGAGTCCCTCCCCACTTCCTCTAATGCCCTCACCGCCACCCTTGCTGGAGCCCTTGAACCACAATGGCAGCCAGCCCAGCCCTCTGCAGCTCCAAAATACAAGAAGCCAACACAGACCTCAGCAGCTGACCCCAAAACCTTGTGCATGCTCAACACTAGCCTCCCTCTCCAGCTGTGTACTTGCACACTGCCAGCCTAACGCCCATCACCAGCTTCCACTGCAGTACACACACCGCAAGGGAAAGATTATGCAACCAGAGGAGAGCATGCTGACAGCCGGGGCCCCCACAGCTGCCAGTGAGCCCAGAGTTGGCTTTGACCCTTGCTGTCTGCCCTGGCCCCCACCACTATGTGTGTGTCTGCAACTGACCCCAGTCACTTCACAGGACCCTGCAGCTGGTCCCCACAGCCAAGTACGCCACCAGCTCCAGCCACCACCACAGCCTGTTCTGGTCCCCAGCCACTGGACCTGGAGGCACTGCTGAGGACCCTAAAAGCCTTTAAAGCCCCTATGAACCCCCTGCAGCATTCACTAAGGACCACACAGTTGATGCTGTGAACCCCAATAGCCTGAACAGAAGACACATCATGCCCCCACCCTGACCCTGACCCAGTACAACTACACACCCCAGCACTTGGCACCTTGCATCACTAGACCTGGGGTTACAGCATGCTTCAGCATGCCCCCACCCACAGGTGAAAGTCTTCCCTTACCAAAGTTGGTCCATAAGTCTGGAAGAAGTGACTGCTTCCTCAGATACTCAGAAAACTATGCTAGACTACAAGGATAATGAAGAACCAGGGAAACATGTAAAGGAACACAGTAAACCTCCAGTAACTTGCCCCAGAGTAGTGGAGTTCCAGGAATTACCTGACAAAGAATTCAAAATAATTGTTCTAAAGAGGCTTAGGGACTTCCCTGGTGATCCAGTGGTTAAGACTCCATGCTTCCACTGCAGGGGGTGCAGCTTCCATCCCTGGTTGGGGAACTAAGATCCCACATGCCACACAGCATGGCCAATAAAATAAAATAAAACAAAATAAAATAAAATAAAATGGCTCAGAGAGCTATAAGAGAACACAGATAAACAGTTCAATGATATTATCAGAAAAACAACACAAGAAAAACATGAGAAGTTCAACAAAGAGCTAGAACACAAAAAAGAACCAAACAGAAATTTTGGAGATGAAGAATGCAATGACTAAAGTGGAGAATTCAATGGAGAGCTTCAAACTGCAGACTTAAACAAGCAGAATAAAGAATCGGTGATCTAGACAACAGATCAATTGAAATTATCCAATCTGAGAGCAAAAAGAAGGGGAAAAAAAAGAATGAAAAGGAAGGAAGCCTACAGTAATTATGGGAAACCATTAAGACAAACATTCGACCCATTTCTACAGTACCAGAGGAGAAGAAACAGAGAAAGAGACAGGCAACTATTTAAAGAAATAATGGCTAAAAATATCCTAAACTTGGGAAGAGATTTGGACATCCAAATTCATGAGGCAAAAGGGCACCCCAAAATCTCAATCTAAAACAATCTTCTCCAAGACACATTATAGTAAAACTGTCTAAAAGACAAAAAGAGAATTTCAAAAGCAACAAGAGAAAAAATATTTCTCTCATACAAACAAACCCCCATAAGGCTATAAGCAAATTTGTCAGCAGAGCCCTTGCAGGCAAGGAGATAAAAGAATGATATAATCAAAGTGCTGAAAGCAACAGCTAATCAAGAATGCTTTGCCCATCAAAGTTGTCATTCAGAAATGAGACAAAGATTTTCTTTAACAAACAAAAGTTGAGGGAGTTCATCACCACTAGAACTGCTTTACAATTAATGCTGAAAGGAGTTCTTCAAGCCCAAATGAATGGATGCTAATTAGTAACATTAAAACATTCAACACACTGATACAGGTAAGCATATAGTTAGATTCAGATATTCTAATACCGTGATATGGTGGTATGCTAACCACTTAACTCTAGTATAAAGTTTAAACACAGATGTGTTAAAAATAGTTACAGCTGTAATAATTTGCTAATGGACACACAGTATAAAAAGAGGTAAATAGTGACATGAAAAACATAAAAAGGGGAAATAAAAGGGTGAAATTTTTGTATGCAATCAAAGTTAAATTGTTATAGCACACAATACTGTGATAGATAGGAGGAAGGAAGGAAGGAAGGAAGGAAGAAAGGAAGGAAGGAAGGAAGGAAGGAAGGAAGGAAGGAAGGAAGGAAGGAAGGAAGGAAGGAAAGAAAGAAAGGAAAGGAAGGGGGGAAGGAAATGATGCTTTATGCAAGCTTCGGGGTAACCTGAAACAAACACCTACAGTAGAGTCACAAAAGATTAGGAGAAGGGAATCAAATAATACCACTACAGAAAATCATTAATTCACAAAGGAAGGCAGCAAAAGAGGAAGAAAGGAACAAGGGAACTACAAAACAGACAAAAAACAACTAGAAAGTTGGCATTAGTAAGTCCTTATCTATCAATAAGTACTCTAAATGTAAATGCATTGAATTCTCCAATTAAAAGACAAAGAGTGGCTGAAAAAAAAAGATTATATATAGCCTACAAGAAACTCACCTTAGCTTTAAGAAGGGATGGAAAAAGATATTCCATACAAGTGGAAACCAAAAGAAAGTAGGGGTAGCTATACATGTATGAGACAAAATAAGATGCTAAGCCAAATATCATAACAAGAAACAAAGAAGATCATTAGTAATGATTAAAAAGATATAACAATCATAAATATATATGCATTCAACATCAGAGCACCTAAATATATTAAGCAAATACTAACAGATCTGAAGAGAGAAACAGACAACACAGTAACAGTAGGAGACTTCAATATCCCACTTTCAACAATGGATAGATTATCCAGATATAAAATCAACAAGGATGTGTTGGACTTCAACCATACTTTAGACCAAGTGGACCTAAAACAGACATATACAGAACATTCCTTCCAACCAAAGCAGACTATACATTTTTCTCAAGCGCAGAACATTCTCCAGAATAGATCATTTGTCAAACCAAAAAACAAGTCTTAGCAAATTTAAGGACAATGAAATCATACCAAGTATCTTCTCCAAACACAACAGTAAGAAACTAGAAATCAATAACAGAAGGAAAGTTGGAAAATTCACAAATGTGTGGAAATTAAACAACACACTCTTGAAAATCAATGTCAAAGAAATCAAGAAGAAAATCAAAAGATATCTTGAAACAAACAAAAATGGAAACAGCATACCAAAACCTATGCAAGTCTGCAAAAGCAATTCTAAAAGGGAAGTTTTCAGCAATAAATGCCTACATTAAGAAAAAAGAAAGATCTTAAATAAACAACCTCACTTTATACCTCAGGAAACTGGAAAAAGAAAAACAAACTAAGCCCAAAGTTAGTAGATGGAATAAAATAATTAAAGTCAGAGTGAAAATAAATGAAACAGAGACCAGAAAGACAATAGAAAAGATCAACAAAACTAAGAGCTAGTGTTTCAAAAAGGTAAACAAAATTGACAAACCTTTACTGAGACTAAGAGAAAAAGAGGAACGACTCAAATAAATAAACTCAGAAATGAAATGGAGACATTACAACTGATATTACAGAAATACAAAGGATCATGAGAGGCTACTATGGACAATTACACAGCAACAAGCTGGATAACCTTGAAAAACAGAAAAATTCCTAGAAACATATAACCTATCAAGACTGAATCAGGAAGTAACAAAAAATTTCAACAGACAAATAACAAATAAGTATACAGAATCAGTAACCACAAACTTCCCAACAAAGAAAAGGCCAGGACGAGATGTTTCACAATAGAGTTCTACCAAAGCTTTTTATTATTATTTTATTTTATTTTTTTGGGGGGTACACCAGGTTCAATCAACTGTTTTTATACACATATCCCCATATTCCCTCCCTTCCTTGACGCCCCCCCCGATTCCCCCCCACCCTCCCTGCCCCAGTCCTCTAAGGCATCTTCCATCCTCGAGTTGGACTCCCTTTGTTATACAACAACTTCCCACTGACTATTTTACAGTTGGTAGTATATATATGTCTGTACTACTCTCCCGCTTCTTCTCAGTTTCCCCTTCACCCCCCGCCCCCTCCCATACCTCGAGTTCTCCAGTCCATTCCCTGTATCTGCTTCCCTGTTCTTGTCACTGAGTTCATCAGTACCATTTTTAGATACCGTATATGTGAGTTAGCATACAATATTTGTCTTTCTCTTTCTGACTTACTTCACTCTGTATGACAGATTGTAGTTCTATCCACCTCATTACATATAGCTCCATCTCATCCCTTTTTATAGCTGAGTAATATTCCATTGTATATATATGCCACATCTTCTGTATCCATTCATTTGTTGATGGGCATTTAGGTTGCTTCCATGTCCTGGCTATTGTAAAGAGTGCTGCAATAAACATTATGGTACAAGTTTCTTTTGGGATTATGGTTTTCTTTGGGTATATGCCCAGGAGTGGGATTACTGGATCATATGGTAGTTCTATTTGTAGTTTTTTAAGGAACCTCCAAATTGTTTTCCATAGTGGCTGTACCAACTTACAGTCCCACCAACAGTGCAGGAGAGTTCCCTTTTCTCCACACCCTCTCCAACATTGGTTGTTTCCAGACTTTGTGATGATGGCCATTCTGATTGGTGTGAGGTGATACCTCATTGTGGCTTTGACTTGCATTTCTCTGATGATGAGTGATGTTGAGCATCTTTTCATGTGTTTGTTGGCCATCTGTATGTCTTCTTTGGAGAAATGTCTATTTAGGTCTTCTGCCCATTTGTGGATTGGGTTATTTGCTTTTTTGGTATGAAGCTGCATGAGCTGCTTGTATATTTTGGAGGTTAATCCTTTGTCCGTTGTTTCATAGGCAATTATTTTTTCCCATTCTGAGGGTTGCCTTTTAGTCTTGTTTATGGTTTCTTTTGCTGTGCAAAAGCTTTTAAGTTTCATGAGGTCCCATTCATTTATTCTTGATTTTATTTCCATGATTCTAGGAGGTGGGTCAAAAAGGATGTTGCTTTGATGTATGTCAAAGAGTGTTCTGCCTATGTTTTCCTCTAGGAGTTTGATAGTGTCTGGCCTTATATGTAGGTCTTTAATCCATTTGGAGTTTATTTTTGTGTATGGTGTTAGGAAGTGTTCTAATTTCATTCTTTTACATGTTGCTGTCCAATTTTCCCAGCACCACTTATTGAAGAGGCTGTCTTTTTTCCATTGTATACTCGTGCCTCCTTTGTCAAAGATAAGGTGCCCATATGTGTTTGGGCTTACTTCTGAGTTCTCTATTCTGTTCCATTGATCTTCCTTTCTATTTTTGTGCCAGTACCATACTGTCTTGATCACTATGGCCTTGTAGTATAGTTTGAAGTCAGGAAGCCTGATTCCACCAACTCCATTTTTCCTTCTCAAGATTGCTTTGGCTATTCGGGGTCTTTTGCGTTTCCATACAAATCGTAAGATTTCTTGCTCTAGTTCTGTGAAAAATGCCATTGGTAATCTGATCGGGATTGCATTAAATCTGTAAATTGCTTTACCAAAGCTTTTTAAGAATTAACAGCAATCGTTCTCAAACTCTTCCTAAAACTTCAAGAGGAGAGAACACTCCCAAACCCATTTTATATGGCCAGCATGACCTTGATACCAAAGCCAGATAAGGATACTACAAGAAAAGGTCAATGTCCCTGATATACACAGATAGAAAAATTCTCAACAAAATTAGCAAGCCAAATTCAACAGCACATTTAAAGGATCATACACCATGATCAAGTGGGATTCATCCCTGGGATGCAAGGATGGTTCAATATACACAAACTGTTAACTGTGATGTACTACATTAATAAAATGAAAGGCAAAAATCACAGGATCATCTCAATAGATATGGAAAAAGCATTTGACTAATTACAACATCCTTTCATGATAAAAAAAACTCTCAAGTTGGGCAGAGAAGGAACATACCTGAACACAATAAAGGTTGTATTTGACAGGAACACACCAAAGATCATACTCAATGATGAAAGGTTGAAAGCTTTTCCTATAAGATCAGTACAAGACAAGAGGGCCTACTCTCACCTTCCCTACTCAGTATAGTACTGGAAGTCCTAGTTAGAGCAATCAGGTAAGAAAAAGAAATAAAAGTCATCCAAATCAGAAAAAAAGAAGTAAAATTGTCTCTGCAGATGATACGATCTTATATATAGAAAATCCTAAGAACTCCACCCAAAAACTGATAGAACTAATAAATCTATTCAGTAAAGTTTCAGGTTATAAAATAAGCACATAATCAGTTTCCTTTCTATATTCTAACAATGAAACAACCAAAAAAGAAATAAAGAAAACAATCCCATTCAAAATAACATCAAAAACAATAAAAAACTTAGGAATAAATTCAACTAAGGAAGTGAAATTTCTGTATACCAAAAACTACAACTTAGATTAAAGAAACTGGAGGCACAAAAAAAGGGAAATATACCCTGTGTTCATGGATTGGAAGAATTAATATTGTTAAAATGTACACAATACCCAAACCAACTATAGATTCAACACAACCTCTATTAAAATTCCAATGGCATTTTTCACAGACATAGAAAAAACAATCCTAAGACTTGTATGGAAACACAAAAGACCACAAAAAAGTAATAGCCAAAGCAATCATGAGAAAAAAGAAAGCCAGAGGCATCACACTTCCTAATTTCAAGTTATACTACAAAGCTATCATAATTAAAACAGTATAATACTAGCATAAAAAGAGACATATAGACCAATGGAACTAAATAGAGAGCCCTGAAAAAAACTCCTGCATTTATAGTCAACTAATATTTGACAAGGGAGCCAAGAACACTCAATGGTAAAGGGCAGTCTTTTCAATAAAACTACCTGTTGTGAGAACTAGATAACAACATGCAGAAAAATGAAATTGGACTGCTATCTTACACCACTCTCCAAAATTAACTCAAAATAGATTAAAGACAAACTAAGACATGATACCATAAAGCACAAGCAACAAAAGCAAAAATCAATAAGTGGGACTACATCAAACTAAAAACCTTCTGCACAGCAAAAGACACAATCAAAAAAAAAAAGAAAAAATCTACAGAATAAGAGAAAATATTTGCAAACCATATATCTAAAAGAAGATAAAAAGTTAATATCGAAAATATATAAAGAACTCATACAACTCAATAAGAAAAAACAATCCAATTTTTAAAATGTGCAGAGGAACTAAACAGACATTTTTCTTAAGAAGACATACAAATGGCCAATAGGTCATTTTTTTTTTTTTTAGTCACAAGCAGTTGACTGACTCAGAATGATTCAAGACCACAGAGAAACCGTTTCTACTTCACGCTGTTCTGAGTCCTAGGATTGCGGCCCAGGCTGGCAAACAAGCCTGATGTGTGGGACCCATTCACATGAAAAGATACTCAGTATCACTAATCATCAGGGGAATGCAAATCAAAATCACAATGAGATATCATCTCACATCTATCAGATTGGCTATCATCAAGAAGCGATAACAAGTGTTGGTGAGGAGGTAGATCACGGGGAATCCTAACACACTCTCAGTAGGAATGTAAATTGGTACAGCCACTATGGAAAACAGTATGGAGGTTCCTCAAAAGATTAAAAATAGAACTACCATATGAGCCAGAAATTCCACTTCTGGGTATATATCCAAAGGAAATGAAAACAGGATATTGAAGAGATATATGCACTCCCATATTTATTGCAGCATTATTCACAATAGCAAGATATGGAAACAACCTTAGGGTCCATTCGCAATGAACAGATAAAGAAGATGTGGCTTACATATGCAAGAAAATATTATTCAGCCACGAGAAAGAAGGAAATCCTGCCGTTTGCAATAATGTGGAGAGACCTTGAGGTTATTATGCTAGGTGAGAAAAGTCAGAGAAAGACAAATACTGTATTTCATGATACCACTTATATGTGGAATCTAGAAACACCAAACTCGTAGAAACAGAGAGTAGACTGGTGGTTGCCAGAGGCTAAGGGGTGGAGGAATTGGGGTGATGCAGTTTAAAGGTGCAAACTTTCAACCAATAGATAAATAAGTTCTGGATATCTAATGCATAGCACAGTCATTATAGACATACCTTGGAGAAATCACAGGTCCAGTTCCAGACTACTAGAATAAAGTGAATATTGTAATAAAGCAAGTTACACGAATTTTTGGTTTACTGGTGCATATAGAAGTTATGTCTACAGTATACTGTAGTCTCTTAAGTATGCAATAGCATTATGCCTTGAAAAACAATATACATACCTTAATTTTAAAATGCTTTATTGCTAAAAAATGCTAACCATGGTCTGAGCCTGCAGCAAGTCATAGTAGTAACATCAAAGATCACTGATCACAGATCACCATAACAAATAAAATAATGATGAAAAAGTTTGAAATATTGTGAGAATTACCAAAACATGACACAGAGACACAAAGTGAGCAAATGCTGTTGAAAAGTGGCACTAAAAAAAAGAAAAAAGAAAAATGGCACTGATAGATTTCCTCAATGAAGTGTTGCTACAAAACTTCAATCTGTAAAAAATGTGATATCTGCAAAGCGCAATAAAGCAAAGTGCAATAAAATGAGGTGAGCCTGTGAAGACAATATTATAAGCTTCAAAGCTGCTGAGAGATTAGATCTTAATTGTTCTCACTGCAGAAATGACAATTACATGAGGTGACAGAAGTGTTAGCTAACACTACAGTTATTGCAATAAATGTATCAACATTTTGTACATCTAAACATTTACAATGTTGTATGTCAGTTTTATCCCAATAAAGGTTTCCCTGGTGGTGCAGCGGTTAAGAATCCACCTGCCAATATAGGGAACACAGGTTCAAGCCCTAGTCTGGGAAGCTCCCATATGCCAAAGATCAACCAAGCCCGTGTGCCACAACTAATGAGCCTGCGCTCTAGAGCCCTCGAGCCACAACTATTGAGCTCATGTGCCACAACTACTGAAGCCCATGCATCTAGAGCCTGTGCTCTGCAACAAGAGAAGCCACCACAAAGAGAAGCCCGAGAGTAGCCGCCACTCACCACAACTAGAGAAAACTTGAAAGCAGCAATGAAGACCCAACGCAGCCAACAAATAGATTAATTTTTAAAAAAAAATTTTAATTTTATCCCAATAAAAATTAATTTTTTTAAAAAAAGGGAAGGAGCTCTCATCATTTTGCCCTTATACTTACCATCTTTTTGCACATCCTGATAGCCAGAATTAGAAGCAGCAGTAGTAGAAGCAGTACTAACAGAGAATTTACCATATGCTAGGCCTTGTTCTCGGCACTTTAAATTTTTAACTTATTTTATTCTGACAATAACTCTATGAACTAGGAACTATTATCTTCATTTTGCTTATGAGGAAACCAAGGCAAACAAGGGTTAATTTGTCAGAGGTCAAAGAGTCAGTAAGTGGCAGAGAAAAATTTTGTGCCAAGGCAGTCTGTCTCCTCCCAAATTCATGCTCATAACCACTACTCTTTACTTCCCATTAATCACCTATTTTGGTGGGACTGGGGGGGGTTATTAAAATCATTAAGTATATTCCCTTTCAAAGATTTATTTAAGCATTAAAGTCTGAAGAAAGTACTATTCTGTTCTTCATTTTCTGCCTACTCAAACATCTATTTTTCTACATACCCAACAAACTTTGGATCAGGTGCATGTTTAGACTCCAGAAGATGAAAGGTCCCTTGACAGACTTCCTTTATGTCTTTAAGTGCCTCCCCCGCCGCCAGGAAATCTGAGCATTATTTCCTACCGCTGTACTAGAGTTGCTGGGGGAGCCCGCCCTCTAGTGGTCACATCCTGATATGCAGGCAGATAAAGCATTCACAGAAATTGATTCAAAGACGTTTCCTTACTGTTACAGGTGCAGTGGCAGAACACACAGAAGACAGAAAAAAGAGGGGACTTCCCTAGTGGTCCAGTGGTTAAGAATCCGCCTTCCAAAGCAGGGGGCGCCAATTCGATCTCTGGTGGGGGAACTAGAATCCAAAATGCCTTGGGGAAACAGCCTGCAGGCAAAAGCACAGGGCAACTAGAGAGCCTGCGAGAACTGGACTAGGGAAGCCCAAGAGCAGCAACACAACATCCCGCGTGCTGCAACTAAGACCTGAGGCGGCCAAATAAATAAATAAACATTAAAAAAAAAAAAAGGGCAGAATTTTTTTGAAGACAAAAGAAAATATTAAAAAGCAAACAAACATTCATAGCTGGTTTTAATGTATTTGTGTTTAATTGAGGGGATGACACTAGTCTTGGGTTGATAAGGCAGAACATGAGATCTCAATGGACAATTATTTTACTCCTGACTCAGATGTAGGCTGTGGTATACTAGAGCTTTTTAAAAAACATACCACCCCCATATCTTAGTAACTTTGAAAAAGGGACTGAAAATGACAATTCTTATTCTGAAATAAATGCCAGACCACATGGTTTCAACCATGGCTGCTATAAAACCATACAAAGCCTATACATTCCCAAGGCTTAACGGACTTGAGGTAAGTGTAATTCTCTTCCTTTTCCTTTCTTTCTCAAGAGAATATGTGATTGATGGTCAGCTCCTGAGTATGAGTTCTAGTGACAAACCATATGTATCTTCCTCATGTACAGTTAAAAGGCAATAACAGAAATGATTTTTTTAAGCTAGAAAAAAGTTAAACATAACCAGAGTGCGATGTAATCTTAGCCAGTTGTAATAACTGAAATGAGACAGTAAGCTACCAAACTTATCAGCGGCTGTGCTACATGATACCCAGTTTTCCTTTTCCCAGGCCACAGAGTCTTCAATACTACTTTCTTGCGCCCTAATATTAACTGACTCTGGAGCATATAAATGAGCCCTTCTGCAACTATGACAAAGCATATAAGGAATACTTATGTCATGTAGCTAGGAACAACCAAAATTAGTGAAAAAAAGAAAAAACCCAACTTACTGATTTCTAGTCCCTCTTCGCTGAAATCACTGTTAATTCAACAAGTATTTATGGCATATGGAAAGTATTGGGTAGATAAAAATGAAGACTTTGCCCTTATATCAAAGAGCTTACAAACTAGTAAGAAGAGAATTTCAACACCAACCCCCCAAAAATCAAGGGAGATCATCTGTCAGACTGAGGGAGTAAGTAATGTTTCATGAAGCAGCACTTGAGCTAGTTTTCCAGGATGGGAAGGATTTCATCAGAAAGGAGGAGGAGAAGGGAAGGAATTTTAGGCAGAGGGAATTGCAAGCACTCAATGCCCATTGTGCTCATGGCATTTGAAGAATAGCTGGTGCGCTGGAGCTGACTGAGTGAAAAGGAAAACTGAGTTGAGGATGAAGAGCTACTTTGGACTTTAATCTGTAAGCGAAGTAAAACCATTAAAAGCAGTCAATGAGGAGGGGAGGAAAGGGCATGAGCAGAGCTTGGGTTCAGGAAGATTATTCTGGTGGTAACACGTAAACTGAACAGGGGCTAAGAAAGCTAGAAGCAAGCAGACTACCTAGAAGATTATCAGAATGCAGGAAGTGAGGAGTAATAAAAGCTCACACGACAACTGTGAAGGCAGATGTCAATGTTTAACTGAGAGGGTTGAGCTGGAAAAATTACTGTCCACATTCTCTGCCCCAAAAAAACTCTGCAGTTGAGGATACATGTTTACCTATCCCTTATAGTGCCTCACAACCTCAGTAACGATAAGAAAGGGCACGGTTGGAGAAGCCATCCAAGCCCTTCCCTGGGAAGGCAAATGGGGGGGGGGGGGGGGCGGATATCAGAATATCTGGAGAGAGCAATACATGTTACTTTTTTTCTTTTTGGCTGCAGCAGGAGGCATGTGGGATCTTAGTAAGCTGAAAAGGGATCAAACCTGTGCCCCCTGCAGTGGAAGCACATAGTCTTAACCACTGGACCGCCAGGTAAGTCCCAGAGTGTGTTACTTTATCTTTTTATTTACTTACTTATTTTTATTGAAATATAGTTGACTTACAATGCTGTGCCAATCTCTGCCGTACAGCAAAGTGACTCAGTTATACACATATATATTCTTTTTTGTATTCTTTTCCATTATGGTTTATCATAGGATATTGAATATAGTTCCCTGTGCTCTACAGTAGGACCTTATTGTTCCAGTATGTGCTATGTTAAATTGAAAACAAAAGAAAAAGAAAGCAGCACCCAAATCATTCTGATTCATCTCCTGTGATGATCACTGAATGAGAACTCCAAGATCCGTCTGGCTTCCAAAGTCTAACTCTCACTGCAGTTCTACCTCATGCATTGATTCCCTTCATTGATGCTGATCATAGATCTGGGAAATGAAAAGCAGCCTAGATCATGAAGATAATTTGAAGCAAATGAAATTAACTGTACCAGCAAATCAATAATAAATACAAGTGATCTTGACAAGGAGCCTCTGTGGGTTTAGAACCATAAGGACAGAGGTCTAGCCTTAACCTCTTAAAACCTCCATTTCTTGAAAAAGAGTAATAGATACAAAATGTCCTTTTATTATCTACTGGCTCACCTATATTGTGCCAATTAAATTAAAAAGAAAATGAAACAGGCAAGTGAAAAGATAAGAGACACTACCTTTTTCCATATTTTTAATTACCATTATTGCACCAGTACAGCATACATATGCTCTATATACATGTATCTTAAACTTCATTTTCAATTTTTCAGCAATTCAAATACATAATATATTATCATCTTGAGAATACAAAGAACACAACATAGAGGAAGATTGAGAAAATAGGTTCCCAGTAGTTAGTCACTAGTGATTCTACAGACTTTACTTTTAGTGTTTTCTATTGGAATTTTCAAATGTCCTGCCATGGCTCTGTAAGAATAGAGCTGCCTGGAACGGGAAGCAATGAAAAAAAAAAAAGAAAAGAAATGGACCCAAAGTTAAAAAGAGTCAAGAAGGAAATCCAAGAGACAGAACCTATTTTGAACCTAAATATAAGAACTCCCTTCAGCCAGAGGGTACACATCCAAACAGGTGCTAAAGGAAGAAGTGAGACCCTCCCACTTCACTCTCAAAATTGCCCCTTAACAGACAAAATAGCTGGTGCCTGTTCACCTAAGAGTGGGACCCCTTCACAGCATTGTAGAAGGAATGGCGGGCAGAGGGAAAGAAAGTGATGGGGAGCAACTTGCTTCTGAGATACTCTTGGTGATGGGTATCACAGCCATCATTTGGGCACAATCTATCCTAAAGCCATTATTCTCCAGCTTCCTTCATAAATGATGGTACATGTAATAGCAGCTTTCTATTGTAGAGCTGGTGGATTGAAAAAATGTTTATGAAAAGGAGCCAGATACCCAGGCAGCAAGGCAATGTGGGTACTGAACAAGAGTTAAGTACTTTCAACCTCTCTGCTCTACAAATTAGGTTAAAAACTCTAAACCCTTTAACTTTAGGTCAAATAATGGGGCCATTACAAAGTAACACCACGCTTCAAATGCAGCAACTAGATGGAGCTGCAAGAAAGTAACCGCTTCTCTAGAATATAACCAGGAAAACATAGCCCCTCGAACCTCCTTCATCCAACAGACACCCACTGATCAAAGATGCTGCACTATTCAACAGATAAAAGAAGAGTGGAGGTGCCACCAACACAACCCTCCTATCACAGGAAGAGACATGTAAACACACTAGAGGGTAACGGGGCTGCACCCAGCACTGGATGTTCACAGAATAGGACAAGCCTGAGGGAGGATATATAGCAGAGACCCAGGAACAGGTCTTTCTTCCCCCCTACCCCATCAAAATTCTGAATCTGTAAACACTGAGGTCAGTCTGTCCCTTTTTAGAGTCTTCAGTTAATAGAAAAGGAAGTTCTGAGGTTTTTGTCTCCCCTGAAATTGCTAAACAGGGTTTCACAGAGGCACACAAGGGTCATGAGATGATTCTGAAATAAGTTAAAGAATTTAAAGATGGAGAAAAATTTTACAGATGTTAGAGGTTATTTCCCCCTCGAAGAGACCCTGGCCTTTTGAGCCCTGCATAGTCAGCCACAAGTATAAGACCCACTGTTCCCCTGCCTTGTTAGTGAGCAGGAGATAAGAAATACTTTCTTGGCTGTACAGCAAGGAAGAACACCGGGGAGTGACACAACCAGCCTGAATGCAATGGAGAAGCTATGAAAAACGATTGTCCAGTAATTTTGGTTCTGGGGAGGAAAGGGGTTCTGAGCTCCCCTCACAGATTGGTGCCCTCAAGGTCATTTTTATTCAAGTCTGTCCTTAACATCCTGCCAGTGCTCTTCAGAACTGGACCCAGTTGGATGGCTGTGGTGCCTGGTTTGGAACAGAGCTGCAAGACAGGAGAACAGAGAGAAAGCCAAAGGCATATTAGGATAGGGACTCCATTCTTAACAGTTTCTAAGAAATTCTCTGCCCACAATTCCTGAAACTATACTTCACAGCAATTCTACTTACCAAGGCCTGAAATGTTCCACTCAAGCTTCATCCTACAGCTTTCTTATCCCACCATCCCCAGCACTCCTGTATTTCCTTACCTAGAATTCCTGCTGAGGACTCTATATGACCTACAAATGCCCTGCTTTCCCAGATGAGAGATTTCATTTGACTGTACATACATCATCGATACCCTGGTTAAAAGTATGCTGGTTTCCCTCTGCTAATACCTGGATGCAGTGCTAAAGTCTCCCCACAAGTCATTGCTTGCAGAAACTGGAGCTGGAGCTGGTGTCGTGACAGGAGCAGGAGAATCCAAATCTAAAAGGATATCTGAATACAAGGTAAGAGAAGAAATAAGGAAAGGGGAAACATAATAAAAATTTTAGAAATGAAAACTTATGTTCACACAAAAACCTATACATAAATGTTCACAGCAATTTTATTTGTAAAAGCCAAAAACTGGAAACAACTCAGAAGTTTTATCATGGGTGATGATTAAACATACTATGGTACATCCATACCATGGAATATGACTCAGCAATAAGTAGGAACAAACTATTGCTATACACAACTTGATGACTCTCAAGGGACTCATGCTGAGTGGGAAAAGTCAATCCCAAAGGTTATATACTATATGGTTCCACTTATATAACATTCCTGAAGTGACAAAATCAGAGATGGAGAGCAGATTAGTGACTGACTGCAGGGGGGTTAGGGATAGGGGGGTGGGGGGAGGCAAAGAAGGAGGGAGGTGTGGCTATAAAAGGATGACACAAGGGATCCTTGTCGTGGTGGAACTGTTCAGTACCCTGACCATGGTGGTGGATCCAGAAATCTACACATGATAAAACTGCACAGAACTACAGCCGACCCTTGAACGACATGGGTTTGAACTGTGTGGGTCCACTTATACACATGGGTCCGCTTATACACTCACTACAGTACTACATGATCTGTGGTTGGTTGACTCTGCAGATGTGGAATCATAGATATGGACAGCCCACCGTGAAGTTACACACAGATTTTCAACTGCATGGGGTGGGGGTGGGGGTGGGGGGTTGTGGAGTGGTCAGTGCACCTAAGCCTTGCACTGTTCAAGGGTCAACTGTACACACAAATGAGAATACATAAAAATGATGAAATCTAAGAAAGATCAGTAGATCGTTTCAGTGTCAATTCTGCAAAATGTTGCCACTGAGGGTAACTTGGGTAAAGGGTACGTGGTATTTCTGGTTTTTTGGGGTTTTTTTTACAATTGCATGTGAATCTACAATTATCTCAAAATAAAAAGTTTAATTTAAAAAAATAAAAATAAATACACCTTGGATATTATCCTCAGTGCCTTCTGGGAACACTTACCAAAATAAGTAGCCTATAACCACTTTTACCTCAAAAATTCCAGGAAGAGAAAGTTTGCCCTTAGCAATCAATTATAAATGATTAATGATATAATGTAAAACATCTTAAATTATAATTGACTAATTAATGATATAAGTTAAAACTTCCAGATTCTAATACTACATTCTCTAATCTTTGGAAAATTCCTTTCTGAGTTCCAATTTCTCATCCTTTAAATAGAAATAACTACATCTATTCTTTTTTCCCACCAGACAGTAAAGAAAAACGAAAATGTACTCATAAACCCAGATGTCATCTCATTTCGTCTCAACTGACCTTGTGAAGAAATGGAAAGGATTAAGAAATAGCATTCACTGAATGGCTACTATATTCCAAGTACTGGGCTAGATGCCATCACACCATTTCACCCTCACAGTCTTGGAGTAGTTTTACACTCCATTTTACAGGTAAGGATACTGAGACTCAAAGAACTTAAATAATGTTACCAAACACATCAGATAAAAAGTAGCAGAGCCATGACTAAAATCTTGGTCCATCTGACTCTCAGGCCTACTAGCATTTCACCACGGTACAATGAAGGAAATAGTCTTCTTAATACCTACCCATTTTCTGCCAAAGAACCAACCAGACACCATGACTCAGCTCACTAGAAAAGCTTCAATGCATTGCTAGAGGCTGCCAGAATCACCTTGTCAGTGCCAAACGCCATTTAACAGCAAAACCATCGATATTCTTCTTAGCAAATAGGTGTTACCCAATTAAACCCTAAGATATGATTTCCCAAAGTTAAAGTTCTAGAGAGATTTACCTGCATCACTACCTCCATGACTGGATTTTGGTACAGGTGGTGGAGTGACATGATTGCTGATAGCAACTGAGGAGGACGGTGGGGGAATTGTGACTTTGCCTCCAGGTGGGGGTGGGAGTAAGCTTAGGCCCCCAGCACCTGTAGTCTTGGGCTTAGAAGCACCTCCTTTCTTGGTTGTAATGTTCTACAAAAAAAAAAAAGGAGAGTGAGAAAAAGAATAAGTCACAGGCTTGTGGAAATACAAGGAGGTATATGGGGGGAACCATACT
The DNA here is from genome assembly GCF_030028045.1 of Hippopotamus amphibius kiboko. NCBI lineage: Eukaryota > Metazoa > Chordata > Mammalia > Artiodactyla > Hippopotamidae > Hippopotamus > Hippopotamus amphibius. Next base: position 74,066,545 of record NC_080197.1, on the reverse strand, counting down.
CACCCCAATACTCAACTTGATGGTCTGCCCTTCCTTGAAGCCCAGATCCAACTTGGGACGATTATCCATTTCCTGAGATTCTTTGGAAATCTCAGTTTCCTGCTTTACCCACCTTCAGTAAAACAGTAAGTTACTTTAATTGGGATTCCCTGAAAGCAGAGTCTGACACACAAATTTAAGTATAGCTAATTTATACGAAACATGATTCCAAAAAGTAGAGTAAGGGAACATGAGATGCGAGAAAGGAGAAGAAGAAAAGACAAGATAGACAGCAACTGGGGTTCAACACCACTGAGGAACCATACAAAATGCATATTAAACTCGTCCCTCCAAAAGAGGGCACTCAGCCACCAATTCCCATCCCCCATGGTTGAGTGCCTAGTGCTGTCCACCACAGCTGAGCCAAAATCAAATGGGCTTAAAAAATACTGCAACAGGCACAAAACATGTCAGCTACACGGAGTAACAAAACTGGCACATAACTCCCCGCATATCTCACAGACAGCCCTGCTGTTACTGTTATGCCTCCCTCAGCCACCTAAAAGCAAGGGCAAATTCCCCAGAAGCATAAACAAAAGCACCATCTCAAACCACTGTACAAGGGATTACAAACATATTCCAGCTATTAAGGAAAGGACAGAACAGATACAAAAATAATGTAAGAAAACAGAGTGAACGGGAAGATTTATATTCATGTGAACTAGTTTACCAAGTAAAAAAACCAGGAAGTAAGAGACAGTGCCCACTCAGCTGAGGAGCAGCATTCTCCAAACATTCAACCTGGTAACTAAGGACAAACTTCACTCACTTGAAGTGATCTTGCAAAGAGACATTAAAGTCGAAGGCATCACCACGATCTGAGAAGCCAATGCCAATGAAAGCACTACGCCCTGTGAAAAGGATAGGAATCTTCAGAAAAGGAAGTATCCCTTACAGCAAACTCTACCCAATGAAAATATCAATATAATAGTTACTCTAACTAGATAACGTCTGTGAACATGAAATATTTTCTCACCGGCCAGGAATCCACAAACCACATGCAGCCCATGGGCCAAATGCTGCCAGAGCTTGTTCTTATAAATAAAGTTTCATTGGAACAAAGCCACACCAGTTTGTTTACATACTGCCCATGGCAGCTTTCACACTACAGCAACAGAACCAAGTAGCTGCAGGAGGCCACTTGGCCCACAAAACCTAAAATATTTATTATCTGTGTATTTACAGAAAAAGTTTGCCAACCTCTGGTTGGACAAAAGATAATTGCCTTAAACACAGATGATAGAAGACCCACAAAAAAACCACCACAACAATGAACAGGCAATACATGTCAATTCTTTGGTTAGATACACATTTTGATTTATTTAGTCTACTTTTAATAACCATGTCTTGAACTTGTAATCATATCTATTACAAATAACATGTTAATCTTCTCCTTTACCAACTAGAGTTAACTTTGGACAAAGGGGAAGAAAAATTTAATAAACTGAAGTAACATATATCCATTGAGACATACTTCTGTTGAAGTGCATTAACTATTTTCCTAATCTCAACCCATTCAAAGTCCCTGATCCCTTACCGGTACCATCCTGGATCCGGATTACAAAGTAGCGGCTGGAATCTGTCACTGTCTCCACAGCAATACCAGGATATTGTTCTACTGGTGCCTGAGCAAAGAGTTCCCCTGACAGGTAAGAAAAAGACTTCTTTGAGCAAAGAAAGCAAAAATCTAAAACTCAGTTAACAAGTATTTCCATGCCAGTCCGCAATTTGAAGGTATTTATAAAAGAACACCAAACCAATGTCTCTAATATGTCAGAGGGTCACCAGCACAGGTTACCTGAAACTTTATCTTCGAGTTTAATATAAGCAATCTTCCCTTTTGAAGTGATTCGTAGGCGACCAGTCCAATCAGGTTGATCTAACTTCCAGTCAGATGCCCTAAGACAGGAAAATGAGGAAGCCTCAGGCCTTTGGTCCACATCTTTAAAACACTAAAAATCTAAAAATCTGCCGTATTTCTATTTCCCTGCTCTTAATTGCTTACTCTTTCTACCTATTAAATAATCAAAAGACTAATTCGAGATTCTCTGTATATAGATGCCTCATGTTACACATAGTCCAAAGCAAACAGAAGAAACGTTACCATTGAAGTCCAATAAGCATCAATAAAAATATGTAAAAGTACAAAAAAAAGGCAATTTAAAAATTTATCATTATGACACTATTTCACAGTGTAGATGGTATTTTATATAATAGCATTTTGCTGCCCAGGGAACAACAAAGTCTACTAAATGAAATATACTGGGTAACAGAAGCCTCCCAAATCCCTAAACATATTATCTTTCACTGAATCCAGCCAATATTTACAGAGTGTGTATTAAGTTGCAGATACTGTTCTAGGTGCTTGGGATATAAGAGGGAACAAAATTAATAGCCATCATGAAGCTTACATTCTAATAGAAGATAATAAAAAAGAAGCAATAATTAAGGGAAATAATATCTCAGAAGGTGATAAGTGCTAAGGAAAAAAGAAAATGCAGAAGCAGAAAAGGGAGACAAGGAGGGGGAGAATGAACAGGTTGCAGCATTCAAAAGGGTGGTTAGGGCAGGTCTTATTAACAAGGTGAAACGTGAGCAAAAATGTGAAGGAAGTGAGAGTTACCCACGCAAATATCAGGAGGAAAAACATTCCAAGTGTAGGAAACAGCTAGTGCAAAGATACTAAGATAGGAGCATGCCTGCCATATCTGCCCTCAAGCAAGCAGGTTAGAATAAAGTAAGAGATGAGGTGAGAGAGCCAACTGAGGGACAGATCACATAGGGTCTTGTAGGCCATTGTAAGAACTCTGGCTTTTACTCTGAGTGAAGGAGGAGCCATTTAAGCAGAGATGCGACACGATCTCCCCTTTATTTTATTTTTTTTTTTTTTATTATTATTATTATTTTTTTTTTTTTTTTGGGGGGTACACCAGGTTCAATCAACTGTTTTTATACACATATCCCCATATTCCCTCCCTTCCTTGACTCCCCTTTATTTTAAAAGGGTTATTTTGCTATACACAGCAGAGATGTAGCAATATGAACACTGAAGCAAGGGGATTAATTAAGAGACTACTGTAGTAATCTAGGAGAGTCACGATGGTGACAAGGAAGAGAGGAGCAGAAGTGGCTAGACTGCGGATATATTTAAAGTAAAGGCAGCAGGATTTTCTAATGGAATGGATGTAAGGTAGAAGAGAAGGAGAGACATCAAAGATGAAGTCAATGATGACTCCAAAGTTTTTAGCCTGAACAGAGGAGTTGCCAATAATTGAGATGAGGAAGGCTACCAGCAGAGCATGTCTGGGAAGAAAGGTCAGGAGTTCAGTTCTGGCTGTGTTGAGTCTGAGATGTCTAACAGATTTTTCAAGAGGAGATATAGAGTGTGCATTTGAATATATGAATCTGGACTTCAGGAAAGATGTAGATTAGAGATACAAATGTCCATGGAAACATTACAAAACACTGAATACTTATAATCTGTATTATAAATGAATTTGAATGAAATCTAAGACATTATTTAAACATGAACCAATTTTACAACACACTGCATTTATGATTTTGTTTTGCCAGCAGCGTGGAAAAGGGAGGACAAAGTAAAAGTTATTAATAACTCATCCCTTGGGAACCTAAAGACTAATACTTGCAGGTTAGAAAGGTAACAATAAAGTACATCTGAATAAAAATAAGTTTAACAAGACAGTAAGCAAATGGTGGAAAGGAAGAAACGAAAATTTAAATTAGGACAAGTTCTGAATAGGATTTATAAGACAAATCTTTGTCATGACCTTCTCTCTTGATGTCCTACCTCAAAGACCCTCAAGTACCTGAATCTGATCCAGATTAGAGTGCTAGAGGACCCTGTCTATTAAATTTTTTAAATGAGCCATTACTTACTCCATGATACTGCCATGAGCTAGATTTAGTATAAATCGGCTAGTGAAAATATTAGGAAAAAGCCTACTACAGGTGCTACTTTGGACAGATTCTTTGGCTTATCTGCGTGTATAATGGCCAGTATTTAACAAATTCTCAGTAAATGAATGGGTACTCATGGTAGCAGTTCCCCTCAGCCCTGAGCCTTACCTCCTCTCCCAATCCCAGACCTAGCCAGAGGAATTCTTGGTTTTACTGGTCTTCTAAACCGACCTTCACAAATCTACCTTGGCAAGAAATCTTACAGCAGCCATATGGAATAGGCATGAAAAGCCTACCATCTCTCTCTAAATGAAGAAAAGGACAAGCAAACAGCAAGTAACAATGCTTACCTAACTTCAAAGTCCAGCATTCTTTTCATTACAGTAAAACACACTATAGGGTTTAATACTGATTTAGCTGGAGAGGAAAGTAATGATGAATAAACAAAAGTTCTGTAGGTCGGGAAACCATCTTCTTATCATTTATAAGTTTCACATCAACCTAAATTCTCCTTCCGAAAGTCTGCTCAGTGAAAGTTTGGGAAGCAACAGCTTCCACTAGGTGAATCAAAGTCCATTATTTCGTCTCATCTTATTAGTCACTCAAAGAAAGCATTTCTCCTGCTTCCTATAAAGTCCAGTTTTTCCTTTAATGTCAGCCTAGAGAATAAATCACACTCACAATGTAAAATGGGTTCTGGTAAACAAGAAAGATTACATAGACAAAAAGACAGAACAGTACTATTTATCAAGCACCTGTTCCAGGCATATGCCGATTCTTGTGAAAATTAAGTGAGAGGATCTCACAAAGTAAGGAATATTCTATTCATTTTTACAGATGAGGAAACTAAAGTTCAAAAGAGTTAAGTGACTTACCAGAGACAACCCAGCAAATAAAGGAGAATCACGACTCAAACTTAGTTCTGCTCTCTTCACTGATTAAGAGAAGAGTGGCTGAGGTAAAAAGCCTCTTGTAGGATAAGACATCAATAACATAGAATGACAACCAAAAAAAAAAAAAGGAAAAATAAGAAATTGCTTTGATAGCTCAATGCAGTTAACTGGCACAAGGATAAACCAGAAGTGAAGATAGAGAATGCAGATGGGTGAGAAAAGAAAGGTCTTTTAAAAAGCCTGAAGAAGAAAAAGAACAGAATCCCACTTTGATGTGTATCATATCCTTTAGGAAGTCTTATTGCCTAAAGTGGGAGGTCATGAGCTATTTTACTTTATTTAACAGTGCAATCAACACTAATTTAAGTGTAATCTACTAATTTCTTTCAGTCAACATTTGCAGAGTCTCCACTATGTGCCAGAAACTGTGCTAGACCCTAGGAATATAAAGTTTAAAAAGACCTCAAATGGTTCGTGGTCTAGTCTTGAGAACAGACACCAAACAATCGATGAGAATGCAGAAGGAAGAACTCTGTGATACAGACAGGCACAGGTGCTATGGAAGCACCTAGAGCACACCTAAGCCAGAATGGTGGCTCGAGGGCTCGCCAAAGAAGGAGAGGTCTCAACTGACTCACACATACTAGTACCTGTGGCTAACGTCAAAAAGCATGTAGTCTTATTCATGGTCAATTTGGGGTCTGATTAAAAGCTTGAAAGTAGGACTACCTCTTTGCCAAAAGGTACAACCCACAGCATCTAGTGCACAGATCAGCAAGCACAAAGATACGGATGCACGATGAATGAACCTCTGATAAGGGGACAAAACAATGTACATAGGGAAAGGATAACTTTTCAGCTGAGGTATTAATAAGTGCCAAGAGGAAAACCATGATGGTGATGTGAGTCAGAGACAGAAATCAAAACAGTATCTTATATTTACACACTGTTTTACTGTTTACTAAATTCTTTTTAGGACATTCATCTTAAATTCACATTTATTATACGATCTCATTTAATCCTCTAAAAACTTCTACAAGGTACGTAGCTGGAACAGGTTTTTTTTTTTCATATTTTACAGATGAGAAAACTGAGGCTTGGAGAGGCTAAGAGACAGATCTCAAATTATATAGATGCTAAGTTTTTTTTAACATGTAACCCAGTGAGTTACATGTTAAGTCTTTGGACTACGTGACTAGGTGACTTCCTACAGCATCCTCAGACCCTCGTCGTCATTGGATTACAAGGTGGTTAGTTAGTCCTCCAGAGAAAATGCTGCGTTAACTCTGGAAGTAAGAGCTATAGGAGAGGTTGAGAAGGGGGGGGAAGAAAGGAAGAATGAAAATACTATACTATCACCAGGAAAACATATTGAAAAGAGACAGATTAGACAACCATTGGAAAGCTTATGATCATAACCTTTGCCCACTGGCAAAAGAGCTGAAGGGAAAAACCATATGTTGGGTGATGCTATTTGGTGACAAGACTGAACAGCACAAAAGACAAATTAGCTCATCCAGAGAGGGGCCAACGACACCATGCTTACCCACAAATACGCACGAGGTATTGGAAATGGGGGTGGGGGACAGAGAGGGAGAAGATGAGGGTGACAAGCTGAAGGACGCAGGGAAGAGCGAAGGAAAGGTGACTGGCGATGGAGCAGACACGACTGGAAGTGGATGATGGGGAGCAGATGGGTAACCCACAGGGGTCCGGGGGAGGAGGGGTGGGAGGATGCCGGATGGTCATTTTTTTTTTTAAGCGGAAGAAACAAGAAGATGGCAGTCCAGAGCGGGGGAAGAGCCGGCGGACAGGGGGACCACAACCCAGGTGGGGAGGTCAGCAAGGTGACAACCCAGAGGTGGCAGTGGCAGGGACCGACAACGTGCTACCTGAGGAGAAAAGTGTCATTCCAGACCGGGTACGCGCATGCCGCAGTGCCTCGAGATTAGTACCTGTAACCGCGGTTGGAGGCCCGGGGCGGAATCCGGTAGACGCTGACGTCGGGCTTCACACACAGAACAGACTCGTACTCCAACTCGGCCGCCATCTTGGCTCTACTCGCCGCGCCGCTGGGGGCGGGGCGTCAGCACGGGGGGCAGGACGTGGAGGCGGGGAGTTGCGTTACGCAACAACTTCCGCTCACGCTTCTTCCGCTCGAGCTCCGCTGGATTCCTGAGATTAAACTCCCGTGGCGCTGGTCTAGGAAGCCATGTTGAAGCCTGGAAACGGTGAGGTTGCGGGACTCACCATCTTGGGTAATGGCAAGGATGCCTTCTAAGTGCATGATTCACGTTAAGAAAATCTCAATCCGCGAGAAGCGAGGAGGGAAAACGCCATCTTGCTGCCGGCAGGTACCCGCGGTGCTCTGAGAGGACGACGACCATCTTGAAGTCTGGCGAATTTTTTTTCTTCCAACAGTCATTTCTTAACCGTAGTTTCTAAGCAGAAAAGGGGAATGCGCCTGTCAGTATTCCCAACTTCAGTACCTAAAGGAAGTGTATGACCCAGGTGTAGACGTGTTGGATTTTAACCTTCCCGAGTCCAAACTTCAAAAACGCCCAGCCTGATCCATTGCCTTACAACACCTTTTGATCTGAGTTTCGAGAATGGCACCTGTTGAACTAGTCTGCCACACTTCGTGTGTATTCTGGATATCTTTTTGGAAATTTTGCCCATTTTAAACTGTAAATGGGATCAATTCAATTCCTGACCAATTAGGAAAGCAGTATGAACTGTTTAATAGCCGCTATTTGCCCCCAGTCGTCTTATAAAGTCCCCTGAACTGTCTCCATAAACACTTGCCTTGTACGCTCCAAATGTAAACTTGCCACAATACTATCACTTAATTGATTTAATAAACACAGACAGCAAATGGAAAACCGAGATACCAGCTCAAGGCTGTCTTACTACAACAGCGGTGATCTTCACTACTTCGTTATGTTGACTGGTTGGAAACTTGTCTCTAATTTGTCTACCCTGCGTAGCAAAGTGACATCTTAAAATTCAAGAAGAATCGTAATATTCAGCCCTTATAAGGATGTGGGGAATCAGCTACTCTCATACATTGTCAGCAGGAAGGCAATTTGGTACAGGATTTCTGAAGATAAATTTAGAATTGATCAAAATATTGTATGTAACCTTCAATGTAGCAAATCTACTAATAGGTATTTTAGAGAAGTTTTTATGTGTGCAAAAATATGTACAGTAATGTTTATTACAGCATTGTTTGTAGTAGTGAAAAATGGAAACAACGTGAATGTCTATCAACAGAAAATGGTTAATGGCATATCCATTACTATAGGATGCTTTTGAGAGATGTGTGTGTATAATATATATAGTAAATAAGTAAGTATAGGTGTATAAATATTAAGGCCATGAAAGAGATCCAAGATTTTCTTATAAAGCAAATGTTCACTTAAAATTTCGGTAATCCTTAACTACTTAAGGTTTCCTGAGCTGTCCATGTTCTTCATATTCTTCATACTTTTGCATGCTTTAAAGCTTCAACCTTAAACACTGTCCCCTAGCCTGTTAATTTGGCAAACTAATATGGTCATATATCAGTTCAAATAAGACCTCCTCTTGTGACTTTGCCAGGTCCTTTAGATGAACTCCTCTCTAATGCTTGCACTTGCTTTTGTTATACCTTTTTGTTGTACCCAATGTGTTGTTATCTTCAACTATCTCCCAATAAACCATCAGCTCCATAAAGGCAAAAACTTCACTTTTTCAGCACCCAGCACAATGCCCTTAACATAGTAGGCAGTAATAATTGTTGACTAATACAAGATTCCTCTTTAAGTCCAATCAGTTAACTTATTAACTTGGCCATTTCCCCAAATTCCCCAATTTCAGGATCCTACATATACTTTGCAAAAAACTCAAAGAATATAAAAGAGTGTGAAATGAAACGTGAACGTCCACATTTCTATATTATTAACAAGTTCATGCCGACAAGTTTAATAAATGGTCATTGATGTACACAAGTTACCAAAAATAATTCAAGAAGAGATAGAAAATTTGAATAGCCCTGTACCTATTAAAGGCATTGAGTTTATAACTAAAAATCTTCCCACAAAAAAGCAAAAGCAAACTTCCATGCCCAGATGGCTTCATCATTGATCAACCATTTTAGGAAGAAATAATGTAAATCCCATACAAACTGTCTAAGAAAATAGAGAGATAAAACACTTTCCAACTAATTTTTATGAGACAATATTACCTTAATACCAAAACCAGACAAAGATGTTACAAGAACTATATATATATTCATATATATATAAATTCAAATATATATATATTTGAATTTGAAACTATAATGAGATAACACTACACACCTAGTATAATAGTTTAAAAGAAAACTTGATGACAGCAAAGTGCTGCCAAGAACATGGAGCAAAGATACAGAGAAACTTTAATACATTGGTAGTGGGGAATTAAAATGGCACAACCATTTTGGAAAACATTTTGAATTTTCTTAAAGTTAAATATACATTTATCATATGACCCAGCATTTTATTCTGAAATATTTACCCAAGAGAAACTAAAACGTATGTTCACAAAAAAGACATATGTGCAAACATTCGGAGCAGTTTTGTTTACAGTGGTCAAAAACTAGAAACAACACTCAATGTCTATCAACAGGTGAATGGATAAACAAATTGTGGTATATCCCTATAATAGAATAGTGTCATATTGACATATAATAGTAATAAAGTAAATAGAATAGCAATAAAGAGGATCAAATACTAATACTCAGGGATAACAATTTTAAAAATTGAACTGCTTACACTCAACAATGACACAGATAGATCTCAAAAAGATTATACTGAAAAATAACAACAAAAAAAGCCAGGCCCAAAAGAGTACATACTATATGACTGCATTTATATGAAATTTTTTTTTAATTTTTTAATTTTTGGCTGCATTGAGTCTTTGTTGCTGCGTGCAGGCTTTCTCTAGTTGCAGAGAGCGGGGACTGCCCATTGTGGTGGTTTCTCTTATTGCAGAGCACAGGCTCTAGGCGTGCGGGCTTCAGTAGCTGCAGCACGTGGGCTTGAGGGCTCTAGAGCACAGGCTTCAGTAGTTGTGGCACACAGGCTTAGTTTCTCCGCAGCATGTGGGATCTTCCTGGACCAGGGCTTGAACGCATGTCCCCTGCAATGGCAGGTGGATTCTTAACCACTGCACCATCAGGGAACCCCCTATATGAAATTCTTAAAAAGATGAGAGTAATAAAAATTAAGTAAATGGTCGACTAATGCCAAAGCTGATGAGAGATTGAATAGGAAGAGGTTCAAGGCTATTTGGGGGAAGGGGAGTGATGGAAATATACTATATCTTGATTGTGATGTTGGTTACACAAAGTGTATATGTTAGTCAAGACTCAAGAAAATGTATAGTTAAAAATGCATGCATTTTATTATATGTGGATTATAGCTAAATAAAATGTATTTAAAAAATTTTAAAGGCCACCTCCTGGTTCCTCAAGATCCATCCTTCTTTTGTTCTTCATTGAATTGACTACTGTAGACAACTTTTTTATGTTCTTTCTGATATTTTCTATGCATTATGCACTTATAAGTATGGGTGTATGCATGAGTCTATGAATTTTCACAAATGAAATCATACTATACATCCTGTCCACATTTTGCTTTTTACTTAATAATATGTTGATAGCTTTTTATGTCAGTACATACAGGTAGACCTCAAATTTTTTAACATTTCATACATTCCATTGAAAGACTACCTATAGAATCTTTTCAAACTACCTATGAATTAAATTAATGAGATTTCCTTCCAAAGAATCAGCCGATCATTAGAAGGTAGTAGAAGTACAGGAACTTTAAATTAGGAGAGACCCTTAGACATTACTTAGTAGTCTTTTCCAAACTTTTTTTTTGCTATGAACATATTTCATATGAGAATCCAGTGCACCCATACAGATTCAAATATATATCACCGAAACAAAAGTTTCCCAAAGTGGTACCCTTACTAAACTTGATGGCAGTTTATAGTTTTTATTGTATTCTATTCTATTTTATGTTGTTGTTCTCAACCCACAAACTTAATTTCAATACCCATTAGTACATCTCAACTCACAGTGAAAAAGTAAAAAGGGGTGTAACATTGCTCACCATTTTACAGGTTAGATCATTTCAATAGACGCAGAAAAAGCTTTTGACAAAGTTCAACATCCATTTATGATAAAAGCTCTCCAGAAAATGGGCATAGAAGGAAATTACCTCAACATAATAAAAGCCATATATGACAAACCAAAAGCCAACATTGTTCTTAATGGAGAAAAACTGGAAGAATTCCCTCTAAGAACAGGAACAAGACAAGGGTGTCCACTCTCACCACTGTTATTCAACATAGTTTTGGAAGTGTTAGCCACAGCAATCAGAGAAGAAAAAGAAATTAAAGGAATCCAAATTGGAAAAGAAGAAGTAAATAGGAAGTAAATAGGAAGAATGGGAATGGGCTTGAGTAGCAATACATAAAATCCGACACAATCCCTGTTTTGCAGGTGAGGAAATGAAAACACAGAATAACTGAATAACTCCTGAGCAATCTCACAATCAATAAGTGGCAGAGCTGGGATTCAAACTCAGGTTCTCTTTGCACCTTCTGTTGCTCCCGTGTGTGCTTTTTACTCCAGCCAAAACACTTTACTTGTGTCATCTGCTCACAGTGGGCTTACCTCCACCGTAATGTGTGTTTTCCCCCTCTTCAAATGGGAGAAATATAGATTGTTAGATGTAAAAGAAACTTTAAAGATCATTCAGTTCAATCCTTTAATTTTACATCTAAGAAAAAAAATCTAGGTCAAGCATCCAGCCCAAGGTCAAGTATGTAGTTATTACTAAAACTAGACCTCAAATTCCTAATAGCAGATTATTTTTCACCTCAAGAATGTTCTTCCATGAAAATTTTCCAACTAATTCTAACCTCCACCAGTTTTCATCAGTTTTGTCCTTTGCTAACTAGCCATAGCATTTGTCTATGTCATCCATAGTTTTTGGTACTTGGTTATTTTTCATTTAGAGTATAATATATTTGGTCTACACTGAAAATGTAGAATTAATCAGACTCATAAAAATGTTTTAATATGGCTGTGTGTTTGCAATATATATTCAAAATTTCACTCTTTCTAAAGCATATGATCTCTGCTTAGAAATTTATAATTAGATATTTAAAAAGAACAAAATAGAAGAAAATCACATGAATTCCTCCCAATTTTTCCACATTATACCATAAAACTAGTACTTAATAAGAAGGAGCAGAAGCCATCCAGAAATAAGAGCCCCATTCACAAGGTATTTTCAGTAATTTCCTTCCTGATCTGAAAATGCAAGTAATACCGCTGTAAGTTCTCCAACTGGTTTTAATTGCTGTCTAATCTGCAGAGAAAGAGAAATCAGTAAAACTGGATCCACACCAGAAACAACTTTAAAGACTCAAACTAATTCTTTGAATTATATTCAAAAGCCAACATCCTTTTCAACCAAATATTCATTCATTCCCTCATTCATTTATTGGTACTCCAGATGTGTTATTCCAGGCATGGTAACAGGCTCTGGAGATAGGAATAAACTCTTGGTCTAGCAGGCCAGAGAGACAGATAAATTATTTTACAGCACTATTAGTGTCTGTCAAATTTCTACCGATCCTTAAAGCCCAGCTCAAATGTTCTCTTTTCAGAGCATTATCTTCATGTTTTCTTCAGTGAGAATTAGTCTTTTGCTCTTCCAAGTTCCCAGGGCTGCCCTGCTAGCAGCCCTTACTCAATTACAATTATATACAGAGATCTTTTATTGCCTCTGCATCTCCTACAGCGCAAAGCATAGTGTCTATAGTAAGACCAGAGTAGTTGTTTATGATACTGAACTTAATGATAAAAACCTTACCTTTTGCAGATGGAATAGATACACTCGCCATCGCTGGTGGAAGCGTAAATTGGTGGAGTCTCTTTAGTGGGAAATGCCATATCTTTCAAAAATATAAATGCACATACATAGATTTAGCAACTGCAGTCCTAGGAAACTATTCTACAGAAAATTTCATAGATGTATAAAATACAAGAGTACTCATTGAAGCACTGTTTATAACTCCTTTAAAATTTGATTAAAACAGAGTATCCATGAAGAGGGGAACAACTGACTAAACGGTTTAATATGGAATAACTTTAAAAGTATGATGTGGGGACTTCCCTGGCGGTCCAGTGGTTGACTCCACACTTCCACTGCAGGGGGTACAAGTTTGATCCCTGGTCGGGAAACTAAGATTCCCACATGCCCTAACACAGCCAAAATAATAATAATAATAATAAAGATAATAAAAATAAATAGCTTGTCACCTCTTTCTAGATAAGTCCCATAATTCTTGAAGGACCTGCCCAAACCTTATTTCTACTTTAAGACTTTCCCAGATTGCCCTTGGCTAAATACATCCCTACCTGTTATTTTCTACTATTTTACTTCTGCTGCTGTTTCTATCATTATAGTCTGAATTGTAACACAGGTGCTTTCTGTTGTTGTTGTTATATGGGTACATATTTTCACCAGATTGTATATCTCTAGAGATTAGAACGTAGTTTAATTCATCTGATTTTTGCATGACATTTCTTTAGCACATATTAAGCATATGAGAGATGTTCTTTGAGATTCATTACATGGGGTTGTGCAGGTCCTTCCCCCCAGTTACCTCCCACCCCCACTCTCACATACCATAGGATCATTTTTGTGCATTTCTAAAACAAAACAAATGCAAAAACCTATAAAATGGGAAGTTTACCATACTTTGTGTCCTGCAGAAGACTTCCTGGAACCATGCTCTCCCACTTCTGCTTTTTTAACTTTTCTTATCTGAAACATTTAGAAATGAGTCAATTTAAAACTCTTCCTGTGGAGTCAGACAATAGTCAAAAGTGTTGGGTTTAATTTATCATCAGAAACAGAGAGAGGCAAGAGGAGGTGCTCAGCAAATTTCCTAAACATACCTCAGGACTTGACTGTGGTCAAGTGTGGGGACCAGACTGGACTCTTGGGGACCTCCAGATCCGTGCTGCAGCCTTCAGCTACTATCTTGGGTTTTGGGTAAGGAAACCTAAATCCATCTCATGACTCGTGCCCAGCTTGTTTTGCTCATTATAGGTAACGGTTTAAGGGTCATTATTTTCTATTTCCCCTTATTCCTTCTCCAACTTTTATTTCTTTTGCTTTATTCCCATGTCCACTTTTTTCTTTTTCTAAATATTCCACATTCTATTTATCTTTGCTCTTACTATTTTTGTCCTGGAACTAATATTGAATTTTTACATCATTTCTCCCTCTCTTAAATTGGCTGTTTTTCCTTCTCACCTTTGATTCCAGCTTTCCCCAATAGTTTTGTTCCTCAAATCATCGACTGCCTATTTTTTCTTAATATATATACTTTTTTCTCATTCCATTTCTCTTTATTTATTTATTTATTTTGCTCATTCCTTCTTGCTACTGATTCTGTCCTCCTTTCATTAGTATTTGATTCTGGAATCGAATTTTCCCTAACATAGTTAAATTTTAGTTTCAGGATTTTACTTATCTTTTTCATCACTGGTTGGCCAATTCAGTTTTGAAAACTAAAAAAAAAAAAAAAAATAGAGGTACTTTTCAGCCAAAACACTTGGAGAAATATAAAAAGTTATCTTGCTCTGAAAGGTTTTTAAGACTCTGCTTTATATATACTTTCATTTCACGACAGATACTGTGTAATATTTAAAATATAGCTCACACCAGATGACAGTTTCTGCGTATTGGAATTTTGCTCTTTTCAATCTTTATTACTTCCTTATTATTCTTTTTTATTGTGCAGCTCTTGGCACCTCTCCCTTTAATAGTAATACCAAAGGCTTTTCAGTTATGTGATTATTTCTAGTAAAAAGAGTATTGGCCTGACAGTCATTGGACCTAGGATTTGACAACCGTCCTAGTTGTGAATACGTAAACGTCCCTTAATTTACTGAGTTTCAGTGTCCAAAACTACAAAATAAAAATAGAGACAAGAAGAGATGATTTTTAACTTTCAGTCCTAGAATCCTATGACTCCATCCGTCTCTCAGTATTTTATGGGACTATGCTTGAATATGTGTGTAGGACAGTAGATCAGGGTAGCTGCCATGCACAACAGCAAAGGAAGTGACCCTGACAGGACCTGAATATTGGAATAAGCAAGGCTATCGAAAAGAGAATGAGAATCACTTCTTGTTTTTTATTATTTTGTTGTCTTAGTCATTTTAACTTCTGCTAATCCCTATGACAACATTTAGTTAACTCAGCAAAACAACTTCAAGTCAGACAAGTATTTTGGGCTTCCATAAAAGGAAATATAAAATGCTGTTATAGCCAGGAAGAATTGGAACTGGAAAACAAAAAAGAAAGTTAGAAGAGATAACATTTTTACTGGATTAAATGGATAAGAATAAGAAGTTTTAATTTAATTGAAAAAGAAAGTAAACCCCAAATCTGATCATCCATCTATTCAAGTAATCTTTTTTTTTTCTTCAGATCTTTATTGGAGTATAATTGCTTTACAATGTTGTGTTAGTTTCTGCTATACAACAAAGTGAATCAGCTATATTTATACATATATCCCCATATCCTCTCCCTCTTGAGCCTCCCTCCCACTCTCCCCATCGCACCCCTCTAGGTCATCCCTAAGCATCAAGTTGACCTCCCCGTGCTATGCAGCAGCTTCCCACTAGCTATCTATTTTACATTTGGTAGTGTATATATGTCAGTGCTACTCTCTCACTTCGTTCTAGCTTCCCTTTCTCCCACTGTGTCCTCAAGTCTGTTCTCTATGTCTCTTTATTCTTGCCCTGCCACTAGGTTCACCAGTACTGCTTTTTAGATTCCGCATATATGCGTTAATATACAGTATTTGTTTTTCTCTTTCTGACTTACTTCACTCTGTATGACAGACTCTAGATCCATCCACCTCACTGCAAATAACTCAGTTTTGTTCCTTTCATTCAAGTAATCTTTAATCTTTACATCTTAAAAGGCATTATGCTAAATTCTGTGGAAAAAGCATTTAGAAACAAGATTCTTTTTTACCATTATGAAATTTAAGGCTAGAATAATATATAAGACAGCCACAAGAATAATTATGATGCAAGACAAAATACGTCATTGCATAGAGAATATGAAAAGAGGTACAACCTCCCCCCATCCCTCAACACACACACACACAATTTAGGAGGCTAAAGAACTAAATTATGATTAGGATTATAAGAGAGGTTTCAAGGAAGATATTTTTGAGCTTGATCATGAAGAATGGCTAGAATTTCAATAGACACAGATTAGGAATGGAGGAAACAGGACGTTCAGGTGGAAGATATAATTCCAGATAGAAGTAAACAGCATTGGCCAAGGAATAGAAAATAGTATTGATTTGGAATAGTGAGTTGTTCAGGAAAGCTATAAAGTAGGGCACATTTACAGGAATGTTGAAAAGGGAAGGGTAATGTCACAGAGGCCAAGAGAAGAGAGTGTTAAGAAGCCAGTGTAGCAAATGACACGAATATTGTGGAGCATAAAGACAGAGAAAAAGATGCTTGGATTTGTTAGCTAGAGGTAGTTTTAGCAGTGTGATGGGGCAGAAGACCAATTACAAAGGGTTGTGAAGTGAGTGGTGAGAATAACAGACCCCAAAACAAGCCAGTATCTTTGAAAAAGAGAAACTATGCTAAATTAAGAGACTTAAGGAATATCCTGATGCAAAGTATGATCCTAGACTGGATATAATTGTTGACAAATCAGGTATAAAGGATATTTTGGGGACAGTTGGAAAAAATGGATAAAATCTGAGTATTCCTTAAGGTACACTCTTACTGTATAATGTGGAGACTGCTAACTGATAAAAATGATAAAAGAAAGCAGTTTATATAAAACAGTACGCGTTTACACCCACGTTCATAGCAGCATTATCCACAATAGCTGCAATGTGGTAGCAACTCAATTGTCCATCTACAAATGAATGGATAAACAAAACATGGTACATACATACAGTGGCATATTATTCAGTCTTAGGAAGAAAATTCTGACACACACTACAACATGGGTCAACCTTGAGGACATTTTGCCAAGTGAAATAAACCAGTCACAAAAAGACAAATACTATATGATTCCATTTATATGAGGTATCTAGAGCAGTCAAATGCATAGAAACCACAAATAGGATGATGATTGCCAGGGGCTTCGGGGAAAGGGAAGTGAGCAGTTGTTTCCTAATAGATATAGAGTTTCAGGTTTACAACATAAGAAAGTTCTAGAAATTGACTGCACAATAATGTAAATAAACCTAACCTAACTGTACACTGAAAAATGGTTATGATGGTAAATTTTGTTATGTGTATTTCACTACAATTTTGAAAATTAAAAAACCAATATGCACAGTATTATCTAATTTTGTTAAATTTTGCTTACCAAAAAACATACATACATATAGTATACACATATGTATGTGAAAAAAAGATACAGAAGGATATAAATTAAGATACTAAAAGAGTAATCACTGACTAGTGGTATATGACATTTTTATTTTCTTATTTTTGCTTGTTTATATTTTCTAATTTTCTTCATAAATGATTTCTGTTTCTATAATAATCAAGCTATTTTTCCCAAGTTATATTCATAGAAAACAAATAAGAAAGAAATGCTGAGTGGTAAGGAAATCAATGCAAAGAGGGAAAAATACGCTTGAGAAATTTGACAGCAAAAGGGAAAGTTGAAGTTGTATCTAAGAAACATAACTGAGGGGCTTTCCTGACTGTCCAGTGATTAGGACTCTGCACTTTCACTGCCGAGTGACTTGGTCTGACCCCTGGTGGGGGAACTAGGATCCTGAAGGTGGTGCAGGGCACGGCCAAAAAAAAAAAAAAATTTTTTAAATTTTATTGAAGTGTAGTTGATTTATCATGTTGTGTTAATTTCTGCTGTACAGCAAAATGACTCAGTTATACATATATATATTCTTTTCCATATTCTTTTTCATCATGGTTCATCACAGAATATTGAACGTAATTCCCTGTGCTCTGCAGTAGGACCTTGTTGTTTATCCATCCCATATATAATCGTTTGCATCTGCTAATCCCAAACTCCCAATATTCCCTTCCCCTTTGGCAGCCACAAGTCTGTTCCCTATGTCAATACAGTAGATTTTAAATTGTGTTTCAGACAATGTTTTTGTGTAATCCAATGTGAAGTTAAGGAATATAAACTAAAACAGCGTGAGGGTCTTTGTGACTCTACATCTTTATGTGGGGAGGTTAGAATTCTAAGAATAAGTATTTTTTTTAAAGATAGTTTTAACATTTTTGTTTATATTTTTATAAAAGTTTAGCAATGGAGTCTTTCTCTTCTAAGACAAATTCAACTGACCTACCCTCACAGCCCTGGGATGAACCCCAAGTAATTCTCTCCATGGTCATTCTCAGTTTCACTTTCCTACTGGGATTGCCAGGCAACGGGCTGGTGCTGTGGGTGGCTGGCCTAAGGATGCAACGGACAGTGAACACAGTTTGGTTTCTCCATCTCACCTTGGCTGACTTTCTCTGCTGCCTCTCCCTGCCCTTCTCCCTGATTCACTTGGCTCTCCAAGGACATTGGCCCTACGGCTGGTTCCTGTGCAAGCTCATCCCCTCCGTCATCATCCTCAACATGTTTGCCAGCGTCTTGCTGCTGACTGCCATTAGCCTGGACCGCTGTCTTTTGGTACTCAAGCCGATCTGGTGCCAGAATCATCGGAACGTGGGGACAGCCTTCACTATCTGTGGATGCATCTGGGTGGTGGCTTTTGTAATGTGCATACCTGTGTTTGTATACCGGGAAACATTCACTATAGACAACCATAGTATGTGTGGCTACAATTTTGATCTCTACGGCTCATTAGATTATCCAGATTTCACCTTTGATCTACTGGAAAACGGGTCTCTTGACAACGCCATTGTTGAGCTGCCCGAAGACATGGATGATAGGTTAGAGTCTTTCTTTCTACAAACAAATGATCGTCCTTGGACAGCCGCCACTGGCCTCCGTTCTCAAATATTTCAGAAAACTTCTGGAGATCCACTCCCTACGGATTCAGCTGGATTATCTGTTCAACAACCATATTATAATGTATTTAAACCTGTTCATGAGGTCTCAGCTACAGTCCCCAGTGACTTTCTCATTGAAGATCACAGAACTAACCCACTGGAGAACTCTGATGCTTTTCTCCCTGCTGATTTCGAGCATTTCTCTAGTGCCTCCAGAAATTCCTCAAACACATCTACGCTATCAGAAGCTTTCCAGAGTGATGATTTAAGCCAATTTGCGTATGACTATCCAGTGCCAAAACCCCAGGTAGCAATAACCATCACTAGGCTCGTGCTGGGTTTCCTGCTTCCCCTCCTCATCATGGTGAACTGTTACAGCCTCATTATCTTCCGAATGCGTCGGAGCCGCTTCACCAAGTCTCGGAAGAAAACCTTGAGAGTGGCTATGGTGGTGGTGACTGTCTTCCTGGTCTGCTGGGCTCCGTACCACATTGTTGGAGTCCTCTTATTGTTTATTGACCCAGAAACTCCCTTTGGGGAAGCTCTGTTGTCCTGGGACCATGTGTCTCTTGCTCTAGCATCTGCCAATAGTTGCTGCAATCCCTTCCTCTATGCCCTCCTGGGCAAAGATTTTAGGAAAAAAGCAAGACAGTCCATGCAGGGAATTCTGGAGGCAGCTTTCAGTGAGGACTTGACACACTCTACCAGCTGCCCCCAAAACAAAGTCTCTTTGGAAAAAAACAGTATCAGTACAGTTGTGTGAAAATACAGAGCAGTTGATCCAAGCAGAGGTTCTTAGGCATTCACCCAGTGCATCATGTTTCTAAAAAGGCAAGAGAGATGGGGAGCAGGTGATTTCAGAAACCGTCAAAGAATCAAGACGTTTAATCCAGAGAGTCTTAAAGTGTGGTCCCAGGCTAGTGGCATCAGTATCACCTGGAAAGTTGATAGAAACACAAATTCTCCAGCCCCACCCCAAACCTGCTGAATTAGAGTCTCTGGGGGTGGGGCTAAGACAATGTTTTCACAAGCTTTCTTGTTTCTGATGAATGCTAAATTTGGGAATCATTGTAAAATTAGTCTATTTCTATCCCGAACAAAGCCACATGAGGTAAATGAGAATGCAGTCTCCTTCTAATATGTTTCTATCATTAAATTTTTTTCTAAATTCCCTTGCAGATTCAATTTAAAACCATTTCTTCTAGTCCTATCTGAATGAAAGATGATCATTTATTCTATGGCTTTGTTGTGGTGATGGTGGTGGTGATGGTTTTAAATGAAAAGAAAAAGGTGCAAGAAGAAAGTCTATAAAAACAAGGAGTTACGAGCCTGAGTCTGGAACACAGTAGAATGCCATATTCCTGCTACTTGGCATACTCCTGGATACAAGACATAGGAATTCTGAGTTTCCATTTTTACAACTAAATAAGCATCTATTGTGTAAAGACAGACTACTTAGGCATCTAAAGACTTTCTCATGAAACAGTATGTAAGCAGCAGTTTGGGGAATTCTCTCCTGTTTGCTCTATCTGCCTAGTGATAGAATCATCTATCTTTCATTCCTTTTCTTAAGCTCCTTAATTCCCTATTCCTCCCTGCCTCTAAATCTTTTTCTAGACTTTATGCTTCTAATAACCAATAGTTTCATAAGATGCAAATGACTCCCCTCCTCTCGTTCCACATTAATACTTCCCAAGAAACTCATTTCAAATGAAAGGGAGAAAGAGGGTGAAGGATGGGGTAGCTATTCTTGAATTCACTGCAAAATAACTGAGTACCCTCTCGGCACGTTATCCAACTTAAAAAAAAATGACTGTAGGTGTGTCTCTTTCAGGCCAAAATTAACAGATGTATATTTGGGGTTTTTCTAAATTAATCGTTATCTTTACCAAAGTAACACACGCACATAATTTAAAGAGAACCCAAGGCTTATAATGAAATCTAAGAGGTTTCCTGCCCCTCTCTGCCCAGCCCCTCCTTCCTCCCACTCCCACTTCCCAGAGATAACCTTTGAAAATATTTTAGATGTTTCTTCTGATACCTACCATGATATTTCTAAAACATGACCTTATGCTGCTAGTTTTTGTAGAGGTGATAAAATGACTTCTTGTTTTGAAAGATGATGAATTTTATCCAAACACATTCATATTTCTTTTTGTTTATTCAGCATTCCAATATTCATTAACCATCATCCTTTAATTTGTTCAGGATTACACATTTTCTTCTACTTTGTCAACCTGTTCCACCTCCCTTTCTTTCATTTTTTTTTTAAAACATTATTCAACCCCCATCACCTTATCATTTTTCTCTGTGTATAAAGTTTTACGTGTTAAACCTCTAAATTTTTGGGTTTGTTTGTACTATAACATAGCCTCACCTGAGTAGTGATTTAACCTGAAAAATAGAAAATGAGATGTTTTAGACTTTGCCCACCAAGGCACTATTCTTTGTTCAGTGGTTGAGGGGAGGGTCTGGACTACAAATAAGTTATAAAGTACTATGTGGAAAAATTTCAAATCACTAGGAATGCTTTCAGTTGTGCAGTAATGATATCTGACATGATGTGAGAGTTGCCATGCTACCTTCCAGTATAATCTGATCATATATTTGATGTGAATAAATGTTTTCTTTCTCCATGGTTCCTTGCAAGGCTCAGAGATTCATGGATCCTTTTGTTTGACACTCAGAATATATTATAATCTCTAATACACAGCAAATAAATTTTTTTAACTTTTTATGGTTTATTTATTTATTATTAATTTTTGGCTGCATTGGGTGTTCATTGCTGTGTGTGGGCTCTCTCTAGTTGCAGCAAGTGGAGGCTACTCTTCATTGAGGTGCACAGGCTTCTCATTGCTGTGGCTTCTCTTGTTGTGGAGCACAGGCTCTAGGTGCAAGAGCTTTAGTAGTTGCAGCACATGGGCTCACTAGTTGTGGCTCGCAGGCTCTAGAGCGCAGGCTCAGTAGTTGTGGCACAGGGGCTTAGTTGCTCCACGGCATGTGGGATCTTCCCAGACCAGGGCTCAAACCTGTGTCCCCTGCATTGGCAGGTGGATTCTTAACCACTGCACCACCAGGGAAGTCCCACAGCAAATAAATCTCACACTAGGTAGCTGTAGGCTTGCTATAATGATGATTAGCTAGGCTTCTGGAAATCCCAACACGTCTCACGGGACCCTGGGTATAAGTTCCTAACTCCTAGGGTTAGTGTATAGGATACCAGGGTGAATGATCCTGGCATAGTTATAAAGATTCAATAGTTAATATTTCTGGACATCTTTTGAGAGTTCTATGTATCTTGGAAATGTATTCTGAAGAAACTCCTACAATTGGAATTCCACTTCCAATGAAAAACTCTAGCGACTACCTTTAAGTGTTCACTGGAAGTCCTAGAGGCAGACCCAAGTCCTCCTCGAATTGTAGTATCTTTAATCTTTAAAATATCCCAGAATGCAAGCAAGATGGTTTAGTCCACACATCAAGCTGTAAGGGAGGACTGCCTCTCCCAATAATATTTCACTATATTTAATAGCATTTGAAAAAAAGAATGTTAAAGGCATGATTTCATTATTTTTTCCCATCAGTCTTACCAAAAATGTCAGGGTCAACCAATCAAACCCTGTGGGGCAGGGGAGGGGGGAGGAGGAAGGGCAACAGAAAACAAATGCTTTTACATTTCCCTTTTCCTATTTCTTTTTCCTGGCAAAAAGAATTTTGAGACCAGCACCAGGAAGATAAAACCATAAACATTCTTTTTTGTGTTTTTATTAAGAAAGCATGCAAAACAACAACAACAACTTGTGAGACCACACATCCCCCCTTCCCAGCCTGCACCAATGCAAAGCATTAGGGGTGGTATGAAGGACTCACCAAACCAGAAACATGGGGGTTGAGGAGAGAAAGGCGGGGATGGGTGAATAGATACCAAAGAATTGCTCCTTCTGTCCCCCTCCTCCACTTTCTCCCTTATCTCCTCTTGTAGGCAGTGAGCTTCTGCTGTTTTGCACACATCATCCAAGACAACAACAGTGACTAAACTTTCAAGGTCAGCAATGCTGGACCAACAAGAAAAAGCAGTATTCTTTCCATTTCATGGAGGGGAGGGGAAGCTGAGGCCCAAAGAGGGTCAGGTTTGTCTCGTGCCATTTAGCAAGGCTGGGTTTAGCGGAGGGGAACTAAAATCCCAGGAGGCCCGACAGCCCATCTCCAGCTCTAGCCTCAAACTTCAGTTACTCTGACTGCGCGCCAGAGTTCTTAATGACCCTCATTTTCAGAAGACACAGATGAATTATAAACAAGAGACATTTACATGTCTGATTAGTCTACCCTTGAGATTCCTGTATGGATCTGGGTAGCAAAGGGGTTTAGAAAAGAGTGATGATCTGTCGAGAGGGAATCTTAGGGAGAACAGATGGGACGCTGTGTGTAGGAGGCACCTTGATTGGAAGGATAAGGAAGACACACCTAAGATAGGGACACTGGGCAAAGGCGTGTCACCACCCTCGAAGAGAAATTCTCCTTTCCCCAATGGGAAATCTTAGGCCATACTTCAACCCTACTAAATGCCCTCTGACACAATGGGGGATTCACGCCACTCACACCCCCACTTCTTACAAAGAACTTCAAAGAAATAAAGTGCTGTTCAGTTAACTGCCCTTTCTTGCCCCCTGACTTCAGCCTCACTGGACTTCTTCAACAAACTCTCGCATAGAACCCCTAACAAAGAAAGGAAGCGGCAGATGAGGAGGAAAAGCAGGACAGTGGAAAGCATGGGTAAATAAAAGAATATGAACAAAAAGCAGAAATCACAGAGAGAGTGGCCTCGTTCACCCCGTACATTTTGTCCTGCAGCTCTGGGAAAGTGAGCATTCAGTAAATTGAAAAGTAAAACGGTTCTTCCCTCTCATAACTAAAATTCAATGATTAATATCAAATACACACTAAGTACTTTGCAGCAATAAGTCATGGCCACTCCTCATTACAGGAGGTAAGTTATCCCTGTACATTTTCCTGGGGGGGGAGGGTCTCCCTTGGCCCTCACGGAACTCTTCACTTTAGATTATTTAATCCCGTCTACCAATTTTCTTCACCCCTCAAAAGCCTGACTGCAAAAGCTTCAGCCCCAATGATCTGGATTCCAAGAGAAGCATTTGCCTACATCCCTCCCCACGTCTATGCTGGCTCCCCTTTCCCCTCCTCACCCTCCTGCCACCGGTACTGTAGGTCTGGTTCTGCTACGATGGGTAGGAAAGAGATTCCTGTCTTGCCCTAGGACATGGTAAGATTAAAAGGAATAATGGGTTACTCTCTTTCTTGAGAATCCCAGAAAATGGGGAAAGAAAATACGATGGGTGGAAGAGTTGAGCAGACAACTAACAGAGGACAAAATAATATCTGCTGAATGAGACAAGGGGATGAACGGATAATTGGTAGAAGCAAATAAAAGCCATAGTTAATTTCCAGAGAAAATGATGGTTAAAAAGCCAAAATGGTTCAGTGGAAACCATCTCCAAAAAGCTGAACCTATGCTGAAGAGTTGTCCTCATTTCCACCAGAGAAGCAGAGTTCTGGCAAAGACTGACTCTGTCTCCTATAGAGAGTGGGCCAGGAATAAGCCAATGGCAGTTTGACAGAGTAGCACAGATCCAACCTCTTGACTGTTTCATATTCCATCACCCTCTATAGTATTCTACTTGACCCAACCCAGTACCTCTTATTCCACTAGGGTCGTATTACCACCACCATCACTCTCACCCTTGACAGGGAATGAGGATCAGTAGAAGTAGGACTGGAGATAGAAAGGGACAAGGAAGAGCTCAGAGGACAAAATTAGCACCATTGAGTAAAACCTGCAGATTCATGGCTGCCAAGCCGTGTTTCAGATCCCTTCTACTTGATAACGTGGCCTCTCCAGTCCTGGGTTGAACTGATATCCACAGAAAACGATGTGGGGCCGAAAGGTGGGATTAGCGCTGACTTTCCCAAAGAGAAAGGGAAATCAAAGTTTGAGACCTTTCTCTGCGGTTCTAGTGGCCTCACCTTCCAGCCAGATGATTTTAAATTAGCAAGAGGTGGATGTGGTCCATGGTGGAGGGACAGGAGACCAGAGACAGCATATAACCAATAATAATAATAATATAATAAGAATAATAATAAAAGAATTAGGGAAAAAACAAGAAGGAAGAGGAAGAATGAGGCAGGAAAGGGGGGGTTATCTTCGGCAGCATCTTGCGGTGGCTTCTCTGGCAGAGAAAGAAAAAAAAAAAAAAGGATATATATCTATATTACAGGCAAGGGTGGAAGTGGGCTGGGGCTGTGCTTTCCCCACTGCCAAACTTCTCTGCCCAGCCCTGGGCTGATGGCCAGGCTCTCCGACGCACTAGGTAATCAAGTCCCAGTCGAAGTCATCGGGGATCTCCTCATTGGCCCCAGGAGGTGGAACCTGAGGCCGAGCGACCATGTGGTGTGCTGTGGGAAGAGACGAGGAGATTAAAAGTGGATGGGAAGCTGTTCTATCCATCTTGATGGATGGCGGCCAACACCAAACACCAGCAGGGGGAAGGTCTGGGTAACTATGGTCCTTATCAGCCCAGAGTTATTTTTGCTGCCAGCCACCACTTCAGTGAGGTCTCAGGAAAGAAACTGGAGTAAACTAAGCCACACGGCAATGTCACAGTGTGCGGCCATTAAAAATTATACTTATAGGGAATTCCCTGGTGGTCCAGTGGTTAGGATTCCACGCTTTCACTGCCAAGGACCCGGGTTCAATCCCCTGTCAGGGAACTAAGATCCCACAAGTCACGTGGCATGGCCAAAAAAAAAAAAATTATACTTATGAAGACTATGTAATAATGACAAAAAAAAAAAAACAGAACATACTATTCTATGAAATAGCAATATGGAGAAGGAATATGTGGATAAAGAGTCGGACATCACCCCCAAAACTGAAAACACTGCGGCTAGGCAGGATGAGAACCGCGATTCTTCTCAAATTGCATTTAAAGGTGAAGGATCTGTTCGTTTTGTACTATTTATGACAATTTAGGGTCTCCCCGCCTACTCTCACCATCAGAGGTAGCTCAATCCCAGAGCCCTGATACTAGAGGTCAGGAGACAGGAAAGCAGACGCGGGCACAGAGCAGGTACGTTTGCATAACATCTTCATTCATTGGTCTGAGTGGATACCTAGATTCCGAAGCCAGGCATAAATGTTCTACATGTCTATCTTGTGTTTATAGCCATGCTTCTACTTTCTTTCATTATTGCAGGCACGAGATAATTTTAAAGTAAGTCACCTTTAGTCTCCCATGACCTACACCTCCCTAGCAGGTGGCCCACCCTCCAGCCTTGGGGATCAGGAAGGCTCACCCCCTCCCAGCAGGTGCAGGCAAAAGGGCTGAGAATGCAGGCTCGGAGCCACAGGAAAGCCAGACAACTTGCTGGTGGTGAAACAAGATTCCTGGCTCTTACCTGGGCGATTGTACCCTGCTGAGTCCTGGGTGGGGAGTGGGTACATTGGTGATGGGCCAGGGTAGAGGTGGGAGGCTTGAGGGTGCACGTAAGAGTTCACTGTCAAAGCAAGACAGAGTTACGTGAGTGGGACCGTCACACTCAAGGAGGCAGAGTCAGATAGAGAGTGAGAAAAGTACTCCTCTCCTCCCCTTCATCTCTTCTCCCTTCCCTGCTCTGTTCTGTAGCTCCTGCGGGCATCAAGGCTTTCTGCAGAAGCTATGAGTCCTCACCACTTAGGGTACAAAGGGACCCGATACTAGCAGTGTGTAATATCACAGCTATCAGAAAGATGACAAATATAGAACCATGATCATGGACTCTCTCACTTCACTGGTTTAAAGATCATATAACCGTAGTGAATCATGACTCTACCTGCTACGATCCAGGTAGGGGTTACTGAGACACAAATTTGGAATGGGGACCTTCTCCTCCCTTTTCTGAAGTAACTCTGACCTCCCAGATCAAGATCTAGAAGGAATCATATGGTCCATTTCTTTGGCATTTGGATCACTGCCCATAAGCTGATGTTTCTCAGCTCTCTTCTGCCCTTCTCATCCCCCTTCCTTTTCATCATCCAGTTTCCACCTCTTTGTCAACTTGCTTCGTGCGGTACCTTGGTTCATGGCTGGCTCCTGTTTGCCACTGGTGAGGGCACAGGAGTCAGCAATGCGGGTGGGGGCAGGTGGCCGGTGGGAGGCGCCCTGTGGGGGCACGTGCCCAGTCTGAGTGAGGAAGTGGTTGAGGGAGTCACACAGATTGGCAATGTGATGCTGGTCCAGGCTCCAGTTCTTCTGCTCTGCCTGCCGCAGACTCTCCATCAGCTCTGCAAACAGAGAAGCAAGAGATGCTAACCTTGCAGAGGCCCCGGTGCCCCTAGCGGTTCTATACCTACAGCACTGCTCCAACCACACGGCCAATCAACACCGCTGATTATGTGCACTACCAATAGTAACTGACAACTGTTAGAGCTCTACATTTCCAAACTCTCATTCTATTTCTTCCTTACTAAATTCTTATTATACTTTCTATCCTACTGATGAATAAAAGTTTCAAAGTGACTAGTGAATTAGCCATGGTCATGCTGTCAGTAAATGGTGACAAAACTACAAAATAGTAGTCCAGGGTTTCTGAGAACCTTCCTCCTCCCAGAGATAAAACTGAGTGGAATAAACCACTGTTATATTTTGAGTTAAGGCAAAAATTAACTAAAATTAATTTGAAGATAGCATCAGTATTAACCACCTTGTGTAATATGAAATCCTCCATCCCCAAGCTTCATTTAACCATCCGCTTCTGGTTCCAATTTCCATTGGTTTTTCCACTTCTGCTATATCCCTCTTCCTTCCAGGCACCATCCTTTGATCACTAACCTGAGAACTGTGACTGCTCAATGCTGGACCAGTTGAGCCGGTTTACCATCTTGAAGCTTTCCTTTAGGGAATCGATATTGGAGCACCAGTCAGGAGGAAAGGCTGTAAAGAGGAGGGGGACATGGTAATAAGACAGACTGAGGGGTAAGACAACCCCCAACTGACAGCAGATTGACTAATTAATGCAAGATTCTTGCATCTACACAGGTTATCAGCTGCATTACCAAGATCATTTTGGACTCTCCCCCCCTGGAGATTTAAGACAAACAAAGCCATCCAAGCTTTAATTACAGACATCCCAGCTCATAAGCAAGAGAATATGTAAAACAATCCCCATTTGTCCACGAATTTTCTAATATAGGGCTCTAAGTAGCAACTTCCTTCACTCAGGGGAGCTCTCAGGGGACAGTGAGGCTAAAAGACCCACTGTGAACTTCCTAACCAATCACACCTCCTGCCAGAGTCAGAACAGGAGGGTCAACCCTCAGTCCTCCAGGGGCCCCCTGCGCCCTCGTTACTCACCAAAGCCAGTGCTGTTGATGGGAGCCTGGCCTTGTGCCTGTTGCTGTGGCGGTGGCTGCTGGGCAGGGTGGGAGTGGGGATGGTGATGATGAGGGTGGTAGCCTCCGTGCTGCAGGGGGGGTGGGTGCATGGCCATCACTGGGGGCGGCAAGTAGCCCTCGGCTCCCGCTTGCTTCCCTCCTGGTGGGGTACAACCATCTGGGCTTGGGGTGTGCAGTGGAGGCGCACCCCCTACAGCGGAGGGGCCCTGGGCGGGTGCCTGCGGCTGCGGCTGAGACTGTGGGGGCGGCGGCTGCGGGGGCGGCGGCGGCTGCTGCTGCGGGGGTGGCGGCGGCTGCTGCTGGTACATGTAGTAGTTGTTAGAGGGCGGAAGGTCCCCCAGGAGAGACGAAAAGCCTGCGGGGTGGGAGGAAGCGGGCAGGTGAGTTGGACAAGGCATCGCTCAGGATGTCTTAGGAGGCCTCATAGAGAAACCGCAGATGGCGAAGGCTAAGGACAGTCTGGGACAGCAGGGTCCCCTGGGTCCCCTCCCTCCCCCAGCAGGTATAACCGATGGACGGATGGAGGGCCTTAACAGCACAACAATCGCTGAAGTTTTAGCTGAAAGGTCAGCATGCAGCTTTTTATGCTGTTTTTCAAGGATTTGGATGTAAGCCTGGAATCATGGTTTCAAAAGACATCAGACATCAGGTAAAGTTCCAAAAGCAAATTATAAACAATACAAAGCCACAGGCCTCTGTTCTCTCCTTTTCCTTATCGTCTTACACGCTTCTGCCTTCTTGTAGTCACTATAAAAATGGAGTCTGGGTGCTGAGGAGCGTCGAGATGGATGAATTTCTCAAACACATGGGGCAGGGAAGAGCCGGCAATCGAGGCCAGGGCTTTCAGCGGTAACCAAACTTGAGTGAACTCTCTGCTGTTCCCAGAGCCCTCCAAGTTCCCTACTTCCAATCAACAAAGTCACCTGAGTTGGACTCATTTCTCAAGCAAATGCTGCAATCTTGCAACACAACTCTAGATAGGAATCCCCTGGGATAGAAAAGAAGAAAGTCATGACAGTTACTACAAATTGTCCCCAAAATGACTCCTAACCACTTTTTACCATTCCATGTGTCTCCGGCCACCTATCCAAGGCCACTGGATAGAACAGGATCTGACGATTCACCTAAAGTCCTGACTTCATCTCTACCTCTAAGTTCTTTTTAAAAAATTTAGGGGAATTCCCTGGCAGTCCAATGGTTAGGACTCCGCCCTTCCACTGCGGGGGGCACGGGTTCAAACCCTGGTTGGGGAATAAGATCCCGCAAGCAAGTGGTGTGGCAAAAAAATAAAAATTTTAAAAACAGGAATCACACAGCGCTGAATCACACAATCTCTCAAAGTGTCTTCCAGTAACGAATTCAAGTCATTCTCATGTGTTAATTCAGGAAATTTGAGTATGGACAAGATATAAACTGATATTACGGAAACATTTGTTTACTGTGTTAGGAGTGATCATGGCAATGGATAACTAGAAGTCTTTATCATTAAGGATGTAAACTGAACCAGTATTTACAAGTAGAATGATGTGCATTAAATTCCACCATTTAAAAGAAAAGCTGGGGACTTTCCTGGTGGCACAGTGGCTAAGTAATCCACCTGCCAACGCAGGGGCTACGGGTTCAATCCCTGGGCAGGGAAGATTCCACATGCAGCAGAGCAACTAAGCTCATGTGCCACAACTACTGAGCTTCTGCTCTAGAGCTCGCAGGCCACAACTAACTGAGCCTGAGTGCCACAACCACTGAAGCCCATGCCCCTAGAGCCCATGCTCCACAACAAGAGAAGCCACTTCAATGAGAAGCCCGCGCACCACAACAAAGAGTAGCCCCCACTCACTACAACTAAAGAAAGTCTGCTTACAGCAACGAAGACCCAATGCAGCCAAAAATAAATAAATAAGTAAATTTACTACAAATAAATAAATAAATAAAAGAAAAATAAATAAAAGAAAAGCTGGGTGGTAAAAAAAAACAAGCTTAACATTGGTAACTGTTAAAGTTAGGCAATGGAAACATGAGGGTTTATACACTATTTTCTCTATTTTTGCATCTGTGTGAAATTGTTCCTAGTAAAAATTAACATAAAAACGCTAAAAAATAAGACTGAATTGTTCTCACAGTGACGTGCATGGATTCGTAGGAAAAGGAAACTACTGCTGCCCCCTAGTGGCCATCCTCAGAATGACTGGCTAGCAGCCATAAAATCAAGGCCCTTAAGTCTAATAGACGGGGGATTCCTCCAACTCACCTACTGAATCTAATGACCCAGCCTGCCTCTCGAAACAGCTGTCCTTCAGAACCAAGCCAGAAAAGCTCTGACTCCAAGCAGTTCTGGTTCATGACATGCTTTCCCTGACCAGCGATCAACCTCTCCTCGTGTTACAAGTAAGAAAGAGGGAGAGAAGAGAATGTCACCATCTGTTCAAAAATACAAGCATGTCTCTGCTCCCCTCCCCACTCCAGGCTCACCATGCTGCGAGGAGGAAGAAGACTTCTCCAGCATGGATTTGTAGAGGTTGCGGAAGGACCAGCTTAGATCCTGAAAATTGATCTCTGAGTAGGAAAATTTGAAGTCATGGTTGGTGTTGTACAGGGGAGGGGGACCCTCGGTGCTCTCTCGGCCTGGAGCCCCTGCTGCCACTGCTCCGCCATCCACAGACCCTGTGCCCTGCAGAAAGAGGCAAGAAAGACTCAATCCACGTCCTACGTGAGGGACCAAGACAACCCTGTAGTGGACACCAAGCTCTCCTGCCTGTCCTCTTCATCCTCTCCTACCTTTTCAACGAATGAGCATCATTTGCCCCTTCTTTTCTCATTCGTTCCTATCTTTATGTAGCCCCTTGCCTTTTTCCTATGCTATATCCATGCTCATCTTTCCTTTCTTAGAAACTTTTTGGCTCCCCTTCTTGTCTTCTCACCACTTTCTTTCTCATCTTTCTTAAAATTTTGTTCTCTCTCTCAGCTTCCCTCTTTCCCTCTTTTGCTTTCTCCTTCTTTCCAATTTATCTGCCTACTACAGCACAGACACCCAATACGTAATTTTGAACCAACAGGTATATGAATCTATTCAACCACCCATCCATCCACCTATCCATCCATCCACCTATCCATCCATCCATCCATCCATCCATCCATCCATCCATCCATCCCTATGGCCCCTGCTACCTCCACCTCCTACCTGGCTGTAGCTGGCAATAGATGTGGGGCTCTGGAGTGGCATCTGAGGATTCCCCTCGGGAGGCAATGAGGCTTCTCCACTCCCTGGAACGCCTCCCCGTGGGCTCTTGCTTGCCTCCTGTTCTGGTGAGTCCTGGGATAACTGAGGGTTATGAAAGAAGAGAAATCTATAAGCAGATGCTAACCATCCTCCCAAGACCCATGGTTCTACCCCTGCTGCTATTAGACCTTTGCCCCAAACTTAGGAACTGACTGGAAAAGCAGGCAAAGATATGGAAGGAGCAGCTGGCTCAGAAATGGCATCTCATTGAGATGGAGACTTACGTCATCATCTGGAGGATGTCTTCTCTTTCGGGAGATATCAGGGCAGGTATCGATTGTCCAATAAGAGCCCTAGGAGAACCCATCCCCACAGAGAAAAAAAATCATTATATACAGAAATTCCCACCTTTGGAAAAGTAGACATTTGAAGGGATTTTCACATAAAATAATGAGTTATATTTTTTAAAATGACTGGATGTAATTCAACTTTACTTCAATTTTTAAAAAATAAATAACATTTACCTTAAAGAAAATCATCTATCTGGAACCAAGAAAGAAAGAAAGAGAGAGAGAGAAAGAGAGAGAGAAAGAAAGAAAGAAAGAAAGAAAGAAAGAAAGAAAGAAAGAAAGAAAGAAAGAAAGAAAGAAAGAAAGAAAGAAGGAAGGAAGGAAGGAAAGAAAGAAAGAAAGAAAGAAAGAAAGAAAGAAAGAAAGAAAGAAAGGAAGGAAGGAAGGAAGGAAGGAAGGAAAGAAAGAAAGAAAGAGAAAGAAAGGAAGGAAGGAAGAGACAGAGAGAGAAAGAGAGAAAGAAAGAGAGAAAGAGAGAGAGGAAGAAAAAGAAAGAGAGAAAGAGAGAGAGAAAGAGAGAAAGAAAGGAAGGAAGGAAGGAAGGAAGGAAGGAAGGAAGGGAGGAAGAAAGGAAAAATGACCAGAAATTCCCATAGAATCCTGAGGGTACCAGCTATTTCTGAGGACTAAATTTGTCCTAACAGCTCACTGAATATGTCAGGGGTACCCTCTGTGGTCCAAACACAGGCCTTGATCATTCTGGAGGGACAGAACACAGCATCTAGTTCAAAGAGCTGGAAATGCCCAGACCAGCCCTTCCCTTCCATGTGATCTGAGGCAAAACTCTCTTGGACTTCAGCATCCACAGCTGTCAGTCAAAGAGGATGATCTGTCCCTTCTCTCCTTTGAAGGTAAAAATCATGGGATTTTGTATACAAAAATTCCTACAAAGGTTATTAAGTCCACTTTTACATCACAGAAAGAGTGCCATGCACACAAAAAAGGAGGCATCAAAGTCAGTTTTTTCATAAATATTTCTATTAAAAAAAATTTCACAGTCTTCCTTAGTCATTCTCATGGGGACCCACAAGCTTGATACCCAATCTCTTCCTTTGAGGAAAAAAAACAAAGCTGCTTCTCTAATTAACGTGATTTCCTCTTCCAGGTAATTAAAACAGCCACAGGACTCTGGGCTGTCAACTACTTCTTGCTCCTTCCTGCTCCTCGCTTCACTGCTTACAGCAAAATCTCACCTTCCCAGGGTCATCCCGAGGTCTGGGCACCTTCCGGAAACACTTGTTGAGAGAAAGGTTGTGCCGAATTGAATTCTGGGGAAGCAGAGAAACAAGTTAGATTTGAGCATCGTGCAAAGCAGCAAATTTTCCAATAGTGCAAAGGGACACAACACACACTAAAGTTCAAGTATCAGGGTAAACTTAGCACCTCTTAACTATACTGATGGAGGAAATTACCTATCAGACAGCAAGAGCAACGAGATAAGAAAAAGGCAGCAATTAAATCGATGAGAGATAATGGCTGTAAATTTGACTACCAGGTGCTTCTAGAAAGCTGATTATATAGTTTTTCAAGCTTTCCACCCAACTGACAACAGGTATATAAATGCCTCAAAATCACATCTGCCCAAAACTAAGTGTCCATCAATAGAAGAATGGATAAAGAAGATGTGGGGTGTACCCCCGCCACACACACACACATACACAACAGGATACTACTGAGCCATAAAAAAGAATGAAATTTTGCCATTTGCAGGAACATGGATGGACTTGGAGGGCATTATGCTTACTGAAATAAGTTAGACAGAGAAAGACAAATACTGTACAATGCCACATGTGGAATCTAAAAAATACAATAAACTAGGGAATATAACAAAAAAGAGGCAAATTCATAGATAAAGAAAACAAACCAGTGGTTACTAGCGGGGAGAGGGGAGTAGGGGCAATATACCGGCAGGGGAGTAAAAGGTACAAACCATTATGTATAAAATAAACTGCAACAATATATCATACAATATGGGGAATATAGCCAGTATTTTATAATAACTATAAACAGAGTGTAACTTTTAGAGATTGTCAAATCACTATATTGTACACCTATAACTTATGTAATATTGTATAGCAACTATACTTCAATTAAAAGAAAAATCCTATCTGCCCAGTTCCTTAATTCATTCTATCAGTAGTGAAAGAACAGTGTTTTAAAACTGATGATGCAGGAACTCCCTGGTTGCCCAGTGGTTAGGACCTGCATTTTTACTGCCAAGGACATGGGTTCAATCCTTAGGGAACTAAGATCACACAAGCCATGTGGCATGGCCAAGAAAAAGAAAAGCAAAACCTCATGATGTAAATGACAACAAAATATAAATTATGAGTGAGACAAGATACAGTTCATTTTTGTCTTTTCAACAGCCCAAGGAATGGTTATATTTGGAGGAAAGAAACATTGTCGCATACATGTCTTAGGTGAGGTTAGTGGGGGGTGTGGCAGCTGGCAGGAACATATTTCTAAAGGAAAAATTAATGCTTTCAACAGTCTCCAACTAATCATCCAGTTTGCATGTCAGCCGGTGATTTACAGAGTGACAGACCTACATTAAATCCCCATTCCTACTCAACAACTGGCAAGTGAGTGATTGCTCCAAAAGACTGAGAACACCAGTCTTCCTTCTTTGCTTGGAGGAGGAGGCCCCTTTTTCCCTTTATCTCTAGCCAAACAACTTATCCTCTCCTTCTTTGCTTGGTGGATGAGCTGTTGGTGAAGGACCTAATTATATTATTTTTTTTCTTGGTACAAATTTTTTAAATTAATTTATTTTATTTATTTATTGGCTGCATTGGGTCTCCTCTATTTACAGGCTTTCTCTAGTTGCTGCGAGCGGGAGCTACTCTTCATTGTGGTGCGCGGGCTCCTCATTGCCATGGCTTCTCTTGTTATGGAGTGCGGGCCCTAGGCACATGGGCTTCAATAGTTGCGGCACATGGACTCAATAGTTGTGGCTCACGGGCTCTAGAGCACAGGCTCAATAGCTGTGGCACACAGGCTTAGTTGCTCTGCGGCATGTGGGATCTTCCCAGAGCAGGGCTCGAACCCGTGTCCCCTGCATTGGCAGGCGGATTCTTAACCACTGCACCACCAGGGAAGTCCCAGTACACCATTTTTTAAAAGGTGATGACCACGTGCAATGAAGCTCTGCAAACCTGATGAGATTCTACCTCTAGGTAGGATGGAACAATGCCATGCCTTGCACATGACTTCAAGAGTAGAGTGGGAATACATATCTGTGAAATGAACCAGAGGATAAGAGGGTATGATGAGCATCAGCATCCCGCCACCCCCATAACTATACTCAGTGGCTTGGTATTACTGGAGTTTCCCCAGTACACCTTATGAAAGCTGTTCAACTCTGAAAAAAAAGTAAGGGATGGGAGATTTGAGATTTTTAAGTTCACACATCTCTGAGACAGCTCAGAGTGAACTGGACCAGGTTATAGGAAGAAAAAAAAGTAGAGGAGAAGGTTGTCAAGGCTAAGAATCATCGGGGTATAGAAGCTGTCCCACCTTCCAACCAATGCCAGCATTCTTGTAATAGGGGAAGTTATCACAGATCCAGCGGTAAATCTCACTGAGGGTCATCTTCTTGGCTGGAGAGGAGTTGATGGCATAGGTGATGAGGGTGGCATAGCTGTATCGGGGTTTGCCATCCTGGTGGACAGCTGCCTCATCTTTGCTCAGGGTGGCATTAGGATCTGTGGGTGAGCCTGGTGGACATTTGCGGCTGCCGCCTGGAGGCCCAGCCTGGGAGGCACTCCCAAGCTTCTCAATGGTAGCCCGGAGGGTCAGCTGGGGGAGCCAGTCTATGGAGGTGAGGCTACTCTCTAGGTCAGATGCCATGGTACTTCTGGGTTCTGCAGAGAAGAGGAAAAAGAGGAAAACAGAATAGACAAGTATTACCTGTGGTTACTGGTGGCAACTAATACACAAATCCCAGGGCTTTAAGGGAAGGAGAATTTCTTCCCACTCTAATTCCCGTAGAAGACTCCTCTCCTGGGATAGCCCTCCACCAGGTGTTCCCAGAACCCCCAAACAGATATGTTACCAATCACCTACCAGATGATAGACTGGTACTTATTCTACCTTTTTGCATGGAACACGGCCAAGAGGCCTCTCCCTTCACACCGGGCTAAAAGGGAGATCAAACTACCCACCAAATTGAGCTGTTTCCTCCATTCTTCTTAGTTAAAGCCCTACAACATATTTTAAAACTATGTAGAAACAATTTAAAAACAACAACAACACTTAGATAGCAGGTAAAATCTGCCAAAATCTATTATCCAATTATGTGATGCTTGTTATATTTACATTCAGCATCCACAGAGAGATAACGAGTGAACATGTAAAGAAAAAGAATGAGAGTAAGCACACGTATTCACTAGTGAAGCACCCACCAACACTTAAAGATGTTTCACATTAGTTCCATTCCAGTGCTCACCCTTTCTATCCCACATACATGTGCACATGAGGCATATTACATACATCTCAACATAAGTTACGTATGACAACCAGCCAAGCACAGATGCAAGGCAAACACATCAACAGTGACCCACGGCCAGAGATCACAATGAGATACACGGCGTACGTTACCCACGGGGCACAAAGTCACACACAGCGGGAACGGAGCCCAGCACAGCTGCCCTCGCACCTCTTAAAGCTCCCCCTGGCGAGCTCCCGCCCACGGACGGCGACACCAGGAAGAAGTCATTGGCAAGGCCCTCCCACCTCTCGGCCTGCCTGGCTGCAGCGAGCCAGGGAGACACCCAGTTGTGCGCGCACCGGTAACAAGCAGATTGCCGGGCTAAAAATAGCCACTCTGGGGCTAAGGGCTGGCTCCCCTTCTCCCGCCCTCCTCCTCTCTCTTTCCTTCCCGGGCACGCACGCACGCACGCACGCTCGCGGCACCTCCATGCAAACTCCTGGCGCTGCCAACCCGCCCACGCCTGCTGTTTGCACGCCCTGCTGCCACCCACGCAGCCTGGGCGCGCTCGCAGGCGGAGAGGTGCAGCTAGAGTGACGTCTCGGTGGGGGAAGGTGAAGAACGGTGGGTGAGATCTGTATTGCAGGGCCTGGAAAGGCTGGCAGGAATCACTTGGTAGCCATTTGGCACTCCCCTGAGGTTGATGCCAGCAACCCCCCAAGCGCTTGCTGCCTAACCGGCCTGTGCCTGCACAGCCGGCCAGGTTCCAGCTAGGATTTCCTCCTTGGACCCCTTGCTGAGGGTCCCATCGAGGCATCGCTGTAGAGAAGCCAGGACTTGCATGCCTCAGAATCCTGGACAGAAAACATATTCGGTATGTAATTTCTAAATCCACACCCAGATAATACGCTCCAGCATTACAGACGACTACACGCAAATCCACACACTTTGTAGTTAGAAGCGCAATCGCAGATATGACTGCCTACCCCAGTCTCCGCCTCCAACACATCTTTCAAGCTATTTGCTCACTCTTCTAGTTAGTGACACTTCTCCCCTGGAGACTTTCTTCAAAGGGTCAGCATTCTCACTCATCTCCCAATCCCCCAGGTTCCCACCCACGCGGTCTCTGCGTGCACGCGCATGTCCCCTTGCCCTGCGCTCGCTCCTCGGCAATCCTCACCAGCAGCACGCCCACTCCGCCCACTCCGCAAGGCTCAAGGAAACACCTTAGTGCCTCGGGGGCCTGGGCAGCATGAGACCCAACTGCAACCCAAGAACTGCTTGACAGGAGAAAAAAATTAAAAGGCTCTGTTTATAAATAGCACCACGA
Organism: Hippopotamus amphibius kiboko; assembly: GCF_030028045.1. Classification (NCBI taxonomy): domain Eukaryota; kingdom Metazoa; phylum Chordata; class Mammalia; order Artiodactyla; family Hippopotamidae; genus Hippopotamus; species Hippopotamus amphibius. The sequence continues at coordinate 74,028,841 of NC_080197.1, read as the reverse complement.
AGGGGTTTCCCCTTTATCCTTAGCTCCTTTTCCCCCCACCCTCCTTCCCATCCCACCACCACCATCTTGCCCTAAAACCATGGAAACTAATAGGGACATTTAATCATTCCAGGAGGCTTCAGGCTTCCTAGCACTTTACTAAGTCAAAGCAGCGTAGCTTCTGGGGTAAAGCAGGGTAGGGGCAGCCATCTGGTCCTATAGCTGGGTTATCCCAGCTGAATGGGAACATGGCAATGAGCGTGCTCACAATGACCAGGGTTCTCCAGGGTCTGTAAGGAAGTTTTGCCCTATTTCCTATTATCTCCTGCTAAAGATCCCTGGGTAGTCTCACCTTAAAAACACAGAAGCCTTCCGGGGACATTTCATTTGAAACTCTCCCGACACTGGGCAGGGAGGGACACGAGAGCACAAAGTGGTTTACAGAACCCATTTGGCACATGCCAATCACTGTGAATTTCGGAAAGGGAAGCACCCTCAGCCTTTTGCTACTTGTTCCATGCCCTTCCCTAGCCTTTCCCCAGCACCAGGTTAGGACACTGAGGTTAAATTTAACCTTTCTCCAGCACCCTCCCAGCCAGCCCTACAGATACCGCCCCAGCACTCAAAATATCTTCCGATCTTACCAGCTACAAGACGCTTGCAGCAAAAGATCCTTCTGATCTTTCAGCACCATTCTCCCTAAACCCATCCCACTTCCTCACCCCTTGTCACTTCCCCATTCTTGAAGGGCAGCCCAGTGTGTGGAACCTCAGAGAATGAGGTTCCTCAGTTCTATTCCGAACCTTGACACTGACTCACTAAATGTCCCTAACCACCCCTTGCTCCCTGAAGTCTTCCTGCCTCAGTTTCCCCCTTCAATAAAAGGGATGCAGTCATAAACACTGTCCAAGCTTCATTCCTGGAGGGACGTGAATGAAGCTTAAAGAGCCCATGGCTGCCACACATTCCACAGTCCCCAAAATAATGGCACCACGCTAATGTTCAGAGCTATTATTAGAAAGGCACACAAAAGGTACTTCCATGTCTCAGTCCAACCAACTCAGTTACCCAGACCTCTCTCTCCAGGTGGGCCTCATGCCACTGGGCTGGGGCAGAACCTGAGTCAGGCTACATTCTTCTCTGCAAGCTGGAAAACTGAAAGAAAATACCCATAGAAACTGGGAAAGGCAGCCAAAGGGCAGGCTCCATCACATCCACGGAACGTCTAATGAACACTACTCTACTGGGAGAAAGGCGGAGAAAAACAGAAAGACATTCTGTTGAGGGGGGAGACTGATCCCGGGTAAGACATGTAAGACCCAAAATAATAGGCAGTTTTCTTCCCATTTTCTCTGAAAGGCCACTAATTGTTCTTGGTATGGTGCAAGGTCCAACATTAAGGAATGATAACTTCCTGCTCTGTACATAATGCAGAAACTAACAGAGCAGTGGCTAAGTCTGCCACCTTACTGATTACCAGCCAGGCTGCCTGGGTTTCAATTCTGGCTCTACTACCTACTGGCTGTGCAACCTCAGGCAAGTTACTTAACCTCTCTGTGTTGTAGTTTTGTCACTGGACAATAGAGATAACTGACCTACATAGGGTTGTTGAGAGGATTACCCTGAGTTAAAATTTTTAAAGCACTCAGTAAGTGTTATGTAAGTGTAGCAATTACTATTCTTGAATGAGGGGAAAAAAGAGAGAACGTTAGAAACTGAACATTAGAAAATGGATAGACCATACAGGTAAGCCTAGAAGTAGCAAACCTGCAGTGGTTTACACCTGCACTGAGTTCTCAATAGTTTTCAGGATGTCAGAATCTCAAACTTTTCCTTTGGGGAAGAGTGCCTCCCCCGGACTGACCAATGTCAGGACTAGTAAACTCCTAAGGATGAGGAAATGCGGGAATATTACCTCTTATTTTTCAGCAGGGACTAGGTCTAGTCATAAGACATGATCTGGAAAATAGCACCCTCTAAGTCATAGTTAATCCAACCCAATAGCCATCTGCTTCTAACTGATTCCACAGAGGCAGGAAGAATTAGGGAAACTCAGTCCCAGCAGGGCCAGTTATGCTGTGCAGTGGTGGAACACCTGGAGGTGTTGTGGTCCAGTTCACTCTGAGCCATTCAACAAGTAGCATTCCAGCATCTGGTAAAGTACTTTGTGAGAAATAGGCTTCTGGCTCTTCTCAAAAAATGGGGGAGGGAATTCTAGAGTAAAGAGTCAAGGATCCTCACGCTTTTCAGACCAGAGATATCAGAAATGAAGCTCTCTTATCAGTCCTAGAAGAAGCGGTTCCAGCTGCCTGGCTGCGTGGGATAGCTTTCATGAAGCCATTCATGGGGGCTCCTGCCGGCCAGGGCATCCCAAGCCTTTCCTCCCAGCTGGGCATCCTTACCAGCACCCTCTCCACAGCTTTGCACAGGGGCGCCTGCTTTTATAGGCCTACCAGAAACACACAATTCTAGGTAATTGGAGGCTTAGTCTGAAAAGCACGTTATGTACCTGTCCCTGTACCCCACACAGATATGGATAGAGCCACATCCCCCTGAAGTAAGAAACATGCACATCGTTCTACAGCACAGCCATACAAACCTGAATCACACCCCTGTCACAGACCACGACTAACAGGTAGCTTCTCAGACCCAGTGGATGTACTTAGAAACTCAGGCCGTCCACCCAATGCCCAGACAGGTAAAGGAGGAAGCATAAAAACCCAAGTAAGATGAAGCCTCCCACTTGGACTCGCTGTGGGGTCTAATGCCCCTTACAAGAGACAAGGTATTTCCAAATAGTGCTGCAGGAAAGCAGGTACCCAGCTAGGGATCCCAGGTTGAAAGGCAGAGTGCTACTAAACCCATAGCCCAGGCTCAGCCAGAAGGAGTTCCTGGCACCTTTTTCTTGCCTTTTCTGAAGATTCTGGGCTTTGATGATTCCTGCTATTATTTTACGAAAGAAAACTTACATACAAGGTTCCAGAGACCCAGAACTGAACACGAAACAGGAAAGGTGGGGATGAGACTATAGGTGCTTTTCTGAAAGGGAACTCCTTGGGGGGTCAAATCACCCTAGTGGTCAACTTATTTCGATGGAAGACTGGAAGGAGGCTGAGCAGCAACCTTCCTCTCTTCCTCTCCAGGATCTGCTTTTTCCTGGGGAACTAGTGTCCGTGAAAGACAGGGGCTGTGTAGGGCACTGGGGCAGCGGTACCCAGCCAGCATTAGGGAAGAACTGCAACCCAGCAGCTGGCATTTCCCTGCACCCTTTCTTCTTGCCTCTGGACATGGAATCCCCATATTCCCTGTGGATTTTATGCTTCCAGGCAGGAATGGAGTCGTGAGAGGAGATCTCTTGACATTGGAGACAGACTGCTTTTCTTGTCAAGGGAGCAGTAATCACAGTTGGCTGGAGAGAACAGCTCTGGTGGACATTAAGTGACCTTAGGGTTACAGGTTAAGAAAATGTAATACCAACGGAAGCCCCAGACAAGGCCAGGCCAAGAAATGCCACCATGACTTTAGAGGGAGCCCACTCTCCGCAGGAAAAGGCCCAAGGATGGAGGATGGCATGGGAGTCTGGCTGGGATGTGTCTCGCCAACATTATTACACTGTGTGGATGAATGCTGAAGATGCAGGTGTTTTCTGAAATCCCTTTGCCCTCAGCATGAAAACATACACTTCCCTGGGGACCTCAAATGAATCCCATCCCTTTAGTCCCCAAACAGTAAGAAACCCATTTCTCAGAGCCTCTGCAGCAAGATGAGGGTTTGAATCCAGTTGCTTCAAAACACATTTCCCAGAAGATTCTCTGAGTTGTCACTCTACCTTCCCCAGTAATGTAACCCAAGAGTCACCATCTCAGCCCCCTACACCCACTATGACTAAGGATGACAGAGAGAAGATGAAAGAAAGCACTAACCTGTCTCCAAATCTCCCCCAGCAGAGGGAGGGGACCACCTGGTACTGGTGTTTGGGGTTGGAAGGACTCCCCTCTTCAAAGGCAGATGAAGAGTCTCATCCTCAGTGGCTCTTCCTGTGCTTGGCTGAGCCTCCCAAGCTCGGGAGGGGAACTGGGTCCCCTGAGGATGAGTGGAGGGAGGGGGAGGGGGAGGAGAAGGCGGTCCTACCTGGGGAAGGTGGCACACCCCCCACACTCGGCTGGTGACCCTGGGGAGGAGGGGAGGAGCCTCTCCCAACCAGGAGTTGTCTCCTCCCCCTTGGGGGAGTCCCCCTCCCCCCCAACCTGAATCTGTCTGCAGTGGAGGGCTCCTTCTGTCCGCTGGAGATCTGAGCGGAGGGGTTCTGCCCTGTTCCACTGTCTAGGTACAAGGAAGTTGGGGGAAGTTCTTCCCCTCTCCTGAAAAGCTGAAAGCCGAGTCCTCTTCTCTCCCTGGAGTGTCCTCTGGTGCTGAGTGTAAGGAGTCCTCTCCCCTGTGAGTACTGGATGGGATGGAGGGTGCCTACTCCATAGGCATGTCCCCCTTCCTCTCTACCTCAAAAGTCCACAACTGCGGAGAGTGTTTGGAGGAGTGGAAGCGCGCCGGGGCAGTCTCACTCGCTTCCTTTGGTAAGGATCATCCCTCTCTGTTTCGGGAGCTCCATTCCCGGGCTGGTACGGGGATCTTCCTCGCCTCCAGGAGGAAGAGACTCGTTCCCTAGAGGGGTCTCTTCTTTCCCTCGCCCGAGCGGGAAGGGTCTTCTCTCCGGCTGGCGGAGAGGTGGCTCGCGTCCCCGCTCCCGCCTCCGCTCCTGGGGCGTCCCCGAGGGTGGGGTTCTCGTACTCCCCGCTCTCCCGGAGCTGGCCTGGGCAGCAGGGGCCGGGAGGCCGCGGCTCCGACGCCCGTCACAGCTGCTGCGGCGGCCGCGCCTCCTCTAGTCCCGTCCCGTCCTCTCCACTCCCGCCGGCGCGTGGCGCTCCCCGCGCCGCCACCGCTCGGGCTCCGGCCAGTCCGGGCTCCCGGGGAGCCAGAAGGCGGACGGACGGTGTCAGGGCTCGGCCGGGGCTCGGGCTCCGCTCGGCTCCGCTGCAGGCCCCGGCTCCTCCCCGGCCTCCGCGCCGCGCTCGGCGCCCCTCCCCCGCCCCCGCCCGCCGGGCCGCGGCCGCCGCCGCCTCCCCGCGCGGGTTAAGGAGGAGCGGGCGGCGCCGAGCCGTGGGCCGCGCCGCGGGGGGCGGGGGGCGCTGCGCGCAGGGAGCCGCGCCGCCGCCCCCGCGCTCCCTGGGACCACGCCGTGCGCAGCCCGCGGCCCGGGGGACGCGCGCCGCCCTCGCTCCCCTCCGGCCGCCACCCCGCCACTCGGCCCCGTGCAGCTCGCCATCCACCCGAGATGACACCCCACTGCAGACTGTCGGGAGAGTCCCTCGTTCGCGCCACAGGAACTGTCAATTTCAGTTCAACACTAATTCTGCTACACTGATCTTTTTTCATTGTCTTCTATACACATTTGAACATCGGTTTTCTCAGGAATGTCTTCCATGGGCTTCTTTTTCCCCGGGATAGCTTTTAAAGGGGTATGGGGTTGGGCCGAAGTTAGTATGTTACCCTATCATCCTTGAGCTCAATAAATGTTTGTTGAATGACTGAGTGTAGAAAGGGATAAATGAGTGTGCAACGGAGAAAACTCTGGACTAAACATCAGAAAATCTAGCTTCGTAAATTTGTGCAAGGCCCTCATTCTGTGGAGTCTTGGTCAGCGTAGAGGGGATCGTGATACTCGACCTCCCCACCCAGTAAGGCTGCTGCAAGAATCAAATGAGTTCATTTATGTGAAAATGCTTTTTAAACTGTACAGTATGCAATGGATAAAGAATATTGTTCAAAAAAAAAATACTGAGGTCACTTGACAGCTCCATAAGAAATCTTATCCAGGTCACAGTATAGAATGTTCACATCCTCTGCTCTTTATAGAATAATCCCCACCCAAAGACAGAAAATGCCACCGAGCAGACCACCTCCATTTTTCCTCCTGGAATCGTATTATTCCTCTGCAAATTCTTATATATTTCATCCTCTGGCCTATTAAACTTTTCTCAAACTACTCTGCTTTCTGTCACATAAAATAATAAGAAAGCAAAAATATTATCCATGAAATATTTTAATTGCTCAAAAAAAATGCACACAGGATTACAGCTTGATCACTACATTTCACATTTAAATATTAAAGGTATTTTGTTTTCTGGCTAAATATATAATACTATATATATATATTACACTATATTTACAATGTGCCAGGCATTGAAGTATGCATTCATTATCACATTTAATTCTTCCCAATCCCATAAAGCACCATTGTTAAACCTGTTTTACAGATGAGAAAACTGACTTAGAAGCATTGGCTAGGTCTGAGTTCAAATGATTAGTAAGAAGCAAAGTCAGGACTTAAATTAACAAATCCAAAATTCAAATGACTCAACTTCTATTCCATTTTTCTGAGCTGTCAGAATTGTCATTCTTTAATTGTAATTAAAGGCAGTAAATTCCAATTGAGCCTTTTCTTTCTTTCCTCCCTGCCAATATCCAGGATTAAAACTGTATTTCCCCCTCATCTTTGAAACATTAACTCACTCTCCCAAACACAGATAATTTGGCATCAAATGTTTCTTGCTATGTGTTACATGTTTCATTATATCTTTTTTGATTTTTTTTTATGTATATGAAATTTGAGGAGCAGGGGTAGGGAGGTCAAAGTACTAAAAATGGGAAACTTAGGGAAGGATTAGACTCTCTTTTCCTGGACATTGAGAAAAAATAAAAAGCTCAAGAAATTGACATATACAAGACATTTGCGGCAGCATTATTTATAACTGTAGGAAATTAGATAAATATCCATAAGAAGGGAACTATTAAATACACTATGATATGGTTATATAATAGAATACTGCTTAGCTTTTAAATGAATAATTTTGTTTAACTCTGGGAAGTTGAATTAGTGAGGAATTGTTTTTCTTTTTATGTCTTCCTTACCATTGAGATATTTTGCAATAGTCATGTATTACTTTAAAGAACCATTTTTTTCATGTCTAAATGTATTCCAGTGAGAAAATCATGTTAAAAAAGTTTGTGTAATATGATTATATAGTTGCTTTTTAAAATATATATATATATCTATGTGTATGTACATATATACACACACATAGATGGATATATATCAAAGTTGTAAGCTTAAAGATTATTATAATTTACCTCATTTTCTACTATATCTATAATTAGTGTTTGCATGGTTTTTGCTTATGTGATTTTTTTTTTAAATAAAAAAAAAGAAACCTATAAGCTAGTTTGTTTTGCTTTTGCCCTGAGACAGGGAGAAGCACTTGCATTCATTCTCCGTTTACTTTCTAGTAAGGAGGGTGAGATGGAGCAAAATAAAAATATAGGCACTGCAACATGCAAGGAATCAAAATGTAAAGGATTCACCCTTCTCAAGAACAGAACATATTACATAATTCTTCATGAGTGCTAGTCCACCTTGAGCAAAATGCTTCTTCATAATATCGGTGACCGAGATGCCACAATATACATTTTGGAAGCATTTATGAAAGACCTGTGTGTTATATGAAACATGGTATAGTGGGTAAAATTCGTGTATTCAAATGCCAGCTTTGACACTCAATAACTGAGAACTTAAGTCATTTAACTGATCTGGTAGTCAGTTTCCTCATCAGTAAAATGGGGATAATAATATTACCTACTTCATAGTGTTGGGGAGGGACTGTATGATTTCATGCATGGAATGCACTTAGATAAGTGCATGAAGGAAGAGAAACCTAGAAATTGAAAGAAGCTTAAAAGACATAGCAACCAAATGCAGTATATATGGATCAAGAGATATATCTGTCAATTACAATATATGGATATCTGGGGGGATCCTGATTTGAACAAAGCAACTGGAAAAAAAAATATCAAGCAGTTGGTGAAATTTCAGTCCTGACTTTGGTGATATAAAAGAAATATTGTTATATTTTAGATATGTTAATAGAATTATGATTATTTTTTTAAGATCTTTATCTTTTAAAGATGCATACTAAAGTATTTAGTCATGAAATGCTTGAAATTTGCTTCAAAATAATCAAATGATGGCAGAGAGAGGTGTAGATAATAAATGACTAGCCAAGTGATGCTTATTACAACGTGGGTTTTTTTCACTTGTCTTTTTTTAATACTATTCTCTCAACTTTTGCGTGTGTTTGAAATTTTACAAAATAAATAGTTTCTTAAAAATACTGTTTAAAAACACTGGAACATAGTAAGAACTGTAAATGTTTACTACTATTATATGCTTTATATTTATAATATTTGTTTACACCTTTCAGATCACAGTTTGTTTTCATTTACACGAAGACTTTTTAGTACTCACACTAACTCTAGAAGGTAGGTATTATCATCCCCATTTTACAAATGAGAAGACTGAACTAAAGGCAAGACTGCAAGGTGGCCCGATATACCGCCTCCGTTCTTCCAGCTTCCAGGGGACCCTCGGTAAAAGCAGTAGGAGGTAACCCGCAGCCACTAAGCAAAGGTTTCTTGCTTCCTTTAGAGGCAGTCGTCAGATCTAGTGGGGAGAAAATAAACAAACATACAAATGATTCACTTAGAAATATTTATCAGACAAAATCTGAGCCCACATTTGCACATCAGAAAAATTCCAGTCGCTACTTTAAAAGGTAATCTCGGGAGAAAAGAATTGAACACAGAAGAGATTACATCGTGAAGGAAAAGTTCTCTCCATGGTTTCTATTTCTTTTACGTAACTTTATATTATGTTTCATTAGTTTAACTCTATATCCTCTACCTAACCTGTTTATTCTTTCTAAAAATAAGACTAGGACTAAGGTTAGGGGACCAGAGATGAGAAACTGCGTGGGAAGCGAAGCTGGGAGGCAGGAGGACGCCACACTCCAGTTGTTTAGAGGCCCACCTCACAGCTCTGCGCCACCTTAAGAAGCCTTAGCCTCTCCCCAAGCCGAGCGGGCTCTCGGCTCCTCCCACTCCCGTGTCAGCCCCGACCTGGGAACGTGGGGAAGGGAGGAGAGACGCACTGAATGGAAAGATTGGCGCGGGAGGCTGCAGGGTCTCTCCTTCCCCCTTCTCTACTGGCGCGGGGAGGAGCGTGTAAAGCAGGGGCCTTTCGGGGTTGGTTCCTTTCCTGATGATTCAGGATGGGAATGTGTTCTACTGAAATGGGGGGGGGTAGGCATGTGAGGGGTGCGGCTCATCTTGGGGTGAGGTCGAAGGGGGACGGAACTGGGGCGTTTGAGACACGCAGTGTGCAGTGATCGTTGGTAGAAAATTGTAAGTTCAAGCGGTCCGGACGCACCTCTTCAAACCATTTCCAAAAGAGGGGGCAAGTTTTCCATTCTCCGCCCAATTCCCCGTCTTCATTTTAATTGATTGGGTTTAAGGTAGGCCGGGCCCAAGGTTGCTTGATGATTGGCTACGTGAGTAATCTATCAGGATGACGCAAGCGAGGGGCGGATGTTTGGGAAGGAAGTGAAGGTTATTTTGGTACCTCCCACCCCAACTACTGATTGGTTAAGATTTGCAGTGATGTAAAACAAGGCATGAAAATGTCCACGAAAGGGGAGGGCCAGCTGGCCGTTCTCTCGGGGACGCTGTCTAGGGTGGGACTGGGAAGAGTGAGACGGAGTCTGGTATTGTAGTGAAGGACCTGATGGACTGAAACCCGGAAATGAGTTTAGAAGGGAACTGAAGGAAAAAGGGAAATCCGCGAAACCTTCGTTGCCCTCAAACAAGGTCATTTCCTGCGTGGGATCGATAGTTTCCTGTTTACTCAGCGAAGTCAGCGGGTGCAGTGGTTTTCTGGAATATACATGATAATTAAATTCGTATGAGCCTTTGGTGCCAAACTTCCCATTTACTTATATTACCTAAAAGGATGAAAGAGACAGAGGGAAGGAAAAGCTTGGGGTTTAACCTTGCCTTTAGGGGAGGATGAGGAAACCGAGCTTCTCATGTAGAAAGTTAAGGACTGACCATGGATCACTGTATCCGAGCAGGTGAGTTCCTAAAACAGCCATTCACAAAATAATTGGAGAGGCTGCTTGGAGGTGAAGGAAACTGTAAAGGTTTGTCTGAAGGAAGAGCATTTATCACATTACAAAAACCTACTTGGATATGAAGTGTATTTTATTCATCGTATATCCAGTGTCTAGTAGTGTCTGATACATAGCAGGTTATGAACCAAACCAAAATGAGAAGACTTTTACAAAGTCTGCTGGACAAATCTGAAACATGCCAGGGCTTTAGAATAAGTTTTTAAAGGTATCTATACCAATTTTATGATCCTGGAAAAATGTTTCACGCTCACCACCTGGGTTATTCCAGCCGTAAATGGAAAGAAAGATACATCTGCTCCCCGGATCTACCTGGGAAACTCCCTACCTGTGAAAATGCTACCATTTTCTCCCTGACACCCTGAAGCATTTAAAATTTAAAGTAGATTTCCCCATTGAAAAGATAGATGGAACTAGCCAAAAGATATCCTCTACATTCGTGAATGAAAAATAAGGTGTTTAGGGACTTCCGTGGCAGTCCAGTGGTTAAGACTCTGCGCTTCCACTTCCACCCGCAGGGGATGCGGGTTCCATCCCTGGTCAGGGAACGAAGATCCCACGTGTCGCAGGATCAGAAGAAGAAGAAGAAAAAAAATGTTTAACCTACAATCTGCGATTCCAGGGTAGGAAGAGCTATTTGAGAGTGTTCAGAGATGCTATCTATACTGTAAATTATGGAATCCCCTTGCTTCCCAGCACAAACGGACCTTTTTTTTCCTCTAGTCCAGATTTTTTTTCTTATAGCTAAATTTCAGCAATGCTTTAACATTGTCTAAAAATTGTGCTTTGGAATTGAGGGACCAGTGTAAGGAATTCCCATTAGTATTATGACTATCCCCATTGCAAAGCCTGCAAGGGCTGTGTCAAGATTCAGTAACAGGTAACTTCTGTTTATCCAAAGTGATCCCATCTTTTTACGATTTTCCAGGATCTCCTAGGTCAGATAATTTACAAAAGAGTACATCATACTGGCCCTTCAGTATCATTATGGCCATAGTTTAGAAATAAGAGGAGAATGAGAAGCAGCTGTAGTTGCGATAATAAAAGTACCATGGGAAAATTATTACTAGACTATAAATAATTCCAGAGTAATAAGGTATATGTTGTTTATGCCAAAGTGGGAGTGGGGGTAGGACAAGGGAGGAGGAAGATGTTAAAAATTTTTTCAAGAATGGTCTACACTTCCGGACGCGTCGGTTACTCGTCTGGGGGAGCCCTTGGCGTGGTGGCGGGATAGTTCCCGCCGCGTGAAAGGAGGACGAGGAGAGTTTCACCATCAGCATGGGAGAAGGGGATACCCTGATATCAGTGGATTATGAAATTTTGGGGAAGGCACCAGGGGCGTTTTTCTGCAAATATACTCAGGCTGAGGCTCAAAAGATGGGATTGGGAAACTGGGTCCAGAACACTGACCAGGATGCAGCACAAGGGCACTTGCAAGGGCCCATCACCCAAGTGTGTCATATGCAGGAATGGTTTGAGACAAGAGGAAATCCCCCAAACAAACGTAGGTCGACAGAGCAAACTTCTACAATGAGAAAGTCATCTTAAAGTTGGATTACTCATATTCCCAACTTGTAAAATAATGGCCAGAATTTAAATTTTCCAAGATAAACTCAGTGATTAGTGATTTTGGTTTTTATTGTTAATAGAGATAGAACTATTCTGTGTTCAATATTAGAATTTATCAGTAAGTTATTTTAGTATCAGATATTTGATTATTACTGTATATTATATGTATGATGGAAGGATTACAACTACAATTCTAATCAATAAAAACACATTAGAACCTTAAAAAAAATAATTGTGTTTATGAGAGAAAAGGACATTTTGTTCCTAGTAATGTTAAATGAATATGTGGAAATATACAATATTATCTTTAGGTTAATAATTCACATACTTAAAGCACTGTCACTTTTCCTGTGATGAGGCCCAATAAGCCAAAACAGAAATTGTCTCTGAGGGGACCTAGATCCCAAGGAAAAAATCTGCTATTATTCCTCATGACAGACCCAAACCCTCCAGTGAGTAAAGATAAACCACTGGCATCTTGATTAGTGAAAACAGGAGACACTGAGTCAGATAGCCTCTCGGGCCTCAGGAAAATCCTCAACCTTAGGAAGACTAGCTGCTACTCCTCCCCAAAACTCCACCTTCCACCTACCTTGTGAAACACAGTGATCATGAGTTTCTTTGTCTCTGGAGGCCCAAGAAACAGCTACGAGCCCTCAAAAGACCAAGGATGAAAACACCAGGTTTTACTGCATTTGGCATTTATGGAAAGAAAAGAAAAACGGAAGGCAGGGGATGAGAAGGGGCTGGTAGGGGCATAGAAGGAACAATGGACTTATTGCTCAGTCAGGTATTATATCTGTCAGGGTTGGTTGCAGTAAACAGAAACCACTGTTATTTTAAGCAGAAAAGGCCTTAAAAAAGAGGGACATGGGTGCTTACAAAATCGCTAGAAGGACTAGAGGAACAGAGTCTCTGCTGTATCCAAGAAATGGCTCCAAGAATGAAATTACTAAACTTGCCCACTGGGGAAGCTTCAGAAAGATGGGGAATGAAGATTTTCTTGCTGAAACTGTTGAATTTGAGAACACAGTGCTCTGGTTGTGATCCAGGAACCAGCGTTGTTCACACTGCCTCAACAGCCTTCAGTGACCAAGAGCTAGTGCATGGATTCTGGGACATTGCTGCCAAAAAACCCAGCATCTCATGACCATGCTGGCCAGCAGCAAACTGCCAAAGTAGCCAGGAGATGGTCCCTACCTCACTTCTACTTTTCAAGTCTTTTGAGTGTGCAAATTTTTGATAGGTCACAATTTAGAAATACAGTCCTAGCTGCAAGAAAATCTGGGATGTATAGTTTTTGGTTCTGCAGTACAGGAAGGTGTATTAAAAGGAGCTAGAATGTGGGTCAGCCACATTCATCACAAGTGTATATGTATCTGCATCCAAAATTTCCTTGGTAATAAGTAGAATGAAAGACTTCTGAGCCAGAAGCAGCATGAGAATGAAGCAAAAGTTTGTTTCAGATTTTTTTCATTTTATAAACCAATAAGGGGAAGCAGAGAGCTTTTTATATTGTGACAGAAAGACATTACCAACTATGATCTACTATAACCATCACATTATAAAAGAAGCAACATTTTTCTTACACCAAAAAGTGGGGAGCTATACTCTCAAAATTTAAGAACTGGATAAACTTCACTTCAGGAAAAACACTAGGTTGTCCTTTCCTTTTTGAGTGAACACATTGTCCCAGTGTGGCAGGGCTATGAAGCCACTAAAATAGTGAAAGGCCACTGCCCCTTGCAGGGAAGAAACAGCTTCTTACCCAGTCCTGCGTAGGATCTGCCAAATGAACAAGTCACCTTGCCACTGGGCCTTTGTTTATTGTTAACTAAAATTAGTATTACAAATAAATATTAACATTTAAGAAAGGAGAAAAAATGGTATGGAAGAAACAGTTTCTAAAAGGAACACATACAGTAGTACCCTCTGATCAGTAGTTTCACTTTCTGAGGTTTCAGTTACCCACGGTCAACTGCTGTCTGAAAATATTAGTGGAAAGTTCCAGAAATAATCCACAAATTTTAAATTGCACACCATTCTAAGTAGTGCCATGAAATCTCAAGCCATCTCATTCCATCCTGCCTGGGACAGGAATCATGCCTTTGTCCAGCGTATCTCCGCTGAATTTGCTATACACCTGTTAGTCACTTAGCAGCCAGCTGCTTTATCAGATGTACTGTCGTGGCATCTCATTCACATAACTTTTATTACAGTATGTTGTTACAGCTGTTCTATTTTATTATTGTTATTAATCTCTTACTGTGCCTAATTTATAAATTAAACTTTATCATAGGTATGTATGTATGTATGTATAGGAAAAAATGCAGTGTATATAAAGTTTGGTACAATCTGTGGTTTCAGACATCCACTGTGGGCCTTGGAAAGTATTCACCATGGATAAGAGGGAACTATTGTAATCAGAAAAAAAATGTAAATTAAAAAAATAAAGGCATTAGATTAGTGAATCTCTTAATTCCCTTATGGATCTGAAAGTCTATTATTTAACTTTTTTTCTGAACTCCTAATAAGCTTCTACCTGAACTTCAATTTGTAGACTCTATTTATGTCAACTAGTGACCCAGATTTAATAATGAAAAACACAGATTTTTTTTCATGTCACTCTATTTGTTCAAAAGCATTCCATATTAATCATCAATAAAATATAATACATGCTATTCAGTTCAGCATTCAAGGCCCTCCTCAACCTGTCCCTAACCCATATTTCCCACAATTTCTGTCCCCCCCAATATGACTGGTATCACCTAAGTTACCATTTTCCCCCCATTTCAACAAACATTCCTTGAGCTTATTAATCATCCTCTATATGCCAGACTTTGTGTTAGAAACTTCAAGTTCAAAGATGAATCAGGTTCATCCCCTGCTAGAGTGACCACCCATCCCAGGTTACCCAAGACTGTCTTGGATTTAGTGCTAAAAGTCCCCTGTCCTGTGAAACCCCTGAGTCCTTTGGAAACTGAGACAACAGATCACCCTTGATCACAAGAAATTATGAGGCTCTTAAGAGCCCTTCTAAGTCAGAAACTCTGCGTAGATGCATATTCTTTTCCCTAACTTTCTTCCAAGGTAATTATTTTGGACTTCCCTAACAGTTAGTATAGTATCAAAGACTACTCCCAAGCAATGCCTTTTATTTGTATGACCTCCTAGATTGTGAACTCCTGGGAGGCAGAGGTATCTTTCCAGGACTCCACAGTGCCTCCTAGTGCCTGATTCACTGTATAGTGAATATAAAATGAATGTTCAATTGAATAGAGGAGAACCTGGACAAATTAATAATAGTTCACGCTTTCTTTTTTTCTTTAAAGAAAAATTTTAAGTAAAACACATCTGAAAAAATGCTCATTTGGAAGATTGTTTTTACAAAGTTAACAGCACCTAGACAATCACAGAACACATCCCAGAAGTCCTGGTGTCCCTTCCCCAAAGGGTAACCACAAATTTAGATTTATGACACCATAGATTAGTTTTGCCTGTTTTTGAACCTTTGTATAAATGGAATAGTTAAATATGTCCTGTTTTGCACCTGGTTTATTTCACTCAACTTTGTGAAATTCATCCATGTAATTGCAGGTCGCTGTAGCACATTCACTCTCGTTGCTGTATAATATTCCACCCTGTGAATATACCACAATGTAATTATCCATTCTTCTCTTAATGAACATTTGGATTATTTTCAGTCTGGCATGGTTATGAATACTGCTAGGATGAACATTCTAGTACCTATTTTTTAATGAACATGTGTATGCATTTCTGTTGAGTATATATCTAGGGGTGGAATTGTTGGGTCATACGGCAGTCATATGTTCTGTTTTTTTTTTTAATAATTTTTATTGTAGTTGATTTAGGATGTTGTGTTTCAGATGTACAGCAAAGTGATTCAGTATATATACATATTATTTTTCAGATTCTTTTCCGTTACAGGTTATTACAAGATATTGAGTATAGTTCCCTGTGCTATACAGTAGGTCCTTGTTTATTTTACGTATAGCAGTGTGTATGTGTTAATCCCAAACTCCTAATTTATCCCCCCCTCTTCCCCCTTTGGTAACGATAAGTTTGTTTTCTATGTCTGTGAGTCTGTTTCCTTTCTGTAAATAAGTTCATTTCTATCCTTTTCTTTAGATTTCCACATATTAGTGATATATTTATCTTTGTCTGATTTACTTCACTTAATATGATCATCTTGAGTCCATCCATGTTGCTGCAAATGGCATTCTTTCTTTTTTTTATGGCTGAGTAATATTACATTATATACATATCTTCTATTTTAATAAATATTGCTAAATAATTTTCCAAAGTGCACCAATTTATCAACCAATACCGCAATTAACAAGTGTATGAGAGTTCTGGCTTCACATATTTGGCATTCTCTCTTTCCTTTCCTCCTCCTTCATTTTAACCATTCTGGTGGGTGTGCAGTGTAATGTGCTGTGGTTTTAATTTGGAGTTCCCTGATGAGACCAATTCAGTTGCACACTTCTCATGAGTTTATTGCTCACTGAGAATACCCTCTTCTGAGAAGCGTAGTTTAAAAAAAAAATTTTTTTTTTAATTAAAAACAAACAAAACTTGTCACTACTGACTCAACCCTTGCTAAAGGACATGCTATCTTGATGAAGCTCCAAATAATTCCAAATTAGGTTGCGGGGCGGGGAGAGGGAGAGAACAGTCTCCCCAAAACACCGGTCCCTCTCTTGCCGCCTCCCCTCTCCCCAGACAGCACCCAGGAGGCACCAGGGGACGACCTCTATTACTCTTAATCCCAAATTTTAAAGAGTCTTTTCCAGGAGGTGGAGGGAAAGACATTTGGAGGCTTTCATCGGAAAAGAGCTACCAGGTCCAAGAGAACTGCTAGCAGTTGCCCTCGGCCTTCTCAGCCGCGAGTCTGGTCCACCCCGCTGAGTTATCCGCGGACACCACCTCCGCGGCGCGGAGGCGTTGGGGGAAACCGGTATCTGTTAAAGCAGAAACGTTAACACCCTCATAACGGCGGCATTAAGGATGGTGGGGCCCAGAGCCGTTTCCGCGTAAAGAGTTCCCCGCGTTCTCCGCGAAGACGCCGGGGGCGCCGGGCGAGAGCAGGGTGGGCGGCGGCCCGGCTGGTCAGTTTGTCGCGAAGGTGAGAAGTAGGACTGAGGCCGCGTTTGGGGGGACTCACGAGCTCGACCCCTGCTCACGCCGCGGGTGGGTGCCTGCGTCCTGCTTACAGGGGCAGCCGGATACGCGAGTCACGTTTTCCTCCCACATCAACGGATCGTTCAAAACAGAATCCTGGGCATCTCGTAGCTGCGCGGGGATCCTAACGGCCGCGCAGCCGGCCGGGCGGAAGCGCAAGGACGGCATCGCTGTCACCCCCGGGCGCGGCGGTCTGGGACCAGCCGAGCGGCGTGGGTGACCCCGGAGATGGGCGGTTGAGCGGAGCCGCTGGGCCCAACAGCAGTTGCCCAGTCTGGGTGGTGGGTGCGCAGCGCTGTCCCTGTGGCCGGCAGGCGGGAGGACGAACCTCCCAGGTGGGTGGCGACTCACAGTTGGGCGGGACTAAGGGAGAAGGGGTCCTGGGGCTCCGGAGAAACTAGCAAGTAGCCTCTGAGTACTGGGAAGAACATTTGGTATTTCCTGAGCACCTGCCGTGTCCGAGCCCTGCTCCGGGTGCTGGAGACCCCACAGTGAACGAGGTGGGCAATGGCCCTGCCCTCCTGGAGTTTATACTCTAGGGAGAGGATAGACCAGAAAATGCATGGATGTGTGATAAAATACCAGACACTGATAAATCTTACGGAAAAAAAATATATAGTAAGAAATGGGGAGGAGACTGGCATATTAAATTGGGAGAGGGGGAAGGAATGGGTCTGAGGAAGTCTCTTTTTGACAAGAGACCTGAGGAAATTGAGAACCATAGAAAAACCATGCAGGCAAAGGGAACTGTGCTGGTCTTGAAAGATATCTACCAGGAGTCTAAATGCTATGCAAATAATAGCTCCGTAGGTTTTTGCAAGATGGAAATGGGAATTTCCTTAGAAAATTATGGTTCATTCATTCATTCAGTGCAAGTAGCACCTCACTTTTAAAGAAAAGTATACTCATTTGAGATAGAAGAATTGTGGAGGTTTTTTGTTTTTGTTTTATCCCAAATGAGGATGACCTGGAAGCCAAGAACTAGCAGACAGAGGAAAGGAGAGAGACTGAGGGGCGGGGACTGCAGAGAAATGGAAAGGGAAATAAGGAGGCTGTGGAGTAGTTAAAGGAATGGTCTGTCCTGATTCTCCCCTTCTTCCTAATAAAATCAGGAAGTAATACTAGTAATACCATACATCTCAGCTGGTCCCCAAAACTATGCATCCAAGTCAGGAGAGCTGGTTGAGGAGGAAACAGACTTGATAACTGGTGAAGCTGAATCCTGATTTCTGACTCCATTGCAGCTCACTGATGCTGTTTAGGCTCAGGTGCAGGTGTGAGGAGGTGGCTTATTTCAAATATTTTATTAATTTTATATGGCAAAATAAGCCACATTAAATCACAGAATTTTATAACAGTAGGTTCACCTTATCCGTGCTCCTTTTGCTGATGGGGAAACTGTGCTAGTTAGTGCCAGAGCAATGACTGAAAATGTAGAGGTTCCATTTTTCACTGTATTCAGCTCTTTGCCTTTTCTCTCCCTTTGTTTGATAAATTTCTTCCCATTGGCTACTGAACAAGTGGAAAGAGTTTTGTGGAGGACCCCAGAATTGAGTTAATCTAAGAATCTAGTTAATCTAGAATTATATGAGGTTTCACCTTCTTCTACAAGTACTTATTGGTATGCCAGTGGTTCGGGGGGCTAAGTCACAGCTTCATCACTCAACGAACTTAAGTAGATAAAGCAAGTAAATAACTAGCCAATTACAATTTACAGGAAACATTACCTTGAAGAAGAATTGGAAGGCGAGTCAATTCTTAGTATAGCAGAGAGATGGAAAGCAACAAACAGGATGTGAGTATTAAGAATTTATGTCAGATTGGTATCAACTTGTTTTGTCATGGATATGTTAGTAATCTCAATACCTATCATCTCCCTAAACTTTTGTTGTTATATTAATGTGGACCTATATACATGGTAGAGGGAGAAACTATTGCAAGCAATAGACTTGGTACATTCCCATATTTTTATTCACAATTAATTAGTATTTGCCATTTGTGGCATTTTGTGCTTTAACATCAAGAATAATAAGAATGATAAAATATCCATGTTCAGCATTGAAATTGCAAACAAGCCTCAATAAAATTATACACAACTGGATGAAAGGGAATTTCCTTAAAAATTGCCATGACTATACGTGTGAAGAATCATATCTGAAAGTTCACCATGATAAGAACTCTTCTTATAGAGCAAACTCTAGAGTATAACTGAGTCATATTACTTGCAAAGCATTGTGATGAAGATTTGCAAAAAGATATTAAAGAATGTATGACTCTTTGGCCTGGGATAGGGCAGGGTGGGCCTCATCTGGTGGCTAAATCACATACTGCCTGAAGCCAAGGTCTTACCCCATGTGGTCATATCTAGAAAGACTTTAAATAAGCTCATTCTCAGGGAATTCACTGGAATCTTGAATGGTGGTCTTCTCAGACTTCCAGATTCTTTCCCAATTTTTTAAATGGTCAGACCAAGGAAAGCAGAGCTGAGGGAAGAACGGGGACGGGGGCGGGGTGGGGGGAGGAATTGCTCTTCTTTAGCACATTTTCCAAAACAATGCCTCTTTTGGAAAATCAAAAAAATCAACACATTTTTAAAGACAGTACTTTTACATGATAGCTGTTAAGGCTATTTTGGAAAGACATTGGTGTAAACACTGTGAGGACAAGGTGTGAGACACAGAAATCAAAGACTGAACCTTTTTTTAAAATGTGTTCACTCCTCTACCAATGGTGAGCAAAGCCGCCGTGCCCCCAGCCCACCCCAGCTCCCACCAAGCTCCCCCTGGTGCATAATTATTTAATCTAATAATTAGATGTGACTATTTAAGATTGGGTGCTACTGTGTTTTCCATTTCAAAAATCACAGGGTAGTCTACCTCTGTTATTTGTGGGCTTCCTAATTATGCCAACCTGGTCATTATCGAGATATCATATATCATTGTTGTGGTGGCTGTTTTATTTAAAAAGAAGTACATGCCTGTGAAACATCTCAACAATAGAGAAATTAAAGGACAAAGTCCCCTGAATTTTATGGGAATTAAGGATAAGCAAAGGTTTAAGACAGCT
This sequence comes from Hippopotamus amphibius kiboko, assembly GCF_030028045.1. NCBI lineage: Eukaryota > Metazoa > Chordata > Mammalia > Artiodactyla > Hippopotamidae > Hippopotamus > Hippopotamus amphibius. Next base: position 74,008,949 of record NC_080197.1, on the reverse strand, counting down.
GTTGGTTGTTGTTATTGGCATTAAAAACAGCAATTTTACATCAACTATACCCCAACAACAACAAAAAACAAAACAAAAAAATCAGTGATTTTGACATAGCCAGATGCAAATGGCTGTGAAAGTTTGTCCTAATTCATACCTATCAGCCAGACACTGTAATTAATTCTTGGGATGACATTGATCTTTGCTGATCAGTGTGACAAATTAGATAATATATTCTAAGCACCTAGCAAAGAAAAAATCTCAGTGTTTCTGCACACCATGCAATTCTTTGTGGCTCCAACTAGATATCCTACAATTTAACTCAATTCTGACACAATCTAACCAGATCCCACAGGTAAAGGGCTCCCACAAGACTGCTGCTCTCCCTGCCCCCCATACACACACACACACACACTTCAGACGCTAGTTGCAAGTCCAGGTTATCTATCACCTGTGCTTTTGACCAACCAGCTATAGATCAGATGTTACAATGACCCCCTCCTTGGGTTCCATTAATTTGCTGAAATGAATCACAGAACTCAGGGAAACACTTATGTTTACCAGTTTATTAAAAGACATTATAAAGGATACAAACAACCAGATTAAGAAATACACAGGGCAGGGTCTGAGAGGGTCCTGAACATAGGAGCTTCTGTCCTCATGGAGTGGAGGTGCGTCACCCTCCTGATGTGATGTGTTTACCAACCTGGAAATTCTCCACACCCTCTACTTTTGGGACTTTATGGAGGCTTCCTCACATAGGTGCAATGTTATTAACTCCACTTCCAGCCCCTCTCCCGTCTCTGGAGGATGAGGTGTGGGGTTGATAATTCCAAGCTTCTAATCATGGCTTGGTCTTGCTGGTGACCAGCCCCCATCCTTGAGCCATCCAGGGGGCCACCCAGAGTCACCTGATTAGAACAAAAGATGTTCCTAGTGCTGTTATCACTTAGGAATTGACAAGGGTTTTAGGAGCTCTCTGCCAGGAAACAGGGACAGAGACATATGTACGTGGGTGAGTCAAAAATTATCCGCACTCTGGGTGTAGAATTTATAGAAGTTTTAATATAACTGGAGTGTGGATAATTTTTGACTCACCTTCATATATACTCTATTACCTCACATTGGCATATAGAGGATGTTAAATAATTGGGAATTTGTTATTATTAACATACGTTGATATGTAAGGCAGTTGTTACTATCTGAAAACAAGTTTTAAGATTTGAGATATGTTTTTAAGGCCACACAACTAGTGCTAGAGCTGGCCTGTGACCAGTATCTTTATACCAAAGCTCTCTTTCCTTTCCTTTGTTCTACATTGTTCCCCTATAGACAGATCAAGAGGTTCAGAATTCAAGAGCAATCAGGAGAAATCAATTATAGTGTGAAAAAGATAACCTACATTGTTATCCACCCATTGAATTTCAGTTCAGGCTCAAGAGGAGATAAGGAAGGAATACAGAGTTAGAAAACAAATGTAAAGACTTTCAAACATCCTTGCTGTCCAGCCATATGCAACTCTTAGCTCGATATGTTATGGAATGCCATGGAGATAAAATGACACGTAAACATCATTATACAGTTCATGAGGGGAATCAGGCCTGTTGTTCTTTCATTCAAGTATTATTTCTCTAGCAAAATAGTTTATGGGACAATAAGTAGAATTATTTTTCCTGGAAAGATGTGGTTTCTACATGGTTCTCTGTGACATTTATTTATTCAAATATTTCTTGAGTGCTAGTCTATGACAAGCACTACTAGTACCTGAGACTGCACTCATAGAGCTTATTCTAGTGAAGAAAGTGATAAATTCTATGAAGAAAAATAAAGGAGTAGATGGTGGAATGATGTGGAAGGTTGCATATTCTAAACAATGTGGTCAGGGAAAGTCTCTCTAAGGTAACTTTGAGCAGAAAGCAGAATAACACTTAAAGAGTCAGGCTTGAGGAGGAGATGGGAGGAAAGAGTGTTTCAAACAGGGAGTATGTAAAGGCCCTGGAGTGTAAAGGTTGAGCACATTAGAGCAAGGGGTTAAGAACCTCTTATGTAAAGAGCCAGATAGTAACTATTTTAGGCTTTGTGGGCCATGTGGTCTCTGTTTTAACTATTCAACACCCTGCTGCTAAAGCAGCCACAGGCATTATGTAAGCAAATAGGCATGGTGTGTTACAATGAAGCTTTATTTACAAAAACAGGCAGAGGCTTGACATCAAAAGCACAAGCCTAGATAGATAGATAGATAGATAGATAGATAGATAGATAGATAGATGATAGTTCCTCACCAAAATTAAAAGCTTTTGTTCTGCAAAAGGCCCTATAAAGATGGTGAAAAGATAATACACAGAAAAAATATTTGCAAAGCACATATTGACAAAGGACGTGCATCTAGAAAATAAAAAGCCCTTTCAACAAAACTCATCAGTGAACCATAATCATGACAGTGTGGTATTAGCATAAGATCAGACATATAGATCAATGGAATCGAATTGACAGTCCTGAAATAAATCCCATGCGTCCATGTTCAACTGATTTTTCAACAAGGATGGCAAGACCATTCAATGAAGAAGAATAGTCTTTTCAACAAATGTTACCAGGTCAACTGGATAGCCACATACAGAAGAGTAAAGTTAGACCCTTACCTCATACATATACAGAAGTGAACTCAAAATGGATCAAAGACCTAAGTGTGAGAACTAAAACCGTAGAACTTGTAAGAACATGTAGGTGTAAACATTTATGATCTTGGATAAGGCAATGGTTTCTTAGATATGACACCAAAAGTATAAGCAGCAAATGAAAAAATAGATATGTTGGACATAATCAGGATTAAAAAATTTTGGACATCAAAGGATACCATCAAGAAAAGTGAAAAGACAACCCACAGAATGGGAGATAATTTTGGCAAATCATGTATATGGTAAGGGACCTATATCCAGAATACATAAAGACTATTACAATTCAATAATAAAAAGACAAATAAACCAATTTTTTAAATGGGCAAAGGATCTGTGTGGACATTTCTCAGAAGAAGATATAAGATTGGCAAATAAGCACATGAAATGATGCCCAGTGTCATTAGCCATTAGAGAATTGCACATCAGAAATCACAGTGAGATATTACCTCACACTCACTAGGTTGCCTATAATTGAAAATAAGAATATTGGAAAGTTTTGGCAATGATGTGGAGAAATTGAAACCCTGATACAGTGCTGGTAGGAATATAAAATGGTACAGCTGGCAGTTTCTCAAAAAGTTAAATATAGAATTACCCTACAACCCAGAAGTTCCACTCCTAGGTGTACCCAAGAGAAATGAAAACATATGTCCACACAAAAACTTTTCTTGAGTGCTTATAACAGCATTATACATAATAGTGGAAACAACCCAAATGTCTATCCACTGATACTTGGATAAATGAAATGGAATTTTTTGTTTGTTTGTTTTTCTGGCTGCACTGCACGGCTTGTGGGATCTTAGTTCCCCAACCAGGGATCAAACCTGGGCCCTCAGCAGTGAAAGCAGCGAGTCCTAACCACTGGGCCACCAGGGAATTCCCTAAAATGGAATATTATTTAACAATAAAAAGAAATAGGGTACTGATACATGCCACAACATGGATGAATCGTGAAAACATTATGTTGTACTAAGTAGAAGAAGCCAGTCACAAAAGACCACATATTATATGATTTCATTTATATGACATGTCTAGGATAGGCAAATCCATAAAGGTAAAAAGCAGGCTAGTGGTTGCCTAGGCCTGGGAGTTTGGGGGAAATCAGAGAGTGACTGCTAATGGGTACGGAGTTTCTTTTGGGGGTGATGAAAGCATTCCACAATTAATTATGGTGGTGGTTGCACAACCCTGTGAATATACTAAAAACCACTGAATTCTACACTTTAAAAGGTGAATCGTATAGTACTTTAAAAGGTGAATCGTATAGTACGTGAGTTGTATCTCAATAAAGCTGTTATTAAAAAAAAACCTCAACAGTTAAAAAAGTGGGCAAAAGACACGGAGCAGACATTTCACTGAGGAAGTTATACAGATGACAAGCACATGAAAAAATGCTCCATATCATTGGCTACTATGGAAATGCAAATTTAAACCACAATAAAGATATAACTACATGCCTTTCAGAATGGCTAAAATGAAAAATAATAACCCCATTTTCTGGTGAGCATGCAGAAAAGCTGGATCTGTCATACATTATTGATGGAAGTATAAAATGATGCAATGACTCATATAGAATATGACAGTTTCTTACAAAACTAAACATGCATTTATCATATGACCCAGCAATCGCACTCTTGGGCATTTATCCCAGAGAAATAAAAACATAATCATAAAAAACCTGTACTTGAAGGTTTATAGCAGCTTTATTTGTCATAGCTAAAAACTAGAAACAACCTAATTGTCCTTGAACAGATGAATGGTTAACAAACATGGTACATTCGTACTATAGAATACTACTCAGCCATAAAAAGGAACAAACTACTGATACTTACAATGGATCTCAAGGGAATTATGCTGAGTGAAAAGAAGCAACCTCAGAAGGTTACATGTTATATGATCTTGTTATGGACTGAGTGTTTGTGTTCCCTCAAAATTCATATGTTGAAATCTAATCCCCAAGGTGATGGTATTTGAAGATGGGGACTTTGGTAGTTAATTTGGTAATGAGGATGGAGCCCTCATGGATGGGATGAGTGTCTTTATAAGAAGAAGCCAGAGAACTAGCTCAGTCTCCCTCTGCCATATGAGGACACAGTGAGAAGATGCCTGTCTGGAAACCAGGGAAAGGACTTTAACTAGAACCCAGCCATGCTAGCACCTTGATCCTGGAATTTCAGCCTTTAGAACTGTGAGCAATGAAAGTATGTTGTTTAAGTCACCCAGGCTATACTACTCTGTTGTGGCAGCCCAAGCTAAAATAGGTCCCACTTGTATACATTTTTTCTTTTATTTTTTTCTTTATATATACATTTTTAAATGACAAAATTATAGAGATGGAGGACTGGTTAATGGTTGCCACTGGTCGGGATTGAGGGAGAGATGACTGGCTATAAAAAGAGGTACAAGGGGTCCTTCTTCTCCTCCTCCTCCTCCTTGCCTCCTCCTCCTCCTTTTTGGAGGTATCCTTCTGATAGAGCTACTGATATTTTGTACCTTGACTGTGATGGTGGTCATAAGAATTTATGCCAGTGATAAAATTACATAGAACTAAACACACACATAAATGAGTGTATGTAAAACTGGTAAAATCTGAATAAAGTGAGTAGACTTATCAGTATGAATTCCCTGGTTGCAATATTGTGACTGTGTTATGCAAGATGTTGCCATGAGGGGAAGCTGAGTGAGGAACATATGGGATTTCTGTATTATTTCTTGTAACTACATGGGAATCTATAATTATCTCAAAATTAAAAATTAAGAAAACAAAACAGCTGACAACAAATAACAGGGGGTAGGCTGCGTTTGGCCCAGGGCATTCAAAGTACAGAAGGAAAGGAATGAGGTGCATCCGGGAGAAGAGTGGCAGGAAGTGAGGTTGGGGAAACAGCCCAGAGCAGATCACATAGCACCTGGTAGTCCATGATGAAATGCTTACCTTCTTTTTCTAAATATGACGGAAGGCCACTGGAAGGGCTTTGACCGGGGAGAAATAAGAGCAGATTTGTGTTTTTAAGAGATCACTGTCCCTGTAAGTGGGAGAATGGACTGTATGAGGGCAAACGTGGAAGCAGAGCGATCAGTCATTGGCTATTGTATTGGTAGAGATAACGGTCAGGTAAAGATAGGCAACGGTGGTAGTAAAGATAGTAAGAACTGCCAGATTCAGCAGGAAGGACTGGCTAATGAATTGGGCATGGGGTGGGAAGGTAATACAGAAATCAATACTAGTCCCTCAATTTGTAGCTTAAGCAATTGTGGTAGGAAACTGAAGGAAGAACAAGTTAGGAGGGGAGTAAGCAGGAGCCTGGGGCACTCCTGGCTTTGAGATTCTCATTAGCCCTCCAGGTGGAGACGTCTGGGTCTGCAGCGTAAAGACCAGGTTCAAGTGGAGATTGAGATTTGATGTAAGTGGTCTTTAAAGCCATGGGCCTGGAGGAGACAATCCAGGAAGTGAGTGTGTGTAGAAAAGTCTTAAGGATTGAACCTTGGGAACATTCCAGCATTTAGAAATGCTGAGAAAAAGCAGTAAGATAAATGAGAAACCAGAGCAAATTGGTGTATGAAAAGCCAAGGGAAGAAATTTATTTGAACAAGGAGAGAGTGATAATTTTTGTCAAATGTTTTTGAGTGGTCAAATAAGAAAGATAGAGAATTGACACTTGGATTTGATAAGATGGAGTTCGTTGATGACCTTGATAGGAGTAGTTCAAACGCAGGAGGGACAAAAGCCTAATTGGAGTAGGTTTAATAGAGAATGGTTTAAGGAATTGGATGAATTTACTTTAAAGGGAGCACAGATGTGGGGTGCTTATCTTGAGAAGGGACTTGAGGTCAAGAGAAGAATTATTTCTTTCATTACTGTGAAGGAATGTATGTATTATAAGAATTTTGTATGGTGAAAATTTTTATGTTCAGAGTTAACCAGCTGGACTCAGGTTAGATGATCCTAATTTCGTTGGCAACCTCCAAAGCATCACAGTCAGGAGCCAATTGGACACGTGCCTTCTTCTCTCCATCAGTCCTGATCAGGGAGTTGACCTTGGCCATGTCAGTGTCACAGAGCTTCTTCACAGCCTGTTTGATGTGGTGCTTGTTGGCCTTGACCTCCACAGTGAACACAAGTATGTTGTTGTCTTCTGTCTTCTTCATGGCTGCCCCAGGTAGGAGAGCTTGATGATGGCGTAGTGGTCAAGCTTGTTTCTCCTGGGGGGTGCTCTTCCAGGGGTATTGGGCTGCCTTCAGAGTCACAGGGTTTGGATGCCTTTCCGTGCTGCTTCCTTCACTTTTGGCATCGTCTTTGTGAACAAGGCAAGAGTTTTTTAAATGAGCACCTTGCTTAAGAAATCAAATCTTGTATGTATTGTAAGATTCTCCTCTAGCTTCTCACCATGCCAGTAGTATCTACTTTTCCAAAGTTTGTCTTTATCTAAGGGAAAGTGTTGTTAAGAGATATTATGATATGGATCTAGTAGAAAGGGGAAATTTGATGATATAAGGGAAATGCTTTCAGGACAAAAGTCTTGAGTAAGGTGAGAGGGAGAGTGACCCAGTTCTGTGGTGGAGGGGCTAACCTTAGGAGATGGGAGCAGGAGACAATTCGTCCATTTCAACAAGAAGCAAGCTGAGTGTGTGGATACTGATTCAGTCAAATTAGATTTGGTAGTGAAGTAGGAAGATGAGAAATTTCTTTAGTTTTTTTCAAAGAAATAAGAAATGAGATTATCAGCTACGTATGAGGAAGGACAAGGAGATATTGGAAATTTGAGGCAAGAGGAAAAGGTGTGAAATTGTTTTCTTGAACAATAGGGAGTGAATTGATTTGGAAAAATAAAGCTTTGCAGAGCAACCTGAGAGCCCACTTGAGATTATCATCTAATTTACTGTGAAACCAGTTAACACGGTTGTGGAATTTTCTCCAGTTATGTTTACTTAGTTAGTGAATGCAAGCAAACTGAGTAATTAGAGTTGGATTTAACCAAGGGTTGGGGTTTTACCAAGGAAAACAGCAGGAGGGAAAGAAGTGCTAGGGGGGTTGCAAGTTTATGCAAAGGAGTGTTTATAATGATGAAGCAAACAATTTCAGTTGGGGGATATGGAAAGTAAAAATAGAAGGGTGGTGGGCAGTGAAGATTTGGTAGAGTTAATAGCTTAAAGATCCTACTTCTGTCCAGAAATTGTTGGAAAGATGATAAGATCAGTGCGAGATGCAAGAAACAGAGGTTTTGGAAGGACTACATTTATTGTTAATGACCAGGGCTGGGCTGTCACCATGACAATAAGTGACTAAGGTGGGCTGGAAAACAAGATGATTGGAAATGAGCGGATAAGGAACTGAGGCCAGCGCCTGGGATGAATTGTTTCCAAGGATGACGAAGTCACTAGGAATGAGGACAGCAGGAGTTGTGTAAGCAAGAGAATGAGTCAGGATTTTAAATTTCCAGGGAATGAGGGGAAGTGGCCCAGGAGATCAGCAGATTGCAATATCCCGATGGCATGTACTTCAAAGGACCTGAGTCTTTGAGGGACTAGAGGAGGAGCAATAGTTTGGATTAAGCAATGGGGAGCTCTCTAACTTACAATTAAGTGCTGAACCCACTCTGGGACTTGTAGAGGAGTGAGATCCTCTAACTTGGAAGATCAGAAAAAAGGGGTCATGGCATTTATGCTGGACTGAAAGATGAAATGAATTTTGAGAGAAACAGATTTGGAAGGATGTTTCCAGCCAGAGGAGATGCTGTTACCCAAGCAGAGGGTTCCGTCGTTCTTGCCAATCTGCCTTCAGGCCTGTCCCCATATCACTGAGAGCGTCCTGGTGTCGCCAGGTCTGGTAAGCAATCGGCCGCCAGGTGGCAGTGTGTGCCTTTGGGGCACCCTTCCTGGTCCTGTGGGTGTACAGGGGCTGGAAATGAGAATCCAGCTGAGTCCAGCTGAAGTGAGCTAGTGATGAGTTGGTGTATTTAGTTAGGCCTGAGAGGGTTGTCCTAGCAATGAATCGGCAAAGCCCCCAAGAGAAGAGAATAAACTTGAGAACATTTAGGCAAAAGATCAGGCAGAAGGTAAAAGGAGAGGAAGCTGTTGACGACAGGCTTTGATGGGGTAAAAGTAGAACCACAGAGAAAGGAAGAGACTTAGGGTGGAGGGTGAGTGCCAGAGTAACACAGAAAGAAGCAGTGATCTCACTTCTGGCTTGTTTACTTAGGAAATAATTTTTAAAAACTATGTATCCACGCCCCCCCCCCCCCCACACACATTTTTAAGTTGACATCTAAAATAATTTAATGTTTAAATAACTTTCAGGGATTAATTTCTGCTCTCTCGAATGTTTTCAGGCCCATTTGTTAGCCTTTCTGGTACCTTTGTGCAAATTAGGAAAGGGGGTCTCTCTGGGAAAAAGCAGAATGGACAGTTTTCTAGGGACAGGCCCACTGTGCAGAGAAAAGGTGCCCTGCCTTCTGACTGAGGAGCAGGCTGGCCAGTGATGAGGCTATATTTCAGCCTCCACTTCCCCTAAACTACAGCCAGACACATGGGCCTTGCAGACTTTTTTTTTTTTTATAAAAACCTTTGAATACAGACATAGCTTATTCAATATGTGGAATTATCAAGTAAATGACAAAGCCATTGTTCATGGGCAAACCAGTAAGCAAAAGCAGACTTCTTTTCTGTCAGAAAAAGTCTGACTTTCTTATTTCAAATAAAAATGTTAACTTTTTTCCCCATGCCAACCATCTTATGTCTCAATTCTAAGACAGACAGATGCTCTGGAACTTTGTGAAGGGTTTCTTTACCAGCTGATGCTTCTAAAACTTTACCACATGTAAGAGTCGCTTGGAAGGCTTGTTATTGTTAATATAGATTTCTTGGTCCCACCCTTCAGAGTCTGACTCAGCAGGTCTGGCTGGAGCGGAGCTGTCAATTTTCACGTCTCACAGGCTTCCAGGAGATGCTGATGTTGCCCATCTACAGATGAGCACCCTCTGAGTAGCACTGAGAAGGTGCTTCCCCCTGTAACAGTTCCCATCAGTGCCATATGGACTGTCAGAGCACTCTCCCCCTGGGAACTATGCGCTCTCAAATTGTGCCTGCTGCACCATAGTAAAAATTTAACATGGGTTAGAGATAAGCTTTTCTTTTACAAAGTAGGAGAAAGCAGTGAAAAGAAAGATGGGAAAGGAAAAAGAGCAAACCAGGCACTTTTTTTTTTTTAATTTTTATTTATTTATTGGCTGTGCTAGGTCTTTGTTGCTGCATGCGGGCTTTCTCTAGTTGCAGCTAGCGGGGGCTCTTCGTTGCGGTGTGCGGGCTTCTCATTGTGGTGGCCCCTCTTATTGTGGAGCACAGGCTCTGGGTTCATGGGCTTCAGTAGTTGTGGCACAAGGGCTCAGTAGTTGTGGCTCTCGAGCTCCAGAGCACAGGCTTAGTAGTTGTGTTGCATGGGCTTAGTTGCTCCGTGGCATGTGGGATCCTCCTGGACTAGGGTTGAACACGTGTCCCCTGCATTGGCAGGTGGATTGCTAACCACTGCACCACCAGGGAAGTCCCCAGGCATATTCGTAAGAAAAACAATTTTAGGAAAGAAAACTTGTGAAAGTTGAAGATTGGGAAAATTATTTTATCAAAAATGGGTGGAGAGGAATGGAAGAAATAACTTCTTCCAGTTCCAACCTGCTGTTGTCCTGAAACTTTGCCTCCTACTTGTTCACTAGGATAAAACACCTTTGTTGTACCCTGCAACTTCATCAGTTGCCCCTGGTTTCTGTCCAAACCAAGAAGACTGGTAAAATCCCTCATTGCAGCCTCATTTCCTATGTAAGCTACCTTATTAAGATAACTCAGAGGTGTATATTGAACACTCTGTATGACAGACTATGTGTAATGTCGTTCATTACTTAATACTCATCTAAAAAATGTATGACAATGCATTTCAATACCCATCACCTAGCAGAAAATTTTTCTTGAAATAAATGATTTCTCTTTTTCAAAGGAAAAGTTAAAAAAAACAAACAAACCAATGGGTGGAGAGGAAAGGGAGGGACGACTAGGTGGAGCATAGAGCATTTTTGAGGCAGTGAAACTACACTGTGTGATACCATAATGGTAGATGCAAGTTGTTATACATTTGTTCAAACACATAGAGTAAGCCCTAATGTGAACTACAAGGGTGAGTCAAAAATTATCCTCACTCTGACTGTAGAATTTACAGAAATTTTAATATAACTGGAATGCAGATAATTTTTGACTCTCCCTCATATGTATGCGTAGATTCATCAGCTGTAACCAGTGTACTATTCTGGTGGGGGGTGTCAATAAATGCATGTTTTAAAAAAAGATAGCCTAGTTTGAAGGCTACTGGAGTAAAATTGTGTGCAAAATGATATGGCTAATTAATTATAACTTTTAAAAAAAGTCTACTTCATGTTATTAGACTGGTGAGTTAAGAAGGAGCAGTTGTGGACTGGAAAGAACAGTGGTAAATGTTTAGGGTATGGAAGGTGTCACAGCCAGGTCAAGGAGAATATGAAGCTGTGGGTTATATCCCATGACCTATTTAAGATTTCTTCTTATCTTCCCAACATCGTTGATGCAACCATTTGGGGAGCAAGGGTGGGGTGGGCGGGCAGTCATCAGAAAACAAATAGAAACTGGAATTGACATAACTGTCTTAAGAGAACATAAAGATAGGTTGCTTCATGTCCAGAGTGATAGTTAAGGGGTTATCCTGGGAAGTGATAAAGTGATGAAGTCATGGTACATACCGGGCAAATGACACTCACTGATTTCCCAAAGCCACGTATAGAGAGAAATGCTTTTGAGGAAAGTCTGCCTGTGGGATGAGCCATTGTGTGACATCTGGTTCAAGGAATGCTCACTTCCTGTACTGTGTTACACTCAGCACAGTGACAGCTTAGTGCTTTACAGTTTTCAAAAAACTTTATATTATTTAATCTTTTCAATAACTCCATGCCTATCACCATTCCACTGATCAGCCAAGGTCATACAGTTGGGAATAGGCCTTTCACTTTACACCATACATTTTTCTAACATCTGAAGCTGCCCTGCCTAATATAAAGCCAGTTCTTTGTGCTAATGGGAGCTATTGTATGACTAAACCACAATAATTTATGATTTTTTAATATCTACTAGCAGATTTCCTTTTCTAAATATGTTTCATCCAATACTGAGTATTTTTTTCATTTCTGTAGCTAAAACAGATGGGCAGCAGGGGAAAATGAACCAGAAGTATGCTGGGTGACTGGGGTTTAACTTTTTTACAGTCTATACATGGATAATTGAAAATTATCAATATCATATTCCTCAGCCTAAGGATAAAGCAAAAAGAACTTTTGTTTATCGATATTGTGTTAGGCACTTCCTCCACTTTATCTGATTTAATTCTCTAACAATCTATGGGATGGAACAGAACTTCAGCTACCTCTGTTGAGCGTTTCCTCATAGAATAGTTCTGTGGTATAGGTATGTCCCAAACATTTCATGGGACATATTTATGCTAAAAGAAAATATTTATTGTGTATCTGAAATTCAGATTTAATGGCATTCTATTTGTTTATTTTTTTGTTTTTGCCAGATCTGACAACTCTACCCGTTTCTTTTATCCCACATATTAAGAATAACTTACTTTCTTCAAAACACATTGCACAACTTAAATTCCCTAGCTAATACTCTTTTTTCTTATTGGTGTTTGGATTATAAGAGGGGCCAAAAATTAGAGGCAAAAAGTTGTTAACATTTTGGGTAATTTTTATAGGAATCTACTGAAGGAACTGTAGGAGATCCCAGAAATGTAACTTCTATTTCCAGATTTATCTATGAATCTCAGGTCCTCAATCCTAATTTTAATTAAGAATTATTTAGTTATCTTTACAGATCAACCTTGTGAAAAGATATGTTGTTGAAATCTTATTAGAATTGTAAAATTTTAAAACTGGAAGGGACCTTAGAGATTATCTAATTCTTAGAGTTTCCAGAACGTGACTCAGTCGTAAGCAAGAACCACTGTCTCCAGCCAAAGAGAGGACTTTGTAGATGGGAATTCCTGCACCGACTGCCAAGAGACATCAGCCTACCTCACCTTTCCCCTTTTCCTGCTTATGCTCTGTCCCAGACATCTCTCCTGGTCTGAGTACCTAACATTCCAGATATCTTTTGTTCTTAAAATATAAAGCGTTATCTATGGCTCCACGGGGTCCGTGATAAAAGCTGAGCAGGAAAGAGAAAGTGATATGGAACAGTTCAGGATGAAAATAAATGTGCCCCAGACGTGGTGAAGTCCCCCTGGTGAAAACTGTGGCAAGTCAGAGGAGAAATAGTTCTTTCCAACACAGAAGAAAGAGAAAGGAAGGTCAACCCACACAGCCTTCTTGCAGTGGATAAACATAAGGTTATCCTTCCAAACCCAATTCAAGGTCAGGAATACTAAAGAGGAGCACCTGATCTTCTAATGAGTACCTAACCTTGCCTCTGTTCTGGAGAAACAAACTGAGAAATAGCTGAAATATTTTGTAAAAGATTTTATCCTACAAGGAGGGCCCCTAGAGCTCAGAAATGCTCTTCTCCATGATCAAATAGCATATGTCCTGAAACTTAGCAGTGGCTTTAAGCCTTGATATGTCTTTCTGTGGTATATGGAGAATTGTGCCAAGGACCCAATATGTAGTAGTTGATCAGTTGACATTTCTTGAATGAATACTTCAAGGTCAGGTTCTATATTTTTTTCCCTGCTTTGTCACAACTATTTCTATGTCTTATTTTCCCATCTGTAGTTTTGGAAAAATAAAACAGAAAATCGTAAGATCTGCCTCTAAAGGAAATTTCCTTGAAAACAGAGGTTTGCATTAAATGTACTTTTAAGTCTTTTTGATACCTGATATTCTGAGCCCCCTCTCAGTACCTCAGTTCAAGCCATTGTTGTCTATTATAGAAAGCTCATAATTAGTTTTAGTACAGTCAGTAATCTTTCTAAAAATTTGTGTTCATGTTTTTACTGTACTAACCTACTGGCTTTCTGTGGTCCTCAGAAAAAAGTCCAGACTCCTTCACCTGGCATATCAGGCCATTTGTGATAGGATCCCCGCTTATTTCCCAGCTTCTTCTCTTCCCTTGGGGAACATTTTTGCCATGGGGACATTTTTGCAGCATCACAAACATGCCATAGCCTAACCCCTTCCAGCCCTTTCTCACTCTGTCTCCTTAACCTAGAACACAATTTTCTCCTATCTCCCTCCCTGCTGCTTTGTCAGGGCAACTATCACAGAGCCTTCAGGTCTTTCTCAACGTACCTTCTCAAAGGGGAAGCCTTCCTGACACTACCACACCCTTTCCTCCTGCCTGCATTTTGTATTTCTCCCCCAGGTCCTCCATGCAAGACCGGAAGTGAGGCACGGCTGGGCTGCGGGAAGGGAGGCGCTATTGGGATAAACTGTGATGTGAATGGTAATCTGGGTGTGCACACAGCACAATCTCATGCGGTGTCACCATGAGTCCCGTAAGTCTAATATTCTGTAGTGACATTGCCTATTATTCTCCCCCATGGAACTGCAACCTTGGTAATCTAGGCCCTGTTCTGAGCGCTGGAAGAAAACAAAGGGAATCTAAAGGAATTAATATGTGCACTCAACTATAGTACATAAGATTATAGTTAGTCCTATAATAGAACTGTTAAAAAAAAAAGGTATTGTGTAAGCACTCAGGAGAGAGCATAATTAATTGTCCCTGAGGATTGGAAAGAACACTAGTGGAGGTACATTTGAGATGGGCCTGGAGGTATAGCAACAGGCAGAAAAGGTAAACAATGATATTTCAGGCAGAGAAAATCACAATAAAAAGAGTCTGGAGGTAGTCTGTGTGATCAGGTTAGATAGGAGTGAATGAAATTGTGTAAGGCCTTGAGTGCTCCATGAATCAATGTGAATTTTCTTCTGTAGGCAGCAAATCATTGAAGAGTTTTGAACACAGCAGTGATATAATCAGATCTGTATTTTAAAATATTTTCACTGTTATTTGTTACTAAAAACAAAGTATTCTTTTTTCTTTTTTTTTTAAGTTTATTCCAGAAAAATATATATTGGATAAAGTGAAAGGCATCTATAATCTTATTCCTTGGCATTAATCATTTGGTGTAAATGCTCCGTATTTTTTCCTGTGCACACGTGCATGTGTGTATGTGTTTATATATCACTTGTTTGTTTATAAGGGATGAGATCATTCTAACCATACTTTTGACCACTCCCTGTTTTGAAGTAATGAGTATGTTCTATGAGGTGGCGGATCACACAAACATTATCAACTACAACAGAAATGCGAGATGTGTCCTCATGTTTTTACTGCTTCACTAGCAATGCACATAGAAATTATATCCTATTTTACCTAGGAGATTGGACAAATTAAAAAGGGTGATCAGTATTCTGTTTTGGAGGGATATAAGAAGACACTCTTTACACAATTGATAAAAATAAAAATTGGTACTTTAGGAAAGGGAAATATAGCAATTCTTTTCAACATTTAAACTATACGTGTACCTTTGAACTGAGTTCCATATCTACAAATTTATCCTACAAAATGCTCTCAGAAGTTCACAAGGATAAATGCACAAAGATGTTTATTGCAGCATTATTTGTAATAGCAAAGCAAACTAAATGGACAGTAACTTATGGTGTTCCCGCCCATATTAATGGACCACAGCACAGCATATGTAAATGCACTGGTATAAAAGAATGCCAGTGATTTATTGTTGAGTGAAAAAATATCACAGTGCTAAAATGATATGTGTATTTATATAACACCATTTAAAAAAATTATACACGTATACAGAAAGCATGTGTATGTATTCATCAATAACATATGTACATATATAACGTGTGTTCATATATGTATATACACACCCTCAAAGTTTTTAATCATGGTTAATCTTGAACACTAGTGGAGTTTTAATATGAATGTATGTCTTTAACTTTTTACTTTTTAGATTTGTGTATTTAAACTTTTTAATAATGAACATATGTATTATTTTAAAAATATATACCTAGAGGGGCGTCAAGGAAGGGAGGGAATATGGGGATATGTGTATAAAAACAGTTGATTGAACCTGGTGTACCCCCCAAAAAATAAAATAAAATAAAAATTAAAAAAAAAAATATATATATATACCTAGATGTGTTTTCAAGTCAATATATATAGTTATATTTCATTCTTTTTAATAACTACATAGTATTTCATCGATAGCTACACCATTAATTTATTCTGCAGTTATTTAGAGTCCACTCTCCAGGAGGTCCCAGGCTGGGCATTGAAGGAAGCAGCAAACACTTAAAATAGAAATTAACAGGGAATTCCCTGGCGGTTCAGTGGTTAGGACTCAGTGCTTTCACTGCTGAGGGCACGGGTTCAATCCCTGGTTGGGGAACGAGATCCCACAAGCGGCCAAAAAAGAAAAAAAAAAAAAATTTAGCAGAGAAGAAATTTCAAAAGAAGGATGGCTAGGGAAGGCCTTTCTCAGTAGTGACATTGAAGCTGAGACCTTAAAGAATATGCTAGCCATGAGAGAAAGGAGCATTTTTGGCAGAAGGAACATACATATAGGGCCCTAAAAGAGCTTGGTGTTACCTGAAGAACTGAAAAAATATCAGTGTGGTTGTAACTGGTAAATAAGGGAGAGTAATAGCGCAAGTGCGATTGCACATAACATTTTTTTTAAACAAACTCCTTTAGACGTTTATGTGGTTTCCAAATTTTTCCTATGGCATAATGCTACAGTGATCATCTTTGTACTTTTATCTGTATATGCTATACCAGTATTTTGTAGAATTCCTCCAGAGTAGAAATTATGAATCAGAAAGTATGAAATATTTAAATTTCAGCAGATATTGTCAGGCTGCCTTCTAAAAAGGTTAACAATTTTTCCTTCACTTTACATGTGTATTTTCTAAAACTTTAACCAGGCCTGGGTATTGTCAGTCTTCATAATTTTTACCCACCTCTGTACGAAGTAAGTTTGGATATCCTTTCATTTTGACCATTATTGATTCTTCCTATATGAATGCTTGTTCCTGTGCTTGGCCTGTTTTTGTCCATTATTGTTCAGTTTTCTTATTGCATAGTTATTTTATTGTTCCTTTCTCTTTGTATGTTATGAAAATGAAGCCTTTGTCATATGATTTGCACACATTTTTGCCAGTTTTTCTTTTAAATTTTTTTGATATTTTATCACAATAGAAGGTTTTAATTTTATGTTGTCATTATTATAACTTTTGTCCTTTATAATTCACATATTACATGCTTTGCTTAAAACAGATCTGTAGTAAAAAGGCAACTATAGAGGAATTCCCTGGCGGTCCAGTGGTTAAGACTCTGCACTCTCACTGCCGAGGGCCTGGGTTCGATCCCTGGTTGGGGGAACTAAGATCTCACAAGCTACGCAGCACAGCAGAAAAAAAAAAAAAGGCAACTATAGTTATGTGGAGGTATATGATTGGGGGGGGTGGGGTTGGTGTTTGGGAAATCTAAGAAAATGAGACCAGTTAGTTATTCACTGTAAATTGAGGCAGTGGCTATGAGCATAGGTAATAAAAGACAGATTTGAAGGACATTTTTTAATATAACACCATTACTGAGATATAGTTTATATACCATACAGTTTACCTACTTCAAGTGTTATAGTTTAAGGGTTTTTTAGTATATTCACAGAGAAGTGCAATCAATTTTAGAACATTTTATCATTCCCACAAGAAGCCCCATAACCATTGGCAGTCATTCTGCATTCCTCCTTAACTGCTTCCAGCCTCTGGCAACCACTAAACTACTTTCTGTCTATAGATTTGCCTGTTGTGGACATTTCATGGATAGAATCATGAAATACGTGACCTAATGTGACTGGCCTCTGTCACTTAGCATGATGTTTCAAGGTTCATCCATGTTGTAGTATGTATTAATATTTCATTTCTTTCTATGAACAAATAATATTTCATTGTATCATGATTATTACTGCATTTGTTTACCCATTGACCAGTTGATGGACATTTGAGGTTTTTTCCAGTTTTGGCTATTATGAATAATGCTGTTATGAACATTCTTATTCAAGTTTTTATGCAGATACAGGTTTCCAGTTCCCTTGGGTATATGTATTGGTATGAAATTGCTGGGTCAACTCTATGTTTAACTTTATGAGGAACTACAGAACTATTTTCCAGAGCCCGCAAGCAATGTACGAGGGTTCTAATTTCTTCATATCCTCACCAGCAATTGTTATCATGTATCTTTTTTTATTACAGCAATTCTGGTGGATGTAAAATGCTATCTCATTATGAGTTTGATTTTCATTTCCTCAATGACTAAAGATGTTGAGCATGTTCTTTGCTTATTGGTTATTTGTATACCTTCTTTGGAGACATGTCTATACAAGTCCTTCATCCATTTTTTAATTGGATTGTCTTTTTATTGAGTTGTAAATTTTTATGTATTCTGGATGTGCCCTTTATCAGGTATATGAGTTATTTTTTCTCATGTTGTATAGATTGTCTTTTCACTTCATTGGTGGTATTCTTTGAAGCACAAAGAATGCTTATGTTGATGAAGTCTAATTAATCTAGTTTTTATTTTGTTACTTGTGCTTATCATGTCATATCACAAAGGCTTTATCTAACTCAAGTCAGAAAGGTTTACATTTAGATCTGTTATCCATTTTGAGTTAATTTCTATTTATGGTGTGAGGAAGAAAACCAACTTCATTCTTATGCTTGTGGATAGTCAATTGTTACAGCACCATTTCAAAATAAGGTTTGATTTTGTCAATAATTAGTCAGGTCTTGAGGGACATTGAAAGGTCTTGACAACTGGAAGGTGGAGATAGAAGAATGAAAATTTTTAGTTTAGGAACTAGATAACTAGTAATGCCATTAACCAATATGGGCAAATCAACTAAAGGAGGAAAAGCAGAGCAGCTTTGGAAATCAGTTTTGGGCATGTTGACCTTGAGATACTTCCAGGATATTCATGTGGAGATTCATAACAGGCAATTGTAAATTTGGTCTGGAATTCAAAAGAAGGTTTGGAGTGAAAACCATAGATTTGGAAATCCTTTCTTCTGTGGGAAAGGTTGAGATGACTGAGAATCTGGTCAGAGATAAAACTGACATTTGAGTAGTTGAGGGGGAAGAGTCAATGAAAAAGAAGTAGAATTAGGAATGAGAGAAGTTAAGAAGGGTACCTAGGGAATGGTGTGGATGCTGAGAGAGGTTAGGGGAGCTCATTAGCAATTTAAATGATGAAGAGAGTTTGATTAAGATAATAGCCAAGGAGGTCACTGGTTCTGCAGTTGAGTCATTCCTGTTTTTTGTAACTGAAGCTTCAGTAGAGAGGTTGCAATGGAATGTGGGGAAGAGTGCTTGAACCTCCAAGCAAAAAAACATGTTTCCCTTGGAAACTATTGCTAAAGACTATAACTACCATCTTGGTAGCCTAAGGGAAAGAGCACAAAGAAGGCAGAATGCTTCTCCTTTCCTTTGATTGTGGTTCCATACTCCAGTACTGAACACAGCTGAGATAAGTCTGGAATGTTGTAACCAAACTTTTCAAAGACTAGGAGATGAAAGAGAAAGAGGATACTACAAGACTTATGAGCAATAGATGTTTCTGTTTTAGCGAGGTGGTTCATTACAGAGCTATCTTCCTGAGAAGTTCTTGGCCTAGTTCCATTTGTCAGAGGCCAGCGTTACCTTGTACCTCTTGGGAGGGTCCTCAAATACATCTAAACTCAAAGTCTAAGGGAGCAAGGTCAAGTTTCCTTACACATATGTGTAAGAGTTCTGGTTTTCTTTTTGTGGACCCCCCTGTATTCTCTAGATATGGGAATGTTTACTTTTTTCAGGGAGAAACGACCTTCTCACAAGGGTGTAGCCATAGGAGGATAATCATTATTTCAATAAAATTAATAAGAATTCCAGTCATACCAAGATGTTGTTAGTACTGGGTATGCAGTTTCATATAGAGGGCTGAACTTCTGTGTGACCACTAGGCATTCTGAAATAAGTAGATGCTGAATGGGAGGGAAAGAAACAGAAACAAAGTGTAGGTCACTCCTCGGAGATTTTGACAGTGAAGGACAGAGTACCTTATGGGAAGTAGAGGTATAGGAAGAATAAGAGTGCTTCAGGATGGGGGTGCTTTAGAATTCCTTGGCAGCGGGGATAGATAAGCAGGAAGTGAGAAATTTAAAGCAAAACGAGAATGATGGATAGAGCAGTGTCCCAAAGCATGGGTGGGATAAGATATGGAGAGGAGGATAGAAATGTCTAAAGTAGGCAGGATTCTAGAAGGAATGGATTAAAAGTGAGGTGAGGGTAAGGAATGAAAATTAGCAAAATCTGTTTTCTGAAAAAGCATGGAGTCTGGTCATCTGGGTAAATGGGGAAAACGGGGATGAGAGTGGGATTTGAAGAGGCTGGAAAAAATTTGTTTCTCTGGACACAGTATTTTTTCCACACCCTAACACCTTGAGCAGTTCTTCTGCAAAGAGATGGCATCTCCTGTACTTAACCCTCCAAAGGTAACTGCTTGGTTGAATGAATTCCTTGCCCGTGGTCCTTGTGTTTTACCCACCTGAAAAATCCCCAGGATTGGTTTAGCCTTCTTTGATACTACCCTCAGGATGCTAAAAACATAAACACAACCTGGATGAGGATGGTACCATTATAAATTCATAGTCACCCATCTCATTAAGATATTAATAATGTTCAGCAATCTGTAGTCATCTAATCCAAGTTTTTACCAAATTGAGGAACAATTATCCAATTTATCTATGTTATTATTTGGTTATTCATTTATTCAGCAAATACTAATTGAGCATCTACTATGTACAGGCTCCTTCTAGATGTTAAGTATATGGGATAAATGATGTTGATAGACAAGGTCCCTGTTGTAACGGGGTCAGATAATAACCAAAGAAATATTTCTAGATAGTGATAAGACCTATGGGAAAAATTAAAACAGAGGAATGTGATAAATGGTGAGTGAGTAGAAAGACACCTCTTTGAGGAAGAGGCTTTGAGCTCAGACTTAAATGACAGGAAGAAATCAAACATTTGAAGAGCTTGTGAAGACATCTCCAGGTAGTCCTGTGCCAGAAATGAACTTGATATAATAGAGGGACAGGAAAACAAACAAAAACAAAACAAAAGAGAATAAACAACGCTACTATGGCTAGAGCTTAATGAATAGTAATAGATAATAAGGCAGGAAAAAGAGGTAGAGGCCAAGTACAGGTTTTGATACTTCTGTGAAAAATGAGTTATAGAAAAATAGTAATGAAATCAGTAAGACTGATTAAGAGACTATTACAGTAGATCAAATGACAGATTTTGATGGTTTTCACAAGAGTGCTACAGTGGTGATAGGAGAGTGGAAGGAATCTGGTAGATTCTGGAGGTAAAACTGACAGTACTTGCTGTTGGATTAGGTGTGGGAGGTGGGAGAGAAGTCCCGCCTAGCTCCTAGCATTTTGGTTTTGGCAAAAGGGTGAATAGTGATAATGTTTATTAGATGGAGAAGACTAAGGAAGGAAAAGATTGGGGGGGTTGGAAGAGAAACCGGTACTTCTGTTCTGGCTATGCTTAGTTCGAGATGCCTTTTGGCCACTCAGAAGGAGATATTAGACAGGCTATAGATCTGTGACTCTGGAAATCAGGAGGTAAGTATGCAGTGAGAGACTTACTACCTTTCAAAGCAGCCCATTATGTATTGGATAGCTCTAATTACCAGAAAGTTCTTTCTATTTCATTGAGATAATTATAAGTGTAATACAAATATGATGCCCATTTCCATCTGGGGTTACTGAAAAGTACATATTTTTGGAAACACAGCAAATATTTGAAGAAAACTATCATGCTCTCCCCTAATGTCTTTTATTCTCTAAGCTAATAATCCTAGTTTCCTAGGTCCCCAGCTCTCTGCATGACCTTGTTTCCAGATTCTTCAACATCCTGGTCTTATCCTTTTTAAAGTAGGATGCCAAAGATTAAAATAACCTGAATAACACACCCAAAATGTAGAACTGTTTTCCCTCTGATTTGTTATACTTTCAGAAATATGTTCACTTTTTATAATTTGTCTATGTTCTGTCTTGTTGTCGTTAGTATGTTAGGGTCCCTGCCTGAGGCATATAACATTTCTTCTAATTTTCTTCTAACCTGTTGTTGATTTGAAAATCAAATAACCAAGTTATGCTATATATCAGATGTTAACATTTTGCTTTGTATGTTTGGAATATTTTATAATAATTTAAAAGGGAGAGAGAGTATGTGCTTTCTGAGAGGGGCCACCTGAGCCCTTCTATGAGTAAAGCTTTGAACTCGGTGAGAAAATTTTTTTTCCTTAATTTGTTTTTCTATTCTATATTCAACATAAGTGAGGTTTTCAAATAGTTGATTTCCAGATGGGTAAGGTATTTCAGTCCTTTACAAATGGACCTTGTTAGAGATTTTCTCAGTCTAGGGCACTGGTTCTCAACTAGCAGTGATTTTTGCTCCAGGGACATTTGGCAATTTGTGCAGACTTATTTTGGTTGCTGTGACTTGTGGTGAAGAGAATGAGACCTGCATCTAGTGGGCAGGGTCCAGGGATGCTGCAAAACATCCCACAATGCACAGGACAAGCCCCAGTAACATAGTTATCTGGTCCCAAATGCCAATAGTACCTAGATTTACATGGTATTTCCCTGATCTTGTTTACTAACCTCATTGAAAAAAGGTTAGTAAAACCTATATGAAAAACATCGACACAATTTAAACTTAATGAATTAATTCAGCTTCCAGCTAATCCCTGCTCTCTCCCCTTATCGCATGCCAACCATCTGTTAATACTCTTTGTATAATTTAATGGGACAATATTGAAGCATAACTTTTTTCACCTAAGAAAATGTTTTCATAGCCCCAATTTTCTGTAATGCTCCCAATCTCCATCCTTTTTAGAATATTAACAATGTTCAGTGGTCATATTTGAACATTATTTTCACATGCTCTTATTTAAAGCACAGTCAGGGAGCATCCTGGTGGTCTAGTGTAGGACTCAGTGATTTCACTGCAGTGGCCCAGGTTCAATCCCTGGTCGGGGAACTAAAATCCCAGAAGCTGCAAGGTGCAGCCAAAATAAATAAATAAATATTATAAATAAAGCAAAATCATGCTATCATTTATCTCACTGCCCTTTCTGACCTTTACTTTCTCTTCCCCATATTTTGCTCATTCTTTCCAGCTGTAAGGTCATGTTGTTTCTTGAGAAGAGGAATGAATAATCTTGCTTATCTTCATCATATCTTAATACTAGATAAATACAACACAAACCAGAAGCTCTGTTCTCCTTATCTTTCAGGTGCCCCAGTGTGGCATGCGGCTATTCTGGGACGTGGCTGTGCTGACATGTTCACTAGTGTGTATTAGTGAGAGAGGTGGAGGCAGAGTCACTGTCCTTTCACTGGCTGTACTTAGAGGCAGAGGTGTGGGGACTGAGAAGAATGCTCTTTACTGCACGTCCTCCATGGTAGGAACAGGTCCAGTCTTTTCCTGGGGCTGTTTTATTTCTTAGTATTGATGGCAGCTGTCGAGATCAAAGAGAAACTAATGAGACAGGGGTAAATAGCTTCATTCTTAGGGTACCTGAAAGGAGCAAATGCTGTTGGAAATTTTGAAGTGTAAGGGGAGAAATAAATTCTTTTTCTTTAGCCATACCCAGAAACAACAACTAGATAGCTCTTTTCAGATGTTTCTAATTTTTCAAATGACATCCGTGTTACCACTCAGAATCTAGTGGCAAAAAATAACCCTTTGCCAATATCTTTATGTTTTTGAGCTAGAGATTCATTCATTCGTTCAGATATTTATTGACTGTGTCTATATGTACCAGGCACAAAAATGAACCAGGGAAACTTCTAAACATTTGGAAATTTCAAATGTGTGTTTGAAAGAGGAATGATGAGTGCATACCTAATTAGGAGTCAAAATATTTACATAACTTATCTCCTTTCTTCCATGGAGTAATAATTGCTCTGTAAGCATGAATCCCCAAGTGTTTGTACAGGCAGTGTGTTTGAGATGGCAGAGAGTAAATCAGCTGGAGTGCACCCCCTTCAGCCTTAAGACCACCTTTTAGGATTAGAGAATTGAGACACAGTTTTAACAATTTAACTAATTATTAGCATAGTGTGTAGCACAGCAAGGTAGTGCCATAGTCTGAGCAGCTACCTGGGTCTTCTAATTTTCAACCTTGCCGTCGTTCTAAAAATACACGTGAGAGGAGATTGTTTGCAGAAAACACTTTCCACCACTGTACCAAGTTGGTTTCTATCCAGAAAGCCTTCTGGTTTAAACAATGGATAGGAAAATGAAATGAAGCAACAGAGTTTGGGGTTCAGTGTCGGCGTGGAGGGAAGCAATGGAGAAGGGAGATTAGAAGAAGCACAGAGTGAGGAAACTATATTTTAGTTGTGGCAAAGCGTGTTAGATGAAAGTGACACAGTTGGTGTCTCTGGAGTACAAGTGGTATGTTGATGCTGTAAAAAAAAGAAAAAAATGCCGTAAGACTTTGCTTTATTCTTCACCTAAGGGCTTACACTCAAAGAAGCATGTCTGGTATTCAGAGACTGCTGCAGCAGAGCCTGAACTTGCTTTTAGAAAAGTGTTCTTTCTCACTAGATGCCTATAAGGGCCCTACTCTTCAGCAAAACTGGACAAAGCACTCTTCCCCAGTCTTTTGCACCGACTTCCTAGCACCATTCCTTTGCCCCTACTGTCCCATCTTCCTGAGATGACCTTCTCTAATCTCTGCCTATCTCTTATCTTATCCATCTGTCAAGACCTAGTCCAAATTCTAACTTCTGGAAGATTCTAACTTCAGAAGCCTTTCCAGATTGTTCCCACATGAATAAAACCTCTCGATTCTTTATCTTCCTTCAGCACTTTCTTTTCTGGTCCTCTCCATGGACCAGACTGCGATCAACCTGAGGGCAGGAACTTGGGGCCCTCTGCACTGTTCAGCTGAGTGCTGTGTGATTTTGTAGGCTATCTTGGAATATATTTTAATTTTTCTCAAAATTGCCTTTAAAAATATTAAAATCTCAGATTTAGAAAACTATTGTTTCTTATTGCTTTTATTAGATGTTATCTTATCCAAAGATTGAGAGGTCCAAGAATGCAGCTAATGGGTGAAAATAGTGGATTTGGAAACAGCAAAGTTTCTGGCTAAGATGTGGGGACAAGTAAGACTTTAGGTACAGGGAGATGTTAGAAAAGAGACTGGGACAAACAAAAGGAGCATGAAGATGGTGGCTTATAACCTGGGGAAATGGAAAGAAAAGGAAAAGGCGCAAGAAAGAGAAGGAATTGTAGAAATTTTGAGATACAAATATTGAGATGGACAGAGGAACAGTCAAGAGACTAAAAGGGTTTTGTTAAAGGGAGAGACCTTAGCTTTTGCTTTTCTTTGGGAGGTCTCTTTTCATACATGTCAGAAAAGGAAATGGCAAACAATTCAGAAGTAAGGGTATCCTCTTTATAACCTTCTGCTGGTCCCTTTCTTGGAAATTGAAATGACTCAACAAGGCATATGAGAATAGATAAACACTTCCTGGGAACTGTCTCTGTTCTTAGCAAGGTTCTGTCTGCAGCTGTTTTCTCCAGAATCCTGCATGATCTGGTTCAAGACGTAACTGTGTCTTTCCCCTCCTGTGTATCTACATATATTTCAGGTCTCTGGGTTTGCTTACCTCTGTTGCCTTAGTACCTCTGCTCTGTTCCTCTGACTGTGGGCAATATGTCTCCATCCATTTCTGTAAGTTGTTTATGGCATCTTATCACTTGTGCAGTTCCTCTTTTGAGAAACTTTTGTCTCAAGTCTCATCTATGGCTGTGCCTTTTCCTTTTGCCTTAGTCTTTTACTTTTCTCTCTGCATTCTCCCATTCTGCTTCAGTCACTGCTTTTCTTTACCAGTTGGCATACTCTGGTCCCATCCCCATAGCAACCCCTCTCTGGGAAAGAATGAGGGGAAAGGGAAGGAAGAGAGATCCTAGAATTAGATGCACAATGAGAAGCTGGACTGGAGTTGGAGGGTGACCTTTTGGTTTGAGTGCTGGGATAGAGTACAGACAAACTATGTAGATGGATGCCAGCCAAATTATACAAAATCCAAAGGGAATGCATATGGGGGGCCGAAATCCAGCCCCAGCTAGCAAAACTCATTCAGCAAATTCATTCTGCCAGTCTGTCATCTTTTATTCCCTCTCCTGTGATCCAGACTAACTACTCTTTCTTTCTAAGCTTTGTGATTTTTTATACCTGTATGGTTTCGGGTGTATTGTACCTTGAAAAGTAATTTTCTTAAAGATTCATGAATATTCACATTGGAACCACGAGGCCTTTCTTTAGACATACTAGGTGTTTCACTGGAATTAGTTCTGGACATCATAATTTTTTTTTTTTCTTGATGTGCCCCAAGTCTTGTGGAATCTTAGTTCCCCAACCAGGGATTGAACACAGGCCCTTGGCAGTGGAAGTGCAAAGTCCTAACCACTGGACAGCCAGGGAATTCCCTGGAGACTATTATTTAAGTGATAGTGAAGAACACTTGGAATGGCCTTAGAAAAGGACAACTGAAAGTCAACTGTGAAATGAGATTGTGCATTCTCATTTAGGACCAGAGTGTTAGATAAGCGATTTAATAAGCAAGAAAGATTTTACCAACAATGGGATTTGTTCTACATAAGGAAAGTTCACTTAGTGAGGTAATAGAATTATTCTGCCCGGAGATATCTTTAAAACCAGATAGGTATCCACCGGTCTGTAAAGGACGTGGGCTAGATAAGTGCTTCTCAAACCCGACCTTCCTTTCCTATTGCTTACCTTGACCCAAATGTGGAGAGCTTGTTAAACACAAATTCCTGAACTCCACCCCTTAGACATTTGGATTCTTAGATTGGGAGACGGGGGAGTATAAGTGGGGGTTGGGAATGTTTTTATTTGCATTTCTAACCGACTTCCTGGAGATGCTGCTGCTGCTGGGGGAGTATAAGTGGGGGTTGGGAATGTTTTTATTTGCATTTCTAACCGACTCCCTGGAGATGCTGATGCTGCTGGTCCGGGGACCACAGTTTGAGTAGCACTAGTCTAGATGGTTTCCAGAGTCAGGGAATACAGTTGACATACATGGTCCATAAATGTGTGGATATCGCATTGCTCTTTAATTAAAAATATCATTTTCTTTGGGAATGGAGAAGTGTGAACAAGCCAAATCAGACAGGTTTAGTTTTTCTGTGCCCAGTTGCAAGCCATTTAACTCCTTTCTTTGTTCTGTAGTGACCAACCATCCCAGTTTGCCCAGGACCTTTCAGTGCTAAACTGGGACAGTCCAGGGCACCTGGACATTTGGCTGACCTCTCCGTTCACATGCGGCCAGTGAAATAAGAGGAATATAAAAGAAAAAAGGATTTGAGTCAGAAAATGTGGTTTCTAGTCTAATTCATAACTTATTAATTTTATGACTTTAAATTGGGCATTTAAATCTCTGTTTCAGTTTCTACCTGTAAAAAGGAGATAGCATTACTTACTCTTCTCACTTCACAAAAACGTTTTGAAGACCAATTGAAACAATGTATAGAAAAGATTTTTATTAAAATACTGTACATATATTGACAGAGATGTAGTTCACTTGTTTTTATTTAGAATTTATTATTTATTGCCAAAAAATAGCAACACAGCAATCTAATTCTTAAGTATATACCCAGGAGAAAAGAATTCATATGTATGGCAAAAGACCTGGGATGTTTTATAATAGCTCAAAACTAAAAACAACAGTGGAGGGCTTCCTAGGTGGTGCAGTGGTTAAGATTCCGCCTGCCAATGCAGGGGACATGGGTTCGATCCCTGCTCCAGGAAGATCCCACATGCCGCAGAGTAGCTAAGCCCATGGGCCACAACTATTGAGCCTGCGCTTTAGAGCCCATGAGCCACAGCTATTGAGCCCATGTGCTGCAACTACTGAAGTCCACGCGCCTAGAGCCCGTGCTCCGCAACAAGAGAAGCCACGGCAATGAGAAGCCCACGCACAGCAAAAAAAGACCCAACACAGACAATAAAATAAAAATAAATAAATAAATAAATAAATAAATTTATTAAAAATAAAATAAAATAAAAACAACAGTGGAGGAGCATGAATGTGTACATCAACAGGAGACTGGATACATAAATTTTGGCATATCCATAAATAGAATAATGCTCAGCAGTAACAAGGAACGAACTGCTGATTCACACCATGTAGTACTCGTAGACACTATGTTGAGTGGAAAAAAAAAATCCTAGCACAAAAGAGTGTATGTAACCTACTGTATGATTCCATTTATATAGAGATCAAAAACAACAGAATTAATTGATGATGATAGAAGCCAGTATAGTGGGTGCCTCTGGGGAGAGAGGCTGTAGACTGGAACAGGCATAAGGAAACCTTTTGGGGAGTTAGAAGTGTTTTAGAATCTAGATCTTAATCTGGGTAGTGGTTATCCTGTACAGGTGAATACAGGTGTGAATATTCACCCAGCTGTATGTTTACCATTAATGCATTTTTACCTGCTTTACTGTGTGTATATTACACTTCAGTAAAGTAGAAAAAAGGAAGAGAAAGGCATAAAAGGAAGAAGGAATTCATCCTCACTTCTAACACCACTAGAAGACAAATTCTTTTTCTTGAAATGTTTCAACTCTAACAGCTCAGTGCTGTTAAAGAGGCTTGGTTTTGTAATTTGAACATATACTATGTGGAACTAGAGGTTATCTCCTCGCTCGGAGTTGGTGGTCAGATATCTCAGTTTCTAGACTTGAGCAACATGTGACGGTAAAGGGAAGTGGAAGCCCTGTGTCACTGGTTCAGGAAGAGGGCTAGGTTTACATCAGCATTGCAACAAATCTTTTTGTTGTTTTTTCTTCCTTTTCTTCTTATTTTCCATCTTTGTATCCCTATGCCTACTTTTCCTTTCTTTCTTTCCCTTTCTTTCTTTCTTTCTTTCTTTCTTTCTTTCTTTCTTTCTTTCTTTCTTTTTCTTTCTTTCTTTCTTCCTCTCTCTCTCTATCTTTCTTTCTCTCTATCTTTCTTTCTCTCTTTCTTTCTCTCTTTCTCTTCTTTTTTCGGCTGCGCATTTGTGGGATCTTAGTTCCTCAACCAGGGATTGAACCCGGGCCCTCCGCAGTGAGAGCACAGAGTCCTAGCCACTGGAACACCAGGGAATTTCCATGCCTACTTTTCTTAGATTGAGTTTTCACCCTTCCTGCCAAATAGTATACCCTTTAGGGAGAGGGGACCGTCTTCAAGATTTTCTTCATCTCTGGGTCAGTAGCCTTCTTTCCCAACTTTTCTAAATGTGTCTCATTAAACTCAATGGTATATGCTGACATTTTTCTTTTATGAGTCTACTCCAGGGACTCACATCCTGTCTGCCTGCCCAAAGAGCCTTCACAGCTGCATTCCCAGACTTTATCTGTTTGGGAACAGTGCCTGTGAGAATTCCCGCTCTCATTAGGGCTCCCATCCACACCTCCAGGGTATTCTCCCCCTTTTAGTGCTTTCCCTCCCTGCTTTCTCCTCAGCAGCTGTTCTGGGTCTAGTGTGTTTCCTTCACCTTCAGCCTTCCTTAGGAAAAAAGAAAACTTAGGAAAAAAAGAAGTCATTTATTTCTCAGGAAGGAGTCGTCAGCTGACCAAGTTGTTTGAGGGTAATAGGGGCGTGGGGGAATTATCAGAAATACAGAAGTGGTGGGAGAGCAGAAAGCATGAATCACATTATATTGCCTTCCCTTTTAAACTGAGTAGTTTTAATTTTTAATTTCTGTAACATCAGTGTTTGTTTCATAGAAGGTACTTAACAAATATTTGCCAATATAGTAAAAAGGTGAATGGATGAGGCTAAAACTATATGGTATGATTGAAAAATGGCAGAGGAACCACAGCAGGAATCAGGGTACTGAGGGAACTTTGTAAGATGCAAATCTGTCGGGCGGTGGGTGCCTGGGTGTGAATATATGTGTCAAAAGTCATCGACCTGTACACCTAGCATGTAAGTGAAATTGACTTTAAAAAATAGAATCAGGGTGCTGCATGTATGTAAAGAAAGGGACGATTTTGTAAAGATCCAAGGCCATGTGGAAATGTGAAATGTGGGATATACATAGACAAGAGAAGAGGGGAGAAGGGAGACAGAAGGGGAGAGAAAAGAACAGAAAAGAAGACCAGACCAAGCCAGACCCGAGGCTAAACAGCCGGGGTAAGATCGAGGAGCAAGGGGGATGCAGACAGACTGCTCAGTGGCACTGAAAGGTTTGGGATGAGCTGTCTAGAATAAAAACCTGCCCTAGAGGCAGAACCCTTGTGTAACGTTTTGCATCCCCCTAGAGATGCTTCAGATTCCAGGAAATTACAGCTTTCTCCGCGGACGGGGCGGGCGCGCCTGCTGAGCCCCCTCAGCATCTGGCCAGGGGCGGGGCGCTGGCGCGGACGTGCGAGGAGGCACGGCGCCCCCGGCGCAGCATCCTGTCCCGCCCCCGGCCCGGGGTCCCCGGCCCGGGGTCCCCGCCCCGAACAGTCACTACGCACGTTTTTTCCGTCTGCGTCTGCTCTCTCTCTCCGTCGCGCCAATTTTGGCCAAGAAGGGAGAGACGCCAGTGAGAAGGGGCGGGGGGAGGGAGGCTAAAAGAAGAAGAGTAGAGAGCAAGTGGTGCTTGGAAACCGGATTGCGGGGCGGGGTGGGGGGGAGGAGGGGGAGGGTGTGAGTGCAGGAGAGGGAGGGAGCATTCAGGGGAAAGGGGGACAGAGCTGGTACCCAGAGAAGAGATGATTTAGAACGAATCAAGACGCTGAGAAAGATGCTTCAAGATTGGGAGGGGAAGAGCAGTTAAGAATTTGATGGAGGCATCAAAAGAAGAACATAAACTTGTGTAGGGAAATGGGAAAAAGCAGGCTGCAGGCAAATGGGGAGTTGTTTGGCGCGCTGCCATGGCCGAAGAGGTGCCTGAGAGGAGAAATCACTGGAAACCAGGAAAAGGGGAAAAAACTCCACGTCAGGGCCTCTTCTTTTCCTGCCTCAGTTTACCTTCAGTTGAGATGTAAATGCATTCCTCTGTTAGTGTTTATTTTTCTTTCCCTTTTTGTACAGTGGAGAAAAGCAAGCGAGCGCCACGTTTTTAAAAAAGAGGCGATTTATGTATCATTACATTCTATTCTGTTCGTGCATTATATTTTAGGTATGGATTTGGTAGTGCCCCTTCATGCCACTTCATGTAAACTTTTTAGGACTTTGGGTAAACATAATCAGCAACTAATATATGTGTCTTCAAAACAGCATCCGACATATTGTAGAAAGATAATTGTTAGAAAATTCAAGCATGTTCTACTTTTGTTTTTAATCATTTTTGTTTATTTACAAATTTATTTATTTATTTTATTGGCTGTGAAGGGTCTTCGTTGCTGCACATGGGCTTTCTGTAGTTGCGGCAAGAGGGGGCTACTCCAAGTTGTGGTGGCCTCCCGTTGTAGAGCACGGGCTCCAGGCGCGTGGGCCTCAGTATTTGCAGCACATGGGCCCAATAGTTGTGTCTCATGCACTCCAGAGCGCAGGCTCAACAGCTGTGGCGCCCGGGCCTAGTTGCTCCGCAGCACATGGTATCTTCCCATGGCAGGGATGGAACCCATGTCCCCCACTTTGGCAGACAGATTCTTACCCACTGCGCCACCTAGGAAGTGAAGCATGTTCTACTTTAAATACACCTGTTGTGTGACATTAAAATCTGAATTTGCAAAGAAGTTAGAACAATCATTTATATTGATATAGAATTATGCAGGATTTTAAAAAATCATATAGAAATTGACTATATTTTTTAGAACAGACTCCCATAGTGTGTTTTAAAATATGACTCAGCAAGCAATGATAGAAATAAGTAAGTGTTGAATAAGCAAATAAATGATCTATGTTTAATAATGTATTCTATTTATAATGATTTGTCAAGGGACCTGATCCCACTAAGGTCCTTGTTCCTCAGCTGGTCTCCGCATCCCATTTCTTCACCCATGATTTCATTAGGTAAATGGGTGATGGAGGTGGTAATATTTGGCTCCAGTTTCCAGCCCCAACTTTTGTGACTTCCACTTTCCAACTGTAAAAAGGAATATTAGAAGACACAGAAACCCCTGGCAATAGTCTAATAGTGCATCACTGTAAGCTTCAGCCGTCCTTACAGCCCTCTTCTCTATACTATCCTCGGCACTGATATAAAATTCAATGTGACTGCCACTTTTTAGAGGGTCACAGAAGATGATCATGTAGCTAAGGAAGATCGGGAGACTGAATTTGAAGCCATCAGCCCACTAAATTAGCCACTTGATTAGCTACTTTTCTAATCCAGTCCTGAGTTTTCCTCTCCTTAATAACTGGAGGGCAGTTGTGGGTCAATTATATTTCAGAAATAAACAAACACATCATAGAAAAAGAGATTTGTGGTTACCAGAGGCAGGGAGTGAAGGGAGGAGGAATTGGATGAAGGTAGTCAAAAGGTACAAACTCCCAGTTAAAAATAAGTACTAGGGATGTAAGGTACAACATGATAAATGTAATTAACACTGCTGTATGTTACATATGAAAGTTGTTAAGAGAGTAAATCCTGAGTGTTCTTATCACAAAACTTTTTTTTCTATTTTTAAAATTTTTTATCTATATGAGATGACCGATGTTCACAGAATTTACTGTGATGATCATTTCATGGTGTATGCAAGTCACATCATTACGCCCTACACCTTAAAATTACACAGAGCCGTATGTCAGTTGTATATCAATAAAATGGAAAAAATATTTGGAGGGCGGTGCTATGTTCAAAGTAGCTGCTTAGGGGTTTAGGTATTATAATATCTATACTGTGTTTTGTTTTTTTTTTTTTAAGAACTTTTATTGAGATACAGTTAACAGACAATAAACAGCATATATTTAGAGTGTACAATTTGGTATCCCAATCTCCCAGTTCATCCCCCCCCCAACCCTCCCCGCTTTCCCCACTTGGTGTCCATGTGTTTGTTCTCTACACCCGTGTCTCTATTTCTGCCTTGCATTTCCTCTTTCATAGTTGTTAGCATTTGCCTTATGTATTGAGGTGCTCCTATACTGGGTTCATATATATTTATAATTGTTATCTCCTCTTCTTGGGTGGATCCCTTGATCTTTACGTAACATCCTTTCTTGTCTCTTGTAACATTTTTTATTTTAAAGTCTATTTTATCTGATATGAGTATTGCTACTCCAGCTTTCTTTTGATTTTCATTTGCATGGAATATCTTTTTCCATCCCCTCACTTTCCATCTGTATGTGTGCCTAGGTCTGAAGTGGGTCTCTTTGAGACAGCATATATATAGGTCTTGTTTTTGTATCCATTCAGCCAGTCTGTGTCTTCTGGTTGGTGCATTTAGTCCATGTACATTCAAGGTAATTATCGATATGTATGTTCCTATTACCATTTTCTTAATTGTTTTGTTTTTGTTTTTGGAGGTCCTTCTCTTCTCTTCTATTTCCTGCTTAGAGAAGTTTCTTTAGCATTTGTTGTAGGGCTGGTTTGGTCGTGCTGAATTCTCTTAGCTGTTGCTTGTCTGTAAAGCTTTTGATTTCTCCGTCGAATCTGAATGAGATCCTTGCTGGGGAGAGTATTCTTGGTTGTAGATTCTTCCCTTTCATCACTTGAAATATATCATGCCACTCCCTTCTGGCTTGCAGAGTTTCTGCTGAGAAATCAGCTGTCAGCCTTATGGGAGTTCCCTTGTATGTTATTTGTCATTTTTCCCTTGTTGCTTTTAATAACATTTCTCTGTCTTTAAGTTTTGTCAGCTTGACTACTATATGTCTTGGCGTGTTTCTCTTTGGGTTTATCCTGCCTGGGACTCTCTGCGCTTCCTGGACTTGGGTAGCTATTTCCTTTCCCATGTTGGGGAAGTTTTCAACTAGAATCTCTTCCAATATTTTCTCAGGTCCTTTCTCTCTCTCGTCTCCTTCTGGGTCCCCTATAATGCCAATGTTGGTGCGTTTAACATTGTCCCAGAGGTCTCTTAGGCTGTCTTCAGTTTTTTTCATTCTTTTTTCTTTATTCTTTTCTGCATCAGTGATGATCACCATTCTGTCTTCCAGGTCACTTATTCGCCCTTCTGCCTCAGTTAATCTGCTATGGGTTCCTTCTAGTGTATTTTTCATTTCAGTTATTGTGTTGCATATCTCTGTTTGTTTGCTCTTTAATTCTTCTAGGTCTTTGGTAAACTTTTCAATCTTTGCATCCAGTCTTTTTTCAAAGTCCTGGATCATTTTCACTATCATTATTCTGAATTCTTTTTCTGAAAGGGTGCCTATCTCCTCTTCATTTAGTTGTTTTTCTGGGGCTTTATCCTGTCCCTTTATCTGTACAAAGTCCTCTGCTTTTTCATTTTCTCTATCTTTCTGTGGCTGTGCTTTTCAGTTCTGCAAGACGAAATACTGCTGATACTGCTTGATACTGCTGTCTGTCCTCTTGTGGAGGAAGCTATATACTGTGTTTTTAGATAAGTAAAAGGAAAAGGTGAACCTTTCAGCCCTGGGTGAACCGAGGGAAGCACTTTGGAAGGTCACGCTCAACCTTGCTAAGTGTTTTTCCCAGTCCTTATTACAAATGGCAAAAGAGAAATTTGGAAGATAAGTTCCTGTTGCCTAGTCTCCAGCCTTTTGTATCTCCATCTTGTGGGCCCACTTTGTTGCATTCTCTAACAGGAAGTCCTCAGAGGTTTTTTACTCCCCAAGAGGTCTGCATCCCACCCAGATGTATTCCATTCTCTCTCTTTTCACCCTCTCCTTCTGCTGCACTGCCCCATCCTATTCTTCCCCCTGACTTGCGCCTACTATAACCCTATACTATGGGTTTCCACAACTTTATGGATTCATCAACTGCCTAACTTAGAAATTGGCAAACTTTACTGTAGAGGATCAGATACTAAATATTGTACCTTAGTATGGCCCTCTATGCGGGCCATAGAGTCTCTGTCATAACTACTCAGCTCTGCCCTTGTGTAAATGAATGATCATGGCTGTGTACAGTCAAACTTTACCTATAGACACTGAAATTTGAATTTTATATAGTTTTTACAAGTCACGAGATATTGTTCTTTTTACTCTTTTCCAAAAATGTAAAAATGATTCTTAGTTTATGGCAAGCATTGGGCTCTCCAAATCCATTATTCCTGAAGGATACCCCTCTTTTTTTTTACCCCCTTTTGGTGTTTCTTGTTGACAAAGACAACCCTGATAAGTAGCAGGAGGGCTTCTTCCCTCAGGTAGGCTCTGCCTAGGGGGATGTCTGTCTGCAGCCACTTATCCTCAGTCCCAGACTTACTGCACCCAGCTGTGCTTCTTGTTTATGATCAGCTGCTTAAGAAGGGAAGAAGAAAAGGCTCCATTTCTAGGAGGAAAGAGGTAGGGGGTGAGAATAGAAAAACACTGGCTATCCTCGATACTTTTTTCTGAAACTACATTGGCTCTTTCTATCTATAGGAATATACTATAGTACAGTCAGACAGCTAGTTTTGCCCCAAACTGTGGGTCCTTGAGCAAATTACTTGTAGATTTCTCATGGCAAATCAAGACGATAGTACTAAATTTAAACTATTGTTGTG
This sequence comes from Hippopotamus amphibius kiboko, assembly GCF_030028045.1. NCBI lineage: Eukaryota > Metazoa > Chordata > Mammalia > Artiodactyla > Hippopotamidae > Hippopotamus > Hippopotamus amphibius. The sequence continues at coordinate 73,973,586 of NC_080197.1, read as the reverse complement.
AATTGTAAATGACGCAACCTGATAAGAACCAAGCACTTAATAAAAACAGCTTCCGTTTGTCAGAACCTCTTACTACTACTATTGAGAAGAATACTTCCATCATGATTTGCTCGTGCTTTTCCCATGTAATTGGAGAATCTTTGGAAAGTCTTTAGGTTCTTTAAAACAGTGGGAATCTAGACTTTAATCCATGACCTGCAGTAGCTTCTTTTTCTCTGAGCATATATATTCCACTGTGAAACTAAATAGATATGTATGTTTCTTTCTTCTTTTTTTAATTTGGCAAACACTTACAGGACACTTAATATATACTGGCACTATTCTAAGTACTTTACTCATATTAAATGATTTAATTTAATTCTCATAACAAATCTTGTGAAGTAGACTCTATTATTACCTTCATTTTACAGGTGAGGAAATAGAAGCACAGTGAGGCTAAATGAACTTCCCCAAATTACACAATGCAAGTATCAGAGCTAGGATTCAAACCCAGAATGTCTGGCTCCAGAATCCATGCTCTTAGCTACACTTGCTTTAAAATAATTTTTGTCTCTTTTTTTTTTTGGCCCTGCTGCGCAGCTTGTGGGATTTCATTTTCCTGACCAGGGATTGAAACAGGGTAACAGCAGTGAAAGCATTGAATCCTAACCACTAGACCTCCAGGGACCCCCCCCCCCCAAATAATTTTTTTAAAAATAGAAATAAAAAGTAAAAATGTGTACATAACCCCAATCCACTTGAATTTAAGCTTCCTGGGAACAGGGAATGGAGTTCTCTTACCACCACAGTATCCCCAGTATCTAAAACTGGGCCTGGCAACATAGCAGATCTAAATGAATGCATAAGTAAATTAACCCAGATCTATATTCCATTGTGGGCTTTTCAGGCCATTTGTCTTTCTTCTTCACTCTTGCTATCAGTATGTTGATCTGTTTCTGCTTGTTAACAGTACTGAGAGGGAGCTAGTCAGAGAATATCAAGCTAAGGCTCAAAGATCTTAAAGGGCCACTTGTCAAGAGTATGAGATTTAACGAATTATCCTGTTCCTCTTAATTTTGTAAAAACATGTATAAACTTGTTTCTTCCAAGTAGCTTAAAACAGCCATTTACATGTAATTGGAATTAAGTTGGATTAAAAAGTCCACCTGGAACTTAATATTTAATGAATTTAGACAGTGATTGTAATCAAAGTAACTTCCCTCCCATTTGAATACTTAAAGTTATAGGATCATAGGATTAGGCCATCAAAGTCAACACTTGTTGCACACATTTTTGAAATAAGTACATATTCATTCAATAAATCTGCATCCCACCATGCAAGAAATACTCAGGGCTTTACACCGTGGGATTGTGCAGATTCATGTCCAATGAGAGAAGGAGAACCAAAGAGGATGAGGAAAAATAGGACAAGGGACGTAAAAGATACTGCCTGCATCCCTGGGTAGCATTAGCACGAAATAAATTCCGTTGGAGGCGGGGAGAAGTAGAAGAATAAAGGGTCGGGTGACTTTGGTCAGCTTTGAGTGATGGAACTGCTCGCCACGAAGATTTGGCTGACTGTCTACGATCTAGGAAGCACGTCTGCACTCTCTTACGTAGCAGCCTCCCAAAAAAAACGCGGGCAGGCAGGCGGGGCTAACCTACAGGGTAGACACAGACAAGAAGAGATTCTTGGGTTTCTGGGCCCGCCTCATTCAAATACTTCTGTGACTCCCTGATTCAGTTTGAGACTGAAAAAGAGTCCGAATGGCCTTAGTTATTTGTAAGAAAGTTGTGTAAATTAGGGAAGCTGATTTTTCACTACACAGAAAGACCACATGGCACTTGTAAAGGAAGCATATGTGGGAGACATAGAATGATTACAAGTACAGTGGCCAGAACACTGTGTGGTACATGCTTGGCCCTGGACAAAATCTGTTGGCTGCATATAGTGTGGACAGTTTTGATGAGGAGAACTCAGGATTCTTAGTTTAGCTCGAGAGAGCTTTGCCTTTACTTTTTCACAGCTCTTCCTCTTCAAGTTGCTAAAGGCAAAACTAAAATATTACAGTGACCACTTGGATGCATAAAGGTGAAGATTTTTTGTCTGTTCAGACTACGCCCTATCCTGAGGATTGGTTTTACTTGTTGCTAAAGTACCTTAGTAATAAGGAACACTATTCCTGCACTCCCAGGGGGCTTCGGACTCTTAGCCTCCCATCCCCCGCTAGGAGGGCATTAAAGCCGAGATCTTCTCTAAGAGGGGGCGGTGACCCACTGTGAAAGCAGACAATGCCTGAGGTCTCCACACTACAGTTCATCTGATGACCCTGGAGAGGTCAGATTTTTCTCCTGCCCCTTCCTACACACCCAAGGTTTGGCAGCTCCTTTGGCTGTTTTCTGGTGTTGCACTTTTTTTGAGACTGATAAGAGCTTATGGTCCCCCTCCCGTTCAGTAAAGTACACTGAAATACAATATTTGCATTCACTTTTTTTTTAAATTTATTTATTATTTTTGGGGGGTACACCAAGTTCAATCATCTGTTTTTATACACATATCCCCGTATTCCCTCCCTTCCTTGACTCCCCCCCTCCGCGAGTCCCCCCCACCCTCCCCGCCCCAGTTCTCTAAGGCATCTTCCATCCTCGAGTTGGACTCCCTTTGTTATACAACAACTTCCCACTGACTATCTATTTTACAGTTGGTAGTATATATATGTCTGTGCTACTCTCTCGCTTCGTCTCAGTTTCCCCTTCACCCCCCTGCACCCTCCCAAACCTCAAGTTCTCCAGTCCATTCTCTGTATCTGCGTCCTTGTTCTTGTCACTGAGTTCATCAGTACCATTTTTAGATTCCGTATATGTGAGTTAGCATACAATATTTGTCTTTATCTTTCTGACTTACTTCACTCTGTATGACAGACTATAGTTCTATCCACCTCATTACATATAGCTCCATCTCATCCCTTTTTATAGCTGAGTAATATTCCATTGTATATATATGCCACATCTTCTTTATCCATTCATCTGTTGATGGGCATTTCGGTTGCTTCCATGTCCTGGCTATTGTAAATAGTGCTGCAATAAACATGATGGTACAAGTTTCTTTTGGGATTATGGTTTTCTTTGGGTATATGCCCAGGAGTGGGATTACTGGATTATATGGTAGTTCTATTTGTAGTTTTTTAAGGAACCTCCAAATTGTTTTCCACAGTGGCTGTACCAACTTACAGTCCCAGCAACAGTGCAGGAGAGTTCCCTTTTCTCCACACCCTCTCCAACATTTGTGGTTTCCAGATTTTGTGATGATGGCCATTCTGATTGGTGTGAGGTGATACCTCATTGTGGCTTTGACTTGCATTTCTCTGATGATGAGTGATATTGAGCATCTTTTCATGTGTTTGTTGGCCATCTGTATGTCTTCTTTGGAGAAATGTCTATTTAGGTCTTCTGCCCATTTGTGGATTGGGTTATTTGCTTTTTTGGTATGAAGCTTCATGAGCTGCTTGTATATTTTGGAGGTTAATCCTTTGTCCGTTGTTTCATAGGCAATTATTTTTTCCCACTCTGAGGATTGCCTTTTAGTCTTGTTTATGGTTTCTTTTGCTGTGCAAAAGCTTTTAAGTTTCATGAGGTCCCATTTGTTTATTCTTGATTTGATTTCCATGATTCTAGGAGGTGGGTCAAAAAGGATGTTGCTTTGATGTATGTCATAGAGTGTTCTGCCTATGTTTTCTTCTAGGAGTTTTATCGTGTCTGGCCTTACATGTAGGTCTTTAATCCATTTGGAGTTTATTTTTGTGTATGGTGTTAGGAAGTGTTCTCATTTCATTCTTTTACATGTTGCTGTCCAATTTTCCCAGCACCACTTATTGAAGAGGCTGTCTTTTTTCCATTGTATACTCGTGCCTCCTTTGTCAAAGATAAGGTGCCCATATGTGTTTGGGCTTACTTCTGAGTTCTCTATTCTATTCCATTGATCTTCCTTTCTATTTTTGTGACAGTACCATACTGTCTTGATCACTATGGCCTTGTAGTATAGTTTGAAGTCAGGAAGCCTGATTCCACCAACTCTGCATTCACTTTTAAGGGGATTTCTGTACCTGCCTGGTCCATCTTAGCACCCCATATGAATAAGCACAGCCCTGGAGCTTCAATAGCCTTTTGCTTTTTTAAAATTTTTTTTAAAATTTTGGCTGCGTTGGGTCTTCGTTGCATGCCGGCTCTCTCTGGTTGCGAAGAGCAGGGGAATAGCCTTTTTCTTCCTATAAAACTTGATTGATTTTTCGGAGGAGTTGGGCTCACCAAAGTTAGGGAAGAGCTCTGCTAAAAGAACATAGACCTTTAATTATGAAACATTGTACTGGAAAGTGGCTTTGCTTCCTCCGTCATCAATAGACTGGCACTTGCTTATGGTTTTTTGAAAGGGCGGATATGAGTCAGTGTGAGCCCCTCAGTTATCGCTGTTTAGTGGCTGCCTTCCTGTAAATGAGCCAGGCAGGGGTATCCTGGCCACAGTGCAGACTACTAGTCACACAGAGGAGGAAGGACATTTATAGTTTTAGAGCATTGCTGGAGTAAACTTAAGGAACTCAAAGAAAGCGCTTTGCTTCCTGCAAGCAATAGTCTGTATTTCCTTTTGGCACTTGTGTAGAAATTTAAAATACTTGTTTATAATCCAGCAATCACATTCCTTGGTATTTATCCAAATGCATTGAAAAGCTGCGTCTACACAAAAAACTGCACGTGTTTGTAACAGCTTTATTTATAACTGCCAAAACTTTGAAGCAACCGAGATGTCCTTCAGTGGGTGAACAGATAACATATGGTATACCCAGACAGTGGGATGTTACTCAGCACTAAAAAGAAATGAGCTGTCAAGCCATGAAAAGGCATTAGAGGACCCTTAAATGGGTATTAGTAAGTGAAAGTAGCCAATCTGAAAAGGCTACATACTGTATGATTCAAACTATATGATGTTCTGCAAAAGATGAAATTATGTAGACAATAAAAAGATCACTAGTTGCCAGGGATTGGGGGTGGGGGATGGGGTGGAGGGGTAGGGATGAATAGTTGGAGGTTTTTTAGGGCAATGGAACTATTGCATATGATGCTATAATGATGGGTACATTTGCCCAAATTTGTAAAATGTACAAGACCAAGAGTGAACCCTACTGTAAACTATGGACTTTGGGTGACTAAGGTGTGTCAATGTATGTTCGTCAGTTGTAACAAATGTACACATTAATGCAAGATGTTAAAAATACTGGAAGTTGAAGTATGTGGGTACTTTCTCATCAGTTTTTCTGTAAATATAAAACTGCCCCCCCCAAATAAAACGTATTAATTTTTAAAAAATTGGTTTATATGTCACTCTCCATCCCCTTCCATAAGATGGTAAAGGCAGGAACTATATCTTTTGTATCTTTATATTGCCGGAATCTGGGGAAAACAAGGAGCGTATTCTATTATTAGTGCACTGTTATTAGTGCATATCCTAACGATAGCTCAAACTTCACATGTCTAAAACAAAACTCCTGATTTGACCCCTCCTCTCTTTTTTTTCCTGAGTGAAGTAAATGGCAACTCCAGTTCTCCAGTTACCCAGGCCAGAACCCTTAAGGTCATTCTTGATCCATTTTTTTTTCCTCACGCCCAACCTGTAGTTAGTTAATCCTGTGGGTTGTACCTTAAAAATATTGATATATTTCAAATCCAACGACTCACTGCTTCCACTACTACCACCGTCATCCAAGCCCTCTTCATTTCTCACCTGGGCCAGTGGCTTCCTAGTTGGTCTCTGTTTCCACGCTTGCTCTCCTCTCTCATCTTCTCCATTTAACAGCAAATACATTTTTTTTTTTTCACTTATAAATGTTACACTATCTTTTTTTTTTTTTTTTTTTAGCAAATACATTTTTAAAAACGTAAATCAACTAAGGTTACCCCTTCACCCAAAAACCTAAAATGGCTTCCTGTCACATTTAAAAAACAATCCAGGATCCTCGCCATCACTTACAATGCCCTGCGTGATCAGACTCCTGCTTCTCTCTCCAGCAGCATGTCTCTGTCCTCTCTGCCCCCGGTTCACTCCACTCCTGTGCATCAGCCTTTCGGCACCATGCCAAGCACACATCCTTCACTTGGTGTCTTTGTGTTTGAAATGTCTTCCGTTTGGAACGCTGTCCTCACAAATGCTCCCAAGGAGTGCTCCCTCACGTCGTTCAGGTTTCTGTTGAAATGTCATCTCTACTGAGATCTACCCTCACCACCCTGCCTAAAATAACCCTCCTCCCCAACTGTTTATTACCATACCTTGCTTCTGTATTCTTCCAAGCTCTCCCTTATCATTACTTGAGATTATGTATTTGTTTGTTCTCTGTTGTAGTAGTCTGCTGGGGCTACCATAACAAAATACCACAGACTGGGTGGCTTTTTTTTTTTTTTTTGACCGCACCACACAGCAGCACACGGGATCTTGGTTCCCTGACAGTGATCGAACCCGTGCCCTCTGCTTTGGGAACCCAGAGTCTTAACCACTGGACCTCCAGGGAAGTGCCTGGGTGGCTTAAATAACAGAAATGTATGTTCTCACAGTCTGGAGGCTGGAAGTCCAAGAGCAGGACTGGTTTCTCCTGAGACCTCTCTCCTTGCCGGTGGCTGCCTCCTCGCTGTATCCTCACAAGGCCTGTTCTCTGTGTGCACACTCTGGTGTCTCTTTCTCTTCTTATAAGAACACTAGTCAGATTGGACTGTGTCACATTCTTATGACTTTGCTTAAACTTAATAACCTCCTTAAAGGCCCTGTCTCCAAAGGCAGTCACATTCCAAGGTACTGGAGGTTAGGGGTTCAACATATGAATTTTAGGAGGACACAGTTCAGTCTGTAACACCCAACCCTCTGGCTCCCCAAAATTCATGTCCTTCTCACATGTAAAATACAATTACCTCCATCCCAGCAGCCCCCAAAGTCTTAACCCATTCCAGTATCAATTCCAACTACAAAGTCTCATCTGAATATCATCTAAATCAGGTGCGAGTGAGACTCGAGGTATGATTCAACCTGAGGCAAAATTCCTCTCCAGCTGTGAACCTATGAAACCAGACAGGTTATATGCTTCCAAAATGCAATGGGTAGGACAGACATAAGATAGACAGTCCCATTCCAAAATGGGAGAAATCGGAAAGAAAGAAGGGGTAGAGAGTCCCAAACAAATCCAAAATCTGGCAAGGGAAATTCCATTAGGTTTTTTTTTTTTTTCTGTTTCTTATTGTGGTAACACATAATATAAAAATCATCATCCTAGCCACTGTTAAGTTCAGTATTGTTAAGTATATTCATATTGTTGTGAAACAGATCTCCAGAACTTTTTCATCTTGAAAACTGAAACTCGGCACCTGAAACTAACACAACATTGTTAATCAACTACACTCCAATAAAATAAACAAAAACAAAAACCTGAAACTCTGTACCCGTTAAACCACAGGTCCCCTTTTCTCCCTCTCACCAGCTATAGGCAACCACCATGCAACTTTCTGTTTCTGAGTTTGACGACTTTAGATACCTCATTTAAGTGGAATCATACAGTATTTGTCTTTTTTGACTGATTTATTTCAGTTAGCATAATGTCCTCAAGGTTCATATATGTTGTAGGATGTGACAAGATTTCCTTCTTTTTTAAGACTGAATACTACTCCACTGTATGTATACACAATTGGTTTATCCATGCATTCTTTGATGGACACTTGCGTTGCTTCACCTTTGGCTATTTGTGAGTAGTGCTGCTGTGAACATCGGTGTGCAGCTACCTCTTTGAGGTACTTTCAGTAGCTAGAAGTGAGATTACTGGATCATATGGTAGTTCTGTTTTTAATTTTTTGAGGAATTTGCCATACTGTTTTCCATGGCAGATGCACTATTTTATAATTACACCAACAGTGCAGAAGAGTTCTAATTTCTCTGCATCCTCACCAACACTTGTTATTTTCTGTTTTTTTGTTTTGATGGTAGCTATCTTAATGAGTGTGAAGAGATGTCTCATTGTGGTTTTAATTTTCATTTCTCTGATGATGTTTAGCATCTTTTCATATGCTTGTTGGCCATTTTTATGTCATCTTTGAAGAAATGTCTGTTCATGTCCTTTGCCCATTTTCTTAATCAGGTTATTTGATTATTTTGTGGATGAGTTCTCTATGTATTCTGGATATTAACCCCTTATCAGATATATGATTTGCAGATATTCTCTCCCATACCATAGGTTGCCTTTTCACTCTGTTATTGTGTTCTTTGATGAGCAAAAATTTTTAAGTTTGATGTAGTCCCATTTGTTTATTTTTGGTTTTGTTGCCTATGCTTTTGGTGTCATATCCACAAAATCAATATTCCATTAAGTTTTAAGTCTCAAAAATAATTCTCTTTGGCTCAGTGCTCTGACCTCCAGGCCCCCCGAGGTGGCCTTGTTGCTCCCTCAGCCCTGGGCCTTGGACTGACCCACTGAAACTGAGGAGGAGATAGCCTTGCCTTGACGGCCTGTGTACTCTGGATCTGTGGTGGGAGGGGCAGCTCTCTGATATCGTTCCCATGATATCATCATGAATCAGGGTCATTCTTCCCTGGAAGGATAACCCGTGTTGATAGATCTATTGCCCTATTCTGTAGAATCTCAGAGGTCTGATAGCCTTCCTTCAATCTGTCTTATCTCTTCACCTGTTGGTCTAGTCTGGCAGTGTTTCTGCTTGTATAACACCATCTCTATTGCTAGATTCTGCTAAGATGGCTGGTGAAACTCAGGAATTTCATGCCTAATCCCTTCATCAAATGATTTTCCAGCCACACCCTTGGTGTCCTCTCCAGAGCAAGCTTTCTTGTTTTTTGCCATATGATAGGCTAAGAATTTTCCAAATCTTCAGTTTCTGGTTCCTTTTTGCCTACCAATTCCTCTTTCAATTCATCTCTTTCCTCTCACATTGCTGTAAGCAGCAAGGGGAAATCATACCTTTAACAGTTTGCTTAGAAATCTCCTCAGCCAAATATCTTATTTTATCACAAACAAATTTTGCTTTCCACAAAACACTAAAACACAATTCCACTAAGTTCTTTGATACTTTATAACAAGGATCAACTTTCCCCCAATGTCCAATAACATGTTCTTCATTTCCATCTGAGACTTCACCAGCGTCACCTTTATCATTCATATTCCTACCAACAATTTCTTCCAGGGGGTCCAGGCTTCTTCTAGCGTGGAGCCAGCGCCATCCTGTGCAGACAGAAGCCTGTGATGGTGAAGAGGAGGTGGACCTGACCCACCAAGAGCCCAAAGCAATAAAGCTGTCAGCTGGGGGGGAAACAAAAAAACAAAACAACGACAACAAAACACCCTCACAGAAATATCCATAATAATGTTTGACCGAATATCTAGGTACGGTGGCCCAGCCAGGCTGACACATAAAACTAATGTTTCACACACCTTCTACATTAAATTTTAAGCTGTATAAGGAGAGGGACTTTGTCTTAGCGACATTTGTATTGCTTGTGCCTAGAGCTATAGCTAGCACACAGTAGGTATTCAATAAACAGCTGATGAAAAATGCATACATGACTGACTAAATGAATATTTGCTAGGGCTTTAGAGTTTATCAGGTTTTTTTCCACTTGCATTATCTGATTTCATTATCCCAATAATTCTTTGAGGTGGGTGTTATGATCTCCAGTTAAATACTGAAATTGAGGTATAGAGAAGTTAAATGACCAGTTCAAATGTCTAAACTCTAGTTCATGTTCCAGAGCTAGGGCTCAGATTTTTTTGACTTCTAATCCTCTGCTTAGTCAACTACACTACACTGTAATTATTCTCTCATCTTATCTATTCGTCCTAGTGTTGATAATGAGAGGAAATAGGTTACTTAATAGTGCCAAGTCTCTGCTGGGTGTTAAAAAGGATAAACAGTGAGTGAAGAGGATATTTATGACCCCACCCAAGGCAGCACAGAAAGGGGAGGTGTCAGAGAGGAGCTTCTGCTTTAGCGGTGGGTGATCATTTCAGGAGAGCACTCAGATGCTCTGCAGGAAGAGAGAGTCTCTTTTGTCTCTAATCCTGGAAGAAGACAGGTTATGAAAACCCTGGAGAGGGTCTCTGAATATGTAAACCAGAGGTTTATCTCTGTGCTGCTTATCTTTCAGAATTAGTCTGGCATGTCACTCCCCAGGTAGGACTGAGCAGGATGACACAAGATTTCATCATGCTACTCAGAACAGCATGCAATTTTAAACTTATGAATTGTTCCTGGAATTTTCCATTTAATATCTTTGGTTGGGTGTCTGTTGGCACTGGGGAGAGTCTGGGGCTGAATTGTGGGCAGCTGTTGTATAAGGTAGTGGTTTGTTTTTTTTCTCTTGGTTTGAATTGTGACACTCATTTCCCCCTGTTAGTAACCTGGTTCTTCCTTTTTCTTCAGCTCTGCCTTTGTCAACTATAATGATCTATTTATCTTCCTAGCTATTGTTTAGAGCATATACTGCATATTATTATTGATTATTAGCAATAAGTATAATAAACATGATGCTATTACATGGTCGAGTCAATTTAATTTCAGCCAAGTATTAAAAAGTACTTGATCCAGGGAGTTTCCAGGTGGTCCAGTGGTTAGGACTCCGTGCTTTCACTGCTGTGGACCCAGGTTAAATCTCTGGTTGGGAAACTAGGATCCTGCAAGCCGTGCAGTACGACCAAAAGAAAAAAGAGTAATTGATGCAAAAAGAATTACTTGGCATTGGCAACAGACTTAAAAGCATGACATGAAGTTTCTGAAGAGATAGTACTAAATAAGGGCATATGTTCAAAGAAGTTTGGGGTATGATATTAAACAGCAAAGTTCATTGCTGTCTTCATAAGATTGTCTTACTAATAAATTGTTCAATAGAAATTAATAATTGTATTTCATTAAAAAATTGACAAGGAGCAAGCCTAGTTGACTGATTAGGTAGGACTTAAAAGGTGAGTTGCATTGGTGAAATTGACAAGAGACAGATTAAAAATTTTTAATTGGCATTGTGGTTTACCAATAAGAGTGAAGAGTTTATGTCCACTCAGTACATTCTCTTCCGTACAGAACCATCTGCCTCCAAAGTGAAATTATTTAATTCCTCAAAATACTCTAAATAATGAACTGTGCCACGTATTGAGAGGGTGATGGAAATGGTGTTTCAGGAAGAGATGCAGAAATGAAATGAGCACAGCCTCTGCTTCAAGATTGGAGAAAATTGCTTGTATAGGGAATTGGTAATTTTTTTTTAAGATTTTTTTTCCTACAGCAGTTTTGGTTAATTTTAAGCAAAATTAAAAGGAAGGTACAGAGATTTTTTCCCATACACCCTCTTCCCCCACAAATGCATAGCCTCCCCCATTATAAACATCTCCCACCAGAGTGGTACACTTGTTACAATTGATAAATGTACATTGACACATCACAGTCACCCAAGGTCCAGACTTTACATTAGGGTTCATTCTTGGTCTTTACATTCAGTGGATTTGGGCAAATGTATAATGACATATATCCATCATTACAGTATTATATAGAATATTTTCACTGCCCTTAAAAACCTCTGTGCTCCAACTATTTATCCCTCCTCTCATCCTCCACCCTCTGCTTTGTCTATTCCCCCATCCCCTAACCAGCCAGTGATCTTTTTACTCTCTCCACCGTTTTGCCTTTTGCAGAATGTCATAGAGTTGGAATTATACAGTATGTAACCTTTTCAGATTGACTTCTTTATTTTATTAACATGCATTAGGGATGCATTAGGGAAGGATCTTAGATCCTTCTTGTCTTTTCCTGGTTTGATAACTCATTTCTTTTTAGCACTGAATAACATTCCATTGTCTGGATGTACCACAGTTTGTTTATACATTCACCTATTGAAGGATATCTTGGTTGCCTCCAAGTTTTGGCAATTATGAGTAAAGCTGCTATGAACATCTGTGTGCAAATTTTTGTATGGACATAAGTTTCAACTTCTTTGGGTAAATACCAAGGAGTGGGATTGCTGGATTATATGGTAACAGTATGTTTAGTTTTGTAAGAAACTACCAAACTGTCTTCCAAAATGGCTGTACCATTTTGCATTCCCAACAGCCATGAATGAGAGTTCCTATTGCACCACATCCTTGCCAGCAATTGGTATTGTCACTGTTTCAGATTTTGACCATTCTAATAGATGTGTCGTGGTATCTCATCGTTGCTTTATTTTTTTATAAGATTTTTAAAAATATTTATTTATTTATTTATTTATTTTTATTGGCTGCGTTCGGTCTTCATTGCTGTGCACGGGCTTTCTCTAGTTGAGGCGAGCAGGGCTACTTCCTGTTACAGTGCACAGACTTCTCATTGCAGTGGCTTCTCTTATCGCAGAGCATGGGCTCTAGACACACAGGCTTCAGTAGTTGTGGCACATGGGCTTAGTTGCTCCACAGGATGTGGGATCTTCCGAGACCAGGGACCGAACCTGTATCCCCTGCATTGGCAGGCAGATTCTTAACCACTGCACCACCAGGGAGATCCTCATCATTGTTTTAATTTGCATTTCCCTTATGACATATGAAGTGGAGCATCTTTTCAAATGCTTCTTTGCCATCAACATATCTTATTTGGTGGGGTATCTGTTAAGGTCTTTGGCCTATTTGTTAATGAGGTTGTTTGTTTTATTATTGTTGGGTTTTGTTTTGTTTTTTTTTTTCAATGATTAAAGAACATTTAGTTGTGTCCTTAGTGTTGAGTTTTAAGAGTTCTTTGTATATTTTGGATAATGGTCCTTTATTAGATGTGTCTTTTGCAAATATTTTCTCTCAATCTATGGCTTACCTTCACATTTTCAGTGTTTTTGCACAGCAGAAAGTTTTAAGTTAATAAAGACCAACTTATCAATGATTGCTTTCATGGATGTGCCTTTGGTTCTGTACCCAAAAACTTATCTTAGGCTTCCCTGGAGGCGCAGTGGTTAAGAATCAGCCTGCCAGTGCAGGGGACATGGGTTCAATCCCTGGTCCGGGAAGATCCCACATGCCGCAGAGCAAATAAGCCTCTGTGCCACAACTATTGAGCCTATGCTCTGGAGCCTGCAAGCCACAACTATTGAGCCCACGTGCTGCAACTACTGAAGCCCGCACACCTAGAGCCAGGTGCTCTACAACAAGAAAAGCCACCGCAATAAGAAGCCAATGCACCACAACGAAGACCCAACACAGCCAATAAATAAAAATTAATTAATTAATTTAAAAAAGTTATCTCTATACCCAAGGTCATCTGGGTTTTCTCCTCTGTTATCTTCTAAGAGTTTTATAGTCTTATGTTTTATATTTAAACCTGCGATCCATTTTGAGTTAATTTTTGTGAAAGGGGTAAGGTCTGTGTCTAGAGTAATTTGTATGTGTGTGTGTGTGTGTGTGTGTGTGTGTGTGTGTCCTGCTGTTCCAGCACCATTTATTGAGGAGACTGTCTCTACTCCATTTGCTTGCCTTTGTTCCTTTGTGAAAAATCACTTGACTATATATATTTGTGTGGGTCTATTTCTGGACTCTCTATTCTGTTCCATTAATCTATTTGTCTATTCTTTCACCAATATCATGTCTTGATTATTGAGGCTTTATAGTAAGTCTTGAAGTTGGGTAGGTAGTGTCAGTCCTCCAACTTTTTTCTTCTTCTTCTTCAATATTGTGTTCTCTATTCTGGGTCTTTTGCTTCTTCATATAAATTTTAGAATCAGTTTTTCAATATCCAAAAAAATAACTTGCTGGGATATTGATTGGGATTGCATTGAATCTATAGATCAAGTTGATAAGAATTGACATTTTGATAATATTGATTCTTCCTGTCCATGAACATATACTACCTCTCCATTAATTTAGTTCTTCTATGATTTCATTCATCAGAGTTTTGTAGTTTTCCTCATGTAGGTCTTGTACATATTTTGTTATATTTTTATCTAATTATTTACTTTTTTAGATGCTAATATAAATGGTATTGCTTTTTAAATTTCAAATTCCACTTTTTTATTTCTGGTATATAGGAATGTGATTGACTTTTTTTTTTAAATTTATTTTATTGGCTGTGTTGGGTCTTTTTTGCTGTGTGCAGATTTTCTTTTTAGTTGCGGTGAGTGGGGGCTACCCTTTGTTGTGGTGTGCGGGCTCCTCATTGCCGTGGCTTCTCTTGTTGCAGAGCATGGGCTCTAGGTGCGTGGGCTTCAGTAGTTGCAGCATATGGGCTCAGTAGTTGTGGCTCACAGGCTCTAAAGCACAGGCTCAATAGTTGTGGTACACGGGCTTAGTTGCTCCATGGCATGTGGGATCTTCCTGGAGCAGGGATCGAACCTGCGTCCCCTGCATTGGCAGGCAGACTCTCAACCACTGCACCACCTAGGAAGCCAGGAATGTGACTGACTTTTGTGTATTAACCTTGTATCTTGCAACCTTCCAATAACTGTTTATTATAGGAATTTTTTGTGAATTCTTTTGGGTTTTCTACATGAACGATCATGTCACATTCAAGCAAAACCAGTTTTATTTCATCTTTCTCAATCACTATAATTTTATTTCCTTTTCTTGTCTAATTACATTAGCTAGTTCTTCTAGAACAATTTGAAAAGGAGTGGTGTCGGGAGACAAACTTACCTTGTTCCTGATCTTAGTGGGAAAGCTTTGAGTTTCTCAACCGTTTAAGGATGTTGTCAGCTACAGGGTTTTTTTTACTTTGCTTTGTTTTGTTGTAGATGTTCTTTATCAAGTTAAGGAAGTTCCACTTTGTTCCTACTTTACTGAGAGTTTTTATCATGATAGATTTGGGATTTTGTCAAGTACTCTTTTTTTTTTTAAGCTCTTTATTGGAATATAATTGCTTTACACTGTTGTGCCAGTTTTTGCTATACAACAAAGTGAATCAGGTGTATTTATACATATGTCCCCATATCCCCTCCCTCCCACGACCCCCACCCACCCTCCCTATACCACCCCTCTAAGTCATCACCAATCATTGGGTTGATCTCCCTGTTTTATGCAGCAGCTTCCCACTGGCTATCTATTTTACATTTGGTAGTGTATATATGTCAATGCACTCTCTCAGTTCGTCCCGGCTTCCCTTTCACCCCACAACTCCCAGCCCCATGTCCTCAAGTGAGTTCTCTACATCTGCATCTTTATTCTTGCCCTGTCACTGGGTTATCAGTACCACTTATTTACATTCCATACATATGAGTTAGCATACAGTATTTGTTTTTCTCTTTCTGGCTTACTTCGCTCTGTATGACAGACTCTAGGTCCATCCACCTCACTACAAATAACTCAATTTTGTTCCTTTCTATGGCTGAGCAATATTCCATTGTATATATGTGCCATATCTTCTTTATCCATTCATCTGCTGATGGGCATTTAGGTTGCTTCCATGTCCTGGCTATTGTAAATAGTGCTGCAGTGAACATTGTGGTACATGTTTCTTTTTGGATTATGGTTTTCCCTGGGTATATACCCAGTAATGGGATTGCTGGGTCATATGGTAGTTCCATTTTTAGTTTTTTAAGGAACCTCCATACTGTTTTCCATAGTGGCTCTACCATTTACATTCCCACCAACAGTGCAGGAGGGTTCCCTTTTCTCCACACCCTCTCCAGCATTTATTGTTTCTAGATTTTTTGATGATGGCCACTCTGACCGGTGTGAGGTGGTACCTCATTGTGGCTTTGACTTGCATTTCTCTAACGATTAGTGATGTTGAGCATCTTTTCATGTGGTTATTGGCCATCTGCATGTCTTCTTTGGAGAAATGTCTATCTAGGTCTTCCACCCATTTGTGGATTGGGTTCTTTGCTTTTTTGGTATTAAGCTGCATGAGCTGCTTGTATATTTTGGAGATTAATCCTTTGTCCGTTGCTTTGTGGGCAAATATTTTCTCTCATTCTGAGGGTTCTCTTCTTGTCTTGTTTATGGTTTCTTTTGCTGTGCAAATGCTTTGACGTTTCATTAGGTCTCATTCATTTATTTTTGATTTCCATTATTACAGGAGGTGGGTCATAAAGGATCTTGCTTTGATGTATGTCATAGAGTGTTCTGCCTATGTTTTCCTCTAAGAGTTTTATAGTGTCTGGCCTTACATGTAGGTCTTTAATCCATTTTGAGCTCATTTTTGTGTATGGTGCTAGGAACTGTTCTAATTTCATTCTTTTACATGTAGCTGTCTAATTTCCCCAGCACCACTTATTGAAGAGGCTGTATTTTTTCCATTGTGTATTCTTGCCTCCTTTGTCAAAGATAAGGTGCCCAAATGTGCGTGGGTTTATCTCTGGGTTCTCTATTGTGTTCCATTGATCTATATTTCTGTTTTTGTGCCAGTACCATACTGTCTTGATCACTGTAGCCTTGTAGTATAGCCTGAAGTCAGGAAGCCTGATTCCACCAACTCTGTCTTTCCTTCTCAAGACTGCTTCGGCTATTCGGGGTCTTTTGTGTTTCCATACAAATCGTAAGATTTCTTGTTCTAGTTCTGTGAAAAATGCCATTGGTAATTTGATAGGGATTGCATTGAATGTGCAAATTGCTTTGGGTGGTATAGTCATTTTCACAGTGTTGATTCTTCGGATCCAAGAACATGCTATGTCTCTCCATCTGTTTGTATCATCTTTGATTTCTTTCATCAGTGTCTTATAGTTTTCTGCACACAGGTCTTTTGCCTCCTTAGGCAGGTTTATTCCTAGGTATTTTATTCTTTTTGTTGCAATGGTAAATGGGAGTGTTTCCTTAATTTCTCTTTCTGCTCTTCTGTTGTTAGTGTATAGGAATGCAAGAGATTTCTGTGCATTCATTTTGTATCCTGCTACTTTACTAAATTCATCAATTAGTGCTAGCAGTTTTCTGGTAGAACTTTAGGGTTTTCTATGTATAATATCATGTTATCTGCAAAGAGTGACAGTTTTACTTCTTCTTTTCCAATTTGGATTCCTTTTATTTTGTTTTATTCTCTGATTGCTGTGGCTAAAACTCCCAAAACTATGTTGAATAATAGTGGTGAGAGTAGACACCCTTGTCTTGTTCCTGTTCTTAGAGGGAATGCTTTCAGTTTTTCACCATTTAGAATGATGTTGGCTGTTGGTTTGTCATATATGGCTTTTATTATGTTGAGGTAATTTCCTTCTATGCCCATTTTCTGGAGAGTTTTTATCATAAGCGGATGTTGAATTTTGTCAAAAGCTTTTTCCACATCTATTGAAATTATCATATGGTTTTTCTCCTTCAATTTGTTTACATGAATATGATGTATCACATTGATTGATTTGCATATATTGACAGATCCTTGCATCCCAGGGATAAACCCCACTTGATCATGGTGTATGATCTTTTTAATGTGCTGTTTGATTCTGTTTGCTAGTATTTTGTTGAGGATTTTTGCATCTATATTAATCAGTGATATTGGCCTGTAATGGTCTTTTTGTGTGACATCTTTGCCTGGTTTTGGTATCAGGGTGATGGTGGTCTCGTAGGATGAGTTTGGGAGTGTTCCTCCTTCTGCTATATTTTGGAAGAGTTTGAGAAGGACAGGTGTTAGCTCTTCTCTAAATGTTTGATAGAATTCGCCTGTGAAGCCGTCTGGCCCTGGGCTTTTATTGTTGGGAGATTTTTAATCACAGTCTCAATTTCAGTACTTGTCAAGTACTTTTTCTTTATCTATTGATGTGATCATGTGATTTTTCTTTTTTAGCCTGTTCGTGTGATGGATTACATTGATTTTCAAATGCTGAACAGCTTTGCATACCTGGGATAAATCCCAGTTGGTCATGGAGTATGACTCTTTTTATTCAATGTTGTATTAAATTTTGCTAATAGTTTGTTAAGGATTTTAGTATCTATGTTCACGAGAAGTATTGGTTTGTAGTTGTCTTTTCTTGTCATGTCTTCATCTAGTTTTGGTACTAGGATAATGCTGGACTTATAGAATGAGTCTGGAGGGAATTAATCACCTTAGTGGTGGGTAATATCAAACTTTAACCACCTGTTTCCATCATCGAATAAGTATTTTTGTTTAAGAAATATAAGCCACCAATTTTTTAATTAATTTTTATTGGAGTATAGTTGCTTTAAAATGTTGTGTTAATTTCCTCTACACTTGCTGTTATACAGCAAAGTGAATCAGCTATACAGGCCACTATTCTTTTATTTGTTAAGATATCATTTTTAGGGACTTCCCTGGTGGCACAGTGATTAAGAATCTGCCTGCCAATGCAGGGGACACAGGTTTGAACCCTGGTCTGGGAAGATCCCACATGCCGTGGAGCAACTAAGCCTGTGCACCACAACAACTGAGCCTGTGCTCTGGAGCCCCCGAGCCACAACTGTTGAGTCCATGTACCACAACTACTGAAGCCCAAGTGCCTAGAGCCCGTGCTCCGCAACAAGAGAAGCCACCGCAATGAGAAGCCTGCACACCACAATGAAGAGTGGCCCCCGCTGACTGCAACTAGAGAAAGCCCATGCACAGCAAAGACCCAAATCAGCCAATAAATAAATAGATAAATGGATTTTTAAAAAAAGAGTCATTTAAAAAAAAATACCGTTTTTAGAGGCAATCAGGCTATAAATACAATTAAAGCTATGTTCAGTCCTAGTCAAATCCTGAGAAATTACTCTCTGATCGCCATTTATTTATTGAATTCTCTCAAAAACACTTCTTCATCACTTTATCAAATATCCAGAATAAAGTAATACACACAATAATTTGGTATGGTAGTAGATTTGTGTATATTAAGGACATTTAGAAAGTACAGTAGTCCGCCTTTATTCGCTTGTTTGCCTCCTGAGGTTTCAGTTACCCACGGTCAACTGCAGCTTGAAGGTATTAAGTAGAAAATTCCAAAAATAAACAGTTTATAAATTTAAAACTGCATGCTGTTCTGAGTAACATGATGAAATCTTGTGGTGTCTTGCTCCGTCCCACCCAGAGGCTGAACCATGCCTTTGTCCACTGTATGCACCCTGCAGACACGTATGTATGTATATAAAAAAGCATAGTGTACAGAGAGATTGGTACAAATTCACAGTTTCAGGCATCCGCTGGATGTCTTGGAACATATGCCCCACAGATAAGGGGGATTACTATACCAGTTTAAACTTACCAACAGATCTAAACATGTAGAAAGAGATGTTCTAAGAGACAAAATATTGACCAAAAGCATACATTTCAAGACACCTATTTAGATTAGGAGTATAGGCTGTAACATTAAAGAGTAAGGGTAGCAAGTCCTCAACAGTATGTGCTTACCAATAAAGCGAACTAGCCTGGACTGTTACTAGAGTTTTTATTTGTTTTTTACTGTCAAACAGAGAGAGCTGGCTAACTAATTAGACAGAGCTTCAGAGATGGATGGTGCCATCTAAACAGACAAAGGACTGATTTTACATTTTTTATATTGGCTTCATGCTTTATCAAGAAAAAAGCTTCAAGAATGCTAATATAGTTGTGATCTTTGAATACTTTAAGGACTGATAGGAATGATTCTTGGGAAATAAAAGAACTTGGATCACCTTAATCAGTTTTATGAAGTCCCACCCACCCATTACACATTCCTAAAAGGATTTTCTTTTTTTTTTTTTTTTTAATAAATCTACTTATTTATTTATTGGCTGCATTGGGTCCTTGTTGCTGCACATGGGCTTTCTCTCGCTGTGGCAAGTGGGGGTTACTCTTCATTGTGGTGTGTGGCCTCCTCATTTTGGTGGCTTCTCTTGTTGTGGAGCACGGGCTCTAGGCATTTGGGCTTCAGTAGTTATGGCACACAGGCTCAATAGTTGTGGTGCATGGGCTTAGTTGCCCTGCAGCATGTGGGATCTTCCTGGAGGAAGGATAGAATCCGTGTCCCCTGCATTGGCAGATCCATGTCCCCTGCATTGGCAGGCGGGTTCTTAACCACTGCACCACCTAGGAAGTCCCCTAAAAGGATTTTCTTATCCAAGGAACATTTTTTTGAGACTTCTATGAATCACTACTTTTATTAACAATTTTTTTGTATAATCATATAATTTACTAATTAGGTTATAGCTTGTTTACATATTCAGCAGTCTTAAGGATTTACATAGGTATTTTTGAGATAGATTATGGTTCAAAGGAAATTATATATACTTAGACATTTTCTGGGAATGTTTTACAAAGGCAAAGAGATACTGGTTATTTTAGTAGGACCAGGAGTTAGCCAGTTGGAAAGGATGTTCAAGATGTTAGAGTACAAAAGAATGAGTCTCAAATAGCAGCATGATGTAATGGACTCAATTGTCTCTCCAAAATTCATGTTGAAGTCTTAACTTCCAGTACATGATTGTATTAGGAGATTTCTTTAAAGAGGTTGTTAAAATGAGGTCCTCAGAGTGGGCCGCAATCCAACCTGACTGATGTCCTTATAAGAGGAAATTTAGGCACTCAAAAAGAGTTACCAAAGATGCATGTACACAAGGAAAAAGGCAGTATGAGGATACAGCAAGAAGCTAGCATCTCCAGGTGACAGAAAGAGGCCTCAGGAGAAACCAGACCTGTCAACACCTTGATCTTGGATTTCCAGCCTCCAGAATTGCAAGAAAATACGTTTCTGTTGTTTGAGCCACCCAGTCTGTGGTGTAATGTTATGGCAGCTCTGCTGTGTGTTTTTCCACACCACCAAGCAATTCTCCAATTCTCAGCTGACACTAACTGGGTACCCTACCAATTTAACTGGATTCTGACACTGTCTAGTTGATCATAGCATCAGATCCTGGTGCCAAAAACTCGGCCTCTGTGCACCAGTGCTGAATTGAATCTCAGAGACAGACTTCTGGGTGAAGTAGAAAAGAGTAGCTTTACTGCTTTGCCAGGCAAAGGGGGACACAATGGGCTCATGCCTCAAAAACTGTGTATCCCAACCCAGGGGGCATTTGGTGAGGAGTTTTATAGCAATGGTTCAAGGGTGGAGTTGCTGATAAGGATCAGGGTGTGTCCCTTTAATCTGGCTTCAAATGGTCTCCTGATGAGCTGTGGTCCTCGAGGGTATTAAACTGTGACCTCGGGCTTCCTAGGTGGCGCAGTGGTTAAGAATCCGCCTGCCAATGCAGGGGACACAGGTTCGATCCCTGCTCCAGGAAGATCCCACATGCCATGGAGCAACTAAGCCCGTGTGCCAAAAAAAAAAAAAAATAGTGAGAAAACTGTGACCTCTCTAGAATAAAAAATGCTACGTCAAGTACTTAACATCTTCCATTTGTCGGGGTTTTCAGAAAAGCTCAAAGATATTATTATATGTATCCCTTGAGGTGGAACTAGGATCCTGTCCCAAGGTGTAACTGTTGTTTCTTTTCTTTCTTTTTCTTTTTTTTTTTTAATTTAATTTAATTTATTTTCTTTTTTTATTATTTTGGCTGCATTGGGTCTTCGTTGCAGTGCTCAGGCTTCTGTAGTTGTGGCATGCGGGTTCTCTCTTCTCTAATTGTGGTGTATGGGCTCCAGGGCATGTGGGCCCTGTAGTTTGCACACACAGACTCTCTCATTGAGGCATGCAAGCTCAGTAGTTGTGGCTCGCAGGCTTAGTTGCCCTGCAGCATGTGGGATCTTAGTTCCCTGACCAGGGATGGAACCCATGTCCCCTGCATTGGAAAAGGGATTCTTTACCACCAGACCACCAGGGAAGTCCTGCCACTGTTGTTTCTTGACTGCTGCTCCCTTGTCTGTGCATCTCTTCCCTTCCCTGATTAACAAGTGTTTGAACCTGCCCTCTAGAACTCAGGGAAGGTAAAGAAACAGGGGACACAGAAAGGCTCTCATGCCCAGGAGCCCCACAGGGTCCTGCTGTGTTTCAGTCCCACAGATTAAAGGCTCAATCTCACAAGACCGCCTCCACTCCAGCTGCCAATTGAAATTCTGAGTTGTTACTTGTGCTTCTGACTGACTGGCTACAAATTGGAGGTTCCTATGAACTCCTCCTTGGGTTTAATCAATGTGGCAGAGAGGCTTACAGAACTCAGATAACATTTACTTACCTTTACCAATTTATTACAAAGGATATTATAAAGCATAGAGATGACGAGTGTCACCTACAAATTGGCACTTGCCGTCTACCTCTACAATGATCAAATTATGAGCTGCTGCAGCTGCTGACTTTCAACACCACCCTCAGAGGAGTTCAGGGTGGAGAGCAGGAGTGAGGTTCTCTGTGCTCTGTGAAAAACTAGCAGAACAGGTCTTCAGTTAGTTAGATATTTTCAGGAGGTGATTTTATGAGCCCAATTCTTGTATCTCCTCATATCTAGAAAAGCACTAAAATCCTTCATGGTAACGTCTGCTCCGCGTGACTGGCAGAAACCTGCTGCAAAAAATATGTACTTGACTGCATGTACTCCCCCTTCACCAGAATCACTTATATGCTGACCTTCCCCGCGCCTCTTCGAAGCAGTTTCTCAGTGCTATCTGCAATGCTGTCTCCTGGGCTATAGTCTTCATTTTGCCCCGGATAAAACTCAACTCACAATTCTCACCTTGTGCATTTTTTTTTTCAGTCGACAAGAGGTGCATAGATAGGGCAAGGTCTGGAAAGATCCTGAGAGCAGAAACCTCTGTCTCTGTGGAACTGGGATGCACCACACTCTCCAAATATGGATATGGTCACCAACCTGGAAACTCATCGAATCTCTTTGTTCCAGAGTTTTTATAGAGTTTAATCTCTAGCTCCTCCTTTCCCCTTCCCAGAGGTCAATGGGTAGTGCTAAAAGTGTCGACCCTCTAACCATTTGGTCTGTCTGGTGACCAGCCCCATCCTTAGGCTAGCCAGGGGCCACATCCTGAATAACTTCTTTGGCATAAATTTAGGTGAGCCCTGAAGGGCTCCGTATGAGTAACAGACATTCCTACCACTCAGGAAATTCCAGGGGTTTTAGGAGATTTTATGTCAAGCATGGAGACAAAGACCAAGTATATTTCTTATTAAATCACCCAGCCCTAGCAAACAAATACAAGCAGTTATTTAAAAATGTATGTCGGGCTTCCTAGGTGGCGCAGTGGTTAAGAATCCGCCTGCCAATGTAGAGGTCACGGGTTCGATCCCAGCTCCAGGAAGATCCCACATGCCGCGGAGCAACTAAGCCCGTGTGCCAAAAAAAAAAAAAAAAAAAAAAAAAAAAAAAAAATGTATGTCATTAGGTACAGTTGAAACATAAAGGTATATGTGGGAGAATAGTAGAAATAAGACTGACTGTTAGGAGAGGGAATAATATATGTACTTTCTAAGAGCAAAGACTTTGGAGCCAGATTGCCTATGTTTAAATTAGGTCAATATAATTTACCAGCTATGTGTATCAGCCTAGGCAAGTTATTTTCTCATTTAATAAAACGGATTCTTTGTGTCTATCAGAGTTATTAGTACGTAGATAATGCATATTAACTGGTATGGTAGTTGTTGTTCCTTAAGTGGCTCAGTTTAACATAATGTTTAATAAATGTGCATTAAATAAATTACATAGTATAGATGAAAAGAATCTGAAATCTTTCTAAAAATTAGTAACATTAAAACTTCAATTCTGACAGCCACAGGTCCCTTTTTATTTTACAATAGCTATAACTTCAAGGCCTTGAACTTGTAGAGATTCTAAGAAATATAACTTTAAAGACTCCTGGCCCTGATAGAATTTTTCATTCTTCCATATTTTCAGGGATGTATACTTTCTAAGAATACTTAAAATTAATCCACTTAAATTTAGGCTATTATCTTTGCCTTTGACTTGAGCCTGTATTTCGAAAATCATTCTACCAACATTCCACTTGAGTCAGAAAATGCCTTCTAACTGGTACGTATACGTTTAGTTGTTTCTGTATTGTTCATGAATAAGATATGTGAGTAAATATGATTGAATAATAAGCTTTAGCTGAAATACATTCTAATCACTTTGTTTTTAGACTACTTGATGTTACCTTTTTTTTTCCTTTTGGTATCATTATGAATTTCTCAGCTTTACAATGTGTTAACCTCAGACAGTATTCTCTCTCTTTTTTTTAAATAAATTTACTTATTATTTATTTATTTGTTTATTGGCTGTGCAGGGTCTTTGTTTCTGCACACGAGCTTTCTCTAGTTGCGGCAAGCAGGGGCTATTCTTCATTGTGGTGTGCTGGCTCCTCATTGAGGTGGCTTCTCTTATTGTGGAACATGGGCTCTTAGGCGCGCAGGCTTCAGTAGTTGCAGCACATGGGCTCAGTTGTGGCTCATGGGCTCTAGAGTGCAGGCTCAATAGTTGTAGCGCACAGACTTACTTGCTCCAAGGCATGTGGGATCTTCCTCAAGCAGGGATTGAACCCATGTCCCCTTCATTTTCAGGTGGATTATTAACCACTGCACCACCTAGGAAGTCCCCAGTATTCTCTTTTTGATGTCCAAATTATTGTAACTTTGGCCATTGGGAGTTCCTTTTAAATTAGCTCCTGTGGCCTTCTTACATGACTACATTGATCTCTGAAAATTTCTATTCTTCCTGACACAGTAAGATGTTCCAGTCTTATCTCTTAGCCCCAGGTATAGAATCAGCTATTTCTCTAAGAAGCCTTACTTACTTTCAGTGGGGTCAGTGTTAAATCAGTGTTTTCAAAAGGAAAAGAAAGGGAGTTCCTTGGTTACCTAGCGGTTAGCATTCTGGGCTTTCACTGCCATGGCCTGGATTCAGTTCCTGGTTAGGAAACTGAGATCCTGCAAGCCACGAGATGCGGCCAAAAAAAAAAACAAAGAAAAAGAAAAAATCTGATTTGTAGCATTTGCCAATTTCCATGGTGTAAATACTCACATACTAACATGGTGATGGATGTCAAGCTACCTATGTGATCTCACTGAACACAGAATTGGGAAGCAGTGTGCACAAATGGCTCTCAGGAGCTGCCTGCAGTGCACCAGTGCTACCCTCCTTCTGAGTCACAGCCCACAACAGATCCTGGCATTAGAGACTAGTAATATTAGGCAAAAGAAAAAAATTTTTTAAATGAAATTCAAAAAGAATTTTGGTTAACATTAAGACATCAGCTGGGGACTTCCCTGGTGGTACAGTGGTTAAGAATCTGCCTGCTGGACTTCCTAGGTGGTGCAGTGGGTAAGAATCTGCCTGCCAATGCAGGGGACATGGGTTCAATCCCTGCCCCAGGAAGATACCACATGCCACGGAGCAACTAAGCCCATGCGCCACAACTATTGAGCCCATGTGCCGCAACTACTGAAGCCCATGCGCCTAGAGCCCGTGCTCTACAAGAGAGGCCACCGCAATGAGAAGGCTGTGCACCACAACAAAGAGTAGCCCCCACTTGCCACAACTAGAGAAAGCCCGTGTGCAGCAACGAAGACCCAACACAGCCAATAAAATAAATAAATAAATAAATAAATTTATAAAAAAAAAAAAGAAACTGCCTGCTGACAAAATTCAACATCCATTTATGATAAAAAACTCTCCAGAAAATGGGCATAGAAGGAAATTACCTCAACATAATAAAAGCCATATATGACAAACCAACAGCCAACATCATTCTAAATGGTGAAAAACTGAAAGCATTCCCTCTAAGAACAGGAACAAGACAAGGGTGCCCACTCTCACCACTATTATTCAACATAGGTTTGGAAGTTTTAGATGCAGCAATCAGAGAAGAAAACAAAATAAAAGGAATCCAAATTGGAAAAGAAGAAGTAAAATTTTCACTCTTTGCAGATGACATGGTACTGTACATAGAAAACCCTAAGGATTTTACCAGAAAACTGCTAGCACTAATTGATGAATTTAGTAAAGTAGCAGGATACAAAATGAATGCACAGAAATCTCTTGCATTCCTATACACTAACAACAGAAGAGCAGAAAGAGAAATTAAGGAAACACTCCCATTTACCATTGCAACAAAAAGAATAAAATACCTAGGAATAAACCTGCCTAAGGAGGCAAAAGACCTGTGTGCAGAAAACTATAAGACACTGATGAAAGAAATCAAAGATGATACAAACAGATGGAGAGACATAGCATGTTCTTAGATCCGAAGAATCAACACTGTGAAAATGACTATACCACCCAAAGCAATTTGCACATTCAATGCAATCCCTATCAAATTACCAATGGCATTTTTCACAGAACTAGAACAAGAAATCTTACGATTTGTATGGAAACACAAAAGACCCCGAATAGCCGAAGCAGTCTTGAGAAGGAAAGACAGAGTTGGTGGAATCAGGCTTCCTGACTTCAGGCTATACTACAAGGCTACAGTGATCAAGACAGTATGGTACTGGCACAAAAACAGAAATATAGATCAATGGAACACAATAGAGAACCCAGAGATAAACCCACGCACATTTGGGCACCTTATCTTTGACAAAGGAGGCAAGAATACACAATGGAAAAAATACAGCCTCTTCAATAAGTGGTGCTGGGGAAATTAGACAGCTACATGTAAAAGAATGAAATTAGAACAGTTCCTAGCACCATACACAAAAATGAGCTCAAAATGGACTAAAGACCTACATGTAAGGCCAGACACTATAAAACTCCTAGAGGAAAACATAGGCAGAACACTCTATGACATACATCAAAGCAAGATCCTTTATGCCCCACTCCTGTAATAATGGAAATCAAAAATAAATGAATGAGACCTAATGAAACGTCAAAGCATTTGCACAGCAAAAGAAACCATAAACAAGACAAGAAGAGAACCCTCAGAATGAGAGAAAATATTTGCCCACAAAGCAACGGACAAAGGATTAATCTCCAAAATATACAAGCAGCTCATGCAGCTTAATACCAAAAAAGCAAAGAACCCAATCCACAAATGGGCGGAAGACCTAGATAGACATTTCTCCAAAGAAGACATGCAGATGGCCAATAACCACATGAAAAGATGCTCAACATCACTAATCGTTAGAGAAATGCAAGTCAAAGCCACAATGAGGTACCACCTCACACCGGTCAGGGTGGTCCTCATCAAAAAATCTAGAAACAATAAATGCTGGAGAGGGTTTGGAGAAAAGGGAACCCTCCTGCACTGTTGGTGGGAATGTAAATGGTAGAGCCACTATGGAAAACAGTATGGAGGTTCCTTAAAAAACTAAAAATGGAACTACCATATGACCCAGCAATCCCATTACTGGGTATATACCCAGGGAAAACCATAATCCAAAAAGAAACATGTACCACAATGTTCACTGCAGCACTATTTACAATAGCCAGGACATGGAAGCAACCTAAATGCCCATCAGCAGATGAATGGATAAAGAAGATGTGGCACATATATACAATGGAATATTGCTCAGCCATAGAAAGGAACAAAATTGAGTTATTTGTAGTGAGGTGGATGGACCTAGAGTCTGTCATACAGAGCAAAGTAAGCCAGAAAGAGAAAAACAAATACTGTATGCTAACTCATATATATGGAATCTAAAAACACATGGTTCTGATGAACCCAGTGACAGGGCAAGAATAAAGATGCAGATGTAGAGAATGGACTTGAGGACATGGGGTGGGCAGTGGGGGGCAAGGGGAAGCCATGAGGAAGTGAGAGAGTAGCATTGACATATATACACTACCAAATGTAAAATAGATAGCTAGTGGGAAGCTGCTGCATAAAACAGGGAGATCAACTCGATGATGGGTGATGACTTAGAGGGGTGGGATAGGGAGGGTGGGAAGGATTCGAGGGAGGGAGGGGATATGGGGACGTATGTATAAATACAGCTGATTCACTTTGGTGTACAGAAAAAAACTGGCACAACAGTGTAAAGCAATTATGTTCCAATATAGAGCTTAAAAAAAAAAGAATCTGCCTGCCAATGCAGGGGACACGGGTTCGATCCCTGTTCCAGGAAGATCCTACATGCCTTGGAGCAAGTAAGCCCTTGTGCCACACTACTGAGCCCAAGTGCCACAGCTACTGAAGCCCACACGCCTAGAGCCCGTGGCTCCACAACAAGAGAAGCCACCACAATGAGAAGCCTGTGCAACACAATGAAGAGTAGCCCCTGCTCGCAACAGCTAGAGAAAGCCCTCGAGGCAACAAAGACCCAATGCAATGAATAATTAAATAAATAAATAAATTTATTTTTTAAAAAAAACCTCAACTGTTACAATTATAGACGATATTTTAATGCCTCTGAGTGACAAAGATGGCTACTGTAAAATGAAATGACCTGTGGCTCACAGTTTTAAAGTCTTATGGAAACTTATTTTAAAAAAAGAAAATGCAGATTGTTTCTACCTATGCTCTGTAATCAGTACAACAACCATCAAATCTTTTTATGTGTCAAGCCCTTACAAAATTTAGAAGTTTAAAAATTACAACAGAGTGTTGGTGAGAACACATATAATACCAGATTCCCCAGATTTTCCAAGGCAATCCTGATGTCAATATTTTGTCCCATGTGGAATGTTTTCATCATACCATGTGGAATGATTTTAGGGTGTCAACTATGAGCACACTGAGTCTGGTTTAGTCTTGCAGTAATGCTATATTATATATTCAATGATAGCTCTCAGACATATAGAACAGAATAAAAGAGCCCCACATAATTGGTTATGGGTTCACGTACTCACTGAGTTTACTTCCACTGCCAGCCTTGTCCTGTTCATGTGGTCAGGAAACATGACCATATGCTCTTCCGCAAGCAAATAGGAACTTGTGTTGATAAGTCTTAATTTGTTCATTCATCCATCCAGTTGTTTATTCACATGTCAGCACTATGTGGAGCCAAGACTGGAAAGAAGGAAAAATCTCTACTCTTAAGGGAAATGTGAATTAGGGAGACAGACAAGAAAGACAGTTAAAAGACACAGGAGCAGACTGAGGAATCAGGATAGTTTTTAGAGGAAGTAATGCTTCAGTTAGATTTGAAGCTGTTCCTACTGTTGTTCCATTGTCTGGATTTTGCATCTCTCTGAAAGGCCTTCATCAGGTTTTCCACCACCTGGCAACTTCCACATATTTCTACAACTTCAGCATACAACAGGACTTTCCTGGTGGTCCAGCGGGTAAGACTCCACACTCCCAATGCACAGGGTCCAGATTCCATCCCTGATCAAGAAACTAGATCCCACATGCATGCCACAACTAACAGTCCGCATGCCACAATGAAGATTCTGCGTACCACAGTTAAGACCCGGCGCAGCCAAAATAAATAAATGAATGAATGAATAAATAAATAAATAAATAAATAATCTTTTTTAAAAAAGTTAAAATCAACATACAACCATTCATTGATTCAACTAACATGTGTTGGAACCCTATTCTATTCTGGACCAGACCAAAAAACCCAAACCAGATCACGGTCCCATGGAGTTCCAACCTAGATATCGAAAATTCAAGATAGAATGGAGAGTATCATAACATGTGCAATCTTCAAATGGCTTTTCTTTGGCTGCAGGGATCTTGAATTTTAATTGACCCTTGAAGGATGAGAATGATTTTTATAAGCAGGAGTGGAAGGGAATTTTAAGTCAGAGACAATAGCAAAGTGAAAACTGTGTGGAAATGTTTGGAACTATTTGCAAACTGATAAATAGTTCAGTTTGGCTTGGGTAAAAGGGAGATACACTTCTTGGCTGTATAGTCTATGTTCCAGACAGTACTGGAATGATAGGCTGTGGAGTCAAGGTCTGCGCTGTCCAATATGGTAGACACTTGCCATACGTGGCTACTGAGCACTTGAAATGTGGCGAGCACAGCTGAGGAAAATTGTTAATTTTGTTCCATTTTAATTCAAGTTTGAATTTAGACTACATCAAGCTAAAAAGTTTCTGCATAGCAAAGAAAACCATCAACAAAATGAAAAGGCAACCTACTGAATGGGAGAAAATATTTGCAAATCATGTATCTGATAAGGGGTTAATATTCAAAACATATAAAGAACTCATACAACTTAATAGAAAAAAAATCCATGCAATTAAAAACCAGACAGAGGATCTGAATAGACATTTTTCTGACGAAGGCAAATAGATGGCAAAAAACTACATGAAAGTTGTTCAGCATCACTAATCATTAAGGAAATAAAGTCAAAACCCCAGTGAGATATCACTTACATCTGTTAGAATGGCCATCATCAAAAAGAGAAGAAATAACTAGTGTTAGTGGGGATGTGGAGGAAACAGAACCCTTCTACATTGTTGGTAGGAATGTAAGTTGGTGCAGGCACTATGGAAAACAGTATGAAGGTTCCTCAGCCATAAAAAAGAATGAAATCTTGCCATTTGCAACAACATAAATGGACCTAGAAGGGATTA
Source organism: Hippopotamus amphibius kiboko (assembly GCF_030028045.1). Classification (NCBI taxonomy): domain Eukaryota; kingdom Metazoa; phylum Chordata; class Mammalia; order Artiodactyla; family Hippopotamidae; genus Hippopotamus; species Hippopotamus amphibius. Next base: position 73,943,338 of record NC_080197.1, on the reverse strand, counting down.
TGCTAAGTGAAGTCAGGCAGAGAAAGATAAATACTGTATGATCTCACTTATATGTGAAATCTAAAAAAAAAAAAAAACCTCAGAGAACAGATTATTTGTGGTTGCCACAAGCGAGGGTCTGGGGCAGAGAAAATGGGAGAAGGGAGTCAAAAGGCACAAACTTTCAGTTATAAAATAAATAAGTCATAGTGACATACAGCATGATGACTATAGCTAATAATACTGTATTGCATACTTGCTAACTTTTAAATCTTAAAAGTTCTCATCACAAGAGAAAAAAAATTCTGTAATTGTATATGGTGACATGTTGACTTATTAGGGTGATCATTTTACAGTGTTTACAAATATTGAATCATGTCTTACACCTGAAACCAATATAATGTATACCAATTATATCTCAATAAAAAAAGAAACATTAAAGAAAAATAGCTTCTATTTAAAAATCGAAGCAGTGTAGACAGAAAAATACTATAATTATCACATGTGGAATCTACAAAACAAAACAAACAAATGACTATAATAAAACAGACTCACAGATACTGAGATCAAACTAGTCGTTACCAGTGGAGAGAGAAGGAAATAGGGGGAAAATATGGGTCGGGGATTAAGAGGCACAAACTACTATGTATAAAATAAGAGACAAGGATACATTGTACAGCATGGGCAATATAACCAGTATGTTATAATAACTTTAAATGGAGTATAATCTATAAAAATATTGAATCACTACGTTGTACACCTGAAACTAATATAATATTGTAAATCAACTATACTTCAATTTTTTTAAAGTTTAAGCAGTGTAAAAAAAAGTTTCAAGCAGTATAAAATGTTAAACACAACTTAATTAATAGGACTACATTTCACCTTGATCGCTGAAAATTTAGTCTCGATTAAGATGTGCTGTGGGACTTCCCTGGTGGTCCAGTGGTAAAGAATCCACCTTCTAATGCAGGGAACGCAGGTTCGATCCCTGGTTGGGGAACTAAGATCCCACATGCTGTTGGGCAACTAAGTCCATATGCCACAACTACTAAGCCCTCGCGCCTCAACTAAAGCCCACTTGCCGCAAACTACAGAGCCCATGCGCTCTGGAGCCCGCACACCACAACTAGAGAAGAGAAAACCTGCATGCCACAACTAGAGAGAAGGCTGCATGCCACAATGAAGATCCTGCATGACTCAACGAAGAGAAGATCTCATGTGCCGCAACCAAGACCCGATGCAGACTAAATAAATAAATAAATAAAATTTAAAACAAACAAAAGATGTGCTGTAAGATTGGATTTTGAAGATCTAATACCAAAAAAAGAGAATAAAATATCTTATTAATAATTTTTATATTAATTATGTGTTGAAATGAGAATATTTGGGGTATATTAAGTTAAATAAAATATAACATTAAAAGTGACAACTCTTCATTTTTTTTAATGTGGCTACTAGAAAATTTTTAATTTCATATGTGACTCATATTTTTATTGGACAGCACTGATCTAGACTTTATTCAATAACTTGTTCAAGTTATTTGATTAGGAGATGATGTGATTAATTTTTTGATTTAAGGTAATTCATCTAGCACTGGTGTGTGATGGATTAACTTTTGAAGATATTGGAAGAGGGAAAAAAGTAATAAGGGTCTGGGAGCTGGGATTAGGTCCTTCAGGATCAATTGGAATGATGAACAGTTGAAACCCAGTTTAGACAGGAAAATCAACATTTCTCAAATTTTTTCTTTCTTCACCCTGAGAGTTTATTTTCAAAAGTGTTTTCAGATTCAAAATAAACTCCATCTATACCTAACCTAATAAAAGAAGATTAACAAATAACATTCTGTGCAAAAGTTGTTCTTTATGAGGAATATTACAAATATCAGCAAAGAGCAGTACTAAGTTTGTGTATCTTTAAAGCAGTCACCAGCTTTTTTGTGTGCCTTGAAATGCCATTTACATTGTTCTGTTGAAGAGGTAGTTTTACCTGTCTTTTCTTTGATGAGGTAAATATGTTTACAGCCCCTTGTTCCCTGATTTTAGGATTTTGGATCTGTTTGTTTTCCTGCTTGGTTATCAGGTTACCAAACATCCTCCCACAAAGCAAACTGAAACTGAGATTGAGATTCTTGGTGGCAGATTACCTGCATTTGGATCTAAGAGATTCAGGTCATGATCCATTCCCGTTCAACAGACCTCCATTAAACTATTAGGTGGGGATTTCATAACATTCCTCCCCAGCCTATTCCATTTTGAAATTTACCCACCACATTTCCTCCTCTTGTTTGCAGTAAAGATGGAAGAACATTTCACAGGAATTAAATGACAGAGGACGTTTGCTTTAAGATAGTCTGCTGGCCTCCACTGGCATACTCCCTGGAGACTGGTCACCAGAACTGTGGCTCCAGACTGAGTGGAGCTTGGAATCTCATGGTGCCTGCTTCCAAAGTGCACCCAAGACCCCAGTGCCCCAGCCAATCCCCCCAACACATCAACAGTCGTATTGAGCAATTGTTATCTGTGACCCAGAGTGAGGGTTGCCTAACTTGGAGGTCCCTGTCACCTTGGGGACAAGTCAGGTTCCTGATCTGGTTTCTGAGAAGCAGGAGCTTTATTAAGTCCCACTTGCTCAAGGCACGTTTACCTCAATATGTTCACCATAATTTTAGATTCCTGAGACCCAGTTGAATTCCAGTTATTACAGTTTAAAAAGCTCTTTATTGGAATATAATTGCTTTACACTTTTGTACCAGTTGTTGAGGTACACCAAAGTGAATCAGCTGTATTTATACATATATCCCCATATCCCCTCCCTCCTGTGACTCCCTCCCACCCTCCCTGTCCCGGCCCTCTAAGGCATCACCCATCATCGAGCTGATCTCCCTTTGTTATACAGCAACTTCCCACTATCTATTTTACAGTTGGTAGTGTATATATGTCAATGCTACTCTCTCACTTTGTCCCAGCTTCCCCTTCACCCCACCCCCACCCCGTGTCCTCAAGTCCATTTTCTGCATCTGTATCTTTATCTTGCCCTATCACTGGGTTCATCAGTACCATTTTTTTAGATTCCATATATATGAGTTAGCATACAGTATTTGTTTTTCTTTTTTTGGCTTACTTTGCTCTGTATGACAGTCTCTAGGTCTATCCACCTCACTACATACTCAGCTGCTTAGTTTTCTTAAAAGTAGTTTTCTCAGACTGAGTTTAGCCAGAGAAAACAGGTTTCAGATCTCACCTCCTTTCACCCTCCCTCCTTTTCTACCAAGAAGAAAATACCTACAGATTTCAAACATCTAAAAACTTGACCCTCAGTATTATTTCACTACGTTGGTTTTACACAAATTATTTGGGACAGGTATAATCCTAGACCTTTACAGTTATTTCATCCGTTCTTTAAAATATTGGAAAAATAACTGTGTTCTGGAATTACACTGGAGCCTGCTCTGAGTGAATGAAGGGGCAAAAAGACCTACTTTTTACTCTCACTGGTGACATGTACTCTTGCAAAACATTAAGGAATAATTATTGTAAGGCAAAGGAGAGGGAGAAATAAAAGACAGAGTGATTTAGAGCCAAGAATGACATTGTGAGGGAATTCCCTTGTTGTCCAGTGGTTAGGACTCCGGGCTTTCACTGCTGAAGGTGTGGGTTCCATCCCTGGTTAAGGAACTAAGATCTCACAAGCTGTTCGGCCAAAAGAAAAAAAGAAAGAAAAAAAAAAGGAGGAGGAGAAGGAGAAGAATGACATTGTAAGACAAATGATAAATAAAAATCAAAGATAAAAAAAGACTGGAGAAAAGATTGGCGTGAGCACATTTTCATTGTGAAGCTTCAGGGTCCAGCCTCCAGCCTCCTAGGGCTGCAGAGCACTTAGGGGGCTGGTGGGACCAAGGAACAGAATTGCTAATTTTAGTTCATTTAAAATCGAAGCAGTTTAAAATATTTTCCCATTAAACATAACAATTATTTTGATTAAAATGACATATTACTTTAGCTGTAGAAAACAGAGTCTAAAATGGACATGTGTTGTAAATGGAAGGTATACACTGGATTTCAAAGACAGTGGGAATAAAGTAAATATCTTAGTTTTTAAATTGATTGCTCAAATAGTATTATTTTGGCTATATCAGTTCAAATAAAATAATTATTAAAATTAATTCTTCTTGTTTCTTATGTTTTTCTTTTTAAAAATTTAATGCGGCCACTTAGAAAACTTAATATTACATAAACGACTCAGATTGAATTTCTTTCGGCAGGGCTGCCATACAGGATATTCTTTGTCCTCTGGCTGCTAAATTCAGTTGCTGTGGTAACTAGAGGGGCCTCTAGGCTCAGGGTTTCTGGAAGACGGGGGTGGGGGGGGGTTGAAATGGGGGAAGGGAGGAATGACCTCAGGGAACGTTTTTTTGGATGTCACGTTTCACCCATCGCCCGTTCTGTCAGCTAACAACCAGATTTAGAAAATCTCCTCATTTAGTGGGTTTATTTTCTAACGTATAAAAATATCAAAACAGTATGTTGTGCACCTGAAACTAATAATCTAAGTCAGTTATACTTCAGTTTTTTGTTTTTTTTTAAATCCTCTTTTCAGGAAAGGAGACCACATGATGCGGTTTGTTTCAGGTCCAGTAGTACCAGTTTGTATTGCAGGCTCCCAACCAAAACTCTGAAGGAAGGTGTACTTTCTCCAGTGACTCCTCTAGCAAAATTCTACCTCTTTACCTGCTCCTCCCATCCCACCCACTCCTCCCCTACAGGGGTTGCTAGGCTACAGATTAATAGGCATTAGGAAATTGACTATTGATATTTCCCCCCCAGCGAAACTGTGATAGTATCTCTCACCCAGCACTTTCTAACTACAACTAAATTGTCCTCCTTCGTGTACTCTCACACGGGAGCCACCTCTCCCTCCTTTTATTTTCCTTCACCTTCCTCTGCTCTTGTTTTTTCTTATCTGTTTTTCCTGCTCATCTTGCTCACTTTGCTTCTATGGCTTAGGAATCAGATATGTATCTCACACTTTTCTTTCAAGAAATTCACAGCCCGGAAGGAATAGGATATTGCTAATTCTCTCCAGTTGTGTAAGAATCAGTTGACCTCATCCTATTTTAATGTTTTAAGTGGAAGAAGGGAAGCACCATAAATTCCTTGAGGCCAGGACTTTTTTGTCCTATAGATTGATGAATCCCAGCTTCTGATACGTAGTATGTGCTCCACAAATACCTGTTTAATGGAATTTGATAATTGTTCTCTCCCTAGGTGCTGTAAACCTGAGGCTAGAGGCAAAACACTGCAGAATGAGTAGAATTCAGAATGGGTGGGGAGTTGGTGAATCCCATATTTTCAGTTTGGATTGCGTCCCATGGGCGGATGATTCTCTCCTTCCTGCAGCCCAGGACAGTTGGTTTGGCTCCTAGACGTTCAGGTTTTCTCCCAGGAGAAAGTCTGCTAATTAGAGAACAGGTAGAGCCAAAAATTCTTCCACTTCTTCCCTTGATCGCTTTCCTTCTCTCAGACTGTCCTTCCCTCCCCTTCAAGATTGTAGACACAGCCTACAATCAAAGAGCAGCTGATAAATTCATAGGATTATGAATATTTTCTGTTTATACTCCATCAAACGACCTTAACTCTCATATAGTAGCACCCACTTGACTTTGCCTAATGTAGGTAGCATTTATTCTCATTTCTTTACGGATTGATTCAATTCTGAGCACTTGCGAGAGCAAAAAATAAAGTGTATCTGCCCTCCCTCCAGGCTTTTCTGGTAGCATTTTGTCTGTGAAACTAAGCTGTAGCCGCTCTTAGAAGGGGGAAGGAGGACAAGCTTAAAGAAAAAAAACCACGAGTAGGGAGGGTGGAGGATGTGGTTTTAAAAGGGGGGGAGGGGGTGTTGCCTAGGGTGGGGGCAGAGTTTGAGGTCACAAAATTCCGGGAGGTCTGGAGATTACTTGGGGCGGGGATGGGGTGGGGCTGGGGGCTTGTCGCCCAGGCTCCGCCCTTTGAGGAGCTTATAAATAGGTGCCCATCCTAAGGGTGCGGGAGATGTTGAAGCGGTACTGAGGACCCAGAGAAAAACTTGCTGCCGAGAAGGACATTTTGGAGGTTTTGTTGGCTGGAAGAGGGATCTCTGGAATCCCACCCCTAGATCGTTATTGAAGATTGGAAAATACTTAAATTAGGGCCATGGGGACAGCGAAGGTAAGAACGATAGAATTATTGGTTGTTTTTGCTTGTTTGGGGTACATTCCGAAAGGCAAGCCTAACGGTGATGGCTGTGCTCTCTTTTCTACGGAGTCACCCAGTCATCTGAAAGCCTTCCGATTTCTTCCCCACCCTGCAGTGCCACACCACCAGTTCCCTTTGGATGTCATTTCCTATAAAGGATTTACCCCAATTCCACCTTCCTTTGGTAGGAAACGTCACCTGGAGAAGTTGTGTTTCTCGGTTGTTTTGTTTGTTTTGTGTGTGTGTGTTTGGGTTTTTTTTTTTTTTTTTTCCTCCCTTTAATACAATCACATGCTGCTGAGCATGAGAGGGTTGAGTATTCAGGGGATCAGGGGCTGCTTGGTTGTATTGATTCGAGTGTGGGTCTGAGAACCAGCAAGAGGATTTCTCTGGAAGCCTTAGACCTTGAAAGGACCTGGGATTTGTTTGGGGGCCTGGGTCGGTGTCCAGCCATCTGTTCTGTGACCGATGGGATTCCCCAGATACTAAGGAGAGAGAATTCCAATTGTCCTTCCTGTTGTGGTTGGTTGTGAGTGCACAGTATTTTAATGTATTATTGTGTGTTATGGATGCAGTATTTGCAGGGAGAAAGGCATTTTCATTCACTAAGGTAACTTAATTGAAAATAAAAGAAGACAAGGGATGAAAAAGTGGGAAGGCCCTCAAGGATAGTAAATGATGAGAGAAAATAAGAGGTTTGCACTAAAAGGAGAGGATTAAACAGCGGTGCCCTGGCGGGGCCTCAGGTACTAAAGGCAAGGTCAATTTGGGGAACTGAAAACTCCTGGCCTGCCACTGTCTGACCTGAGAGGAAAGGAGTTTAAGATGAGGAAGGGTTGGGGGCCTCAGGGGTAAAAATTGAGCTACCTTGAGGTGGAAATTAAGATCACTCCCACCAGAATTATTCCTGGCAAGGTGAGTGATGACTGGGTTGATTTCTGTCTGCACAGCCCCCTCACAAAATGTCTCCATTTTGAGTTGGGAGTGAGCTTGTGCTTGCCCCCTGGTGGGTGGGTGGGGGGTAGCAGTACAATATTAAATGAACGCAAAGAATTTCCCATGGGACTAAAGATCCTGTAGATTACATGATGCAGTTAAGAGCAGCCTGGTGATGATGACACACCATCAGCACTCGGGCTTCTGGGGTACGGGGAGCCTACACTGGACCTAGCTGTTTCCAGAATAATCTGTTCTTAGCAATCCTAAGGCGTTTTACTCTGCCCTCACAATATTTTCTATTCCTGAGCACAATTCTGTGCTTGCCTTTACCTGGGGCTGTTTTTTGAGTGCTTCCAAACCGTTTAACCCAGTTCTCTTAACTCTGCTCCCTTCCCAGATTTTCTTGCCACTTTCCCCAAGTTCATGTGCTTGTCTGTGTATTTCCAGATAAGCTCTTCAGTTCTTTGGTGTTCCGCATTCATTACCTGAATCATTATGTTTTTGTTGTTTTCATACCACTCACAGGCTGGGTTCTCTGGATGTATACAGCTCCTTAATTAATGAGACAATCATCCATCGAGAGTTTTAACTGGTTCCTCTCTCCTCCCTCCCCCCCAGGTTACCGCACCTCTGATCTTCGCCATCACAGTTGCGACAATAGGCTCTTTCCAGTTTGGCTACAACACTGGAGTCATCAATGCTCCTGAGGCGGTGAGTGACGAGCAGCTAGAGTCAGAGTTTGGAACAGAGAAAGTGTTCCTTTAGGTAGGGTTTCCAGAATTAAAAAGTGTAGACAGACTTGGTACCTGGGAGAGAGGAAATGATATTGGTGGAGGTCTAATTGAATCATTGATCAAAGCAAAAAGCTCAGGGGCTCCCTGTACCCTGGACTGTACCCATTCTTCCTCTCACCTTATGGTGACACACTTCCTTTATTATCCCTTAGGGGTTAGTTACAAAGTCTTGGGGGTGGGGGGTGGCTGCGGTAGTCACTGAACAAGAGTACATCAGTACTACTTCCTACCGGAATTTTCAGGACAAATAAAAAAATTCTTTGCAGAGCTGGTAACATGAACTTCAGTGGGTTTTCTGTCTCTTCCATTGCCTTCTATTTATTCCCTTGATCCTCTACCTAGAAAGTAACTGTAATGCTGTTCTATTAGGGAGGGGAAGATCCCCAATGTTTGTCTCTTTTCTCATCCAATTGTAACAGTCTCTTCTCCCACCAACCATTTTAATTTGCAGATCATAAAGGACTTTCTCAATTACACTTTGGAAGAGAAGTCAGTAAAACCTCCCTCTGAGGTGCTACTTACGTCCCTGTGGTCCTTGTCTGTGGCCATCTTCTCCGTTGGTGGTATGATTGGCTCCTTTTCCGTTGGACTCTTTGTCAACCGCTTTGGCAGGTATTGACCAGAAACTGGGCAAGGAAGGGGACTACACTGGGTGCACTGAGGACAAGTATCTAGGCTTGGAGCAGGGAGGCAGTGATGCATTTGAATGAGAGCCCCTCAAATTCCCGTCAAGGGAACCTAGTCCCACTAATGGTTAATGATTAGTCTGGGGTAGGGTGGGACAGTTTTAATTTCTAGCAAATTTCTAGCTGATGCTATTAGTTTGTGGACCACTTTGAGAACAACTGGCCTTAAAGTGCTTGCTAAAATCCTAGCCTACAGCTAGGACGTAGAGGGGACCAGATGTGTTCCAATACTAGAAAGTGGAAAAATTAGACCAAAGGAAATATGAGCCTGGAGAAGAGTAGAATGATTAGGAAAGAAGGGGAGAGATGAAGTCTATTTTGCTAATAACTTGTTTGTGTTTCATCTTTCAGGCGCAATTCAATGCTTATTGTCAACCTGTTGGCCATCGCTGGTGGCTGCCTTATGGGGTTCTGCAAAATAGCTCAGTCGGTTGAAATGCTGATCCTGGGCCGACTGGTTATTGGTCTCTTCTGCGGACTCTGCACGGGATTTGTGCCCATGTACATTGGAGAGATTTCTCCCACTGCCCTGCGGGGGGCCTTTGGCACTCTCAACCAGCTGGGCATCGTTATTGGAATTCTGGTGGCCCAGGTACTCTAGAACTTACTGAGTGTTAGTTTCATGGCTAATTAAATGAATTTACATAGGTAGCACAATCAAAAGAATGTCTGGCACAGAGAACTATAAACCATAATGGAAAAGAATATTTTAAAAAATAGAATATATATATATAAATGCATAACTGAATCACTTTGCTGTATGGCAGTAATTAACACAACATGGTAAATCAACTATACTAAAATTTTTTAAAAAAAGAATGTCTGGCACATATTCAGCTGTATATATTTCAGATATTAATATTCCTATAGTTCATAGACGGCTAAGGAAGCAGGCAGGGTAGAAACAGTAGAAGAAACTATCTTTTCCTGTGATAAAAGAAACATGATTTTCTGAACTTTTTTTTTTTTAATCTACTTGTGGCCTGTAAAGTACAGAATTTATAGGATTGTCTTTGTCTGGTTTCTAGATCTTTGGTCTAAAAATCATCTTGGGGACTGAAGAGCTCTGGCCTCTGCTCTTGGGCTTCACCATCATCCCAGCCATCCTCCAATGCGCTGCCCTTCCATTTTGCCCTGAAAGTCCTAGATTCTTGCTCATTAACAGAAAGGAAGAGGAGAATGCTAAGGAGAGTGAGTATCCTTCACGCCTTCACTATAGGAATCTGAGGCTTGTGGTTTGTTTTAGGATGAGGATATTGGGTCTGGTTTTTGTCATCTCCTTTCCCCGTCCCTCAGAACCCGAGTGAAGAGTTAGTTGTCCAATTACTCTTAAGTCAGAACCTTTCAGCCCCTGAAGGACGGGGTGAGAAGGCAAGTGAAAGCCAGAGGCTTGATATTTACCGCCAGATGCAGGGCTCATCTGGGTGGCTTCTTCCCGGCTGTGTCATGAGGAAAAGGCATTCGGGACAGCATCTTATCTTTAACCTTTCCTCTTCATGCTTTTTTTTACCAGTCCTCCAGCGATTGTGGGGCACCCAGGATGTGGCTCAGGACATCCAGGAGATGAAGGATGAGAGTATAAGGATGGCACAGGAAAAGAAAGTCACTGTGGTGGAGCTCTTCCGAGCCCCCAACTACCAACAGCCCATCATCATCTCCATCATGCTCCAGCTCTCTCAGCAGCTCTCGGGGATCAACGCTGTGAGTGCCCGCTTGTGTGTCAAACGCGTCCCACAATATTTCACTTAAAACACCAGACTGCAGTGAATGGCACTGGTCATTGCTCACCTTCTTATATATCCAGGGTCCCTCACAATACTTGCCATGGAGCAGCCACTCAGAAAATGTTTTTTATCCAGGTTTTGATTTTGTTTTTTTTGTTTTGGGGGATTTTTGTTTGTTTTTAAATTTTTAACTTTTATTATTTTTTTGGCTCCAGTCTTAGTTTCTTGACCAGGGATCAAACCCACGTGCCCTGCAGTAGAAGCACAGAGTCCTAACCACTGGACCACCAGAGAATTCCCTATTTCTTAAAATTATCTCTATAGTACATGCTTCACCCTTAGCCTCGGAACTTATAGTTAACATTTGTCCTCTTCCAGACTTTTTTAATATATAGAGTATCACAATTGATCAATTTTTAATAATCCTTTTTTTTTTGACCACTCATTTAAAAAATTTCCAGTCTTCTTTAACTCTGATCTATCTTATATGATGCCATCAGTGATGACGTAGGCCACATAATCAAAGCAGATCTGAGAACTGATACACCTTGGGTTTTTTCCCAGGACTCTACAATCTACAATCAGTGTAAAGCCCTGGGGAGCATTTAGGAGGTATGTGGGCACACAGGCAACTTCAGAGTGAGCTGGCCGTATCATTCTGTATATTTTTTACAACTTAGAATAGTGACTATGATAGTTAAGTTTGGGAAGCTAGCAGTGGGCAGGTAGCCATCCTATTCTATGAGAAAATCAGCTTCTGCTCTTGAGTCTTGGTTGTGGGCACAGAGGGTATTCCTACACCTATCCTTTTGCAGATAAAATATTTAGATATGAAGAACACCCTTGTGTCCCCCCTCTAAGTCCTGATTCATGCCCTGAGAGTTTCCCATCATAATGTCATCAGTGTGATCAAATTGTTTTGATGACAAAGCGTTTTGCAAAACACGTCATCACTCAAAATACTAAATTTGTCCTTAGCTTTCTCCCTAACGCACCACAAGGATATTGTGTTTGAAATAGCACTGCACCTCCTGAGGGCTTAGAGGCTGTTATATCAGAACCTGGAAGGAAAGATAGTTTGAAAAACCACTGTAATAAAATATACTCTCAAGACTTTCCGGAACAGCAAGGCTGGGACTAGAGTGAGGTGTCCAGGTACAAGAGGTACAAGACATGTCCTGAGAAGGACTGCCTTCTTCAGTTCTACACCCTAGCTCACCCATGCTTCTCTCCTAGAGCAGCAGTTTTCAGTGAGGATGACACTACATATCTCAGTTTCCAAAAGCATAGCCTGAATCTTATTTTGGAAAATATGCATAGTTTCTATCTTAGGTTGTAGGGATTTGAAGACTTGTCTCTGGAGATGGTCACTCCCAATGTGGAAGCCTATGTTCATCAAAGAGTCTGATGAATACTGGCTGCTATTGTGGCAGATACTCTGGGTGAAATCATAAACTCCTAAACCAAACCTGAGGGACCGAGCAATCTAGATACTGTTCCCTTGTTATCTTGAGGTCTGAGTCCAATATTTTGAAATCTCTTTAGCTGTGGTAATTGTAGCAGCCCTATGTATTAGCACAGTGTTGAGCAAATAATAAAAATAACACATGTTAAATTGTAGTACATTTGATAGTGTATATTCAATTAAAATAATAGCTGGTGTTATTTCCTAAAACACTTGCAAAGACCTAGTTCCTGGAATTCCAGCCCAAGCTCTGCTTCTAAATACATGAGCAAGCTGAGATTACCCTTCAGTTTCTTCACTATCAAGTTGAGACATCAGTCCCTGTCACTGTTGGTAGGGGTGGGAGTTGGGGTAAGAGTCTATTGGAAAAGCATAATTGAAAAACTTAAAAGGACTTAAGCCTTTATATGTAAGTTACTAAAGTAGACTTAAGGAAAAGACTAAATGGAGCAGTAATAATAAGCACAGTTAGAAGGAAAAAAATGGAAATAAGTAGCTAGAATTGAAGACAATTAAGAAGAGAATAGAGGTAAGATACAGAAGATCATTTGTTTGCAGAAAAGATACTGTGATTGAACAAAAAACCCTGGGAAGTACTCCGTAACTTCTGGGACTTTTTTAAGTTGATTTTTTTTGAGAGTTCAGTGTAATTCCTATGCACAATTGTATTTCATCTTTTGCATCTCTTCTTCCCTGTTAGGTGTTCTATTACTCAACAGGAATCTTCAAAGATGCAGGTGTCAAGGAGCCGATCTATGCTACTATTGGTGCGGGCGTGGTTAATACCATCTTCACCGTGGTTTCTGTAAGTTGGATGTTTTGATCATCTTTGAGAGGGGAAAATAAGTCTTGCTATACACATTCAAGGATGGGTTGCATGTCCTTCCACCTCCCTACTGTCATTCAGTTAAATCTTTTTTTTGTTTAATTCCTTTTGGGGAAAACAGCTATTGAATGATGGGTGAAGGTTGGGAATGGATGGGCAAGGGGAGATATAGAGGGGATTCTGTAGGATGCTTTTAACTTAGAGCTGGAAGAGAGGAAATGTGACTGTAACAGGTATCCTGCTGTTGGTCAGGCAGATTCCAGTAGCTCATACAGTGTTTTCATGAAAGGGAAAGCAGACGTTTCACGTTTGTTTATTATTCTTTTAGCTGTTCCTGGTGGAAAGGGCAGGGAGGAGGACTCTACACCTGATAGGCCTTGGAGGGATGGCTTTTTGTTCTGTCCTCATGACGATTTCTTTGTTATTGAAGGTGAGTGCTCTTTGTGAAGGAAAGGGAGGGGTGGGGAACGGTGAGGGGGTGGGTAGTTGAGGTTTGAAGATCAGACAAGTGAAATTTGGGAGAGGCAACATGCCCAGAGTTTTAAAAGTGGGTTATCAGAGATAGATAATTAAATTGCCATAATCCCTGTATCTATATAACATATAGCTTATAAAATACATTATCTCATTTAATTCTTAAAGAAATCTTGAGGTCCATTTTTCCCATTTTACAGCCGATGAAGTGGTCTCCGTGCAGGATGACGTGTGATTGCACTGCTAGCATTCAAAGACCCAAGGCTTCTAGGATCCCCCTGGCAGTCCAGTGGTTAAGACTCTGCACTCTCAGTGCAGGGGGCATGGGTTCGCTCCCTGGTTGGGGAACGAAGATCCTGCGTGTTGCATGCTATGCCCCCCCAAAAAAAGAAAGAAAAAGAAACAAGGACCTAAGGCTTCTAGGTCTAGTAACTCCTTTATACCATAGGACAGAAGGAACTTTATTAGTCTGTCCTCATCTCTGGGAAGCTGGATCCTGCCTGGGGCATGCTGTCTCTAATACTAGCTTTCCTCTGTTCCTTTCTCATAGGATAATTATGGTTGGATGAGCTTTATCTGTATTGGGGCCATCTTGGTCTTCGTGGCCTTCTTTGAAGTTGGCCCAGGCCCCATTCCCTGGTTTATTGTGGCTGAACTCTTTGGCCAAGGACCCCGCCCGGCTGCCATGGCAGTGGCTGGTTGTTCCAACTGGACCTCCAACTTCTTGGTTGGACTGCTCTTCCCCTCAGCTGCAGTAAGTAACTGAAAACTCACCCAGCCCATCTTGAAATCAGCTAATGCATAGTTCTGCCTAGAAACAGAATGGTAATGATAAGCCTTAGGATACCAAACCAATATCTAAAGTCCATCATTTGGCTTAGCATTAATGGCTTTATAATCTTAAAGGCTCACTGAGCATAGGATGTTAATGATGAGGTTGGTCCTATTACAGAACAGCCTAGAGCTGATTTGTTAAATAAAGGAACTGGCAGTGGACATCTGGAATGCATTTCCAATTTCCATGAGTCTTTCAGAAACCCAGATTTTAAAGCTAATAATCCAAAGGCCTAAAATACCCAGTAGGTATTTGGAAAAGGCTAACTTGAATGACTGGGGAAAGGAATGATACAAAATTGCAGAGAAATATAGTAAGTTACCAATGAAATCATAAACAAGTCTCTGAAGAAACCTTAACTGTCTTCATGGAGTCTAGCAGGGTATGGCTTCAAGCCGATTGGAACCAACCTATTGATTGTGAGGGAAATGAGTTTGTCAGTGAGCAGATTTTTACATCAACCCTCCTTTTCTTGTGTCCTTTCACTAGTTCTATTTAGGACCCTACGTTTTCATTGTCTTCACCGCCTTCCTTGTTATCTTTTGGATCTTCACCTTCTTCAAAGTTCCTGAGACTCGCGGCAGGACTTTTGAGGAAATTACACGAGCCTTTGAAGGGCAGGTGCAGGCAGGTAGTCGAGGTGAGAAAGGTCCCATCGTGGAGATGAACAGCATCCAGCCCACGAAGGACACCAACGTCTAAGCAGTGCCTCCTTCCCACCTCCCTCCCGTCATGAAAAAGCAACCTCTCCCTAAGCAAGGGAGAGACCTCATCAGGTTGTAAACCAGGACTGTTTCTGAATGCTGCTACTCAATTCCTTTCTCATCCCACACACTCATGGGCGCTCAGAGGATCCCAATGCTGGGATTAGTCGCTATTGTCAATGGCTTTTAAAATTTTCATTTCTTGGACGTTCTCTTCTGTTCAGGAGAGACCAAGTGAACCTACCTTCATTTCAGGAGGGACTGGCCGCTTGGCATATGACAACTTTGCCAGCTCTTGCTCCCTTGGGTTCTAATACTGCCTCTCGAGGGCATTTAGGGGAGTGGGTGTGTACGTTCCTCCAACCTCAGACCTACCTGGAAGCAGATATACATAAGAGTGTGGAGGGCAGAGAAGGATTCCATAAGAGCACCTTTCTCACTTCCATACAGCTCTGCAGAGCAAACGAACTTGAGTTTTATTTATTTTATCTTCTGGTTTTATTGCATAAATATTTATTTTTTTAAGTGTAAAGTAATTTTACCAAATAATGAAAGCATAAGAAAATTGAGGTTAGAGGGAGGTGCTTAAAGAGAGGTTATAGGGTGGAAGATTTAATACTGAAGAGGTTAAGGTGCAATAAGAAGGGACAAATTTAGGGAGAAATGTGTGTTGTTGGAGGGTGTATGATGTGGTGTGTGAGGTTTGCACGTTGCCTCTTAAAAATTTCTGTCCTTCAGATGAAAACTCAAATTTCTCAGAAAAGTCATGTGCCTGTATAAAGAAGCTATTGGTTTCCTTTGGAACTTTTTCTTTGTTTAAGATTATATGTAGTATTACTTGAAATCTAGGATTACTAAGATGGGCATTGTGCTTAATGGTAGTTGATGGGTTCTAATTTTGGATAGAGTCCAGAGAAGAGATGGTTATTTCTAGAAATCCTCTCTCCCCTCACTGGACCAAACAGCTTCTTTCTCTGTAGTGAACTCACATTTTGTTTTTGTTTTTTTCTTTTTTTTTTTTTAATACTCCTATCATTTGGTGGGAGAGCCTCCCAAGTGAACAAACTAAATATTGATTCTTGGTAGAGGCTCATTTCTTTAGAAGATTTTAGATGTTGATTTTTATTTTGTTTTAAGCCATAGCTTTAAAAGAATGTAGAGATGTTCATAGCTAACTAGGAATTTGTAACCTTAGCTCTGGGAGAGGATTTTTCCAGAAGGATTATTATCCAGTTGACGTATGTTGTTACATTAGGGTCATCTCATGCTCATTTATGTCTGTTACCATCTCAAGTTACCCTTGTTACCATATTACCATAGTATTATGTCAGGTGCCCTTTGGGGACTTGCACTTTCCCACAGACCACACTTGACAGCATGCATGGCTGTGCAGTGTAGCCCACACTTGAGCGTGAGTGTATGTGCACTGTCACAAGGTAACTTGTTTCCTCTATGCTCCTAAGGCCCCCTTTTGGATAGAATGTGTTAAAACTCATTCCTATATATGTAAATAACGCTGCCTCTGCTGGGTGGAATTTGCATCTGCTGTTTTCTATCAAACTTTAGAGTTCAGTCTTATCTGGCTGCCTTTTGTTTGTTGGAGAGGAAGGGGAGAGCCCCCTAAATTGTGAGACTGAGAGTGGAGGACTCACTCCATGCTCAGAAGACAGGAGGAGATAGGAAGGAGTATGAGACCAGGACTTGTTGCCTCCTGGGGGCGCTGGAGGGGAGTCATGGGGGAGAGGGAGGCATTCTTTTAAGGGGGTAAGAAACAAGCTGAAACTTCTAAACTCTTGGGCAGTTCAGAGAGTGAGGTGAGATGGAGGAGTTTACACTTGCCACAGGCCACGGTTGCCTCCACAGTCATCCGGTTTCCCAGGATTTTTAGAAATGGAGATTGGGCCCTTCTTCCCTTTTTCGTATGTTGCTTGATCTCCCTTTCCCTCTTTGGTGCTTACATATTTCAGGCCCTTTAGCCAAACCCTTGCCTACAACAGTATTTTGGTTCTAAGTTCTCACCATTCCCTCTGGTCCTTGAGCCTTTGGATAAAAACTCACAGAGCCGTGGGATGGGGCTTTGCCAGAACGGGTGACTTTCCGCTAACTGCACCTCTGCTCTGGCTCCTCAAAAACAGTGGGTTGGTAATGCAGTAATGCAGTAATTCAGTGTGGAAGTCTTCCCATTTCTCAGTGACCAGATTGTGAATAATTTCCCAGTGGATTTTCTATTATTGTTTCTATGGTCCTTCGTTTCGAAATAAAAATTCTGAATGTACATACAACATTACAGGCTTTGGTTTTTTTGTTTTGCTTTGGTCCTTCCTGTAACAACAAAATCAGCTTTAAACCTAGTATGGCTGCTCAGTACCTGTTGTAACCTTAAGTAAGTTTCTTACATGAGAGTCTCGTACAAATGAAAATAGCAATACTTGTTCATTATGCAGAGGAAATGGAAAAGCCTTAGTGCATTGCCTTGCATACTTAATAAATTACATTGCTTGCTTTCCCAAGTGAGAATTCTGATTTTTTTCTCTTATGCTCTTTCCTATTTCCTTTCTCCTCCAGTCTTCAATCTCTGAAATTCATCCTACACTGATGTCAGGGCATCCATATACATATATATACATATACATTTAATCACTGCCCTGCTTAAAAATTATTCAACAGCTTCCAATCGACTGCAAGAAAAAAACTAAGCCCCCCTGACTTAACACAACCCCTCTTGGGGCAAGGTCCCTGCCACCTTTCAGTCTGATTCACCATTTCTTTTTTTTTTATTGGAGTATCATTGATTACCAGTGTTGTGCTAGTTTCAGATGTACAGCAAAGTGATTTAGTTATACATACATACATATATATATATATATATCTCCATTCTTTTTCAGATTCTTTTCCCATATAGGTTATTACAGAATATTGAGTAGAATTCCCTGTGCTATACACTAGGTCCTTATTGACTGTTTTATACATAGTAGTGTGTATTTGTTAATCCCAAGCTCCTAATTTATCCCTCCCTTCCACATGTCCCCTTTGGTAACCATAAATTTGTTTTTGAAGTATGTGAGTCTGTTTCTGTTTTGTAAATAAGTTCATTTGCATCTTCTTTTTTTTTAGATTCCACATATAAGTGATATATGATATTTGTATTTTTCTGTCTGACTTCACTTAGTATGATAATCTCTAGGTCCATCCTGATTCACCATTTCTTAACTCCCATTTCTGTAAGAAAAGGCCTCATACCCACTACAGGCACTCAGCACCTCCATGCTTTCCTTCCTGTAGTTCTGACACTCCCTTCCCTAGTTTCCCTTCATTTACTACAGGTATTTGAATGGCTACTTTCTACTTCTACTAGCCCAGGCAGGAGCTCCACAAAGCCTTCCTTACTCCCAGCATAGTCCTTACACTATGGTGCTCTGTGTGTTAGAGGGGATAAAAGGATGAAACACCCTGGTTGTCCTGAAAGAGCCTCAGTGAGTGCACTGTATTCTCCAAAGCTGTGGTTGCCTTTGCTCCCTTTTTCCACCTTTGCTTCCTTATAATTCATTCGTAACGTGACCAGAGTGATCTTTTAAAATTGGATCATGTTGGGACTTCCCTGGTAGTCCAGAGGTTAAGACTCCGCACTCTCAATGCAGGGGACCCAGTTCGATCCCTGGTCAGGGAACTAGATCCCACATGCATGCGGCAACTAAAAGAGCTGGCGAACCACAGCTAAGGAGCCTGCCTGCTGCAACTAAGACCCGAGGCAACCAAATAAATCAATAAATAAAATATTAAATATAAACAAATAAAATCATATCATGTCACTCCCTGCTCAAACAAAGCCTTCCAATTACACTTAAAATAGTCACACTTAAAATAGTACCCAAGTTCTTCCGGGGATGGTATCTAGAGGCATTCAGAATGCCCAACGTCAACACAGCCTCTAACAAAACCAGGCCGTCTGGAACCCTTAGGAATAGAATGATCTTAATACCAAGACGGTTGGAAAAACAAACACCTACATATGGTGTGTGCCCAGGTCGACTCTGAGGGGCTTGTGCTGTAAGACCTAAAGTTCTTATGAGGTTGTCTAATAAAACGAAAAAGCATATCAGCAGGACGTATGGTGGGTCCATGGGAGCTAAATGTATCCGTGACAGGATCAAGTATGCTTTCCTTATCGAGGAGCAGAAAATCAAAGTGTTGAAGACAAAACAACAGAGTCAGGAAGCTATATTTAAAAGTGGAGGTTTTCTTGGAGGGGAAGAGGGGAGCAGAATTCCCTGGTGGTCTAGTGATTAGGATTCGGGGCTTTAACTGCAGAGGCCTGGGTTTGATCACTGGTCAGGGAACTGAGATCCCACCAGCTGCGCGATACTAGCCCAAAATATAACTAAATAAATAAATAAATAAAATTAAAGTGGAGATTTTTGAGTAACAAAAAAATCAAAAATTAAAAAAAATTTAAAAAATAGTATCCAGACTCCTTGCCATGGCCTACAAACTGAGTGACCATATGTCCCAGTTTATGCCTCTTAACCCTGGTGTAGCTTTTTGTATCTGACACTAACTTCTGCTTCCCTTACCTAAAGGGTTTGCTTTTTCAAAGGGTTTGTTCTTGTTACTCTGCTCATTGAAGTTTAGCCCCACTGGTCTTTCTAGTTCTCATGTACATCAAGTTCATGATCACTTGGTTCTTGACATTTATCCTCTTGTGCTTGGAATATTCTGCCTCAGAATTTTGCATGACTGAGTCTATTTTGTGGATTAGGGTTTAGTTAATCTCTGCAGAGGATAAGCTCCATAAAAGCAACTAGTTTGTCTTGTTATGCCTAGAACACTGCCTGACATGTAATTGATTTTTATTAAGTGTATCAGTCTGGCTCCTATCAGAATACTTCTACAGCTAAAAACATAAAGACTGAAACCCACATTATCTTAAACAGGGAAAGTTTAGAGAAAAAAAAAAAATCAAGTTACAATAAGAACAAGTTAAAAAAGATGTACGAGAACTCAGTATGGTATCCCAGGGCTGAGAGAGAGTATCCAAGGAAGGACAGATTTGGGAGTCCACCTCCCCAAAGCTGAGGTTCAGATCTCTCTGGGAAAGACATAGTTGCAGTCTAGGCTAGCAGAGGAATTTGCTGGATTGCACAAGCCAGAGCTGGTGTGCATTCTCCCGGCAAGCAGGAGACAACGCTCCAGGTGGGCCACAGCTGGTAGCCACATACCTGAGGGTTCAGAGCGAGTCAGGCCACCAATGGGTGAGAGGCCTGGGGCTGGTGAATAGTGGTTGCCAGACCTGGGCAGGGGCTGTGAGGTGGCGGAGGGAGCTTGCATTCTGTGTGCGCGGCTGGGGCAGGACATCACCAAATGTTCTCTCGTCTACCCTGCTGATCTGTGGTGTAGCCACTGGAACCAGCGGAAGCCCACTTCACTCTACAATATCATTCTGGCACCATCTACTGAGAAAACGTCATTGCGTTCAACACGCTAAAGAGGTGATTTAAAGGGAATTCCATGCATTACCATGACACAGGTCTTGAAGGACGAATCTGGAGCTGAGGCAGTAAATTGATAACTGGCACAATGAATGTTTGATGGCTGGAGTGGTCCTCGATTGGCAGGATCTCCTCCTTCCACAACTCCCTGAGCTATCTGGACTTCAGATGCACTTCAAGTTGAAAAGTGCCATTTTGGGGTGTGCGGGGAGACCCAAAAGTATTTGCTGCAGAGTTTTGGCCAAGGTTCCAACTGGGTGGCTCCAGCTGAGGCTGGGCTGGAGGCTCTTGCCCAGAGCGGGGCAAGTGAGACAAGGGGAGAGGCAGAGGGAGCCCCTCTGAGCCTGGAGCCTCTGGGCTGCGTGATGATATCGCGGTCCAGGCTGCAGGTGAGGCCTGAGCCGACCCGCTCTGGCTCTACGCTCTGGGTCTTCACCGCGCCGTCCTCTTGGATGTCGAGTCCCAGACTGGCACCCACGAATCTAGTAGCATCTGTCCGTGATCTGCACAAGCGGCGGCGGTACCGCTGAAACTGCGGCTCCCGCCGGGCGTCCACCTTCCTCGTGCAGTGGCCGCCCTGCTCCCTCCGCTCCCACCGCTCCAGCCCCAGGCGTGGCCTCGTACCCGCGCCCCCGTGCCCGCGCCCGAGCCCGCCACCTCCCCAGCCCCGCAGTCTCGGGAGGCCAGGCGGGCTCCGGACCAAACCGCGGACCCTGCAGGAAGCTGGGCTTCGGCCGCGCCTCGTCTCCCGAGAGCCTTCACTGCGCAAGCGCGGGCGGCCCCAGAACCCTGTTAGATTGCGTGTTGCTCAAACCATTTCTGGCTAAAACCCGAGACGTGCCTGGGAAAGAGCAGACTTTTAAATGCAGGTATTTCCTGCCTTTCTTATTCTGCAGAGAATTTAACTACCCTTTCTGGATTGCTCTAGGCTTTGTGACAATTGATATAACTAAATCATCTGAGTTGGGATAGGTTTCAGAGATTAAATTCAGATCTCACTTTTAAAAAGTTGAATGAATCGTCAAAACTGGAGCTGGCACCCTGTATCTTGACTAAATGGTCAATAACTGGTCTAGAGTTAAATGCCTAACAAGGTATAAGGGTACCAGTTTTTTTTTTTAACACATTTTTACTAAAATGTTTTATTATGAAACATTTAATCTTCATCAACCTGAAGTGAGAAAGGGGTCCTGTATTTTAAATCTGCATTTTTAGTTTGAGGTTGAGCATTTTCCCACTCTATTTCCTTATCTGTGAACCATCTGTATGTATCAGGAGGGATATTTTGAAAAGGATGAGTTTTGGAGAAGAAACAAGACAGAGAAAATAAGATAGAGATTATAAAGAAAATAGTTACCTTATGACCTAGCATTTCCACTCCTAGATATAGTACCGATGAAGAATGAAAATGTGTCCACACAAAAACTTGTTCACGAATGGTCATTACAGCATTATTCACAATAACCCCAAACTGGAAGCAACCCATATATCCATTGACAGATAAATGAATAACCAAATGTGGTATATCTAGACAATACAATGTTATTTAGTCACAAGAAGGAATGAAGTACAGATGTATGCTATAAAATGGCTGAACCTTGAAAACATAAGTGTATAAAGCCAGTCACAAAAGACCACATATTATATAACAATTTATTTGAAATTTCCAGAACAGGTAAATCTATGGAGAGAAAGAAGGTAGCTTAACAGTGACCTAGAACTAAGGGGAGGAAAACAAAGGGGGGTAGGGACACAGAGAGATAGGAAATGACTTCTAGTGGGTACAAAGTTTCTTTTTAGGATGATGAAACCCTCTAAAATTAGATTATTTATCTAATAATCTGGTTCCACAACTCTGTACAAATGCTAAAAATTATTGAATTATACACTCTAAATGGGTGAACTTTGTAACATAAATTATGTAAAAATAAATCTGTATAATAAGATTAAAACAAAAAGAATAAGAGAATTAAGTAGTGATGTAAAAACCTAAATATTCTGATAAGAAACTGGTAAAACTAAATCTTGAAACATCCTGTAATAGAATATTATGCAGATTCAGCATAATTGAATGGGTAGATATTTTTCGGCTGCGTATGAGGGATTTGATTTCTCTACATTCTGAACAACACTTGTTAATATCTGACGTTTTGATTTTATGCATCCTAGTGGGTGTGAAATGAGAGCTCAATGTGCTTTTGATTTGTATTTCCCTAAAGACTAATGCTGTTGAAATTTTTACGTGTATTGGCCATGTGTATGTCTTCTTTGGTGAAATGTCTGTTCAAGTCCTTTGCCTGTGTTTTAATTGTGTAACTGGAGTTTTTTAACGTATTATTTTTATTGAGTTCTTGATATAGTCTGGATGAGTCTGTTATCATATATATGATTTGCAAATCCATTCTGTAGATTGTCTTTTCACTTTCATGATAGTGTCCTTTGAAGTGAAAAAGTTTTAAAAATGTTTGGTGGGCTTATAAAATGGTATAACCACTATAGGAAATACTATGGAGTTTCCTCAAAAAATTAAAAATAGAACACTATGTGATCCAACAATTCCACCTCTGGATATATATCCAAAAGAAATGAAAGCAGGGTCTTGAAGAGGTATTTGCATATTCATGTTCACAGCAGCACTGTTCACAGTAGCCAAGAAATGAAAGCGACCCCAGTGTCCAGCAATGGATGAAAGAATAAACACAGTGTAGTATATGCATCCAAGGGAATATTCAGGCTGAAAAAGGAAGGAAATCCTGCAGATCTTAAGGCTTGGATGAACCTTAAGACCATTATGCTAAGTGAAATAAGCCAGTCATAAAAAGACAAATACTGTATAATTCTACTTGTATGAGGTATCTAAAGCAGTCAAACTCATAGAACCATAAAGGAAAATGCTGGTTACCAGGGGCTGGGGAAGGCGAAATGAGAGTTGTTTAATGGGTATAGAGCTTCATATTTGCAAGATGAAAAAGTTCTGGATATCTGTTTCACAACAATGTGAATATATTTAACTCCACTGAACTGTACATTCAAAAACGATTAATGTCTTAGTCCTTTTACCGCTTTAACAGAATACCATTGACTGGGTAGCTTATAAAAACAGGAATTTATTTCTCACAGCTCTGGTCTGGAGGCATAAGCCCAAGATCAGGCTGCTTTGTTAAGTGAGGGCCATCTTCTGGGTTGCAGATTTCTTTTTTTTGAGGGGGGGTGGCTGCAGACTTCTTGTATGCTTTCATAGCAGAAGGGGTAAGGAGCTATCTTGCAGGGCTATTACAAGTGCACTAATCCCCCTCATGAGAGCTCCACCCTCATGACCTGATCAACTCCCAAAGGCTCCCAGCAACTAATACCATCACATTGGTCATTAGGATTTCAACATATGAATTTGGGGGGGGTGGGGACACAAACATTCAGACCACAGCAGTTAAGATAGTCTATAAAAGTTTTTTTTGTTTTTGTTTTTTTAAAATTTATTTATTTATTTATTGGCTGTGTTGGGTCTTTTTTTTTTTTTTTTTTTTTACTGTGCGCAGGCTTTCTTTTTAGTTGCTGTGAGTGAGGGCTACTCTTCGCTGTGGTGTGCAGTCTCCTCATTGCCGTGGCTTCTCGTTGCGGAGCATGGGCTCTAGGCGCGTGGGCTTCAGTAGTTGCAGCACATGGGCTCAATAGTTGTGGCTCACGGGCTCTAAAGCACAGGCTCAATAGTTGTGGCACACGGGCTTAGTTGCTCTGCGGCATGTGGGATCTTCCTGGCCCAGGGATCGAACCCGTGTCCCCTGCATTGGCAGGCGGATTCTCAACCACTGCGCCACCTAGGAAGCCCTAAAAGTTTTAAATATTTGATTAAGCCCAGTTCATTCATCTTCTTCTTTTGTTATTCATACCTACCAGACTGGCAGACCTTTGAATGTCTGTAAATGTCCACTGTAGGCAACAATGCAGTAACGGGAACTATCTCTACTGCTAATAAGAGTGTAAAACTTTACCATCACTTTATTTTATTTTTTGGAATTTATTTATTATTTATTTCATTTATTTTGGCTGCGCCGAGTCTTAGTTTTAGTTGCAGCATGCATGTGGGATCTAGTTCCCTGGCCAGGGATCGAACCCAGTCCCCCTGCATTGGGAGCATGGAGTCTTACCCACTGGACCACTTTAGAAAACAGTTTGACTTTGTCTAGGAAAGTGGAACATGTATGGCCCCTATTCTTCACCCACCACACCCCACTCCCAATTCCATGCTCTCTATCAAGTGGTTTTTGCAGTTCTGCTATGGTCTGAATGTTTGTGTCTCCCCTATTCATATGCTGAAATCCTAATGACCAATGTGATGGTATTAGGTGCTGGGGGCCTTTGGGAGCTGATCAGGTCATGAGGGCGAAGCACTCATGAATGGGGTTAGTGCTCTTATAAAAGCCCCACAAGAAAGCTCCGTGGCCCCTTCCACATATGAGATTACAGTAAAAAGATGGCAGTCTATGAATGAGGAAGCAGGGTCCTACCAGACACCAAACCTGCTGGTGACTCGGTCTTGGAATTCCCAGGCTCCAGAGCTGTAAGAAGTAAATTTCTGCTGTTTATAAGCCACCAGTTTGGTATTTTTGTTTTAGCAGCCTGAATGAACAAAGACAAGTTCCTTCTACTAAAAGGGAGAGTTCAGCCATATGACTTGACTTGGCCAATAGAATAAGGCAGAAGTAACTGTATGGAAGAGGCAAGGGAGCTGAGTCTCCAATGAGCTTCCCTGGTAGACAGTGTTTCACACGTGTTGTCACAAGTCATTGCTGGGAGAATAAAATATACCCATAACTGTACAGGGAAAGGACTCTTGGAAGCTTGCACCCAGTTTCTAGAATTTGCCCCATGAATGCTTTCCCTTTGCTGATTTTGCTTTGTTATCTGTCACTATAATAAATCTTAGCTGAGTACTACTCTGTGCTGAGTCCTATGAGTCTTCCTAATGAATCATTGAGCCTGGGAGTGGTCTTGGGAACTCCTGACTCAGTAACCTTAGAAGTGTATTGCAATGGGAAAGAAAAGTCTCAAGAATTTTACTTTCAGCAGTTTCCTTTAGAACTAACTGGCCAGGTAGCTCCTTCATTTCTTAGTGGAAACATACTTAATTCTGCCTTTTGGGTCACTGCCCACTATGACATTATTTATGATTAATAATAAATACATATATGGCTGCCTCTAGCTTATAAGACAGTTGCATATCTACTTACCCAAAAACCCAGAAATGGAAAGGACAGTTATTATTATTCTCATATTACAGTTGGGAGAGCTGAGGTTCAGAGGGCTTCAGGCAGCTGCCCAATGTTACCATAAAAGGCAAGACAGTTGAGTTAGAATTTAGATCTTTTGATCCTAGATCCTATCATCTTTCTAAACACAGTTCATTAAAGCAATGACTCCCAAACCTGACTGATCATGAGAATCACAAGTTGAGATATAAAAAAAGGCCAATGGGGACTTGCCTGGTGGCGCAGTGGTTAAGAATCCACCTGCCAATGCAGGGGACACAGGGTCGAGCCCTGGTCTGGGAAAATACCACATGCCTCGGAGCAACTAAGCTGTGAGCCACAACTACCTGAGCCTGGCTCTAGAGCCCTCAAGCCACAACTACTGAGCTCAGGCACCACAACTACTGAAGCTTGCCTGCCCAGACCCGTGCTCCACAACAAGAGAAGCCACCGCACTGAGAAGCTCACGCCCAGCAAAGAAGAGTAGTCCCCACTTGCCACAACTAGAGAAAGCCTGCATGCAGCAACGATGACCCAACGCAGCCAAAAACAAATAAATAAAATAATAAATAATCTTAATAAACAAAAAAAGCAAACAAACAAAACACCCACAGCCAGCATGTTTTCTAAAGTGGTCATACCGCTTTACATCCTAGAGGTATTATATGAGCATTGCCGTGGTTCCACTTCTGCACCAACATGTGATATGACCAGTCTTTTTTATTTTAGCCAAAAGACATCCTGAGATGTGTAGTGAATCTCATTGTAACTTTGATTTCCAGATTTGTAATGACCAATGATGTTGATCAACTTTTCGCGTGTTTATTTTCCATCTGAATGTCTTCAGTGAAGTGTCTCTTCAAATATTTTGCCCATTTTTAAAGTGGCTTGTTTGCCTATTAGTTTTCAAAAACCAGCTATACTGCGGTTTAATTGACATACCACAAACTGTGCATAAAGTATACAGTTCAGTAATTTATACATGTGATGTATACACCCATGAAATCATCTCCACAGTCATGGAGGTGGGAGGGGAGGGGAGGGGTCGGGGTAACCACTGGTTCTGAATACAGCCTATATTCTGTATTAGTCAAACCTTTTGAGAATCTGATAAAAGTTTGGGACTCTACCATAACCGAAATTGGGGTCCAGCTGCTCACCGCTCAAAAGCAAATAAAGAGGCCAGGTTGCCCCCCCACCGACAATCAGGGGGCAAGAGCTTTTATAGACAGAGGGAGGGAGCTACATGCAGAAACAGCACAGTCAGCTCTGACAGTCATCTTGAAATTGGTCATTGGTGGTCTGACCAGCGTCATCTTGGTTGTTTTAAGTACAGTTAATCTTCAATTCCAGGGTTGGTTTGTTTCCATTTCTTTGAGGCCAGTTCTGGGAATTGTGGCAGCTTATGTCATGGCTACAGCCTGGTCATCATGTAGTTAACTTCTTCCACCTGGTGGGGGTTTCAGTATCTATAAGACAGCTCACAGGACATGGTTCAGAATATTATCTACAGCCCTTGAGAAGGAACTAAAGGTCCTTGACTTTGCTTCATGACTAAACTATTATTTGGTCCCCTTTGATTGTTTTTCTCTATTTCTGCATCTTCTCACTTCTCTGATTAAACTTATTCTTTGGCTAAAGTTTTTCCACAGATGAAAGGCAGGCTGAGAACATTGGGGCAGGAGGAGGGGGCAGGGGGTGCGAGGACCATAGGGTCCTGCTCCGTTTCACTGCTGAGAAAAACATACATGTACAAACTCAAAAATTTGCCTGCACTCCCAGGAGGATCCTGACTCCCTGGACTCATCCATTCATCTCTTATCTCTGTAGATAAGAAGAGTAGTTCTCATTGCAAAGTTCATTCTTGCTGAGACCTCCTGACGCTTATTTGACTGCTTTCTTGCCTTTGTCTTTCTTTTTCTCTTCATTTCTATTTCTTGCCATTCTTTTCTCTAATGTCTGTGCATGCTTTTCTGTTGAGCACTAGGATGATCCTGGGTAAATTGTGGCTTACAGTCCTGCTCTGCCGGAGTTTACCAGTTATTTGAGGCCATTTGCCATTAGAGAAGACAGACAAGAAAAGAGCCTACTGCAGCCTGTGCTTGTTCTGAAAAGGAACTTGGAATAGAAGTGAATCCTTGAAAATAAGACCACAGTGTGCCTTCTGGGTGTTAAAGGTGAACTGCTGGAATCTTCCTAGGCTCAAGAAGGATTTCCTGTGGGTTGCGCTCCACAATTCATTAACCTGCAGTTTATAGGATACTCATGTTAATTAGAAGCATCTAATGACTCTTAAAGCTCATTTCATTCCTAAATTACTACATCCTTGCTTAGTGTCATAGTTTCCATTCTACCTGATCAGAGCCCTGAGGGTGACTGAAATTTGATGAGAGCTTTACATACATGTAGGAAAACATGCCAGAATAAACCAAGAAAAAAACCCAACAATTTTTTTTTCTGGTATACCAATTCCAAATTTACAGAAAGAAAAACTTAACAGTTTGCAATGAACTAGGTAGGAGCAGGCTTCCATTCTGACCCTTGAGGTAAGCAATATTGATACAAAGTAGATTTATTCTAGGTCCAAAAAGAGTAGACTGAAATTTTCTGGGGTGGAGTAACAAGCAGTAACAAAGAAGCTACATACATACAGATAAACAGACAGGGTGAGTTTATGATCCTTACCTGAAAACAGCCATATCTTTCTGAAAACAGCTCAGAAAGATGGAGTTTCCTTGACATCTGAAGGAAGCAGGGCACCAAGGGATTTCACCATGTGCATACTAGGTCAGACCCTAGAACCCCACCTCCACTGGTCTCAGGAGCTGTGTTGCTCTAGATCGGTCCAAGAATGTGCCAATTTTCTATGGGAAAAGACCACAGAAACAAAGTAGAAATAAAACATTGTCATTTATGAGAACTATAATATAGGAAGTAAGTAAAATGCTTAATAGATAGGACCTAGGTACCAGCACCCCAGCTTTTAAATTAAAATGATAGGCTCTCCTTTATATACATGAATACACCAAAGACCCACTCCAAGGTGTGCCTAATGGTAGATAGAAAAAGAGGGGCTTCATCAGGGTGGAAAATGAGACATTTAATGTTTAGCAGGTAAGGAGAAGGTAGACCTTATCATAAATTAGCAAACTCCAAAAAGAGTATTGGAGAGGTATACTGATAACATACAAACGAAAGAGGTAGTGATAACATATATTAGAAAAGAGGTCAAATATAATTTGAAAACAAAAGGAATAACTATTTATTTTTGGCAACCCCCTGCAGCTTGCAGAATCTTAGTTCCCTGACCAAGGATCGAACCTGGGCCCTTGGCAGTGAGAGCACTGAGTCCTAACCACGGGACCACCAGGGAATCCCTGGAATAACACTTTCGAAGAACAAAGAAGAGTATATACAGTGAATGCTTAGAGTTGCTACAGTTTCCAGGTTCTAATTTTTTTTTTTTTAATTTTTTTTTCATGCAGCTTGTGGGATCTTATTCCCCCGACTGGGAATTGAACCCCGGCCCACAGCAGTGAAATTGCCATGCCCTAACCACTGGACCACCAGGGAAGTCCTGCTAATATTTTTTTAGGTATTTTTTCTGGTGGTTTCACTGCTGTATCGCCGGTGCTTAGAACATGGTCTAAGAGAGTAGCTCTTAAAAGTTCTCATCACAAGAAAAAAAAAAAAATTATACCTATGTATGGTGATGAATGGTAACTAGACTTACTGTGGTGATCATTTTGCAGTATACACTGCTGGGGCTCAGGACAGGCCATGCCAAAATATGCCCCAATGGCATGTTTTTTTGTTTGTTTTCATGATTTTAAAAAATATTTATTTCTTATGTTTGGCTGCATCAGGTCTTGTTTGAGGCATGTGGGATCTTCATTGTGGCCTGTGGGCTTCTTCGTTGCAGCCTGCAGACTGCTAGTGGTGGCTTGTGGGATCTAGTTCCCAGCCCAGGGATGGAACCCAGGCCCCCTGCATTGGGAGCACAGAGCCTTACCCAGTGGACCACCAGGGAAGTCCTCCCAATGGCATATTGATTATTTTAAATTAAAGTTACTTAAGATATAACCAATGCAAGAGGGACAAGCTGACCCTCCTCTCTGTCTCCCTGAAAGCAGGAAATAAATCTCCCCTGTGAAAGGTGCACTCCCCGCAACTGGAGGTAGAAGTCCACCCTTATCCCCAGAGATAGGGAATACCCGCCAAGAAGGCTATGTAAAAAAGCCTTGTTTCTTCTTTACTTTCTCAAGTCCAAACTCCGTTCAGATTCTTCGCTGACTGAGCACCCAAAACCTAAGTTTCTTTGTCCTGTCAGTTCCTCACAAATTTATCGTTTCTTTGCCTAAAAAGTATAAAAGCTGCCTGCTTTGGCCACCCTTAGGTCCTAT
This sequence comes from Hippopotamus amphibius kiboko, assembly GCF_030028045.1. Lineage (NCBI taxonomy): Eukaryota > Metazoa > Chordata > Mammalia > Artiodactyla > Hippopotamidae > Hippopotamus > Hippopotamus amphibius. The sequence goes on along the minus strand of NC_080197.1, from coordinate 73,913,541 downwards.
TTCTATGAAGCCTACGTGCATATGAATTAAAATTTGTTTCTTTTGATCCTGTTAATCTTTCCTGTGTCAATTTTATTGTTAGTCTAGCCACAAGAACCCAAGGGGTAGAGGGGGAAATTTCCCCCTCCTAGAAAATACAAATATCCAATCGTTCTGTTATACACCTGAAACTAATATAATGTTATATGTCAGTTACACCTCAATTTAAAAATTTAATAAAAAAAGAGAATAGCAATGTTTCATAAATATCTGTTGAACCAATGAGTGAATTTATGGCATTAATCATTATGTGGATTTGGTCATATTCTCCCTGTATATTTTGGAAGAGAATGTTTGGGTTTGTATTTCCCATACTTCTTTTTTGACCGTGCCCCCCGCCCCCCGCCCCAGTCTTCCTGTTGATACACGGAACCAATGTAAATGAGATTGGTAATGCTTTCAGTTAAAACCCCATAACAACAGATCTCTTTTCTGCCAAGAACATTTGTGTGTTTCCTTCACTACTTTGGTTTAGAACCACGATGAGTCACGTGTCAAACAAGTGTCATTTACTCTAAGTTTTTTCATTTTTTTTTTTTCCTCTCAGGGCCTCCAGTTGGTTCCCTTTAGGAACAACCTCCCACCCACCCCCACCCACCCCCAGTTCATCAGGCACATGTACATCTACTTACCATTGTACGTGGATTTCCATCTGAACCACACGCAACTGAGGAACAGGTCTGGACAACCATTCCCTTGTCCTGGAAGGTATGGTGATGAGAAGGAAACTTCCCAAGGTTCTAAAACAGGAAACTGATGAGCCCAGAGTAAGAGTGGGCCACTGGGGGGAGGTGTGACCCTCCAAGTGAGCTTAATGCTACCTTTGGTGGCTTTGCTCAAAGCAGCCTTGTCTGATCTGTGGTTGAAAACTCAGAGTTCCAGGATTCTAGCATTCCCTAAAGGTAATAAGATAAATACATGATCTATTTTCATATTTCAAAAAGATTACTTTACTGGTAATTATTTATTCCCATAGATGCTACTCTTATTCTTCCCAAATAGAGATATTTATGATTTTCATCTGATAATATATGCTCTAAAAAAATGCCAGTAATAGAAAGCAAAAATTCCCTCAAAATTTTCCTTCCTAAAGATAAACACTGCTTTTTGGTATATATCTATCTTTCCACATTTTATTTATGTCTGTATAAATAGAATCACCTTAACTTGTAAAATAATTTGCCTTTTTACCTTCATAAGCAGTGGAATTTTTTTCCCCATGCATTTAATCTGCCTCATCTTTTTTTTTTTTTAATGGCTGTATAAATACTCCAGTATTTGGATATATCAGGATATATTTATGCAAAGTCCTATTAGTGGACATTTAGACAAACTTGTTTTTTGTTTTAATCTATACCAGCAGTGTTGCAGTAAGTATCTTTGTGTGGTTTTCTGAATGATGCCTTACATAAATTCCTAGAAATGCTCAAAGGGTCTTCACATTTTATATTTCCATGCATATAACTGACATTTGTTGTGCATATTCTGTGAGTTAGAAAAAAACATATTAGATGATTACCGAATTAAGTAATCACAGCAAACCTTAATGCATTTTAAATTTATTTTGGTCTTGATATCAAATACTTACTGTCCCCTGGGATAAGCAAGTTGATAAAGTAAAACTTTTGTACATAACATATGATAGCTGATATTACATTCCAAATTTTTTCTTTGGTGAACTGGATTAATAATTTGAATATAATCAATGCCTCAGCAACAGAGACAGAATATATGAATTACACACATACATACACACATTTATTTATTTATTTTGAAGAGTATGAAGTCATAACTGACATGTTTAAATTTATTTATGTATTTATTTTTTTATTTATTGGCCGCCTTCGGTCTTTGTTGCTGCACACGGCTTTCTCTAAAGCCTAGTTGCTGCGAGCGGGGGCTACTCTTCATTGTGGTGTGCAGGCTCCTTATTTCAGTGGCTTCTCTTGTTGCAGAGCACAGGCTCTGGGCACACGGGCTTCAATAGTTGTGGCACATAGGCTCAATAGTTGTGGCACACAGGCTTAGTTGCTCCATGGCACATGGGAACTTCCTGGAGCAGGGATCGAACCCATGTCCCCTGCATTGGCAGATGGATTCTTAACCACTGAGCCACCTAGGAAGTCCCCATACACACAGTTATGTAGAGAGATCTGTAGTTACATTATATACCAAATTCTAAAGTTACTTGTGCATGAGAACTGGTGAGGGTGATGGATAGAAATGATGGAAGAAATTGCATTAAAAAAAACAAAAAACTATACATCCTTCAGAATTTTTCTTTTTTTTTTACATTGTGCAATAGACTTGGATTTTTCTTTTCAAATTTCAAAACAGATGTCTTCATTATGAAAATTTTAATCAAGTCATAAGAAACTCCTTTATTAGTAAATTTATTGAAATTCTTTAATATAAAGTTTCTTTTATTAACTTAAAAAATATTCCTATTACTGTCTCTTGGGGTGGTGCACCAAATCTAAAATATAGGTGACCTAAACAATGAAGCAGGACTCTATCAATTTCCACCTCCAAACTAAAAAGCAATTATTATTTCTGTTTCCTAAACAATTCATCATTAATCCACTCATCTGAAATGCAAACTCTGGGTATATACTTGTATCCTACCAGAATTTTTATTCGTGTATTGTGGCATGTATTTTTAAATCCAAATAGAATAAATTATTCATATGAGTTTTTTGGCTTGCCTTTTTTTTTTTAAGCTTTTTATTGGAGTATAATTGCTTTATGCTGTTGTGCCAGTTTCTGCTGTACAGAAAAGTGAATCAGCTGTATTTATACATATATCCCCATATCCCCTCCCTCCCGCGACTCCTTCCCACCCTCCCTATCCCACCCCTCTAAGTCATCACCAATCATAGAACTGATCTCCCTGTGTTATGCAGAAGCTTCCCAATAGCTGTCTATTTTACATTTGGTAGTGGATATATGTCAGTGCTACTCTCTCACTTCCTCTCAGCTCCCCCTTCATTCCCCACCCTGTGTCCTCAAGTCTGTTCTCTACATCTGCATCTTTATTCTTGCCCTGTCACTGGGTTATCAGTACCATTTTTTTTAGATTCCATATATATGAGTTAGCATATGGTATTTGTTTTTCCCTTTCTGGCTTACTTCACTCTGTATGACAGTCTCTAGGTCCATCCACCTCACTACAAATAACTCAATTTCATTCCTTTTTTGGCTGAGCAATATTCCATTGTATATATGTGCCACATCTTCTTTATCCATTCACCTGCTGATGGGCATTTAGGTTGCTTCCATGTCCTGGCTATTGTAAATAGTGCTGCAATGAACATCATGGTACATGTTTCTTTTTGGATTATGGTTTTCTCAGGGTATATACCCAGTAGTGGGATTGCTGAGTCATATGGTAGTTCTATTTTTAGTTTTTTAAGGAACCTCCATACTGTTTTGGCTTGCTTTTTAAACTTAATATATTATTAAAATGAACACAATCAAATACGCAGTTTCCTTATATATTTGGTAGTATTCCTGAGCTCTCTGCCTTGTGAAATTGTTTACAACTGTGTATCTGTAGCAGCTCTACACTCATAACTATGTAGCAGAAACTGCTGGGTTTTCCACACATACTCAGTTGATTTAACCTCTCCTAAATGCCACTGCCTTTTTTTTTTCTTTTAAGCTGAGGTATAGTTGATTTACTATACTATATGTTTCAAGTGTCCAACATAGTGATTTACAATTTTTAAATATTATATTCCATTTATGGTTACTAGAAAATATTGGCTATATCCCATATGCTGTACAATATATCCTTGTAGCTTTACCTTTTTTTCTTGGCCATGATATGCGGCTTGTGGGATCTTATCTCCCTGACCAAGGATCCAACCTGTGCCCTCCTCGGTGGAAGGGCAGAGCCCTTACTGGACTGCCAGGAAAGTCCCCTTATTTATTTTATACATAGTAGTTTGTAGCTCTTAATCCCCTATCCCTATCTTCCCCCTCCCCGCTTCCGTCTCTCCACTGATAACTACTAGTTTGTTCTCTATAACTGTGAGTGTGTTTCTGTTCTGTTATAATCATTTGTTTATTTTTTAGATTCCACATATAAAGGATAACATACAGTATTTGTCTTTCCCTGTCTGACATTTCACTAAACATGATACCCTCCAGGTCTATACTTATTGTCCCAAATGGCAAAATTTTATCTTTTTTTTATGGTTGAGTAGTATTCTGTATGATATATGTGTGTATGCATATATAATATATATATATATCTCTCTCTCTCACACATCTTCATTAGCCATTCATCTGTTGATGGACAGTTTGCTTCCATATCCTGGCTATTGTAAATAATGCTGTTATGAACATAGGGGGTGCATGTATCTTTTTGCATTAGTGTTTTCATTTTCTTCAGATGTATACCCAGCTGTGGGATTGCTGGATCATATGGTAGTTCTATTTTTAGTTTTTTAGGAACCTCTATACTGTTTTCCATGGTGGCTGCACCAATGTACATTCCCACCAATGGTGTGGGAGGGTTCCCTTTTTCTCACATCCTCACCAACATCTGTTGTTTGTAGTCTTTTTTTTTTTTTTTAATTTATTTACTGGCTGCGTTGGGTCTTCATTGCTGCACACGGGCTTTCTCTAGTTGTGGCGAGCAGGGGCTACTCTTCACTGTGGTGCGCGGGCTCCTCATTATGGTGACTTCTCCTGTTGCAGAGCACAGGCTCTAGGCGTGTGGGCTTCAGCAGTTGTGGCACATGGGCTCAAGAGTTGTGGCTCACAGGCACTAGAGCGCAGGCTCAATAGTTGTGGTGCACGGGCTTAGTTGCTCCGCGGCGTGTGGCGTCTTCCTGGGGCAGGGATTGAACCCATGTCCCCTGGATTGGCAGGCAGATTCTTAACCACTGTGTCACCTAGGAAGTCCCCTGTAGCCTTTTTGATGATAGCCATTCTGACAGGTGGGAAGTAATATCTTATTGTGGTTTTGATTTGCATTTCTCTGATGATTAGTGATGTTGAGCATGCTTTCAACGTGCTTGATGGCCATCTGTATGTCTTCTTTGGAAAAATGTCTATTCAGGTCCTCTGCCCATGTTTTTAACTGTTTTTTGTTTGTTTGTTTCTTTTTGATATTGAGTTGTATGAACTGTTTAGATATTTTGGGCATTAACCCCTTATTGGTAAAATAATTTGCAAATGTTTTCTTCCATCCAGTAAGTTGTCTTTTCCTTTTGTTGAAAATCAACAGTCATAAGAAAAAGCTGTGCAAAAGCTTATTTATTATCTTTTTTAAAAAGAGTTGGCCAGGGCTTCCTAGGTGGTGCAGTGGTTAAGAATCCACCTGCCAATGCAGGGAACACAGGTTTAATCCCTGCTCCAGGAAGATCCCACATGCCGCGGAGCAACTAAGCCTGTGCACCACAACTATTGAGCCTGTGCTTTGGAGCCCATAAGCCACAACTACTGAGCCCACGTGCCGCAACTACTGAAGCCCACGTGTCTAGAGCCCGTGCTCCACAACAAAAGAAGCCATGGCAATGAGGCACCCATGCACCGCAAAGAAGAGTAGCCTCCGCTCACCACAACTAGAGGAAGCCCGTGTGCAGCAGCAAAGACCCAACACAGCCAATAAATAAATATAAATAAATAAGTAAATAAATAAATAAATATTTTTTAAAAAAAGAGTTGGCCATCTCTCTCTCTTTTTTTTACTATTTATTTGCTTATGCTGGGTCTTAGTTACGGCAGGGGGGCTTCTTAGTTGTGGTATGCAAACTCTTAGTTGTCACATGTATGTGGAATCTAGTTCCCTGACAAGGAATCGAACCCAGGTCCCCTGCATTGGAAACATGGAATCTTAACCACTGCACCATCAGGCAAGTCCTTGTGCAAGAGATTTTAAGTTCAATCAGGTCCCATTTGTTTATTTTGTTTTTATTTCCTTTGTAAAGGCCATTGTCTTTTTATCAGAAGGTGAATCTTGTTTGATCTAAACCGATTATGCTGATCTCATTTGTCTGGTCAAATTGTTAGTTTAATCATGGGCTTATATGAATTCTAGGTAATATGTGAAGGCAAGTCTGCTGAAAGTCTTCTGAAATTTTTCTGGCTTTTTAATTGTCTGCATGTAAAGTAAATAACTGCAACAGCCCTCTTGGGACCCAGAGTAGCAATAAGCAACATCAGTAATGAGAATTTTGGTCTCTGAATATCATTCCTCAGTAAAAGTAACCAAGACTCTTTGGAGAAATGGCCAATTCCAGACAAATGTGTAAAATGGGCCAGCTGTTCCTCCAAAAATGAACTGAGGGTGAGTTCAAAATTATCCGCACTCTGATTATATTAAAACCTCTATAAATTCTCCAGCCAGAGCGCAGATAATTTTGGACTCACCCTTGTATGTGACCAATGTTCTCCCAACAAAAGTACATAGGCACTAACTTGAAGGAGTTTCACTGTCCTAAGACAATATAACTTGAGCATTGAAAAAAGAATGTAATACATTAGCCGAACTAGTGTAAAAGTGTGCAAAAGTTAGTAACAGTACTTCAGGATTTTTTTATACCTGAACTGATCCGATTTATTTTATATTTACCTCCTTTTGGCTAAAATAATGATTTTCTCAAAGGTGTTTTTTTTAAAAATAAATTTATTAATTATTTATTGGCTGCTTTGGGTCTTCGCTGCTGCGCACAGGCTTTCTCTAGTTGTGTTGAGGAGGGGTTTCTCTTCATCCAGGTGCACAGGCTTCTCAGTGCGGTGGCTTCTCTTGTTGTGGAGCACAGGCTCTAGGCGCACGGGCTTCCGTAGATGTGGCTCATGGGCTCTAGAGCGCAGGCGCTGTAGTTGTGGCCCACGCGCTTAGTTGCTCCACAGCATGTGGGATCATCCCGGACCAGGGATCGAACCCATGTCCCCTGCATTGGCAGGTTGGTTCTTAACCACTGCATCATCAGGGAAGCCCTTAATGTATGTTCTTGGGCCCTAAACCCAGGGATTTTGAGTCTGTACACTTGTGATGATTCCCCTGAATCTGAATTAAAAAAAAAAAACTCCAAACACCATTTTGATTAGGATGGTATACTGGAGAAACATGATAGGATAGGCAAATGTGAACCATTGAAAGGCTTTGTGGAAATTTTCATTTTAGATTACACTCTCTGTAATATGGGGAAGGAATTGGAAGGGGCTGAGTCCAGATACAGAGATTTTAACGATTAGATATACCAGTATGGGCCTGGATGAGGAGCCATTGGGAAGCAGTGTAGAAGAATATCTGGGGCTTCGGAGTCAGGCAATTAAGGTTTGAATCTAGATTGACCATATACAACCAATACCAACTTTGACATGTTGCTTAAGCTCTTGGCTTCTTTTCCCTTACATTAAAATGGTTATAATGATTTCTTCCTCATATGAATATTTGGGAGAATATGAGAAAGCTTATTACACACTAGCTCCTCAATACTAGTAGCTAATATGGAAACCTGTTGATTGGTTTGGAATATATTAAAGAGATAGACTCAGCTAGTAACTATTTGTGCAGCAACATGGATGGACCTAGAGATTATCATACTAAGTGAAGTGAGTCTGAAAAAGAAAGATAAATACAATATGATATTACTTATATGTGGACTCATATGGTGGGTGAAGGAAAGGAAATATCCTAGGATAACCACCAGGCTTCTGGCTATAATAGTGTGGATTATAATGCCATGAGACAGCATAAATGTGAAATACTTTTTTTTTTTTTTTTTTAGGCACACGGGCTTAGTTGCTCCGTGGCATGTGGAATCTTCCGAGGGCAGGGCTCGAACCCGTGTCCCCTGCATTGGCAGGCGGATTCTTTACCACTGCGCCACCTAGGAAGTCCTGAAATACTTTTATAAGTATTTTCTTCCAAGTTGAAACTTGATTTTTCACAGTTCTTTTGGAAGATGCAAACAGCATAAGGAATGTCTAAGAGCCATCCATGGAATTAAGAATAATCATTCTTCTCTTATCCTGACAAAGACTGATATAGCAGATACTTAAGCCTTTTCTCTGTAGAGGGTTGAGTCTCAATAGAAAAAAGGAACCATTTTTATTAACTTAATGAGATAAAAATTGATCAGGGAATCCGTGGAAATTGGCACACTTGTGTTTTATGGTTCATGAGACAGCACTGAAGGAATCCACAGAGCCTTACACATTTTGGGAAAGGTTAAGTATGACTGTAGGTTTCAGTGGCTGAGGAGATCTAGGACCTGGGGGAGGCTAAGAATTAGGGAAAAGTTGCAGAATAGGAATTGCATGGCTAATCGGTGTAAAGTGCATTTACAATATTGTCTGATAATTTTCACTTTGACTATGGAAAACAAATGAAATTTACGTGGCACATTAACTATAGCTAAGTGGGTAAAACAGATTAGATTTAGATAAGCTGAGTACATGTGCACAAAACATAGAATGGGACAGGAGGAGCAAGAGGCACCTAATACTTTTATTTAGCCCAACACTAAATATCCTTATGTACCAGAGGCACCCAACATCCATAGCTCTTAAACTGGCCATCCATTGGTGACACCAGTTCCAACCACACTTATATTCTGCCCAAGTGCTGAAAATAAATTCCACAGCTGCTCAACAAGCTAAGGAGAGCTACATTTGTGGCCAGGAGTACCTGCCTTGAATGTCCCCAATACAGTAAGCCTGCATGATTGTGCCCAGCTACATTCTCGTCCTCCATCCTCAGTCATTGTCACCACATCATGCATCCGAAAGATGGGTCATGTGAACATTGCTACCCTTCCTATCCCTCTTGAGACTCTAAGGGCATTAGCCTGACCCATCTCCTGCCTTGCGCTTTGTGCTGCGTGAGTTTAACTCATCTGATAGGATTCTAGCATCTCATTTTGATCTGTGAAATTTTCTGTTCAAGTTTGCCTGGTAGTACTACTTTAAGGTAGAGCTACTTTGCATTAAAGTAATTTCCTAGGCATTTAACCTTTTAAAATTCTCAAGGACACTTTCTTCCAGGACCACAGGGTAGACATCAACCACCCAGGAACCGGGAACCCCTTAAGGACAAGCCTGCCACTAGCTGCTGCTTTTCAATCTGGTTTCACCTCAACCTCACACCGAGGAAATCTATTCAAATGCCTACATTTCGGTCTCTTCAGTCGAACTAACTTCCTGTGCCAGAAGCTTTTGTTGGCCCCAACTGCTTCTTTATTTAACAAATTCCCTTTATCTCCTACTTGAGGCAAAGCTCAGTGGGCCCCGGGAGGCATGCAATATTTACTAAGGGCCCTCCCCCCTTTCCTGCCTCGTCTGGCAGTTGTCTGCCTTTACATTTGGGTCTCAAGTCCTGGTGTTTCTCCCCCTGTAGACACCAAGTTTTCTGAATAGTAGGATTATTCAGAACAGGATGAAATTTGTCCTTTACCCTGAGAATTGGGTGCTTGAAATTCACTAAGCAAAGTCTATCCTCCTCCCACTTCTGGGCTTTGAATCCAGACTGTGGAATTCAGAAGACCCAGGCAAATTCAACTCAGTGTGCTTCTTTCTTCAGGCGCAAACTGAAATGGAGATGCAAGCTGAAAATCAACAGGTGAATATTAAAAGCTAAAATATAATAAAATGTGACATTGGAAGTAACATCCACCTCCTTTAGGGAGGAAGATGAAGAGAGCAGGATTTTCAAAAGGGATGTGAAAAGATGAGAGGCTGGCAGGTGACTTTATAATTTCCTTTTTGCCTTATCTCCTCTACTATATTCTTGGTAATCCCATGGCCAAAAGCAAGGATAAGTGAAAGGCTTTAAATTGCTACTGTTAATAGCAACATAATTTGTAATGGCAAATAGCCAAATCAGAAACAAAATAATACATTTGTAATATGTAATATACAGCAATTAGCATGAGTCAATACAACAATTAAATTCACTGATGTGAAAAGATATATATATATTTAGTTAGAAAAAGTGAGTTGCAGAACAAAATGCATGACACAATCATATTTGGATAGGAAAAATTTGAGTTGCAATTCTGTTTTCATATCATGTGTATGAATGAAAATGTCTGGAAAGACATCAAAGTTAACAGTGATGTTAAGGTGTTAAAGGTTAACTTTATGTAATTTTTTTTTAATGGAATGACAAAGTCACACTGAGATGTTAGGAAGAACCAAAAAACTTAATCTTTCCTTGGCTCAACTACCTGAATTTCACTGTTCTCTTCATTATCAGAAATGTTTTAATAGAGAATATTTGAGGAAGAAACCATCTCAACCTTGGCTAGTACATATAATGACAATAGGGAATCTTAAAGTTCTTGAATGTAGTTGTCAATTTTTAACATTTATCTAAATTATCTCAGATAGATCTCTGAATTTTGACAAGAGGCTGAAAAATGTAATGCCAAGTGGGGAAAAAAAAAAAGGCTTTCAGTAAAATTAACATATAAAAACCACCCATATTTTATATATTAAAACACCTATAGGAATATACTAAACTGTTAATAATGTTTACCAGGTTCACTTCATTATGCATTTCTCTATTGCTTAAATTAATTTTTAATACTAAGTTTAGTTTTGCAATCAAAAGGTCCAGTCTTTTAAAGAATTTTTAACGACTTTGATTCCTTGGTGGTTGTGGATTTTACTATCCTCTGCTTTAGGCTTTTTGCCTTTACTTGTATACCTACTGGGGATAGGAAATAGATGAGGCACTTCCCTAGTGGTCCGGTGGTTAAGATTTCACCTTCCAATGCAGGGGGTGCGGGTTCCATCCCTGGTTGGGGAGCTAGGACCCCACGTGTCTCGTGGCCAAGAAACCAACACATAAAACAGAAACAATATTGTAAAAAATTCAACAGACTTTAAAAATGGTCCCCCAAAAAAACCTTAAAAAAAGAAAATAGATTAATGGTATTTCCCTAAATGCTAATTTCTAAAAGCAAATAAAATGATCAGAACTCCATCTCCTTCTTTTCCATTTTTTTTCCTTTTTCTCCCTTCTCTTACTTGCCTTCTCTTTCTTCTTCAGTATCTAGCATGATGCTTTAAACATAATAGGTGCTCCTGTTCTGCCATTCTAGTAAATCTTCCTTCTTTCGCTGTTCCTTGCCTATTCCCAGTGTCTTAAAGCTGCACTTAATCCAAAGCAAAGACAAGGCTGTAAAAAATTGTAACATGGCACAGCTCAGAACTGGAGAGCTAACTTTGCAGTGTTCTGAATTCTATCACTTTATAGTAGCTATTTTCCCCCAAAGTTTCCAGGCTCTGGTTTATCATTTAGTTATTTCCTCAAATTTGTTGTCAATTCATCTTGTGAAGTTGTTTAGAGCCAAGAATTCTGTAAATATTAAAGTGACATATTATCTTAAAAAATAATCTACTTTAATCTCTTCTAAGAATTTTTCCTTCACTCATGCTAAAATATAAGTAAAAAGCCAGGTGGTAACAACAGTGATATTATCCTGATTTTTTTTTTTTAAAGTCACACTTAAATCTGCTTGAATTACAAGGCTGAAAAGTGCTGACTTACTGATGTCATGGAGTACAGTCAATGCTTTCTGTGTCCATTATCTATTCAGTTAACACAATGCTTGGCACAAAACTCACATGTCTGCCAGTCAAAAAGAATATTATGTTGAACTTAGTTCTTGGCAGAAATTAATTATCCCCAACTTCCTCTTTAGTTGAATGTCTAAACTCATGGGGTCTGATAGCACTATAGAGCAACACTGGAAAACTGGGGGCAGCCATGAGGGAAATGACTAAGAAAACTGCTCTCATTTTTCTCAGCATCTCTGCAGCTTGAAAGCTGGAGGTTTCCAGAGCAAGAAGGCAGAGTGGTGAATTAAAGGGCTCCCAATCAGATCAACTTGGGGCAAGCCAAGATGGGAAAAGGACGGTAAGAAAAGGATTAGTATCAGGCATAGCTCCTTCTAAGGTGAGAACATAGTTTACCTGATCAAAAGAAAAAAGTCTATTTCAAATTAGCCTTAGAATTTATATTGGTCTGTGATCCAATTTTTAAAAAAATGTTAAACATTAATAGATTCATATAGGAAAACAATACATTAAATGTGCTTTGGGGGAACCTCCCTGGTAGTCCAATGGTTAAGACTCCAAGCTTCCAATGCAGGGGGGGACGGATTTGATCCCTGGTCAGGGAACTAAGATCCCATATGCTACGTGAAAACACAAAAACTGCTTTGTAGCTGGTCTACACATTTAAACAGTGTCCAAAAAAATATAAAAGCTGATATTTAAAAATAAGCTTATCTGGGCACCTCCCTGGTGGTCCAGTGGCTCAGACTCCTGTGCTCCCAATGCAGGGAGCCCTGGTTTGATCCCTGGTGGTCAGGGAACTAGATCCCACATGCCACAACTAAGACCTGGCACAGCCAAAATAAATAATTAATTAATTAATAAATAAATAAATAAATAAATAAATAAATAAATAAATAAATAAAAAGCTTATTTCAATATAGCCCTTTCTGGCAGAAGTGCAGTCACAGAACCGTTCATATGTGAGTTACAGGGGCAGATTCCAATTAGTCTACCTTTTTTCCTCCTCCAACAGCTCTCCTCTACCATTAATTCACCATTATTTGCCTGGCCCCCAGCTGCCCTTCATTTAGCCTCTTTACAAACCTAAGAGCTCTTGTTTAATCACTTCTTTGCTCCAGATCTTCCAGATGTGGCACTCTTACATTTTTAAAATTGATTGATTGATTTGGCTGCATGGGATCTTCATTGCCACATGTGGGATCTTCAGTTGTGGCATGCAAGCACTTAGTTGGGGCCTGTGGGATCTAGATCCCTGACCAGGGATTGAACCTGGGCCCCCTGCATTGGGAGCGTGGAATCTTAGCCACTGGACCAACCAAGGAAGTCCCGTGGCACTTCTTTTAACTGGAAACAACCACAGATTTTACTGTTTCAACATTATACACACAAGGAGGAAATATGTTTGCTCAGATTTAAGATTCATTTCTTCCCCCCCGTATCAAGAAATATTCCCTTGTTTAGTCAGAGTTTTACTCATTGAATCACTGGGTGAAATCAGGGGAGAGACAGCTAAATGTAAAATGGATATTTTTTATTTATTTGTACTTATAAATGAACCAGCCAAACTGGTACTATTATGATGTGGCCAAATACAAAGCATCTTTCTACAAATACTAGAGTGATGAACAAATTAGGGGTTGTAGCAAAATAGCAAAAATGGCAGAGGAAGTCTGTAAAGCACATTGTAGCTTAACCCTTCACCTTAACACAGTAAAGCCTACCCATCCCAGAAAATATGAACAATCCTTTGTCACATAGCTTTGTATTTTTTAGGTTCTAGATCCTAAAGCTATCCAAAAAATAGTATTATAATCTAGTTATCTATAGCCAGACATCTTTTATCATGTTGTCCGTAGAAGCCCATGCTTCTGAAACCTCTTTGATTAGATTCCAATCATACCCCCCCCCAAACTGACACAAAAGGCATAATGAAAAGCAGCTTATCAAGTCAGAGAGATACATAATTCTAAAAGAAAAATTCTAGATAATACAGTCACTGCTCAAATTAAGACTGAATAATACAGCCATCGTTACAAATCTTCAGGCTGTATGTTCATAGAATAATTTGGGAATAAATCCATGATTTGCTGCTGGGAACTGAAATACTTAGCTGTTTGCTGTATTAGGGTATAGCTTTCCCCAGCATTTTCCAAGGTAGCCTCCAAATCACTGATCGGAGAATTTTGCTGAAACTGGATCTGGGGCTGCAGGAATTCCTCAACATAGTTGTTGAACTGATTGTTCCAAGTCTGGTTATTCCAGGCTTGAGGGCACAAGGTCTGACTGTTCCAGGGGTGGTTGCTCCAAGGCTGACTGTTCCAGCTCTGGTTGCTCCAATTTGGGTTATTCCAGGTCTGGTTACCCCACATGGGCAGGTTTGTGGAAGAGTTCACCAGGCATCCCTGGTGGTAGGAATAGAAGCCTGGGTATTCTGTAGTTGCTGGGCCCTTTTGAAAGAGAAGGATGGATTAACTGAAAAGGTACAAGTTCAGAATTGTCTGAGATTGGGATCACACGCTTCAGCAATGGATAAAACGAAAAAGTCCTTTTTAGGAAAGAGCAGAAAAATAAGTTTCCTGTTACCTGAGTCACACTGTTGTTATTCCTTGGCCAGTTGTTTTTCTGCCACCTCTTACATTTCATTCTCTGGTTCTGGAACCAGGTCTTAACCTGCAGAGGAAAGGTAACAGAAAAACATAAAATACTAGCAATGCAGTTGGACTAGGGATCAAAGAATATTAAACTCCCCCCCTACCCCCGACAGCTAGAACTGTCTCAACTCCTAGAGTTCTTTCTTAAATCTTGAATCTATAAGTGAACTTCAAGCCTCCAAAGTCAGTTAGCTGGCTGCCTTTTTATTTAACACTGCAAATCTGCTAACTTGGAAGTTTCACGTTTAAATGTCTACCCAGGGACTTCCCTGTTGGTCCAGTGGTTAAGACTGTATTCCCAATGCAGGGAACCTGGGTTTGATCCCTGGTCAGGGAACTATATCCTGCATGCCGCAACTAAGACCTGGCGCAGCCAAATAAATATTTTAAAAAAAGAAAAAAAAAACAGTATTAAATGTCTACCCATGCCATTAGTGACAGTTAAACATAATTTGTTTGTAATGAAAAGGCACCCCTCTGTAAATGAACATTTACATTTAATGTGATAATGGTATTTTAATTCAGAAATTATGAAACATACCACAAAACAGCTATTTAGAAAATATCAAGTTATATTGCAGCACAGAATAAACTAAAATTTCCAGATGGTTTATAAACTATGAGTAAGAAAATGAGATCACAGAAGTAGAATAAGATATATATAAAATAAGGTAATGGAATAGGACTTTCCAAGTATGGCACCAGTGATAGAAAAGCATTTGACTGAATAAAAGGGCCAATAAATATATGAAAAATGATTAACTTCATTAGTAGTCAAATGTATACAGATAAAAACCAAACATACAATTTTAATTTTAATGAGAACCAGTGTTGGCTAGGGACTTTTCTAACTCAGAAGATAGAGAAGTATTTCTTCCTTTTTTTAAAGGAAAATTGGAAACATTTTCGCAATTTTGGTTTGTGCAACAAGGAAAGTGTTTAAATAAATTATGACACATTGGGGGAGGGCAGTTGGGGAGGGCAGGACTGGGAGTTTGGGATTAGCAGATGTAAACTATTACATATAGAATGTATAAACAAGGTCCTACGTATAGCATGGGGAACTATATTCACTATCCTGTGATAAACCATAATGGAAAAGAATATAAAGAAGAGAATATAAAAAAAAAAATTGACACATTTACAATAGATATTTAGAGAAAAAAAGATGACCACAAAACACGTTACAAAAAGATTCCCTTTTCATACTAAAAATTAACTTATTTGTAGGGGTGCATAAACAGAGCACATAGAAATTAACCAACCATACCTGTTTGTAGCTAAGGTTGAGGATGTTGGAAAGTTCTTGCATCTGCTGGAGGCTGAGGTATTTCTGCCTCTGAAATCTGTCATTGAGCACACACAGCTGGGTCTGAGAGAACACGGTTCTGATCTTCTGTTTCTTGACCGGGACCTTCTCTTCCTTCTCTGTGCTCTTCTCGGCAGACGTGGGCTGTAGTTTTCCTCTGGGGCTTGTGGAAGAATCAGGACTGTCCTGAATAAGCACATCCATGGAGGAAGGAAGAGGAGAGACTGTTGGGAATAAAATGACACTTTTCTCTAAAACTTCAAATAATAAAAAGTTATTGTTTTCAAAGCACTAAAGTCCTCAGAGCTAGATAATAAGTAACAACTTTATTCTTAAGGGAGGCTGAACACTTTGTTAACCTTTGCAAAAATGCTGGTTTACATGTAATGGACATGGCTAATATCATGTATTGCTGGGGAGCAGAGGGGAACTCAAACCTCTTCTTCCTGCCAATCAAAGCTCAGGAGCCCACAACTTGACTGTTCTCAAAGGTCAGAACCATCATTTGACTCCCATCTTTGTGTCCCTCCATAACTTCCTTTATGTACCTTAATCATCACCTACTTAATTTTATTTTTTTGGCAGGGGGAGTGGTGGTGGTGAGGGATTGCCGCGTGGCTTGAGGGATCTCAGTTCCCTGACCAGGGATGGAACCCTGGCCACAGCAGTGAAAGCACTGAATCCTAATCACTAGACAACCAGGGAACTCCCACTTACTTAATTTTTAAAACAGATCATCCAGATTCTGGGGACAATATAAAATCAACAGTTTGCTGCCCAGTCCTAGTACCAGAAACTATCAGGAACTGGAAATGTGAATTCTGATAAGCTCCTGTTTCAACCCAGACTTTGCTTTCATTAGCTCTGTGATCTCATCTCCAAAATTATTCCGCCCTCATGGAGTTTTTGGTTTGTTTTGGCAATTGGGCCAAGCTAATCATAGGTTTGGTTTGGTTTGTTTTTTTTTTAAAACTGAAGTATAGTTGCTGTACAACATTATATAAATACAGGTGTACAACATAGTGATTTATAATTTTTAAAGGTTATACTCCATTTATAGTTATTATAAAATATGTTATTCACCCCGTGTTGTGCAATATATCTCGTGGACTTTCTTTATTGATTTAAACGAGGTAACAAAAATTTATAAACAACAAAACGAGTTAACAGATAAAAATTGTCTAGCACAGGGCCTGGCGTATATTGACTTTGTAACTAACATTTTATTCCCTATATTACTTAATTTATTTGCACAGACCCAGTGCTTAACTCCAATTAGACCCCAACCATGGAATAAACGGACCGGCTTTAAAAGGCAAAAAACTCACAATTTCACAGGTAGATCTAAGAAGGTCCTCAACTGATGACTACAAGTGGAGCGTGTCTTAAAAACTGTCTATACATAGGCCTCTTCAGTGGAATCCATCTTGGCTAACAGATGTGCATGCACACGTGGGAAAATCCAAGGTCCAAATATGGACCTTGAACCAGGCAAATCAGAATGATTCGTCAAGGGAAACAGGGAAGAAATGCCCCATAAAAGTGATTCAAACAGCCACAAGGGCAAGACTCTCTGAGCCTGCCCGTGTGTCTATCCACACGTATTCTGCTCCTTTTTTTTGCCTACTGAATACTTACTTTTTTCACTAAAAAAAAAAATTATCTATGCAAACTTGCACTTGGCTTGCTAGGAGGACATGTCCACTTGCTTATCCCCAAGCTATTTCTCTCACAATCCAGCACTGTATTTTCAACATTTGAAATTATAAAAGGACATTTAAACAAAATTTAGGAAAATGTGATAACATTAAAATCCAACACTCAAATACAGCAGTTATTTTGTTTGCTTATTCCTTTCTCCACAACGTATTTCTATGGTTGTAATCATAAATGTAAACAGTATTTAAGCTGTTTTATGCCATAAATGTTAAAGGTAGCATTCCTGGGTAAAGGCTCGCTTACCTTTGTATTTCTAACTACTGCCAAATTGATTTCCAAAAAAGATGGTGCCGGCTTTACAATATCCCGAGCACCCTTCACACCCGCAATTAGCAACTAAAAGTCTAAATATTAGAGTATAGATTTCGAAGCCAAACTGGATTTCAAATCTGAGCTCTTGCCACTCTGGCCGTCACAGCATAGTAAACCTTCTGGAATAATCCACTATAAAATGGGGTGAACACTTCCTCCGGATTTAGGAGACAGAGCACAGCAGGTGCTCATAAACTCAGCTGTCCACACATCCGAAGGTTAGGAGAAGAGCCAACCTCTACTATAGTAGAGAGGTAAAACATTTCCAAAAGGTGCGTTTCATTATAATCAGCGATGCCATTTCTGGCGCGCCTCGTATAGACCAAAAAGGTGATGCTCGCTTGCCCCAAGCGGTGATGTTACGACTTCTGGCGTAGTGTTAACACTTACTGTTACTGTGCGCCCTGCACGACGTTAAGATTTACACATCAGTTTATCACATCACATTTACGTTTCCACAGCGCCTACGCACGGAAGCACTCAAATACCCCGTGTACAGTTGAACTGTTGAATCCCGTGCCCCTCGCCTCTCCGTCCATAGCTCCTGACGCCTGGGACATCGGGAAAGGGCATGACCCCATCAAGTTACAGTTGAAAAAGAGGTGTCGAGAGGATTAATAGATAATGACACCTGCTTATATGGGCTCAAAAGGGAAACAGATGACTCTTTTCCTCTTTCCTTCTTTCTCTTTCCCTGAAAGAACTTAGCTCTCAAGGATTCAGAATTTTCTTACCCGTCTCCGTGTCGAGGGCCTCAGCAGGTGACATTTGCAAAGATGCATAATTTTCTTCAGGTCCATAAATCTCAGGCATTGGTGAAGATTTGCTAGAATCAGATGCTTCGTGGCCAAGCAGGCTTTGGGGACAAGCTGGGTCCACACTCATGTTGTTGAAGGAGAGGGGAAAAACAAAAACCAAATAGCTAGATGGTAGGAAAAGTCTAGGCTTCAGAATCTAAGTAGAAGAACTCAGAGAAAGGTGAAGATCTCCAGGTATAAAAGTATTTAAAAAGATGGGATGGAGCGAGTCACCTGTGCTATAACAGGAGCCAACCAGCCCAATCTAGGAAAATGAGAAACAATTTGGAGCCTCTAGACTTATAAGCAAGGCTCAGCCATACTTAGACCCGCCCCTCCTGGTAGCCCCACGCCCACACACGCCCTTGCGAATTCCCAGTTAATCCCGTCTGCCAACCTCACCAAGGCCATTGTAATGCAAAAGAAAGCTGCTGAGTAACCTAGACTGGGTGGGGAACTGGAAAACAGGGACCTCGAAACCTGGAAACAAACCCAATGAATGAATACGTCTAGGTTCATCATAGAAGTATTGAATACTTCTGTGTTCACTCTGTTTCCACCTTTTAAAAGTCAAAGATGCACCTCCAATTCCTGGGGCCCACCTAAGGTGATTGAAACACCCACTAGAAGCATTAGTTCTCTTGACTTGAGACCACTTAGGGTCTCAAAATCAGGCTAGTTATGGCAGAAACTTTAACTAGCTCCATTTTCCTCTTTGATTCACTCTAAGGTCACAATAAAATACATATTGAATGTTAAGGCATCGGTTAATGTTAAAAAATTGTACTTGTTTTCAACTCCCACCTAACTTCTTTCTTGTTTTTCAGCTTTCAGAAAAACAAGCAAGTCCTTTCAGTAGGACAAAAGCCAGGGGAAAGGACCTGGGGACCTAGGGCCCTGGGTGCCCAGTTAGTCATTATACACAAACCATTACTATGGAGGATTTTAAATTGGTTTTTATAGAGATGTTACTGGGTAGAATTTTGTCTCATCCACTTTAATAAGTCTCAGTTTCCTTACTTATAAATCGGGGCAAAAGTACCCTCTCTATGTTGTTGTAAGAATCAAGAAAAATAAAGCACTCATAACATTTGACATGTCAGTGATCTACAAATGAAGCTGTTAATAGAAATTCTTTCAGGATCCTATGCCCATAACCTCTAAGTTTGAAAATACCTTTTTGTTGTGATTTTTGTTTTAATCCAATGAACATGAAATCTAATATCATGTAAAAGAATGAAAGCACCACCTTCTTATTTTACCTAGGACATTACTAGATATAAAATAATCAAATTCATTGACCTGTAAACCAACCCAATTGAAAACAAGGAGAAAAAAAAGAACATTCTCTAGGCAGTTGATATTCTTGTAGTGGACTTGCCAGAGCAAATGAGATAGGTTCTTTTTAGAACCAAATGTTTGCCCGCCTGTCTGTTCCTCCCTCCCAAGCAGTCATCTTGTATTTTTTTCCCCTCTAGCTCTTTCTTTAATTAGCTTTTCCTTCTCTGGCCTGGCAATCCTGTCAGGTCCTTCAACTCCACTCCATCCTCATTTTGTTCTTTCTTCTTCTTCTTCTTTTTTTCTTTCTTGGTTTGTTTTCCAAAGGAACAGTTTTTAATGTTGCGTTCCAGCAGTAACGTATATTTATGGACAAAAGTATAAAAATCTATGGTTTTCAATTTTCCTCCCCATTCCCAAATTCAACATTCAAGAATCCTAAGATTTCTTCTCCTTTTCCAATTTCCCATCCCTAAAAGTAAACGCTTAGCAAATGCCAATTATATATTTTTCTAAGATACAATTCTTGACTAATCCTCCCTTGCACTCTGCTGCTGGGGTCTCCACCTGCTGGCTTTGCTCCCACGCAAGCTGGTTTTGGCTCACAATACAAAGATGCCAAATTGCAAGCGTAGGAGTATTGCCGGGTCCAAACGAGGGGATGAAATTCTATGTCATCTTTTCTTTGTCTTCCCAAAAGATCATCATTTTGGAGGGGAAAAGAGTTTGGAAAAGGGGTGTCAAGGAGAAGGTGGGTGAAATACATTGTGCTTCAGGCAGATAGCCTTTGTCTCATTAGAAATAGACTATGATTTCTTTAAAAAAGGTAATGTGAGGGACTTCACTGGCGGTCCAGTGGTTAAGACTCCCAGCTTACACAGCAGGGGGGCACAGGTATGAACTGGGGATCTTGGGGTCGGAGAAATAAGATCCTGCAATCTGTGCTGTGCGACCAAAAAAGAAGGAAAAAAGAAAAAAGAAAAAAAAAAAAGAAGAAGAAGAAGAGGAAGAAGAAAAGGAAAAAAAAGGAATGTGAGAATGTAAGGTGATGGATATTTATTGTGATCATTTTGCAACACATACATATATGAAATTGTTACATTGTACCCTTGAACTAATACAACACTGTATGTCAATTACATCTCAATAAAACAGGGAAAATAAATTTAAAAGGGGCCAAACTAGACTCCCTGGCTCTCCATTAGCACTGTTTGGTAATTGAAGGCAGTCAAGGCCACCAAATACTGTGGTTTGCCTGAAGCTCTCTAAACTGCAGGTATAGGAAGTTTTGTTCTTTGCTAATGGGAGTCTGCATGAAAGCCTGAGACGAATTCACCCCATCCCCCTACCTGTGTCCCATTGTATCTAAGGTAAGAGCCTCCAGAGAGAAAGACCAAAGGGCAGGGGGCTCGTGGCTGGAAGGCAGGTTTACTACATTCTTTGCCCAGGAAAGCAATTTGAATAAGGCTGAGAACGCTTGGGAAGCTGGCTGAGACCTTGGGTTTGTTGGGGTGCAGTGTGTGGGCTCAGGAGCGGTGTGTTACAATGTGCTGGAGCCCAGAGCCTCGGCTGAAAAAGTGATTCAGTGAAATCCAGGTTGTAAATTTTATTGTTCTAAGAGCAGCATCTGGGAAGAAGCAGGAAAAAAAGCTAAATGTTAGAAAGAAAAAATACTTTACAGATATAATTTATTCCTTATTTGTAGACAAGAAATGCACTTTGGGCCACACAATATTTTAAGAGGGGGGCCGTGGTTTTGCTGATTTGTCAAGGATAAGGGGGAAGTAACAGTCATTATAAGTATTAATACACTGCCCCACAACTTTCAGGCATGGGGTGTACATAAACATGTGGAATTACCAAATTTATTATTGATTCATTACTGGCAGAATTATTAATTTATTATTGGGGGAGCATTGCTTTTACTCTTCACCCCACAGTCCACTTGTGTTTAACTTGAGTATGCCAAACTGGTAGGCATTCACTTGTTTCCATTTTATTTAATGCTTATGTAATTTTCTGCTCCTATTTCTCTCCTCTTTACATTGTTTCACTCTACCTAATAAACCCATTCTATAAGTAACAGTTTCTTGTTGGTATAGGTATACACATATGTGTGTATATATTTAGTGATTTAACACACATTGATTGCCCAGGAAATATTTATTTGTTGCTGGTTCAGCTAGTAGTAAAGAGTGCACAGCATGTGCCTGAGAGGAAAAAAGTAAGTAAATATCATCTCTGCTTTTGAGGAGCAATTTCATAGAGTAGATCAAAACAGACCAAAAAGACAATTATAATATTGTGTGATAAGTACTGAAAACCAACCAACCAAACAAACCACACCAGGAGGTATATAGGAGATGCTAAGGGGGAGTAAACAAAGAAGGTGGGAATAGGGGAAGGGAGTCAGGCAAGACTTCTTGGAGGATCTTGAGTTGAGCTAAGATAGAAAAATGTTGAGAGAATAAGAATGAAATTCCAGAAAAGGAACAATCTGGGCAAAGGCATTAGAGAAAATGATGGGTTCCAATACTGTCACTTAACATGGCTCAAATGCAGGGTGCAGTGTAAGGGATTGTGAGAGAAAACCACAGTAGCTCTGTGGTGAGCTCTTGCTGCATATAAGGCACTGTCGTGTCCGTATTGTAGCCACCTTAATTAGCATCTAGCCCAGCATCTGATGTGTAGTATATGTTTGAGCTTTGTGCTTTTAATAAATAAATACAGATGGAGATGTTTAATAGGTCCTTGGAAATTAGAGTTGGGAGACCTAAGAGTTAAAAAGTGACCACAGGAATAGTAAAAAACAAAACAAAACAAAAAAACCAACGACAGCAACAAAAAGAAAAACTAAGTTTTGAATTAAATCTTCTCTCAGTTAACAATTTCCTGGTGTTCCCCTTACTAACCTGGTGGTTCAGCATCTCCTTTCTAGTTCTTCCTCACCCCTGTATCTAAAAATTAAAGTGTACCCAAGTTTTGTTCTCAAAACTCTACCTCCACTCACTATCTTGGTGATCTCAGCCTATCTTATGACTTTATTTTGTTTTATTTTGGGGGGGAGGAGGTGAGGCTTGCGGGATCTTAGTTCATCTACCAGGGATTGAACCCTTGCCCTCGGCAGTGAAAGCTCGGAGTCCTGACTACTGGACCACCATGGAATTCTATCTGATGACTTTAAACACCATCTATCAATATGTGCTTTTGTCTTTCACATGTGTCTTTACCCTAGATCTATTTCCCAAACTCAAGTCTCTATCTATCCAACTGCCTACTTAACATCTGCACTTGATTTCCAGTAGGCATCAGAAGATTAATATTTCCCAAACCAAACTCTCAGTGTTCTTCCCTACACAAACTCCTCCTGTGGTCTTCTCCATCTCGTTATATGGCTTTTCCATCTTTCTAGTTGCTCAGGGCAAAATCCTAAAGCCATCTTCGTTGACTAATGCCATCAAAATATAGCATAATCCAATTGCTTCTTTCTTTAATTTTTTTTTCTCCCCACGTTTCCTTTTCCCACTGTTTGAGTGAGTTTTTGATCATCATGTGGACTAGGGGATTGAAAATCAGCAGAGTATCAAGAAATGGTTGTTTCTTATAAAGAATATGGATTTATTTTGATACTGCCTGTGTCACAGGAGAGCTGGAGGCTTGAAATTACCTGTGTCCTCTGGCAAAAGAGTAAGCTCACATTGGCACGTGTGCTAGCCCCCCAGCTGCTCTTGACCTTTTCTAAGCATCTCCAAGGCTACCACCCTCCCCAAACCACCATCTATTGCTTGGACTATTCCAATAGCCTCCCAGCTGGTCTTCTTGTTTGCACAGTAGCCTTCAGGCTATAATCTCATCTCCACGTATTGGCCAGAATGATGATTTTTTCAAAAACATGTCACATGAAGCTATTTCTTTGCTCACAATCCTCCTTTAGTTTTCTCACATTCAGAGTAACAGGTCAACATACTGAATTACAGAAGCCCTCTTCTGGCCTTGTAATTGACCTCTGTCTTGTGTCCTTGTGTTCTCCCTCATCCCCATGAAACTGGCCTCCCTGCTGATCCTGGAACAAGTCAGGAAAGCTCCAGAATCAGGGCTTTTGCCCCTACTTTTCTCTTTCTCTGATCAGTTCCTCCCCCAGAATTATAACCAGCCTGATGTCTCCCTTCCTTTAAATTTTTAATATTCCCTTGTCAATAATGCCTCCCCCCGCATCCTTCCCCACTTGACTTTTCTTCATAGCATTTATCATCATATTGCATAACATATATTCTGTATCTGTCTATCTGTCTGTCTGTATGTCTCTCTGTCTATCCCCCATCTATCTTCATCATCATCTTCTATTTCCCACTACCACTAAAATATAAATTCTGTGAGGGCAGTTATTTTATTTTAGTGTTTTATTTTATTTTATTTTTGGCATAGTATTTCCAGCCCTAGAAGAGTGCAGTCCATAGGCCAGCTTCATCGGCATCTTTTGGGAGTTGTTAGGGACATAAATGGATATGGGCTTTACCACAGAATTGGTGCATAGAAATCTCTGTCAGGGGTAACTAGGAATCTGTGTTTAAAAAGTTTTCCAGGTGAATCTTTGGCAAGCTGCTGTTTGAGAAGTACTGTCATAGAACAGTAATAAGCAATAGTAGATGTTCTTTTTTTATATATATAATTTTTTTCTTTAATTGATTAATCTATTTTATTTTTTATTTACTGGCTCCATTGGGTCTTCGTTGTTGCGCACAGGCTTTCTGTAGTTGCGGAGAGCAGGGGCTACTCTTCATTGCAGTGTGTGGGCTTCTTACTGAGGTGGCTTCTCTTGTTGCAGAGCACGGGCTCTAGGCGCATGGGCTTCAGTAGTTGTGGCATGTGGGCTCAATGGTGGTGGCTCACGGGCTCTAGAGCACAGGCTCAGTAGTTGTGGCACACAGGCTTAGTTGCTCCGCCGCATGTGGGATCTTCCTGGACCAGGGCTTGAACTGGTGTCCTCTGCAGGTGGATTCCCAACCACTGCGCCACCAGGGAAGCCCCAGTCAATGTTCTTGATCATTGTTTGTTGATGAAGGAATGGGTTTAAAAAGAGCTAGGGCTTTGTAAGTAAATAGAGGGTAGGAGCCATTGCCTAACATTTAAATATTAAATTGCATGTCAATGTGATATACAAAATAACCCTTAAAAAGCAACAATGCTCTTTGCCTCAGGTTCCCTAAACTGAATTCAATGAGCCTGGAGCTCTTGAAAAAGAATTGACTTTAATTTGCAACCAATAATCCTTCTGGCTCCTTTGGGAGATTACTCTTAAATTACTTGTGTTGTAAAAATGAACCATACAACCACCAAAACTGCTGATTTGGAGATTACAAATGGAATTACACAGTATATTCTCCATTTACTTTGCCCGTTATAACTATAAGAGCAGAAACACACTTTTATTCCCCCCCAAAGATGCTTCTTACTTATGCAGTAGACAATGTGATAAACGCTCAAAATGTATGTCATCCAGCTTTAGTAAATTACTCACGGCCAATTTTGTTTCATCAGTGACCTTACCATGAGTACAAGCTTGGAAATCCAATAAAAGATTCATTTAACAGGAAAATATGTGAGACATCATCATGAAAGATTGATTCACTTAACAGGAAAATAGGTAACACACCACTGACTCCTTTTCCAATGTCTGAACCTTTATATAGTTAATAATAACTCTGTCATGATAATTTTTTTCCTAAGACTTTGCCAGTCTGTCCCCTGGATGTTCAGTACCACCCCCTTTACCCTCATTCAGGCATCATCTCTTGCCCAGACCTCCGGTTAACCTTCCATAGGTGGAACCCACTGTGCACTGGAATGATTTACCTTCAATTCAGCCACGTTATCCCTTTGCTTAAGTCTTCTCTAAGTAAGCTCACAGCCTGCTCTCTGCCTGCCTCTCAAGCCAATTTCCACCTTTGGCAGGTTCCCTTCTGTCTGGAATGCTTTACTCCCCTCTCTCTGCTTGGTTCATTTTTAGTCATTCAAGACTCAGATCAGGTGTCACCTGCTGTAGTCTCCCTTCTCCCAGTGACTTAGGTGCTTCTTTTCTGTACCTAACTCCTCCCATGGCAATTGTCACTTTTCATTTTAGCGATAGTTCTTTTTTTTTTTTTTTTTTTTGTATTTGGATTCTGTCTAGAATAATAACTCCTTAAGAGCCTGGTTTGTTACTATAACCTAGGCAATGCTAGTCAAAGAATGGTCCTGCTTTCTGACCACATCAGCATCACCTGGGAGCTTGTAAGAAATGTGAATTCTTAGGCTGGATACTATCCCAGATTTACTGAATCAGAATCTGGGTGTGGAGCCTAGGAATCTATCTTTTAAGAATCTCTGATTCTTGTGTGCCCTAGTTTGAGGAACACTGGTTTAGCATACAGCACTTGACAGTAGGGAAAAATCTCAGTGCATACTTATTAAGTTAATAAATCAGCTCCAGTGGCTAAAACACTGATATTCAGAAAATTGGAGAATTTCAAGAACTCTCAAAAAAACAAAGCAAAACGAAACAAATTTCTTCCTTGTGGTTCTGATTTGGGTTTGTCAGATCTTACTCTAACTAAAGGCTTTTGATATGCAAGGACTAAATTATTCTGTGTCCCAAATTCTAAGGTCTCCT
Source organism: Hippopotamus amphibius kiboko (assembly GCF_030028045.1). NCBI lineage: Eukaryota > Metazoa > Chordata > Mammalia > Artiodactyla > Hippopotamidae > Hippopotamus > Hippopotamus amphibius. The sequence continues at coordinate 73,887,243 of NC_080197.1, read as the reverse complement.
AGAGGCAAGTTCCGAAGGGCAAACCATCAAATCAAATCGTCAGAATCCTGACCCCCTGCAACAGTATTGACACCTGCAGCATAACTCTCTTTCCCACCCTACCCTCAGGGGATCCTTGACCCAAGGTAAATATGGATTTTTTTTTTTCATCCCTGTAAGGTCTAGCCCCCAGGGAAAGGAGGAACCTCTAGGAATGTTTACCAAAGTTTAGCAAATGTATGCAGTTGCTCTGGAACCAGATGATATTATTGGCCCAGAAGAGAATAAGCTTCCCAATTTCTCAGTAGGTGTTGAGAAAGAGGAAGGAGAAGTTAGAAAAGTAGGTCATTGTGGAAGGAGTTTGTGTAAGGTGATGGTGGTGGGGGGTGGTGGTGGGAGTGATGGTGATGGTGGAAGTGGGGGTGGTAATAAAGGAAACTATCCAGCACCTTAGTTGTTGCTCTAGTTGACTGGTGTTGGGATGAAATAAAGCTGTTAACTCTAATAATACTGCATCTAAATACTGTACTTAGACTATTTCAGGACACCACAGTATTCCAATATTATAAAGCGTTGAGAGGAAGAGGGAAAAAGAGGTTCCTGCCTTCCAGGAGTAAATAAATTCAATCACATAAAGAGAGAAGTCAAAACTAGGGCAAATAGGATGTTGAAAAAGGAATTCAAATTTAAGGTAGCACTCTTTTTTAACCTTTTTTTTTTTGAGGTATAGTTAATTTACAATGTTGTGTTAGTTTCAGGTGTACAGCACAGTGATTCAATTATACATATTTGTATATATATCTATTTTTTTCAGATTCTATTATAGGTTATTACAAGATACTGCATATAGTTCCCTGTGCGATACAGTAGATCCTTGTTGATCTATTTGTATATGGTAGTGTGTATATGTTAAACCCAAACTCTCAATTTATCTCTCCCCCAACCACGTTATCCCCTTTGGTAACCATAAGTTTGTTTTCTGTGCTGTGAGTCTATTTCTGTTTTGTAAATAAGTTCATTGGATCATTTTTTAGATTCCACATATAAGTGATATCATATGATAGCATTCTTTTTTAAATTATGGTTGAGGAATAATGTACAGTGAAGTGACCAAATCCTAAGTTGTCCAGCGTAATGAATTTTTACTGACACATGAACTCAAGTACCAACCACCCAGTTGGAGAAGCAGGCATTTCCTGCACCCCAGTGGGCCGGCTTGCACTTTTGTTAGAGGCTCAGGAATCCCCAAATCCAAGTTCCTTAGACCTTTGTCACATTCCTTTGTGTTTCAGACATGGACTCACACAGCCTGAATTTGAATCCCCTTCCCACTCACTGGTTACCAAAACCAGTAGTTTCACATTTCTATGCCTCAGTTTCTTTCATGTACATAAAAAGTAAATGACATAATACATCCCAACTCATCAGAAATGTATGTTGGGGCCCAGGGTGAGCTGCCCCATAATGTCCCTCAATGGTGTATTGATTATTTTGGATTAAAGTTACTTAAGTCACGATCAATGCAAGAAGGACACACTGACCCTCCTCTCTGTCTCCCTAAAAGCAGGAAATAAATCTCTCCTGTGAAAGGTGCACTCCCAGCAACTGGAGGTAGAAGTCCACCCGTATCCCCAGAGACAGGGAATTCCCGCCAAGAAGCCTGTGTAAGAAAACCTTGTTACTTCTTTGATTTATTACCCCAAGCTCAAACTCTGTTTAGATTTTTCACTAATTGAGCACCCAAAACCTAAATTTCTTTATTCTGTCAATTCCTTACAAATTTATTGATTCTTTGTCTAAAAGGTATAAAATCTGCCTGCTTTGGCCACTTCTTAGGTCCTATTTCTTTTTTTTTTCTTTCCCTTGGGTCCTATTTCTATGAAATCCTCATGCTCAGTATTAAAATTTCTTTTCCTAAGAGAAAAAGAATTTTTACTCCAGCCACAAGAACTCAAGATGGTTAGATGGGGAAATTTCCCCCTCCCTGACAGGTACATGGCATTGTTGCAAGTGCTCAGTAAATGTTAGCTATTATTATTTTCTCTATGTATGCTATATTTTGGGAAATCCATGAATTCATTCACCCAACCAATACTTATGAAGCACCTCTGAAGAGTCAGATGCTGGAAGAAAGAAACAGATTATGCATGCTTCCCAGTACCCAAGTATTTTATAGTGTAATATGATGAAGCCATGCAGACAGATGAGTGCATTAAAGTGTTACTGGATTAAACTGGATTAAAGTGTTACTGCATTAAAGTGTTACTGGAAGTGTTGTATGAATATGTGTGAGACAGCAGGAGTACAAAGGAGGGATGTATCTTGGAGGAAAAAGAGTTCAGAATATCATCATAAAAAAATGGTACTTGAATTCAGTCTTGGTAGGTGGGCAGGGAGTAGGAAAAAAGGCAGCAAGAATGAAAAAGCCTGACATCTACTGGGGACTATGCTTAGTTGAGTGCAAGTATGGACAAAGGTGTTGCTACAATTAGTGTATAGACAGCAGTGAGATTATACAAGTCTACACCATGTTAAAGAGTTTGGATCTTATTCTAAAGGTAGTGGAGCCACTGAAGGATTTTTCAGTGGGGAATGATGTAATCAGTCTCATAAGAACACATAAAGAGAAACTGAGGAAGACGACAGGGCAGGACCCATTAAGAGACTAATTCAACTATCTAGACCAGGGGTTGGCAAACTGGTCGGGTACCTGTTTTACATGGTCCACAAACTAAAAATGACTTTTACATTTTTAAGTGGTTGGGGGAAAAATCTAAATATTAATATTTTGTGACTTGTGGATAGTATATGAAATTCAAATTTCAGTGTTCCTAAATAAAATTTTATTGTATCGTAGCCACACATTCATTTACGTATTGTCTATGGCTGCTTTCATACTATGACGGGAGAGTTTAGTAGTTGTCACAGAGACCATATGGTTGCAAGTCCGAAAATATTTAGTACTTGGCCCTTTACAGAAAAAGTTTTGCCAACTCTGGATCTGTGAGTATCTATAAGTGGGAGCCAGGCAGGGAGGAGTGGGTGTCACTGTATATGAATTACATTAATAAATAGAATTGATAGGTCTTGGCAGCTAACTTGATGTGGGCAGCAAGGAGAATCGATATCTCTAGGACACGTTTTCCTGATTAAAGTATTTGTTTTTTCGTTTTTATAAATTTATTTAACTATTTATTGGCTGCCTTGGGTCTTTGTTGCTGCACACGGGCTTTCTCTAGTTGTGGTGAGCAGGGGCTACTCTTTGTTGTGGTGCACAGGCTTCTCATTGCAGTAGCTTCTCTAGGCACGTGGGCTTCAGTAGTTGTGGCACACAGGCTCAATAGTTGTGGCTCTTGGGCTCTAGAGTGCAGGCTCAATAGTTGTGGCGCATGGGCTTAGTTGCTCCACGGCATGTGGGATCTTCCTGGACCAGGACTTGAACCCATGTCCCCTGGATTGGCAGGCAGATTCTTAACCACTGCGCCACCTAGGAAGTCCCTGGTTAAAGTATTTGAGTGGGTAGAGTTGCCAGTCATTCAATTTTGAATTACAAGCAGAGAAGTGATTTTTGAGAAGATATTTAAATTTCAGGTGTGTTTATTTTATTTTTTTTAGGACTATATTACATGACTTTATTTATTTTTAATTAATTTTTATTGGAGTATAGTTGATTTACAATATTGTGTTAGTTTCAGATGTATAGTAAAGTGAATCAGTTGTGCATATACATATATACACTCTTTTTTAGATTCTTTTCCCATATAGATCACTACAGAGTATTGAGTATAGAGTTCCCTGTGCTATATAGTAGGTCTTATTAGTTATCTATTTTATATATAGTAGTATAGTATATGTCAATCCCAATTTTCCCTCCTCCCCCTCTTCCCCACTCTGGTGACCATAAGTTTGTTTGCTCCATCTGTGACTCTGTTTCTGTTTTGTAAATAAGTTCACTTTTTTTTTTTAGATTCCATGTATAAGTGATATCATTATTTGTCTTTCTCTGTCTGCCCTATTTCACTCAGTATGACAACCTCTAGGTCCATCCATGTCACTGCAAATGGCATTATTTCATTCTTCAGGTATATTTTCAGATTGATGTACCTGAAATACATCTAGATGATGTTGGGATAAGGGATGAAACTCTTGAGAGAGCTCTCATCTCATAGGGATTAGTGTGTTCATAGTGTTTCACTGGTAGTTGAAGCCGTGAAATCAACCAGAGTGAACAGGTAGAAAAGGCTTGTAAACTCAGACATCTTAGGGACCAGACAGACAGGGTGTAAGAAAGAATTTGATGATAGTGAAAATTTGATGGAGATTTGAGTATAAAAAGTAACTCACTTTCCTCTTAATTTTTATATAATGGCAAAATAAACATTTCAATAGCAAAGATATTTAGCAAATTTCTCTCAGGTTGGAGGGGAGGTAGGGAGTCCAGGAGACAATAGGGTGTAGTGGGGACTAGGATAATGTCAGGGATGGAAGTTATGGATGGGTTTAGCAATATGGACTTCCACCCACCAAGACTGACTTGGCTACAGCCACTGCCAGTGCCCCATCTGTCAGCAGCCAAGACCAATACTTTGTCCCCAGTATGGCACTGTTCCCTGGGGTGGGTGATCAGCCATCTACTTGGTGGCAGGTGATTACATTGGACCACTTGTACTTTGGAAGAGACACCATTTTGTTGTTATTGGAATAGACACTTACTCTGGATATGGATTTACCCTCCTTGTATGCAATGGTTCTGCCAAAACTACCATCTGTGGACTCACAGAATGCATTATCCACCATCATGATATCCACACAGCATTGCTTCTGATTGAGGAGCTCACTTCCTTGCAAATGAAGTGCTGCAATGAGCCCATGCTTATGGAATTGACTGAACTCACAACGTTTCCCATCATCTTAAAGTAGCTGGCTTGATATTACTACTGTAGGGGAAACAGCCTTAGGACTTCCCTGGTGGTCCAGTGGTTAAGACTCCGAGTTTCTACTGCAGTGGGCAAGGGTTCGATCCCTGATCAGGGAATTAAGATCCCACATGCCACCCAGTGTGGCCAAAAAAAAGGGGGGTGGGGATAGCCTTTAGAAGACTTAGTTATGGTTCCAGCTAGGTGACAGTAACTTTCAGGCCTGGGGCAACATTCTCCAGGATGCTATATGTGTTCTAAATCAGTATCTAATAAATACATGGTAGTATTTCTACCATAGCCAGGATTTCCAAGTCCAGGAATCCAGGGGTTAGAAATCGGAGTGGCATCACCTACTATTACCCTAGTGATACACTAGCAAAATGTTTGCTTCCAGTCCCCATGACCTTAGGCTCTGCTAATCTAGAAGTCATGCCCTGTGATTAAAGTCAATAGAAAAGCACAACAGCCCAAGCTGAGCAGAACTTCTACTGGCCCAGACTTCAGGAATGAAAGTTTGAATCATTCCATCAGGCAAAGAATCACTACAGCTGAAGTGCTTGCTGAGGGCAAAGGGAAAATGTTCCAATCTTTTAGCAAGTTTGATGATTATAATACAATAGTGTTGTCTATCTTCAGTATAGTATGCATTAGATCTCTGTATACTACTTGTTGCATGCAAAGGAATGGTGGAATGTGTAGTGGAAGAAGGTAGCATTTATTCCTACTTCTTATGACCATGTGACCAGTTGCAGAAATTGACTGTAATTGTCATGAGTATTTCTTCCCCTTTTGGTTACTGTATCAATCTGCTCAGGCTGTCATAACAGAATACTGCAGATTTGGTTGCTTAGACAACATAGATTCCATTTCTCACAGTTCTGGAGGCTGGAAGTCCAAGATCTAGGTACTGGTGAGGTTGGCTTCTGGCAAGAACTCTCTTTGGGGCGTGTAGATGGCTGCCTTCCTGGTGTGTCCTCACATGTGTGTGTGATACTCATGGTATCTCTTCCTCTTACAAGGACGTTAGTCCTATTAGATTAGTGCCCCACCTTGTGACCTCCTTTAAACTCATCTACTTCCTTAAAGGACCTATCTGGGCGACTTCCCCCGTGGTCCAGTGGTTAAGAATCCTCGCGTCCATTGCTGGGGGCGTGGGTTTGGTCCCTAGTTGGGGACCCACATACTCTGCGGCCTGACCAAAAAAAAAAGAAAAGGCATAATCTGTAAATATAGTCATATTGGGAGTTAGGGCTACAACATAACAGTTACAAATGTGTGTGTGTGTGTGTGTGTGTGTGTGTGTGTGTGTAGTAAAGATTTTTGTTTGCATCCTTCTCTGATCCCTCTATCATCTAACATAAGATGTATTGATAATACTTGACTTTACTTCAGAGTATTTAAGATGCAGTATATCAGGGAGAAGAATGAAATCACCCAGACTTTATATTATCTTTTTGGGAAAGAGCATGTTTTTGATTGTACACAGGGTAGTTGTATTATCTTAGGCAGAATAACTAACAAAATATGACTTTCCTACTTTATTTGGAGATGAAATATGGTTTAAGGAAATGTCTGTGGGTGCCACGTTGACACAGGATGTGCTATGATGCTAAATTCAATGTGTCAGCTAGGCTAGTCAATAATACCCAGTTATTCAATTAAACATTATTCTGGGTGTTGCTGTGAAAGTATTTTGTAGATGTAGTTAACATCTTCCATTTCACTTTAAGTAAAAGAACATTATCCCTACTGTTGTGGGCAGGCCTCATCCAGTCGGTTGAAAGGCCCTGAGCAAGAAATTCGCCCTGTGGACTGCAGGTTCAGCTTCTGCCTGAGAGTTTCTAGCCGGCTGGCCTACCCTCTGGATTTGGGTTTATTGGATCCACAAAGCCACATAGTCAATTCCTTGAAATAAATATACCTATATCTGTATCTAGATCTATATCTATATCATCTATATCTATATCTATAGCCTACTGGTTCTGTTTCTATGGTAGAATCCTGACAGATTCAGCTGTTTTGTGTGTTACCTATGAATAAACTCAAAGAAATTTAACATGTAGGTGTTGAAAGAGGCAATTGACATATTTGGTTTGTTGAATCTGGCATTCATTATTAATAAATTTCTTCTTTTCATCTGGCCTATAGAAGTGTTTCTTGATCTTTAAAAAATGCATTAAAAACTCACTCTTCTTTGATATTATTTCAACGATATTAGCAAACATATAAGGAGTAAAATAATAAAATAATATTCTAGGTACATTTTATTCATTTGGGGGTAATTTTAAAAATAAGATATTTTAGAATAGTTTAAGATTTACAGAAACATTAAGATGACAGTACACGGAGTTCTCATATACTCTATACCTAATTCCCCCTATTATTAAATCCTAGATTAGTATGGTACAATTGTCACAACTAATGAACCAATATTGATACACTGTCATTAACAGAAGCCCATACTTTCTTCATGTTTTCTAACTTTTTATCTCTTTTTTGGCCGTACTGTGCCGCAAGCGAATCTTGGTTTCCCACCAGGGATGGGACCCGTGCCCCTTGCAGTGGAAGCTTGGAGTCCTAACCACTGGACCACCAGGAAACTCCCTTTTCTTTCTTTTTTATTTTAAAATACTTTGTTATAAAAGTATTGTAGGGACTTCCCTGGTGGTCCAGTGGTTAAGACTTCTAGCGCCAAACGCAGGGGGCCCCGGGTTCCATCCCTGGTCAGGGAGCTAGATCCCGAATGTAGCGACTAAGACCTGGCACAGGCAAAAAAACAAAACAAAATAAAACCAAAAAGTAATGCAAATTAAAAACAAAAAACTGAAATATTAAAGAAAAAATCACTCATTTACTGGCCTGCCATAGTAATTTATTTTAGCTTTTCATTGTATGCTTGGTGTGTTATTTACAGCCATGATCATACCCATTCATACATTCCTGTATCTTGCTTTTTTTAACTTAGCATTTTCTCATGTCTTTCATTATAGTCATCACTAATTTTTTTTTTTTTTAACTTTTTTTTTTTGGCACACGGGCTTAGTTGCTCCCGCAGCATGTGGGATCTTCCTGGAGCAGGGATTGAACTCATGTCCTCCGCATTGGCAGGCAGACTCCCAACCACTGCACCACCTAGGAAGCCCATCATCACTAATTTTTAATGAGTACATAATGTGCTATTCATTGGCTATATATTTCTCTTTATGGACTATTTCCTTAAGGCCAGAGGTTGGCAAACTTTATGTCAATGTTTACTTTTCATGAGGTCCTGGTAAACAAAGAATGCTATACACTTGGGCGGCATCGCCTGTATCTAATTCCATCATTTTGAAATACTTAGGGTGTGTGCCCATCCAGGCATCCTCGGGAGCCCACGAGTGGGCGCCACCCACGTGAAAACACCGCCTCCAGACCCCCGGAGTGGGGTTGGGTAAGGTGGGCCCCGAATCGCTGGCTCCCCAACCCTGCAGAGCGGTGCGCTCTGGTGCTGCAGCGGCTCGCGCCGGCCGGAAGCAAGAACGCCCGCGTCTAGGTTCCGCTTTCCTGCAGTCGGCTGCCTCTGGGCAGGAAGGCTCATCTCCAATTTCTTTTTTCTCTTCCTGAATCTCGCCCAGGATACCACATTACGTTTAGTCATTATGCCTCCCAAGGATCCTCTTGGCTGTGACAGTTGGCCTATTTTAAGGACGCCCGTTTCACCCATGTCCGTATCTATTCTAGATTCTATTTCCCTTTTTCTTACCCTTTTTCTCTACTTGTATTTTTTTCCCCTCTACTTGTATTTATTGCCTACTCCCTGAATACATAATTTGTTTCATACTTACTGTTTTTAAAGGCATTATTATCTTTTCTTAAGATCTTTATCTTAAGGATGGCGGGTGTTCTCCAAAATGTCAAAGGTTATAACTGAAAAAGATGAGGATTCTGTGGTCACGGTAGATAGCTAGCATTTTCAGGATTCAGTTCTCCTCTTAAAAAATTCAGACTAATCGCATTTTCCCACGCTCACTTCTGCAAATTATAGGTAATGAGGTATGATTTTGTGAATTGGAAAAGCAGGTTTTTTATTTTATTTTTTTGCATTCTTTTTTTTTTTTTTAAAGAACTTTTATTGACATACAGTTAACATACAATGAACTGCATATATTTAGAGTGTACAATTTGGTATCCCAATCTTCCAATTCATTCCCCCCCAATTCTCCCCACTTACCCCACTTGGTGTCCATATGTTTGTTCTCTAGAAAGACAGGTTTTAGCTTTGAGGTTAGTCAGACCTGGGTTTCAGTTCCAGATCTAGTTTTGGTCCAGCTGTTTGGATTTTGGGCAAATTCATTTAATCTGATTTTTTTTTTCTTTATCTTTTCTGGCTTGAGGGCTCTAGAGTGCAGGCTCAGTGGTTGTGGCCCGGGGGCTTAGTTGCTTCGTGGCATGTGGGATCTTCCCAGACCAGGGATCGAACCTGTGTCCCCTGCATTGGCAGGCGCATTCCTAACCACTGCGCCACGAGGGAAGCCCAACCTGATTTTCTGGTTCCGTTATCTGTAAAACAACTGTAAGGAAGGTAAAACTTTACCTCTACATTTCTATGGTCTCTGACAGGGATCCATGAATTAAGTTGACATAAAACAGGTTAACAAGCGAAAAGCATTTCATCTTACTTAATATTTTTATGTTTGGGATACTTCATAGGAAAATGAAGACTCAAAAAGCAGCTAGTGTTGGGGCTTCCTAGGTGGCACAGTGGTTAAGAATCTGCCTGCCAATGCAGAGGACATGGGTTTGATCCCTGCTCCAGGAAGATCCCCCGTGCGGTGGAGCAACTAAGCCCCAGCGACCAAAAAGAAAAAAAAAAAGCATTTAGTGTATCATTATGTAATGATATGCTGTAATGACTGCTTATTTTCTAACATAGGTTGCTAGTATAACTGTGGCATCTGATTATGACCAAAATGTAGGGATAAATAAATGTAGGATAAGTTCAAAATTAAGAAACTGGACAGGAAGATTTGCAATATGCAAATGATTGCATTGGAATTTTAATAGAGATCATTAACAGTTTATAAACACTACATATGAAACACAAATTGATACAGCTTAGACTATTTCCCAAGCTCTAACTGAAAACAAATAGCACTTGCAGCTGAAAGATGAAAGTACAACTTCAGGCTTAGACATTTAGAAAACTGGTACTTGTTGATAAAAATCACATTATTTCCCAGCAGTTCAGTTTCCTCATTTTTGGTTCAGAGTGACAATCAAATGAGGTAATACATATCCATGAGGAATATATAACAATTCTATGTACATCTAGTGCTGTTGAAAACATTGTTTTTATCTTTCCTTCCAGTCACATAAGGTTCTTCCCAATGATAGAAAGAAAAGATGAGCACCAAATGTATTCAACATCTAAGAAACAAAAAAGACAAAATTAATTCTTTAGTTAATAATCTAATGGCTGCAGTTGTGTATGTAGTAATATGACTACATGGTAAATGGTAAATGTGCAGTTATGCATGTTGAGGAGAGTGAAAAATAGGGCAGTAAATGGTTCTTTGTGCCACTAGCTAGAAAGTGAAAAAGTTTATGAGATATTCAACAACTATGGGAATACAACATGTCTCCAAAGGTTACTGTATTCCTTTTCTACTTTGTGTTCTACATATGAAACATTCTTACCTCTTCTGTTTTTTCTTATATGTCCTCTTATGTAGTTCTTTGTTATATTTCCTCCTCTTTTTATGAAACCATTTATTTATCTGCAAAAAAAAAAAAAAGAGAGGTGATTGGTGAGGTGATTAATCCAAGAATAACGATAGTGGTTTCTATGGGTAAGAGTAGTACACCGGTGACTCTGTCAATAAAGAAATATGTGATCACACCTGTATTTCTGTCATGCTGAACTCAAATGCAAGTGATGCAATATCTCTATATGCGGGGAATTTTTTAAATTTAAACATTGCCCAGAGTGTGTCCATGAGGGGTTTGCTGACAAATCTTTCCTCTGGGTATTGCTCCTTATTTTTCTTTTCTTTTTCTTCCTCCTCCTTCTCTTCCTTCTTTTCCAGTTTTTCTTCTCTGACTTCTTCCTTTTCTCCTGCTCCTTCTCTGCATCTTTTCTTTGCCATCCTTTCAACTTCCAGATGATTTTGATCACAGGGCATAGCTGGTTGTTTCTGTCCATCAAGATCTGTGGAATAAAATCAAGCTGCAGCTAAACTGGACATTCAGGTCAGAGTCGACATTCTTCAGTGTGAGAATATATTTGATCTTCATAACATAGCAATGTCAGACATTGTTGGAAAGTAGAGGAAAGGAAAAGTAAAGTTGTGCAAACCATTGAAGATTTTCATGAAAAGAACGATTTGAAAATAATTTACTTTTGGATTTTAAATAAATAAATAAATAAATGCTACCTAAGGAAAGGCTGTTTATTGAAATTGATATATGTCTTTCTGATGCTAGTCAAACTAAGTGACCTTGAAATGAATAAGCTATGATTGCCCATCCTTAAAGGACTATTCAGGCTTTCTACTTCTACTTCAGAGAATTTTGGTAAGATTCAGTTTTTGGAAATACGTCCTTATGTTTCAGTTTTCCCAGAATCATCCTGGCATATGTCCATATCTGGCATAATTATTAATATTAATATCACCACTTTAAAGTACTCTGGCTTAAACTATGTATTATGTGATTCTATCACTTATACTAAAAAAGAAATCAAATCAGTAACGTAAAAATAACCAAGACACATCAGAAGGATACAATTAGGAACCTAAGAGACAGAAGTAGTTGTTGAGAGAGTGAAGTATCATTGTACAGATGGACAAATTAACCACTGGAACTGACAGGGGGTCTAAAAACAGACCCATGTGGATAATCAAAAATTGTTTGATAACACAGAATTACAGATCAGTGGGAGAAGTATTGGACTATTTAATCAATGCTACTAGAAAAGATTGATAAAATTTATATAAAAATTGAGAACTGCTGTTCACTAAGATCTCATCAATGAAGAGGAGACAAAATCCATAAATCTGGAGAAAATATATGTAACAGAACACTGATGAATTATTGGTATCTAGCTCAAAAAACTCCTATAAATCAATAAGGAAAGCAATCCCATAGGAAAAATAAAAGGTGTGTGTGTGAGGACTGGGAGTCAGAAGTAGATCTGGATGGCCACTATTTTGAAAAGAATTTCAACCTCACTAATACTCAAGGTGAAGATATGGATGAGCTGCCATTTTATACCCACTGGTAGGCAGAAACAGAGACATTAAATCATACCGAGTATTAGACAGTGGGAGACTAACAAGAACTTTCATGATTTTTTTTTTTTTTTTTGGCACACAGGCTTAGTTGCTCCGCGGCATGTGGGATCTTCCTGGAGCTGGGATCAAACCCGTGACCTCTGCATTGTCAGGCGGATTCTTAACCACTGCGCCACCTAGGAAGCCCAACTTTCATGATTTTTTAAAATTAATTAATTAATTGGCTGCATTGGGTCTTTGTTGCTGCACACAGACTTTCTCTAGTTGCAGCGAGTGGGGGCTACTCTTCATTGCGGTGCTTGGGATCCTCACTGTGGTGGCTTCTCTTGTTGTGGAGCATGGACTCTAGGGGCACGGGCTTCAGTAGTTGTGGCACACAGGCTCAACAGTTGTGGTGCACTGGCCTAGAGCGCAGGCTCAGTAGTTGCGGCGCAGGGGCTTAGTTGCTCTGTGGCATGTGGGATCTTCCCGGAGCAGGGGTCAAACCCGTGTCCCCTGGATTGGCAGGCAGATTCCTAAACACTGTGCCACCTAGGAAGTCCCTCACGTATTGTTGGTGGAAGTGTGAATGGATTCAACTTGTTTGGAAAACAATTTGGCACTGTCTTCTGAAATTATACATTCCTTTATCCTCGATGTAGCCACAGAGACTTTCTTGCGTATGTGCATCAGGAGACATGAATGAGAACGTGGTAGCGTCCATTGTCTGAAACATCAGAAGGGGAAATAGTCCAGTGTCCACTGTCAGAATGAAGTTAATGGTTTACAGCTAATGCAAGTACATGGTTAATCCTAGAATTATAATTCTGAGTAAAAAGGGCCAGTCTCAAAAGTACATAACATTCAAAAACCAAGTAATATTATTGAAGGTACATATATTTGTGATTGAAACTATAAAACTAAGGAAACAATAAAGGAAATTCAGGAAGATGGTTGGAAAAACAGGATAGGACAGACGAGGCATACAGATAAGCTGATATATATATATTGGTAATGCTATCCTTATGTTGGTAATGTTATATGATGTCTATTATATACATTGCACTTGGGCCAATCCAGTTATTCTGTGAAGTAGATGCACTCAGGTGTTGGCCTAAAAATTGAGTCAATTAGTAATGAGTTTCTGTGATTTGGTTATAGGTGCAACAAAAATTAAGAATGGAGTCAAAGGTAAGAGGCAATAAATTTGCTTATTATTTGATTCCCTCTTAATTCACACTTACTGCAACTTTCTGATTTTGTGACGTTGTCACCAGCTTCCAGCCCTCGCAGATGTAGGTCCATGTCTGTCTTGCTCTGAGTTTTTGGTCCTAGAAGGTCTCTGTGATTTTCAGAGATAAAATTCTCAGATTTACCTAAGAAAAGTCATAAAAAAGAGAAATAGTTTATTGTTATTGAAACACATTCAGAAGCTCTTAGAAGTAAATGGCTGAACTTTCCATTTCCCAGAATGTCTGTAATTTGGAAAAAAAGTCATTGAGCTTATTGCTTTGCAACTTAAACGTCATTGCTCAGGTATTGTTCAAAATATGGAAAATAAATATTATTTATAATGAATGTGTTTCCAAGTAACATGTTTGTGGCAAAACAAACAAAAAAATAAATACTATGAAGTACCAAGAATTTTTTTTTTCACTTTGGCCACACTGTGTGGCACGTGGAACTTCTCCGACCAGAGACCAAACCCGTGTCCCCTGCAGTGGAATCGTGGCGTCTTAACCACTGGACCATCACAGAAGTCCCAAGAATTGTTTTATTGCTAAAGTTTAAGTGATCACTAGGCAGCATGGGGTTGGTTGTAATGACTCTAATTTCAATGTATCTGAAAGTGTTTTTTCCCCATATTTTGGCCTCTCCAGCTAACAAACATACTAACATAAAATTTTTTCTTCTGCAAATTCACAATAGAGAATATTTCCTTGAAAATCTTTGTTCAACTGCCCCGAGACTGTAGAGTGTGGTTTGCAGTTGCGGGTTCAGTGGCGTGTGCTCAGGCACACATCTCGAGCTCCTGATGCTGCTGGTGGACTTACATGTAATCTTGTTCCTTGAATCTGGGCTGACAAGTATCATTTCCTGAGAACTTAGAAAAGTCATCTGCCTTTTTGGTAGAGCAAACAGGATTATGATCTATTCCTGATTCTTTTCAAGTCTTTAGTACTTAAAATGCTGTTTCTTGGTAGGTATATGCATTTACCTTATTGGATAGTAAAGGGACAAGTTTCTTCTGTCTACTATTGATGAAATTTCAGTCTTGTGTCCCAGAGGTGATTTCATTGGCTAGTTGAGATGCTAGTCTATAATGATCACATGTTAAATTCATACTCAGATAAAATTATTATTTAAAAAAAATAAGTCAGCAAAACTAAATTTACTTTCTCCAGACAACTAACATATTCTCTCAACACATTTCTAGCTTTGTGTCCCTTTTAGCTTTGGCAGTCAAGAGATGCACATCAAACACTGGGAAACAAATCGTTATTCAAAATTGAGTAACTCAGTAAGATCAACTGGCTTGCGTTTGTATACATTATTTTTATTCATTCATTTTATTTTTCATTCAGTTTGGAAATTTCCTTTCCTTGATTCCACAGTTTCCACATTATCATATTACATATTGATTCATTTAACTATAATTTGAAGACTTATATGTCTGCCAGGCAATTGTCTTTGTGCACAGTGAAAGGTTTTGGTTTTTTAGCTAAGAACAAGGGTAAGTTTTTATAAGGTTTTAAGTAGAGGAAGTAACATAAAAAGATAGTCATTAAAAGAGATTGTGGCTGCCAAGGGAGAATGGCTGAGAAGGGAGCCACCATGGACAAGGGGGCAGTAGGTAGACAGGTATTAGTTGGCCTGGTAGTGGACGTGAGCTTTAGGGGGAGGGAGTTGGGGGAGATGGAGGACTGAGTGGCACCGGAGATACTGAGGGTCCATTGAAGGTTGGGGGCTGGTTGTGAGGGAGGGGGTAGTAAGACTAGGGACCACTAGGTTTCTGGCTCTGTCCAGGGAGGCAGAGCAGTGCCTCCTGCAGACAGAGATTTGGTGGAGAAGATCCTGACCCTGACTGTGGAAGGGATGAAGGTACTTCCCTTTGAAGACCACTAAAGCCAGGAAATGAGTGTGATCACTAAGTGAGAGGCTGCAAAATGGCCATTGGGGGCAGAAGGCAGCAAACACTTGTTTTGCTTATATCGTGAAGTGTCCTTTTTCCAGTGAAGTCTTCACTGATGGGCAACATTTAAAAATCAAGAGATTTAATGTTAAAATTCAAATTTTGACATGAAAAATAAAGTCTATATCAGTGATCCTAAATCCCCATGTGAACAACCATTGGCTGTGGAGGACTTGCCCCCTTTAGATGGAATCTGGTTTCCCGAATCAGCTACAGTCTACACAGCCTGCTTCACTTCACCTACGAAGTGATGGAGGACAGAAAAAAGTATACAAAACACACCCACACTCATCCCCCATTTGTGACTCAAGATTATGTATTCTCTGTATAGGAAGCCTCTCTTCCCCTTCAACTGCTCAGTTCTGCTGTGGCTGAACTTTCACTCTATTATCACTGAAATCCATAAGTATTAGCAGAGGAAATTTACTTTTCACTGAGGATGCCTGTGGTAGATGATTGTAATAAGGTCAGGCTACTTAAATCACGGGGATTTGTGTTTTGTTTCCTTCACGTTTCCTCAATAAAATTCCAAAGGTCAATGTTTACATGAGGGGAGACAGAACAGAGAATATGAACCAAAAACAGAAGGCTTGAGAACTTACAGGGAATGTGGCCCTTGGGGAAACAGGAGGACCACAGAAAGAACACAATCTCGTCAGTCGCTGATTTATCCACAATCTCTCCCAGTCCCTGAAAAACAAGAAAAGGAGCAGCGCAAACTCACACTGCTGGTAAGATTTGTGGTTAGAATCTACACTCAGCTCTCCGAAGCTAAAATATCTCATGTGTTATACTGTGGAATATAAGGCAGCAGTAAAAAAACTATGAAGTAAGTCAATAAATACTGACATGGAATGACATCCCAGATATATTTGAGATAAATCAAATGAACACACTAGAATAAGTTAGATTGAAAAGCATATCTTATAAATGTTCACATAATCAGAAAGCTTAGCTTGGAAATTCAACCAACATGCAAATAATAATTAAACCCTTCGCATACTCCTTGCCAATATAGAGGAGAAAGCAACACTTCCCAGCTCATTCTATGAGGCCATATTAATTATCCTGTGTTTTCAATCAGGGTTCAACTAGAGAAACAGAACCAGTAGGAGATGTGCATTAAGAGATTTACAGCAAGGAGCTGGCTTACAGGAGTGTGGGAACTATCTAGGCAAGTGTGAAATCCTTGGGGCAGCCGTCAGGAAAGGCAGGCTGGCACTCTTTGGCACTGATGAAGCTGCTCTCCACAGGCAGAATTTGTTCTCTTCAGGGAAGCCTGAACTCTACGCCTAAAGTGTTAGTTAACTGGATCACGCTTATTGGTTTATCTAGAGTAATCTTGCTTCCTTAAAGTCAATTGTTATAGTTTTTAATTACATCAAGCATGCCTTAAAAGTACCACCATCACCTACATTAGTGTTTGAGTGAATAACTGGGACCTGTAGCCTCCCTGAATGGCCACATAAAACTGACCAAAACCAGGTGGAAAAACACCTTGATGCCAAAACCAGACAGAAGGATCCCAAGAAAACTATTGAATACAGAGGGGAAAATCTTCAACAAAATCCCAGCAATCCAAATCCAGCAACGTACAAAGGATTATACACCGTGACCCAGTAGCATTATCCCAGAAATGTGAGGTTGATTTAATTACTGAAAACCAAAGGTTGTTGATTCAATTATTGAAAACCAATCCATGTCAATAGAATAAAGGACAAAAACCATATCACCATCTCAACAGAGACAGAAAAAACTGTTTCCAAGGGTTAAACAAAGAGTTACCATATGATCCAGCAATTCCTTTCTTAGGCACCATATATAAGGGAAATGAAAACATATGTTCACACAAAAACTTGTTATATAAACATAGCATCATTGCTCATAATTGCCAGAAAGTGGAAACACCCAAATGTCCATCCACTGTTGAATGGATAAACAAAGTATGGTACATCCATACAGTGGAATATTATCTAGGCATGAAGAGGGAATAAAAGACCAATTCATGCTCAACATGGATGAATCTTGAAAATGTACTAAGTGAAAGTATCCAGATACAAGAGGTCATATACTGTATAATTTCATTATGTGAAATATCCAGTAGAAATCTCTAGAGACAGAAAATTGATTAGAGGTTGTCAGGAAATAGGGTAGGGCAGAATGGGAGTATCTGCTAATAGGCTTCTTTTTAGGATGATGAAAATGTTCTAGAATTAAATAGTAATGATAGTTGTACAACATGACCTGTGAATACTTTAATGAACCATTGAATCTTAGACTTAAAAAAGTGAATTTTATAGTTTGGACATTATATCTCAATTTTTTAAAGTGCTCACACTACCCAGGAGTATAGACCACACTTCAGCTAAATTCTTAGGCATATGAAACACTTATTTAAATTTAAATTCAAGGTTCCTTGTTCTTGCACTGTTGGTGGGAATGTAAATTGATACAGCCACTATGGAGAACAGTATGGAGGTTCCTTGCAAAACTAAACATAGAGTTACCATATGACCCAGCAATCCCACTTCTGGGCATATACCCAGAGAACACCATCATTCAAAAAGACACACGTACTCCAATGTTCATGGCAGCACTATTTACAATAGCCAGGACATGGAAGCAACCTAAATGTCCATCAACAGGTGAATGGATAAAAAAGATGTGGTACACATATACAATGGAATATTACTCATCTGTAAAAAGCAATGAAACTGGGACATTTGTAGAGTCATGGATGGACCTAGAGACTGTCATACAGAGTGAAGTGAGCCAGAAAGAGAAAAACAAATATCGTATATTAACACATATATGCAGAATATAGAAAAATGGTACAGATCGACTGGTTTGCAAGGCAGAAATAGAGACACAGATGTAGAGAAGAAACATATGGACACCAAGTGGGGAAAGCAGGGAGGGTTGGGGGGGAATGAATTGGGAGATTGGGCTACCAAATTGTACACTCTAAATATACACATATTCATTGTATGTTAACTCTATCTCAATAAAAGTTCTTAAAATTAAATTCAAGGTTCCCAATTTTAGTTTAAAATTTGCAACTTCAAATGCTTGATATTCAAGTCATGAATTAAATACATCCTTTGCTCCCTCTCCTCTGTCATTTCCATCCACAGTATAAACATACTGTAATCATTACCAGGTTAAGAAAGAAAAACCTCCCTTGAATCCCACAAGGCTCTATTGCTACCACCCCATTTTAAAATTTTCTTTTACAAGAAAACTCTTTTAAAGCATTCTTTCTTTATGCTGTTTGCACTTTGGTGATTTATTTCCTGTTCATTGTCTCTCGAACTCAGTCCAGTCAGGCTTTTACATCCAACCCCCATGGACACCCCTCTTGTCAAAATCACCATTTAGTGATCTTAACATTACAAAAATCTAGTGATCAGTTCCCAGCCCTCTCTTATCTGAAGTACCTGGAGCTCTCTCCATCTTACAGGCTTTCTTTTCAGGGCTCCCTGGACCCGGTCGTTTCCTGAGATTCCTTATATGTCAAGTGAAGTTTTCTTTGCCTCTTTCTTCTCCTTCTCTCTACCTCTCCCCGGCTCTGGACCGCCTATGCCTCTCAAGGCTGAAGCTGTAGAGCTCTGAGCTCCTGTATATACTGTCCAAGCATGGAAATCTAATCACAAGGATTTTGCTACCACCCACACGGTGATTAGGTCTGCATTTTAATCTCCAGGCTTGTACATCCAACTCCCAGTTCAGTATCCCTGCTTGGATGTTTAACAGGTCAAAAGTCAGACTTATAACTTCCAACCTCAACCATGACACCCTGCACTGACCCCTGACCCACTCTCAGGCCTCACCATTTGAGTAAAGCCAGTTCTATTAGTCCAGTTGATTGAGTCAAGAACCTCATTATCTATGACTCCACTTCTTTACTCTTGGTCCAAACTCAACCTGTCAAAACGAACAAAAAACCCCAAAAAACCCAGCTTGGTACCTTGTACATTTCTGACACCTGTGAACACCTTCCTTCACTCACTTTGCTCCATCCCCTCTGGTTGCTTTGCTTTTGAGTAAACAAGCCAAGCATGGTCCCAGCTGAGGCCTTTGCACTTGCTCTTTGCTCTGCCTAGAAAGTTATTTCTCTAGATAAATAACTTCCCTGGTGGCACAGTGGTTAAGAATCCGCCTGCTAATGCAGGGGACACGGGTTTTGTCCCTGGTCCTGGAAGATCCCACATGCTACAGAGCAACTAAGTCCACAAGCCACAACTATTGAGCCTGTGTGCCACAACCATGCACCTAGAGCCCGTGCACTGCAAGAAGAGAAGCCACCACAATGAGAAGCCCTAGCACCATAACAAAGAGTAGCTCCCACTCGCCACAACTGGAGAAAGCCCCCACACAGCAATGAAGACCCAATGCAGCCAATAAATAAATAAATAAATAAATAAATAAATAAATAAATAAATAAATAAATAAATTTATCCAAAAAAAAAAAAAAGCAAGGCTCGTTCTCTTATCTTCTTCCGGTTTCTTTTCAAGTACCTTTATTGACAAGGCAGTGACCATAATGAGATTGGACTCAGTGTTGGAGAAGACAGGTTTTTGGGATTAGAGTGTGAGGGTTAATGGAATCTCCTGGGGGGTTTAAATCTGTGTGGTGATCAGGTAGGATTTAAATTAGAAAATTGATGAGAGCTCTTCTAAACTGGAAACCAGGTAGGAGACTGAAGACTTTCCAACTCAGGCTAAGAAATTTGTACTAGATATTTAAGGCTATTGGGCATCCCTGAAGGGTTGTAAGTGATGAGGTGAACTGTGGGGTGGAGACACATGGGATGAAGAAGGCTGAATGACCGATAATTGGCTGGTAGTGGAGGTTACAGAGATGATGGTGACTAGAACTAAGGTAGCTGTCATTCTTATCTTGACTGTCAATGGGCCACAAAAATGAGCCCCAGTGGTAAAGTGGGCAAAGTGTATACACAGCAAAAAAAACACAAGAACATATTTCCAACAGACATATGAAAAATGTTCAATTTAATCAAGGGGCAAAGAAACAAAATCTTAAAGAATGAGATGCACATATATGAAAAATTATTTGCATTATGGTGCAATTTTTATAAAAATATGTAGTAATTGTTTCCTAAATTTAACATGTTTGGATATGTGTTAAATACATGGATTGCCACTGGGGATCCTCAGTGTCCCTTGCGCAGTTCTGCGGAGATCTCACCCAAGACATCTCACCATCCTGGGTCTCTCCCCTCTGTCCCCAGAGTCCCCTCCTCCCAGGTTTCTGGAATCTGATTCGTGGGGAAGATGAGAGCCGGCCCAGGCAGGTGGTTACCACTGAGGAGCCCCAGTGGTGGTCAAGGTAACAGAGGTGCTGACAACTGACTCAGAAATGCTACAGCAGCTTAATGTCCTATTGGGACAGAACTAGAGACGTCCTCCAAAGGGCTGCAGCTTGAGACGCAGTGAATATGCCCTAAATAATGGCCTTAGAATGACTGCAGGAACTTTGAAATAAAAGATCTCCTTAGTCTAACTCAGTCCTTTGGCTTCAACAGGGAGACCTTTGATCTATCTGTGAATTTACTGGACACATTTCTGTCCAAAAGGTACAGCCCAGGCACCTTGGTTGTGTTGATCTGAGGTGCCTCTATTTGACAGTAAAGTCAGGAGAAGAGGGAAGGAATGTCCCACTGGAAACTGACTTGATCCGAATAAGCCAGTATAGGATATCGGGATCTCACAGCTGATGAGAAGGGAAAGGATGGTGCTGGAGAACACAGGATTAGGAAACATTACAAAAAGTTCAAATCCAGGGTAGGGTAGAAACACAATGTTTAGAAACTGCCCAGTTCTCCCCGCTTCCAATTTCCCCCCAGATTTGCTGATTGTTTATATTTTTTATTTTTCCATCCATTTATACATGTGAATAATATCATATAAAAATATTTGCCACCACAGTCCATGTATTTAACACATATCCAAACATGTTAAATTTAGAAAACAATTTACCCCGCAGAACAAAGGATCTTCCTAAAACACTTTTAAAATTTTCCAAGAGCTAAAGAAGTTATGGAGGTGGAGAGGGTACAAGAAATTTATAATACTCTCACATGGGAATTTTAATAGAGATCATTAGCAGTTTACAAACACTACATATGAAACACAAATTGATACAGCCTAGACTATTTCCCAAGCTCTAACTGGAAACACATAGCATTTGCAGCTGAGAGATGAAAGCAGAAATTCAGGCTTAGACATTTAGGAACTGGTACATGTTGATAAAAATCACATTATTTCCCAGCAAATCAGGGTTCCTCATTTTTGGTTTAGAGTGACAATCAAGTGAGGTAATACATGAAGATTTATACATTCGTATCCATAAGTAATATATCAAAATTCTATATATATAGTGTCCAGTGCTGTTAAAAGGTTGATGTTCTTTTTATCTTATTTCTTTCCAGTCACATGAGATTCTGCCAAAAGACAGAACGAAAAGATGATCATCTAATGTATTCAATAACTAAAATAAAAAAGACAAGATTAATGCTTTAGTTAATAAAAATCTAATGGCTGTAGTGGTATATCTGGTCATGTGACTAAATGGTAAGTGGGGGCGTGACAACATGTACATGTATGTGTGTTGAGGAGAGGGAAAATATGGCTGTAAATGGCGCTTTGATCCACTGGCTGGAAATTTTAAGTTTATGGGATATCCATAACATCCAGGAACATGACATTCTTCCAGAGGTCAGTGTATTCCTTTTCCACTTTGTGTTCTACATATGAACCATTCTTACCTCTTCTGTCTTTTACTATGTCCCCTGTGTGTGTGTGTGTGTGTGTGTGTGTGCATGTGTGTGTGTGTAGTATATACTCCTCTTTTAAAGAAAGCATTGATTTATCTGCAAAAAAAATGAGGTGGGGTTGTGATGAATCCAGGAATAAGGAAAATTGTTTCTGTGGGTAAGAGTAGTAGATAAGTAACTCCATCAATAAAGAAATATGTGGGGACTTCCTAGGTGGTGCAGTGGGTAAGAATCCGCCTGCCAATGCAGGGGACACGGGTTCGATCCCTGCTGCAGGAAGATACCACATGCCGCGGAGCAATGAAGCCCATGCGCCACAACTATTGAGCCTGCGCTCTAGAGCCTGTGAGCCACAACTATTGAGCCCATTGCCGCAACTACTGAAGCCCACGCGCCTAAAGCCCATGCTCTGCAACAAGAGAGGCCACTGCAATGAGAAGCCTGCGCACCACAATGAAGAGTAGCCCCCACTCGCGGCAATTAGAGAAAGCCCGTGGGCAGCAACGAAGACCCAACACAGCCAATTAAGTAAATAAATAAAATAAAATAAAAATAAATAAATAAAATGAAAACAATACTGTGACTATTTCCATTAAAAAGTTGGCATCAAAAATTAGTTTAAAAAAAAAAAAGAAATATGTGGACTTCCATAGCAGTCCGGTGGTTAAGCCTCTGCTTCACTGCAGGGGGCTTGAGTTTGATCCCTGGTCAGGGATCGGGAACTAAGAACCCAGCGCCACCTGGCATGGCCAAAAAATGTGGTCATAGCTGTTTTTCTGTCCTGCTAAATTCCAAAGCTAGTGATGAAATGTCTCTTATTGTGGGGAATTGGTATGATTTAAAAGTTGCCCAGAGAGTGTCCATGAGGGGTTTGCTGACTAATCTTCTAATCTTTCCTCTGGATATTGTTCCCATTTTCCTTTTCATTTTCTTCCTCCTCCTTTTCTAGTTCCTTTTCCAGTTTCTCTTGTTTGACTTCTTCCTTTTCTCTTTCTCCTTCTCTCCACCTTTTCTTTGCCATCCTTTTACCTTCAGGATGGTTCCTATGTGATTGCTCTGGATTTTGATCACAGGGCATAGCTGGTTGTTTCTGTCCAGCAAGATCTGTGAAATAAAATCAAGCTGACGCCAAACTGGACATTTAGATCATGGTAATCATTCTTCAGTGTGAGAATATATTTGATTTTTGTAGCATAGCAATTTCAGGCACTATTGGAAAGTAGAGGAAAGGAAAAGTAAAGTTGTCTAAACCATTGAAGATTTTCATGGAAAGAATAGTTTAAAAATAATTTACTCTTGGATTCTAAATAAAGAAATACTATGTAAAGAAAAGGCAATTTACTGAAATTAATACACCTCTTTTTGATGTTAGTCAAAAATAAATGACCTTGAAATGAATAAACTATGAGTGACCTTGCTGAAAGGACTATTCAAGCTTTCTCTTTCTACTTCAAGGAGTTTTGGTAAGATACACAGTTTTTTAGCAATTTGCCCTCATATTTCAGTTTTCCCAGGATCGTGCTGGCATATGTCCATGTCCTGGCATAATTATTCATACTAATATTAGTAACACCACCTTTCCTCTAAAGTACTCTGGCTTAAACTACATATTATATGTTTCTTCTACTTATATTATTAAAGAAATCAAATCAGTAATTTAAAAATAACCAAGACAACATCAGAAGCTTTATAATGAGAAACAATAGACAGTAATAGTTATTGAGATTGTGAAGTATGATTGTACAGCTGGACAAAGTAACCACAGGAACTTAAGGGGGTCTAAAAACAGACTCAGGTAGATAATCAAAAATTGATGTTTTTTATTTTTGTGTGCCCTCCAAGGGTGGAGTCTGTGTTTCCACAAGTCCTGTGGAGGTCCTGCAGTCAAATCCCGCTGGCTTTCAGGGTCTGATTCTCTGGGGATTCCTCCTCCCATTGCTGGACTCCCAGGTTGGGAAGCCTGATGTGGGGCTCAGAACCCTCACTTTAGCGGTTGGACTTCTGCCGTATAACTGTTCTCCAGTTTGTGAGTCACCCACCCAGCATTTGTGGGATTTGATTTTAATGCGATTGCGCCCCTCCTACCATCTCACTGCGGCTTCTCCTTTGTCTCTGGATGTGGGGTGTCTTTTTTGGTGAGTTCCAGTGTCTTTCTGTCGATGATTGTTCAGTAGTTAGTTGTAATTCTGGTGCTCTTGCAAGAGGGAGTGAGCGCATGTCCTCCTACTCCGCCATCTTAATCCTTCCTCAAAGTTTTTTATTTTATTTTTTAGAGGTTATTTTTGATTGATTTTTAAAATTTTTAACTTTTTGGCTGCTTTGGATCTCTGTTGCTGCACATGGGCTCTAGAGCTCAGGCTCAGTAGTTGTGGTGCATGGGCTTCGTTGCTCCATGGCATGTGGGATCTTCCAGGCCCAGGGATCAAACCCTTGTCCCCTGTATTGGCAGGCAGATTCTTAACCACTGGGCCACCAGGGAAGTCCGGTAACAGTATACTTATTTTGATAATGGACTTCTTTTACTTCGGTTCAATTTAATTGATTTCTAAATCAACTTGAGAACATACATCTATTGAGATGACATCTTTTATACCGTGTTTGTGAGAGTCCAAAGCAGTAAAAATCTCTTCAAAAGCAAATTTGGAAGTCCTTAACAAGGTATAAAATGTACACAGATTTTGACCTAAGAAATGCGATAAATACTCGCTCACTAGCAGAAAATGGTATGGAAAGGATGTTTATTTTAACATTACATTTAATGTTACTTTTTAAAAACTATTCTTCATCAGTGGAAGATTGCTTAAGCATTTTACACCTACTCTAAGAAATTCTATACAAATTTTCAAGTTTCTAATTATAATCTCATATATGTAAAAATTATGGATGAGGGTGAGTCAAAAATTATCCACACTCTGGTTATAGTAAAACTTCTGTTGGCCACACTGTCTTATCAGTGCTTTCCGTTCAAGGCTACTGTCTCCCCAGTCACCGCTGTGCAGGTGTGAACATGTTACATCTGTTTGTTTGTAACTGCAGTGTGAGCAAAAATGGATGCCCCACTTGTGATTTGCAAGAAAGAAGAGCAGCGTGCAGTGATTCATTTTTTGTGGTCTGAGGGTGTACATGATGCCTTTATTTACTGAAGACTTTGTACACAGTGTGGAGAAAGTGTTTTGTCATGAAGAAGTGTGTATGTATGGATAGAGAAGTTCAAGGAAAGTTGCACAAATGTTAGCCATCAAGAAGGAGCAGGACGCCCATCCATGTCCATGGATTAAACGCAGAGGACTGCTATCCAAGGGTGTTGTGAGCTTGCATGACAATGCATGTCTGCACACTTCTGCCCACACTGTCAACACTATGCAAAAACTTCCTTTGGGGAAGTTCCTAGGTGCAGGGGTTGGGAGTCCGCCTGCCAGTGGAGGGGACGCGGGTTTGATCCCTGATCCAGGAGGATCCCACATGCCACGGAGCAGCTAAGCCCATGAGCCATGGCTGCTAAGTCCATGTGTTGCAACTACTGAAGCCCGAGCACCTAGGGCCCATGCTCTGCAACAAGAGAGGCCACTGCGATGAGGAGCCAGTGCACAAAGATGAAGAGTAGCCCCTGCTCGCCACAACTGGACCTCTCCACAAACCTGCACACAGCAATGAAGACCCAACACAGCCAATAAATAAATAAATTTATTATAAATAAATAAATAATAAACAAAACAAAACAAACAAACAAAACCTCCTTTTGAGGTGTTAAAGCATCCTCCATACAGACCTAATCTTGCTCCATCAGACTTTCACCTGTTTGGTCCCCTGAAAGCAGCCCTATGAGGCTGAAGATTCACTTCTGATGAAGAAGTGAAGGCAGCAGTGCATTCATGGCTCACAGCTCAGCCTAAAACATTTTTTAATGAGGGAATAAGAAGGCTTGTTGACAGGTGGAAAAAGTGTATTGAAAAGCAAG
This sequence comes from Hippopotamus amphibius kiboko, assembly GCF_030028045.1. NCBI lineage: Eukaryota > Metazoa > Chordata > Mammalia > Artiodactyla > Hippopotamidae > Hippopotamus > Hippopotamus amphibius. The sequence continues at coordinate 73,861,147 of NC_080197.1, read as the reverse complement.
GAGATTATGCTGAGAAATCATGTCTTTGTCTTTTCTAAAAGTTACTTAAAATACAAGAGTGAGTCAAAAATATCCACATCCTGGCTATAGAATTTATAGAAGTTTTAACATAATCAGAATGCAGATACTTTTTGACTCACCCTCGTACTTAATTCACACTGACCCCAACTTTCTGACTTCGTGAAGTTTTCACCAGCTTCCAGCCCTTGTTGACATATGTTCATGGTTGTCTTGCTCTGGGTCTTCTCTCCCAGATGCTCTGCTTGAATTTCCGGGAGAAACTTCTCAGCACCAGACTGTTTTACCTAAGAAAAGTCCCGAAGATATAGTTTATTGTTATAAAAACACGTTCAAAAGTTTTAAAGGAAATGATTTGAATTTTCTATTTTCTAGAATGTTTCAAATGAAAAAAAGGACATTAAAGTTATTGACTATTCAACTTGAACTCCATTCCTCTGGTTTTGTTCAAAATATGGAAAATAAAATAAGTATTATTTATAATAAAAATGTTTCCAAGTAACATGCTTACTGCAAAATAAATAAGTAACATAAAGTACCAAGAATATGTTTATTTTTTTTAAATGTATTTATTTATTTATTTATTTATTGGCTGCATTGGGTCTTTGTTGCTGCGCACAGGCTTTCTCTAGTTGCATTGAGCAGGGGCTACTCTTCCTTGTGGTGCACCGGCTTCTCATTGTGGTGGCTTCTCTTGTTGTAAAGCATGGGCTCTAGGCTTGTGGGCTTCAGTAGTTGTGGCACATGGGCTCAATAGTTGTGGCTTGCGGGCTCTAGAGAGCAAGCTCAGTAGTTGTGGCACACGGTGGGATCTTCCTGGACCAGGGATTGAACTCCTGTTCCCTGAATTGGCAGGTGGATTCGTTACCACTGCGCAACCAGGGAAGTCCCAAGAGTATGTTTATTACTAAAATTTTGATGGTCACTCTACAGCACTGGATTGGTCGCAATGATTCTAATATTTTTAAATATTTATTTTTATCTTTGCCTGTGTGAGGTCTTAGCGCGGCACACAGGATCTTTCATTGCAGCATGTGGGCTTCTCTCTAGTTGTGGTGCTCAGGCTCAGTAGTTGCAGTGCAAGGGCTTAGTTGCCCCACAGCATGTGGGATCTTAATTCCCCGACCAGGGATCGAACTCGGGTCCCCTGCATTGGAAGGTGAATTCTTAACCACTAGACCACCAGGGAAGTCCCTTGCAAAGATTCTGATTTCAATGTGTCTGAAAGCATTATTTCCCCACACTTTGATCTCTACAACCAACAAATAGATTAATATACTTGTCCTGGATAATTCACAACAGAGACAGTAAATATTTCATTGAAAGTCTTTGTTCACCTGCCCTTGTTACCAGTGTTCTTGGCCTCCTTAATCAATAGAAATTGATAAGAGGCCTGGCAAGAAATTCAGGCAAGGCTTTAAGGTGGCGCCGGCTGTAGCAGGGGGATGTGAGAACAAGTAACAGGTTCTGCTGCTCACTGGCTCACGCCCCGAAGTGGGTGAGCTGCTTCCTCATATGGGGTGACGGTGGAGGTATGTCCAAGCATCAGGCCAGAGGGGTGGTTTGAGGGGGTTTGCCCACCCCTTGGGTGGGTTGTCTGTGTAGGGGACAAGCCCAGTACTCTGCTTTTGCTCTGGACACCCTGTTTTTGCTCCCAGCTCTTCAGAAGTGGCAGTTGGGTTTTTTTTTTTTTTGGTCTTTTTGTATCCTGTTGTCCATAATTTGCGCCAACTCTGCATGCCTGCAGTGATTTTTAGTCCCTTATAGTTTCTTTGTATTTTGTTGCCAGAGAAGATGTTTGTCCAGGTGGACGCACTGCAGCAAAGGGTCCCAGATCCCAGCCTGTCTCACCCTTAGACCTGTGTGTGGAGGTGTGTTGTATGCTCAGTTATGCACGTAGAATTCCTTGTGCTGGTGATGGACTTACATTTAATCCTGCCTCTTGGATCTGGGGTGACAGCAGGTATTTCCTAAAGCTTCAGAAGTCGTCTGCCTTTTAATTTTTTACTTTATTTATTTTGAGGATGAGTGTTTAATTTACAAGGAGAACAACAGAACACCGGGATCGACACCTTCCAACCACAGAAAGGCTTTTATTTGTTCTTGGGAAATTAAAGCAATCAAAACAATATGAACTAACCAATTAGATCTTGTGAGAAAACTTAAGTCAACTTTGAAAATAGTTCATCTAAGTGCTTCAGTTTCTGAATTCCCACCACCCCGGGGCTGACAGTTGACTACATCACAAAGGGTAATGGGAACCTAGTTCCAATAATGGGGGAAATGAACACCGTGAACAGGATCTAGGGGCAGCCCTGCATTTACAAGGAGGGGGGACTGTTCATAAGAGCAGTTTTCCACTTGCATTGCTAACATTTTCCTATTTACAAAAGGTCTCCGCCTCCTCCCACCAGAGCCCATTTCCAGGATGTTGACCGGGCCTTTTCAACAATAGCTTCTGGAAAAGGTGTTTCCTCAACGGGTCTCGGGAATGTTCTGCTCCAGCTCTGGAGGATACTCTGACTCAGTCCACCAGCATGAAATTAGACTGGCAGTGAGCTAGAAACTCCGTCACAGGGTCCTGTTCACCTTCTGCTTGAATGGTGCCGGCGATGCTGTTGTTTTCCAGGATGGGGAGGAAAAGCTGCACAAAGTCAGAGGTGTAGGGAGGAGCGATCATACCCAGCACCTCGGTCACAAAGTGGCGAATGAGGGAAATGTCGGTGTCCTGCTTCTCCAAACACTTGCGGATGTAAGTGACCACGGGGAGCATGTAGCCCAGGCTCAGCAGGTGCACCATCCTGTCCAGCAGGGTCTTCTTCAATTCGAGCTGCTCCATTGCGTCCAGCTGGGCGTGCCGCATCTCCAAGAGCTTCACCAGCAGCTGCAGGACCTGGGGATGCATTAGCTGGTGGCGGGTGCTGATCTCATCCAGCAGAACCAGATGCACAGGGTTGTGGTGGGGCTGCAGCTGGAAGTAGCTGGGCTTCGATAGGGTCCAGTCCACCCACTTCAGCACACCCATGGCTACCACTGGAAACCTGATACACTTATAGAGGGTGCTCAGCTCTGCCAGGAGTTCAGACGCTCCTTTGTTCTCAGCACAACACACATTGTGAGCAGTTTCAACCGCTTTGGCCGTTGACCTCAGACCCTCTTGACTGATGGTCACACGCTGGTTGTTCTTCCAGGTCTCCACCACGCTCACTGCGTATGCCAGGAGATAGATGTACTTGTGCTTGTGGTCTGGGTTGATCCTGGCCCCTGGTTTAAAGAGTGACTCCATGAAGAGGTCCAGGAACGCCGGCACCCGGATGAGTTCAACGGGAGGCGGGTCCACGCTGGTGAACAGGTTGAAGAGGACTGTGATGTCGGCCGGATTGAGGGCCCCCTTGGAAAACATGGCCCCAAGGGCCTGACACAAGCGGGGGTAGGAGGCCGCTGTGCCCAGTGCGAGCGGGATCCGACTGGCATCGTGGCCTCTCTCCTGGGCGAAGCGCTGCACCTCCTGTGCGATCCTGCGTACGGCCCAGCCCTGCCTCCCTTCCTGGGCCAGCACGGACATCAGGGCCTGGGCCACCAGGTACGTGTGCTCCCCGTGGCACACCATCTTAGCAAACTGAGGGAGATTTTCTGCAAGCTTGTCTTCTCCTCCATCCAAAAGGCTAGCTAGAGAGGTCCCGAGGACTCTAGAAAACACTTGCAACTGCTGGCAGGCTGCTGCCACGCCAGTGATCTCCCCTTGGTATCCTGCATCAGAAATCAGCCTGACCGTGAAGTTCAGCATCAGACAGTCTGGGTGCACTTCAATCAGTTGGTAAATGAGATCTCTCCAGGTGGGATGTGTTATCATCTGTTCAAGCCAAGCAGGAGTCTCTCCTTCAGCAAAGATAGAATCTGCTTTGCGGGGGTCGAACTGTTGCATCAGCAAACTCTTCAAGTGATTTTCTACAGTTTCCTGAACCTGCAGTGGTTCAACCCCGGTCTGAATGAGCCACTGGGCCAGCAGGTTGACGGTCTGGGCCGCAGCCGTGTAGTTGTCTGCTAAGAGCCGGATTACCTCCTCCGGAGACCCTCCTGCCTTAAAATACCTCATCAGCGTGTTAAAGATGGAGGGTTCCATGATGTAATCCCGGGTAGAAAATTGCTGCAGGCATTCCTGCTGGACCCGGGCGTCCTCTTCTCCCTGTGCATCCTCCTCCCCCTGCTGCTGCCAGTCACCCCGCTTGGCCGCGCTCCCCAAGTCGTCCTGGTCCAGGTCCATGCTGGCGCGCGGCAGGGGTGCCTGCGTCCTCTCCCCTGACTGCCTGTTTAAGAAGAGAAACAGGATTAGGATCTACTCCCCCTTCTTTTCAAAGCTTTAGTACGTAAAACTGATGTTTCTTGATAGGAATATGCATTTGCCTGATTAGACAATGGGAGGACAGTTTCTTCTGTCAACTACTGATGTAATTTGAATTCTGTGTCCCAGAGGTGATTTCATTGGCCAGTTGAGATGCTCCTCTATAATGATCACATGTTAAATTTATACTCCGATAAAATTATTACTGTTTTCAAAACTTAGGAAAAACTTTACTTTCTCCAGACAGCTAATATATTCTCTCAAAATCTAAATCAGGTGTCCCTCTTAGCTTTCGCACTTAAGAGATCCAAATCAATAATTCTGAAACAAATCTTGACTCAAAATTAGTGACTGAGATCAAATGCCTTGTATTTTGACATACTATTCCTATGCCTCTTCATTCACAGAGTCTTCCATTCAAATTAGAGTTTTCTTTTTCTTGATTTTATTGACTTTTTTTCTTACTAGGTATTTATTCTTTAACTATGATCTTACCAGTTGTACATGTGCCAAGTAATTTTCTCTATGTACAGTGAAAGGTTTTGGCTTTTGAGCTAAGAACAAAGGTAAGTTTTCCTAAGATTTTAAGCGGAAAATTAACATGAAATGATTTTCTTTGAAAGAGATTGTGGCTGCCAAGGGAGAATGGCTGAGAAGGGAGCCACCATGGACAAGGGGGCAGTAGGTAGACAGGTATTAGTTGGGCTGGTAGTGGACGTAGGCTTTAGGGGGAGGGAGTTGGGGGAGATGGAGGACTGAGTGGCACCGGAGATACTGAGGGTCCATTGAAGGTTGGGGGCCGGTCGTGAGGGAGGGGGTAGTAAGACTAGTGACCACTAGGTTTCTGGCTCTGTCCAGGGAGGTGGAGCAGTGCCTCCTGCAGACAGAGATTTGGTGGAGAAGATCCTGACCCTGACTGTGGATGGGATGAAGGTACTTCCCTTTGAAGACCACTAAAGCCAGGAAATGAGTGTGATCACTAAGTGAGAGGCTGCAAAATGGCCATTGTGGGCAGAAGACAGCAAACACTTGTTTTGCTCATATTGTGAAGTGTTCTTTTTCTAGCAAAGTCTTCACTGACGGGCAACATTTAAAAATCAAGAGATTTAATGTTAAAATTTAAATTTTGACATGAAAAATAAAATCTGATATCAGTGATCTTACATCCCCATGTGAGCAACCATTGGCTGGACCTGAGGAGGGCTTCCTCCCTTTAGATGGAGAGGAGGACTTGCCCCCTTTAGATGGAATCTGGTTTCCCGAATCAGCTACAGTCTACACAGCCTGTTTAGTGTCACCTACTAAGCGCTGGCAGACAAAAATATATATATATAAAAAAAACACATCCACACTCATCCCCCGTTTGTGACTCAAGTTTATGTATTCTCTGTATATAAAGTCTCTCTTCCCCTTCAGCTGTTCAGGGCTGCTGTGGCTGAGCCTACATTCTGTTATCACTGAAATCCATTAGTGTTAGCAGAGAAAAATTACTTTTCAATGGGGATACCCGTGGTAAATGACTGGAATATGGTCAGGCCATTGAAATCCAGGGGATCTGTGTTTGTTTGTTTCATTCACTTTTCCTCAACAAAATTCCAAAGGTCAATGTTTACATGAGGGGAGACAGAACAGAGAAAAATCAACCAAAAACAGAAGGCTTGAGAACTTACAGGGAATGTGGCTCTTGGAGAACAGGAGGACCACAGAGAGAACCCAAGCTCCTCATTCGGGGATTTATCCAGTTTCTCCCAGTCCCTGAAAAACAAGAAAAAGAGCAGCCCAAATTCACACTGCTGATAGGATTTGTGTTTAGGATCTACACTCAGCTCTGCCAAGCTGAAATACCTCTTGTGTTATACTGTGGAATATAACACAGCAATAAAAAGTATGAAGTAGCTCAATAAATACAGAACACATCCCAGATATATTTGAGATAAATCAAATTAACACAGTAGAATAAAATTCTTAATTGAAAAACAAATCTGATAAATATCACATAATCAGAGGGCTTCACTGGGAAATTCTGCCAACATTCAAATAATAATTAAACCCTTCACAGGGACTTCCTTGGTGGCACAGTGGTTAACAATCCACCTGCCAATGCAGGGAACACTGGTTTGATCCCTGGTCTGGGTCGATCCCACATGCCGCAGAGCAACTAAGCCCATGTGCTGAACTAAGTCCATGTGCCACAACTACTGAGCCTGTGTACCTAAAGCCCATGCTCCACCATAAGAGAAGCCACCGCAATGAGAAGACAGCATACTGCAGTGAAGAGTAGCCCCCACTCACCACAGCTAGAGAAAGCCTGCGTGCAGCAACAAAGACCCAAAGCAGCCAAAAAATAAATAAATTTATTAAAGAAAAAAAAACCTTCACAAACTCTTCCCAAATATAGAAGAGAAAGGAACTCTTCCCACTTCCAAGCTCATTCTCTGAGGCCAGTATTAATTACCTTGTGTTATCAGTCAGGGTTCACCTAGAGAACAGTACCACTAGGAGATGTGTATTAGAGATTTACAGCAAGGAACGGGCTTACAGGAGTGTGGGAACTGTCTAGGCAAGTCTGAAATCCTTGGGGCAGCTGTCAGGAAAGGCAGGCTGGCACTTTTTGGCACTGATGAAGCTGCTCTCCACAGGCAGAATTTTTTCTCTTCAGGGAAGCCTCAACTCTACTCTTAAAGCCTTAGTTAACTGGATCAGGCTTGTTGGCTTACCTAGGATAATCTTTCTTTCTTCAAGTCAATTGATATGGACTTTAATGACATCAAAAAAAACCCTTAAAAGTACCACCATCACCTACATTAGTGTTTGAGTGAATAACTAGGGCCTGTAGCCTGAGTGTCCACATAAATGTGACCGCCACACTTTGATGCCAAAACCAGACAGAAGGATCCCAAGAAAACTATTGACTAATATCCTTTATGAATACAGAGGGGAAAATCTTCAGCAAAATCCCAGCAATCCAAATCCAGCAGTGTACAAAGGATTATCCCAGAAATGTGACGTTGATTCAATTACTGGAAACCAATGATTGTTGATTCAATTATTGAAAACCAATCAATATCAATAGCATAAAGGACAGAAACCACATCACCATCACAACAGAGGCAGAAAAAACTGTTTCCAAAAATTAAACAGAGAGTTACCAAATGATCCAGCAATTCCTTTCTTAGGTACCACATGTGAGAGAAATGAAAACATATGTCCGCACAAGAACTTGTTGTGTGAACATAGCAGCATTGCTCATAATTGCCAGAAAGTAGAAACACCCAAATGTCCATCCACTGTTGAATGGATAGACAAAGTATGGTACATCCATACAGTGGAATATTATCTAGGCATGAAGAGGGAATAAAAGACTAATTCATGCTCAGCATGGATGATTCTTGAAAACTTGCTAAGTGAAAGTATCCACATACAAGAGGTCACATACTGTATAATTCCATTTATATGAAATATCCAGTACAGGCAAATCTCTAGAGACAGAAAATTGATTAGAGGTTGTCAGGAAACAGGGTAGGGCAGAATGTGGAGTGTCTGTTAATAGGCTTCTTTTTAGGGTGATGAAAATATTCTAGAATGAAATAATAATTATGGTGGTAAAACTGTGAATATTTTAATGAACCATTGAATCTTAGACTTTAAAAAAGTGAGTTTTATAGTTTGGACATTATATCTCAATTTTTTAAAGTGCTTACACAGCCCAGGAGTATCAGACTTCAGCTAAATTCTTAGGCATATGAAATACTTATTTAAATTTAAATTCAGCGTTCCTAATTCTATTTTAAAATTTGAAACTTCAAATTTGTGAGATTCAAACCATTAATAAGTTCCATCCTTTCCCCCTCTCTCCCCTGTCATTTCCACCCACAATATAAACATACTGTCATAAATATCAGGTTAGGAAAGAAAAACCTCCCTTAAATCCCACAAGGCTCTATTGCTACCACCCCATTTTAAAATTTTCTTTTACAGGAAAACTCTTTTTAAAGCGTTCTATTTGCTCTTTGCATGTTGGTGATTTATTTCCCGCTCATTGTCTCTCGAACTCAGCCTAGTCAGGCTTTTACATCCAACCCCCATGGACACCCCTCTTGTCAAAGTCACCAGTTAATGATCTTAATATTCCCAGCCCTCTCTTACCTGAAGTACCTGGAGCCCTCTCCACCTTACAGGCTTTCTTCTCAGGGCTCCCAGGACCGAATCCTTTCCTGAGATTCCTTGTGTGTCAATGGCTGCTCCTGTGAAGTTTTTTTTTTGCTTCTTCCTTCTCCTTCTCTCTATCTCTCCCCAACTGTGGACCTCCCATGTCTCTCAAGGCTGAAGTTCTAGAGCTCTGAGCTCCAATATATACTGTCCAAGCATGGAAATCTAATCACAAGGATTTTCCTACCACCCACACGGTGATTAGGTCTGGATTTTAATCTCCAGGCTTGTATATCCAAACTCCTGATTCAGTATCCCTGCTTGGATATCTAACAGGTCATAAGTCAAACTTAAAATTCCCATCCTCAACCATGACGTCCTGCATTGACTCCTGACCCACTCTCAGGCCTCGACATTTAAGTAAAGTCAGTTTCATTAGTCCAGTTGATTGAGTCAAGAACCTCAGCATCTGTGACTCTGCTTCTTTACTCTTGATCCAAACTCAACCTGTCAAAAAAAATCTTGCTTGGTCCCTTGTCACATTTCTGACTTCTATTAACACTTTCCTCTCTGGTTGCTTTGCTTTCGTGTAAACAAGCCAAGCATGGTCCCAGCTGAGGCCTTTGCACTTGCTGTTTGCTCTGTCTAGGAAGTTATTTCTCCAGATAAAAGCAAGACTTGTTCTCTTACCTTTTTCTGGCATCTTTTCAACTACCTTTCTTGACAAAGCAGTGACATGTAACGAGACTGGAATCAGTCTTCGAGAAGACAGGGATTTGGGATTAGCGTGTGAGGGTTAATGGAACCTCCTGGGGGGTTTAATCTGTGTGGTGAACAGGTAAGATTTAAATTGGAGAATTGATGAGAGCTTTTCTAAACTGGAGACCAGTCAGGAGCCTGAAGACTTTCAAACTTGCTCTGTGGGTTTTGTACTAAATATTTAAGGCTATTGAGTATCCCTGAAGGGTTGTAAGTGATGAGGTGAACTCTAGGGTGGAGTCAGTTTGGTTTAAGGAGATGGAGAGACCAATAATTTGCTGGTAGTGGAGGTTACAGAGATGATGGTGGCTGGAACTAGGATAGCTGTCATTCCTATCTTGGTTGTCAATGGGCCACAAAAATGAACCCCAGTGGTAAAGCGGCAAAGTCTTTAAACAACAAAAAACACACAAAAAAACACGTTTCCAACTGGCATATGAAAAATATTCAATTTAATCAAGGTGTAAAGAAACAAAATCTTAATAATGAGATGTGCATATACAAAAAATTATTTGCATTATGATTCAATTTTATAAAAATATATATTAATTCCATAAATATTTATTTACTGCTTAACAGGTAGTCAGCAAACTGTGTTGGGAAATCTAGATTATATACCAAAATTTTAAAATAGGTTTTTTCTGGCAGATAGATATGGAAGTGGTCTTTTTTTCTGTGATACTATAAAAGTTATTTATTCACTATACACAAAACATGTCCCCCATAAAATGTACATTGCATGTAAATCACTTAAAAGTATAATTTTGTGAACATTTTCTCGATTAAAGAACATACTAAATCAGTTGGAATAACAGCTCTCTGTCTGCCTAAAAATAATCTAATTATAGCACCCAGAGTCTCCTTTATATCTGATGCAAAATTAAATACCTTTTAAAAAAATAAATACTGATTTAATGGGAGTATTGCAGAGTGAATGAGTAAATCCGAGTGATGACTCAGGGAGTTTTTTTTTTTTTTTAGGCTGAGCCACGCTACATGCAGGATCTTAGTTCCCCAACACAGGATTGAACCTGTGCTCCCTGCATTGGGAGCACAGAGTCTTAACCACTAGACCACCAGGGAAGTCCTTAAATACTTATTTTGAGAATTGTTTCCTAATAGGTGTTTGAGGAGGCCGAGTTAACAATTTAATGTAACTCTAGTATATTACAGTCACTGCATGGTAAATCAGTTTATTACAGATTAAAACAGATCATTTTTTCATTATTTGTGTTAATGGGATGCAAACAAGTACTGGATACTTTCAAATGGCAAATAACCACAAAATTACTTTTCTTTAATAGTGTATTGGGTTTTATAATTACATAGGATAAAAATGGTGTAAAATAGTTATGAATAATGCACCTCAAACAAAATAATGAGGCCAACTAGATTGTGCTCAGTAGATGTTTATTGAATAAGTGGATTTTATCTATTTTTCTCCCTAATTACCCACTACAATTTTTGCCCACAGTAAGGGTTCAGTAAATGTTTGCTGAATATACTGACTCGGAGAGAGGAGAGAAGAGACGGACCGTCTTAGCTGGATGTCAAGTATTATAATTGACATTTACGGTGAGGGAGCGTTTAAGATGTAAACCACCTGTGTGATTCAAGTAAGGAAGCAAATGCCAACAAAGCAAACCATTAAGCAGAAAACACTGGCACTGGAATAAACAAAGGCAAGATTTGCCAATAGCGAAAATAGTACTGATTTTAAGAGATAACCCAGGAAAAGTTTAGATTGGATCATACCTTTTCTCACAGAATTCAGTTTGAGACAGACCAATAGAAGCACTGCAAGAGAGTATGGCTGTCTTCCTTGATTTTCAGACAGCCTAGTTTCTTTTTTTTTTTTAATTTTTTTGGCCACCCTGCATGGCATGTGGGATGGCACGTGGAATCTTAGTTCCCCAACAAGGGATCCAACACACAACCTGGCATTGGCAGCACGGAGTCTTAACCACTGGACCACCAGGGAAGTCCCAGACATCCCAGTTTCCAATAATTTAACATAGCCCTGCTACCCATGAATCAATATAAACCTAATCAGAGTTAGGGATTAGTTTCTACAAGCACAGAGTTGAATTTCCTTTTATTTGTCCTAAAATGCTTACTTTCAAACTTGAAGGGACTTCAATGATTCCATGTAGTTTTGATAACAGTCTTTTATCTTTCAGACCAGAGTTGATATATTTGTACAGTAGTCTTACTGAGGCACCTTCCACCCACTCTTTTGTCGCTTGAACTGCACTTCTGTTCTTTTTCCACTTTCTCAGATCTTTATTGAAGTGTAGTAAGCAGAACTATACTGGGTATTCCTGCTGGAGTTGGATCTATCATTGTTAGAATGGCTTCTGCTATGCGGTGGTCTTCTAGTTGGTCTGTTTCTAGGACTATAAGATCTTCTATAGTTGTAATCAAAGGACCGACTTCCTGATCTCCTTTCTTTCTCTTTCTTTCTTTCCTTCTTTCCTCTTTCCTTCCTTCCTTCCTTCCTTCCTTCCTTCCTTCCTTCCTTCCTTCCTTCCTTCCTTCTTTCCTTCCTTTGCTGCATTGGGTCTTCATTGCTGCTCACGGGCTTTCTCTAGTTGCAGCCAGCAGGGGCTACTCTGTTGCTGTGCGCGGGCTTCTCATTGCGGTGGCTTCTCTTGTTGCAGAGCACGGCTCTAGGCGCATGGGCTTCAGTAGTTGTGGCTGGCAGGCTGCAGAGCTCAGGCTCAGTAGTTGCGGCGCATGGGCTTAGTAGCTCCACTGCATGTGGATTCTCCCCAGACCAGGGCTTGAACCCGTGTCCCTTGCATTGGAAGATGGATTGTTAACCACTGTGTCACCGAGGAAGCCTTGCCTTCTTTCTTAACTTCAGCTTCTAGAATATCTATATTTGTTACAATCATCACAGCAGGAAGAACTATACACATTTCCTCCCTTCCTTGGCTTTCATATGATTTGGAGTCTTCTGATCCCCCTGTGCAAACTGTACTTCAGTTTGGCCTCTACAAATCCATTTTCGGTCCAAATTATGTAAAGCATCTTCAGCATCATGAATATCCTCAAACTGAACATATGCAAATCCTCTTGGAGACAACTGTGGAAATCGGGTGGAACATACACATCAACTATAGCGACCGTAATTTGCTTCGTAAATCTTCAGACCTGGTATCATCGGCCGTTTGTTATGAAGGGGGGGGCAGGGCGGGGCACAAGTGCCAGGACACGACTGCGGCGTGAGTCTCAGCAGGGACACTAACTCCTGAGCAAAGCGTTCGCAGCTCAGACACACAGCCAGAAGTGATGCTTTTAATTTTTATTGTTTTGCTTGCTTCTATTTATTAAATTTTCTGTAACGTATAGGACCACTGGTGTAATGCAAATAAATAGGAAAAAACAGACTGTGCATTTAGGGTATCTAGCTGGTGACCAGTTATCCAATTCTGGGAGAATTTTAAGGGAAGAAATGAGGATAATATTGAGTTAGATTTTTCCTCAGCTAAGTAGTAAGTTTCCCAGCAAACAAAGGATATAACTCGTTTTTGTAATGTGGTATGGAAATTCTCTGTATGATTTTTTTGGAGATGCAGCTACTGTACGGGTTATCTAGTGTGCATTGTGCAAAGGATCTAGTGACTTTCTAGGTAAAGTGAGCAATAGACGCACCCCTCACATCCCCGTGTACAGCACGACCATCCTTACACCAGTAGTTCTCAACCACTGATGCACATTAGAGTCACCTGGGGGCGCCTGGGCTACACCTTAGAGCAATTTAATCTGAAGCTTGGGGCGGGGGGCGGTGGGGGTGGGGGGGTGGATGGGGTCAGACTGCTGTGGTATAGGTGAACAGCAAAGTGATTCACAGTATACAAACACATTCTTTTACAAATTCTTTTCCATTACAGATTATTACAAGATATTGAATATAATTCCCTGTGCTATACAGTAGGATCTTGTTGTATCTATTTTGTATATAGTAGTGTATATCTGTTAATCTCATACTCCCAATTTATTCCTCCCTCCCATTTCTTTGGTAACCAAAAGTTCCACATATAAGTGATATCATATGATATTTGTCTTCCTCTGTCTGGCTTACTTCAATTAGTATAATAATCTCTAGGTTCATCCATGTTGCTGCAAATGGCATTTTTTTCATTGTTTTTTATGGCTGATTAATATTCCATTGAGAGAGAGAGAGAGAGAGAGTGTGTGTGTGTGTGTGTGTGTGTTTACTACATCTTTATCCATTCCTCTGGTGATGGGCATCTAGGTTGCTTCCATGCCCTGACTATTGTAAACACTGCTGCAGTGAACATAGGGGTGCATGTATCTTTTCAAATTATGGTTTTCTCTGTATATATGCCCAGGAGTGGATTGCAGGATCATATGGTAGCTCTATTTTTAGTTTTTAAAGGAACCTCCATACTGTTCTCCATAGTGGCTGTACCAATTTACATTCCCACCCACAGCGTAGGAGGGTTCCTTTTTCTCCACACCCTCCCCAGCATTTATTGTTATAGACTTTTTGATGATGGCCATTCTGACTGGTGTGAGGTCAGAATGTAGTTTTGACTTGCATTTCTCTAACAATTAGCAATGTTGATCATCTTTTCGTGTGTCTTTTGGCCATCTGTATGTCTTCTTGGGAGAAATGTCTATTTAAAACTTTTGCCCATTTCTTGATTAGGTTGTTTGTTCACTTGTTTTTCAAAGGAAGAGTCTTATTTAATTTTCATTAGTTCTTTCAAACAACCCTCTAACAATTTAAAACTCTACCTTTATATAATGGCCCAGAACCTAATCAAGAGGTAAGACCATGGATTCAAAAATTACTGACTTACATTTGTGACCTTAGGTGAGTTTATGCCATCTCTGCTTGTCTTCTTTTTTTTTTTAATTTATTTATTATTTTTTGGGGGGTACATCAAGTTCAATCATCTGTTTTTATACACATATCCCCGTATTCCCTCCCTTCCTTGACTCCGCCCCCCCTCAAGTCTCCCCCACCCTCCCTGCCCCAGTCCTCTAAGGCATCTTCCAACCTCGAGTTGGACTCCCTTTGTTATACAACAACTTCCCACTGGCTACCTATTTTACAGTTGGTAGTATATATATGTCTGTGCTACTCTCTCGCTTCGTCTCAGCTTCCCCTTCACCCCCCCGCCCCCTCCCAAACCTCGAGTTCTCCAGTCCATTCTCTGTATCTGCGTCCTTGTTCTTGTCACTGAGTTCATCAGTACCATTTTTAGATTCCATATATGTGAGTTAGCATACAATATTTGTCTTTCTCTTTCTGACTTACTTCACTCTGTATGACAGATTGTAGTTCTATCCACCTCATTACATATAGCTCCATCTCATCCCTTTTTATAGCTGAGTAATATTCCATTGTATATATATGCCACATCTTCTTTATCCATTCATTTGTTGATGGGCATTTAGGTTGCTTCCATGTCCTGGCTATTGTAAATAGTGCTGCAATAAACATTATGGTACAAGTTTCTTTTGGGATTATGGTTTTCTTTGGCTATATGCCCAGTAATGGGATTACTGGCTGCTTGTCTTCTCATGTATAAATTGTATAGTAATACCTGAACCGTGGTGGGGGGTGGTTAGACCTACCAAATCCCCCTTTATTTTTTAAAAAATATTTATAAAATTTTTAAAGCTTACTTTCCATTTACAGTTACCACAAAATATTAGCTATATTCCCCATGTTGTACAGTACATCCTTGAGCCTATCTTACACCCAATAGTTGTACCTCTCATTTCCCCACCCTGCTCCCCTCCCCGCCCCCACTGGTAAACACTAGTTTGTTCTCTATATCTGTGAGTGTGTTTCTTTTTGTTATATTCACTAGTTTGTTGTATTTTTTAGATTCCACATATAAGTGATATCATACGGTATTTGTCTTTTTCTGTTTCATTTATTTCACTTAGCCTAATGCCCTCATGAATCTTCTCAAGAATCTTTCACCCTTCTTCAAAACATGTTCTTCTATTGCTCTATTTCTATCACTTTCTAGGAGTTACAAGGACAAGCTAAAGGATAAGGGGCATTCACTGTGCTGGCCATGGACAGCCTCACTGCTAACTGACCTACTACCATGGAAGTCCTTCACCTCTGCCAACGGTTAGTGGCTTGAGGAATTCCTAAAAGTGCATCTACAGCTGGGTATTCAAGGATAAGAAAGGATTTCACACTTTCAGTGAATTATAAATTTCACTGGCTTTAATTAAATTAGAAAAAGGTAACTGTTGACAATCCTAGGTGAAGTGCTAAAAGAGGTGAAGCCCCAACATGTAGCTTTCAAGGAATCTCAGTCCCCAAAGCTAGACATTATGCAGGCTGCCACACTGAGCTAACCTAAGAAGGTGGATATAGTTTATTCACTGTGAACCCCCTAGAGCTAGCCTGACCCTGACACACAGTAGGAGTATCACAGATGCAAGTGGTAGAAAGTCTGGCTCATTTAATCCAAATCATTAAAAGCATATTGGTGCCCTAGTAACAATCAGTGGGCTTTGTTTTTAATATTATCATTATGAACTCAAGATTTTTTTTTTTTTTTGGCTGTGTCGGGTCTTTGTTGCTGCATGTGGGCTTTCTCTAGTTGTGGCAAGCGGGGGGCTACTCTTCGTTGTGGTGTGCAGGACTCTCATTGCGGTGGCTTCAGTAGTTGCAGCATGAGGGCTCAGTAGTTGAGGCATGTGGGCTTAGTTGCTCTGCAGCGTGTGGGATCTTCCCGGACCAGGGATTGAACCCTTGTCCCCTGAATTGGCAGGCAGATTCTTAACCAATGCACCACCAGGGAAGTCCCTGAACTCAAGAATTTTATGTATTTGAAACGAATCTATACCAGGTCCTTTTAAAGATAATTAGAGATGGCCTTACACTTAACAAATGCCTTATTTTTTAAACTTTAATTTTGTGGTAAAAAAAAAAATCTCTGGTCGGTCCCGCAAGCCACATAGTGTGGCCAAATTAAACAAACAAATAAATAAATCTGTGGTAAAATATACATTAAACTTAGCATTTCAACCAAAAAAAAAGAATTTTATGTATTTGATATTTTTCAATTCGTTGCAGTCATTAATGCTTTTTCAACTTAAAATGCTATTATATATTTTGTGATTATATCTGTCCTACATTATTTTCATAAGCATTATTATTGAAATTAAAAAATTCTTCTTAGTCTAACAGTTCTTTGGCTTCAACTCAGAGACATTTCTTTTTTAAAGATTTATTTTTATTATTTATTTATTTATTTATTTTATTTTGGCTGCACTGAGTTTTTGTTGCTGTGTGCGCGCTTTCTCTAGTTGTGGCAAGCTGGGGCTACTTTTTGTTGTGGTGCACAGGCTT
Organism: Hippopotamus amphibius kiboko; assembly: GCF_030028045.1. Taxonomy (NCBI): domain Eukaryota; kingdom Metazoa; phylum Chordata; class Mammalia; order Artiodactyla; family Hippopotamidae; genus Hippopotamus; species Hippopotamus amphibius. The sequence goes on along the minus strand of NC_080197.1, from coordinate 73,844,522 downwards.
CTCATTGAGGTGGCTTTTCTTGTTGTAGAGCACTGGCTCTAGGCGAGCAGGCTTCAGTAGTTGCGGCATGCGGGTTCAGTAGTTGTGGCTCATGGACTTAATTGCTCCTCGGCATGTGGGATCTTCCCGGACCAGGAATCAAACCCATGTCCCCTGCATTGGCAGGTGGATTCTTAATAACTGCACCACCAGGGGAGCCCTCAGAGACATTTCTTGCAGCTGTGAATTTATTAGACAGATTCTAACAATTCCAGGTACCTTTCTTATATTTGAGGGGAAGATTTTCTACTGGGAGTACATTTGGGAACAGGTCAGGGATGTCTCCCTGACAGGTAGGGTTCACTTTCCTAAGAAACCGCAAGGTGGGGGGAGGGATAAATTGGACGATTGGGGTTGACATATACACACTACTATATGTAAAATAGATAACTAATAAGGACCTGCTATATAGCACAGGGAACTCTACTCAATACCCTGTAATGACCTATATGGAAAAAGAATCTAAAAAGAGTGGAAAATAAAATTAAATTTAAAAAAAGAAAAAGAAAAGAAACTGCAGGATAGGAGATGGACACAGGAAGAACTGGGGCAGGGAAATGAGCATATATGTAGAAGAAGCATTGGGCTGTGAGCAACACAGGTGCAAGACTTTGCCTGGAAGCAAAGCTTGGAAGCTTAGCATTTTTCAATGCAGTATAACTGCTCATAGGAGAGGGAGTAGTCCAAGCTCATTTCAGCCTTGGGGAGCCTGGAGTCATAAAGAGAAGTGAAAGGGAAAAGAGAGCTTTAATGTACACAATATTGACACTAAAAAATGAAGGAAAGTTCCAAGGAAAACCTATTGGTCTATACAGTCAATATTGCAAATTTCTAAACCTGGCAAGAGGACAGGACTGCATTAGAAGTCATTATTGATTAATTCATTCAAGTCCTTACCGAAAGCCCATTATGTGCTTGGCAACCTTCCAGGTCTTTGGGATACATTAGTGAACAAAGACAGGGACCACAACTGGTAGAGCTTACTTATACTGTAGTGATAAAAGGGAGATACTTGCAAGACTGGTGAATCTTCTGCAGAAAATGAGAAGTGTAGGAATCACAGTTAACCTTTAGAAACTGGTGAGAAATTTCTAAATAATTTTTAAATTCATAGGCAGGATTTTTTTTTGTAGAAAACTGGCACCATTTTGAATGTAAAACCATGAAAATATTTTTCTCTCTTTTCTATTTTTCCTGCCTGTTTCTTCCAGCTATCACCAAGTCGTCACTGTGATCTATGTGTGTGAACAGCATATAGAGAGGCGTGTTTTGTTTTAAGACTTGAGCCTTGGGAATAATTTTGTTTGGGAAGTGTTATCTTCAAGAAATTGATGTTTTGATTTAAGCTGCAACAGTGCTCAAGTACTTCTGAAAATTTTTTTTTCTTTTCTTTTCCTCTCTTTCTGTCCCTCCCTCCCTCCCCACCTTCCTTCCTTCCTTCCTTCCTTCCTCCTTTCCTTCCTTCCTTCTTTCCTTCCTTCCTTGCTTACATAGTTCTTAGGGTTGGGTTTGAGTTGTGATAGTCTGTGGGAGTATTAAGAAAATATTAAGAAAAGAAAGTATTAAGAAAATTTCTTTCATTTGCACAACTACTTTGAGGCAATATGCAAGAATATTGGGTTATTGCCGTAAGTATTTAAACATGCTTAGAATTCTCTTCTCTTAAAAGGGCAGTTCTCTCTTAAACATTTCTCATTCTAAACACTGCACTACTCATAACATTCAAAGTTCCTAAAAGAGTTTTTTTACACCTGATCTTACTTTTTCATCTTCTGTTACATAGTCTCAGTCGATATTTGTTCAATAAATATAGGCTAAGGATAAAATAAATATAAAGGTAAAAACAATAGGTTAAAAGTCACTAGGGGGCTTCCTTGTTGGTGCAGTTGTTAAGACGCTGGGCTCCATTGCAGGGGGCCTGGGTTCGATCTCTGGTCAGGGAACTAGATCCTGCATGTTCCAACTGCCACAACTAAGACCTGGTACAGCCAAAGAAATAAATAAATATTATAAATAAATAAATAAACAAAATTCACTAGGAAGGGACTTCCCTGACAGTCCAATGCTTAAGACTCCGAGCTTCCACTGCAGAGGGCACCGGGTTCAATCCCTGGTGGGGGAACTAAGATCCCACATGCCCCCCACCCCCCAAAAAAAGAAGAGGAGAGGGAGAGGGGAAAAGAACTGTAGACCTTGATTGCTTTTAAAAATGACTAAAGCAAGTAACTGTCTGAGGGCTGATATGATCAGGCTGTGGTTGGAGAGTGTGTTCAGTTTTGAATTGGGCAAAGACAAGGTCCAGATCAGACCAGAGCTTTAAAAAAAAGTAGTAGCATATTTCTGACTAATAAAATAATAAATGAGTATTGAAGAAAACGGAGTTTAGAAATGGAGAGAACGAGAGGAAAAGAAAATTATAATCACCTTTGCCTCACCAGTTGGATACTAAAACATTAATTTGGAGATTTCTTTCTTTTTATTATTTTTAATATATATATACTTGTTTATATATACAATATAAACAAAATTGTGAAAAGCATACATATGCTGATTTATCTAGTGTTTTTTGGGAAAATAATTTGGTTTTTTGGGGGGAATACTAGTGAGTGCTTACTTCTTTACTTTCTTAAACTAAGTATTTATCTCTCTATTTTCTTATTTTTTCACATATTACATCTAGAATATTTTCCTGTTGATGCTATTCCATTGTAGCAGATGCAGATCTGTGGTTCCGTGAAGGGGAGGGGTACATATTGTCATGACTGTCTCAGATTGGTTCTATTATGTAATCCCTCCAACCTACAGCTCTCTCTAGATCCCTGTAAGCCCCATCTGGAAGCCCCCTCTGCCTCAGAGCTGACACATTGAATGTGAGATGCTTTAGAAACATTTGTTGATCAGTGCTTTATTTTTCCACGCTCACATATCTGTAAACTGCCATTGAGAAGTCTTCCTAACACTTCACTATTAAATAATCTACCCATTCAAAATTATTTATGGGAAAAAAAGAGACTATTTTCCTGTTATTAAACATTTTTCAAAATACATAAGTTTTAATGGTTGCCTAATAACCTAGTCTCTGGGTCTATAGCATCACGCATTAGTTCCTGAGGACAAGATATTGGGGTTATTTACAACGCTGCGTGTTTGAAAATAACACAGTCACCAATTACATACATTATTGTCCACGTATCCATTTATAATTCAAATGAGAGGCATTGTCTTATGGTTTCAAGAGTATTCCTGGACCTACCTATCACATTCTCATAGACATGGTCCACAATGGCACAGCAGCGTGGAGCCCCAGGGAGGAGAGCAGACAGGAACACCCACATGGTTCATTGTCTGTCCTTGTTTCCTGGACTGAACGTTGAAACACCAGAAAAGCCAGGTGTCAAACAGACTCCAGGGAACTGCATGCCCAGCGAGAGTGACAGGGTGCTCTGTGTGTTGGCTGCATGACTATGAAGACTTCATGCTTCAAGAAGGTGCGGTCCCCTGGGTTATCCAGCGGATAATTTTTTGCAGTGTTTCTGTTGTCCAGCTTCCCACTCCTGGCAGTTTGGATAGTGTGGATTCTAATGAACACTTGCCCAAGCAGTGAGCATCCTGTAGTTAATTCACAGGAAGGCCTTAATCGGTCCTGATAGGTTAGACGTGGGGACGCAATCGTGTGGACTTGGCAGGAAGGAGGGCTTGTCCTGGAAATGAGTAGGTTGAAAACAACACGTGAGAACTTGACAGTATGAGATGATGTTACCACAGGTACTTGTACTGTGATTTGATGAACATCATGGAGCGGGAGCAAGCAATGTCATGGGTCTATTAGTTTCTAATGATTTTATTCCAGTTTTCATAGTGGATGTGGCCTCAAAATTGTGAATGCAAGAGTTAAGCCTTAGGGCCTTAGTGACATTTGTGTTTATTCGAGATTTTAGCTATTTTTCTCTTTAATATCCCTTTGTTCTTCTCAAATGTGTCTATATATAGAGTATAAAAATGATAGTGCAGGGACTTCCCTGGCGGTCCAGTGGTTAGGATGCCACGCTTCCATGGCAGGAGGCATAGGTTCGATCCCTGATTGGGGAAATAAGATCCTCGTGTGCTGCGAGGTATGGCCATAAATAAATAAATAAATAAATAAATAAATAAATGAATGAATAAATAAAAATGGTGGTGCAAAAGTTACTGTACACTAAAACTTATGGAGTTGTGTTACTCTCAGATATTTTCTTTTACCTCAGGTGTGAAAATAGACGGTCTCCATGAGAAATTATTAAGCTGTTTCTTTTCAACTATAACTAAACCATTTGCAAAAATAGCCTTTTATACATCCATGAAAGAAATACTTATTTTCCAGATGATATGAATGGATCCACATGGATTTTTGAATTGAATGAAATTCACTGAAAAGTGTGGGAAAGGACCTACAGGACTGGCTTCACTGCGGTGACTACCTACCAGGTTTCTTACACTGTGACTTTAACGAATAAAGCATCACAGTTTGTGCAAAATTTGGGGCAAGCTTGATTGATCAATACTTTACTCATACACACAAACCACATGTATAAAATGGGGGAGCAATAATCTGAGGGCCCGCCAATAATTATACACTATTCACCACAGATTCTATCATTGCAAAAGTCAGTTTGTTTTTTGTCCACTTTTTTTCTTCATTCAGGTTCGATTTAATACATTTTCTACATCCCAAGGAAAGATATTGGGAAAATGTTTTTATTTTAATAAGAAAACAGACTCAGTTGGAAGAGAGGCATTTAAGAGTCAAACATTGCTATTTTGGCTACAGATGAGCCAATGTGTTTTCTTTCAGACCACATTATTAAGGCCCTTTTGAAAAAATTGTAATGTAAATATTTTGAAATTCAGTTTTTAGGATATACATCCAGATGAATCTTATCAGTATGTATGGTATCACTTACCTTAAAAATAGAGACAATTTTAATTTCTCCCCAAAACAATACCAGAAAAAAAACAAAAGAAATAGACCATACAATATCTTAGAATTTTATACAAGTCAACAGTAGCAAAAGTGAATGAGTAAAAGAAACAGCTACAACTTTTTAAGGTTTTGCCTATTTCTCTCATTTAGCTCTATTTTCACAGGCATTCCCATCAACATTTATCTTTAAGGATATGTAGATTTACTGTTGAACTCTGCCTTTAATTATTATTTAAGCGAAGTGTCCCCACTTTTGAAAGCCAAATAAGGACATCAAAAACTGCAGCCAGGGAATTCTCTGGTGGTCCAGTGGTTAGGACTCTGTGCTTTCACTGCTTTTTAAGGACGGCGGTTCAACCCCTGGTGGTTGCGGAACTAAGATCCCACAAGCTGCACAGTGTGGCCCAAAAAAGAAAAAAAAAATCATTAAAAAAAAAAACCCTGTAACCAAATTGATATCAAACAATCATCATATACTTTAAAGTTTTTTTTACCTTATTTCAAGTGGAACAATTTTTGTAGGTCCACATTTTATAACATGTTCTGGAGTCTTCGAGAAACAATTAGCACATTTGATTTGCCTTGTGATATTTACAGTATATTTTGGTATCACCCAACACCTTTAGAAATAACCTTCAGATATTTTTGGCCCACCCCCAGAGGTTTTACTTCACACATAAGATAAGGTAAGGATCTATAAAGTTATAGCTATAAAAGCCTTCAGTCTTCCAAGTTATGTTCTCTGATATCTGCTCTATCAACACAAAAGAGAAACACAAAGTCGATGGTTCAGAGGGATATAGTGGATAGTGTAAGATATGGTTCTGGCAAAATTTAGTCCGTCTGAACATTTAGTTTTCAGTGTGGATTTGATTAGTATCAGTAATTGTTTTTCCCCTGCCTGGGGTTTGTCAAGTATAGAGGCAAGCTAATGTGATTCCTGGGAATCTGACTGATGTTTATCGATTTGTTAGAGGTGAATAGTACTAGACGTTCTCAGTACTCAATTTACGTCTGACTAGCAACTTCTTTGAAGAAAAACCACCACCACCTGAGGATGTTGTGGGTTCCACCCTTAGATCTTTTGATTTTCAGATTTGGGAAGGGCTGCTGACTCCCTAGGTCCTCTCTCAGCAACCTCCTGGGGGCAGAGTTTAGCCCCGCCCCTGTGGCAGCTACTCTGGGGGCCTCTGCACCCCCTCTCCCATGCTAGGACTCAGTGTCTCTGACTTCCTCTCCCATCCCTGTAGCGGTCCTTTCAGACCGGACTGGTTCTGAGCTGCGCACCACAGGAACAAGGACACCTTGCATCTGACAGGGCTTGTGCACCTGACTCTGTCAGCTCCCAGGCAAGGCTGATCCTATCACCTGCTCCTCCTTGTGACAAGCTCCTGACACCTAGTTGATTTCCATAGCAGATTTACCCCATTTGGTTAACATTCTACTTTTCACTAAAAAAAAAAAAGAGAGAGAGAGAGCAAGCGAGAGAGACTGGGGAGCTATTCCTTCTGCCTTTCCCAGCTTTGAAAGCACAGTCATGTTCACAAGCCCAGATCCCAAACTGACCTGAAACCCCTACACCCACCCTCCATGTCCCTTCCCTTGCTATGATTTGAAATGTTGGCAAAATCGAAATCTAAGACCATATTACAATTACAGTCTATGAAGGCCAATCGTATATAAACAATGTCATGTCTAAAATAAAACAGCCTTGGGACTTACTTGGTGGTCCAGTGGGTAAGACTCCAAGCTCTCAACACAGGGGACCTGGGTTCCATCCCCTTGGGGAACTAAGATCCTGCAAGTCTCATGGGGTGGCCTAAAAAAATAAAACCCTTGTATTATTTCAATGTCCCTTATTAACCACAGGAGAAAGGAGAAGGAGGGATAAATTTGGAATTTGGGATTAACAGATACACACTATTTTATATATACGAAATAGATAAACAACAAAGTCTTACTGCATAACATAGGAAACTATAGTCAACAGTGTAATAACCTATAATGGAAAATAATCTGAAAAAGAATATATATATAACTGAATCATTTTGATGTATACCTGAAACCCTGAAACACTGCAAATCAACCATACTTCAATTTTAAAACAGTTGCATTATTTCAATGTCATTTTTATTTACTACCTTAGATATATTTAGTATTTAAAATATATTTTTTAATTTAGTATAAAGATCTTAAAACTTAGAGTTATGAGTTTGCATACACATAAACATACAAACACATCTGATCAAAAAATTGTGTATATGTTTTGCTTATTCATGAAAACAATTGGTTTTGGTTATTTTATCTGACCAGGTAAAACAGTCCATTCATGCCTCATATTCTTTCTAATGCAAAATTTCTCAGACATATTGCATTGGAGGACCTGTCAAAATTTACTTACTCCTCCATGAAGAACCCATCAAGGAGATAACAGAATGCCCATTCAGCATGACTTGGGAAATAAAGTTTATACACTTTAAGTGAGGAGTTAATACTTACAGCTTCCCTGCTAAGTACAGATTACTATTGACTGCTGCTGTTTTATTTTTATAGTCATATAAATGTCATGTTTTTATTAACTGACATGAATTAAATTTAAGATACAATGCTTTGGAGCTATCTTCCCAGAAATACCATTAACAGAAATAATGAGTGTATCTGAGAAGCAAACTGTAAGCAAAGAGATCTGTAGCTATTGATCAGTCCCAAGCAAGCCCCTGCCTGGGTGCTTGTTTTACCAGAGAGGCACCAACAGTGTCAGGGAGAGTTCTGTACATAGAGGTGCAGGATCTTCTTTTTTCCTCAAGCAATTATCTGTGAATCTCAGCATTCAGTACAAAACGCAGAACCACCATTTGCTCATTTCTCAGTTGGAGGATAAAATTTTTTTTTCTTCATTCCAGTTGTTAAAAAACTCTCTGATTTATATAGATAGATGATAGATAGGTTTAATAATTTATATATCATAATAATTTATATATAATATACTTAATAATTTATATGTATAACTGAATCTCTGCTGTGCAGAAGTTAAGAAAACATCATAAATAATCTATACTTCAATAAAATAAATTTTTTAAAAACTTTCTGATTTTTGGAATTCCCTGCCATCCAGTGGTTGGGACTCCGTGCTTTTACTGCCCATGGCCCAGGTTCAATCCCTGGTCAGGGAATTAAAATCCCACAAGCTGTGTGGCCTGGCCAAAAAAATAAAAAAATAAAAAATTCAAAAAAAAATAAGAAATAAAAAACTTCCTATTTTAATTTTTTTCATATTGTTAGTTTTAAGTTTCTTAGAACTGCTTATTTTCCTGTGTTCAGCTTTGATAATGCAGACCTTCCTGACCAAAACTGGTTGGTAAAAAGAATATTTGAAATATAAGAAGATATTCTTCCTCCCCTGAAACTCAAAAAAAAAAAAAAAAAAAAAAAAAGCCAATATATTTCTGCATCATAAAACTGTCCTTGCATGAGATGTCCACACTCCTTTCAAAGGCCAGCACCTCCTGTTTTGCACTTGATCTCATCCTCCCTAACTGCTCAAGGTCATTACTCTGGGAATTCTCATTGCTCTCTGTTGCATCATCACTATTTCCCTTAGAACTTGATCTTTCCCATCAGCATACAGACATGCTATTAACGCAGAATTCTTGAGCCATCTGGGGATATTTGACAGTAGGCATTAAAATTCCTTACGCTATTAATTTTTTTTCCCAGTTGGCTCTAGAAAATGAGAGAATTGAAATTCTTGATGTAATTGTGTTTATATGAGACAATCTCAAAACTGGATCCCACCCAGTGCCTAGTGAATCAGCATCTGCATTTTAACAAGATCCCTGGTTGATTTATAAAAGTTTGAAAAGCACTAGACTAGATCAGTGGTTCTCGACATGGGAATCACTTGAGTAGCTTTAAGAAATCCTGATGTCCAGAGACGAATTAATCAGAATTTGAAGGGGGGAGGGCAGTAGATCCCAGGAGTCTGTGGGTTTTTTTTTTCTTTTTTTGGGGGCTCTGTGTTTTTTAAAGCTCCTTCTAGCGACACCAACATGTAGAGAAATTTGAGAACCACTGGACTAGACAGACTTTCTTTTCCTGTGTCACTGACTAGAGATTGGTGCAATCTCTCTAGAGAAAGAAGACAATCATGTTGACCCCAGGAAAAGATAGAGACCCTTGCTGGTATTTTACATGGTATCACCATTGGCTAGACAAGATCTGTTCTGACTTGCAGGACTTCCCTGGTGGTCCAGTGGTTAAGATTCCAAGCTCCCTGTGCAGGGGGCCAGGGTTCAAGCCCCAGTCAGGGCACTAGTTCCTGCGTGCTGCAACTAAAGATCCTATATGCTGCAACGAAGATCCCATGTGCCCCAACTAAGACCCTGTGCAGCCAAATAAATAAAGAAATTAAAAAAAAAAAGATCTGTCCTGACTTCCAAGACATATTTCTTAAGATTGGCCCAGAGGAGGGCCAAGGAGACTTCATTTCAAGAATGAGAAGCTGAAGAACCAAACCAAACTAATGGCTATATGCAGTCATAAAACATAAGTATACAACAACAATAAGGAAGAGATATTCAGGGACACAAATGACTAGATGAGGAGGAAAAGAGAAAAAAAGACCTCAGAGTAGATGGTGGCTAGGATGTTGGCAGAGGGAAATAAGTACCTATATCCTGGGGTGAGTTTGCAATGGTTAGTAGGTGACTATTCTGCCCATGTCTGTTTCAGTTGACCAAGAAATGATATGCTTCATGGAAGCTGCAGGAGTCCAATGGTTCTTCAACAACAACTCTAGTTACTGCCTCTATCTCATCTGAAATATTTGGTTTTAGTGAGTCAGAAAAAAATGGAGGGCGCCTGGGCCTCTGCGGCGGCGGGAGCGGGCGGGGCGTCCCCGGCGGCATGGTTCCGCGGTGCCAGGTAGAAGTGTTGTATTTTGCAAAAAGTGCTGAGATAACAGGAATTCGCTCAGAGACCATTTCTGTGCCACAAGAAATAAAAGCATTGCAGCTCTGGAATGAGATAGAAACCCGCCATCCTGGATTGGCTGATGTCAGAAATCAGGTGATATTCGCTGTTCGTCAAGAGTATGTCGAGCTTGGAGATGAGCTCCTCCTGCTTCAGTCAGGAGACGAAATTGCCGTTATCCCCCCCATTAGTGGAGGGTAGTGCTTTGGAGCCACCTGGGAAAAATATAAATGAAGTTGAAGAGAAATCTAAAGACATAATAAAATTCACATCTGAGAAACTTTCAGTAGATGAAGTCTCACAGCTGGTGATTTCGCCACTCTGTGGTGCAATATCCTTGTTTGTAGGGACTACAAGGAATAACTTCGAAGGGAAAAAAGTCATTAGCTTAGAGTATGAAGCATATCTACCAATGGCAGAAAATGAAGTCAGAAAAATTTGTAGTGACATTAGGCAGAAATGGCCAGTCAAACACATAGCAGTGTTCCATCGACTTGGCTTAGTTCCAGTGTCGGAAGCAAGCATTATCATTGCTGTGTCTTCAGCTCACAGGGCTGCATCCCTCGAAGCTGTGAGCTATGCCATTGATACTTTAAAAGCCAAGGTGCCCGTATGGAAAAAGGAAATGTATGAAGAGTCATCATCATCTTGGAAAAGAAACAAAGAATGCTTTTGGGCAACTGATGATTAAACCACTGAGGTTTCTAGAGTCCTAAAATTTAAAACTTGGTAAATTCTTATCTTTGATCACGTTTTGATTTTTCTTCCCCAGAAGGTAGTTTACCGAACATAGTCTTAATGTATGTTACAGCAGTGGAACAGAAGAGAGAAAAAAAGCAAAATAAATGAGTGTTTAGGATGAGGGCTTATACGGGAACTAGAGATAGAGGAAAGAAAGGCTTTAGGGAAAAAAATGGAAGAATAATTTGTGTGAGGAAAGATGCCTGTGGTAGACATATTATTCTGTGACTAAGTTCTAATTGTGACTTGACCCACACTGAGGTGTGGCCCCTCCTCAGTGACCGTCTCCAAGGCTGCCCCCAAGCCCCTGCCCCTACGCCCAGTGATACCATTGTTGTCAGGGATGCATTTTGGCAATGTTGGCAGAACTGGAAGGTATAAAAAGTCCTTATCAGATACTCTTGATAATGATATATTTTTAGAATTTATATATTTTAAAAGTAAGCTAAATAAACACCATTTTAAAAGTTTAAAAGCAATATTTTCCTGTTTTTAAAAATTCAGTGATAATATCTAAGATGTTTCATAATATGGAGATTTCTGGTATGTCAGAATCAGTAATCTTACCCTAATACTTATTTTATTAGTTATTAGTATTATATCGGTATATAAATTAGCATAAAATTGTTGTAAAACAAGGCAAATTAGCAACAAGGGTGGTTTGTGTTATAATGTTAGCTATAAAATTGTACCCACAACTAATTAAAGAGGAAAATTTTATGATTATTTAGTAAAGCATTTTCAGATAGTTTTCTTTTTAGCTTAAGCAACGTTATCATCAGTGAAGTCATTAATAAAGTTATGTTTTCTGCAAAATCTTTATACTAAATAATGGTCCAGTTTTTGCTTGGTCAACCTATATACTATCTTGATAGATCTTAGTATATAAGTTCCATATAGTTTTTTTTGTTTAATTGAAGTATTGTTGATTTGCAAGATTTTGTTAGTTTTAGGTGTACAGCAGAGTAATTTCGGGTTTTTTGTACATTATATTCCATTATAGGTTATTACAAGATTTTGGCATAATTCCCTATGCCATACAATAAATCCTTGTTACTTGTCTAAAAAAAAAAAAAAAGAAAAAAATGGAAATCAGACCACTTCTCCTCAGTCTTGAAGACTGTTAGCTCCATCCAATTCCTTGAGCTTGATCTTGTTCAGAATCCCTGGTCCAGCAGCTCCACCATCCAATCCAGCAGCCAATCTAAAATCAGGCATTACATTTGTTTGTAACATCCTTTTAGCCTCTTTTCATCTAGAACCATCTTTTTTTTTCATGACACTGACATGCTGAAGAGACTGGATCCTCTTGAATGTCTCATATTTTGGATTTTTTCTGGTTATTTCCTCTTGATGTCACATAGCTTATTTTTATATTCCCTTTGTTTTCTATAAACTGGAAGTTAAATAAGCTTGCTAATAATATAATCTTATTGACAACAACATAAAATAATGGATGCCTGTGTTATATAGCTTCTTATAAGGACAAGTGTAATTTCTAGTCATCCCACAATAGCTAAGATTGACCCCTGGGTTGGTGGGATTACAGCCTGATCTGGAGGGATGGATTTCTATGTAGCAGAAATGATGGAAAGAGGAAGGCCAGGATGCAAAAGTATCTGCAAGAGTGATTGTAATTATAAGCCATAGTTTAGGAGGGAAATGCGTCAAGATAGCACTAAAGGGTTAGAGGATTAGAGGTTGCACAAAGATATGAAAAATTGTTGCTAACACAAGGGTCTTGTCCTTTTTAAAGCAGCCTGGATAATGGGGATAAGACACCTGTTACTAATATTCATCAATATCTGTTTCCAATATTCACCAATATCTACATTGCTGCACTACATTTCCCAGGCTTCCCTGCAGTTAAAGATGATCACATGACTGATTCTGGCCAATGAAATGTGAGCGTAAGTGACGGACACCACTTCCATTTCTGGCTTTAAAAATCTTGCCATGCATCATCCTTTCTCTCTTTTTTACATCTATCCATTGAATGGAAAAGACTGTTACGACCTAGAAAATGGCATCACACATGTTAGAAGAAGCCTAGCTCTGGTTGTGTGGAAAGCCACCTACCAAGGAGTGCTCATGTTGGACTGTGATGGGGCAAGAACTACTGAAGTTTTGAGGAATTTATTGCAAAGAAGAGCAAAGGGCATTAGCTAATGGTGAAAGAGTTTTAAAAGAAGACTTATTTAGAATGGAAGAAATGCTTATAGATATCATCCACAGAGAGAAAAAAGCTGATAAAGGAGATAGGTGAGGATTGCTGGAGCAACATACTTGACTAAGTAGGAGGGGATGGATCTAGTGCACAAATGCTGAGCTTAGCATTAGGAGCACAGAGAGGTTATCTGTTGTAATAGAAGAAAAGGCAGAGCACGAGTACAGTATACAAGTGCTGGTAAGTTAGGTTGTGAGAGTCTTCTCCATTCAATACACAGATGTGAAAAAAAGAGAAGTAAATCAATTTGATTTACTTCTTAAAAGTATTATATATAACTTAAAAAATAGAAATACAGAGAATCCTCTGGTGGTCCAGTTGTTAGAACGTCACGCTTTCACTGCTGAGGGTCTGGGTTCAGTCCCTGGTCAGGGAAATAAAATCCCACAAGCCGCACAGTGTGTGGCCATAAAAAAAAAAAAAAAAAAAGTACAAATGTTATAGATACGCTTCCCAATTAGTTCTGGAAATTCTAACTCATTTCCACACGTTCAGAAGGTAATTCCACAATATAAAAATACTTCACCTTGTTAAAAACATTCACTTTATAATAGTCCTATTACAAAGTATGCTGAAATGAAAATACTTGAAATGAGTCCTTTTTGCACGTTTAAGAACATGTCTCAAATGACAGGCACATTCCACAGTTTGATAGGTACAGCTGTCCTCCAAAGTAGTTTTGTTTGAAGAGTAACATTCGCTGGATGAACCGCAGTTGCCCAGGTATTTGGCTTTGATGGGATTGCGTTGGGGTTATGTTAGGTGTCAAGGTTGATGCTGAAGTAGACCTGACTACAGAGTTAGTTTTGGGTGTTAAAGGGTATTGAGCAAGGGTGGCTCAAGATAACTTTCCCATATTTTTATCTTAGAATTAATAAAACATGCATGTAAAACCATTAACATTATAACCCCAATGTCCCAACTACCTAAATATTCTCAAGCCAGGAAACAACTTCAAAACCATCTTAGAACACCTGTCTAAATATTCAGAAGTACTAGGGAATGGGGAAAAGGGGCCCGGGCACAGTATTTAGGAAATGCTCTCCAAATGATCCTGTAGTTGGAAATTGCTTTAATATACACAAGCCTTTATGCTGCAACTAGAAAAGGAAAATCAAGATGCGAAGGTGGTTTGATAACTTTATTTGACAATTAGCAGTTAGTTCTCATCCACATTAACCATAGATTTTTGACAGTGGTGGCAGGTACATAGGCAGCCAATATATAAAGCATGTTTGGTGGATCTTCATCTTCATTACGTTTTCTGGGCCACCACACATGGATACAGTATGGGACATTCCTTATTCCTTTGACCCAGACAGCTTTGTTGAGCCTGGTGTCAGTACATGTATCGGGAGTTCCCATATCCTTCATGGCAAAATTCCATATTTCTTGGAGTGCGCAAGGGGCGTGCTTCTTGAAACTCACTCCATGGATTCGCTTGTGGGTGTTGACAGGGTGTTCTCTGGTTACCACCGCTTTGATGGCAGACTGACCCTTCTTCTCGCCACCCTTCTTTGCAGGAGCCATTCTGCCGGGCTGGTGTTGGAAAGCTTTTCCATATTAAGGCTTGGAATGTAGTTGCTTTCAAGTTCCTTTCTGACGTTTCTCTATTTTTGTCATTTGATATTTCTGTTTGCATTCAACATTCAACTGCTTTCGCATTGGTGTCCAAACAGGTTTATTCCCACTAGTCAATCCAAAATATCACCAGCAAAGCTTTTGGCTCAAGCCTCTGGAATAGTCATTTGCTTCACCATCAAATTCATCATTGAGGAGGATCAAAAAGGATATTTCTAACATACGCAAAACTCGCATACTTTCCTGTGCAAAATATTATTCTCTCCCAGTTAGTGATCTCAATGGTCCAACCATACAGACTTTTCCCCTTTTCCACTTCTGGGACTTATTCATAATCTATCAAGACAGAGTTAGTCTCAACATATTGCTAAAAGCTTTTGCATAGTAATGAAAGGTTGTTGAGGACAAAGGTCTCAGAATACTTCTTATCTCACATAGGAACAGTTGGTGCTGGGTAACAAACACATGCTTAATAATTTGAGTGTAACATTCCTGGACCTTGTTTCAAGCCTCTGCCATATTGTTGTCCATTTCCACTCCTGTCAGTGGCTTTCCCTGAGTGGTTCTACTCATCATTCTATTCAACTACCTCCATTCTTGACATGTCTCTTTTAGGATAGGAATCAAAATTTGAAATGCCCTCCACAAGATAAACATCTGTGTATACTCAGAGTAAATGCAATCTAGTTAGTATGCTGACAGAAGTAAGTACTGTTTGGTTCACAGAATGATTCGTTGATATTACCTGTATGTGTCTTTTTCTCTTTAATCATACCCAGGATTTTATAGTCTCTGCACTGGAGGAGCAGGTGGTGGTTGGGGAAAGGAGGGAGGTGTTGGAGGACCACAGAAACCTCTCAAAGGAATAGCAAGAGCTCTAAATCTGGGAATCCCCCAGGGGTGCAGTGGTTAGGACTCTGCTTCCGCTGCAGGAGGCATGGGCTCGATCCCTGGTCAGAGAACTGAGACCCTGCATGCCCCACAACCGAAAAAAAAAAAAAAAAAAAAAAAGCTCCAAATTCTAGAGCTCGAAATGTGATGAGTATAAATTACCATGGCATATGAAGTTGCTGCTTGTGGAACCTATGTTTATCAGGACATAAGAATCTAAGAAAAAAAAAAAGAGGGCATTCCCTGGCATTCCAGTGTTTAGGACTCCGAGCTTCCACTGCAAGAAGCACCGGTTTGATCCCTGATCCGGGAATCAAGATCCTGCAAGCTGCGTAGCCAAAAAAAAAAAAAAGAAAAGAAAAGAAAAGAAAAACCAACAACTTATCTGTTGATTAATTTTGTTTCTATAATAAATTTATTTCTTTTTATTTTTGGCTGCGTTGGGTCTTCGTTGTTGCCTGGGCTTTCTCTAGTTGCGGAGAGCAGGGGCCGCTCTTCATGGAGGTGCACAGGCTTCTCATTGTGGTGGCTTCTGTTGTTGTGGAGCACGGGCTCTAGGCTCGGGGGCTTCCGTAGTTGTGGCACACGGGCTTAGTTGCTCCGTGGCATGTGGAATCCTCCCGGGCCAGGGATCGAACCCATGTCCCCTGCACTGGCAGGTAGATTCTTAACCACTGTGCCATCTGGGAAGTGCCTGATGCTTAATTTTAATGTTTACTGTTTTGTTTATACACATTTAAATGGTACTGACAATTAAAGCAGCATATGAGAGTTTTATTCTACTGCTATTCAATGAAAAATAGTAACCAATGAAAATGCATAAAAATATATACACATTTTCCAAACTATTATATCAGATAGTTAAAAACCATCATTTTCTATACAACCTTAACCCTTCATTTTCTTCTGTACTTTTGATACCCTTCTTTTGTGTTGTTTAGTTGGTGCAAGATATTCTGTTTTTCTTTCTTTTTTTAAAATTAATTTATTTTATTTTTGGCTGTGTTGGGTCTTCATTGCTGCATGTGGGCTTTCTCTAGTTGTGGTGAGCCGGGGCTACTCATTGTTGCAGTGCACAGGCTTCTCATTGCAGTGGCTTCTCTTGTGCAGCCCGGGCTCTAGGTGCATGGGCTTCAGTAGTTGCAGTGTGTGGGCTCAGTAGTTGTGGCACACGGGTTTAGTTGCTCCGAGGCATGTGGGATTTTCCCAGATCAGGGATTGAACCCATGTCCCCTGCATTGGCAGGAGGATTCTTGAACACTGCACCACCAGGGAAGTCCCTTGACTCTGTGTTTCCCTCAGTTTGGGGAAATTCTTTATCATTGTATCTTCAAACATTGCTTCTACTTCATTTCCTTTCAACTCTCCTTCTGGAGCTCAGTCATGCATGTTAGACCTTTTCATGGTGACCTGTGTGTACTGCTTATACCCCTTTCTGCATTTCCTATCCTTTTGTTTCTTTGTTTTCCAGTATTGACCTTGTCTTCTCACTCATTTTTCAGCTGATTTCTATTCAGCTGTGTTTATCTACTGTGAAACTCATCTGAGTTCTTTATTTTATTTTTCTATCCTATAGTTTCTAGTTCTCTGCTGAATTTTTCATTCTATTATTTATTTTCTTGAACAAACTAATCATAGATATTTTAAGTTTGATTCTAATAAATCTAACCTCTGGGGGACTTCACTGGTGGTGCAGTGGTTAAGAATCCACCTGCCAATGCAGGGGAAAACGGGTTTGATCCCTGGCCTGGGAAGATCCCACATACCACGGAGCAACTAAGCCTGTGAGCCACAGCTACTGAGTGCACGGGCTGCAAGTACTGAAGCCCGAGCGCTTAAAGCCTATGCTCTACAACAAGAGAAGCCACCACAATGAGAAGCCCACGCACCACAACAAAGAGTAGCCCCTGCTCTCTGCAACTACTAACTGCTGGGCCTGGATTTGATTTGATTTTCTGCTTTAGGTCCATTCTTGTCTTTTTGTATGTTCAATTATTTTCAATTGAATACCAGGTGTAATGTGTAAAAACTTAAGTTGGAGCAAAACTCCTTATTCATTAAATGTAATGCATAGGGACCTCCTTCCAAAGGGTTCAGTACAAAGGAGGAAAAGAGTAACTTTATAGTGGAGAAACCTGACAATCACCTCCTCATCCAGGTGATCAAGGTCACCATAAACAGCATCGAGCATGTGGATTATATGTACCCTTGATATGATGTGATGAAAATGGCATGTTACTTCTGGTTTTCCTTCCCCAAATCTATAGCCCAATTTATCAAGAGAAAAACATCAAACAAATTCCAACAGAGGGACATTCTACAGAATATATGACCAATGTTATTCCGTCAAGGTCATCAGAAACAAGCAAAGTCTGATCAACTGGTACTGCCTAGAGAAGTCTAAGGAGACTAGACGTATCCTGGTTAAAGCCTGGAACAGAAAAAAAATATTAGGTAAAACTAAAGAAATTTGAATAAAGTTTGGTCTTAGTTAATAATAATGTATCACTATTGGGAAAACAGACTCAGACTTAGAGAATGAAATTATGGTTACTGGGGGGATGGGTGGGGGGGGGAGGGATTGGTTGGGAGTTTCAAATTGACATGTACACACTGCTGTATTTAAAATGGATAACCAGGGCTTCCCTGGTGGCACAGTGGTTAAGAAGCTGCCTGCCAATGCAGGGAACACTGGTTTGAGCCCTGATCCGGGAAGATCCCACGTGTCATGGAGTAATTAAGCCCATGTGCCACAACTACTGAGCCTGAGCTCTAGACCCCTCGAGCCACAACTACTGAGCCCAAGTGCCGCAACAACTGAAGCCCAAGCACCTAGAGCCCAGGCTCCACAGCAAGAGAAGCCACTGCAATAAGAAATCTGTGCACTGCAATGAAGAGAAGCCCCCGCTCTCCAGAACTACAGAAAGCCCATGTGCAACAATGAAGACCCAATGCAGCCAATAAATAAATAAGTAAATAAATAAATAAAATTTAAAAAAATAAAATGGATAACCAACAAAAACCTACTGTATAGCACAGGGAACTCTGCTCAATATTATGTAATAACCTAAATGGGGAAAGAATTTGAAAAAGAATAGATACATGTATATGTATAACTGAATCACTTTGCTGTATACCTGAAACTAACCCAACATTGTTAATCAACTATACTCTAATATAAAATAAAAAGTTAAAAAAATGTATTACTGTTGGTTCATTCATTGTGGCAAATGTACCACACTAATATAAGATTTTAATAATAGGAGAAACTACGTAGATAGTACATGTAGGGGACCCTCTGTGCTATCTTCTCAATTTTTCTGAAATCTAAGATAGTTCTTTAAAAATTAAGTTTGTTTTTAAAAACTGCAGAAACGAGGTGCTGGATGGTCTTGCCCTTTTTCCAGAGAAAAACTTACTTTGCTTCTGTCAGTCTTTATGAAGTAAGAATCTATTTTCAGTTCTCCTTTATTCCTAGGGTACTGCTTGCTGGGTCCTACACTCCAGTTTTTCCCTCTTGCCCTGTGAGACTTATGAAAACTCTGTTCAGTTTATCAGTCTCCCAGTTGCCACTTTCTGTGCAGATATCCAGACTCTCAGGCACTGTTTAAGAGTCAGCAAATGCCATGTCCAGACTTTCCTTCTCTTTGAGGTCTCGGCCCCTTACATTCCTTGTTCTGATGAAAGCTCTCTGATGCTTTCAAATAATTGTTTTTATGTTTTATCCAGCTTTCCTAGGTGTTCTCAGCAGGTGATTGGCCTGACACAGCAATTCATCTTCATCCTAGCCTGAAGCTTCTTCTTCTCATTTTTGAGTTTACTTTCCATTCCTCATCGATTTCAAAATTCTGAAATACTCATGCTTTCCATGAGTCCCCGTGCTTCTTCTTAGGGCCAGCCAATAATTTAGTGGTAGCATTTTAAACATCAGTCAGATAAAAAAATTACATAGATGCCAAAAAATGATAAAGAACTAGTTAGGGAGTAGAGAGCCAAATAAGAAAAATACAAGTGACATGACTAAAATCAAGTTATGGGAAAGTAAAAAGCACTGGTATCTAGTCTGCTATTCTTTAAAAAAAAAAAATTATTTGTTTGGTTATGCTCGGTGTCAGTTGTGGCAGGTGGGCTCCTTAGTCGCAGCATGTGGGCTCCTTAGTTGTGTCATGTGAACTCTCAGTTGCAGCATTCAAACTCTTAGTTGTGGTATGCATGTGGGATCTAGTTCTTTGATCAGGGATTGAACCCAGGCCCCCTGCATTGGGAGCTCAGAGTCTTACCCACTGCACCACAAGGGAAGTCCCTAGTCTGCTCTTCTGATAGAGTAAATCCCTTTCAGCGTATCCCACAATGATTCTAATTGTATGAGCAGGAAAACAAAGTACTAAAATGAGAACTAACACAGATGTGTTCACTTTCTCTAATTCCATCAATTACAGTTTTTAATGTTTCCCTCTTCACTGCTTTCAGGATTATTCATCTTTTATTGGCAACCTATGTTTTCACATTTTATTCATTTATTTATGTACCCATTCTGGAAAAGAGAAATGTGGATTGATTTGTTTATTATATTTCATTTTGGTTGTGACAATTTTGGAACCAATTGCCATTGGGTGGGCTTCCTTTAGACAGCAAATGTATGGCAAGGGAAAAAAGGAGGAAAATAAGGCAACTTTTTTTTTTTCTTTTTTTGGCCAGTCTGTATGGCATGTGGGGTTTTAGTTCCCTGACCAGGGATTGAAACTGTGCTCCTTTCAGTGACAGCATGGAGTCTTAACCACCGAACCGCCAGGGAAGTCCAAAACAAGACAACTTTAAAGCAATAATTTAAACTAAGTAACTTTGTGAGTAATAATATCAAAAATAGTACTATATTTCATTAATTTTAAGATGCCCCCATCTTTTGAACTTCTGAAACTCAGAAAATGTATGTGTCCTACTATCTAAGCATCATAGTTTATTTTCATCTTTATTTTCTTAGAGGTACATTAAATGATAATCAATAACATATTAGATATGATGAAATTTTACAGTATTAGCTAGCATTTATTATTTATTATGGACCTGGCACTATTCTCAGCACTTTTCTGTGTAATCTTCTTTCATTTTTATAGTAAATTAAGAAGGGACAGATTGGTGCCTAAAATCAGAATAGCAGTAAAGTAGATATCAGAGAAAAATTTCTCTGAACATATTGTTTATCCCTTTCACTTAGTGAAACTGGTCCAAAAGAAGTCAATTACGTTTTCTTTGTTAACCCCACGTGTTCAAACAAGATTAGTAGTATCTGCTCCCCCTAATGTGTAGAGCTATTAGGAAGATATTAGGTTCAAATACTTGGGAGAGTGTAAAGAAAAATATTTTTTCTGCGGAGTTCTTCTGTGGAGTCAACTACTTATAAAAATCCTGGAAATATGTTCCTTCTTTCTTCTTTTCCCATTTTAGAGACATACAAAGAAATATAAAACAAAAACATCAAAATACATTTCTTCCATATTATATGAACTTTATTACTTCCTTCCTATGGGAACCATATTCCTTGTGTTTGTTCATTGTTTAAAAGGAAGAAAAAATTTACTGAAAATTCTCCTATAATAATAGCCTGTATTTATGATATGGGCTGTGTGTGTGTGTATACACACTCGCATGTGTGCACGTACACACATACCCCACTGAATTGAGAGAGAAATAGGAGTAGAGCTTCTTTTACTTGTCAAGTTCTGTTTCTTGAGAGAGAACTATTCTTCCACATCTAAAAAATACACGCGAAGAGAAGGATCATATCTAGGACTGTTGGGTCACATAGAGAGCTCAGAATCCAGCGTCTGTCAATTATGTTTCCTTCCACGTAACAGTATCTTTAGCTGAGACTTCTATTGAAATCTTCTCTATTCTCTCTTGTGGAATCATCTCTTTCTTCTTAGATCAGCTACTCAGGTTGAAAGGATACAGGTTTATCAAGACTGATGGTTAAGGCACTGACGCTAATTTAAAAAATTCTGAGTGGGAAGAAGCAGCAGAGACTGCTGAAAGAAGAAAGCAAAGGAGAAAAAATAGTAACACTTCAGAGTGAACGGTCCTTGTGCTAGATGCATTCCTCAGCCGATCAACAGTGGTCTCTATGGGAAGATCCACTGGAGGTGGGAGATAATAGAGTAATTAAAATACTTGGCCCTTAGATGTGAGGAGGCAGGATTAAATTTTCCAAGGATACATAGCACTTGTTGGGACATCAATCTTGTCTTGTTATTGGATTACAGGGTCCTATTTAGTTATTGCCAGCCAGCATTAGGCACTGGGCATGCAGTGGAAACAGTGGAAATGCACTCCATCTGACGAACGAACCCAGGATTCAGGATATGCCTGTGTCTCCTAGAATGTAATTCTTTTTTAATTAATTAATTAATTAATTTTATTTTTTATTTATGGGCTGTATTGGGTCTTTGTTGCGCTGTGGATGGGCTTTCTGTAGTTGTGGTGAGCGGGGGCTACTCTTCATTGCAGTGTACGGGCTTCTCATTGTGGTGGCTTCTCTTGTTGTGGAGCACAGGCTCTAGGTGCATGAGCTTCGATAGTTGCAGCATGTGGTCTCAATAGTTGTGGCTCGCGGGCTCTAGAGCACAGGCTCAGTAGTCGTGGCGCACGGGCTTAGTTGCTCCGAGGCATGTGGGATCTTCTGGGACCAGGGCTTGAACCTGTGTCCCCTGCATTGGCAGGCAGATTCCCAACCACAGAGCCACCAGGGAAGCCCTAGAATGTAATTCTTACAGATGATTGAAAACAGGGGATGTCGATTTCATTTTTGTCCCTGCTCCCCCTTATTTTTTTTGCTGCTTCGCACAGCTTGTGGGACCTTAGTTCCCCAACCAGGGTTTGGGAGTGAGAGGGTGGAGTCCTAACCACTGGACTGCCAGGGAATTCCCTCTCTTTCTTTTTTCAATAAGCCTGTTTCCAATGAACCTCCCAGAAAACCTCCTGACCAGTGTACTTCTTCCCATCAGAACCATGAAGATATCTGTGATATTATGATTAATGATAAGAAATATATGTTTGTCTTTGTCCCATTTCTGACCCAGAGATCCTAAAACCCTTGAAATGTCCTAAGTGATGAGAGCAACAAAGGTATTGTTTGTTATGTTAATGAGGTGACTTTTGGACCCCATCTAATGATGGAGACTGGGGAATTCCCTGGTGGTACAGTGGTTAGGACTCCAAACTTCCACTGCTGGGGACACAGGTTTGATCTCTGGTTGGGGAAATAAGATCTCCCATGCCTCATGGCACGGCCAAAAATAAAAAAAATTAAAATAAATAAATAAAAAGACTGACATTTAAACAAACAAACAAACAAAAAAGCTGGTTGCTAGGAGAACCTAACCTGTGATTAGCGGGATGGAAATTTCAGTCCCCACCCCCCAACCCCCTCCAATACACACACACTCTGGGGAGGGCAGAGGGTCTGGAGGATGAATTACTCACCAATGGCCAATGATTTAATCATGCCTGCTATGAAGCCCCCCCTAAAAGCCCCAAAGGAAGGGGTTCTGAGAGCTTCCAGGTTGGTGAATAGGCAGAGATGCAGGGGGAATGGCCACATGGAGAGGGTGCGGAAGCTCGGAGCCCCTTCCCACAGACCCTGCCCTATGCTTCTCTTCCATCTGGCTGTTCCTGAGTTATATCCTTTGTGATAAACCAGCAATCTGGTAAGTAAGATGTTGGTCTGAGTTCTGTGAGCTGCTCTAGCAAATTATTCAAACCCAAGGAGGGGGTTGTGGGGACCTTCAATCTACAGCTGGTCGGTCAGAAACCCAGGTAACAACTGGCGTCTGAAATTGAGGGGTGGGGGTGAGGCATGGCAGCAATCTTGTAAGACTGAGCCCTCGACCTGTGGAATCTGAGTGGATCGTGTCAGAACACCCAGCAGGGGTCCTGAGACTTGCTTGTTGTGGGTGTGAGGAAACACACCCTTCCCCCACCCCATGTTGGAACTGGGTCCAGGAACACCAAAAGACATCATTAATTAATCCTTACTAAGGTATAAAATAATAGATGCTGTAATTATATCCACCAGCACATGTATATTAGACTAATGATGCTTTATTATAAAATTTCATTTTCATTAAGAAGAAACTATAGGTACATAGTTTTGGATGGCAGAGATATGTAAGTTCTGGTGCTCTTTGTGAAACACAGCATACTGATTTATTTAATGCAACCACATAAGTGAAGAAAAAATTTACTAGCTGAAAAATATTACTATATTTGAACATGGCTGTTTATAAAGCTACAGAAATATTTTTATCAACATGAGATGTTAGTTTTGCTCTTGGCTTCCCTGAAGCTTGGTTTTGCTCCTACTTCTCTCAACATTGCTTGTTTGTCTCCTTTGTAGCCTTATCCTCTGCAATGTAGCTCAGAAAGTTTGGTCTGCTTAATAATCCTTTAATCCTGTAATCCTCCTAAAACAATATACTATATTTAAAGTCGGAATTTAAAAAAATTAAATATTGAACTTTTGGGGGAATTCCCTGGCGGTCCAGGTGTTAGGACTTGGCACTTTCACTGCTGGGGCCCAGATCCAATCCCTAATCAGAGAACTAAGATTCTGCAAGCTGTATGGTGCAGCAAAACAAACATACACACAAACAAACAAACAAACAAAAAACCCAACATAAAAACAGTGAAATTTTTCTTCTTCTCACTGTACACTCTAGCATCCACTGTATATACCATGTATGCAGTTTTGTGTTCTTTGTTAAGAAAGGCAACCCCTTGCCATCTGGCCATGCATTCAGAAACTTGTCCCAGAAATCTCACTTTCTCCAATCTTCCATTTCCAATCTATCACCAGGTTATGTGGACTTTATAAATGTCTCTTGAATTTGTCCACATCGCTCCATCTCAACCCCGTCCCTGGTCCAGGCCACCATTACTAGCATTACAAGGAATGCTCTAAAATCCTCCTCACTGATCTACTCACATCACACCCCTCTCCAACATGTGCTCTCCATTTAACCCAATGCTCAACATTGTTACTGATCCTTGCCTTTGTTTAAAATTTTGATATTTTGTCCATCATGGATTTTTTGCATTAATTTTGATTTTTAAAAATAATGCTTCTGTTAATCAACTATACCCCAACATAAGATAAAGACTAGGGACTTCCCTGCTGGTCCAGTGGTTATGACTCTGCGCTTCCACTGCAGAGGGCTTGGGTTCAGTCCCTGGTTAGGGAATTAAGATCTGCGCAGCCAAATAAAATAAAATTTAAAAAATTAAAAAAATAAAATAAAGTGGAAGCTTGTGATGGAATTGTTCTGAATCTTGGCTATGATCAAATCTGAATCTACACACGTGGTAAAATTGCACATAACTAAACACACACACAGACATAAACAAATGAGTACATGTAACACTGGTGAAATCTGAGTAAAGTCAGTGGATTATATCAGTGTCAAAAAAAGATAACGCTTGAAAACATTTATCTTGAATACTGAGGTTTGAAAGTTCTTCCTCCATTTGCCCTGGTCTTATTTGCCCCATCCTAGTCCCTGTCCTTCTTCGACCCACTAGATAACCAGTAGCAGCAACGCCTTCCCCAAAATGTCTCCAGACATTGCTGAATATCCCCTGGGGGAAAATTGTGCCTAGTAGAGAACCACTGCTCTCACGGTATTAAATGTTGCTTTCCTGTTTCACACCACAGCTGAATCTCCGTCTGGAATTCTGATTCCCTCAACCATCCCCTCTACTCACTTTCATCCAGACCAGCCAGGCTTTTAACACCATAAAATGCTTCTCTATTTGGTCCCAGGAGTAGAAAAAGTGAATGTATTTTTCAGCTGGTGGAGGGTGAATAATGGACAAACCCTTTTAATTTCTGAGAAGGAGGATTGTTGGCAGAGCCTCCTAATTGCAGGAATGGATGAGATGAGAGCACTCATGGTGTCAGCAGGTCCCTGCTCTAGATAAGACGGTGCCCGTACACCCCATCTCCTGACTTCCAAACACATACTTTAGAAGTTGGCCCAGAGAATGAGTCTGTATGGTATAATTTTTAAGTCAGATCTGGTTTTAGTTTCTCCACTTTCTAGTTATGTGACTTAGGTCAAACCTTTAGTTTTTCTAAGACTTCATTTCCACATCTGTCTGAAGGGCATCATAATATTTACTGCACAAAGTGTTACGTATGAAAAGGTCATTAAAATTTGTTTTTACCTTTTCTAGACTCACCATTAGAATGTGTTATCAAATGACTCTTACATGTAAAAAAAAAAAAAAAAAGCTATGGATATTTTGTTTCCAGACAGTACCAGAGAATTATGTCTACCACCCACGGCCATCACTTTGTGCTTAGCTTTTGTCAATAGTGTGTGCGGTTGGGTAAGGGTGTTCCTATAATCAGATCACATACTTTGTTAACAACGAGTGAAGTGGCACGGTGGTTTATAAAAAGCGAAACAATAACATAAAACCTGAATGACTCCTTCAGTTACCCATATCTTGCATTCTTACTCAATTCAAACACAGGTGTTTCTTAATCAAAAGATGATTTTCCTTCTCTTAAATCAGATAGTTCCATTCTCTTCTGCACAGTTTAGCCCTCATCCCAAGGATGGTTTGCAACACTGGTGGAGGTAGTGGTGGAAACACCTCGCCTTAATTAAAAATCACATTTTCATTTGGTCTTTTGAGCCTCTCTGCTGACTCCCTTCCTGCCTGTGGACAGGCTTCCTGGTAAACATCTTTGTGTTTCTCTTGGATAAGATTGAAAGATGACCTCTCGTCACAGATGTCTCAGGCATGAAGAAGGCTTCACTTTTAAAGCTCTCTCCGGGTGCAAATCATCCTGAAACGAAAATAGAATCCCTTCTTCTCCGCAGCACACACAGCTCAGCCAAGCTTTTTTGTGCCTGGGATCTGGAGCCACCAGGATTTACAATTCCTACCAGGTTACACGCATTAGAGTCAGGATTGCAATCTCTGAGATGCATTTAGCAGTTTACCTCTAGCAAAGTTGTGCATGTCCCAATGGCTCCATCTGCTGCCAGGCAGAGGAACAGCACTTCATCCTTCACATCTTAGACAGAAGGGCACAGTAAAGTCAGTGGTGATTAAGAATTACCTGCCTTCTTCTGCTGCTGTTTAATCAGAATCCTCCTGGATTGAGGACTGTGTGAGAAGCATTTGTGGCTCGGTGTTTGTTTATACCTTAAGCCTGCAGCTGCTGTTATGTTAATAGTACTACAACCTATTTTCCTTTTCCCTTATGACAAGGTTTTACTTAGAGTCAATTAAAAATACATATGTAGGAACTTCCCTGGTGGCGCAGTGGTTAAGAATCTGCCTGCCAATGCAGGGGTTACAGGTTCGAACCCTGGTCTGGGAAGATCCCACATGCCGTGGAGCAACTAAGCCCGTGTGCCACAACTACTGAGCCAGCTCAACAGTTACTAAAGCCCATGCGCCTAGAGCATGTGCTCCGCAACAAGGGAAGCCACTGCAGTGAGAAGTCAGTGCACTGCAACAAAGAGTAGACCCTGCTCGAAGCAACTAGAGAAAGCCCTGGCACAGCAACAAAGACCCAACACAGCCTAAGTAAATAAATAAATTTAAAAAATACATATGTAAGAACTTCCCTGGTGGTGCAGTGGTTAAGACTCCAAGCTCTCAATGCAGGGGGCCTGGGTTCCTTCCCTGGTCAGGGAACTAGATCCCACGTGCATGCAGCAACTAAAAAAACTTTGCATGCCAGAACTAAGGAGCCGGCCCAACCAAAAAATATATATATATGTAGGAAATCCCTGGCAGTCCACTGGTTAGGAATCTGTGCTTCCACTGCAGGGTGGCATGGGTTCCATCCCTTCCAAGGCAGAAGGGGCAAGGGAGCTCACTCAGGTCTCTTTTATAAGTGCACTAATCTCATTCATGAGGCTCCATCCTCATGACCTAATCACCTTCCAAAGGCCCCACCTCTAGATACCATCGCATGGGGGATCAGGTTCCAGCATATGAATCTGGGGGGATCCCATTCAGTCTATGGCAAGCAGCCACTGTTTTCTTCATTTGTGTATCCTTGTTATAACATACAGCGCCTGACATATATTAGATCCTTGGTTCATATTCATTGAATTTATTGAATGAATGCACCAATGAATGAATTTGTTAATAAAGGAGTAAAAGAATTAATGGTTCTGAAAAAAATACATATGTAGGGCCTCCTATGTGGCACAGTGGTTAAGAATCCACCTGCCAATGCAGGGGACATGGGTTCGATCCCTGCTCCAGGAAGATCCCACATGCCGTGGAACAACTAAGCCTGTGAGCCACAACTATTGAGCCCATGTGCTGCAACTACTGAAGCCCACGCACCTAGAGCATGTGCTCCACAAGAGAAGCCACGGAAATGAGGAGCCCGTGCACCACAATGAAGAGTAGCCCCCAGTCACCGCAACTAAAGAAAGCCTGAGCACAGCAAAAAAAAAAAAACCCAACACAGCCAATAAAATAAATATATTTATTAAAAAAATACATATATAACTCTTCAGATATTTTCCTTCAGACAGTATTGATATGTTGTGATTTCTTAGGAATTTTTTCATTTTTATATGAGTTTTCAATTCTCTTTTGTTCCCAGCTTTTATCAAGATATAATTGACAGGGACTTCCTAGGTGGCGCAGTGGTAAAGAATCCGCCTGCCGATGCAGGGGGCAAGGGTTCGAGCCCTGCCCTGGGAAGATCCCACATGCCATGGAGCAACTAAGCCCATGCGCCACAACTCTTGAGCCTGTGCTCTAGAGCCTGTGAGCCACAACTACTGAGCCCATGTGCCGCAACTATTGAAGCCCACGCGCCTAGAGCCCATGCTCCACAACAAGAGAAACCACTACAATGAGGAGCCTGTGCACCACAATGAAGAGTAGCCCCTGCTCTGAGCAACTAGAGAAAACCCGTGTATAGCAACGAAGACCCAACGCAGCCAATAAATAAATAAAATAAACAAATTTATTAAAAAAAAGTTTAAAAAAGATATAATTGACATATAACATTGTGTAAGATTAGAGTATGATGATTCAATACATGTATATATTGCAAAAGGTTAGTTACATCCTTCACCTCACAGAATTACTGTTTTTATTTTAAAATAATTTCTTTCTTTATTTATTTACGTATTTATTTTTAACTTTTTGGCCATGCCACATGGCTTGTGGGATCTTAGTTCCCCTGGGCCCTTGGCAGTGAGAGCTCAGAGTCCTAACCACTGGACCACCAGGGAATTCCCTTGTTGCTGTTACAGTGAGAATGTTAAGCTCTGCCCTTGTAGCCACCTTCAAATATAAAATAGAGTATTGTTAATGATAGTCACCATGCTGTACATTAGATCCCCAGGACTTACTTATAACCTAAAGTTTGTACCCTTAACCAACACCTCCCCATATTCCCCACCCCGGCCCCCCCAGCCCCTGGCAACACTGTTCTACTCTGTTTCTATTAGTCTGATGTTTTTAGAGTACACATGTGAGTGAGATCATACAGTATTTCTCTTTCTCTGTCTCACTTATTTCATTAAGCATAATGTCCTCAAGTCCCATCCATATTGTTGCAAATGGCAGGATTTCCTTCTTTTTTATGGCTGAATAATATTCCTCTGTGTGTGTGTGTGTGTGTGTGTGTGTGTGTATCACATTTTCTTTAGCCGTTCAACAGTCAATGGACACTTAAGTTGTTTCTTGGCTGTTGTGAATAGTGCTGCAATGAACATGGGAGTGCAGATATCTCTTGGAGACACTGATTTTATTTCCTTGGATATACTTAGAAGTGGGACTGCTGGATCACATAGTAGTTCTATTTTTAATGTTTTGAGGAACCTCCGACCTGTTTTCCATATTGGCTGTACCAATTTACATTTTCACCAGCAGTGCATCAAGCTCCCTTTTTTCCACATCCTCACCAGCATTTGTTATCCCTTGTCCTTTTGATACTAGTCATCAGATTGTGTGAAGTTCTTTTATATTTTTTAAGCTTATAAAAGGAACAGAATTGTCATGTGTTTTCATTCATAAAACAGAATTCGCGCATTATCTTTTTTAAAAAATATATAAGGAACAGCCATTATGGAGTTTTATCAATCTCATCAGTCTTTTTAAAGAACCAATTTTTGACTCCGTTGGTTTTCTTTATTGTGTTGGCTTGCCATTTCATTAATTTCCTTAAGTTTTTCTTTACAAAATTGTGTGTTTGCAATTAAAAAATAACATAAAATTACCATTTTGATTATTTTTAAGTGTTCGGTTCAGTAGTGTTAAGTAAATTCACATTGTTCTGACTCCAACCTATTTTAACCCTAATATCAAAGTACTTTCTTTGGGTCAATGCAGTCTCTGCTGTGTTCCTCACAAAGTCATCAGAATTATCACAAAAGTGAAAGTTCATTTATTCCCTGGAGGATTGAGCAATTATTACACTGATGTGATTTAGCAAGTCCATGGACACTAATAAATCACTCTTTCACTCCTCCTGTCCCAATCACATGGAATGTGCTGGGTTTGTTTCCATTGTTTCTATTTTTATTTTTATTGTGGGAGGAACACTGCATGGTTTTAAATATACTCTCACTCAGGAGCAAAAAACCTGTCCTTTCTTAGGTGCAGATTGCCTTGGAGTGGTGGCATTTATACATACCAGCTTGTAATTGATGCTTTTAACATAGAGTTTGCATTCCCTTTTAAGTAAATGTATTTCATTTCCTTGTAGAAAGTTTGAAAAATATAAAAAGAAATGAAGAAAATAGATAAATGATAGATAGTTAGATAGATAGATATAGATAGATGATAGATAGATAAATATCCAACCACACAAAATGAGTTACCATGAAGGTTTTCTTTCGCTCCAACCTTTTAAAACGTTCTCTCCTACCCTGGAGACCATGGGTGATGGGAAATCAGGGTTTGTTTGGAGAAAGGGAAACTGAGAAATGCCTGCCACATCCAAGGAAGGAGCAGGTGGGCAAATTCCCCACTCCTCGCAGTGGCGAGGTAGTGACGAAAAATAGCAATACAGGACTCTTTTAGAGACCTTGTCATTGAAATCAGCCCATGTTAAATCATTTAATGAGGATCCCTTGGAGAGCAAGTCTGGTGACAGCAGCTGAGGTAATTCCAGCTCCAACAGCAATATATTAAAGTTGCTGTGGTTGGATCTTGGGAATGGTGGGGTGGGGAGTTGGGATTGAGGATACAGGACCCCCTATCCTCACCCCTTGCCTCTCCATCCTGCCTCCATACTCTTAGCTGACTGTCTGCATTTATTTGGAAAAAAAAAAAAAAACTGTTCAAAGCAGGCCGGAGCTGCCTGGGTACCACCGCTGGGAATAATGGAATAGGACCGGGAATCTATCTTGTTGGTTTTGGAAACTGAAGCCATGATTAAGTGGCATCCCTCTTAATGTCCCTGGTTCAGGGAGAGGGGGGAAGCATTTGTCTTGCACCCCTAGAGCTGAAATTCTTGGACTGGTACAAGCAAAATTTTTCTTATTAAAAAAGAAATAAACATTTCCTCTCAACATATGTTAATGATGCTTGCATGACCACATGTCTTTTAGAGGCATCGTGGGAGCCTTAGAGAAACTGTGAACACTGCCAGGTGCATCCGAAGCATCTGCTTTGTATCAGCAGTTCCCAAACTTCAGCGTGCATCAGAATTACCTGGAGGACTTGTTAAAATACAGATTGCTGGACTACCCTCTACCCCCCGCCTCTAGAGTTCTGATTTAGTAGGCCAGGTTCCCAGGTGAGTGATGCTGCAGGTCCAGGGGCCACTGCTGACTCACAGAGCTGCACCATCCACCTCTAACCGAAAAGGCTGCGATCCAGAGTCAAGTAAGATTGTGCACTTGTACTCAGGGTTTTGTATGTATTTTGCACTCAGCATGGTTAGCCAGTGCCTTTCCATTACTAAAGCAGGACATTTTCTCAAGAGACTAGATGAAAAGCTTTTAGTAGGGAATGAAGTTTTTAAAGGGAGATTGAAGCTATTACAAAGTTTTCCTTTTCATTGATATCAAATAGCTCACAGGCTCATCTCTCTATAAAATGAACCCAGGGAGTATTGTGTTGTAATGCTTCCTCAAACAGAAGCCAACAGCAGCTATAACACCAGGCACCTTCCACCAGCCTGTGTGAAAATACATCATCAGTGTTTCTGCTTGTTTTGGGGGGAAGGGGACGGCTTGGAGGCGGGGGGGCGGAGGGGGGTAGGGGCAAGGAGGATTAGAACCAAACAAATTTTACCAGAATTTAAGGAGCTGACCGGGATGTTTCAGAGAAGATCACTAACATGGCAGACCTTTAAAATCTCTCATTAGATTTGTCTAATTGTAGCAAAGTGCTGTGTCTTTTTCAGAACTTTCAAATGCAGAAAAACCCCTGTGTTTACTAGAGGTTATAATTATATGACTTTCAAACCGCAGACAAGCTCTATGCAGCTCCTTATCTGGAGCTGAAGGTCTGTTCGCCTAAGTAGAACCTTCCAAGTAAAGCATAACTCACTCTTCCTAAACAATCATGCTGTCCGTTTATATAACTCCTATCAGGTGTGTAAAGTGGGGAAGTGGTCTGGAAGAGCACGTGTATTACCAGAGGGCATGTTATTAGCCTCTTCGCTATTATGCTGTCTTCTCTAATAAAAGGAAGATAAGGGATGGAAAACATATTCAAAAACCTCTCTGTCTGCTCACTAACCTGACACACTTACTAGATAGGTATTGAGAGATTGGTTCTCTGAACCAATGTGTTTCTGAGAAAATTCAGAAAATTGGGTATTAGCATTTTGGCAAGATTTTCCTTTGATGCTGAAGAGGTTCAGAGACACCTCTTCTTTGTGTTATTCATCAGTGCTTAAAAAGACTTTGCATCTCATTCATTTCATTCCATCTGCCTAGCAAACCTCACACCCTGGACAGATGACTGCTAGGATTCAAAGTGTCTCCCCCGCTAGCACAAATTTGTGTGCCCGCTGCACAGTGAGGCCAAACAAACTGAAACATTGTGAAATGAAGCAGGACCCTATGGTCCTTGCCTCCCCCCATGTCCTCAGCCTGCCTTTTATGTGTGGAAAAACTTCAGCCAAAGAATAAGTTTAATCAGAGAAGTGAGAAAATGCAGATTCAAAGGAAGACAATCAAAGGAGACCAAATAATAATAGTTTAGCTATGAAGCAAAGTCAAGGACCTTTAGTTCCTTCTCAAGGGCTGTAGATAATATTCTGAGCCATGTCCTGTGAGCTGTCTTATAGATACTGAAACCCCCACTAGGTGGGAGAAGTTAACTACATGATGACCAGGCTGTAGCCATGACATAAGCTGCCACAATTCCCAGAACTGGCCTCAAAGAAATGGAAACAAACCGACCCTGAAATTGAAGATTGACTGTACTTAAAACAACCAAGATGACGCTGGTCAGATCGCCAATGACCAATTTCAAGATGACTGTCAGAGCTGACTGTGCTGTTTCTGTATGTAGCCCCCTCCCTCTGTCTATAAAAGCTCTTGCCCCCGATTGTCGGTGGAGGGGTGGGGGGGTCAGCCTTTGAACAGGTGTCCACCCGACCCCCACCCCCACCCCACCCGCGTTGCTGGCATCCACAATAAGGCAAACTTTTCCTTTCCACCAATCTGGCCTCTTTATTGGCTTTTGAGTGGCAAACTGCCAGACCCCACCTTCGGTTACAATTGGAGTTTGAAGCAGAGAAAGGTTTATTGCAGGGCCATACAAGTAGATGGGTAGGTCATGCTCTAAAAAACCCCTGAGCTCCCTGAAGGGTTTTGGTAAAGCATTTTTAAAAGCCAGGTGAGGGGACTTCCTAGGTGGCGCAGTGGTAAAGAATCCGCCCACCAATGCAGGGGACACGGGTTCGACCTCTGCCCTGGGAAGATTCCACATGCCACGGAGCAACTGAGCCCATGCGTCACAACTATTGAGCCTGTGCTCTAGAGCCCGTGAGCCACAACTACTGAGCCCATGTGCCGCAACTACTGAAGCCCACGCGCCTAGGGCCCGTGCTCCACAGCAAGAGAAGCCACTACAATGAGGAGCCTGTGCACCACAATGAAGAGTAGACCCTGCTCACAGCAACTAGAGAAAGCCCGTGTGCAGCAACGAAGACCCAACGCAGCCAATAAATAAATAAAATAAATAAATAAATTAAAAAAAAAAAAAAAGCCAGGTGAGGGAGTTCACTGGAAGTCCAGTGGTTAGGCCTCCAAGATTTCATTGCCTAGGGCACGGGTTCAATCCCTGGTCAGGAAACAAAGATCTTGGAAGCCTCACAGTGCAGCCATAAAAAAAAAAAAAAAGAAGAAGCCAGGTGAGGGGGGGATTACATGATTAGCTCATGTACAATTCTCTGATTGGCTGATGGTGAGGAAGCAGTGGTGTCACAGGGCTTAACATGATCAATCCTTGGGCTCCAGGAGGCCTGGGGCTATGTGCACATGGTCACCAACTAGCTAACTGCCGAGACCAGCTCGCGATTCGAGGTGAGTGATGGGTGCCGCAAGCTTGAAGAAAACACAGACACAGACTGAAGAGAAAAGTGGGACCCGGGGGCTCAAGACCTCTCGGATCAAGAGCCCTGCTGACTCATCCCAGGTTGCTTTTATTGAGTTCTTCTGCTAACATTCTCAGGTTACACCCATAAACAATCAAAGGCCTCACATGACTGAGGCAATTATCTTTGTTTGCTTCCTGGGTCCGAGTTGAGCAGGTGTGGATTTGAGCAGGGCCTGGAGAGCAAAACAGCCCTGGGGGCAGGAGACCGCCCTCAGATATTGGGGGTCTGTGCCCCACCCCTGTTGGCCCCTCTGTGACTGTGCCTGTCTTAGGTTGTTCCTCCCTTGAGGAATCTTACCCGTCTCTGGCTAACCAGCCATCCTTCAGGGCCAAACAGGGTGATATAAGGAAGGCTCTATGCACCACCCCTGTTGGCCCCTCTGCGGCTGTGCCTGTCTTAGGTTGTTCCTCCTCTGAGGAATCTTACCCGTCTTTGGCTAACCAGCCATCCTTCAGGGCCAAACAGGGTGATGTTAGTCTCCACGCCCCGCACCCTCAGCTCCTCCACTGCTCAAGCAGGACATTCTGAATCCCATCGCTCGGCCCACATACTTTAACATTTTCAAGGTTTCAGAAAGGCTCCTGAATGTCTTCCCACAGTTAACATCTTCCATTTGGTGGAGGGTTTTCACATCTACAAAACAACTCAGGAAATGTGCATCAAATACTGTTATCCAGGTACTTCAGAGAGGAGCTAAAGCAGAGAATATGGGGGAGACCTGTCTTGGGAAGGCCCCATAGGGTCCTGCTCAGTTACACTACTCTCATTTAGTTAGAACTGATAGAGGGACATCCCTGATAGTCCTGTGGTTAAGGTTCCAAGCTCCTAATGCAGGAGGTGCGGTTCAATCCCTGGTTGGGGAACAAAGATCCAACATGCCCTGGGGCATGGCCAAAAAACACAAACAAACAAACAAAAGAACTGATAGAGCGATCACCTCACACTGAGGGATTATTTTACTATCAGTTCTTGGCTTTTACCTGCATCTTGATTCTCTGTCCCACTAGTCCTACTGTCCACTATGGTAGCCACTAGCCACACGTGGCTGCTGAGCTCCTGTACCGTGCTGTGTCCAAATTAAGATAGATGATAAGGCAAATTTCCTGGTGGCGCAGTGGTTAAGAATCTGCCTGCCTCAACAGTAAATGCTGGAGAGGGTGTGGGGAAAAGGGAACTCTCTTGCACTGTTGGTTGGAATGTAAATTGATACAGCCACTATGGAGAACAGCATGGAGGTTCCTTGCAAAACTAAAAATAGTGTTACCATATGACACAGCAATCCCACTCCTGGGCATATATCCAAAGAACACCATAATTCAAAAAGACACATGTGCTCCAATGTTCATTGCAGCACTATTTACAATAGCCAGGACATGGAAGCAACCTAAATGTCCATCAACAGATGAATGGCTAAAGAAGATGTGGTACATATATACAATGGAGTATTACTCAGCTGTATAAAGGAATGAAGTTGGGACATTTGTAGAGACATGGATGGACCTAGAGACTGTCATACAGAGTGCAGTGAGTCAGAAAGAGAAAAACAAATATCGTATGTTAACACATATATGTGAACTATAGAAAAATGGTACAAATCAACTGGTTTGCAAGGCAGAAATAGAGAAAGATGTAGAGAACAAACATGGACACCAAGTGGGGAAATGGGGGGGGGGGATTGGGGAGGGAATGAATTGGTAGATTGGGATTGCCACATATACATTACTAATAAGAGAAAAATATAAAAATGTACAGTTTAAATATATGCAGTTTATTGTTAAAAAGAAAAAAAGAATCTGCCTGCCAATGCAGGGAACACGGGTTCAATCCCTGGTCCAGGAAGATCCCACGTTCCCACATGCCGTGGAGCAACTAAGCCTGTGCGCCACAACTACTGAGCCCACGTGCTGCAACTACTGAAGCCCAAAAGCCTAGAGCCCATGCTCTGCAACAAGAAAAGCTACCACAGTGAGAAGCTGCAGTGAAGAGTGGCCCCCGCTCACAAATAGAGAAAGCCCTCGAGCAGCAATGAAGACCGAACACAGCCAAAAAAAAATATATAGACTGTAAGAGCTTCTGGCTAAGATGGAGTAACAGGAACCAGATTTATCCTCTTACCCAAAACAATGGAAAAACAGTGCAAAATATATAGAATAACAATTTTCAACACACTGGATATCAGGCAATAAAGGTCAGGGATCCCTGACACATGGCCAGCCTATAGCCTAAACCATTTCCAAGCCAAAGGGCAAAGAAGAGAAACCCAGTAGAGACAAGCAGTCTCTCTGAGATGAGCAGTTGCTGTTGGGAGCTGACGGAGGCCTAGGTGAGTAGAATTTGCAGGGCAG
This sequence comes from Hippopotamus amphibius kiboko, assembly GCF_030028045.1. Taxonomy (NCBI): domain Eukaryota; kingdom Metazoa; phylum Chordata; class Mammalia; order Artiodactyla; family Hippopotamidae; genus Hippopotamus; species Hippopotamus amphibius. The sequence continues at coordinate 73,808,157 of NC_080197.1, read as the reverse complement.
CATCACAGAGTGGAGGGAGGTACACAGAGGGAAAGAATCTAGAATTATGCAAACGGTCCCCCTGGAGTCCTCAGCTGTGTGATCCATACATGTGTGTGAGGCCAGAGAGAGGACCACCCTAGCTAAGTATAAGAGGGAACAGTACACAGGGCTCACACAAGGCCAGGATAGAGCATCCAACGAGAGGAACATGCGTTAAAGTAAAAAGAAACCTGAATCCCATCAATAGAAGTGTACTTAGAAATTAGAACCTCACAAAGGCCTCCCCACCCTGATGGGCCTGGGGGATTGATGGCCCTTCAGGTCTCCCAGTATTTATGCTTTTGAATGAACAGTGTGAAAAAAATTTTTCTTGGTGACATAGAAAGTTTAGCTGGTCCTCTAAAAAATGTGCTCATAGATGCCAACTTAGGACTCTGTGTAGTTTCTGCCTGTTGAGTTCACCTTGGCCTTGTAGGTGTTTTTCTTGTATGGATTCCCTTCCAAGGTGACTCAAGTTCAACTCCCTTCTGCAGGAGCTGTATCTGGACTGTAAGGAGTTGGCACATACATCCTCAGGACTCTGGAAGTATAGGCAGTTGCCAACAGCACCCTCTAACTTCGTTCAGCTTCCCTGGGCCTCTCACTCGACCAGTCAAGGTCCAGCCAGGAAAACAGAAACCACACTAGGCATTTCAAACATAGAAAATGTATGAAGGGGATTTGTTATGAAAATATTTGAAGAGCTCATGGAGCAAAATAAGGAAGGGAGGGTAACACAAAATTTAGAGTTTGCAGGCAGTTGTTCCAGGTCCAGAGCTGGAAGATCCTGAGACAGGAGCACACTCAGTGCCCACAGGGGTTGAGCCTGCTGCTGTCAGAGCCCCTAGTTTCTGCTGCTGAAACTGCCAATGGCTGTAGCCTGTGGTTGCAGGAGACGTTTCCAGACAGAGAGATAGAACAATGTATTCTCCCCTCCTTCTGCCTTCTCATCTTCCCTGTGTTTCCCCCATTGGTCAAACATAACTAGAATCTGCTGCCCAGGGATTCTGGGAAATGCAGGGTTTTTTTTTTTTTTTTTTTTTTTTAGCAGTTTTTTAGGGATGCAGTCCCTTGCAAAACAGAGCAAAGCACTAAAGATCAATGCTCCATTTCCATTCCACCGCAGAATAGAAATAGAACTGAGAACAAACAGGAAAATAACTGGGCCACTCACTTTTAGATTTTTGTTTTGAAAGAAATGAGAAGGTCTCAGCCTCCCAACCTCTAGAGAGTGCATGTTAAGTATCTGAGTGGTTTTCTGAAGCATCCACTTACTTGGCTTGAGGTGGGCAGTGAGTAGCAAAGCACAACAAGAAAGATAAATATTATAATAGTGAATAACTTTTTATATCTCATGGTTATCCTGTAACAATTGCACTTCATGGTGAAAAAGCAATGGTGGGTCAGACTGCTGGTGCCTTAGCACAAATCAAGACAGTGGTACCAGGACTTCCCTGGTGGCACAGTGGTTAAGAATCTGCCTGCCAGTGCAGGGGACACAGGTTCAATCCCTGGTCTGGGAAGATCCCACGTGCCGTGGAGCAATTACGCCTGTGTGCCACAGCTACTGAGCCTGTGCTCTAGAGCCTGTGAGCCACAACTATTGAGCCCATGTGCCACAACTACTGAAGCCCGTGTGCCTAGAGCTTGTGCTCTGCAACAAGAGAAGCCACTGCAATGAGAAGCATGTGTACCACAACTAGAGAAGGCCTGCGCTCAGCAACAAAGACCCAATGCACCCAATAAATAAATAAATATATTAAAAAAAAAAAAAAGACAGTGGCACCAACTGTGCTATAGTTACTGTGTTCTTTACTACATGTACTCACAGTCAAAATAAATGCCACTTTCAACTGAGACTATCTTTGATAAAGTAGCAAACAGAAAGATATATAAAGCACTGACTCCCATTGCTGCAACCCTGGCCCTGGTTTAGTTTCTGCCATCTGCAGGTTTATGGCTTAGGGCCCAGATTCTGGACCCAGATGCTGAGAGATGAGCATGTTTGTTGTTTGTTTGTTTGGATAAGGTAACTGAAGACCACTTATACTTCCTATAAGATCAACAATGCCTTAAGGATTTTGTCCTAAAGAAGGTCTAGTTATTATGGAGATTGAGAGTCCCTCAGAGCTCCTGGTTGTGTGATAACATTCAGAAAATACTTTTCAACCTAGAATTCTATACCCAAACATACTAGAGTGAGTATAAAATAAAGGCATTTCAGATAGGCAAGCTTCCTTTCATAATAACCTGCAGAGGACATATTCATCAAAATAGGGAAGGAGGAACATCCCTATTGGTCCAGTGGTTAAGACTCTGCACTTCCACTTCAGGGGGCACAGGTTTGATCCCCAGTCAGGGAACTTTTGGTGCAACATGGCAAAAAAAAAAAAAAGAAGAAGAAGTAAACATGAAATCAAGAAAAAGGAGATCCAACGCATCACCCCAGGATGACAAGTGAACATAGGCATAGAGGGCAAAAAATCCACATGAGTGCTGGAAGACTCCAAACAGGAATTGAGATAAATGGTAGGAATTTCGAGTTGAATTACTGATCAGCACAGAGAAAACTAAGTGTGTAGGAAAACAAATATTAATTCCTGAGAAGATAAAAAGTTATGCAGAGAAAGAAAAGAATCATTTTCAATTTGCTACGTCTCAGTTTTTAATAACATTCCTAGTGATAGTAATCAAAGTGAGAATTTAATGTATACAGACTTCGTGCTGAGAAATAAGAAATGGCAAGACAAGCAAATTAAATATAAAAGCAATCAGTTAACTGAATATTGCGGGACATTAAAAAAAAAAACCGTTGTTATCCAGGACTTTCACTAGAGCTATTTCCACATGCTTCTCTTCAGAGGGTGACTCCCCATTACTGGCCATGAGATCAACAAGCCGTATTACATGAGCTACTCTATTTTGAATCTTGCTGCCTGGAGACTGGCTGCTACCTCCGGTTGTTCCACACTGTAAAGTTCTTTTATGTGTTCAGCCAACAGAAGTGGCACTTTTTACCTTCTGTTGGCCCTACTCCATCTGGTCTTTCAAGCATGCTGATAAATGGAAGCACAGGAAAAATTTCAGCAGGATGAAGTTTTTATTTTGTAAACACTAGTGCTTTAAACTTGCTATACATTGAAGCAAATAATATATATTTTGATTTGAATTGGATATATGAATTGGACATCATAACCAGTTGATTTTTTCATTGTGTTAGAGGTATTGTCACTAAACAAGGTCAATTGGTTCCTTTAGTATTACAGTCAGTATATTCCAAGGGATCATTTGTCCCCAAGTCTGTGTTGTACTTTATGGGTGAAGTCTGTTTCTGTGAATCCTAGAGCTGGTGGTGAGGTGGGATGAGTACACTTGCTGCCGGCAACAATGAAGATTTTCTATGCTGCAAAGAAAGGAAAAGAAAAGAAAAGAAAAAAAAGGGAATGGAAGGATAGGAAGGGGGGAAAGGGAGGAAGGAAAGGGAGAGAGTGGGGGGGAGGAAGTGAAAATAAAAGAAAAGAAGAGAAAAGAAAAGAAAAGAAGGGAAAAGAAAGGAAAGGAAGAGAAAAGAAAAATAAAAGAAAAGAAAAGAAGGGAAAAGAAAGGAAAGGAAGAGAAAAGAAAAAAAAAAGAAAAGAAGAGAAAATTAGTGTTTGGACCTGAAATTGGGAGTGTGGCAGCCTATATACAATGCAATTTACAGTAGTCCACTCTTACCTATGGGGGATACATGTTTCAAGGCCACCCCCCACTCCCCACCCCGGGATGCCTGAAACCACGGGTAGTATTGAACCTTATACTTAAGGATTTGAACCCTGAGCAAGAGCGGGTGGCACCCTGACAGTTGATCTGGTAACCAAGAGGGCTACTAAGTGATTAAAGGGCAGGATATGATGGACAGAGGGATGACTCATGCTCTGAGTGGGTGAGGTTTCATCATTTTATGCAACAATGGGCAAATATAAAATGTATGGATTGCTTATTTCTGGAATTTTCCATTTGATAATTTTGAATGGCAGTTGACCTCAGGTAACTGAAACTGTGGAAGGCAAAACTGTTGGAGCTGTATGGAGAAATCCTTTGTTCCAGGGAAGCTAACAATAGTGTGAATGGCAAGGAGAATAACACATTGAGGGAAAGGGCTTCATGTGGATCCTCAGCTCTTCCTCTAACTCATGCCTGCCCTTGACTCTTCTACTAACTCATTCTGAGCCCCGTGAAGTCACATGATTCCTTGGTGTTACGTTCTAGTTTGTTAAATGAGGGCCATAATACCTGTCCTACTTACAGGACACTGCTAGTATGAAGTTCACATATGCTGACATTTATTAAAGTGCTTGAAAAACTATAAACACCTAGAGCACAAATAAGAATGGTAGTCCAGGGCTCCCTTCCCTCTAGGAATAAATTGGGTAGGAGACCTCTGAGAGATTGTCTCCACTTCGTTCCTTATTTTTTTTTCTTTTTCTTTTTTTTTGGCCAAGTCACACAGCTTGACCACGAATCAACCTGCTCCCTTGGCAGTGAAAGCGCTGAATTCTAACCACTGGACCACCAGGGAAGTCCCCTTTACTTCATTATTTCTTCTCAAATCAAATAACACACACACACACACACACACACACACACACACACACTCAAAGAAAAATTTTTTAATTTCTGGCTTTTTACTGGACCTCCATCACATACATTATTTAACAAATAGGTTCTCTTAGTGCTTCAGCCTTCAATGAGGAGCAAAATAAACAGATATTATCAACAACGTTTCCTCCAGAAAAGCCAAATTTATAATCTTGTCCATCTTTACACATTAAAATATCAGGAGGAAGATACTAGAGATTATTATTGGTTTAGAAAAGAGACACATCAGTCCCCTCCTTTCTCTCTGTGAGTTGATCTACAGTTGTCACTTGTCCCAAAACTTACTTGATAGAAATCATCGAAACTGGCTCTGATATTGTGTGAAATGTTCGTTTCCAGATTTGTTAACATTTTTCTGAGCTATCTTGGTCTTTACCTGAAGCACCTTGTAGAGAATTCACTCTGTGTCTTACTCTCCATTGTCCCTTCTCTTGATTGGATAATCTGCTTGGGTTGACAAGACCTGCAGTTTTCTCCACAGCAGATATTGTTACAGTAAGTCCCCTACATATGAACGTTCAAGTTGCGAGCTTTCAAAGATGCAAACGTGCCCAGAGAAAGGACAAAGAGAGACAGGAAGAAGAAACAACCAAAGAACCGAACAGATTCAAGAGGCAGAAAATGGCAAGGGGATTTCCTTTATTTGAGGAAGCACTGTTAGTTTTGTTACAGTAATAACGGCTACTCTGTGAACCGAGGCCAAATAGAAATATGGAGACAGAGATTTTGGAGAAAGAGAGAGATGGCTTTATTTTTCTGCCAGGCAGAAGGGAAGACAAAACAGGCTAGCACCCCAAGAACTGTGCCCCACCCCTCCTTGGGTGTCAGGAAGATTTTATACATGGGGCTCACAGTCCGGGTAAATGATAAGAATCAAAAGTAGTGAAGGTCTTGCATTTCTTTTCTTCTGCAAATTCATGGCCAAAGCTGGCATCAGGCAGCACAGCAACTGCGTCTGGTGTCCCTGAAGTTATGGGCCCATGACCTTCTTTCTGACATGAAGAGTGCTGCAAGGGAGTGTAGGAGGGGGAAGAAATGCCAGGTGCAAAGTGTGATTTGTATGCAGTCAGAGAGTAATCAGTTTTGTGAAGGAGAAGTCTAGCTACAAGTGTTTGTTAGTAGTAACAGCTAAAGAATAACCAAGATTGTTTAACTTTTTCAGGCCTGTTAATGTTGTTTCCCCAGCCTGTTCATTGTTTCCTTGTTTTTCCTGGTTATCAGGAGAGGAAAAAAAACCTCATTTCTATTATTGTTGGCAACAAACTCCCCACTGCTAGTTTGTTCCCTCCATATCAATGGAGGGACAAACTTCTTTTTGTATCGCAACAGTTTTTGAGGCACAGGACCCGAATATAGAACAGTACATGAAGGTTGCAGCAGCCTTTCAGAATGCAATCCAGTGCTACCGTGTCATCTATGACGAGATAAGAAAAGAGCTACTACCCAGAGGATCCTTTTTTCAAGAGGGTAGATAGAATTGAGTCCAGCATGGAACCAGAACCTGTGCCATCAGCATCAGGTGTGAGTGAATGGCAGCTCTCTCTCTGTCTCCTACTGCTGATGATCCTTCAGCTCTACCATCTCCCACCTCCTCTCCCTCCTCCAGTCAGTAGCTCTTCTTGCCCGGTCACTCGATGCCAGCCCCTGTATGCCAGCTGTTGTACTAGACTACTGTACTTTTCAAGGGACTGTACTGTAAGATTAAAAGTGTTTATTTTTTGTGTCTGTTTTTTTTATATATCATTTATGTGAAAAGTATCATAAACCTATTACGGTACAGTACTATAGAGCCGACTGTGTTAGTTGGGTACCTAGGCTAACTTTGTTGGACTTACAAACAAATTGGACTTATGAACGTGCTCTTGGAACGGAACTCGTTCGTATGTAGGGGACTTATCTCTTTTGTGCAGTGTTAATGGACCAAGGGGGAAGCAGCAGAGATGGAGGAATTGTAAGTTAAAGAGAAAATTTAACTCAACATATGATTTAACTTACTATTCCTCCTCTCTGCTGCTAAGAAATAGTACGTTAAAGAGAATCATTTGAAAGGCACTTTCCACTCTTACACCAAACAAGATCTGGGATAGGGATCAACACAGAACAAGAGAAGAAGTTCTTTAGCAGGTAAGAAGCCAGAGCAAAACAAACAAACAAGCAAATAAACAAAAACCAATAAAATCTTCTTACTCGGTCCCAACATTCATTCTCGCAAAATTTGGGAAGGCGGAAAGTCGATTAAATGAGCATTTTCATTTTCTCAGGCTGTCGATTCTAATAGGATGTACCGTCCCTTTGGTCACTGGACGTACTGTGGAAACCAATTAAAAATACCTACTCTAATACATTGAGGATGTTCTAGTCGCTTCCAGAAGAAGCATCCTTGTGATTTCACTGGTAGTCCGGTAGGTAAGACTCTGTGCTCCCAGTGCAGGGGGCTTGGGTTCGACCCCTGGTCAGGGAACTAGATCTCGCGTGCATGCCACAACTAAGAGTTTGCATGCTGCAACAAAGATTCCGCACGCTGCAACTAAGACCTGGCACAGCCAAAATAAATAAATAGTAAATAAATTTTTTAAAAAAGCATCCTTAATGATTATTGAATAGGTAAAAACTGATCTCTGCTGCCTCCTCCTGTACTAATTCTAGTCACTTTATGATTAAAGATCCTTCTACTAAAGTGTCTCCTGAGTATCTGCCTTATAACCTTCTAAACACATCCATTTCATCAACAAAAAAATAAAAACTGTGCTCTCATATTAGGAAATCATTATTAATTTATTAACCCTCACTGAGGTTGGAAATAAAAAGTCATAGATAACAGTTGATACCACTTCTTCAGACTACTGGTATCTTACTACAGAATTTTATTTATTTATTTATTTTATTTCTATTAAAAAATGCATCGGAGTTTCATTGATTGACATGATAAAGGAGTTTTAAATGCAAATAGTAGCTTGTGGAACCCCATGTAGAATTTACCTATTGTGTGGAGCCCCTTCTCTTTCTGACCTCGTCTCCTATTTTTTTCTCCCTCCCTCGCTTTATTCCAGCCACACTGGATTCTTTGCTTTTTCTCATGCTCTCCTGGCACTTTCTCACCTCAGGGTCCTGGAACATACTGATCCCTTAAATAACCTCATGGTTCCCTCCCATACCTTCTCCGGACTTTTATTTGTCTGTCACTTGAGGCCTTTCCTAACCTTCCTCCATCTAGATTTGTACACAACACGTTCCTCAACAATCCATTTCCACCTTCCCTACTCTATGTTCTTCGTTGCATTTCTCATATTCCATATATTTTACTACTATGTTTATTGTCACTCCTTCCAGTAGAACATAAGCTCTATCAGAGCAGAGCTTGCTGTTCATATTTATATATATATACATTTCCACTACTGTCTCCCCAGCACCTAAAATCCCCTGCTCAAGGTAATGTAATGAATTAATGCATATGCAGGTATACTGATGTAAATTAATTTCTATTTATTTACATATTTAAAATTGATGGAGGTCCCAGGGCAGATGTTCCTGAAGCCTTTACATTCCCTACATTGGTATTGATCACATCAGCTCATCACTGGAAAAATGGTTTAAGCATTTTTATGTGTTAAAACAGCTGGATGTCCTTCTACTGCTTGCGAATTTTTTTTGGGTGGGTGGGGGGGCAGGTCGCTGGGGTGCTTGGGCTTTCCCTAGTTGTGGAGAGCGGGGCTACTCTTCGATGCGGTGGGCAGGCTTCTCATTGTGGTGGCTTCTCTGGTTGCGGAGCACCAGCTCTAGGCATGTGGGCTCTGTAGTCGTTGTGCAGGGGCTTAGTTGCTCCGCAGCATGTGGGATCTTCCTGGTCCAGGGATCTAACCCGTGTCCCCTGCTTTGGCAGGTGGATTCTTAACCACTGCGCCACAAGGGAAGTCCTGCTTGTGAATTTCTGACAGACGTAATGCCATCATATCAGTGAAGAACAGTCATTGCCGGTCTGTTTCTCTGGCCAGGGACAGTAGAGGTGTAGAGCTTAAAGTCGGACTCTAGAACTAGTCTGTTGGGGTTTGAATCCCGGCTTTGCCACTTATTGACTGTGTGACCTTGGCCAAGTTATTCTACCTTCTTGAACCTTAGGTTTCTCTTCTGTAAAATGGAGCTAGTGGGTTAATATATGTAAAACATTCAGAACAATGGCTCATTCATGACAAATACTGGGTGCTTAGGTGTTTGATATATAATAGGAAATCTGACCAAGAGGGACCACATCAGACAACTACAGAATTCTTTTAAGAAATGACTTTTGGAGGGGCTTCCCTGGTGGTGCAGTGGTTAAGACTTTATGCTCCCAATGCAGGGGGCCTGGGTTCGATACCTGGTCAAGGAACTAGATCCCACATTCATGCCACAACTAAGAGTTCCCATGCCACAACTAAGGAGCCCATATGCCACAACTAAAGATCCTGACAGCTGCAACTAAGACCCAGTGCAACCAAATAAATAAATAAATAAAAATAAGTATATATATATATTAAAAAAAAGAAATGGCTTTTCTGGGTTTCTTTTATTACTAATTCATTTGATTGTCAAACACTAGTAGAGGGAGATAAACAGTATCAACCAAGTGTTTACCAGATGCTAAGAAAAGGTCATGTGTCTTAGATGTACTGATTAATTTGATACAGATACAGAGAGGCTAAGTAACCTCCCCAAATTCACACAGTTAGTAATGGCAAAGTTGGGAATGGAATATTCAATCTGTTTCCAGAATCCACACTCTTCACAATATCATGCTCTCTCTTAGAAGCCAAAAATTTTCTTGATGAAGATATGGGTTAAAAAAAAAAATTCGAAACAGGAAAATATTTCAATACCATAATTTGCTTTGAAACTGAAAGATACCATTGTTCAGTATTAATAGCATAATACTTGGTACGGTTCTTAAGACAATAGGGACTTTCCTGGTGGTGCAGCAGTTAAGAATCCACCTGCCAATGCAGAGGACACAGGTTCAAGCCCTGGTCCGGGAAGATCCCACGTGCCTCAGAGCAACTAAGCTTGAGTGCCACAGCTACTGAAGCCCGATTGCCTAGAGCCCATGTTCCGCAACAAGAAAAGCCACCTCAGTGAGAAGCCTGTGCACCACAACAAAGAGTAGCCCCTGGTCACCACAACTATAGAAAGCCCACTTGCAGCAACAAAGACCCAACACAGCCAATAAATTAATTAATCAAAAAACATAAGAAATAGGATCCCCAGTAGCAGATATTGAGAGCAATGAAATGACGTATCAGAAGTAAGCAAAACCGGGAATTCCCTGGTGGTCCAGTGGTTAAGACCGCATGCTTCCATTGCAGGGGGCACAGGTCCGATCCCTTGTTGGGGAACTAAGATTCCACAAGCTCCATGGACTGACCAAAAAAAAAAAAAGAGGAAAAAAAAGTAAGCACAGGAACCCAGATCCTTCCCTCCTCTCCTTCCTCTGGTGATTTAAGCCATTTCACTATTCTTTGGCACCCGAGTCAGCTAAGTACAGTTTGGGACAGGAAATAAAATATTGGCTAAAAACTTAAATAGGACTTCTAGCTACTTAGAATTTTGCATACCTTGAATTTTAAATATTTCCACCATCCTAGAGTTTTATTTCTGATAAGGGAAGGTTGACAAGACTGTGGATTTGCCTGAACACAAAAGTAGAGGGGTAGAGATTGCTCTTCCCAGGGATGTTCTAGGCGTAATGGAGGCTCCTCCCCAGCAGGTGGTGCAAGACCCATTCTCACCTCGGTTTCTTTCCCTTTGCCCCACAGTGTAAGGTATTCCTCTTGTAAGACCCTACACTCTAGAGCAGAATGGTCTCAGATGTCGTCTTTTAATAAATCCTTCAGGTTTTTTTTTTTTTTAATTATTGTCAAAACAGTGACTCTGCAGAATTCCTTTCCTTGCAGCCCTAATGTTTTTTTTCTCTAGGTCAGTCCAAATGTGGTCCACTGATCAGCAGCATTTAACATCACGTGGAAGCAGACACACTGTCAAACCTATTGAATTGGAATCGGCATTTTAACAATATCCCCAGCTGATTTATGTGCAGAGTAAAATTTGAGGAGTGCTTGGGTAGGGCATTCAAGGAGGGCCTTAGGCTTTACTAAATCGTGCTGTGGATGTTCTCAAATTGGAACCCAGAGAAACTCCCAAACCAAAATCAGATTAGAACCCTGCTGTGGCCCCAGGGAGGTCTCTCCTAATGCACAAGAAGATAAAGCTAGACTTTCCCAAATGGTCAGATAGTGCTCAGATTTTACAGAAGCCAGATGCAGAACACTTAATATTGAAACTGAGCAGGACCCTGTGGGGCTCCTGGGCAGGAAAGCCGTTCTGTGTCCCCCACTTCTTGTGTGTAGGGAATAGGCTTCATTCAGCCTCCATGACCTTCCCTGAGTTCCAAAGGACAGCTTCAAACAGATGCTAATCAGGGAAGGGAGGGGGTGCAGAGACAAGGGAGAAACAGTCAAGAAACAATAGTGCAGCCTTGGGACAGGGTCCTGATTCCTCCTTAAGGGATATACATAATAATATCTTTGAGCTCTTCTGCAGAACTAAAACTCTCATTGAGTGGAAGGTGTTAACTACCTGATGAAGCACTCTTCATTCCAGACAGAAGGTCACAGTTTGCCCATCACTACCTGATGCCAGATGGTCTCTGCACTGAAGGAACATGGGCTCTGCATGCACCCTGATCCTTATTAGCACCCCACCCCTGGACTATAAGACTCCTCACAGGCCACCCCCCTCTCCCCGCATTGGCACACACAGTTTTGAGGGCACTAGCCTGCTATGGCCCCCTTTGCCTGGCAAAGCAATAAAGCTATTCTTTTCCACTTTACCCAAAACTCTGTCTGAGATTAAATTCGGTGTTGGGGTACAGAGGCCAGATTCAGCATCTATGTGACAGAGAGTGATTGGCAGAGTCCTGGTATATTTGTTGTCACTTATCACAAGGCAGTTTCAGTTCAGATTATCCTATCAGATAACCCAGCTACAATACTCAAAAACCATATTATGGAGCTTCTCTGGTGGTGCAGTTGTTAAGAATCTGCCTGCCAATGCAGGGGACATGGGTTTGATCCCTGGTCTGGGAAGATCCCACATGCTGCAGAGCAACTAAGCCCATGAGCCACAACTACTGAGCCCACATGATGCAACTACTGAAGCCTGCATGCCCAGAGCCTGTGCTCTGCAACAAGAGAAGCTACCGCAATGAGAAGCCCATGCACCACAACGAAGAGTGGCCCCTCTCGCCACAGCTAGAGAAGGCTGAGTGCAGCAATGAAGACCCAATGCAGCCAAAAATAAAATAAATAAATAATTTAAAAACATATTATGGAAACATTCCACTGATCGAAAAGGAAAGTGATCAAATTACCTCATCTTTCCTCTGTGACTTTGGAGGGAGGGTCCACTTAGCAGGCCATTCCCAGGGCTCAAATTCTGGATTCCATTCTCCTGAGTTTTTTTGCTTGTTTAAGGTTTCTGAAATTATGTCTGTTTTCCCCAAATCAGTGAATAAACCAGGATATAAATGTGTGATAATTCCTATTCCTCTGCACTCTAGGAGATTTTAATTTCTCTGCTACCATAAACACAACAAATACACGAAAGCAACCCTGGAGTGTATAAGAGCTTAACAGTGTGTAAATATCCCTGAGTCTCCCCATCCCTTTCCTGATACAAACATTGTGGAGCCCTGTACCAAAATCACAAGACAAGATTCCAGAGTTAACCCGACCCTCATAGCAACCAAATTCCGGAGTTAACTTGATCCCCATAGCAATCTTTGACTCATGACTTGGGCTAGCTGATAGCCTGACCTCATGTTCGGGAAAGTATTCACCATATAGGACCCTAGCCTACCACCTAATGACACCTATCTTCTTTGGTGCACTGACCAATCGATTAGCGCCATTTTCTTAGCTGCAGTTTTCCTTGTCTTGGGGTTATAAAAGTTGGCTCTGAACCCACCAGAGGGTCGGCTCTCCCTTGTCTGCCAGGAAGTCATCCTGCTGTCTTTACTACATCCCTTCTCTCTATAAACTGTATCTTCCTTACGTTCTGCCTTGTGTCTGGAAATTCTTTTCCAACCCACACTCGGACCATGACAAACATGCTTTCTTTTTTTCCTTATCTCTCCTAAATTTAATCCTCAGTGATTATCTATTCACATTCTAACCATAATATTAAATGTATAAAAATAGAGTGCTGGAAGAGGTAGGCTCAATTTCTCCAGGGAACATGAAGGAGTAAAGAATACTGGACTTGGGACTTCCCTGGTGGTCCAGTGTTTGACTCCACGCTTCCACTGCATGGGGCACAGTTTCAGTCCTTGGTCAGGGAACTAAGATCCCACATGTTGTGCAGTGTAGCCAAACATTAAAAAAAAAAAATTCTGGACTTATGGACACTGGACGAGATCCCGTGCATTCAGGGTGGTACAGCTGTGGACAAGAATTGGTAAGTGTATGAATATAAAGCATCGCTTAAATTTTCCAAGTGAAAATTGATCTTACAAAAATTGTACAATACTGGGGCTTCTAAGGGGACACTAATTATCCTGCTCCCTGCCAAGGCTATGAGTGGAGAAATTAAAAAGCATAAAACAGAGAGAAAAAATAAATCACCTGATAAAGACCAAATTGAAGGATGTAAAACAGTGCGACTTCAGAACCAGTCTCACTGCCAGGTGCACCGTGACTGGCTCACACTTAAGGCAGGGATGATCCGTGGGGCAACAAATGAGGTCTTTGTGAGCAGGATTCCTCTGGAAGAAAGGTAGAGCTGTTCTGTGAATGCTCCGTTATGAGTCCCAGATGGATCAAGCATAACCAGTTATTTTTACTGAATTTCCCAGTCAGTCGAGACCCTTCTCCTCCCTTGGGCATGAGGAAGGGGCAGAGAAAAACATACATTAGTTGAAGTCCCTTCACAGGAAGTACGTATTAAGAGGGAGGGAACAACTTTCCCACTGACATGCAGAGCCCTGAAGAACATTGTCATTTGGCGAAGAAATAGGGAAAGTGGGTATGCCATGAGAACTCATCATGACGGCAGGTGGGAGGTACTCCAGTCCTGATGGGCCAGAGGAGGGAGACCCGCACTCCTTGGCATGACCCCCACGTGGCTCTTCCTGGGTCTCCTTTTCTTCTCTTCTCCCGAAGACCATAAAGAACTCAACACAAACTGAATACTCTAAAGGCTGTGACTCGTTTTTCTTCCTTTAGGATTTCATCACCCAGAACCTGAATAAAGATACTGTTTATTATGTGTGGCTGTCAGACCAAGAGGGGAAAAGACATTGGCAATAGGTTGACCAGACACCATACAATAAAAGTGCCATGTGAGTACAGAATTAGACAAAGGATCCCTGGGTCCTGGATCCTGCAGGATGTTCCAGTCATCACCTATTAAACCAAAAAAAGAAAAAAACCCACAGCACTTAAAAAAATCTTTTTTGATGCCAGAGTCGGTCCTTTTAACCACATTTATATCTCAAAACAAAACAAGAAATAACATCGATTAAGATCATAATCAATAAATAAAATTTAATATTTTTCATAAAGCAAAAATGCTAAATTCTGATGGTTTTATAATAACGATTACTTATGTGGTTCTATAAAAACCTGAAATCATTTTCAAATACATTGCTAACCTGTGACTTAAATATAACTATGTGAACAATATAGGGAAATTAATCCCCATTTTTGTTATTTTGGCCACACCGCGTGGGATCTAGTTCCCCGACAGGGATCGGACCCATGCCCCTTGCATTGGAAGCACAGAGTTTTAACCACTGGACTGCCAGGGAAGTCCTTGTTTTTTTTTTTTTTTTAGATAGGAAAACTGAGAACCAGGAAAATTAAATAACTTGCCCAAAACAACAGGAAGCTGTAGATCCAGAGGTTTTGTTCGTTTTTAAATTTTTTGTCTGCACCATGCAGTATGTGGGATCTTAGTTCCCTGACCAGGGATCAAACTGGCGCCACCTGCATTGGAAGAGCAGAGTCTTAATCACTGGACCACCAGAGAAACCCAGATCCAGAGATTTTAACTAATTCTCCAGACTCCGAAAAGAATGCATTAAAAATAAAACAGTAATAAGATATATTAAAAGTTGGGATCCCCCCCAAAAAAAAGTTGAGACCAGGGAAAATCTTTTGTTTATTCAAGAAAACCATATGGGTTTGGAAGTTCGATGGGAATAGGACATAGGGATGGACAAACAGAAGGAAGACTGACTATCTGTTGGGAAAATGTTTAATGTGTCCTGAGCTGCATAAGACAGGGTCCTGGGGAACATGAGCACAGCTTTCAAGGGAAACACCAGAGGTGCAGGTGGAGAAACTGCCTGAACATGAAGCTTTCTGTAAAATGTGGCCCCAGAAGTGGGGAAGGGATAATTTGGATCCATCTGACTTTGACTTTGACTTTGACACTGTGCAACCCTAGCCCCTTCACAGCCTCTCACCCTTCTCAAAACGCTGGAAAAACTTTCTCATCATTTTTCTCCCGTACAGATTTTGGCAGTCAGGTGAACCCAATTACGTGAGTGTGTTTCACTAGGTTTTCATCCTGCACTGGGAAAATGGGGCTGGAACAATAATTTCTGTCATGTTCCTCACAAATCAGTTTGCAAGATGATGAAGATCTACTTCTGAATGGAACAGTCTCCAAATAAATGAGTTTGGATTGACATCCGCCATTATGGAGAGAGCAAACTTGCTCTTTACATTATGTGTAAATCTTGTATAGGAGGTGTCGGCAGAATGTTTCGGGAGGCTGTCACCTATTCCGCTGCTGATAAAATCAGTTCACACATTCACTGTTTCATTCATAAAATGAATGCCAGGAACTGTCCTGGAGAGGCCCTTTTGCAGACAGATGGAGGGGTCATGTGCCTCCAACTCTTAGTTTCTGTCTGTGAAGGAGTTGGCTACTTGTATGGTCTGGCTTGGGTCCCCCCAAATTCGTATGATGAAGCCCTGACCCCCAGGACCTCAAAATGTAACTGTGTTGGGAACAGGGCCTTTAATGAGATGGTTAAGTTAAAATGAGGCCTTCAGAGTGGGGACCTAATCCAATATGACTGGTGTCCTTATGAGAAGGGGGAATTTGGACACCCAGAGACAGCAGAGGGCCTGTGCACTGGAGGATGACCATGTGAAGAGGCCGCGGATGGTGGCCATCTGCAAACCAAGGAGAGGCCTCAGGGGAAACCAACTTGCTGACACCATGATCTTGGACTTCCAGCCTCCAGAACCATGAGAAAACATTTGTTGTTGAAGCCACCAGTCTGTGGAATTTTGTTAAGGCAGCCCTAGCAAACTAATGCAGTACTGACATCAGTATTTAATGTTGTTCCTCCCCATGCTCGGTCAAAAGGATTTCCCATTTTCTGTGATTTATTATTTTTAACTACATATTTCTATTATATGTAGCTGTAAGAATATAGGACACTTCGTAGGAGGTAATGTTGCAGCTTTGGCTCAGTAAATTATTTAGACTTCTTAATCTTCCTTGTTCAGCCTTGGGCTGGTATCTCAAATCAAGGTGCAAAGAGAAAGGAATTAGAGGTGTTTATTCTCCTGTTCTCCTGGTGAGTTGGCATACAAAATCATACTGCTTGTCCTCAGATATCACAGTAAATTTTTCTTTGGCCCATAGTTTCACGGTAACATACAGCGTCTGTGAATGGACTGCCATCTTCTTTATCTCAGGTTCCTACAGATTATTTCTACAACAATAAAAAATACATCGGGGCGTCGCGTGGCTGCCGCAGGCTGTCCGGCGGCAGCAGGGTCGTGCGGCCCGCTTCCCGGGGCCACGTGGGGCCGGGGGTGGGGAGGCACCGACGGGCGCGGAGAGGGAGCGAGGGGTACCCGACTCCGGAGGGGGAACCTGCGCGGACATCTCAGGCTCCACGCTGTGTGCGAGCGCCGGGATGTGCGGACCGCCGGCTGGAACCCTCGGGCAGGAGACCCGGGAGTGGGCGGCTACATAGTCGCGGGAAGAGTTACGTGGTCGCGCCGGAGCGGTAGAGGAGAATGCATCTCTCACCGCATCCCGGAATTTGGCTCCCTGTTGGACTTAAAGAGTGTGTGTGGTTGTCGGGGGCATAAGGAGGGTTTTATTTACTTGAGAAGCCCCACGACTTAGGCTTGATTTAGCCATTTCCGCTTCGATTCTCTGATCCGTGAGAAAGAGTTCTTTCCTTAACGAGTTTCTAATTTTCCCAGCAGTGTCCGGGAAGAGGCCAACACACGCATATTCAGCACCAGAAAAGACTGGCACACAGGTTTTTTGTTTGTTTGTTTCTTTGACAGTTGGGCCTCTCTCTTTGAAGGGTGGGTGGGTGGGAATGTGCTTTCTGTTTTTATGAAAGTGTCAAGGAACTTCTCTAAATCACATTAAGCATGCTAATTACTAAATATTAAATGCTAATTGCTCAAAAAATACATCGTATTTATAATACAACGTGTAATTCTCTAATAGGGTAATCACAGCTGATGATGGTAAAGCTGGTTCCATCCGTGGCTTTCCCTGTACAGATTTTCCAAACGTGAATTCCTGAGATGGTGCCCAGATCATCTGGATACAACTAAGTTATTTCATTTCTTCAGCCAATCACGTTTTATTTTTGGCTGTACCCTGAGCTTGTGGGATCTTAGTTCCCTGACCAGGGATTGAACCTGGACCCTCCACAGAGAGTGTGGAGTCCTAACCACTGGACTGCCAGGGAATTCCCATTTCTTGACTATACTTTAAGATGGGTTATATCACATCACAAGGAAAAAAACATCTTTTTTATTTTCTGTATCTATATGAGGTGATGGATGTTAACTTGTAATCATTTTGCAAAATATGTAAGTCATTATGCTGTACACCTTAAATTTATACTATGCTGTATGTCAATTATCTCACTAAAATGGAAAAAACAAACTAAAGGAAAATAGTTTGTAATAAAATATACATTTAGCATGTAAATGTCCATTTTAAATTTTGAATTATATTTAATTCAAAGCTCTTCCCTTCTGGTAATAGTCAAGGATTGTTTTGGATTCTCAGCACTGACTGGCCATCAGCTTTCTCTCTGTGACAATGGCCTAAAACTTGGCTGTTTAATGGGGTTGCATTTATTGGATTTTAGGGGGCTCTATCGGAGCCTCCCTCTGCCTGGTTCTTTGTCATAAAGATTAACCTAAGGCTCAAATTTTACTCATTCAGAATCCTCACAACCTCTTGCTCCTGAGGACTTCTCACCCTGTCCTTTTTGGGGGACAGTCATGAATAGTTACCGATAAGGTGACATGGATTCCAGCCATTTCCAGACACCCTTCCTACCATTATCCTCCACCTTCATCTCACTCTTCTCACTAAACAGTAGCATCAAGCCTGGACCATCAAGTCTCCACCAGTTTAATGACTCAGCGATTAGATTAGAGATGAGCACCAGCTCAGAGCTCATTAGGGACCACGGAAGACCATTTGGTCCCATCTGATGCGGTTGGGAGGAGGGAGTCCATATTAAATGTCCTCCCTTTCCCCCACAGTAAGATACAGTAGATGCATTTTCCTAAATGTATTCTCCTGTTCTACTCCTAGCCTTCTTTTGACCATGGACCATGTTCTTGTGTTTGTTCTTGTGACATGATGCCCCTCAGCAAACTCTGCAGGGAGGAAACCAAGCCCAGAGCTGAAGTTTCTCTGAAACTAAGATGTGGTTTTGGGTCCTAGCAACCAGGAAACAGGAAAGATCTCATTTAGCACTTCATACCAGCAAGGAAACCACATCGTTTCTTCCAAAGTTATTACTAGACTTGCTATTTTGAAAGAAGTGGATCTTAAGATAACTTACCACAAACCAAGACAGTGTGGAACTGGCATAAGAGCAAACACACAGGTCTGTTGTATGGTATGTGAATTATATCTCAATAAAGCTGTTACCAAAGAAATTTTCTTTTTGGAAGATGGCAAAAAGATATAAAGTATAGAACACCTGGATGGATAAGAAAACAATTAGAAGTTGAATTTTAGGGACTTTGAAATTTAAAATTAAAATGAAAAATAGGTGAACAAAAAAATAGAAACCGATAGCTTTCATATAATGCAAAGTTAGAAAATGTATACCTCAAAACCCCCAAGAGGGACTTCCCTAATGGCACAGTGGTTAAGAATCTGCCTGCCAATGCAGGGGACATAGGTTCGATCCCTGGTCCAGGAAGATCCCACATGCCACGGAGCAACTAAGCCCATGAGCCACAACTACTGAGCCCATGCACTGCAACTACTGAAGCCCATATGCCTAGAGCCTGTGCTCTGCAAAGAGAAGCCACTGCAATGAGAAGCCCGTGCACTGCAATGAAGAGTAGCCCCCCCACTAGCTGCAACTAGAGAAAGCCCACGTGCAGCAAGGAAGACCCAACGCAGCTAAAATAAATTTAAAAAAAAAAGTTGAATTTTAGGGTAACCAGTTGTGGTAGCTAGCTTCCAAGAGGCTCCAAAGATCCCTGAACTCCTGGTATTCATGCCTTTGTGTGATACCCTCCTACACCAAACAGGGCTGATCTGTGTAATCAGTACTGCAATACTATGTAAATGACAGTAAGTGACTTCTGAGACTGGGTTATACAAAGACATGTAGATTCTACTGTGTTCTCTACTGGATTGTCTGCTCTGGGGGTAAGCCTTGTTGTAAGGATACTCAAGCAGCCCAAGAAGGCCAAGTGGGAAAAACTGAATGAAGCCTGTTGTCAACAGCCAGCACGTAACTGTCGGGCATGCGAAGTACCTTGGAAGCAGATTCTCCAGCTGTGGGAATTCCCTGGCGGTCCAGTGGTTAGGGCTCTGCACTCTCACTGCTGAGGGCCCAGGTTCAATCCCTGGTCAGAAAACTAAGGTGCCATAAGCCAGGCAGCATGGCCAGAGTAAAGAAGTCTCCAGCCTCTCCTGCAGATGGCTGTAACCCCAGCTGGCATCTTGGCTGCTACCTCATTAGACCCTAAGCCAGAAGCATCAAGCTAAACTTCTAAACTTCCACCTCTAGCTTCTGATACAGGACACCTGTGATCAGAGCACTAGGAGCATCTCTGGTTCTATTGAGGTGACTCTGGGTGGGCTTCTGGATGGGGGCTGGTCACCAGGAAGACCATGCCAGATTAGAAGCTTGGAATATTCAGCCCACCCCCCATCCTCCAGAGAGGGGAGAGGGACTGAAAATGGAGTTAAGAATGGATCAAGCCTCCATAAAATCCCAGTAGTAAGGGGTTCAGAGAGCTTCCAGACTTTGAATAAACATGTCCACACTGGGAGGGTGAAGCACCCCAACCCTGTGGGGACAGAAGCTCCTGTGCTGGGACGCTCCCAGCCCTCACCCTATGTGTGTCATGTGGCTATTCATTTGTATCCTTTATCACATTCTTTAATAAAATGGTAAATGTGTTGCCCTGAGTTCTGTGAGCCACTCGCATTAATTGAAGCTGAGAGGGCAGCTCTGGGCAGCTTACAGGATCTTATTTCCCTAACCAGGGATGGAACCCTTGCCCCCTGCATCAGAAGCTTGGAGTCATAACCACTGGACCACATGAGAACCTTCCAATCCATAGGTTGGTCAGAAAGCACAGGTGATAACCTGAGCTGATAACTGGTGCCTGAAGTGTGTGTGTGGGTGTGTGTGTTTGTGTCTCATGGGACTGAGCGGTTACCTGTGAGATCTGACACTATTTCCTGGTACATAGTGTTAGAGTTGAGTTGTGTTGTAGGTTACCCTGCTGGTGTCAGAGACTTCTGTTTTTGTGGGGGGAGAAACCCCACACATTTGGTGACCAGAAGTGTCAGAAGGGAAGTGTTTTATGTGAGTAGTAAAGGAGACTCATGGGGTCTGTTTTTCCCCACATAAGATGGAAAAAAAACAAAAAAAAACTATTGAGCAACTGTTGAGCCCTTGAGTCACAACTACTGAAGCCCTTGCACCTAGAGCCTGTGCTCTGTAACGAGAAACCACTGCAATGAGAAGCCCATGCACCGCAATGAAGAGTAGCCCCTGCTTGCTGTAATTAGAGAACTCCCACACGAGCACCAAAACCCAATGCAGTCAACAAATAAAAATAAATTTATTTAAAAAAAAAAAGCCGCAAGAAAGGAACTAAAGAGGAAAGGTATACAAATGAGAACTTGCTGAGGGTACTCAGTCAACTTCCATTTCACATAACCCACTTGTGTAATAATGCCTTGGACAAGTCATTTCTCTGCTTGGGATTTCTATAAAAATGAAGATATTAAAAGTAACATTCCTCATATGTTTGAGGATTAAAGTTAATACATATACAAATAAAACACTTAGAACATCACCCAGCACTGCTATGAAAACTATGAAAACTTTAAATACATCTGAAGGACACTAAAGGACAAGTAGAATGTATTTGGTTCATCCATGTTCTTGCATTATTAGCTCTCACAAGCTTATAAATTTAACATGATTGCAACAAATTAAGTTTTTTAACTAGCCAATGATTTTCAAATGCATACAGTAGTTAAGATGGTCCTGCCTCTAGGAACAACTTGTAAGTTTAACAAAACCTCAAGACCACCCACATTCACCCATGCTGTAGACCATGATGGTTTGAGTAGTTCTAAGTAGGATAACCTCTGAAGACTTACTTTGGTGGATATTAATATTTAATATGCCTTTTAAACAATCACTGTTGAACTTCTCTGCCATTTGTTTGCACAATCCTCCAGGTGTGGGCTGTTTCTGCTTCTATTGCACTCTGAGTACCAACAGGTTATTGTTCCTTACCTATAAATACCTTAATAAGGATGCCATTTATTGTATTTCTTCACCCCAGGTCTCTTTGCAACTGGATCCTCTTCTTATTTTGGCCACACCATGCAGCTTGTGGGATCTTAGTTTCCCAATCAGGGATGGAACCCAATCCCTGGGCAGTGAAAGCGTGGGAGTCCTAACCAATGGACCTCCAGGGAAGTCCCAGGTACCCAATTCTCTAACATCTTTTTAAAGTGAACAAAAGATAGTTGGAGGGCAGAAGATGAGTTTTATTTATCTCTTTTATCCCACAAAGAAATCCAGGTCTGTGTACACGTGGGTTATGAAAGAAGACAACTAAACTAAAACAGGACAATATCACAAAAAATTAGAATGCCAGGTATTTACATCCTGGGAACATGGTGGGGTATTATTCATTTAATACATAGCTAGCAAAAAAAGTCTAAAATAAGAACAAGGATTTTTTAAGGACTTCAAATAAGTCAAATTTTAATAAGATCCTCTATAAACACATTTATTACTGAAAATTGAAACAGCACATCAAATTTTTATTACAATTCAACATGCTGTTCTAACAATGCTGTGGCCAAGCCACCCAAAGTCTTCAAGTTCCTTCCACACAACTTAATTTGTTTCACAAAGTGGAACCAAAGTATAGTCAAGTCATTCAAACGCAAGGTGGAAAGGACATATAAGAAAAAAAAGACAAAACTTATAGGTTATCCAAATATTGGTACAAATCTTTCCCAAGCTGCTTCATAACGATCCTGAAATTACCAGCAAGAAAAAATAGTACAAGAATAAGATTTATGGCTCATTCGACTCCGTGTCATAATTACTATCATACTTATTATTGTAATAATTCTCATCGCTATCCTCAGAAGGATCTCTATGAAACCGGCAAAAACGACAGCTACATCTAAATCTTTGCACTCTTGATCGAGTCTGGAAAAAAGAATGGATTAATTGGTTAATACTTTAAAATAATAAATTACTTGTACATCAAAGAGATGTTAACCTTCAAATATAACCCATTCCTCCCCCCCCCCCCAAAACCAGATACCCACCCACCTCTTGTATAGTAAGAGTTTCTACTTACCTCAGCATCATTCTGCTGTGGTTCTCTTTGAGAGTCAGACTTCATGGAGAGAAAAAATATATATATTACCAACTCTCAAGGAAAATTTGGATTACTAATGCTACCCATCTAACGTAAGAGGAGTTGGAGAATCTTAAAACCCTAAGTGTTATTCACACCCTGCACTCATGAGTACAGTGAATGAGTGATAGCTGCTCTTACATTATTAATTTATTTATCTTTGTGGCCTCGGCCCTCGACCAGGGATCGAACCGTGCCCCCTGCAGTGGAAGCACGAGGTCTTAACCACTGGACCACCAGGAATGCCGCCCCACCCCTTCGCTATTTACATCTTGATTGATGTGCTTACTGCCCACCCCCTAGAGTGGGGCAGTGCTGCCTACCCAGAGCAGGTAAACTCACCTGAGGAACTCCTTTGCCATAGCGTTTTTTAATAGATTGAATCAGCCGTTCCATCTTCTCTCTCCGATCAGTTAACACAGTCCTCACCCCTCGCCTGTAGGGTATGTTTTCACCAAGTAACCGCCCAGTAGGTTGAGGTAGAATAAGTGGCAATTTGTTACTGGGGTTGAGCGTCAAGTTACTGAGGTTCTTGATTAGCATCTCAGACGTAGGTTGAGAGGCAACTGAAAGAAAAAAGTTAAGATCCATTAGGGCGAATTGCAATATCCAGAAGCCACTTATCTCTTGCCCAAACTATGTCTGCTCTTAAGCAGCTCCACAGTGGACAGTAGAAGTTTCCTCAGGATGAAGATTCTAGATACCAAGCGCATAAACTAGCATGCTGCATGCCTTGAGAGCATACTAAGAACCCACTATAATGGGAACACTTCCTTTTCAAACTAAAAGTTTTCTTTCTGGGACTTCCCTGGTGGTCCAGTGGTTAAGACTCCATGCTGCCAATGCAGGCCCGGAAGGTTTGATCCCTGGTCAAGAAATTAAGATGCCACATGCCAGGAGGTGTGGCAAAAAAAAAAAAAAAAGTTGTTTCCTTTCTGTTATGGGTAGTTCTGAATGATTGATGTTTTTTCCATGGGGGTCAAAAGATACCTGTGATTCCAAGTGGAAAAACATGGAACAGAAATCAGGTATTGACCGTTTCCATTTTCATTTGTGTGAATTTTTAATATGAACACAGGGACATAAAGCATTAATCCAAGTCAAAATGTTTCAGTGTAGCAAGTTTCAGCAGTTCAACTTTATAACAATTATAAATAAACCTACTGTTTTTCTGGAAAATAAACTGTATCTATGAAGACAAATCCCAAATACAAGTCTCTCTCCAAAACCCACCTGTAAGAACTAGTATGTCAAAGCGGCTGTCACCCTAACCCGTTATACCCAGCTTTTTCATGCTATTAGATGTTTCTGCTAAAACCCAGTATTTTGAGAAATCACTCACTCTTGGGACTTCCTCGGTGGTCCAGTGATTAAGACTCTGCTCTCCCAATGCAAGGGGCACATGTTCGATCCCTAATGGGGGAGCTAAGATCCCACCTGCCTCACTGAGCGGCCAAAACAACAAGAAAATACACACTCTTGCCTCTTCCCATCCAAATCATCATGCAAATTCCGTAAACGCTACTCTCATACAATAAGACAGCTAGCATTAACTTCCCCTGTATGCGAGAGTATTAAATATTAAGAGTCAGGATGCATTCAACTTCTAGGGACTTGTGCACGTGGAAATAAAGACTCCTGGTTGTGGAACTGTCAGGTACTAAGGCAGATTTAAGGAAAGGGAGAAACTAGCTGTATTATATAGATATTCTCTTAATTTCTCCCCTTTGTCTAGGGTTCTATTCTCATGATGCAGGGGATGCAGTCTGGATCTCGGGGGCTGAGGGCAGAATAGACGCCTGGGAGGATCCACCCAACTTCCTAGCGGCCCAGAGGGTGTTGGTTGGCTACAGGTCATCCGCCTCCACAACCCAAACCACCCACTCCCATGCCCACCCGAGGTCAGGGCCTGCGAGACCAAGCCTGGGATCACGTGCGGCTCCAGGGAGAGAGGACTTCCACCACAGGAAGAACCCAGGAAGGCAGGGGACCTAACTAACAGTATTGCTGGAACAGGGTTTCTAAGCCCTCTAACTACGTCCTACTGATTTACATTACAGAGCACACTCGCGGGCGTTTATGAACCCGCCCCTTCCTTCAGTTTCCTCTGAAAGGCCATTTCCCTATTTATTAACATTGCCAAAGGGTAGACTCAGCTGGAAAGCCCATCCCAGAAATGTCGGTGAGATTAAGAAAACCCTTAGGTCAAATTGAAGTTTAGGTGTCTTGTTCGCCTTTACAATTCCTGATTGGAATATATTGCTGATGAAAAATATTGATCGCACAGGACGCTATAAGCCGCGGTCTAAGGAGAACTCCGAGCTCTCTTCCCCAGGAAAAACCCTTCAAAGATTGACACATTCCTGAGCATAGTAAGCAAACAATGCAGCTCAACACCCCTCCCACTTTTCTCCTTTTTGTACTGCCCCCCCCTTTTTTTTTTAACAGGAGGGCCCTATAACCCGTGGCCCTCCTCTGCTCCTAAGAGGTTTACCTAACTGCACTTCTCTGTAAAAGACTGAAGTCAGTATAACAAAAAGGAAGGCAGCCCCTTACCTTCCCGAAACCCCCAAGTCTGGCTTACCTGGAGTTGCCTGGGAATTTTCATCGATGGACGTTTGAGGAGACTCCAGGGTCCAGGTTGGGTTAACCTCAGATGAATCCATTGGGAGTCTTTTGACAGCCTGAAGCTCCCCTTAGATCTTTGGGTTCAGGTGGAAGGTGATGCTTTAGACTCAAATTGCTACAGAGTAGTCTGGAAGAACTAAGAAAGGGAGAAAAACCCCAGCTGACACATGTAAAAGTCTAGGTTCCGTTTCCTCTTAGACTATACAGATAAGCCAATCAGCCGGCCTATTTTAATGTAAATTACTAATGAGTAAAAGGATAGGGGAGTGGGCGTAGTCCTATTGGTGGACTAATGGGATAATTCTTCATCTGCTCTGTATTAAAATAATCATGCCCTCTGTGAAGTAGGCTGGAAATTTTATAAAGAGCCTCTGTGGTTATGTCTTCTTCAGGTTGCCTTAAAAATCCTTTTTTTTTTTCTTTTTTTTCAAACTCTACTTCTGGAGATGGCTACTGGTTTGTGAACTGGGCTTTAAGTGTTCTAGTACAGGGAGGAGAGGGCAGGTTTCCTCCAACTGCAAATTAACTGCAAATTAAGTCAAGGGCAAGTTTCCTTCGTTTTCTTTGCCTGACTCATCTTAAATCTTTGGATGCTAGTAAGGGGAATTCCGCTAGTAAGGGAAAGGAGAGGAGAAAGGAAGGGTCTGTTATAAAACAGTTTAATAGCTTGATATTTTATGAATGTGTATTTTAGATCTGTAATTTTAGTTTGTTTTCTAGACTATCGATTTCATTGCCTTTAAGCTTCGTGAGCAACTGAAATTAATTAAATTTATAAATTGCTACCTCCCCCACCTTTCCTCCATTCCCCAAAATGAACTTGTATTGAATTCTGGCAAGAGCCCTGACATTAACTGCTGATGGTGGGAGAGAAGGTCCTCAGCTGCCCCACTCTCCTTTTTCCATCTTCTAGTCAATGTGCAACCTCCCCATCTCCCCTACGGCTGGAAACCATGAAGAAATACCAAAAGCAATCTTGTTTTCAGTAAAAAGCAAAAGTCAAAGTTTGGATCAGTAACTATATTTCTAGAGGTTGAGGAGTAGCCATAGATGCGTGTCAGGTCACAACACTTTATTTAAGGGGGTTTCAAAGGTGTTCCCTGCAGACAGACAGCATCAGCGGCACCTGGGAACTTGTTAGATATAATCCGAAATGGTTGAGCTCTGACCCAGACCTATTGAATCAAAGACTGGGGCCCAGCAGTCCTTGTCTTAACAAGCGATCCCCCCCCCACAGTGATTCCACCTGTGCTCAAATGATAGCAGCGTGGCTTCATGGCACTCCTGATGGCAAGTTCTGCCCCTATGGTTCTGCTCTCAGCTGTATGCCCTTTGGAGCAGGTGACCTCTCCTACCGCAGTCTCAGAGAGCCCTTGGAGAAGTGAGGGCAAAAATCAGACTGCAGGACTTTTAAAATTAAGAAGTGAGATGGTGAAAAGGGCCCACATAGACTCTCACTCAAGAAATCCACATTTAAGAAAAAGGTGAGAGACTGTTATAATTAAAATGGATGACCAACAAGAACCTACTGTGTAGCACAGGGAACCCTGCTCAATGTTATGTGACAGCCTGGATGGGAGGGGAGTTTGGGTTAGAATGTATAACTATGGCTGAGTTGCTTTGCTGTGCACCTGAAACTATCATAACATTGTTAATCTGCTATATTCCAGTATAAAATAAAAAGTTTTTTAAAAAAGAAAAAGGTGAGAGAACCAGAGCTCGAGGGAGGTGTGGGATATAGATGATGATGGAGTTTCCCTTTGCTTAAACTTGACAGAAGCTGAGTGTACAGAAAACACAATCCCTAAATATGCTTACAAAGATTGGATAAAAATGTTTAAAAATTATAACACTCTTTTAGTTAAAATGTTTATAGTATGATACATGAGATAAAAAGCCAAATGGAATGAAGCAACTAGAAAGAAGACTGTAGGTACTTCCCTGGTGGCACAGTGATTAAGAATCTGCCTACCAATGCAGGGGACATAGGTTTGAGCCCTGGTCCTGGAAGATCTCACATGCCATGGAGCAACTGAGCCACAACTGCTGAGCTTGTGCTCTAGAGTCCATGAGCCACAACTACTGAGCCTTTGTGCTGCAACTACTGAAGCCCGCACGCCTAAAGCCTGTGCTCTGCATCAAGAGAAGCCACCGCAATGATAAGCCTGAGCACAGCAACGAGGAGTAGCCCCCTGCTCACCACAACTAGAGAAAAGCCCACTCCCGGCAACAAAGACCCAATGCAGCAATAAATAAATAGGTTGTGCTCATTTTAAAACATAAAGTTATTTTTCAAAAAAGAAAAAAGACTATAAAAGAGCTCATAATGAAAACTATCACTGATTTCTCCAGAGATTAAAAAAAATCATATATTTTAAACAAACAGGATGGTCTTTTAATAAAAGGAAAACTCAAGAGAGAGAGAAAAAAAACTACCTGGGAATTATTAGTTTGATATCAGAAACAAGAAGAGTTTGGAGATAAAATCAATGGTATTCTCTCAGTAAATAAAGCTAAACCACAAACATAAAATAGAAAAGAAAATATAAGAAAATGAGAATCTAAGATAAGGAAATATGATAGCTTAGATTCCTCAACAACACTAGATGCTAGAAAATGATGGAGCCATAGCTTCCAAATTCTGAAGGAAAATGACTTCCAACCCAGAATCCAGTACTCAGCCAAACTATTGAGCCATTGTGGAACATTTTCAGACATTCAGTTTCTCAAAAATCTTACCACCTACGGAAATTCCTCTGTCTTGTGGGAAATTAACTTGATACAAGAACGCGACCAGTTAGGCTATTCCAAAGATTCTGAAACAGAAACGCTAATAGACCATATTTAAAAGCTCATATCACTCAGTTTTTAAAGCAAATTCAAAACCCACAGTAGAAAGCAAGGTGAAAGGAATGTAAACTAACAGATTTAAAATGCGAAAAACAAGACAACAGGGCTTCCCTGGTAGCACAGTGGTTAAGAATCCACCTGCCAATGCAGGGGAAACAGGTTTGAGCCCTGGTCTGGGAAGATCCCACATACTGCAGAACAACTAAGCCCATATGCCACAACTACTGAGCCTGCGCTCTAGAGCCTGCGAGCCACAACTAACGGGCCCATGCTCATCAACTCTTGAAGTCCACGCATCTAGATCCCTGCTCTACAGCAAAAGAAGCCACCACTATGAGAATCCTGCACACCACAGAGGAGGCCCTGCTCCCCACAACTACAGAAAGCCCATGAGCAGCAACGAAGAACCAATACAGCCAATAAATAAAAACTAATTAATTAATTAAAAAAAAAATGAAAGCAAGACAACAGGTCCAAAATGGAGTCACTTGGGCTAATCCCCATATCACCAAACTGAGACCATTATAGTTTTGGCTCTCCTGGAAATAAAATCTTAAACTAGTTAATCAGGAATTGCCGTATCTGTAATAGTTAGGTGATCTGCCATCCCTAAAGGAATGTAACTGTACTAACCCACACACTTTCTTGCCTAGTATAAGTACCTTGTTCCCACTCCATTTTGGCTATAAAGGCTTTCATGTTGTACAGCTCCTCAAAATTTCTTGCTCTCTGCTAGACTGGATGCTGTCCTATTCAAATCGATTTTTGCTCAGATAAACTCTTGAACATTTTAACATGCCCCAGTTTATCCTTTACTAGCACAGAACTCTGGAATCCTTAGACTAATTTCTGGAAAGAGGCAGTCAGAATCCACCTAGGATAGACTGGGAGACTTAACCAGTTTTGCATCATCTTTATTGCATCAAAAAATGTCAGGGATAGGAGAAAGGGACAAAATACAAGTTTAAAACTTCAGCTGAGGGACTTCCCTTGCAGTCCAGTGGTTAAGATGTAGCTTCCACCCCCCTGGGGGGTTTGATCCCTGTTCACAGCCAAAACAAACAAACAAACAAACAAAACTTCTGTTGAATTAGAAGTTGTCTTAACTTCTGTGAGATTGACTCAATAACCAAATTTACCCTTCAGGAATGTTTAACAGTGAAATGGCTTCATCTGTCAGAGGCTGGAGAAGGGTAAAGTCTTTGAGATCAGAAACAGTATTGAATACTATTAAAATTCTGATCTGGCCTGGAGAATGGAAACTGATGATATCTGAATCTTGGCTCCACTTTCTCTCTTATCTGTTGAGCCCATCTTTTCTTTCCAGTTTAATGATTTTTTTTTTTTTTTTTCATTCAACTGTGCCTGGCTGGTTTCAGGTGGGGCAGAGAGCCACAGGCAAAATAAAAGTTTTTGCCTTCAGGGAGCAGACAACAAGTTCTGGATCCAAAATATAGGGTGGGGTGGTGAAAAGTCTTCCAAAGGGAGGTGTGGCCTGGTTAAGGGAGAGATGGGGGCTACAGTTTGGGAAAACCCTCCCATACACACAGTTAATGAATGACTGCATTCTATCCTATGCATCTGGTCCTCCACCCACCCCCACCCCCACCGCTGCCCCCCTTGGTCGGGGTATCTCCGCACTGGCGGGCCCACCCTGTCCCTGGGCTTCCTTTGGTCTCCCCCTTCATTCTCCACCCACACCTTCTGTAGGGAAGCCTGTTCCCACCAGTCTTCCAAGGCATCCGCCCTGGATCCTGGCTGCTGAGGTCCAGGGCGGCGTGGGGGCCCACAGTGGGCAGTCGGTACCCAGGGGGCCCCACGGCCCCCGTTGGCTGCTGCCCAGTGCCCCGTGGCCCAGAATTGCACCTCGTTTTGCCCCTGCTTGGTCCCTACTGCCCACAGGTGCCTGCTTTTCCCTGGATCCAAGTTATTTCTTGAAATCCTTCAATAAGGAATCAATATTCTCAGGGGGGTTATACGTTAGGGGTTTGGTAAGTAACCAACAAGCACCTATTGTATAGCACAGGGAACTCTACTCAACATCTTGTAATAACCTATAATGAAAGAGAATGTAAAAAACATAGTATGTATACCTATAACGGAATCACTTTGCTGTACGTCTGAAACTGATACCGAGCAGGGCCCTGTGGGGCTCCTGGGCACAAAGCTTTTCTGTGCCCCCTATTTCTTTGATTACAGGAAGCAGCCTTCATTCTGCTTCCATGACCTTCCCTGAGTTCCAGTGGGGAGGTTCCAGCAGTTGTTCATTAGGGAAGGGAGGGGATGCAGAGACCTGGGAGAAACAGTCAAGAGCAGCCTTGGGGCAGGTCCTGTTTCCCCAGCAACAATACACACAACAATATCTGAGCTATCTTGCAGACGTTGAAGCCCCCTCCAGGTGTGAGACGTTAATGATGAACGATGGTGTGCTGCCCACAAGCATGGAGACCCCAGACCAGCTGGACCTGAAGGCTGATGATGCTGACTCCTACTTAGTTCACCACCGACCCATGAGAAGAATGCAGGACTGTGACTGCCTTGATCCTTATCGCCTACCCCTGACCACGAGCTATAAGACCTCTCCCTATTCCCCTGGGAGGGGGGCACAGTTCTTGAGGCGCTAGCCACTGTGTTTCCCCCTTTGCAGGGCAAAGTAATAAAGCTCTTCCTTTCTATTCTGCCAAAGCACTCTCCGTATTTCTATCCAGCATGGGTGAACAGAGGCCGGGTTTTTGTCGGCAGCAAAACTAACACAACGTTGTAAATCAACTATATTTTAAAAAACTTTTTTTTTCTTTTAAAGAAAAAGAAAAAAATCCTCCCCAGGGTAGAATCCTGCCTCCGTTATCAATTTTTTAACGGCTTAGTGGAAAACCTTTAATGATTTTACAATATGTCGGCCAGCTGGGGTTCAGATGGGAAGAGGGAAATATAGGTGATCAATGTCCCAAACTTCGTGGTTTGAATGAAGGTATCTGAAAACATGAAGTCAATTAGGCCTATCAGAAGAGAATAGCAACTAGTGGCAGCATTCCCAGGTTTGCTTAAGCATGAGGGTTCCAGGAGGACTTCTTTTCTTTCTTCATAAGGCTCCATGAAATGTGCAACAGGCAATGGTGGTGGGGCACTGTCTAAATCTGCACTTTGCATTTCAGCTCTGGAAATTCAGTCCAGAGAGCAGAGGAATGCCTTTGCCTTTGTCCCTGTTGTTTCACTGACTTTCTGCCTTGGCTCCTCCTTAGGAGAAAGGGAATCCAGAGACAGGATTGTGGTCTTTCCCCTGCCTCCCCCTGAAGAACCTCCAGTTCAGGACTTCCCTGAGACTCCATGCTCCCAATGCAGGGGACCTGGGTTCGATCCCTGGTCAGAGAACTAGATCCTGCATGTATGCCTCAACCAAGAGTTCACATGCCACAACTAAAGACCTTGCATGCCACAACAAAGATCCTGCATGCTGCAACCAAGACCTGATGCAGCCAAATTAATTAATTAAATTTTTTTTAAAAATCTTTAAAAAAATCTTGTTGATGGTATGTAACCTTGATATGATGAAAATGATGCTTTACCTCTGTTGGCTCCCTTTCAATAACTCATAACCCTTGTCTCATTATGAGAAAAGCAAAGACAAATTCTAGTAGTTCAGTATCCCACAAAATACCTCCATAAAACTCCTCAAAATTGTCAAGGTCATTAAAAACAAGAAAAGTCTGAGAAATTGCCACGGCCAGGAGAAGCCAAACAAGACATGACAACTCTAAGTAACCTGGTATCCTTCATGGGATCCTGCAATAGAAAAAGGACATTAGATAAAAACTAAGGGAATCTAAACTATGACTTTTTTAAAATTATAATGTACTAATATTGATCTATTAATGTTAACAAATGTATCAAACTAATGTAAGTAGGGGAAACTGGGTGAGGGGCATATGGGAATTCTGTTATGCTCGCAATTTTTCTGTAAATCTAAAGCTGTTCTAACAAATAAAGTCTATTAAAAACGTGGGAAAGGAGAATTCCCTGTGGTTAGAATTCTGTGCTTCCACTGCCGAGGGCCCAGATTTGATCCCTGGTTGGGGAACTGAGATCCCTGCATGCCTTGGGGCGCGGCCAAAATTTTTTTTTTCTTGGCTGTGTTGGGGCTGCGTTGCTGCTGGCAGGCTCTTCTAGTTGCAGCAAGCGGGGCTACTCTTCATTGTGGTGCACGGGCTTCTCAGTGCAGTGGCTTCTCTTGTTTCGGAGCACAGGCTCTAGGTGCCAGGGCTTCAGTAGTTTTGGTGAGCAGGCTTAGTTGCTCCTTTGCTGCCGGAGCCTGCCGGCAAAATCGATCAGGTCCTTAGGCAAACACGATGCGGCTAAGAAAGAAAGAAAGACAGACACACAAAGATTGGGGTCGAGAGGATCAGGAACTCAGAATGCAGATGCATCCAAAAGCAGCTGATAACCTCCTTTATTCAAG
This sequence comes from Hippopotamus amphibius kiboko, assembly GCF_030028045.1. Classification (NCBI taxonomy): domain Eukaryota; kingdom Metazoa; phylum Chordata; class Mammalia; order Artiodactyla; family Hippopotamidae; genus Hippopotamus; species Hippopotamus amphibius. The sequence continues at coordinate 73,775,592 of NC_080197.1, read as the reverse complement.
CAAGACTTTATGTAGGGTTCTAAAGGAAAAACAGGCAAGTGGAAAAATTCTTTCTTAGTGAATGCATGTTTTGTTTCAGGGTAATCATAAACTTTTATAGTCACACATACCATACATCCTATTATTTACTTCTAGATAGACTTGCAAGATAATAGACCTGTGTGCGCAAGTAGTGCATTGCAGGGGATCAGATGCCTTTTGCTTAAGCACATATACAAAGGTCAGGGGTGGCGGGACAGAGAGCTATATTTGTCTTAGACAAATCCTTAAGTTAAGGCAGCTCCCAGAGCTATGTCCTGTGAACAGGACCCCCTTTCCAGGGCAGCTCCCCGCACTTTGCATGTAGGATCTTCCCGGACCAGGGCTTGAATCTGTGTCCTCTGCATCGGCAGACGGATTCTTAACCACTGTGCCACCAGGGATGTCCTCAAAAATTAAAAAAAAGAAAGAAAGGAAGATAGCTTATATGCAAATAAACAAAAATGAGTGGTGTCAGAATGAAATATAAATCATTGATGCTTCATATGCAGTTTTTTCCTAACACAATAATGTTTGCACCATCAAATAAAAGCATCCAATAGCAAAGTGTGTAATGCTTATTCCCTCCAGCCTCCAGCTCTTGGCAGTTTGACCTTTGCATTTTGTCCTCTATGTAAAGTCAGCAGCTTCAGCCCTCTCTGAGTTCTTTCATCAAGCTACCTTCACCTTTATTAGGAATTTTGTATATTTTCCTAACAGTGCTGGTATGTTTGTATTAGAATTGTTAGTGTGGTGTGGAGTTGCATAGATTTTGAGTGTTTTTCCTTCTTGGCCGTGTATTCCTCATAATAACTGCGTGTGTCTGTGTCAGAAATATTTGACCCTATTCAAAAGCCTTGCTTAAAACATTAATTTGGCTTCCACAGCACCACAACTTTCAGGTTTCCCTTTAACCCAAAAGAAAGTCAGTTTTCCCTTGTATTTTGTTCTGTAAATTAGTGTAGGACTTCTCTAGTGGTCCAGTGGGCAAGACTCCCCGCTCCCAATGCAGGGGGCCCAGGTTCAATCCCTGATCAGGGAACTAGATCCTGCATGCATGCTGCAACTAAGAAGCCCACCTCCTGCAAATAAGACTCCATCTGCCACAACTAAGACCCAACACAGGCAAAAAAAAAAAAAAAGACAAATTAGTGTGAGGTGCAAACTATTGGGTATAAGATAGGTTTAAGGATATAGTCTACAACACGGGGAATACGACAAATATTTTGCAAAACTGTAAATGGAAAGTAACGTTTAAAAATTGTATAGGCAATTCCCTGGTGGTTCAGTGGTTAGGACTCCACGCTTTCACTGCCAAGGGCAGTTCAATCCCCGGTTGGGGAACGAAAATCCCATAAAAATTGTATAAAATTTTGTTTTAAACTAAAGTATTTCCTTTTGTCAGATTTTAACAGCCTCTGTCTCATAATAAATGAGTTTGGCCCCTTCACATTCATTGTGAAAAAAAAGTAAACTAAATATTAAAAATTTTAAGAGTTTATTTGATGGGGTGAGGGATAAATCAGGAGCTTGCGATGAACACACACACACTACTACATATAAAATAGATAACCAGCCAGGACCTACTGTATAGCATAGGGAACTCTACTCAATATTCTGTGATAATCTATATGAGAAAAGAATCTAAAAAAAGGGACTTCCCTGGTGGTGCAGTGGTTAAGAATCCTCCTGCCAATGCAGAGGACACGGGTTCGATCCTTAGTCCGGGAAGATCCCACATGCCTTGGAGCAACTAAGCTTGTTCACCACAACTACTGCAGCCTGTGTGCCTAGAGCCCGTGCTCTGCAACAAGAGAAACCCCTGTTCTATGCAACTAGAGAAAGCACGCACGCACCAACGAAGACCCAAGGCAGCCAAATAAATAAAACAATAAAACCAAAGCCTCTATTAAAAAAAAGACTCTAAAAAGGAATGAATAGGATAAACAACAAGGTCCTACTGAATAGCATAGGGAACTGTATTCAATATCCTGTGATAAACCGTAGTGGAAAGAATATGAAAAAGAAGGTGTGTATTTGTAGCTGAACCACTTTGCTGTATAGCAGATATTAACACAGCATTGTAAATCAAGTGAACTGCAATTAAAAAAAATAACGATCCACTGTTCCAAGCAAGCTTTCTGGGCAACCCAGTGACTCATTCCCACGTGTACAGTCAAATCCCTCTTCTCAGCTCCACTCTGGCATATGCAACTGCCTCTTCAGCATCTCTTTGGATATTAAGGAGGCAGCTGAGACTTACCTGGCCGCATCATTATCACCCCCAGACCTGCTCTATTTCCTCTGTTTTCTGCTTCAATGACTGCCCCTCCCTCCCCTGTTCATGAAGCTGCCAAAGTCCAAAACTGAAGTGCCATATCGGATTCCTCCTTTTCTCCAGCCTAGATCCTCAATCACCAATGCTAGTTAATTCTACTTACACGTCTCTTTAATACTCACTGTCACACACACACACACACAAAATACTCACTGTCACAGCCACGCTTATTTCCAGTCTGAGTCACTGAAACAATCTCCTGGCTGAACTCCCTGTGTTACTTAGTCCCCCGCAATCCACTTTTTTCACAATGAGGGCCCTTTTGTGTTTTGCAGAAAGGTGATGTGGCAAGCCCAGCCTGTGCCCTAGTATGGGGCTCTATTAGTCCAGAGGAATGTGTGTCTAAATCAACAGTCTGTGGGACTTCCCTGGTGATCCAGTGGTTAAGACTCTGCGCTTCTACTGCAGGGGGCATGGGTTCCATCCCTGGTCGGGGAACTAAGATCCCACATGTCTTGCCGCGGAGGTGCAGCTAAAACAAACAAACAAACAAACAACAACAACAAAACAGTCCAGAGAGGATACTTTTGAAAAAATACGCAGAAAAGCTACTATGTGCTATTCCACAGGTCCTGGACATATGAGGTCAGTCCACTTAAAACTCTTCAAAGCCACAGATTAAAATCTAAATTTCCATATAGTTTACAAGGCCTTTCATGATCTAGTCCCTCTTTTAATTCCCCACCTTATCATTCCCTCAAGGTTTTGTTTGTGTTCTGCTCTGTTCTCAGCCTCATCCCAATTCCTGTGTGCCTACAGGCCCCACATAAGGGAGCATGTACCCCCCCACCCCGGCCCACCCCTCCCCCAACTCCTATATTGTTAACAGCAAACATTAAGGATGTGTCCGACCGAGCATTTTACCTTCATTATGTCAGTTTATCCTAACAACAACCCTGTGGGCAGGTATCTTCATTTTTTCCTTTCGCAGGTAGGGAAATAAAGGCACAGAGATTAAAAGTAACTTGCCGAGCCATGTGGGAAATGTGGTGGAGCCCTGGTAGGACCCAGGCAGTCTGTCCTCAAAGTCCATGTTTTCAGTCACTTCTCTGGTCTTCACTAAATGTCATTTTTCCAGGGAGGAGCCCTGATCCCTTAGTTCTAGGTGAAGTGTCTATCACATTGCTGCCTCAGGATCTTGGACTCACCCTATCACATTATCATTGTTGGTTTTCTTATCAGTCACCTGACCAGAATGTAAACTCCATGAAAGAAAGGGGAACGCCTGTTGTTCAAGAGTGTCATTAGTGTGGTGGCATTTACTCTGTCTTACCTGGGACTCACATAAGGAAATACGCCCAGTAACATGTCCAGGTACCATGTATACAAGCAGTTCTACAAATTTTTAATTTCAGGATCCCCTTGCACTCTTTTTTTTTTTTTTAATTTATTTATTGGCTGTGTTGGGTCTTCATTGCTTCATATGGGCTTTCTCTAGTTGCAAAGAGCAGGGGCTACTCTTTGTTGCGGTGGATGGTCTTCTCATTGCAGTGGCTTCCCCTGTTGTGGAGCATGGGCTTTAGACGCATGGGCTTCAGTAATTGTGGCATGCAGGCTCAATAGTTGTGGCTCTCAGGCTCTAGAGCACAGGCTCAGTAATTGTGGGGCATGGGCTTTGTTGCTCCGCGGCATGTGGGATCTTCCCGAATCAGGGATTGAAACTATGTCCCCTGCATTGGCAGATTCTTAACCGCCCCGCCACCAAGGAAGTCCCCAGATAAATATTAATAGCTAAAAAGTTTCAGGAAAGAATTATTAGCTATTGCACAATGCATTCTGGTATTTTCTACATAGTTAAAAAAAATTTTTTTTAAATGCTCCTGGAGACACACAATTTACTTCACTGCTCATTAATGAGTCAAAACAAAGCTTGAAAAGCACCAACCAAGTGCATTGCCTGGAGCAAAGTCGGTGCATCATAATATCTGTATCATCATTCATTCTTAAGTCACATGGGAATGTATTTTTCATACTCCTATATAAAAATTCAAAGTATTCAAAAAGTGAGTACATTAGTTTCCAAGGTTGTTTTGATTTTTGTTCTTTTATCCTCTCCCCTAAAACTTGGAAATTCTGCCTCTAGTTTTGAAACAGCAAAGATAAACTTGAAGTTCCTAAATCCCCAAAGTGTTAAAGAAGTTAATCCTAAGAGTAAAGGTCGTGAGCAACATCTTTCCTATTGTCTTGTGAGCCTCTAGGCAAGAACACTTTTAAGAATTTGTTACCTAAGAATGCAAGACTTAAGAAACATTGTTCTCCTAGGCAACAAAAACGACCCTGCCAATCCTTATCAACGGCAAATTTATAGCCTTGGAGGAATGGAGAACTATTTTTTTCTTTGCTAGAGGCCCAGACATTAAGGGCAGTCTTTTAGATAAGATAGACGATTTAAACATTTAAGCATGAACATTTTATTTTCTTTGCCTTTGGAGAAGCCAAAAAGATTCACAAATCCTTTATTCAGAAGAGAAGTTGTTCACAAACATTTACTTAAAATAAAAAAATTTATTTATTTATTTGGCTGCACCTGGGTCTTAGTTTCGACATGCAGGATCCTTTTTTTTTTCTTAGTTGCAGCACGTGGGATCCATTTTCCCGGCTAGGGATGCAATCGCTCCCCACATTGGGAGCGAGGAGTCTTAATCACTGGACCACCAGGGACTTCCCTACTTAAATTTTTTAAAAATTATTTATCTATTTATTGGCTGCTTTGGGTCTCCATTGCTGCGCGACAGCTTTCTCTACCTCAATATAATAAAGGCCATATATGACAAACCCACAGCAAACATCATTCTCAATGGTGAAAAACTGGAAGAATTCCCTCTAAGATCAGGAACAAGACAAGGATGTCCACTCTCACCACTATTGTTCAACATAGTTTTGGAAGTCCTTGCCACAGCAATCAGAGAAGAAAAAGAAATAAAAGGAATCCAAATTGGAAAAGAGAAAGTAAAACTGTCACTGTTCGCAGATGACATGATGCTATACATAGAAAATCCTAAAGATACCACCAGAAAACTGCTTGAGCTAATCAATGGATTTGGTACAGTTGCAGGATACAAAATTAACACACAGAAATCTCTTGCATTTCTATATACTAACAATGAAAGATCAGAAAGAGAAATTAAGGAAACAATCCCATTCACCATTGCAACAAAAAGAATAAAATACCTAGGATTAACCTAACTAAGGAGGTAAAAGACCTGTACTCAGAAAACTATAAGACACTCATGAAAGAAATCAAAGAAGACACAAACAGTTGGAGAAATATAACATGTTCTTGGATCGGAAGAATCAACATTGTGAAAATGACTATACTACCCAAAGCAATTTACAGATTCAATGCAATCCCCATCAAATTACCAATGGCATTTTTCACAGAACTAGAACAAAAAATTTTACAATTTGTATGGGAACGCAAAAGACCCCAAATAGCCAAAGCAATCTTGAGAAGGAAAGATGGAGTTGGTGGAATCAGGCTTCCTGACTTCAAACTATATTACAAGGCTACAGTGATCAAGACAGTATGGTACTGGCACAAAAACAGAAATATAGATCAATGGAACAGGAGAGAAAGCCCAGAGATAAACTATGGTCAACTAATCTATGACAAAGGAGGCAAGGATATATAATGGAGAAAAAGGCAGCCTATTTAATAAGTGGTGCTGGGAAAACTGGACAGCTACATGTAAAAGAGTGAAATTAGAACACTCCCTAACACCACATACAAAAATAAACTCAAAATGGATTAAAGACCTAAATGTAAGTCCAGACACTATAAAACCCCTAGAGGAAAACATAGGAAGAACACTCTTTGACATAAATCACAGCAAGATCTTTTTTGATCCACTCCCTAGGGTAATAGAAATAAAAACAAAAATAAATAAGTGGGACCTAATGAAACTTCAGGCTTCTGCACAGCAAAGGAAACTATAAGCAAGACGAAAAGACAACCCTCAGAATGGGAGAAAATATTTGCAAATGAATCCACAGACAAAGGATTAATCTCTGAAATATATAAACAGTTCATCCAGCTCAATATCAAAAAACAAACAACCCAATCAAAAAATGGGCAGAAGACCTAAAGAGGCATTTCTCCAAAGCAGACAATCAGATGGCCAAGAGGCACATGAAAAGCTGCTCAACATCACTAATTATTAGAGAAGTGCAAATCAAAACTACAATGAGGTATGACCTCACAGCGGTTAGAATGGGCATCATCAGAAAATCTACAAACAGTAAATGCTGGAGAGGGTGTGGAGAAAAGGGAACTCTTGCACTGTTGGTGGGAATGTAAATTGATATAGCCACTATGGAGAACAGTATGGAGGTTCCTTGTAAAACTACAAATAGAGCAATCCCATTACTGGGCATATACCCAGAAAACACTATAATTCAAAAAGACACATGCACTCTAATGTTCATTGCAGCACTATTTACAATAGCCAGGACATGGAAGCAACCTAAATGTCCATCAACAGGTGAATGGATATACATATATACAATGGAGTATTACTCAGCTGTAAAACGGAACAAAATTGGGACATTTGTAGAGACATGGATGGACCTAGAGACTGTCATACAGAGTGAAGTGAGTCAGAAAGAGAAAAATAAATATCGTATATTAACACATATATGCGAACTATAGAAAAATGGTACAAATCAACTGGTTTGCAGGGCAGAAATAGAGACACAGATGTAGAGAACAAACATGTGGACACCAAGTAGGGAAAGCAGGGAGGGTTGGGGGGGAATGAATTGGGAGATTGGGATACCAAATAGTATACTCTAAATACATGCAATTTATTGTATGTTAATTGTATCTCGATAAAAGTTCTTAAAATAAATAAGCACAAAAAAACCACCCCAACATTATCTCCCATCCCCCTCCCCAAATTCCAAATTTTTTTTCCCCAGTAAGACAATTCATGAAAAAAAATACCACCACTTACTCTCACTATCATTTTATAAAATATAAAAGAAAGACATGTTCTCAGATTTATAGGCCAGGCTCAGAAAGCACAGTTGGTAGTCATATGACAAGTATTTACATATGAATATATGCATATGTGTATATATACGTGAGTGTACTAGACCAATCTTTTCCCGTTAATTATTGATTAGAAATTTGGCCATATTGTACAAAACCTTAAAATGTGCATATTCTTTGACCCAACAATTTCATTCCTAACAATTTGTTCTATAGAAGTACTCAAAGTGCCCAAAGATATATCCGTTTCTTTATTCAACAAATAATATTTGCTTATTTTTTATACTTATTGTGTAATGACGGTCTTACCCCAATAGAATGTAAGTTTGAGGTCAGGGATTTTTATGTGTTCACTTATATATCTCATGCTTAAGACAATGCCTGCACAAATATTTATTCAACAGATGAGTGACATTATTAGTATGTTAGAAGATACATGCTATGAACAAAGTAGAACAGGGTAAAAGATTGCAAGTTGCAGGAGATGGCAACAAGTTAGAAATTAAAATAGAACGACAGAATGTTAGGGAGAAGCTCTAAGGAGAGAATGACAGTGTAAATACTGGAAGGAGGTGTGGACATCTAGCAAGAATTTTCCTGGCAGAGGGAACGGTAAGTACCCAAAGGACTGGAGTAGCAGCAAAACCAGTCTGGTTGGAGCAGAGTGAGCAAGGGACAAAATTAGCAGCTGATGTAAATATGATATGATCTCCTTAACAGTGACTTTTCCTCTGAGTGAAAGAGTCAGTGAAGGGTTTTGAGCAAATGAGTGAATGAGTTAACTGATCTTTTTAAAGAATTGTTGGGACTTCCGTGGCGATCCAGTGGTTAAGACGCCGCACTTCCACTGCAGGGGGCGCGCGGGTTTGATCCCTGGTCGGGGAAGCTCCGGCATGCTGCGTGGCTTAGAAAACAAACAACCGATAGAATTGGGCTGATGTGTTGAGAGCAGATTGATGGGGATGAGGATGGACCAAGGTTGGAAGCAGAGATCAGTTAGAGATTATGGTATAATTCAGGTGAGAAATAATAGTGTCTCAGATAATGGTAGTAGCAGTGAAGTACAGATTCTGAATATATTTTATAGACAGAACCAATAGAATTTCCTGATAATCTGAATATGAGGTAGAAGAGAAAGACAAGAGCCAAGGATAATTCCAAGGATTTGTCCTGAAGAACTGGAAAAACAGGGTTGGCATTAGCTGAGGTAGACAAGCCTGCATGTGGTGAGGCAGGATAGCGTGTGTAGATGAGAAATTCCATTTTGGACACATAAACTTTTACAATGTTTTTTAGGTATCCAAGAGGAGATGAGTAGACAGCTAAGTAAATGGTTCTAGGATTGAGAGAAGATCTGAGGTAGATGTATAAATTTGGAAGCCTTCAGCATAGAAATGGTATTTGAAGACATGACTAGATGAGATCACCAAGATAGTGAATATAATTAGGAAGAAAAGAGATCTGAGGCCTGAGGTCTGGGACACCTCAAATCTAAGAAGAACTGAAAAGATGCCTAAGAATGAGTGACCAGTGGGATAGGTGGTAAACAGAGAGAGGGCGCTTTCTTGGAAGCCAAGAAAGTGTAAAAAGTGGAAGTAATGGGCTGTCAGTGCTGCTGAGGGAAAAGTAAGATGAAGGTTGAGAGTGAGGTATGGGATTTTGCAATTTCAACGTCACTGGTGACCTGGAGAATGGCAGTGCCATAGGATGAAAGAATAAGAATTGGAGACAGCAGATGCAATCAACTATTTCCAGAAAATTTTCTGCAGTGGATCAGTGCATAACCTATGAAGTGGGGTTAAAAGACTTTTGGGGGGGGGGGGGAATTTAAAAGATTTTTTTTTAAAGTCTTTAAAAAATTTTAAGATGGGGGTACTTACCTGGTGGTGCAGCAGTTAAAGAATCCACCTGCCAATGCAGGGAACACAGGATTGAGCCCTGGTCCAGAAAGATCCCACATGCCACAGAGCAACTAAGCCCGTATGCCACAACTACTGACCCTGAGTTCTGGAGCCTGTGAGCCACAACTACTGAGCCTGCACTCTAGAGCCTGTGCTCCACAAGAGAAGCCACCACAATGAGACGCCCATGAACCCCAACAAAGAGTAGTCCCCACTCGCTGCAACTAGAGAAAGCCTGAGAGAACCAATGAAGACCCAACACAGCCAATCAATCAATCAATTTTAAAAAATAAAAAAAGACCAAATGCAGCCAAAAATAAGTAAATAAATATTTTAAAAAAAAATTTAAGATGGGAACTTTCTTGGTGGCACAGTAGTTAAGAATCTGCCTGCCAATGCAGGGGACAGGAGTTCAATCCCTGGCTGAGGAAGATCCCACATGCTGCAGGACAACAAAGCCGGTGCACCACAACTACTGAGCCTGCATTCTAGAGCCCCCGAACCACAACTACTGAGCCCATGTGCTGCAACTACTGAAGTCTGCCCGCCTAGAGCCATTGTTCCACAACAAGAGAAGCCACCACAATGAGAAGCCTGCACACCACAATGAAGAGTAGCCTCCGCTCACCGCAACTAGAGAAAGCCCACGCACAGCAACAAACACCCAATGCAGCCAAAAAGAAATAAAAATAAATAGAGAAATAAATAAATAAATAAAATTAAAAAAAAAATTTCAGATGTGGTTGTTCCCTGGCGGCCTAGTGGTTAGGATTCCAGGCTTTCACTGCCATGGCCTGGGTTCAATTCTTTTTTTTTTTTTTTTTTAAGAACTTTTATTGAGATACAGTTAACAGACAATAAACACCATATATTTAGAGTGTACAATCTGATATCCCAATCTCCCAATTCATCCCCCCCCCAACCCTCCCTGCTTTCCCCACTGGTGTCCGTGTGTTTGTTCTCTACATCTGTGTCTCTATTTCTGCCTTGCATTTCCTCTTTCATAGTTGTTAGCATTTGCCTTACGTATTGAGATGCTCCTATAATGGGTGCATATATATTTATAATTATTTCCTCTTCTTGGATGGATCTCTTGATCTTTATGTAATGTCCTTTCTTGTCTCTTGTAACATTTTTTATCTTAAAGTCTATTTCATCTGATGTGAGTATTGCTACTCCAGCTTTCTTTTGATTTTCTTTTGCATGGAAAATCTTTTTCCATCCCCTCACTTTCCATCTGTATGTGTCCCTAGGTCTGAAGTGGGTCTCTTGTAGACAGCATGTATATGGGTCTTCTTTTTGTATCCATTCAGCCAGTCTGTGTCTTTTGGTTGGTGTATTTAGTCCATTTACATTCAAGGTAATTATTGATATGTATGTTCCTATTACCATTTTCTTAATTGCTTTGTTTTTGTCTTTGTAGGTCCTTTTCTTCTCTTATGTTTCCCGCTTAGAGAAGTTCCTTTAGCATTTGTTGTAGGGCTGGTTTGGTGGTACTGAATTCTCTTAGCTGTTGCTTGTCTGTAAAACTTTTGATTTCTCTGTCGAATCTGAATGAGATCTTTGCTGGGTAGAGTATTCTTGGTTGTAGGTTCTTCCCTTTCATCACTTTAAATATATTGTGCCATTCCCTTCTGGCTTGCAGAGTTTCTGCTGAGAAGTCAGCTGTTAACCTATGGGAGTTCCCTTGTATGTTATTTGTCGTTTTCCCCTTGTTGCTTTTAATAACTTTTCTCTGTCTTTAATTTTTGTCAATTTGACTACTATATGTCTTGGCGTGTTTCTCCTTGGGTTTATCCTGCCTGGGACTCTCTGTTTTTCCTGGACCTAGGTAGCTATTTCCTTTCCCATGTTAGGGAAGTTTTCAACTAGAATCTCTTCCAATATTTTCTTGGGTCCTTTCTCTCTCTCTTCTCCTTCTGGGATCCCTATAATGTGAATGTTGGCACATTTAGCATTGTCCCAGAGGTCTCTTAGGCTGTCTTCAGTTCTTTTCATTCTTTTTTCCTTATTCTTTTCTGCATCAGTGATTGTCACCATTCTGTCTTCCAGGTCACTTATTCGCCCTTCTGCCTCAGTTAATCTGCTGTTGGTTCCTTCTAGTGTATTTTTCATTTCAGTTATTGTGTTGCATATCTCTGTTTGTTTGTTCTTTAATTCTTCTAGGTCTTTGGTAAACTTTTCAATCTTTGCATTCAGTCTTTTTTCAAAGTCCTGGATCATCTTCACCATCATTATTTTGAATTCTTTTTCTGGAAGGGTGCCTATCTCCTCTTCATTTAGTTGTTTTTCTGGGGTTTTATCCTGTCCCTTTATCTGGTACAAAGTCTCCTGCTTTTTCATTTTCTGTATCTTTCTGTGGCTGTGGTTTTCAGTTCCACAAGATGAAATACTGCTGATACTGCTGTCTTCCTTCTTGTGGAGGAAGCTCTCTAAGAGGCTCGTGGGTGCTTCCTGATGGGAGGGACTGATGGTAGATAGGTCTGGGTGGGCAGAGCTCAGTGAAACTTTAATCCAATTTGGTGGGCAGAGCTCAGTAAAACTTTAATCTGCTTATCTGCCAATGGGTGGGTCTGTGTTCACACCTTGCTGGATGTTTGGCCTGAGGCTACCCAGCACTGGAGCTTACAGGCACTTTGGTGGGGCTAATGACGGACTCTGGGAGGGCTCAAGCCAATGAGCACTTCCCAGAACCCCTACTGCCAGTGCCCCTGTCTCCTTGGTGAGCCACAGCTATCCCCCACCTCTGCAGGCTACCCTTCAACACCAGCAGGTAGGTCTTATTCAGTCTCCTATGGGGTCACTGCTCCTTCCCCCTGGTTCCTGGTGAGCACACTTTTTTGTGTGCCCTCTAAGAGTGGAGTCTCTGTTTCCCCCAGTCCAGTGGAGGTCCTGCAATCAAATCCCGCTGGCTTTCAAAGTCTGATTCTCTGGGGATTCCTCCTCCCGTTGCTGGACTCCCAGGTCGGGAAGCCTGACATGGGGCTCAGAACCCTCAATTTAGTGGGTGGATTTCTGCAGTATAACTGTTCTCCAGTTTGTGAGTCACCCACCCAGCATTTATGTGATTTGATTTTAACGCGATTGCGCCCCTCCTACCGTCTCATTGTGGCTTCTCCTTTGTCTCTGGATGTGGGGTGTCTTTTTTGGTGAGTTCCATTGTCTTTCTGTCGATGATTGTTCAGCATTTAGTTGTAATTTGGTACTCTTGCAAGAGGGAGTCCTGGGTTCAATTCTTGATCAGGGAACTGAAATCCTGCAAGCCGTGTGACACGATCAAAAAAAAAAAAAAATTAAGATGGGAAAAATAATAACACATGTTTATAAACTGCAAGGAAAAATCCGGTAAAGAGGGAAAATGGGTGAGGTTGAAGAGAGAGGAGATTGCTAAGTGATGACTTGGAGTAAGCAAGAGGGATGCAGTCAAATAGTCCTTTAATTGTTCTTCAATTTAAATTTTAACAAATGAATAATTCAAGATGAAAAATGGGCAAAAATATTTCTAAAAGACGTTCAAATAGCCATGATACATATGAAAAATTGTGAATTACGTTGAAAGTTCAGTATATTAAATAAAAGCAGTTATACATTTCTCCCTAATGGATTAGGAAAAACAAAAACAATATTGGTGAAGCACTGCCATTGTGTGTAGTGGGGGAAAATGGTGCTTAGTGCAGGGCTAGGGGGTTCTGCAATGGGTGCTATATTATTTGAGAATATTGACTTATGTCACATTTCAAAATAAAAACAAACAGAACTGGTAAGAGTCTTAAGCACACTACAGGGGAGAAAAAATTTTTCTTGAACCTCTCGTGGTCTCTGGCTGGATCTTAAACTGAAAAAGATTAACAGGAGAAAAGTATACAAATTTATAAATAAAAGTTTTGTTATTTATAATGACAAAGGAGTCTTCATAAGGAAATGAAGACCCAAAGAAACAGACCTGAGTATTTTTTGCTAAGGTTGAGGGCAGTCGTGTAGAAATGTAAGTTAAGGAGTGTGAGGTCAATGGAGGAAAGTGGGGGAAGTTAACGAGGCCTGTTAGGATTCTTCTGGGTGTACCTTTGTCTTGGGAGATAGGGATGCTCCTTTCCTCTGGGTATAGAGAGGGCACCTTTCACGTGAAGGTCTTATGACCTATTTCAGGGGAGAAGTGTGGGGGCAGGTCAGTGCCCCTCCTGCTTCTGCCCTTTTCTTTCTTTTTTTTTTTGGCTGCCCCATGAGGCTTGTGGGATCTTAGTTCCCCGACCAGGACCCTCAGCAGTGAGAGTGTGGAGTTCTAACCACTGGACGACCAGGAAATTCCCTGCTCTTCTCTCAGATTTCTTCAGTTTGCAATATTCAATATGGCCAAGGTGCCATATTTTGGGGTACTGTGTCCTGAAACTCATCACCAGATAGCAACTTATAAATAGCATATACGAGGGTGAGTCAAAAATTATCTGAATTCTGGTTATATTAAAACGTCTATAAATTCTACAGCCAGATTGTAGATAATTTTTGACTCACTGTCATTGTATGTAACTTGAGCACATGTGTATGACTTATAGTAGCTGATGAGATGTGGACAAGACTCATTGGGAGTGTTAATATACCTAATGAATACATGAGAGTCTCCTGAGATACAGAATTCATTATGTGTGCTAAATACGAGTAAGTTAGTAACCTATAAGACACATTAAAGATGATGGAAAAAATGGAATGCATGATGGAACAAATAAAAGTGGTACTTGTAGGGAATTCCCTGGCAGTCCAGTGGTTAGGACTCTTTGCTTCCACTGCAGGGGGCATGGGTTCAATCCCAGGTCAGGAAACTAAGATCCCACATGCCTCTCCTCGCGGTGCCCCCAAAAGACCAGAGGCTGCTGATCCTGTAAAAATAAAAAACTTCAAGCTAAAAGGAATCACAGTGAATGAAGAGAACAATACTAAAGACAGAGCTGACTCTCAGTAGCTCTATCAGAAAGAACTTCAATGGTGTGGATACTGACTGCTACAGAGGGGTCTTGCTGCTGATAACAAATGGTAGTGGCTGATATAACACAAAAAGTTGTCTTTAATAATTGACACACATACACACACAAAACCCCTTGAAAATGGTGATAAAATGTGTTAAATTCTGATAGAGTTTCACAACTCTTTGACTTTGGGTTACATGGTGGTAATGCGATATCTTCCTGTAGTATTACTTGTCAACTTTTTCCAGACGGGCAAATAGACAAAGTGTGTTTAGATGATTTGATTTTAGATGATAAGACAGTTAAAATTCATGAAAACAAACAGAGATTTTTTTTATTTGCTTGCTTACATCCAGGACCAAATCACTTAATTACTTACCACTTGGACCATGGTCTGAAGTGTATTTGTTTAAAGTCTGTCTGGTGTAATCAAGAATCCCCATTGCTCTCTGAAGGTGGATTTAAGAATGTGACTTTGAAGGCTAAAACTAGTAGGCTGAATGTGGTAGGCTGAATAACTACCCCCCACCCATAGATGTCCACATCCTAAACCCCAAAACCTGTGAATATGTTACCTTATTTGCCAAAGGGACCTTTTCAATGTGATTAAGTCTTGAGATGGGAAGATTATCCTGCATAGAAGTGATGTTATCACAAAAGTCCTTACAAGTGGTAAAGGAGATCAGAGCTATTTGAGGATGTCACTCTGCTGGCTTTGAAAAGGGAAAAGGAGGTCACTGGTCAAGGAATGTAGACATCCACTCAAAGCTGGAAAAGGCAAGGAAACAGATTCTCCCCTAGAGCCTCCAGAAAGAACACAGCTCTAAGCTATACCTTGATTTTAACTCACTAAGACCTGTTTTGGACTTTTTTAAAAAAAATTAATTTATTTATTGGCTGTGTTGGATCTTTGTTGCTGCACGCAGGCTTTCTCTAGTTGTGGTGAGCGGGGGGTACTTTTCGTTGTGGTGCATAGGCTTCTCAGTGTGGTGGCTTCTCTTGCTGTGGAGCATGGGCTCTAGGCACGTGGGCTCAGTATTTGTGGCACACGGGCTTAATTGCTCTGTGGCATGTGGGATCTTCGCAGACCAGGGATTGAATCTGTGTGCCCTGCATTGGCAGGCAGATCCTTAACCACTGCACCACAAGGGAAGTCCCTGTTTTGGACTTCTAAACTCCAGAATTGTAAGACAATAATTTGTGTTGTCTTAAGCCACTAAATTTGTGGTAATTTTTATAGCAGCAATAAGAAACTAATACACGGAGTCAAAAGAAAATATTTTAAAATAGTGTTTCTCAACCAGGCTATGGTGAAGGCTCAGCTTGTTGTTTTAATCTCCAATCATGGACTAAAAATCAAGTCCCATTTTTAAAATAACAGATTCATCTGACATACCATTAGTTTGTCAAATTGCTCTAAACATTCCTTAACACCTGCTCTCATTTGCCTCACTGTTGTCCTCAAGTAACAATTTGCAGATGGTGTGGGTCTTCAGCCCACACTTTGCCTAGTTTTTGTGTTGGGAGCTTTAATATTGAATGCTATACATTTGAGATGACAGTGCCTAGAAATCTCAGCAGAACATCTAAACCACAATTTGTGATCATCACATAGGAGGTGCAAAACCCTACGCTAGGGGTTTCTAATCACCTGATGCTGACCATTACTGAAAATTCTCCTTTTTCTTTTATTTATTTATTTATTGGCTGTGTTGGGTCTTCGTTGCTGCGCATGGGCTTTCTCTAGTTGCAGAGAGCAGGGGCTACTCTTCCTTGCGCGGTGTTCTCATTGCTAGAAGCAAGGGCTTCAGTAGTTGTGGCATGTGGGCTCAATAGCTGTGGCTCAAGGGCTCTAGAGTGCAGGCTCAGCAGTTGTGATGCATGGGCTTAGTTGCTTCGCAGCATGTGGGATCTTCCTGGACCAGGGCTCGAACCTGGGTCCCCTGCATTGGCAGGCGGATTCCTAACTACTGTGCCACTAGGGAAGCCCTCTCCTTTTTCTTTTTTAAAAAATTTTATTTATTTATTAATTTTGGGGGGTACACTAGGTGGCATGCAGGATCTTAGTTTCCCCAACCAGGGATCAAACCCATGCCCCTTGCATTGGGAGCAGAGTCTTAACTACTGGACTGCCAGAGAAGTCCTTCCTTTTTCTTTTTAAATAAAAAAGAAATGTATCTGCTGTAGTCCAAAAGACTGTGAACAACAGAAATGTACATTTCCAAGAAATTGTATAAATGGCTTAAAAAAGAAATCAACTTTAGTAATTACGGAAGTCCAGGGAATTCCCTGGTCGTCTGGTGGTTAGGGCTCCTCGCTTCCACTGCAGGGGGGGAAAGATTTCAATCCCTGGTCAGGGAATTAAGATACCACATGCTATGCAGCACAACCAAATAAAAAAAAGAAAAAGAAAAGAAAAATCCAAATGAAGATATAAAGGATTTATCTGTCACATCTCATCTTAAAAACTTAAAGAAGGAAAGAGAATATCCAAGTCCAGCCAGAGTTATTAAAACTAAACTCTCACTCACTACTGCTGGGAGTGTAAATTGGTATATTATCTAAAACAGTTTATCCCAAAGAATTAAGACCTTTAACAGTTCTTATGTACATTAAATTGATAATTAGACATAACTTAGTAAGAATATAATATGAAATGCAGATAGAATTTAATTTGGCATGTCATGAAATGCAGCTAAAGGCATAATTATTTAGGACTTCGTAGGTGGCACAGTGGTTAAGAATCCGCCTGCCAATGCAGGGGACACAGGTTTGAGCCTTGCTCCAGGAAGATCCCACATGCCGTGGAGCAACAAAGCCCATGTGCCACAACTATTGAGCCCATGTGCTGCAACTACTGAAGCCCACGAGCCTAGAGCCCGTGGTCCGCAACAAGAGAAGCCCCCGTAATGAGGAACCCCAATGAGGAACCTGTGCACCACAAGGAAGAGAACCCCCGTTCTCTGCAACTAGAGAAAGCCCATGTGCAGCAACGAAGACCCAACGCAGCCAATAAATAAATAATAAATAAATTAAAAAAAGAAAAAGAAAGAAAGTGAGGCTTCCCTGATGACGCAGTGATTAAGAATCTGCCTGCCAATGCAGGGTACATGGGTTCGATCCCTGGGCTGAGAGGATCCCACATGCCTCGGAGCAACTAAGCCCGTGTGCTACAACTAATGAGCCTGTGCTCTAGAGTCCTCGAGTGACAACTATTGAGCCCACATGCCACAACTACTGAAGCCTGCAAGCCTAGAGTCTGTGCTCGGCAACAAGAGAAATCAACGCAATGAGAAGCCTGAGCACCAGAACAAAGAGTATCCCTCGCTCACTGCAACCAGAGAAAGCCTGTGTGCAGCAACGACAACCCAACGCAGCCAACAAATAAATAAATAAAATTTATGAAAAAAGAAAAGAAAGTGAGGCCCTGTTGGTTAGCCCTTCATGACATTTCAGACCATTCATATCCATCTATTTAAAAAAAAATCCTTCTATTTAAAAAATTCCCTGGTGGTCCAGGGGGTAACATTCCATGCTCCCAATGCAGGGGGCCCAGGTTCGATCCCTGGTCGGGGAATTAGATCTTGCATGCATGCCACAGCTAAGAGCTCACATGCCTCAACTAAGAAGTCCATATGCCTGAACTAAAAGATCCCCAATGCCAAAACGAAGATCCTGTGTGCCACAACTAATACTCGGTGCAGCCAAAATAAGTAAATAAAGTAAATAAATAAAAATATTTTTTAAAATTCCCATGGGGAATTCCCTGGCAGTCCAGGGGTTAGGACTAAGCCACGTGGCACAGCCAACAACAACCACCACCACAAATCTCCTTGCTCTTATGGAGTGCTGACCATTTGTCAGACATTGTCCTGAGCATCGCATATGTATTACTTCCTTAGATCCCCTCAGTGCCTTAGCAAAGAACGTTTTATTCTCACTTCATAGTTGAGTGATTTGCCCATGGTCACACAACTATTAATAATAAGTCGGGGAACCAGAATTTAAACCATTAGTCTGATTTCTGACTTTAAATCAGGAAAGTTAAGTAAAGAAAATCAAAATGCAACCCACACTTATTATTGAAAACAGGTGGGGATTGTAGATTAGACGTGCTAACTAGGATGCAAGTATAACAGAAGATAGGAGAAATGGGAATAGAGAAAACATGGCTATCCAGAAGAGTGAGACCTTTGGAAATAGCACACATTCATTTATTCTTTTTTTTTTCTTTCTTTTTTTGGCCTCACTGTGGGGCATGGGGATCCTAGTTCTCTGACCAAGGATGGAATCGTGCCCCTTGCAGTGGAAATGCAGAGTCTCAACCACTGGACTGCTAGGGAAGTCCTAATTTATTCATTTTTTATTGCATAGATATCTATTGAATGTCCAATACCTGGTAGGTGCTTTCCTTGGGAATGAAGGCACTTTGAGGAAAAGACACATCACTTGTCCCTTCCCTTTTGTAATTTATAATCTAGGGCTTAGAATAATATTCTAGGCCTTTCTCACCTTCTGAGATGGCCTACACTCTGTCTGTGGAGTGTCTCTCACTGAATTCTTTCTGCAATGAGACATCAAGAACCTGAGCTTCATTAAATCCTGAAACAAGAAATCTGAAGGAAGTGAGGAAATGAGCCCTGTGGAAGTTTGGGGGAAGAGTATTCTAGGCAGAAGGAACAAGGATATCAGTGCAGCTTGAGCAACACTGGTGGACTTCCCTGGTGGTGCAGTGGTTAAAAATCCGCCTGCCAATGCAGGGCACATGGGTTCAAGCCCTGGTCTGGAAGATCCCACATGCCTCGGAGCAATTAAGCCTGTTTGCCACAACTACTGAGCCCATGTGTCACAACTACTGAAGCCCGTGCACTAGAGCCCGAGCTCCACAACAAGAGAAGCCATTGCAATGAGAAGCTTGTGAATCGCCAACAAAGAGTAGCTCCCACTTGCCACAACAAGAGAAAGCCTGAGCAGAGCAACGAATACCCAACACAGCCAATAAATAAATTAATTAATTTTAAAAAAGAGTAATATTCAAGAAATGGAATTGCTGACCAACAAGGACCTACTATATAGCACTGAGAACTTGAGAGAGAAATACTGAGAGAACTATACTCAATATTTTGTAATAACCTATATGGGAAAAAAATCTGAAAAATCATTTTGCTGTACACCTGAAACTAACACAACACTGTAAATCAAGTATTGATATACTTCAATAAAAAGATAAAATTAAATAGAATAGAATAAAAAGTTGCCCCCCAAAAAAAGAGATGGAATTACTGATCAAATGACATGACTATTTTTTTTTAATTTTTAAAAATTGTGGTAAAATGCACACGATATAAAATGTATCATTTTAATCATTCATACGTGTACAGTTCAATAGCATTAAGTACCCTCATTAAGTACAATGCAATCACGTTGTGGTACCCATCACCACCATCAAGCTCCAAAACTGTTTTTATCTTGCAAAACAGAAACTCTGTATCCATTAAACCACTCCCTATTTTCTATTCTTAATATTTAAAATGAAAGACACTTAAGTGAAAGATACTTAAATGAAAAGACATGATTCCAATTCCCAACAAGTGTATTGTCTGGGAGGGATGTAGGCAAAACCCAGTGAAATGCACTGTGATAACGCCATCCATTCTCATGGATGCCCACTCAAGACACATGGGAGAAAGAAGAATCTGAATCTGTTTTGGTGAGTCAAGGAAGTCTTTGCAGTGGAAGTGACCTTTGACCTTGGTCTGTGCAAAGCTTCTGAGATGAGAAAAATTCATAAGAGAACTAAAAATACATCAATATCGTTAAAGCATTAACACTGATGATGCTGGGTATTAGGAAATGAGGCTGGCTAGGGAGATGGGCACCAAACTAAGAAAGTCCTTAAATGTCAAGCTACCAAGTTTAGATTTTATCCTGTAAATAGTGGGAAACTAGTATATATTAGAAAAAACATTTTGTTTTTCCTTTGGGGAAACAAGTTCTTTTTTTCTTTTTTAATTAATTAATTAATTTTATTTTATTTTTGGTTGTGTTGGGTCTTCATTGCTGTGAGGGCTTTGTCTAGTTGCAGCGAGCAGGGTCTACTCTTCCCTGCTCTGCATGGGCTTCTAATTGCGGTGGCTTTTCTGGTTTCCGAGCATTGGCTCTAGGTGCTCAGGCTTCAGTAGTTGTCGTTAGCAACCAGGGCTTAGTTGCTTGGTGGCATGTGGGATCTTCCTGGACCAGGGATCAAAGTCGAGTCCCCAGCATTGGCAGGCGGATTCTTAACCACTGCACCACCAGGGAAGTCCCGGAAGCAAGTTCTTAAATTAGGTGGTATTTTAAAACAGGTGGGGAAGAAACTGACCAAGATCCAGAGAGCCTGATGTAAAGGATTTATGAATGGTTATAATTTCAGGGCAATGATTTGTGACCCCAAATCATTTACGACACTAGAAAACCACCCCCTTTCCCACCACTCTCAAACAATTTAAAAGGTTCAAATGATAAATTTACATAAAACAGTTGCTTATTGTTGATAAAAATGAAAAGCAATCAAAATATATATCTAGTGGGGGAGTTGGGGTGGGATGAATTGGGAGATTGGGATTGCCATATATACATTACTAATAAGAAAAAAGTAGCAAATTGTACACTTTAAATACATGCAGTTTATTGTATGTCAATTATATCTCGATAAAAATTCTTAAAATATATATATATATCTGTATATACTCTTTCCATCTACAAATACTGCAATAATAAAATTTATCAAGGTTAAAAAATAGGTAGTATAAAATAATGTAAAATGATAAAGTCTCTGTTCTCAAAAAGCTTGAAAATTATTTGGGTGACAGACAAGCTAATTCTTCTATAACATTTGAAAAATCTTACAGTGGTTTGGCCAAAACAAAAAACCAAAGCAGATATTGATGTATGCTGCCTTGTTTAAACTGCTCAATAACTTCCATGACTCTTTTTTTCTTTATTTATTTTTATTTTTTTTTTAGTTGTGGCACACGGGCTTAGTTGCTCCGTGGCATGTGGGATCTTCCTGGAGCAGGGCTCGAACCCATGTCCTCTGCATTGGCAGGCAGATTCTTAACCACTGCACCACCTAGGAAGCCCTTCCATGCCGTTTTATGGGTAGTTCCTTCAGCACTGAATGTCTTATTAAAAAATGTCTTCTAAGCTTTGAAATTTTCTCCGCTGTGAACACTTTGCGTATCCTTACCAAATGGCAGGCCCTGTGCCAAGCACTTTAAACACATCATCTTATCAGATTCCTATGGCAAATTAGAAGGCAGGTTTTTTTTTTTCAGTTGAGAGAACAAAAATTTAGGAAGGTTAAGTGACATGCCCAATGTCATAGAGCTAATAAGTATTGGAACCAGATCACCTCCCCAGGAGGAGTTTCCCCTCCCTGGTTTGGTTATCCACCTGGCTGTGGATATAATTTAGTAGAAATCTACCTGTGTATTTGTCTAATTGGACTATGAATGACAAGACGTTCAATTACTAATAATATGTTCCTAGCACCCATCTCAGCACCTTGCACATAATAGATGCTTAATAAATGTTTGTTAAAATGAATAAATGCGCATTTTCTTTCCACTCTGTCTACTGCTGACAAATCTCAGTTTGTTGTAGAGTTAGGTCCATGCTTGGGTAATCTTTCTTTGTGAATTTTTTTCTGGAAAAGTAGAGCTGGGGAAGAAAGAAAAAATTCTGTTCTTTTGTATCCAATTGCCTTTGAGGAACTGGGAAGAGAGCAATTCACACCTGATTATCTTATGTCAGATAAATTAGCAGCACCTGAATAGCTGGCCAGTCAGGCGCTAGAGCTCTTTCCAGCTTCACCTCGGCTCAGGGGCCATGCTCCCTTCGCTGCCAGGCTTGGCTCTCGGCCTCCTGTTAATTCTGGCCTTGGGTCAGACATTCCAATTCCAAGAACATGTCTTTCTCCAATTTCTGGGCTTAGACAAAGTGCCTTCACCCAAGAAGTTCCAACCTGTGCCTTCCATCTTGAAGAGAATTTTTCAGGATCAAGAGGCAGCAGCAGCTACTGGCATCTCTCAAGATCTGTGCTACATGAAGGAGCTGGGTGTCCGTGGGAACATATTCCGACTTCTCCCAGATCAAGGTAAGGATACGGGAGTCTTTCCTAGAGAAGAATCTGGTGTAAAGAAAGCGATAAAGGGGAAGTAACAATTACCGAGGGGTTCGTGGATGGCCACGTCCTGGTATTTTACATATTTTATCTTATTTAATCCCAACCACAGTCCTGAGAGGAAGGCAGGGATTCTTATCAAATTTTTAACAATAAGGAAATAGAGGCTCAGACAGTAGATAACCTGTAACCTATTCGAGAGCATACAGCTAGTGTGTGAACAAAGCCAGGATTCAAAATGGTTTTTTTTTCCTGAATCAACAGCTTTGTGCTACAGTTTGGGGAGGGGGGGTAGGGTGGAATTAGGGCTCAGTCTCCCACTCTTGAGCCCACAATTTACGTATCGTGGTGCCTTTGAGCTCAGTTTGCCTGCGACTTTTGCTTCTCCCTCGACACCTCCCCATTACTTTCAATGGGTGGAAAAGGTTATTCTTGATTTGTAAATACAGAGCGATGGTATATGCCATTGTTGTACCCTTTAGATATTTAATAATTTGCCAAACTGACCACCCACCAAAAATTACCCGTATCAACTGTTAAAAGTTGATTCTCCTGCCTAGTTCCTGCCTCTCATGCTCACATCTGATTCTTATTCAAAGTCAGAGATGGGTGTTGTAATCTGCATTTCTATATAGCCTCCTGGGTGGTTCAGATGCAGAATTGAGGGCCCTGGTTGGTTAGTTTCACAGCAACTGGGAATAAGATTTGAGTCCAAGAAGCATTTATTGGATACCTACTAATTGCGGGGAACTGTGTAAGACCATGAGATTAATGATAAAGTCTGCTTTTTAAGAGTTTATAGAAGACACATCGACAAACAGATGACTTCCCTACGTTGTGCTAGGTGTCACGTTAGAACCTCAGGGCCTTGGGGGTGGGGCTTCAGGGACAATTCCTGAGGAAGGTTAGGCGGTGAGGGGAGGTAGTTCGAAGGGTTTTCCAAGGAGAGAGTAGGAAATAGTTAAGGCTACTTCCTTCCCTCCCCCATGAAAAAAAAACAAAAACAATTTTTGTCATGGTCAAAATCCTATCTAATGATACAGGAAAAGGACACGATCTCATTATCACTCCTCCCTAACCCTCCCCCAGAGAGGACCATCATTGATAGTTGACGTGTATTCTTTCATACTTTTCTTCTTTGCATATACATAATATAAACTTGTAACTTTTTAAATAAATGGGACCATATTATACATTCCTCCAATATCGTGAACATTTCGTTCAAGTCAGAACAAATAGGCAACTTATCCCTGTTTTAATGGTTATGTGATATTCCATTGTATAGATGTGCTACAGTTTACGTAACTGATGCCCTGTTGATGAATGTAAACATATTATAAATAGTGCAGCTTTACATCCATTTTGCGTGTATGTGTGCATTATTTCCCTAGGATAAATTCTTAGAAGGGAATTGTTGTATCAAAGTATAGGCACATTTATACTTTTTTTACATTTATACTTTTGATGTACAGCATCCTCTAAAATATATACTCCACCATGAGTGTATGAGAATTCTCACTTACTCTGACAGTAATCTCTGTAAAAATAGAAACTTACTGAAGTATAATGTACATTCATTAAAGTGCATAAATTGTAGAGAACAGCTCAGTGAAGTTTTGCAGAATAACTAGCACCCTGATCAAGAAGCAGTGCCTGACCAGCACCCCTGAGGACCCTTCATGTCCACTTCTGGTTAATCACTTCTCTACAAGGGTAATTGCTATCCCGACATCTAACACTGCATATTCGTTTTGCCTGTCTTTGAACTTCATGTAAGTGGAACTGTGGAATGTATCCTTTTTCGTGTCCGGCTTCTTTCACTCAACATTACATTTTGAGATTCATCCATGTTGTGTGTATTTGTAGTTGATTCTCATCGCTGTATAGGATTTAATTCTGCTGCTATGACAGTGTACTTATCCATGCCTCACTCGGTGGCCGTTAGGTAACAACATCCATTTAGCTTTTAATTTTTGTTAATCTGGTAGCAAAACATGATTTCATTGTTTTAATTTGTTTCTTTAATAAGGTGAAATGATGCATTTTCAAATGGATAATGAATCACTTGTTTATTTAAGGCTTAGAATATAGTCTTTTTTCTCTGCCAGCTTTATTGAGATATGATTGACATACAGCACTGTGTAAGTCTAAGGTATACAGCACAATGATCTGATTTACATATATCACAAAGCCATGATCACAGTAAGTATAGTGAGGGAATTCCCTGACGGTCCAGTGGTTAGGGCTTGGCACTTTCACTGCTTTGGCCCTGGTTCCATTCCTGGCCAGAACTAAGCTCCCACAAGACACGAGGCAAGGTCAAAAGAAAAAAAAAAAAATTCCCAATAAATATAGTGAATGTCCATCATCTCAAATAAAAAGTTAAAGAATTAGAAAAAAAAATTGTTTTCCTTGTGATAAAAACTCTCAGGATTTACTTACTCTCTTAAGTAGAGTTGACTATATTTATCATGTTTATTTATCTTATAATGTGAATCATTCATTTTTATTTTTTAAATAATTGCCTATTTATACATTATGACCTTTTGTCTATTGAGGATTCTTTTCCTTAATGATTTGTGAGGCCTCTTAATCATTTCTAAAAGCTCTTTATAAACATATTACAAGTATTCTTGGTTCTTTCTGCTTTTAATTTTGTTAATGATGTCTTTGAATACAGAAGTTTTTTTAATTTTCATGTTTTCAAATCTGTTCATCTTTTCCTCTCTGGCTTTTAGATTTTTGGGTTTTTGTTTGTTTGTTTTCATGCCTAAGGAATGTGACTTAGTGATATGAGTGAACAGTGAGACTAATATACTTAGAATTACAGCTGTGAACAGGAGAAATCAACTGTTCAGAGAAATTAAGAAGGATGAGCACTGTGAAAACATCCCTGCATTTGCTAGTTAGTCAACACTTAAGAAAGATGCTTATTTCAGTGGAGTAGTAGTGGTTTTAAGAGAGTTGGAAAATAACAGAAGACTACGTGGTAAGAAGTAGAGACAGCAAACGTAGACTGATCTTTTTAAGGAGATGGGCAATAAAAAGAGAGATGATACAGTAGCCTTGAACAGGAAACTGGGTAATTTTAAATGCTTTTTAATTTTGTTTTTTAAATGAGTGTGAAGAGGCATTGTGGTGGCGTGGTTAGAATGCCTGGGTTTCTACTGTAATTTCTCCGCAAGCTGAATGACCTTAGAAAATCTCTTAGGGTAGAGCCACCCTACCAAACAAAATGGTGACATTAAGCCAAAGAAGTTATTTGTAGAGAGAGAAACTGAAGATGAAAAAAAAAAGGTAAAAGTATCCTCTATTGGGTCTTTTCCTACAGGAGTAAGTGATGTTTGAAAATCTATGCAGAGAAGTTAGCTTTGAAAAGAGGGAAAGTTCAGCACAATTCCAAAAGATACAGAGAAGGGGGTATATATGGAGAAATCAAAGAATCATATTGCACCTCAATATTCAGTGATGTAGGAGAAGGATTCAAAAGCACATGACTAGAAATTATTGACATTGAAAACTGTGGCTTTAGATAGGAATTTCCAAAGGATAAAACATAAGGGAGCTCCAGAGGGCCAGCCTTGGCTGGATGACAGGTGTTTGTTTTGAAGTCAATCTGAGTGGTCACAACACCTGATAGCTTAGGACGTTCTTAAACATTTTTATGCCATGGGTCGCTTTGGCAGTTCTGTTGAAGCCAGTGAACCCCTTCTCAGAATAATAGTTTATATCCTTAAGATAAAATATTTAGAATTTTGGGGCTTCCTAGGTGGTGCAGTGGTTAAGAATCCGCCTGACAATGCAGAGGTCACGGGTTCGATCCCAGCTCCAGGAAGATCCCACATGCCGCGGAGCAACTAAGCCCGTGTGCCAAAAAAAAAAAAAAAAAAAAAAATTTAGAATTTTAAAATAAATAAATTAAATACTGAAATACATATAGAAATATTTAAAAAAACAAATGTGTGTATACTAATGTATATGATGCTTTATTCATGCAACAAATAATAAGATCTAGGGAAGGGACTGTACCACCAATTCAAAGTTGTTTGAACATAAATGTTATTTTAAGCTGTTTGCAACAACTTAATGTATGAACATATCTATGACTTTTATTGGTATGGTTATAATATTATTGGCAATTACATTTATAATTGAAAGAAATGTTAAATTTCACTTAGAGTTTAGTGAAAATAAAGATGTGATTCTTCTTCCCATCCAAGATTATAGACTTTCTAAATTCTATTCAGGATCCCTTGGGGACCTGCAGATATGAAGGTAAGAACCTCAGGCCTTTAATGAGGAGTGAAATAAATCCTCCCAAATGGTAGGGTTTGAGTATAACTGAGAATTTCCTGCCCTTGTTTTGCATATGTGGATATACATATAACATTTCACATTTACATCACAGGGGTGGAGGTGAAGTAAAATATGTTATAGTGACTCTCACATTTCTGTTCCCATATAGGTTTCTTCCTTTACTCTAAGAGCCTTTCCCAAGCCTCCTCCTGCCTATGGAAGCTCCTCTCCTTTAACCTGTCTGCCATTAAAGATGAGGAGCAGTTAACAATGGCCCAGCTGGGCCTGGAGTTGGGGCCCAACACTTACTATAAGCTGGGACCAGAACTAGAATTGGCTCTGTACCTCATTCAGAAGCCACATGTGTGGGGCCAGGCCACCCCGAAGACAGGTAAAATGTTTGCACTGCAGTCAGTACCATGGCCTCAAGGTATCCTTCACTTCAACCTGCTGGATGTGGCTAAGAGGAATAATTACCCCTGGAAGAACTTAGGTTTGTTTCTAGAGATACTGGTCAAAGGAGGTAGAGCCTCTGGGGCGAATTTTCAGCTTGAGGACACCTGCGCCAGACTGAGACGTTCTGTTCACGCTTCCCTGCTGGTGGTCACCCTCAACCCTGAGCAGTGCCGCCCTCCTCGCAGAAGGAGGGCAGCCATCCCTGCCTCTAAGCCTTCTTGCAAGAACCTCTGCCATCGTCACCAGCTGTTCATTAACTTCCGGGACCTGGGTTGGCACAAGTGGATCATTGCCCCCAAGGGTTTCATGGCAAATTACTGCCATGGAGATTGTCCTTTCTCACTGACCACCTCCCTCAACAGCTCCAATTATGCGTTCATGCAAGCGCTGATGCACGCCGTTGACCCAGCGGTTCCCCAGGCTGTCTGCATTCCCACCAAGCTGTCCCCCATCTCCATGCTCTATCAGGACAACGATGACAATGTCATTCTACGGCATTATGAAGACATGGTAGTTGATGAGTGTGGGTGTGGGTAGGCTCTCAGCAATAGAATAGAAGGGGTGTTCTTGGGGTAAATGTTCTAATAAAACTATCTGGCTTATGACCATTGGATCTGAATTGTCAGCATATTTATGTTTACAATTTGTCTTCTTGGACAAATAGATAAATAAACTGAGATTTAGAGCAGCTAAATATTCAATTTTTCTAAAGTCATCAACTTTAGGTATTCACTGGTGGTCCAGTGGTTAGGACTCAGCACTTTCACCACCGTGGCCTGGGTTCAATCCCTAGTCGGGGAACTAAGATGCCACAAGCAGCATGGTTTGGCCACAAAAATAAAATATAAAAGAGAATAGAATACACATATCCCCATATTCCCTCCCTTCCTTGACGCCCCCCCCTCGATTCCCCCCCACCCTCCCTGCCCCAGTCCTCTAAGGCATCTTCCATCCTCGAGTTGGACTCCCTTTGTTATACAACAACTTCCCACTGACTATTTTACAGTTGGTAGTATATATATGTCTGTACTACTCTCCCGCTTCTTCTCAGTTTCCCCTTCACCCCCCGCCCCCTCCCATACCTCGAGTTCTCCAGTCCATTCCCTGTATCTGCTTCCCTGTTCTTGTCACTGAGTTCATCAGTACCATTTTTAGATTCCGTATATGTGAGTTAGCATACAATATTTGTCTTTCTCTTTCTGACTTACTTCACTCTGTATGACAGATTGTAGTTCTATCCACCTCATTACATATAGCTCCATCTCATCCCTTTTTATAGCTGAGTAATATTCCATTGTATATATATGCCACATCTTCTGTATCCATTCATTTGTTGATGGGCATTTAGGTTGCTTCCATGTCCTGGCTATTGTAAAGAGTGCTGCAATAAACATTATGGTACAAGTTTCTTTTGGGATTATGGTTTTCTTTGGGTATATGCCCAGGAGTGGGATTACTGGATCATATGGTAGTTCTATTTGCAGTTTTTTAAGGAACCTCCAAATTGTTTTCCATAGTGGCTGTACCAACTTACAGTCCCACCAACAGTGCACGAGAGTTCCCTTTTCTCCACACCCTCTCCAACATTTGTTGTTTCCAGACTTTGTGATGATGGCCATTCTGATTGGTGTGAGGTGATACCTCATTGTGGCTTTGACTTGCATTTCTCTGATGATGAGTGATGTTGAGCATCTTTTCATGTGTTTGTTGGCCATCTGTATGTCTTCTTTGTTAATTTGGGGGGAGAGAATAGATATGGGGAAATGAACTTAAAAAAAAAAAAGATATCAGGAATTTTAAAAGATCAAGCAATTTGATTTCAAAGAAGAATCTTGGATTTGAAGCGGTCCATAAATTAAATAGCAATTCATGGTATTTAAAAAAAAATTGAATATGTCGTCTTCTCGTCCATTTTAGGAGTGCTCTAAGGTTTTGGTTGCTAGGACCTGAGTCCCACATTGAGATCTCAGGTGTAGAATCCTCGATCTATGGTTTCTGGTGTCTGCTCAGCTGTCTTGTCCTTCCACTGCTGTGATGGTCTCACCGTCCTGAGAATTGGAGGAGTAGCATCACGGTTATTTCCTAAGGAGTTCATTCTCCATAGCAGCCAGTTTCATGCAAGCTGTGGTCTGACTGCGCGCCTTTGCAATCCCCGCCCCCCCCCTTACCCCCGCCCCTTTCTGCTGCTGCCACTGGTCTTTGGGGAATAGCGTTTAATTCCCTTTACCTGGTGTACCTTATTGGGTTCAAACAGTTGAATGAAATTGGGTTTTTGGACTATCTATGAATTTCAAATGTCTGTTAGCCTTGGTGTCATTTCCTAGCAATAACTGAGAGCCAGTTAAATTTTTTTTCACGTTTAGCCAGTATTTCTAGGTGTCTCTGAAGGTAAGATCATTTAATTTCTTTGATTTGCTTATGAATAAGTGAAACCTGTGTTTCCAGAACCACCACTAGAATTTATTTGAGTTTCACACTCCCGCCACCTGGTTAAAAATAAATCTAAGATTATAAATCCATCAGCTTCCATCCTAGTGGCCTGTACTTTTCAGATAACACATCCTCTGGTCTGGAGACAGAGGCAGAGCCGAGTAAGAGACTGTCTTTTTAGACGCAGTTGTATCAGGTGTATCTGAACCTTTCTTGTTGAAGTCTCATGTGTGTGGGGAGAGATAGAATGGTGCTTGTACCTTTCTTGACTTAATTAAAAACAAAAAGTTTGTGATTCTTTTTCTCAGTCAGTCCTGACTCTAGGCTAAGTAGAAGGCAGCACCCCCTTTTTATATGGAAGAAAAATGAAGTTTATTGTAAGTTTTTATATTTTCTACTTGTTCATTTTATTGGTGCAAATTTGAGATTTTGTTTTCTTTTAATAGATGCAGTCTTTGAGATAATTTGTTTTTATCTTTATTCCCGTTTTATCTTTTTTGGATAATTCTCTTTGTACTCCTCTGCCTACCTCTCCTCCCTCCTCCCCCCACCACTTTTGTAAACCTTAGTATCTGTTGGGTGAACAGTGTAAGTAATGTTTTCATCTGCTTTTAGAATGTGAGATATTTCCAGTAACTACTTTTTGCTGAATCCAAAGACCTATAAATTTAAATATATATATATTTTATAAAGATCAAAATGATATAAAGATGTTTCTTCCTTTAGAAAAAACAAATAGAAATCCATTGTTAATGTTCATATTATGATGCCACTTTTCTAAACTGTGCATCGTGATGGAAAGGTGTAAATATCAATTAACAGGACTGCTTAATCAGTATTTAATATCTAAGGTGAGTTGGGGGTGTATAGGGGCGGGGTGCTACAGAACATAGTAGGCTTGCTGTCCTTTAAGTTCCTTGATCCATAGACAGATGCAGCTGGAAAGTGAACAGAATGGACTGCCAGTTACCCATATGCCTGTCCAGTTCCCTTTTTATTTGCAGAAGCCATGTATTTGTTCACAAGTGGGAAATTCATAGGAGCAAAACCTTTTGGGTGGATGAACTAAGCTCTGCTGCAGAGGATCAGGAGCTGCTCTTTGGCTCCAAGGCAGACTGTTTAATCATGAGCAGGGTGTTCTTTTTCTTTCCTTCTCTCTCTCTCTTTCCAATATATGGAATTTTGAAGAAGATGAAAATGTCATTCTGAGAGCAATATTTAAATTCTCAGGAACTGACATACAGTATTGAGAATGAATTCACTTTTAATCAAGTTTACATTGAATGTTGTTTTTAAAAAATCTAAGTCATTCTTTACACTGCAAAGAATCCAAACCACATGGGATAACTTATGAGACGATTGAGTGGTAAGCTATGACTCCTTTGTTGATCATTTTGGACATCATTGTAAATAAAGGTTTCTATTTAAAATTAAAAAAAAAAAAAAAAAAAAAAAAAGAGAATAGAATAGAATAGAATAGAATAGAATAGAATAGAATAGAATTAAGAATAATCAACTTTTCCTGCTAGATCTTATATGCTAACAGTGTTACTTAAAAAAAAAAAATGTATAGGGACTTCCCTGGTGATTCAGTGGTTAAGACTCCACACTCCCAATGCAGGGGGCCTGGGTTTGATCCCTGATCAGAGAACAAGATCCTGCATGCCAAAACTAAAGATCTTGTGCAGCCAAATAAATAATAAATAAATACTTTATAAAAATATAAAATAATGTAGAAAAATATACCAAAAGGGTACTTGATATCTATATTGATATCTATATTTCCTTCTGGTCTTTTTTGAATATTAAATATGATTCC
This sequence comes from Hippopotamus amphibius kiboko, assembly GCF_030028045.1. Classification (NCBI taxonomy): domain Eukaryota; kingdom Metazoa; phylum Chordata; class Mammalia; order Artiodactyla; family Hippopotamidae; genus Hippopotamus; species Hippopotamus amphibius. Next base: position 73,744,222 of record NC_080197.1, on the reverse strand, counting down.
TATAGCTAAGATCAGAGCCACATATAATTTTGTATCTTCTTGTATTCACTTATAGGAATTTTTTTCAAATCACCAACATCAACATATTAATTTAATGATTGTATTATATACAATTATTTAGATACATATTTTACTTAAAATGAATGTTTATCATCTGACGTGTTGTTTGCAATTTTCCCTGGTGGAATAGCGTTGTGACTGTTCACAAATCATTCTCCATATTTTGTCCTCAACTCCTTAGAAAAAATTCAGACATGGAATTGCAGTTAAAAATAGAATTTGACTCTTCTCTAATTAAATGGAAGATATATATTAATGAAAACATTGATCTTAAAACAAACATGCATATATTAAGGGGTAAATGCAAAATTCATGTGGACTTCAAATATAAAATTCCTGACTTGGTAGGATACTTTGGGTTGTATCAGGAAGTATGAGGTCACTAACTTCCTTTGTTAGAACTAAAGAGGAAAAGTCTGTGAACCACAACTTTAGTCCCTTCTTTAATTCTAGTTGTCACAACCTTAAATCAACCTCACCATTCTCACCTGTATTATTGCTATCACTTTTAACCTGGTCTTTTGTTTTTATTTAAAAAATTTTAAATGTAGATTATTATAATTTAACTATGTTACAATATATGCAAAAACACCTGCGTGACCCTCCCAGTCTCTTTCCCCATCCTCCTAATGAAACCACCATCCTGAGTTTGGTGTACATCTTTCCCATTCATTTCTTTATAATTTTACTACATATATTTGGACCCATAAACATTATAAAATGTTGCTTCACAAATAGTAAACTTTATAGAAACAATATTGCAGTGTATTTTTCTACTGATTTTTTTCTCAATTTATTACCTAAGAAATTTTTTTTTAAAAGATTTATTTTATTACTTATTTATTTTTATTTTTGGCTACATTGGATATTTGTTGCTGCGCATGGGCTTTCTCTAGTTGGGGTGAGCAGGGGCTGCTCTTTGTTGTGGTGTGCAGGTTTCTCATTGTGGTAGCTTCTCTTGTTGCGGAGCATGGGCTCCAGGTGCGCAAGCTTCGGGATCAATAGTTGTGGCACACGGGCTTAGTTGCTCCACTGCATGTGGGATCTTCCCGGCCCAGGGATCGAACCCGTGTCCCCTGCACTGGCAGGTGAGTTCTTAACCACTGCGTCACCTGGGAAGCCCTGTTTCAAAAGTTCTTATAGGTCGATACAGGTATGAATATAACTGATTTTTTTCACAGCTGGATAATAATCCATTACATGCCTATTACACAATTGATTTATCAATTATGCTGTTATTGGTCACTAAGGACATTCACACAAACTGTTACAATCATTTCTATAGAATGGATACAGACTCTCTTGGCAATCTATTTGTCTAGAACTTTGGTGTAGGGCAGCAGTGAATATAGGCAATTTGTAAGGAGAATAGAGAAGAGGCTACAGAGATTGTAGCAATTCTAAATGCTCATCTTGAACACAAACAAAAGCGACCTTTGAAACACTCAGGGGACTTCCCTGGTGGCTCAGTGGTTAAGAATGCACCTGCCAATGCAGGGGACATGGGTTCAATCCCTGATCCAGGAAGATCCCACATGATGCAGAGCAACTAAACCCATGCGCCACAACAACTGAGCCCTTGCACCGCAACCACTGAGGCCTGCTCGCCTAGAGCCCGTGCTCCGCAGCAAGAGAAGCTACCACAATGGGACGCTCATGCACTCCAGTGAAGAGTAGCCCCACACTCACCACAACTAGAGAGAGCCCATGCGCAGTAACAAAGACACACACAGCCAAATAAATAAATGAATAAATAAAACGCACTCAGGGATTTCCCTGGCAGTCCAGTGGTTAAGACTCCATGCTTCCACTGCAGGGGGCAGAGGTTTGATCCATGGTCAGGGAGTTAAGATCCTGCATGCTCGAGGCGTAGCCAAAAAATACGTACTCACCTTGTCAAGCATGTCATTGAAATGAGGAAACACTGTTCTGATGGCAATCGGTGAGAAACTGACTTTGGACAAACCATCATTCAGAACAAGTTAGTGGAACAATCAGGACGAAGCCATCAGTAGTAGCCAACATGTTCACAAAGCACTTTCAGATTATATTTGTTGAAAGAGCTAAGAAATTAATGTAACAGAACAAAGATAGATGGTTGTTTTGCTTTGCCACTGAGGTCCCAGCCCTATCCTCTGTTTTGAGGGCCTAGGAGTTTTGGGAGTAGCCCAACCTGAACAACGGAGTCTGACTGGCATAAGCAAAAGTCAAAATTTCACCTGTGAACCAATTATCAATATGTGACTTTACAATAAGATGGCAAGGGAAGAGAGCCGGCCAGCATACTGGGTTTCACTTAAAATAAAAGTGCGCAAATAGGGACTTCCCTGGTGGCGCAGTGGTTAAGAATCCACTTGCCAGTGCAGGGAACACAGGTTCAGTCCCTGGTCTGGGAAGATCCCACATGTGGAGCAACTAAGCCCATGTGCCACAACTACTGAAGCCTAGAACCGGTGCTCGAGAATAAGAGAAGCCACTGCATGGAGAAGCCTGTGCACCACAACAGTGAGTAGGCCCCGCTTGCTGCAACTAGAGAAAGCCCATGCTTGGCAATGAAGACCCAATGCAGCCAAAAAATAAATTAAAAAAAAAAGTGCACAAGCAATCATCCGAATGTGTATTAGGAAATCAGAGGAAGGAAGTTAGTTGAAATCTAAATGGCAAGATTCATGAACCTTCAGATGCAGATACTAGAGGAATTCTAGTCATTTCAGACCGTGCCACTCCTATTAATATTCTTCAATCAGGAATCCAACAATAATATGCTTGGTTGGATTCTGGCTTTCTAATCTATAATATGCCATGGCAGGTCTAGTTTCTTGAATGCGTAAGCGGCTCATATTGGTTGGGGTGATCCCAAATCATGTTGGTCAAACATCACAAATCATCTTGTTGGGCAGATTATTTCTGAAGTAAATTATCTCTAGTTTTACTTTTATTATTTACTGAGTGTCTATTATATGCCAATTACTGTACTAGGTCTTAGGGAATAAAGATAGATGGTCACTTTCATTGTAGTGCTTAAAATCTAGCATATTTGGCTATAAATTATCTGCATACCTACAAATGAAAAAATTAGCATACACCCCAATATGTGAATAATTATTCAAGTTATAATAATTGACAACTATGTTACTATATTGTATATTAAGTGAAAAATTAGCATATACCCCAATATATGAATATTTACTTATTCAAATTATATTCATTAACCACTGTATTACTATATGGTACTTTAAAAGTTTTAAACAGAAGTTCTAATGCTTTCTTCCCTCATTTCAGTGTTTCAGAGATAGAAGTTCTAATATATTCTTTTCCCCACCCAGATGTTTCAAGGTGTTTATTTATTTATTTATTGGCTGTGTTGGGTCTTCGTTGCTGTACATGGGCTTTGTCTAGTTGTGTCGAGCAGGGGCTACCCTTCGTTGTGGTGCGCGGGTTCCTCATTGCCAAGGCTTCTCTTGTTGCAGAGCACAGGCTTTAGGCACACGGGCTTCAGTAGTTGCGGCATGTGGGCTCAATAGTTGTGGCTCACGGGCTTAGTTGCTCCGAGGCATGTGGGATCTTCCTGGAGCAAGGATCGGACCTGTGTTCTCTGCATTGGCAGGTGGATTCCCAACCACTGCGCCACCTAGGAATTCCTTTTCTTTCTTTGTGTTTTTGTCCAACCTTTCTTTCATGGCCTTTCTTACCCTTAAAACTTGAGTTCTTTGGGTTCATTACTGAAATTGCAAGAATGTATTGCCCACCCTACTGACCACAACTCCTGAGGCTGCATTGCTAAATTTACTTCTGAATTGAACTGAATTGTTACTGACAGATTTCCTGAGTCAAAGAAATAGATTTTGATTTGGGCAGTTCTGTGTTTAATACATTCATGTTATGCTTTAAAGTTATTGAAAAGATAGTGGCTGTTTCCTTCCGCTAGTAGTTCTGTTGTTGGCAGGTTTATTCACTCCTGAGTTAATCAAGTTATCTCCTGAGGCCATTATCATGCCCGAATTTAGAAATATGCATTACTGACCTCCTGGCTTTGTTCCCAAATTATCCTACTTCTTTTTTAGGATCTTAAATGTCCAGTTAGATCAGTCTATAAGCAGGCATGTGCCAGGTAAGTCAAGTTGTACACTGTGATTTGGGCAGAATGGCACAAAACATAAATTCCAAAATATAAATAAGTTATACACAACATGTATAGCACAGCTATTTCAGAACATTTCAAGACTTATCATCTTCTTTAATGGCAGGCATGTCCATGTGCCACAGGCCAGTTTGGTTTGAAATTTCACCATCAATGTAATTCATTTTAATTCAATTTGACACATTAAATGCCTTGAAAGGTAGAAAGAAGGGCACAGAATTCTGCCTTAGGGTAGTTTGTCATCAAATGATGTTCCAGCTAGATTTATAAAAACTAGTTAAAATAGCCTCCATCTTGCTCTGATCTGTTTTAACACACTTTGACTTGCTTTTCAGATGATCTGTGTGGTTTCTGCTTAGTTTTATCATTGCTTCTAGCATTTTTCTCTTTTAAAAACACTCCCCTTTACACTCCCCTCTTTGTAAGTATTCATCTCAGGGAGAAGTTCACCGTTCGATACCCTTGAGAACCACAGAAGCCCATCACAAGATCACCTGACACCAGCCTTGATGATCTTCAGATGATCTCTGGATGGAAAAGAATGTAGGCCCTGCATGTACCCTTTCCTTGCCTACCACCCTGCTCCTGGAACCATTACTATAAGACTCCTCACTACCCTCTCCAAGGGGGACACACAGGCTCGAGGGCATTAGCCCTCTGAGGCCCCCTTTGCCAGACAAAGCAATAAAACTGTTCTTTTGTGCTTCACCGAAAACTCTGTCTCTGAGATTAAATTCAGTGCTGGTGTACAGAAACCAGGTTTCAGCAACAATGACACATTCTCAAATCAGATCAGGCCAAAATTTCCTTTTTAAAGTAACATATGCATAAATATCAGCTATTATCACAAAGATTTTTTTTTTTTTTTGGCTGCATCACACAGCATCCAACCAGGGATTGAACCCACGCCCCCTGTATTAGAGGGGTAGAATCTTAACCACTGGACCACCAGGGAAGTCCCTTTTTTAAAATTTTATTGAAGTATAGCTGATTTACAATGTTGTGTTAATTTCAGCTGTACAGCAAAGTGACTGAGTTATATATCTGTGTATTCTTTTTCACAAAGGTTTCTGTGCCTTGCTTGTGAGTGGAGCACTCAGAGTGCTTGTCTATGATTTGATTCTGTTAAGTTTTGAGGAGTGTTTGATTGAAAATAGCCATCTGCTTTAATTAAAAAAAGGGCTAGGATCTGTTGCTTTTATCTGGGCAGAATTGATTGGCAATGATTACATGCAATCATTAATACCTTCCTTAATTCTAAATGGACTTAAAGAGCAGTTACTCTTCTCTCATTCTTTTGTTTGTTTGTTTAATTGTTTGCTTGGCAACGTTAAACAGCAAGCTGGTACAACTATTTTGGACAAAAATGTATCACAGAATTTGTAACCATAACCTTTGCCGTGTGGCAATAATGTAAATTTATCTTTCTGAGAAAGGTGCACACAGATCTTAGAGAAAAGTGTTTAAGAATGATTGTTTTAGCCACAATCTATTATTTTTATCCTTAAACCCCATCCTTCAACAATAATAAAATCAATAGCTATTTTGAAAAGAAGACTGTAACTACCACAGATATAAACAGAATGCAAATGAATTCATCTAAATTAGAGAAGTAGGGCTGCATTGATATGGGTAGTCAGAGATAATAGGAAATTGACAGATGAGGGGGGCTTGTAGTTAGGGAATTTTAGTCTAGAGAAATAGATGGCAGAAATTGAGAAGGACTTGAAGAGTCTTAGAAAATTATCTATTGGCGGTTGGCTCTGCTAATTGTATTGCTTTTCTGCCCTCTGTCGATGAAAACAGGGAAGAGCAAATTTATTAAACCATATATGGTTCCTCACATCTAGAGGATCAAGGGTCTTACTGAGAACCTGATAAAACATATAGACTCTCCCCCAGAAAATAATACACATGAACACACATTTTGCATATAACTTTAGTCGCTTCATGGAATCCCTGCTGTCTAAACTTTGGGCTTGTGAAGAACACATTTCTCTTGAGCCAGGTATTTTTCCCCTTTTTGGGGTCTCTGTTTATGACCCTGTATGTATGAACTCTTTTGCAATATTCAGTTCATTTTAAAGGACCTGTTTCTCACATGGTCAATTTCTTTCCATCCTCATATCTCTATGGTGGTTTTATTATGATAAGTGCCCCTTCAGCTACTAAGACCCAATTTTTTTTTGCGGTAATGAAGTCTCTCTTGCCTCAGGCAAGACAATCCACTGACCTTCCTTGGAACAATTTTGCTTTGGTTTGCCTTACTTCAGTTAGCTTTTTTGCTAAATCTTTAAAAAAAAATGGAGATATAATTCACATTCCATACAAGTCACAATTTTAAAACATAAAATTCAGTGGTTTTAAAAATTATATTCACAAGATAGGCAACCATCACCACTATCTAACTCCAAAACATTTTTATTACCCCCAAGATAAACCCCATACCCATTAACAGACACTCCCCAAGTCTTCTCCCCCAGCCCACTCCCCATTCTCTGGCAATGCTAATTTACTTTCTGTCTCTGTGGATTTGTCTATGCTGTAAGTTTCACATAAATGGAATCACACAATATGCGGCCTTTTGTGACCAAGTTCTTTCACTGAGGATAAAGGTTTCAAATTTCATCTATGTTTTAGTGTGAATCAGCACTTCATCCTTTTTATATCTGAACATCATCCCATTGTGTGGATATCTGACAACTTATTTATTTATTTATCAGTTGATGGACCTTTGAGCTGTTTCCACTTTTGTCTCTCATGAATAATGCTACTATGAATATTTAATGTACAAGTTTTTGTGTGAATATGTGTTTTCAATTCTCTTAGAATTGCCAAATCATATGGTTGCTCTATGTTTAAAAGTTTTGAGGAGCTATCAAACTGTTTTCCAGAGTGGCTGCAACATTTTATATTACTAACAGCAATGCAAGAGAATTCCGATTTTTCCATATCCCCACCAATACATTTTTTTTTTTTTTTCTTTTTTGACCATGCCTGGCAACTTGTGGGATCTTAGTTCCCCCACCAGGGATAGAACCTGAGGCCTTGGCAGTGAAATGTGGAGTTTTAACCACTGGATCGCCAGGGAATTCCTCCCAACAATACTTTTTACTGTCAAAGAATTTTTATGTGTTATTACAGCCGGCCTAGCAGTTAGGAAGTTGTATCTCATTGTGGTTTTGACTTATAGTTTCCTAATGAGTAATGATGTTGAGCATCTTTTCATGTGCTTATTGGTTATCTGTGTATCTTCTTTGGAGAAATGCCTATTCAAATCACTTACCCATTTTAATTGGGTTATTTGTCTTTTTATTGTTGAGTTGTAATAGTTTTTTAATATAATTAGGACACTAGCCCTTATCAGATGTATAGCTTGCAAACATTTTCTCCCATTCTGTGAGCTGTCGTTTCACTTTCTTGGTAGTGTTTTTTGTAGCACAAAAGTTTTTAATTTTGATGGAATCCACTGCATCAATTTTTTTATCATTATTGTTTGTGCTTTAGGTATCATATTTAAGAAACTTACCTAATTCAAAGTCATGAAGATTTACACCTATGTTTTCTACAAATTTGAATGGTCTTGGCATCCTTCTTAAAAATCAGTTGACCACATAGTCATTGAGAGAGCTACTATTTAAAAACAGCAACAACAACAACAACAGAAAATAAGTCTTGGTGAGTTTATGGAGAAATTGGAACTCTTGAGTGGTGCAGCTGATATGGAAAACTGTATGGACATTCCTTAAAAAATTTAAAATAGAACTATCATATGGCCTAGCAATCTTACTTCTGGGTATATGTGCAAAAGAATTGAAAGCAGGCATGGGATTGAAATCGATTTTTGCACATCTATGTTCATAGCAGCATTATCACAATAGCCAAAAGGCAAAAGCAACCAACTCGTCATCGGTGGATGAATGGATTATACAAAACATACTGCATGCATACAATGGGATATTATTCAGCCTTAAAGAGGAAGAAAGTCCTGTCACACACTACAACTTGAACGAAATGTGAGGACATCACGCTAACTGAGGTAAGCCAGTCACAAACAGACAAATACTGTATGATTCCACTGATGTGCAGTATCTAAAATAATCAAATGTGTAGAAACAGAAAGTAGAATGATGGTTGCTCAGAGCTGAGGGAGGAGAAAATAATGAGTTGTGGTTTTCAGAGTTTCAGTTTTGCAAGATGAAAAAGTTCTGTTGCACAACGATGTGAGTATACTAAACACTGCTGAACTGTATACTTGGAATGTAATAAGTGTATACTTGAAGATGGTTATGATGGTGTAAAGCAAAAACACTTCTGTGTTTCCGTGTTTCATACTGAACACTTCTGTAACCAGATGTGTAGAGGTTTTCCCACACCAGCAATACTTCAGTTCTCTGTAGATACCAGCTGGGTGTCCTACAACTCAGTTCAGTTCTGGCACTGTCTACCTGGAGTCAACAGGCCCAGGGGTAAGGCCAGGTAAGTTGGAGATATGAAAAATGTGGCCAGTACGGAATTCATGATTCACTCGGTTCACTGCCCACAATTAGCACATGACCCAGGTTAGTCAAAGTAGGGAATACAGATAAGGGAGTAACAAAGCACTCCAAGGAGAAGTCCAGAAGGAGGCGTGTCAGCACAAGCAGCATCCTGGGTCTGGCAACTAGTCTCGTGACAAGTGTGAGTAGGAAGTTGCCTTCTGCTCCCACAGAGCCTCCGGCAGCATCTAGAACAGCTGGGTCAGCTCTCAGCAGTGTGGAGTAGGTCCTCCAGTGAAGAGCCTTCAAGTCACTTGGCTCAGTGGTTTCTTCTTAAGGAGAACAGTTATGCCCAGGGGAGGGGGTCTTGTCTCCATCAGTTTCTCCTTCTATACCAATGACATAAATTGCTCAAGATATTTTGTATGTAAAATAACAGTTTACACTCTAAGACACTCAGAGTCCTATAGTGGACATTTCAAAACAACTAATATAGCTGTAACTAAGACCTGACACAGGGGACTTCTCTGGTGACGCAGAGGTTAAGAATCCACCTGCTGATGCAAGGGACATGGATTCATCCCTGGGCCGGGAAGACCCCACATACCTCAGAGCAACTAAGCCCGTGTGCCACAACTACTGAGATTGTGTTCTAGAGCCCAGGAGCCACAACTGCTGAGCCCATGTACTGCAACTACTGAAGCCCGAGCACCTAGAGCCCATGCTCCACAACAAGAGAAGCCACTGCAATGAGAAATCTTCACACTGCAACGAAGAGAAGCCCCAGTCGCCACAACTAGAGAAAGCCTGCGTGCAGAAATGAAGACCCAAAACAGCCAATAAATAAATTTATTAAAAAAAAAAGACCCGATGCAGCCATAAATAAGATAAATAAATTAATTAATTAGAAAAAATAATATAGACGTTTACATTGGCCACTGTGACTCCATTTTGGACAACTTAACATAGTTTAACATAAGTTAAATCCTACATTTCACACTTGATAAGCAGGAATCATAACATAAAAGAAATTACATCATAATGGTCCTACAAGACTGCCCCTTTCTACTTCAGATGCCAATAGCAACTCCAGGCTGTACCTGAGGTTCTCCCCAACAGGCTATAAATCCAAAGTTCCGAGGACATGCCCCTTGTGTTTGATTAATTTGCTAGAGAGGCTCACAGAACTAAGGAAATCAGAGAGATTGTCAGTTTATTACAAAAGATATTAAAGGATATAAATGGGGGCAGATGAAGAAGCACATAGGGTGATGTCTGCAAAGGTCCTGAGCACAGGAGCTTCTGTCCGGATGGAGTTTGGGGTGTGCCAGCCTCCCAGCATGTGGATGCATTCTTGTCCATAAACCCAGAAGCTCTCTGAACCCAATCTTTTTGGGTTTCTACGAAGGCTTCATTACATAGGCATAGCTGATTAAATCACTGGCCATTGGTTATTGGTTTAATCTCCAGTCCCTCTCCTATCCCTGGAGTGGGAGTGGTGGGGCGGGGCTGAAAGTTCCCAACTTCTAATAAGTGGTTTATTCCCCACCCTCAACACGCCCCCAACATTAGATTACCTAGTGACTTTCCAAAAGCCCCCTCATCAATGTAATAAAGGACAGTTTTATAGCTCTCATCTCTTAGATAATTCCAAGGGTTTTAGAAACTATGTGCCAGAAACTGGGAGAAAGACCACAAGTATATTTATTATAAATCAAAATATTACAATATCCACCCCCTTAGAACTTGGGTTCCTTACAGCAAAACAATCATACAAATTGAAAACTACGGGCACATTACCAAAGTTCCATTTGGTCATTAGTAGTTAGTTCAGTTCACTACTATATCACATGAAAATATCCCTCAGGGTGAGGCCACTCAAGTTTGAAGGCTTCCACTGGAGATCTTGTCAGGATCCCAGAAGCAGGAGTGATTTCAGCAAACTTACAGCTTCACCCTTTCAGATATCTGGCATAATGGAGCTAAGAGAACTATTATCTCTTGTTTTGAGGCTTTTCTGAGGTGTTCATTAATATTGGATTTTCCTTATTATGTAACTCAGATATTCATTCTTTAACCCTCAGCAACAATTCCTCCTCCTCAGATACTAAATGTTATGTTATGTATATTTTTGTCTCAATTAAAAATTAAAAAAAAAAACAAACAATCAATTGACCATAGGTGTGTGTGTTTATTTCTGTGTAGAGGTCTTACACAGTAAGTATAAAAAGAGGGACTTCTCCGGTGGCGCAGTGGTTAAGACTCCGCCTCCAATGCAGGGGACACGGATTCAATCCCTGGCCCGGGAAGATCCCACACGCTCACAGCAACTAAGCCCATGTGCCACAACTACGGAAGCCCATGTGCCTACAGCCTGTGCTCCACAACAAGAGAAGTCACCGCAATGAGCAGCCTGTGTACCGCAACAAAGAGTAGCCCCCGCTCGCAGCAACTAGAGACTAGAGAAAGCCCATGTGCAGCAAAGAAGACCCAGCACAGCCAATTAATTAATTTTTAAAAAGTATAAAAAGAGAAGGGAATTTCCTAGTGGTCCAGAGCTTTCACTGCTGTGGCCTGGTTCAATCCCTGGTAGCGCAGCCAAAAGAAACCAAAAAACCAAACCAAAAAACCAAACCAAACCAAACCAAAACAAAAACTCTGTTAAAAAAAGAAACTACAAGCCCCAAATGTAGTCATGTTCGCTAAGCCACATCATCAAACCAAGACTTGATGGCCACCTAAACTAAATGCAGTTTCAACCTTGCCCAGGAATCTATCTTAACAGGTCAGTCTGGAATTTCCTCCTCAGAACCAGTGAAGTAATCTGCCTAATACACACTTTTGTCCCCCAAAGGAATGTAACCTTGCCAGGAATAACCCTTTTTGTTTGTTTATGATTTCCTTGCCCCAGCCCCTCTCTGCTTTTAAAAATCTTTCCTTTCCTGTAGCTCTTTGGAGCTCCTTTTTCTTGACTGGCTAGACAGGATGCTGCCCAATTCATGAATCTTTTCATAAAGCCAATTAGATCTTTGAATTGATGGGGAACAAGGCAAGGATATTCACTCTTACCTTCTCTTTATTTGGCGGGGGGGGGGGGGGGGGGCCTTGCGGTGTGTGGCTTGTGGGATCTTCGTTCCCCAACCAGGGATTGAACCTGTGCCCCCTGCAGTGGAAGTGCAGAGTCCTAAACCACTGGACCACCAGGGAAGTCCGTTACCTTCTCTATTGAACATTTTATTGGTGTCCTTAGCTATTCCAATAAGGCAAAAAGAAAAAAAAAAAGAAAGAAAGAAAGAAAGAAAGAAAGAAAGAAAGAAATTAAAAGGCACCCATGTTGGAAAAGAAGTAAGACTGTCTTTATTTGCAGACAGTGTAATCCTTGGACAAGCCCAGGAAATCTACCAAAAAAAAAAAAAATTAGAAGTAAGTGAAGTTAGCAAGTTCACAGGTCGATTATGTATGGGAGCAAAATTTGCCATCCTAAAACGTCTCTTTGGCATGTGGATTATTTCAAGCTGGAAACAATCAAGGCCCAAAAGATTCAAGAAGAAACGTTGACCTTCCCCCTTAGCTGCCTAAAGAATTTAGATAAAGGGCCAGTTCCCAGAATAGCGCTGTCACCAGAGATATCTGCAGAGAATATGGACTGAGTGTGGCAGGGAAAACTCAGCAGGGCCTGGAGATCAGAGTCCACTCTGTGTCCCATTGTCTCTGCACTGCCCAGCAAATATTTGTTTACTATTTGCTTTTTCATTTCCATGTGAATTGTCTTCCTCCCCTTTGAGGTCCCAAGCCAGTAACCCCAACACCCTCTTTTGTCTTTAGCTGAAGATGGTATTTAAGGTCAAGGCTTCAGCCGTTTTAATGAGTTACTTAGTTTTCCTGGGTCTCTCCCATGTATACATGTTATCAAATTTTTGTTTGATTTTCTCCTGTTATCTGTCTCATGTCAATGTAATTTGTAGACCAGCCAGAAGAACCTAAGAAAAATGAAGGAAAATTTCTTCCCAAAAGCTACAAGGTCAATATATAAAAATCAATTATATTTCTATATACTACCAATGAAGAGTTAGAAAATAAAATTAAAAAAAAACCAATACCACTTACAATCAAATAAAAACCATGAAATATTAAGGAATAAATTTAATAAACCATACAATACACACGCTGACTATCACAAAACATTGCTAAGTGAAATCAATACCTAAATAACTGAAAGAATATAGCATATTTGAGAGACTTCCCTAGTGACGCAGTGGTTAAGAATCCACCTGCCAATGCAGGGGACACAGGTTCGAGCCCTGGTCCGGGAAGATTCCACATGCCGCAGAGCAACTGAGCCCGGGCGCACAACTACTGAGCCCATGTGATGCAACTAATGAAGGCTGCGTGCCCAAAGCCCATGTTCCACAACAAGAGAAGCCACCACACTGAGAAGCCTGAGCACTGCAACGAAGACTCAACACAGCCAAAAATAAATAAATAAACCATACAAAGTTATGGAAAAAAAGATACCCAGCATATTTGAAATTTAGAGCACCCAATGTCTTAACGTTTCAATTCTATTCAAGTTGATCTATAAATTCAATGCAACACCAGTCGGAACCACAGCAGGCATGTTTGTAGACACTGACAAACTAGAGCTTATATAGCCAAGGCAATTTGGGGAAATCAGAACGTATACTACCTGATTTTGCAGGGCCGGAATAGAGACACAGATGTAGAGAATGGACGTGTGGACATGGGGTGGGGGGAATTAATTGACATATGTGCACTGCCATGTGTAAAACAGATAGCTAGTGGGAACCTGCTGTACAGCTCAGGGAGCTCAGCTCGGTGCTCTGTGGTGACCTAGGTGGGTGGGATGGGGGTGGTGTGGGAGGGAGGGGATATATGTATACACATAGCTGATTCACTTCATTGTACAGCAGAAAATAACACAAGATTGTAAATTAACTATACCCCAATTAAAAAAATAATATTTTATTTAACCCAACATTAAAAAAAGACATTATTAATCTATAATAACTGTTATAAGCATAATTATAGACATATAGATCAATGGAATGAAAGAGATTTCAAAAATGAATTTACATATATGTGATCAGTTGATTTCCAATAAATGTGCCAAGGTAATTCAACGGGAAAAGTACAGTCTTTTCAACAAATGGTGTTATCAAAATCAGTTATCCATATGGGGGAAAATGATATAGGTATCTGTTACGCACAGAATGTTTCTGTCCGCTCTAAATTCTTATATTGAAGCCCTAACCCCACAGTTTGTCTATATTTGGAAATGGGAGCATCTGAGGAATTAAGCTTAAACAAGCTCATAAACGTTGAGCTCTGAACTGACAGGATAGTGTTCTCATAAGAAGAGAGTTCCCCACCCCTTCAGGGTGCCCACACAAGGTAAGTTCAGGTGAGGACACAGCAAAAAGACGGGATCTACAAATGAGGAAGTTCTCAGAAAACCAAGCTGGTTGGAACTTTGATCTTGAACTTCTAGCCTTCAGAACTCTGAGAAAATAAGTTTTTATTCTTTAGCCATCCAGTTTTTGGAATTTGATTATGGTGGCCCTAACTGAATAATATAATATCCACATGGACAAAAATCAACCCTGACTCTTATCTGGCACCACAAACTCAAAAAATGGCTTGTAGACCTAATATAAAAGCGAAAACCAAAACTATGAGTCCTAGAAGAAAATATAGGACAATATCTTCGTGTCCTTTGGGTAGGTAATGATTTTGTAGACAAGATCCAAAAAGCACTACCCATAAAAAAAATTGATAAGTTGAACTTCATAAAAATTGAGAACATCTGTTCTTCAAAAGACACCATTAAGGAAATGAAAAGTCAACCCAGAGACTAAGGAAAATATATACAGATATGACAAAGGAATTGTATCCACAATATATAAAGAATTCTTACAACTCAGTAAGGAGACAAAAATAAAATAAAAAAATACTCAAACAGGCTTCAGGAAAGAAGATATATACATAACTAACAAGCATGTGAAAAGATGCTCAACATCATTAATCATCAGGAAAAGGCAAATTAAAATCCCCATACCCACAAAAATTACTGCAGCTAAAAAAGCTGACATCACCAAGTGTTGGTGAAGATGTCAAGCAAGTATAACACTCATTTCCTCCTGGTCAGAATGTAAACTGTTATAACAGTCCAGCATTTTTTAAAAAGTTAAATACACACTTTACTATTTAATCTAGCAATTCTATTGCCAGATTCTTTATCCAAGAGAAGAAAACAGAAACACTTTGTGTACAAGGAATTGTACACAAATGTTCATATCATCTTTATTCACAATGGCCTAAAATTGGAAAATAACTCTAAGTCCACCAAAAGATAAATGAATAAATAAATTGTAGCATACCCATATAATGGAATTCCACCCAGCAATAGAAAGAAATGAACCACTGATACACATAATCACGTAGGTCAATTTTACAGAGTAGCTGAGCATAAAAAGTGTTGATGAACAATTAATCAGTCAATCCAAGAAAAATTTGGAAAATTTTATTTGAGGCAAATTTGAGGATTATAACCTGGGAAGAGCATCTCAGAAAGCTCTGAGAACTGTTCCACCCGTCAGAAGTCAAGATACAGTCTGGGGGACTTGCCTAGTGGCACAGTGATTAAGAATCTGCCTGCCAATGCAGGGGACATGGATTGAATCCCTGGTCCGTGGACTATCCCACATGCCTCTGAGCAACTAAACCCGTGTACCACAACTACTGAGCCTGCACCCTAGAGCCCGAGAGTCACAACTACTGAAGCCAGAGCGCCTATAGCCCATGCTTGACAAAAAGAGAAGCCAATGCACTGAGAGGCCTGAGCACCACAAGAAAAAGTAGCCACAACTAGAGAAAGCCCGAGCCCAGCAAGAAAGACCCAATGCAGTCAAAAAAAAAAAAAGATACAGACAGTCTGGGACTTCCCTCATAGTCCAGTGGTTAAGACACTGTGCTTCCACCACGAGGGGGGACAGGTTTGGGGGGGTGCGGGTTTGATCTTGGTCAGGGAACTAAGATCCTGCATACTGCTTGGCACTAGGGAAAAAAAAAGTCAAGACACAGTTTATGTGATCTTTTTGAGACAGAGGGCTGTACATTAAATGACATTATTGACAGTTTACATATAATTCAGATTTAAGCACCATTGTGGTGGGTCTTGTGATCCTTTGCAAGATGAAGGAATGTTATATTTTAAGGAGTTGTCTTCTTGATGCTAGGAGAATGTTGCTGTTTATGCTTGAGGAGGTATTCCTGCTGATGGGGGAGGATTGGTCAAAGCATAATGTGGATACATAATGCACAGTGGGGGAAGAGGGGAGGCCAAAGGGAAGAATTTTTATGTTTATATTTTTCTTGTCTTGCCATAAATACGAATTTTATTTCACAAAAGCAAACATAAAAGTTTACACATTATAGGATTCATTTGTTTGATATTATAGAACAGTCCAAACTAATCTTTAGTGACAGAAATAATAGTGGTTGGCAGACTTCCCTGGTGGCTCAGTGCTTAAGAATCTGCCTGCCAATGCAGGGGACACACATTCGATCCCTGGTCAGGGGCGATCCCATGTGCTACTGAGCAACAAAGCCTGTGTGCAACAACTACTGATCCTGTGCTCTAGAGTCCTCAAGCCACAATTATTGAAGCCTGAGCGCCTAAATCCCATGCTCAGCAACAAGAGAAGCCACTGCAGTGAGAAGCCTGTGCACCTCAATGAAGAGTAGCCCCCACTCGCTGCAACTAGAAAAAGCCGGAGCACAGCAACGAAGACCCAATGCAACCAATAAATAAATAAATAAATAATAAATCAATTTATTAAAAAAAAAGAAATATTAGTGGTTGCTTAGGACTGGGAGTAGGACAAATGACTGCAGACATAGTGAAATTCTTTGGGTGATGAGAAGCTTAAATATCTTGATTGTGGAGTTATTACAAAGGTATATATATGCATTTTTAAAAATGCATCACAGGAACAGAATGCTGATATAAAACATTTTATAGTTGATTAGCTTCAACCTCTCTTACACATGATGAATGCATGACAGTCTATCATATCTGTTTTGCATTTCCTAAAATAAAACAGGATA
The DNA here is from genome assembly GCF_030028045.1 of Hippopotamus amphibius kiboko. Taxonomy (NCBI): domain Eukaryota; kingdom Metazoa; phylum Chordata; class Mammalia; order Artiodactyla; family Hippopotamidae; genus Hippopotamus; species Hippopotamus amphibius. The sequence continues at coordinate 73,727,416 of NC_080197.1, read as the reverse complement.
GATCAAGCATTCAGTAGGAGTTCTAGTAGAACTAACTCACATTATACACCACCTTATCTATTACATATGTGCCTCTGCTGAGCCTGTCTCACTGTATTAGTTTCCTATTGCTGCTGTAACAAATAACCACAAACTTAGTGGTATAAAACAATGTAACTTATCTATCTCACAGCTCTGGAATCAGAAGCACAAAAGAGTGTCTCACTGGGCTAAAATCAAGGTGTCAACAGGGCAGCATTCTTTCAGAAGACTCTAGGGAAGACTCCATTTCCTTGCTTTGTCCAGCTTTTAAAGGCTGTCCTCATTTCTTGAATCATGGCCCTCTTTAGCCAGTAATCACATCATACATCTTTTTTTTTTTTTACTTTCCACCCCCTCACACATCTTCACATGTCCTTTTCTGACTCTGATTCTGCCTCCCTTTTATAAGGGTCTTTAAGACTAGATTGACACCAGCATAATCTTTTTATCTCAACATTCTTAATCACATCTGCAAAGTCCATTATGCTGTTGTAAGGTAACATATTTATATGTTCCAGGGATTAAGAGGTGGACACATTTGGGGCACCATTATTCTACCTGTAACAAGGAAGAACTAAATCGGACTCCATGTTGGATCTGTTTGACTTTAACCTTTGCTTTGCTTTTTGCCGCTTTGATTATAATCATACATGACGGCCTGCCTCAGGGAACACTGCCCCTCTGCCTGAATGTTAAATTAAAATGCCTCTGTTCAGCTCACAGGCAGACAGTCTGCCCTGTCCACCTGTGAATGGTTGCAGGAAAGGAAAAATTAACACATCCCCTCACAGAGGCTGGTCACTCCCTGGAGATGTTTTGCAAGACTGATGGACCTTTTGCTTTACTTCCTCACTACCTTCCAGCTTTTTAACTTTACTTCCCCGTGCCACTCCCTCTCTGATTCTATAAAAGAAACTGGCAAGGCACATGAAAAGCTGCTCAACATCACTAATTATTAGAGAAACGCAAATCAAAACTACAATGAGGTATCACCTCACACCAGTTAGAATGGGCATCATCAGAAAATCTACAAATGATAAATGCTGGAGAGGGTGTGGAGAAAAGGGAACGCTCTTGCCCTGTTGGTGGGAATGTGAATTGACACAGCCACTATGGAGAATAGTATGGAGGTTCCCTGAAAAACTAAAAATGGAATTATCATATGACCCAGCAATCCCACTACTAGGCATATACCCAGAGAAAACCATAATTCAAAAGACATACACCCCAATGTTCATTGCAGCACTATTTACAATAGCCAGGACATGGAAGCAACCTAAATGTCCATCAACAGATGAATGGATGAAGAAGATGTGGTACATATATCAATGGAATATTACTCAGCCATAAAAAGGAAAAATATTAGGACATTTGTAGAGAAATGGATGGAACTAGAGACTGTCATACAGAGTGAAGTAAGCAAGAAAGAGAAAAACAAATATCGTATATTAACGCATATATGCGGAATATAGAAAAAAAGTACAGATCAACAGGTTTGCAAGGCAGAAATAGAGACAGATGTAGAGAACAAACATATGGCCACTAAGGGGGGAAAGTGGGGGGTTGGGGTAGGATGAATTGGGAGATTGGGATTGCCATATACACATTACTAATAAGAAAAAAATCAAATTGTACACTTTTTAAAATAAATTTGTTTATTTATTTATTGGCTGCATCAGGTCTTTGCTGCTAAACACTGGTTTTCTCTAGTTGCGGTGAGTGGGGGCTCCTCTTCACTGTGGTGCACAGGCTTCTCATTGCAGTGGCTTCTCTTGTTGCAGAGCACGGGTTCTAGGTGCACAGGCTTCAGTAGTTGTGGCAACTGGGCTCAATAGTTGTGGCTCATGGGCTCTGGAGCACAGGTTCAATAGTTGTGGCACATAGGCTGAGTTGCACCTTGGCATGTGGGATCTTCTGGGACCAGGGCTTGAACCTGTGTTGCCTGCATTGGCAGCCGAATTCTTAACCACTGTGCCACCAGGGAAGCCCTGTACACTTTAAATATATGCAGTTTGGAGATAGGATTAAGATGGCGAAGTAGGAGGACTTATGCACACTCCCTCTTGCAAGAGCACCAGAATTACAACTAACTACTGAACAATCATCGACAGAAAGACACTGGAACTCACCAAAAAAGACACCCCACATCCAGAGACAAGGAGAAGCCGCAATGAGATGGTAGGAGGGGCGCAATCGCATTAAAATCAAATCCCATAAATGCTGGGTGGGTGACTCACAAACTGGAGAACAGTTATACTGCAGAAGTCCACCTGCTAAAGTGAGGGTTCTGAGCCCCATATCAGGCTTCCCAACCTGGGAGTCCAGCAACGGGAAGAGGAATCCCCAGAGAATCAGACTCTGAAAGCCAGCGAGATTTGATTGCAGGACCTCCACAGGACTTGTGGAAACAGAGACTCTACTTTTGGAGGGCACACAAAAAAATGTGCTCACCAGGACCCAGGGGGAAGGAGCAGTGACCCCATAGGACACTGAACCAGACCTACCTGCTGGTGTTGGAGGGTTGCCTGCAGAGGTGGGGGGGGCAGCTGTGGCTCACTGAGGAGGCAGGGGCACTGGCAGCAGGGGTTTTGGGAAGTGCTTATTGGTGTGAGCCCTCCCAGAGTCTGCCATTAGCCCCACCAAAGAGCCTGTGGGCTCCAGCACTAGGTGGCCTCAGGCCAAACAACCAACAAGGTGTGAACACAGCCCCACCCGTTAGCAGACAAGCAGATTAAAGTTTTACTGAGCTCCACCCACCAAATAGGATTAAAGCTTTACTGAGCTCCACCCACCCAGCCCTACCCACCATCAGTCCCCTCCCATCATGAAGCACACAGGAGGCTCCTAGATAGCTTCCTCTACAAGAGGGCAGACAGCAGTATCAAGCAGTATCAGCAGTATTTCGTCTTGTGGAACTGAAAACCACAGCCACAGAAAGATAGAGAAAATGAAAAAGCAGAGGACTTTGTACCAGATGAAGGGACAGGATAAAACCCCAGAAAAACAACTAAATGAAGAGGAGATAGGCACCCTTCCAGAAAAAGAATTCAGAATAATGATAGTGAAGATGATCCAGGACTTTGAAAAAAGACTGGATGCAAAGATCGAAAAGTTTACCAAAGATCTAGAAGAATTAAAGAGCAAACAAACAGAGATATGCAACACAATAACTGAAATGAAAAATACACTAGAAGGAACCAATAGCAGATTAACTGAGGCAGAAGGACGAATAAGTGACCTGGAAGACAGAATGGTGATCATCACTGATGCAGAAAAGAATAAAGAAAAAAGAATGAAAAGAACTGAAGACAGCCTAAGAGACCTCTGGGGCAATGTTAAACGCACCAACATTCGCATTATAGGGGCCCCAGAAGGAGACGAGGGAGAGAAAGGACCTGAGAAAATATTGGAAGAGATTATAGTTGAAAACTTCCCTAACATGGGAAAGGAAATAGCTACCCAAGTCCAGGAAGCACAGAGAGTCCCAGGCAGGATAAATCCAAGGAGAAACACACCAAGACATATCGTAAAGTTGACAAAAATTAAAGATAGAGAAATGTTATTAAAAGCAACAAGGGAAAAATGACAAATAACATACAAGGGAACTCCCATAAGGTTAATAGCTGATTTCTCAGCAGAGACTTTGCAAGCCAGAAGGGAGTGGCATGATATATTTCAAGTGATGAAAGGGAAGAACCTACAACCAAGAATACTCTACCCAGCAAGGATCTCCTTCAGATTGGATGGAGAAATCAAAAGCTTTACAGACAAGCAACAGCTAAGAGAATTCAGCACCACCAAACCAGCCCTACAACAAATGCTAAAGGAACTTCTCTAAGCGGGAAACATAAGAGAAGAAAAGGACCCACAAAACCAACAACAAAACAATTAAGAAAATGTTCATAGGAACATACATATCGACAATTACCTTGAATGTAAATGGAATAAATGCACCAGCCAAAAGACACAGACTGGCTGAATGGATACAACAACAAGACCCATATATATGCTGTCTACAAGAGACCCACTTCAGACCTAGGGACACATACAGATGGAAAGTGAGGGGATGGAAAAAGATATTCCATGCAAATGGAAATCAAAAGAAAGCTGGAGTAGCAATACTCATATCAGATAAAATAGACTTTAAAATAAAAAATGTTACAAGAGACAAGAAAGGACATTACATAAAGATCAAGGGATCAATGCAAGAAGAAGAGATAACAATTATAAATATATATGCCCCCAATATAGGAGCACCTCAATACATAAGGCAAATGCTAACAACTATGAAAGAGGAAATGCAAGGCAGAAATAGAGACACAGGTGTAGAGAACAAACACATGGACACCAGTGGGGAAAGCAGGGAGGGTTGGGGGGGAAGTGAATTGGGAGATTGAGATACCAAATTGTACACTCTAAATATGTGCTGTTTATTGTCTGTTAAATGTATCTCAATGAAAGTTCTTAAAAAAGAAATAAATATATGCAGTTTATTGTATGTCAATTATATCTCAATAAAAGTTCTTAAAAAAAAGAATGAAAAGAAACTGGCATCCAGACCCCAATAAGGTGGATTTTGGAGACACTAGTCTGCCATCTTCTTGGCCTGCTGACTTTCTGGATAAAGTCGTATTCCTTACCTCAACACCTCGACTCCGATTCATTAGTTTGTCATGTAAGCAAAGCGAGCTTGAACTCAGTAACATACCCACAACACACACCTCACTGAAATGCTTGGCTTCTGAAGGACCTTTACTTATGATGTGGCACTTCTGCCCCTTCTATCACCTGCCACTCCAAGCAACTGCTTCATCTTGTCCAGGCTCCGGTTTGATTTTGTGATTAAGGGAAGTCTTATACTTAGGGCTCAGGTGTAGGGTTCACTGAATTTGAGACTCAAAGTTCAGGGGCTCTAGATATGAGACCCTAGAGGAAGACTTATGTCTTGAGAGTGACCTCAGTTCTGTGAGTGTGTATGTTCAAACCCACAGGAGACTGACTCAGGGTTCAGGCAACAGGAGGCAATAGCACTAGGGAATATAGTATTCATTTTTTCAAGGTAGATAAAAAAGCGGAAGTGGACTGGGCTTAACCTTAACCTTAACCTGAGCTTCAAGAAGCGAGAGAAATTACCTGAAACTTGTACACTAATTACCTGACTCAGAGATCAAAGTCCTTTTGATTTTGTATCTAGTTGTGCCCCGCCTCTTTTCAACAGAATCTGGGGCGAAGAGCAAAATAAGAGGAAGTTAGAAATAAATAAATAATAGCAAAAGGGCGAGGCCTCACTGTCTTCACCAGGTAACAATGAAAACATTCAGGTCACAGAAACAAGCCAATTCTCTCTTCCCTGTCTTCTCCCTGTCTTCTCTTCAATAAAGAATGATGGGTCAGTCATGCTTTAACTTTAAAGGGAAATGTTCCTACATTCCTATGTTACCAGGCAAGAACTTCGAAATTTGGATATTCTCAGTGAATTATGCTACAGGATTAATTATCTGTATCGTAAGCTTTCTTATCAACCCCCACCAACTTCCCTTTTCATCTGCTATCTGTCCATACAGTCTGGATACCCAGTATTTCCCTGAGACTCAGGAGTGAGTCATCTTCTGCCCAAACAGGTGGCAGTGGTCACACCTGCAAAAACAATGTTCAGGTAGGTTGCTGGCAACAGCAGTTAGCACAATATATAGCTCCAGAGGAAAAAGTCCAGTGACAGAGCAGCATGGCTTCCGACAGAGGTAAAATGGACAGGGGCCTGAAAGCTCCATATTCTTGAAATATGCAAAAGCTCTGTGTGTGTGTGTGTGTGTGCACGTGTGTGTGTGTGTGTGTCCTGCTTATGCTTGTGTCCTTGTACATTTTCCAACTTTTCTATTCATTAATATGTTAATATTCTTAGGGTGTATTATAATTGTTTTGTTATTATTAATACCTACTTTTGATCAGAGGACACTAAAGCAATGCTTGTTTCACTTTAATAAAAATATTAAGTAGGAAAACTACAACTGTTAAATAAAAGTTTAAGATAGCATCAGAAGTGATAGCACGAGGGCATGTTAATGGATAATTTAAGACTCCGTTACTTAATGTTAGAAAAATTCGTGGGAGAGGAACACTTCAGGTTGTGGAAGGAAATGGTTTTCACTTGAGGTGGGATTTGAACTGGATCCTGAAAGGGCAGAATTTGGATTGGCAAAGAGGAGTTTCCAGGTTGACTGACACTGAGAGTTTAAGAGAATTTACAAAGATTGTATGTGGAATATAATGAACAAATCGGTTAGGCTAGAGAAGAGTTTTTGGAAATAATCTGCAGTAAGATTAGAAAGCAATTTTTTTTAAATTGGAGTATAGTTGATTTACAATGTTAGTTTCAGGTGTACAGCAAAGTGAATCAGACATATACATCCATATATTATATATATATACACACACATATATATATATACACACATCCACTGTTTTTCAGATTCTTTTCCCATATAGGTCATTACAGTATTGAGTAGAGGTCCCTGTGCTATATATGTAGGTCCTTATTAGTTTTCTATTCTATGTACTGTACACTGTATATGTCAATCCCAGTCTCCCAATTTATTCCTCCCCCCTCCCCTTAAAAGCAAACTTGAAATGATATTATTGAGGGCCTTGAATGCCAGGCTAAGGAAATTGAAGTTGGGTTTTTTAAAGATTTTTTTTTCTTTTCCATTATGGTTATAATAGTTCCCTGTGTGATTTTTTTTTTTAATAAGAAAATCTTTGGAGAATTTATGAATAGCTGAGAGATGACAAAAAATAGTACTTTAGACACATTTACGTGGCACTTGATGCCTTTTTGACTGAAATCAGAAAAGATAGGAAGAAAGGAGGTCAGTGAGAAGACTATTGCAAGAATACGGGCGTGGTGTGATAGGACACAGTGCAGGTATCAGTCTCGGGTTTCAAGAAACAATATATTTTCGGCATTATATTTTCCCTCTGTTAAAATTCTCTTGTGACTGGTATTTTGGGAAGAAGACTAAAGACTTTATTTAATTGAAATATCTGGGTAATTTCCCTTGAAGGTGGTATGTTTTATCCCTCGAACCACTTCAACTCACGTAGCTAGCGCTCTTGCCTTGCACTGAACGTGTAGATACTGAGAATATATCTCAATCTCTTTTTCCGAAGTTCTTACTGCTTGTTCACCTCCTTAAATAGGTTATGGCCTCTGTTTCTATAAGGTCCCCTCTGAGTAAAACAGCTGGTTCAAAGGCTCCAATTTGTTTTTTGTTTTGTTTTTAAAAAGATTTTTTTTATGTGAACCATTTCTAAAGTCTTTAATTTGTGAAAATATTGCTTCTGTTTTAATGTTTTGGTTTTTTGGCTGTGAGGCACGTGGGATCTTAGCTCCCCGACTAGGGATAGAACCCGCACCCCCTGCATTGGAAGGCAAAGTCTTAACCACTGGACTGTCAGGGAAGTCCCAAAGGCCCCAATTTGAAATAAGGTCTGAGAAGGGCCCGTTCCAAGGTTTAGCCATCCCCTTTCTCCTCCATCTCATGTCAAATTCCCCACATATTCTCCTAAAGATGAGAGGTTTATTCTTCAGCTTACACTTAGGATAGTATTTACTGACTCAGTCCAAATCTTTCCTAGATATTTGACTGATTTATCTTTTCAATCTCACATCCCAGCTGGAACCATTTTCCACCTACAGGAAAGTATACCATGCACACTCCCTCTCCATCTAGTACCAGTGCACAAACAGACATCTCACACACGCTGTTCTTTTTTTGTTTGTTTAATATTTATTTATTTATTTAGGCTGCATGTGGGGTCTTTTTTTTTTTTTTTTTTTTTTTTGATTGATTGATTGGCTGCATTGGGTCTTCGTTGCCGACGCGGGCTATCTCTAGTTGCAGTGAACAAGGGTTACTCTTCGTTGTGGTGCGCTGACTTCTCATTGTGGTGGCTTCTCTTGTTGCAGAGCACAGGCTCTAGGTGCACAGGCATCAGTAGTTGTGGCTCACGGGCTCTAGAGCGTAGGCTCAATAGTTGTGGCGCAAGGGCTTAGTTGCTCCGCGGCATGTGGGATCTTCCTACCCCAGGGCTCGAACCTGTGTCCCCTGCATTGGTAGGTGGATTCTTAACCACTGCGCTACCAGGGAAGCCCTGCTCATGGGGTCTTTGTTGCGGTGTGTGGGATCTTTAGCTGAGGCATGCGAACTCTTAGTTGCAGCATGCATGTGGGATCTAGTTCCCCGAACAGGGATCGAACCCAGGCCCTTGCATTGGGAGCATGGAGTCTTAACCACTGGACTATCAGGGAAGTTCCCCCACACACTGTTGAGGAGGAAAATCTTTTTCTCTACCCTATTAGATTTTGTTCTGGGGGGGGGGGGAGTGCCTGAAATTAAACTGACAAAACATAGATTAGCGATAAAAACAAAAAAGACAAAATTACAAAAATGTGACTCAAGGGCTTCAGTTATAATTAAGATGGCTTATATATCATCTCAGTAGAAGAAGTGGAGAGGGAGGAGAACGCTTGTGGGAAAACAAATGACTTTTAGGAAAGATAGACGGGCCGTTAGGAGAATAGCTGGAGACAGATTAGTTTGTGACCATGTCTATTTGAGTAAGTGTCTCAGTTGGTAAGAGTCAGTCTCCCTTGTTTGCCCCAGGGGATGGAATTTATGACAATTGATTTCTTTTGGGTTCTTTTGGGAGGCTCTTCCTGTAGGAAAATAAGGGATTGCTGGGGGGGGGGTGGGGTAGGTTTATTTTCAAATGTCTTCAGACCAAAATAATTTTTATGCCTCAGTGACACAATCTGGACCCCTCCACACACACACAAACACACACACACACGCACACACACCCCAGAGCCTTGGCATCTTCTGTTTTGAAGGAAGTGTCTCCCTGATCTTGTGACACTTCTTGGTTCAAAAATAGCTCCTCAGAGTTAAGGTCTGGCTGGGAGACAGGGCGACCACTTCGCCCTTAGAGGGAGCAGTGATTTTGTGTCTCTCATTAATCCACTGAAAAGGGGTGTCATGTGGGAACATTACATTCAGTGTCTCAAACTTCATGGACATCTGAGCTCATTTCAGTTTTTGATATTACTAATAAAGCTGATATGAACATTTGTGTACAGGCTTTGTGTGTGAACATAAGTTTTCCTATCTCTGAGATATGTACCCAGGAGTGCAATTGCTGGGTTGTATGGTAGTTGCATTTTTAGATTTTTTTCCTAAGAAACTGCAAACAGTTTCCCAGAGTGGCTGTGCCGATTTCTATTCCCACCAGCAACGTATGAGAGATCCAGTCTCTGGATAGAGGTGAATTTCATCCATTTGTTCAATAAGTATCTACTGCTAACCAACATGTTTCAGGCAGTATGATAGAGTCTGAAACAAGATATATATAATACGTATCTCACATAATTTACAAATGAGTGTTACTATAGGCATGTAATGAGGCAATTATAAGGCAATCATTGCTACGATGAAGGAAGTACAGGAGTCTATGGGGGTACATAGTTTACATCTATGATCCTCTGAAGGGTGACTTTCCTACTGCATTAAACTTACTTATTGGAGCCTTAAAGATGATTACCTGGTTTGGGATTGGGCAAATAAATTCCAGCAGAGCCCTTAAAATCTGCTTTTCTTGACGCAATGACCTAGTCCAATCCAATTAATCCAGGAGAGATTTTTTTTTAATTAATTAATTTATTTTTGCCCACGAGGCTTGTGGGACCTCAGTTTCCCAACCAGGGATCCAACCTATTCCCCCTGCAGTGGAAGCAGGGAGTCTTAACCACTGGACCACTAGGGAAATCCCAGAGGAGAGCATCTCTTAACTGCATTTTCTGATATGGTTTGTGGGTTTGAAGAATAGAGTATTTTTTCTTAGTAATTCAATTTGTATATGGGTGTCATTTGACATGATCATCTCTTGGTCAACAGGTCCTTCAGCTGGAGATGCCACCTCGAGGTAAGAATTATACTATCATAGTGCACATTTAATTCAGCCAAGAACAGATGGATGTTTAAGAGCCGGAGGACTATAGCCTTCCTTACTGTTCCTTTCCTATTTTCTCATGCTCCCATTCTTTTTTTTGCCTTTTCCAGCTCCATTCTCTACAATTATTATTGCTTTCTATATCTTTGCTCCTATGGCTTTTGGTTTCTGTTGAAAAAAAAAAATTACTCCCTAGCTTTATTCTGTTATTGTCTTACTATCGTTCTTCTCTCTTTAAATCACATGTTTTCATAGGTATTAGTGAAAAGTCCAGGGAACTCACTTGTCACTTTGATTTCATATTCTATTATGCCCATTTTCTAGATTTTTTTTTTTTTTTGCCATGCCAAGTGGCTTGTGGAGATCTTAGTTCCTCAATCAAGGGCTGAACCCAGCTCCCGGGCAGTGGAAGCACGGAGTCCTAACCACTGGACCACCAGGGAATTCCCTAGACCTATTTTTATAACAGGGAGACTTTTGTCAGGGAACATATTATCTCATGATGGGTGGAAGGATTGATCTACACAATAAATGAAGTGATCCTTTAGGAATGAGTGGAAAATATGAGGATGTAATAAACTTATAACTCAACCATGTGCAAAGAAGAGTCCTCAGCATAATTCTGAGTTTTCCCTGAGTCACAGCTTTGACCTACAAAGAGCATGGGTATCTAAAGATGCCCTTCAGAGAAATCTGAATTTCTTTCTTATGAGGAATTAGTATACAGAATTGAAAGTGCAAGAATCCTGAGGCTAAATTACTCTCTTCTCAGAGTTGGTAATAGAATCTTGTTGGCAATTTGAGGCTTCCACACCTGAAAAAATCTTGCTAGAGTCCATTAAGGAATAACAAAGATTAATGAGTGGGACAGGTCACCTCTAAGTGTGAGATAAAAAGATTAGAGGGAATTCCTTGGCAGCCCAGTAGTTGGGATTCAGCACTGTCACTGCCAAGGGTGTGGGTTCAATCCTTGGTTGGAAAACTAAGAACCTGTAAGCTGCATGGTGTGGATAAAAATAAGGTAAAATTAAAAAAAATAATAAGATTAGAATATATAGAGAAGTAATCAAATAACATGAGTTGGGAAAAAATCTCTTCACTATGTTTGTGAGAGAAACTTTGATAATTCAAATGGACCTCCCCAGATAACTTTGAAATACAGAATAGAAAAAAAGTTTTCGGAGATGTCATGTTTTAGATGATAAAGGGGAAGATGAAATTATCCTAGGGTCCCTCAAATGATAACATGACAACATGGGGGTGCTTTTTATATTTCAGGAGAAGAATTGAACCCTGGGAATTTGAAGTCTCTTTTGACCCCAGAGAACTCCGTAAAGAGGCCTGTCTGCTCTATGAAATCAAGTGGGGCAAGAGCCGTGACGTCTGGCGACACACGGGCAAAAACACCGCCAAGCATGTTGAACGCAATTTTATAGAAAAAATTACTTCAGAAAGACATTTTCACCCATCCACCAGCTGCTCCATCATCTGGTTTTTGTCTTGGAGTCCCTGCTGGGAATGCTCCAAGGCTATTGGAGGGTTTCTGAATCAGCATCCTAGCGTGACTCTGGTTATCTACGCAGCGCGGCTTTTCCAGCACATGGATCCGCGAAACCGGCAAGGACTCAGAGACCTGATTTGCAGTGGCGTGACTATCCGGATTATGGGAGCCCCAGGTGAAAACAATGAACCAGGGAATCTTAAGTGTTTATGAGAGACGGTGGTGGTGGTGGTGGTATGTTTCTAGGCCAGGAGACCGATTACCCCAGACCGGAAGTCTCAGAAGTGAAAGTCCAAAACAACAGGAGAAAGGACCAGGTCTGAAATTCATAGCCAGGAAAGCATCAAAGATACGACTCCTTTCCCCATTCCTGTCACTATGGCCTCTGTGCCATCTTCAAATGAACTGCTGCGTTGTTTTTAGGGATTCTGGAAGAGTCTAGCCCTTCTCCAGCAGTAAATAGGCCGGAGGGTCTATTTAACTTTCTGTTGTATGTTTTGAATGAACCAAGATTTGTGTTTCCTTAGAGTATGACTACTGCTGGAGGAATTTTGTCAACTACCCACCTGGGAAAGAAGCTTACTGGCCAAGATACCCCCCTCTGTGGATGAAGCTGTATGCACTGGAACTCCACTGCATAATTCTAGTAAGTTACCACAGGGAACAAAGATTCTGATTCAAAAGAAGCATCCTTCATCAAACTTCTCTCCTGATTATTTTGACACTACTCTCCTTACCATCAGTTTGCCATTTATATTGAGATTTAGTTATTTATGTGACTTATCTTTAGAAATGTGAGAACGACAATCTCTTTGTGGGAAATAAGTGGGAGACTGGATCGGATAAACTGGTCTAAGATATATGTGGACTCCATAGTAATTAGATCTCATCATCATCATCAGTATTGTTGTTACAGCACATACTGGTCACACCAAATTGCACATATTCCCTTCTTTCCCTTATTGGTGTCATCTTATTGAAGGAATGGAGGTGTCCCATTTATATTCTCTTGCAAGTAGTTCAGTGGTCTCCCAATTGATGTTTTAAAATGTTTGTGGTATTAAGAAAAATGTTATCCTAACTTCTTTTTTATTTCAGGGCCTCCCTCCCTGTTTAAAGATTTCAAGACTATATCAGAATCAGCTGACATGGTTCAGACTTGATCTTCAAAATTGCCATTACCAAATGATTCCACCCCATATCCTTTTAGCTACCAGGTTGATACAACTTCCTGTGATTTGGAGATGAGTAGAATGATTTTTTGTGTATGTACTATTTTATGAACAGGCACTGATGACCCACTGCAAAGTGAGCACCATTTGAATCAAAAAAATTTCTGTTCACATTTCTATACATTAACAATGTACCATCTGGAAAAGAAATTTGAAAAAAATCCCTCTCAGTAGCATGAAAAATGATAAAATACTGGGACTTCCCTGGTGGTCCAGTGGTTAAGAATCCACCTTCCAATGCAGGGTATGTGGGTCTGATCCCTGGTTGGGGAACTAAGATCCCACATGTTGTGGGGCAACTAAGCCCATAAGCTCTAGAGCCTGTGCCACAACCAGAGAGAAGCCTGAGTGCCGCAATGAAAGGTCCTGCATGCCACACCGAAGATCTTGTGCACTGCACCTAAGACCCGATGCAGCCAAATAAATAAATATTTTCAATAAATAAATAAATGTTCTTGGATTAAAAAAATAATAAAATACTTAGGAATTAATTTAAGCAAGATGGTCAAAGATTTGTACACTGACATCTATAAGGCATTGATAAAAGGGATTGAAGAAGACACAAATGAGTGGAAAGATATCCCGTGGTCATGGATAGAAGAATTAATGTTGTTAAAATGTCCCTGCTACACAAAGCCATCTATAAATTCAATGCAGTCCCTATCAAGATTCCAATGGCATTCTTTACAGAAATTTTAAAAAAATCCTAAATTTCATATGGAGCAACAAAAAACCCTGAACAGCCAAAGCAATCCTTATGTATCTGAAGGAAATGAAATCATTATCTGAGAGAAATATCTGCACTTTCATGTTCATTGCAGCATTATTTACAATAGCCAAGACATGAAAACTAAGTGTCCACCAACAGATGAATGAATAAAGATGTGGTATATATACATATATACACATACAATGGAATATTATATAGCCATAAAAAGAAGAAAATCCTGCCCTTTGTGACAACATAGTTGAAAATCGAAGGCATTTGATATTTGAAATAAGTCAGAGAAAGACAAATACTATATGATCTCATTTATATGTGGACTTAAAAAAAAATAGTGAACTCATAGAAAGAGACCAGATTAGTGGTTGCCAGTGGCAGGAGTGAAAATGGTCAGAGGGTACAAACTTTCTTTTCTTTTCTTTTTTTTTTTTGGCCACGTTGGGTGGCTTGTGGGATTCCCTGAACAGGGATTGAACCTGGGCCCTCGACAGTGAAAGTGCAGGGTCCTAACTACTGGGCCGCAAGGGAATTCCTGGACAAACTTTCGGTTTTAAGATGACTAAATTCTGGAGATGTAAGGTACAGCGTGGTGATTATAGTTTATATTGTATTGTGTACTTGAGATTTTCTGAGTAGATATTAGATGTTCTTACCACACACAAAGTAGTGTAACTCTGTGAGGTAAGGAATGTGTTAACTCACCTTATTGTGGTAATCATTTTGCAATATATACATATATCAAATCATTACATTGTACACCTTAAACTTACATAATGTTATATATCAATTATGTTCAATAATACTGGGGGGGGAAGAGATTTAAAAAAAGAATATAGAAATTTTCACAAATAGCAGTATCACAGATAATGTTATCTACTGCTGTATCACGAATTACCCCAGGCTTAAAACAACAATAAATAGTGATTTCCCTGGTGGTCCAGTGACTAAGACTCCGAGCAGGGGGCCCGGGATTGATCTCTGGTCAGGGAACAAGTTCCTGCATGCCACAACTAAGACCCAGTGCAGCCAAATAAATTTTAAAAAAAACAAAAAAACTATGTATAAATATAGCTGATTCACTTTGTTATACAGTGGAAACTGGCATGACAGTGTAAAGCAATTATACTCCAATAAAAAGCTGAAAAAAAAATAAAATGAAAGTGATTCTAAAACAAAAACAAAAACAAACTAATCATAAGTATGTATCAGATCAGGGTTTCTCTGGGTCAGGAACTCAAGAGTCACTTCGTGTGTTGGTGGCTCAAGTTGTCTCATGAGGTTGCCGCCAAGCTGTCAGCCAGGATTGCAGTCATCTCCAGGCCTGACTGAGGCTACAGAATGTACTTCCCAGGTGGCACACACACGAGGCTGCGAGTGGGCATCCATGGATGGAAGGAGGTCTCAGTTTTTCATCATATAGGCCTCTCCACAGAGCTGCTTAAATGGCCTTATGACTTGGTGGCTGGCTTCCTACAGAGCAAGTGGCCTGAGACAGACCCAGGCAGAAATTGCCATGTCTTGGCATCACACACTGTTTCTTCTGCAGTGTTCTTGGGTCACACTGCCAGCCACAATTCAGTGTTGGGGCGGGGGCACCACACAAGGACTTGAATCCCAGGAGATGAGAATCATTGGAGGCCATCTTGGGTCTGACTTGTAGGGACATTTGCTGTGACTTCAGGGCAAAGAATTACTTGGAGCCAATTTCTCAGATAGTGCTAAAGGGAAACAGAGCACAAAGCAGCATCTAAACGTAGAAGAGCGTTACTTCTCACTCCCGCTACAGTCTAATGTCAGTTAGGTGGAATGTCGTTGCTCCCTGAAGTTACTCAGGGACCTCAGTTCCTTCCATCTGGTGACTCTACCATCTTCTTTGGCCTTGGAGTCCTCTGCTGAGTTCTCTACACTCAGCTGGCTCACAGGAGGAGAGAGAGACAGAAGCACACAGAGAAGGAAAGCATTAAGCAGTGTGAAAGTGTTTTATTAGAATCAAGGACTGGAAATGGCAAACATCACTTCTGACCTGATTCCACCAAGCAAAAATCAGACCTGTGACCCCACCCAGCTCTAAGGCAGGCTACAAAATACAGTCCAGCCCTGTGCCCTGGAAGAAGAGGAAATGGGATTTGGTGAACACATGACGTGTCTGATAAGGAGGAAACTAGGAAACAGAAACATTATGCAATTTGTCCAGGGTCAGATAGACAATACCGTGGCAGAAATGAAACTAAAAGCAGTGTGCTTTTTAAAAAAATCTTTCCAAAGCATTCAGGATATACCGGTGACCAACACAACATGGTTTTTCATAATGAACTCAGACTGGCTCGACTTGCCTTCCTGAGTTGGCTTGGGGATAAGGCAGTCTCCTCGCGGGGTATAAGCAGGGGCTGGCACTTTATTAGATGTCCATTTGAAGACTGCCAGTGCATTTTTAAAAACTACTGTGAAAGATACCATTTATTTATTGCTGTTATAAAAAAATAGATATTAGGGAAAAAAACTCTTGAAAATAGGAGGCAGTTTCTCACATGAACTGATGTATTTCCTTTTATTATACAGAAAAAATAGTGCAAACCATTAATTTTTTAAAGACTCATTTGTTTTGGTTCTCTGGAGGCTGAGAGCCAAGTTTTGTTGTTGTTACTTGTTTTGTTTGTTTTTGGGGTTTTTTTGTCTGCACTGTGTGGCTTGTGGAATCTTAGTTCCCCAACCAGGGATTGAACCCTGGGCTCCTGCAGTGGAAACATGGAGTCCTAACCACTGGACCATCAGGGAATTCCCAAGCCAAGTTTATACACTCCATCAGTTGCTTTGTCTCATATTTGAACTTATTCCTCCAAGGTCTGCACACCAATCCCTTACCTCCTGTCATTTTATTCTTGCTTTAAAAGTTTTTACTAATTTGAATATTAAATTTATGATTTGGGAAGTTGGTATGGATAAGTCATAAAAATGTGAATGATAGCAACATAGGAATTACGTGATAAAGTTATGGAACCATACAGGAAGGACTTAAAATTTGAAATTAATTGATAACATTAATTATATGCCTATGATCACTATATTTCTAGAAGAAGGATAAATCTGGTTTGACCCTTGACTGATCTCTGAGGTAGATATAAATTTTCTCAATCTTGAAACTTCTCTCTTGCCAAAATACTTCTGATAGTTTTATTTTCTATGGTTCTGAGCCTTCTCACATCCACAACTCTCATCAAAATGATCCCTTTACTATTCCATCATCTCACAGTTCTGCTTCACACTGAATCCACTTAATTTGCCTTGTTCGCCTTTGTGTCACCAGTGCCTAGGTTAGTGGCTAACAGAGAACCAGCCTGTCTACAGTAGTCACTTAATTATAAAAAAAAATTATTTGTGACTTCCCTGGTGGCGCAGTGGGTAGGACTCTGTGCTCCCAATGCAGGGGGCCCTGGTCAGGGAACTAGATCCCACATACATGCTGCAACTAAGAGTTTGAGTGCCACAACTAAGCCCCAGCACAACCAAATAAATAAATAAATATTAAAAAAAATTATTTGTAAGTATTAAAGATAACATGAGAGAGAACACTGTCTCTATGTCAGAAAACCCCCAAATGGTCATAGCTCCATTATCACTTAAACACCATAACTTTGAATGGGTACATTAACCTGTCTGAGCCTTACATTTACTCATCTATAAGATCTGGAGGATTATGGCTTCAGGAAAAGGAAAATTGAAGCCAGAAACTTCTATTTCTCTCTATTGCATTTGTTATCTATTAATGTATAACGAATCACCCCAAAACCCAGTGGCTTATTCAAGACACATTTGTTATCTCACAGTTTCTGTGTCAGGAATTTAGGAGTGACTTAGTGGGGTGGTTCTTGCTCTGGGTGTTTCATGTGGTGTCAGTCACATGAGGGGCTTCAAAGAGGCAGTACCCATCTGAAGGCTGGACTCGGGCTGAAGGATCTGCTTCCAAGATGGTGCCCTCACATGGTGCAGGAGGAGGCCTCAGTTCCTTGCCATGTAGGTTACCTTTGTGTCATCATAACATGGTAGCAAAGTGCAGTAGAGATACCAGATAGTTGCTTAAACATTCATGGAACTTCTCTAAAAGAATATACTCATGCTTTAAAAAATAATAACACATAAAGTTTGTTTTCTGATGAAAGAGCAACTGGGTGGCTAGAGAAAGTGCAGACTTAACACTCTTACTATTCTTCCTTGGTTTCTATGAGCTTCCTCTTCCTCTGCTTGTCCCTTAAGTGGTGGTATTCTCTGGGTCATATCTGTGGGCTTTTTCCTCAAGAAATTATATATATATGCATAATTCATATATATAATTATATGTATATATATAATTCTAATCTACACCTCTATATTCTATATTCCACTACCATCTTTATGTTGACATCTGCTAAACCTACATCTTTAGTTAGGCCTCTCTCCTGAGACAATTCCCTGCAAAACATCTGCACTCATATAGGCATGAGCAACTCAAACTCAATTTTTGTAGAGTAAATATTCTTGATTCTGTAAAATAACTCCACTATCTACTTGGTCACTTAAAACACTGAATCTAGAGATTGTCATACTGAGTGAAGTAAGTCAGGCAGAGAAGGACAGATATCGTATGATATGGCTTATATGTGGAATCTAAGAAAATATACAAAAGAAGAACTTATTTACAAAACAGAAATAGAGTTACAGATGTAGAAAACAATCTTATGGTTACAGGGGTGGGGAAATGAGGGGAGGGATAAATTGGGATTGACATACACACACTACCACATGTAAAATTGATAACTAATAAGGAACTACTGGGACTTCCCTAGTGGCACAGTGGTTAAGAATCCACCTGCCAATTCAGGGGACACAGGTTTGATCCCTGGTCTGGAAGATCCCACATGCCATGGAGCAACGAAGCTCATGTACTACAACTACTTAGTCTGCATGCTGCAACTACTGAAGCCCATGCACCTAGAGCCCGTGCCCCACAACAAGAGAAGCTACCACATTAGAAGCCCACACACCACAACGAAGAGTAGCCCCTGCTCACCACACCTAAAAAAAAGCTCGTGCACAGCAATGAAGATGCAACACAGCCAAAAATAAAAATTAAAAAAAAAAAAGGACCTACTATATAGCACAGGGAACTCTACCCAATACTCTGTAATGACCTACATGGGAAAAGAATCTAAAAAAGAGTGGATAGGGTCTTCCTTGGCAGCTCAGTGGTTAAGAATCTGCCTGCCAATACAGGGGACATGGGTTGGATTCCTGCTCCAGGAAGATCCCACATGCCACAGGGCAACTAAGCCCATATGCCACAACTACTGAGCCTGAGCTCTAGAGCTCGTGAGCCACAACTACTGAAACCCAAGTGCCTAGAGCCTGAGCTCTGCAATAAGAGAAGCCACAGCAATGAGGAGCTCATGCACCACAATGAAGAGTAGCCCCTCTCCCCTGCTGCAACTAGAGAAAGCCCGTGAGCAGCAACAAAGACCCAATGAAGCCAATAAATAAATAAATAAATTTATTTTTAAAAAAGTGAAAAAAAAAATGAGTGGATAGTAATGAAGATTCAGCATGCTGCAACTAAGACCTGGTACAGCCAAATAAGTAAATTAATTAATTTAAAAAAATGGGGCAGCATGAAGGAATTAAAAAAATAATAAAAAAAATAAAAGAGTGGGTGTATGTGTTTTCATAACTGATTCACTGTCCTGTACATCAGAAAGTAACACATTGTAAATCAACTATATTCCAATAAAAATTAAAAATAAATAAATAAATAAAAATATATATTACAAAAACAAAAACAAAAAATGAGATGTCTAGAAGTTTCTTTCTCCTCATACCCTGCCTTCCCTCCACCGTAGGATGGTCAAGAGGTGATAGGTAGTAGGCTAAGGTGGTGGATATAGAGATAAATCGACGTAGTCAAAAGCACAATTAAGATGTAAAAGTAAGAAGGGTGATTGATTGAACATGGAGGTTGCGGAAGAAGGAGGCGTCCTTCTATTTTGCAACCTAAATATTAGTGCAATCACAGTGCTGTTCACTGACATAAAGCACATGGTGACTATTTGATATTTCATCAAATAAATACTTTTTTTTTTCTGGCATGCAGCATGAGGGATCTTAATTCCGCAACCAAGGATTGAACTTGTGCCCTCTGCAGTGGCAGCTTGGAGTCCCAACAGCTGGACCAACATGGAAGTCCCCCAAAAGTACTTTCTAAGCCTGCAATTGCTAAACTGTGTTCGGTGGTGATTAGATTCTCTTAACGATTTATTATGGGCATTCGTTTTTTCAAATACACATTAGGAATCTTTTAGAGATTCCGTGTAGAATTTCCCAACTTCTTAAGAACTAAAGATACTTTAAAAAGGTGCATATTTGAAACTCATGTAAAAATAGAGTTCCATGAAACACACTGTGAGAAGTGGAGAACATCTATAAGGAAACTGAAAAACCTAGGAAGGAAACCCACTTCCTGCAGAAACGATACAGATTTAAAGTATTAACAAAACTGCAGGTGTTTGACAGATGGCAGGCCTATTATAGGTGCAAAAGTTCTGCCCAAGCAAACTTTCGAAAATCAGGTGAAGTTGGACGAGGCTGAATCAAGAAATCCTGACTCATTGTCCATGTTTTGTGGAAATCAGGAAGTGAGTCAACCATCTGAGTGTCTGGAATAAAGTTTCTTTCTTCAATAGACAAACACTCTCCTTCTAATCACGCTCCCTCTAGTTATGACAGATATCCCTCTGTCATCAACAGATGAGGGAAACTTTAAGGTAATTGCAGCACCCAGAAAACTCAAGTCCCACTGAATGCAATAGGACACATAGCCACTTGAGATAAAGGGAAAATGGGGATTACAACTATCCCACGGTTTAAAAAAACGTAATTTGTTACTGATGCCGAAAGCTCACTTCTCTATACTCTGGTGCTGAATCAAATCTCGGAGACAGAGTTTTGGGCAAAGTGGAAAAGGATAGCTTTATTAGTTTGTTAGGCAAACAGGGGGCACAGAGACTCCTGCCTCGAAAAACTGTGTCCCCATTTGGAGAGGATAGTGAGAAATTTTATAACAGTACTTCCCAAGGGTGGGGTTGCTATTAGGGTGTGTGCAGGGTCTCGGGTGCTTGGTCTCCTAAATTTTCTTTTTTTTAATATTTGTTTTTGATTGTGCGGGGTCTTAGTTGTGGCATGCATGCGGAATCTAGTTCCCCAACCAGGTATCGAACCCTGGCCCCCTGCATTGGGAACACGGAGTCCCACCCATTGGACCACAAGGGAAGTCCCCAGGTCTTCTAATCTTGATGACCTTCTCTGGTCCCTTTAGTCTTGCCTCAGGTGGTTTCTTGGCTGCTCCTCCCTTGATTAGCAACTGTTCAAATATGCCCTTTGGAACTCAGGGAAGGTCAGGGAAGCCGGGAGTCTTGCCTACAAGAAATGGGACCAAAAAAAAAAAAAAAAGGCGGCTCTGTACCAGGGAGCGTCACAGGGCCCCACTCGGTTTCATTATCCACCACAATCAAAAATCTAACTCCATTTTCAAAATCTCACTTCAAAATGGCCCTACTCACCTCTTTTAACTTTTTCAGTATCTTGTAGATTTTCTGCTTTATATGCTTGGATTGAATTCTATAGAACGTAGAACCCAAAAATGTGATTTTACAGACTGAATATGAGTAGAGTCCTAGTGTCCAGCTTTCCAGGTGGGAAAAAAAACCCAAAAAAACCAAAAACACACTAATGCACATTATCCACGTGAAATTTCGAACATAGGTTTTAAAAATAGAATCCAAAAAGCTAGGGGAGGGGTGGGGAGTGTTACATGCAAAAGATAAAAAGATTACAGACTTCTCAAGATCAGCATTGAAATCTAGAAGATGCTTGACCCATGCTTTTAAAATTCTGAAGATAAAATATTTCTCAGCTGACTTCTGCTGTTGGCCAAGCTACCTAGTGTAAGTTGGGAAGAAAGGCATTTTCAATATGCAAAGTATCCAAAAAAATCACTTCCCATGCTTTCTCAGGAAGCCACTGAAGGGTTTGCTACATCAAAATGAGGGACTAAACCATAAAAGGAGAATGCCTGGAATTCAGGACACAAGTAATTCAACACAGAAGAGAAGAGAAAAAAACAAAATTCCCAGGATGCTAGTGAAGGGAGATCCCAGGGCAACAGAAAGTAATTATCTACTTTGGAAAAAGGGTAAAGAGATCCAGAAGAATGTATCCAAGAAAAAAAAGAGAATTTCCAGTTTCCCTACATCCTTGCCAACACTGAATAATGAAAAAACACACACCTGTGTGTCTTTCCTTTACTCTCACCCTACTTGGCTACTTCACTTTTGACACCAGATATGTGGGTTTTCCACACATCAAGCAATTCTCTGAATCTCAGTAGTCACTACCAGGTATGCCACAAATTTAACATCATTTTGATACTACCTCATGTCAGATCCCACTGGTTAAAGGCTCAGTCCCATGAAACTGCCCCCACTTCGGATGCTAATTGAAAGTTCGGGTTGTTACCTGTGCTTCTGAGCAACTGGGTATTAATTGGAGATTCCCTCAATCTACTCCTGGGGTTTGATTAATTTGCTAAAGCAACTCAGTATTCAGGAAGCCAATTGACTTACTAGATAACTGGCTTATTATGAAGGATATTAAGGGACACAAATGTTGGGACTTAACTGGCTGTCCAGTGGCTAAGACTCTGAGCTTCTACTGTAAGGGCACGGGTTTGATCCCTGGTTGGGGAACTAGGATCCTGCGTGCCAGAGGAAAACAAAAAAAAAAGACACAAATGAACAGCCAGATGAAGAGATAGACAGGGCGAGACCTGGAAGGATCCTGAAGCTTCTGTCCCAGTGGAGTTTGGTGTGCGCTACCCGCCAGGGATATGGTTATTTTCTGGCTCACCCATATGAAAACTCTCAGAAACCCCTCTTTTTGAGTTTTTATGAAGCCATCATTATATAGACATGATTGGCTAAATCAGTGTCCATCTGACTGAACTCTATTTACTCCAGCTTCTCCCCCCCAAGGTCATGGGCTGAACTGAAACTTCCTTCTAGTCATGTGGTTGATACTCCTGGCATTCAGGCTTCAGCTTCAGGTTACCTTGGGGGATTCCAAAAGTCACCTCATAAACATAACAAAAGACACCTTTGTTGTGCTCAACACTTAGGAAATTCCAAGGGTTTTAGGAGCTTTGTGCGAGGAATCTGATGAAGACCAAATATATATATTTCTTATTAAAAAATCACATCATACTGGGTACCATCAATCTCTTAAATCTTTGACAATCTGATGGATGGACAATGGTACTTTAACTTCCTTTCTTTTTCAAAGATTTATTTTAGTATTTATTTATTTATTTTTTTGTCTTCATTGGGTCTTCATTGCTACTCACGGGCTTTCTCTAGTTTTGGAGAGCAGGGGCTTCTCTTGTTGTAGAGCATGGGCTCTAGGCATGTGGGCTTCAGTAGTTGAAGTACGTGGGCTTAGTAGTTGTGGCTTGCAGGCTCTGGAGCCCAGGCTCAGTAGTTGTGGTGCATAGGCTTAGTTGCTCCGTGGCATGTGGGATCTTCCCAGGCCAGGGATTGAACTACTGTCCTCTGCATTTGCAGGCAGATTCTTAACCACTGTGACACCAGGGAAGCCTGGTACTTTAACTTCTAATTCTTTAATTTATGATATTCAGCATTTTGTGTGTGGGTGTTCATTGACTATCTTCTGGGAATTGTGTTTTGCTGTTGGGGAGGAAGAAATTTCCCTCTACCCTTCTAGGCTCTTCTGGCTGGTCTAAGAATTACATTGAAATGAGACAGATAACAGGAGAAAATCAAAAGTTTGATAACATGTATATATGGGAGAGACCCAGGAAAAATAGTAACTCACCCGAATGGATGAAGCCCTGACCTTAAATATCATCTTCAGCTAAAGACAAAAGAGGATGCTGGGGGCAGTGGTTTGGGAGGACTTCAAAGGAGAGGAAGGCAATTCACAAGGAAATGGAAAAGTGAATGGTGAACAGATATTTGCTGGGCTGTGCAGAGACAATGGGACACAGAGTGGACTCTGATCTCCAGGCCCTGCCGAGTTTTTCGCCACCACACTCAGACCATATTCTTTTTTTTTTTCTTTCTTTTATAAGAGACGGGGTCTTGCTATGTTGCCCAGGCTGGAGTGCAGTGGCTGTTCACGGGCAGGATCCCATTACTGATCAGCACGGGAGTTTTGACCTGCTCCGTCACCGACCCGAGCCGGTTCACCCCTCCTTAGGCAACCTGGTGGTCCCCCGCTCCCGGGAGGTCACCATATTGATGCCGAACTTAGTGCGGACACCCGATCGGCACAGCGCACTGCAGCCCAGAACTCCTGGGCTCAAGCGATCCTCCTGCCTCAGCCTCCCGACGAGTAGCTGGGACTACAGGCGTGCGCCACCGCGCCGGGCTCAGCCCATATTCTTTGCAGATATCTCTGGTGACAGCTCTATTCTGGGAACTGGCCCTTTATCTAAATTCTTTAGGCAGCTAAGGGGGAAGGTCAGCGTTTCTTCTTGAGTCTTTTGGGCCTTGATTGTTTCCAACTTGAAATAATTCACACGCCAAAGACTTTTTAGGGTGGCAAATTTTGCTCCCCTAAAATCCTTTGTCCTTTTTTTTTTCTATTGGTTGTCGTCTCTCCTTTATTAATTTGTGAGAGAGATTTGTGCATTAGAGAAAACATCCATTTCTCTCATATGTATTTTTCCCAGTCTTTTGAATTTATTGAAACCAAGCCAGACCCTGCGGGGCCCCTTCTAGGTACAGAAGCCCCTGTGTCCCCCAGTTTCTTGTTTGTTAGAAAAAGGCTTTAGTCTCATAGGCTTCCCCTGACTTCCAAATAGCAGAATCCAACAGTTACTAATTAGGGAGATGAGGGAATGCAGAAACTAAGGAAAAGCAGACAAGACGCAATAGTACAATAATAAGAGTCTCAGTTCCTCCTCAAGGGATATATATAACAACCTGATGCATACCTTTGAATTGCTCTGCAGAAAATAAGACCCCAGCCCAGCTAGAGGATGGTGACTACCTGCTGACCACAAACATGTAGACCCCAGACTGGTTGGAACCAGAAGGCTGATGATTAAGATTTCTGAAATACCATACCACTCTCTTACCTCACCACCAACCAATCAGAAAAAGTCATGCGCTCTGCAACCCTCACCCCAAATGTTGCCTTTAAAAACCATTCCCTGAAAGCCATCTGGGAGTTCAGGTCTTTTCAGGATGAGCTGCCTGTTCTCCTTCCTTCGTGCCCTGCAGTAAATGCTGTACTTCCCCTCACCACATCCCGGTGTGCTGCGAGACAGGTGAGAAGATCCAAGTTGGAGTAGGTAACATTATGACTCTTTTTCTTAACAGAAATTTAAAGTTTATGTAGTTTCTACAGCATACTGATAAAGATAATTTGTATATCTGATGTGATACTATGAATTATAATTTGAATTATAAGAAATATATATTTGTGCTTTGTCTTGTTTTTAACACTGAGCTTCTAAAACCCTTGGAATTTCCTAAGTGATGAGATAGATAAAGGTGTTTTGCTATGTTAAAGAGGCAGCTTTTGGAATGCCCTTAGGATAGGGCTGGTTGCCAAGGGAGACAACCACGTCTTTGTAGGGTTGGAATTTTCAGTTCCATCCTTGGACCTTCTAGGAGTGGAGAGAGGCTGAAGGTTGGATCAATCACCAATGGCCAAAGATTTAATCAAGCGTGCCTATGTAATGAAGTCTCCATAGTAAATCCAGAAGGAAAGCTTCCAGGTTGGTGAACATGTGGAGATGGGGGGAGAGGATGGCTCTGGGAGAGGGCATGGACGCGCCATACCCTTTCCCTATACCTTGTGTTATGCATCGCTTTTATTTGCTTTTTCCTGATTTATATAATAAACTGGCAATCTAGTAGGTAAAATGTTTCTCTGAGCTGCTCTAGCGAATTAATCAAACCTGAGGAGGGGGTTGTGGAAACTTTTTGGCCATGCTGTGCAGCTTGTGGGATCTTAGTTCTCTGAACAGGGATCAAACCTTTGCCCCCTGCAATGGAAGCCCAGAGTCCTAACCATTGAACCCCCAGGGAAGTCCCGGAAACTTGTGATTTACAATAGCCAGTCAGACAGAAGTACCAGTGACAACTTAGACTTGAAATTGGCCTCTGAGCTCGGACGAAATCATTGGAACCTCCAGTTTGTAGTCAGTCAAAAGCACAGGTAATAATTTGAGCTTGCAATTGTGTCTGAAGGACAAGGCTGGGGGCAGGGGTGGGAAGTAGTCTTGTAGAACTGAGCTCTTAACATGTGGACTCTGATGCTGTCTGCAGATAGAGTCAGAATTGAATTGAATTGTAGGACACCCAGCTGGTGTCCCAAGCATTGTTTGGTGTGGTGCGTATGTGTGTGTAAACCTCCCCTCAACAGTGGAATCAGGTACAGAACCTAATTTAGGGACTCACGAAATGGAGGCTAAAGACACAAAACTTCAGTCAGCCGACAGATAAACAGGAAATGCCCCACTGTTGAAGAAACCTAATACACACCAGCCACAACCCTCCCACTCAGCTTTAGCTTACTTTACCCTAGAAAATAGGACCTGCCAGCCTTACAAGGAAACCCTTGACCTTCCAGCCAATCATGCATGTCATTTCCAAGTTACCTCTAATTTTTTTAAAAATAAATTTATTTATTTATTTAATTTTGGCTGCATTGGGTCTTTGTGGTTGTGCATGGGCTTTCTCTGGTTGTGGTGATGGGTGGCTACTCCTTGTTGCTGTGTGTGGGCTTCTCGTTGCTGTGGCTTCTCTTGTGGAGCTCGGGCTCTAGGCACACAGGCTTCAGTAGCTATGGCACATGGGCTCAATAGCTGTGGCTCTCGGGCTCTAAAGCGCAGGCTCAGTAGTTGTGGCACACAGGCTTGGTTGCTCCGAGGCATGTGGGATCTTCCCAGACCAGGGCTCGAACCCGTGTCCCTTGCATTGGCAGGTGGATTCCTAACCACTGCACCACCAGGGAAGCCCCAAGTTGCTCTTGCCCAGACATCCCTGAAAAAGAGGGCTCCACTGCTTCTGAGGCACTGGATTCCTCAGTTTTCCTTTGAGTAAAGGACATCAAACTGGTTACTAAATTGTTTTATTTTTGTTATTTGACATTGCTTGGACTTTTCCCTCTACTAGAGTATAAATACGTTCACTCACCTCCATCCTTTTCCATCCAAGGTGGGGAAAGGGAGTTGACAAGAGAAATCGAGTCGACTCATGATCCTTCGTTACAAGGGCCCCTCTGGGATGCTGGTGATACGTTTATAGTCTTTCATCTGCCCTATTGGAATTCCCTGGCCGTCCAGTGGTTAGGACTCCGCTGTGCTCTCACTGCCATGGCCCGGTGTCAATCCCTGGTCAGGGAACTAAGATCCCACAAAGCACGTGGCATGGCCAAAAAAAGAAAAAGGAAAGAAAAGAAAGAAGTCTGCCCTATTGTGTGGCATTTTCCTGTTGAACTGAGCTGCTAAGGTGCTGGGGTGGAGGATGCGGACAGCCAGTTTTAGGATTTTGGCAGATGGGAGCAATGAAAAGAGGCAGAGGGGTAAAAAAGTTTCAGATGAGTCACTCTCTGAGCTGAATAAGAAAGAATGAAGGAGAGGGCTGGTGGGCTGGGAAAAGTCAGAAAGCTCAATGAACTGGAAATCTTGATAAGATCATTAAAATAGGGATGGGGGTGTATTTAAACAATCAAGCTTGAAGAAAAGTATATTATGGTTAGAAATAGGACGGGTTGACTATTTTTAAAGCAAAGTAGCTACAATTGATAGCACTGCCTGAGTATGAGGATTCTGTGGCTGAGTTAGATTAGAAAAGTAGAAAGGAGATCGAGGAACTAAGAGGTAAGCTCCATTATTCCTATTCTTTTTCAGAATTTTCTTGGTTTTCTCATATTTTATTTATTATTATTATTATTATTTTTGGCTGCATTGGGTCTTTGTTGCTGCTGCACGGGCTTTCTGTAGTTGCGGTGAGCAGGGACTAGTCTTCCATGCGGTGCATGGGCTTCTCAGTGCAGTGGCTTCTCCTGTTGTGGAGCATGGTCTCTAGGTTCGCAGGCTTCAGTAGTTGCAGCACTCGGGCTAAGTAGCTGTGGCTCACGGGCTGAGTTGCTTCACAGAATATGGGATCTTCCTCGACCATGAATTGAATCCATGTCCTCTGCATTGGTGGGTGGATTCTTTTTTTAAATTAATTAATTAATTAAATTTACTCTCGGCTGTGTTGGGTCTTCGTTGCTGTGCATGGGTTCCTCATTGCGGTGGCTTCTCTTGTTGCAGAGCCCGGGCTCTAGGCTCTCAGGCTTTTGTAGTTGCAGCACGCGCTCAGTAGTTGTGGCTCGAGGGCTCTAGAGCGCAGACTCAGTAGTTGTGGCTCACAGGCTTAGTTACTCCGAGGCATGTGGGATCTTCCTGGAGCAGGGATTGTACCCATGTCCCCTGCACTGGCAGGCAGATTCTTAACCACTGCTCCACCAGGGAAGCCCCTCATATGTTTCATTTACTAGATAAACTTTAGAATAATTTTGTGGGAGCTCTTAAAGAGCCAACAGAGTTTTTACAATGTCACTAGTGAAATTCCAAATGCCATATAAAAAAGGTAACCCTCCCTCTACTCACCAATTATGTGTTACTCTTATGTGTCTATTTCTTCCCAGTCAAGTTTCTTGAAATAATGCAGTCTCATTATTCTATTTCTTTATCTTTGGCTCCTCAACTCCTTTGTAAGCCTTTGCTAAGGACACCAATGGGCTCTCTTCAATCTTTATCTTTCTTTGCCTATTTGCATTGTTCATGTGTTTGACCACAGTATTCTTGGAACTCTTTAATACCCAGGACCTGGGTTTTCTTCTTCTCAGTTTTCTTCTTAGACATTTCTTACTTTGTCCGCCACTGACATAGTGGTGTTTTATAAAGATTATCACCTCTCATTCATTCATTCATTCATTCAATAGATTAAGTAAAACCAATCTGGTAATAGAGCAGTAAATAAAACAGATCCCCATCTTTGCTTTCGTGGTGCTCAAATACTAGTTTTCTCATAGTGCATAAACACACTTCCCAGGACAACTCATTCATTTCCGTGGCTTCAACTACACCAGCAATCAAAGTGATAGTATTAATGTGTTAACAACGGAATCACCGAAGCACCACCTACATCGGAACAGGGCATCTACCAATGAGACAAGGAGTCTGGCTGCACTCTGTACCGGCTGAATATCAGCCCAACCTATAATATATAAATATGATAATATGATATCTGGTAGTAAGAGGATAGACTGGAACTTCCAGGCTGCTCAAATTCCAGCTCTGTTACTTCTGCTGCATGACCTGGGGCAGATTACTTCACCTGTTTGTTCTTCCGTTCCCTCCTCTATAAAATGGGGTAATAAAGTACCTGCACCATAGGGTTGTTACTTGAGTCATACAGTGTAATAGTTGTAAAGCATTTAGAAGAGCCTGGAATATAATAAGCACTCAATAAATGATAGTTATTATTCATTATTCTACAACTATGTTTCTTTTTTTAATATTTATTTATTTATTTTATTATTATTTATTTGGCTGCACCGGTCTTAGTTGTGACAGGCGAGCTCCTTAGTTGTGGCATGTGAACTCTTAGTTGTGGCATGTATGTGGGATCTAGTTCCCTGACCAGGGATTGAACCCCCGCCCCCTGCATTGGGAGTTTGGAGTCTTAACCACTGTACCACCAGGGAAGTCCTCACAACTATGCTTCTAATCCAGACTGCAGCCACTCCCTGCAGTGAGCCCTGAGGAAACTCAGGATGTGAAAACACAGGACAGTGGCCCCAGATAGCTGAGGTGTATATCAAATGAATGATTTCCGTGAGCCCAGACTCTTGCATCTTCCCATACCTAGAAAAGTGCTAAATTCCTTCACTTGAGATATTTGGTTTTCTTTCTTTAACAATAATCTTCTGACATTCCCAATTACCTGCTCTTTTTTGCAACCCTCCTATATATCCTGGCTCCTCCCATCGCCCCCTGCGAGCAGTTTCTCAAGAGTTATCTGAAACACTGTCTCCCACGCTACAGTCCTCATTTTGCTTCAAATAAAACTTAACTTGCAACTCTCATGTTGTGTGTGTGTGTATGTGTGTGTGTGTGTATATATATATATATTTTTTAAAGTCAACAAGTATAAAGTGATTTTTCTGAGACAGAAGAGTTTCCGTGTGCTTGGACAGCCCTGCTTCATTGCCTAATTACTAAAGAGCAGACAAATGCCATAGGAGCCAGAGACAAAGGAACCAACAAACCTGAATCATTTCCTGTACACCTACCTCCTCGTCCCAGCACTTAGGGTGAGTGAACACAGATATGAGTATCTGTACAGACCTGCATGATGAATTTTGACCTGTCCACAAAAAAGTAACCAGTTTTTACACAGTGTAATAAGAATGCTATCTATGTTTCCAGTGTTCGTGATAGTCACTTAGCTTCACTGAGACTCTATACTTGCTGAGAACAGCTATCCTCTGAAACTGGCCAAGGCAGTGTTTCTTAAACTGAGGTTCTTTACCTTTTTTTTTTGGCCACCCCCTGTGGCATGTGGGATCTTAGTTCCCCAACCAGGAACTGAACCCGAGCCCCTTGCTGTGGAAGTGCAGAGTTGTAACCACTGGACCGCCAAGGAATTCCCTCAAACAGGTTTTTAATGATGAGATAAATCACATCCTTTCATATAAGAATAGGCTAGACCATCTGGAATAACTATTTCATAACTAATAATTGTCAAAGTCAAGAGCAGCCTGAATGAGAGCACCAGGTGTGCCAAAGAAAGAGTCTCAGTAAACTGCATAAATTAAAATTGGGGGAGAGCTGACCCACAGATATAGAAAAAAAAACTTACGGTAACAAAGGGGAAAGTGGGGGGAGGGATAAGTTAGGAGTTTGGGATTAACATATACACAGTGCTATGTATAAAATAGATGACCAGAAAAAAAAAAAATAGGGGACACCTGAGTCATTCTGAGACACAGGATAGAATTCTGAGCTCCTTTCCATTCCTATATAAGTTATTGGCCATCTTTATTTTGTAGTAAATGCTTATGAAATCTCATCTTTGTGTGAACCAACCTGAAGACATTTCATTAGGAATTGTCACTGAAACCTTCCTAGTTAGGAAAAGAAAGTGGGCGTTTGTACTCCCAAGTAGATGATCATAGCCGGTTCCTTCTTTTTTTAATTTTTATTTAAAAAAAATTTTTTTAATTGGGGTATCGTTGTTTTACAATGTTGTGTTAGTTTCTACTTCACAGAGAAGTGGAATTCCCTGTGCTATACGGCAGGTTCTTATTAGTTGTCTATTTTATACATATTAGTGTATATATGTCAATCCCAATCTCCCAATTCATCTCCCCCCACACCCCCTGTTGCCACAGGTTCCTTCTAATTTTATTCTGTCATTGAGGTGATTTTGTGTTTTTATGACTCTAGTTCAACTTCACCAATTTTTATGAAGGCCTTTGGAAACTTTTGCAGCTCACGGATTTTGATGTACTTTATCCCTCTTGGCTTAATTTCAGATTCGGATCTCATCTGTGATAAAGGCTACATGAAGCTCCCATGGGACTTAAAATTAGAAGGGAAAAGAAACCAAATTGCATGGACCATGACAGCTTTAAAACCCTAGGGGCAGAATTTATTTGATTAACACTCAGAGGTGGTTACTTGTACGCTGTAGGTTTCATGGTCCAAAGATTAGAACAGCTTGTTATGCATCAAGCTAGCCAGCCTTTGTGCCTGTGTTCCTGATGGCCTGACTTCAGACAAGTTCTTTCCAGAGCTGGCTCTCGATCCCTACAGCTAATTCTTCAGGTCATTCCTCTTCTGGCCTCGAAAGCAAGAGATGGGACATTTCCTGAGCTGTTACTAGCCCCAGGACACTTCACTATCTATTTTTGGCTCCCTTAAACTCTCTCCTCACCTTGTAAATAGTGCAGTCTGTTCCTGCCAGGATTCTGACTGCTTTAATGAAATCAACAGGAAACACATTCTTGCTCTTCCCAGATTTTGTAGGCGTTGGCAATATTTGTGATTGTATTTGTGGACCAGCATATTGATGCATGTGAGTGGTGGTTTACAGAGCCAGAAATAAAGCAGACACCTCTCAACTTGGACACCTGTATGGAATGGAGCCTAGGGACAACTAGCTCTGCAGTGCAAGTACCCAGAACCTGTCTTTAGGTTATATGCCCTTTCCACAGCACCAAGTATTAGAGATGGACGAGGATTCAGAAATACTTCCTCCAAGCATCTACTCTTTCTCTTTTTCTTCATTTTTATTGGTGCTGGATGCTGGTTTCTGAGCTAGAAAATCCAGGAAGGGTGTATCTAAATAGAGAAGAGTTGTTGAAGATGAGAATTTAAAGGGGTTATTAACTCTATTACCTTGACTAGCTTAAAAGAAAAAGGGGGGAGGGGAAGACTTCCAGTTGGGACTGGAGAAGTGAGAGAGCTACATCATAAGCAAACCTGTCAATATCTCTAGCTTGGGTTTTCTCTTGGTAATTGATGCTTTCACTTTATGCTACAAACTTAATATCCTAGAAAAGCTGGTGGGTGGTCTGCAGGTCTTCCTGGGCTTGTGATAGTACCCAGCAGCATGAGCAAGTTTGCTGGGATAAAACCATAGGTGCTGCAGTACATTTTACTTTTCGTAGAGGAGGGAATTACTCTGTGGGATTTCTGTGAAGGCAAATTTGGTGGGTCAGTTATATTCTCTGACAGATAAATGGCAGAGATATTCTCCCAGGTTCTGACTAGTCATCAAGGACAAAACTCAAACAGTGCTTTCTAGACTGATGATATCAAAAGACAACTGTATGAGATTATATAGCCAGGTAAGCAGTACAGGTGAGATAATCCAGAGTCTTAAGATAATAAGGAAAATTACCATATATCTTCCTGAATCCCTAAATCTCTGAATATGGAAATGTTTATACAATTTCCCAGCTGTATCCCAAATCCAACTTCCTTGGAGGGTCACATGTTTCCTATGAATGTCTTCATACTACAAGGTAATAAATTCTTCAACCTTCACTAAAGTATTTTATTTATTTTGGCTCTGTTGGGTCTTTGTTGCTGCCTGAAGGCTTTCTGTAGTTGTGGTGAGCAGGGGTGACTCTTCCTTGCAGTGCATGGGCTTCTCAGTGCAGTGGCTTCTCTTGTTGCGGAGCACGGGTTCTAGGCATGAGGGCTTCAGTAGTTGTGGCACACAGGCTCTAGAGCTCAGGCTCAGTATTTGTGGCACATGGGCTTAGTTGCTCCACAGCATGTGGCATCTGGCCGGACGAGGGATCGAATGGGTGTCCCCTGCATTGGCAGGTGGAGTCTTAACCACTGCGCCACCAGGGAAGTCCCTATAAGCCCCATTTTAATTTCATCACTTTTTAAAGACCCCATCTCCAAATACAGTGACATTCTGAGCGAAGTTCCTCAGTAAAGTTTTATATATTACCTCAAGGCATTTTTTTTCCCCACAAAGAAACAGAAGTTACTCTCTATATAATGCAAAAAAAATACTAAAGCCATATTGAGATACAGATTCTGGGTTGTCAGCCTCCTTTATGCCAACATTGAAGGTCAGCCACAAACAAAATAAAAAGTATTGCGTATCCTAGCAATTTAGTATTCTAGGGAAATACTAAAACCATATAGGCGTAGAAAAATGTTTCCTTCATCTGAGTTCTTTGGCTGGTGTAATAAATTGACACAAGAGTAACAGGAGAAAAACAATTCTAATTTTGTGTGTATAGGAGCCCCATAGAAATTTGAGATTCAAGTAACCAAAGAAGGAAGTTTCTATACCCTTTAGACAAAGACAATAAATTTGTGAAGAATTGACAAGATAAAGGGGTTTGGGTTTGGTATAGGAAACAGATGAAGAGTTAACAAGGTTTGTTTACACAGACTTCTTGGCCCTAAATCCCTTGTCTCTAGGGATACAAGGATGATTTCTACCCTCTTGGTACAGGATGGGTATCTTTTTTTTTGTCCCCAAAACTCACTTTATTCCAATGTGAAATGAAGACGTGATGGTTTAAAAACAAGAAAAAGTTCTTGATCAGCTGTGGGGATGCTTCGCTTGCTAGCTCACACCCACTCCCTTTGAAACAAGGTGTTCGGACGGATCGTACCCAGAAGCAGCTCCCCACAAAGCCACCAGGCAAAGGCCCCAGCCGGAGGACAACTCCCTCCAGCTCACAAGGGTGGCCATCTCCCCCCACCCGCCAGGGCTCTGAGGCACAGAGGAGCGGCCCTGCAGGCGATGGAGGAGGAGCCGGGGCCGTGGGGCCACAAGCTTCCGCAGCCCCCTCCCTGCCACCCCCAGAGCTCCTCTCTGTAGAAGATGCCTGTGTAGCCAAGGACCAAGTAGGGAGGTAGCCTCCACAAACAAGTGACAATCACTCCTGTATCTGTAACGTCTCCCCCAGGATCCATGATTCATCCCTGGTTCCCCTAGCCCCCCACCCCCACTGTGTGTTAGGCAGCTGAGGTTCAACCGGGAGAAGGATACATTCAGGCTATACCCCAAGGTTATCCCCAGCTGGGGTGCAGGGAGTGGGGAGGCAGCACCTCCTGCTGGGGACCAAGGGCCCACAAGTAGGGGCTGGCACAGGGGTATCTGGGGAACCACCTCTGCCCACCCCTTTCCCCGGGGCAGGGAGGGCGGCATCTTTTACTTGAGAGATTTATCTCCCATTCAGGGAGACAAAGGACGGTCAGAGGGTCCTTGCACCAATTTCACCATTTTATCTCTCTGAAAACTAGAAACGGAATACCCAGTGTATTATGTATGACTTGGGAGAGGGGTAAAGGCATTCTTACATTCACCAACTAGACCTATTCATGGCCTTGGGGGAAGAGGTGTGTATAAGATAAAATGTGGGAAGAGTCAAGGAGATAGCTAAGTGCTATCTTAAGACCTATAGGCCTTAGGCAATGCTTCCTTGGGGGAAGGAGATGTTTAATTTTTTTTTCCTGTTTTATATTCTTTTATGAGATTATCAGTCAAGTGTAGCCACGAGGAGACGGAATAAAGTTCATTATACTCACAGATCTAGGCCAGAGGCTTTATTGGTGTTTCCAGGAGGAAAGGCAAGGCAGTGCAGGGTAAGCAGGTTAGGACTGGCTAGTTTGAATAATTTCAACAGGCTCTAACCTGTAGGGATAGTCCCTAGTTGCCTGGTACCTGGCCCTGGGATGATTAAGGGAGAGGAGTATTGCCTTCTGGGGTATATGAGCCAAATAGGGGCATGACTCTGGATTGGTTAGTTTGCCTATCTTTGCTGTGCCTAAGAATTGGCTCACCCTAGAAAGGACAGCCTCTCCCCAGCCTGAAAGGTATTTTTAAGTTGTCATAATATAGTATACAGAAAAAGAAAATTTTAAAATATACATAATATATAAAATCTGTAGTAGGGGTCCCTACTACATATCCATTGCCTATATTTATGTGTGACATTAAGTTTATATATGAGTTGGGTAACAATTGGCTAATTGGCCTGATATGTTTTGTTGATGTAGAAACATTAATTTTGTTTTTGCAGGAATTTGGCAATGGGGAGCTGGGTATTTTAGAGGGGTTTGTTTGCTTTCACGTCTCAAATAGTTTTTAGACCCTTGAAAAGTTAATACACTGCAGGGTAGCTTAGACTAGTTTATCAAATTGCCCTATGTCCTTAATCTATCTGCACATTTTTCAGGAGTGATGGGTTGTGGTAAGCCTCAACTTTTTTTTTTAAATAAATTTATATATTTATTTATTGGCTGCATTGGGTCTTTGTTGTTGCGAGTGGGCTTTCTCCAGTTGTAGCCAGCCAGGCTACTCTTAGTTGCGATGCATGGGCTTCTCATTGCAGTGGCTACTCTTTTTGCAGAGAACGGGCTCTGGGTGCAAGGGCTCAATAGTTGTGGCTCTCGGGCTCTAGAGCACAGGCTCAGTAGTTGCGGTGCACGGGGTTAGTTGCTCCGTGGCATATGGCATCTTCCTGGATCAGGGATCGAATCTGGTATCCCCTGCATTGGCAGGCTGATTCTTAACTACTGCGCCACTGGGGAAGTCCCAACCCTCAACTTTTGATGGGTATCATACCACCCAGTAAGACCAGACAAATTTGTCCTTGACTAATGGACTGTGTGATCCCCTGGCCTGCTGTGATACCAGGCATCAACAGACCTGATCGTCCACAGAATAGGTAGAGCCACCCTGCTGCCCTCCACAGACCAGCAGATATTTACTATTTGTGGCCCTCCAGGCAAGAGGAGGTATGGCTTGGGTGCAAGCAATCTCAGTAGAATTAAAGATCTGTTGAGAAGGGACTAACCTGGTGGCACAGTGGTTAAGAATTTGCCTGCCAATGCAGGGGACATGGTTTCGAGCCCTGATCAGGGAAGATCCCACATGCTATGGAGCAACTAAGCCCTTGCGCCACAACTACTGAGTCCACATGCTGCAACTACTAAAGCCTGCGTAGTAAGAGAAGTCACCACAGTGAGAAACCCACGCCCCACAATGAAGACCCAACGCAGCCAAAAAATAAGTGTGTGTGGGGGGGGTTGAGTTTAGAGTTTAAGTGCTGTCAGGTACCTGTGTGAGTAGCATGGGCTTATGGGAGCAGGGATGGCAGAGACAACCAGTTAGACAAGGGACTGTGGTCATTGGGTGAGACCCAGGGGCTCAGATGCAATATATTTCTCTCAAGTGCAGCTGTCCTCAAGTGGCAAAGCTCTAGTCAGTGGAGAAAGCTGCAGTTTGCTTTTCATCCACTCTCTAGTCTAGTTTTATTTCATGCCTCTCATTTCGAATTCCCACTGATACCACTTGAGTAGTAAAATCATCTGAATGGCCCAAAAGATTTGTTGGGGCAATTAAATTGTCCCTCTTTGGGGAATTTGAAGGGGGGGGGGGGAAAGCCAATTAGCTGAAAGGATTAAGAATAAAAAGTAGAGGGACTTCCCTGGCAGTCCAGTGGTTAAGACTCCATGCTTTCACTGCAGGGGTCACGTGTTTGATCCCTGGTTGGGGAACTAAGGTCCTGCATGCCACGCACCATGGCAAAAAAAAAAGAGAGAGAATAAAAAGAAGCTAGGAGCATCTATGATGGATTAAGATATTATGGAGTAGGAACTCCCAAAAGAGGAAGGCAACCTAATAAGGGAGGGGAACAGAGGGAACCCTTAGGGGAAAAAAGTACAGACAGAGACAGAGGCTATGTGGTCCCTGAAAAAGAGAAAAGTGGCCAGTCACAAGAACCATCTTAGTCACTAGCAAAACCATCTCATTTTTCCAGTTATCGTCTACATAGGACTGTAAAATAAATCCCCTTTTTAATAAGTAGGTTGAGTTGGTCTCAGTTATCTGCAACTAAATAAGCTACACTATGACAAGCACAGGGTCACAGGTACCTGTAAGTTTAAATCCACTTTTGAGGTTAGCTGAGTGAGATATTGTAAAGCACTTAGCACCATGGCAAGCATATAGTCTGCACTCAAATGTTAACTCTCTGTGATATGTGGGTTGTTTTTGTTTTTGTTTTTTTCACTTTGTTTTTCAGTTTTTTTGTTTTGTTTCTTACATATACATACTGTGACGTATTTTATGTGCCAATTTGGCGAAGGCCCAGTTTTTTTTTTTTTTAATATTTATTTGTTTGGTTGCACCGGGTCTTAGTTGCAGCAAGTGGGCTCCTTAGTTGTGGCATGCAAACTCTTAGTTGCGGCATGCATGTGGGATCTAGTTCCCTGAAATGGGATTGAACCTGGGCCCCCTGCATTGGGAGGGGGAGTCTTAACCACTGCACCACCAGGGAAGTCTCGAGGGCCCAGTTATTCAATCAAACTAATCTGGGTGTTCCAGGGTATTTTGTAAATATATTTATAATCAATAATCCCTTCATTGGAATTCCCTGGTTAGGATTCACCTTCCACTGCAGGTGGCACAGTTCCGGTTTAATCCCTGGTTGGAGAACTAAGATCTGACAGCAGACAAAAAAAAAAAAATCCCTTTATTGTAGTATTTTACATAATCTGGGTGGCCCTAATTCAATTAGTTTGAGGATTTAAGAGCCGAACTGAGAGGCTTCCATGATTTTTCAGCAGAGGACTGAAGCTTCTGCCGTAAGAGTTCTTGCCTGCCCTTCCTGCCAACCTGTACTAGACTTCAGACTCTGTGAGCTCCTCAAATCGTGAGTCAATTCCTTAATGTGTATCTTTTGCTGGTTCTCTTTCTCTGTGGAATCCTGAGTGATAGACTCCCTTTCCTGCATACTGTCTGGCCCTCAAAATTGTTTCATAAATTATTGGCAGGCGGATTCTTAGCCACTGAGCCACCAGGAAAGTCTGAGGGTGTTTCTCTTACTGAGACACTCCATAGCTATACATTCAATTATAGAATTTGGTCATTTGGGGGAGGGCATAAGAAAAGGGAGATTTGCTTTAGATTGGACATTGTGAGGGAGTGGGGTTGATTCTATGGTTGATAAATCTTTGGGGAAGGCTGACTAGAACAAGGATAAAGCTGTAATTGGTAAAGAAATAGCCATTCTTTTTAGCCAAGAAAAGCGGGTGTTGGGTGTTTTGTGGGCATCTCAGACAAATTATGACGTGGCTTTGCTTGCTCTCACTTTATCCTGGTTTTAAAGAGTAATCTTGTCTGAGGTTGGTATTCTACGAGATTTATGTCCAACAGGAAAAATACTATGGCCTGGCTACAAGTATCAGGCCAGTTTTTGACTATCAGGGGCTACTTTTTGCCTCCCTCCTCTCCCCCAACCCAGGTGCTTGTAGAGGAGATAGAGAAAAGTAAATACATTTGAGATTTAGCTCACAAGTCTACAGGACTGGGTATGGGGTCAGAGGGTGATGTCAGTGGTGATTTCTAGGTTTCTGTCTTGTAAACAGAGGATGGCAGTGCTATTCACTAAGATAGTACCAGCCTTGTGTAATCCTCCAATTTTATACCAAAAATATATGAAAAGTTAACATTATCATACCCATTTTACAGATGGAAAATTAAAACTTTACAAAGGTTAAATACCTTTCCACTGTCACATGGAATCAGAACTCTGCATTTATCTACTTC
Source organism: Hippopotamus amphibius kiboko (assembly GCF_030028045.1). Taxonomy (NCBI): domain Eukaryota; kingdom Metazoa; phylum Chordata; class Mammalia; order Artiodactyla; family Hippopotamidae; genus Hippopotamus; species Hippopotamus amphibius. Next base: position 73,688,734 of record NC_080197.1, on the reverse strand, counting down.
GGACATCTCATATAAGTGGAATCATACAATAGTTGGTGTTTTGTATCTGGCTGCTTTCACTTAGCACAATGTTATCAAGGTTTTAACCATGTTGTAGGATGTATCAGTACTTTCTCTCTTTCATAAGCAAGTAAAATGCCATTATATGGATGTACCATGTTTATCCATGTGTCAGTTGATGGACACTTGGGTGTTTCCACTTTTGGTCTACTACAAATAATGCTACTAGTACATTTATGTACAAGTTTTCATTTGAACATGTTATTAATTCTCTTGGATATATGCCAAGGAATGGAACTGCTGTGTCATGCTGTAATTACATATTAACTTTTGAGGAACCAGTGTTTATCATAGTGCCTGCACAATTTCACATTTCTACCAGCCAATAAGTGGTTCTAATTTCTCCACATTCTCACCAATTTTCATCATTGGCTTTTTTGTTTATAGCTATCCTAGGAGGTATAAGTGGTATCTCATTGTGGTTTTGATTTGCATTTCCCTAATGACTAAGAATGCTGAGAATCTTTTCAAATGCTTACTAGCCATCTGTCAAAATTCCTTGGAGGAATGTATTCAAGTCTTTTGGCCATTTTTAAATTAGGTTGTCTTGAGTCTTTTATGTATTCTGGATACTGGACTCATCAGATAAAATAGTTGTAAATATTTTTCCTCATTCTGTGGGTTGAAACCAAATCCCCCTAAAACAGAGTTCCCCTGCTGAGCTTATGATTAACCTCTCTATCCAAAACTTTATTCCCTTTCTTGCCCCACCCTGTTCTCCTCAGGAGTCCTGTCAAAGAAAAGGGAGAATTGAAAAGGACCCTCCAGGGTTCAAAAGCCCCACTGTGTCCCCTTATTCTTGTTCGTAGAAAAAGGCTTTAGTATTTCAGGTCTTCCCTGAGTTCCAAAGAGCAGACTTAAGCAGGTACTAACTAGGGAAGTTCTTAGGTTGAGGTATTTAATAAACTTTGAGTTAAATTTTATGTGTGTGTGGTAGAGGACCTTATTCTGCTGCAAATAGATATCTAGTTGTCCCAGAATCATTTTTTAAATACTTAATTCATTCAGCAAATATTTATTGAACATCAATATGTCAGGCACTGTACAAGGTACTGGAGGCTCCAGGTATTTTTAAAAAACATTTATTTATTTTGGACGCACCAGGTCTTCCTTGTGGCACATGGGATCTTTGTTGCGGCATGTAGGCTTATAGTTGCAGCATGCGAATTCTTAGTTGCAGCATGCGAATTCTTAGTTGAGGCATGCATGTGGGATCTAGTGCCCCAACCAAGGATTGAACTTGGGATCCCTGCATTGGGAACGTGTGGAGTCTTACCCACTGGGACCACTAGGGAAGTCCCCTGTCCCAGCATCATTTGTTGAAAAGACTGTTCTTTCTCCCACTGAATGGGCCTGGCAACCTTGTCAGAAATCAGTTGAACATAGATGTGTGTGTGGGCTTATTCCTGGACTCAGAAATCTATCCATCATACAATCTTTGTAACAACTTTTTAAAAGTCACTTTTGGAATTACTCTAGTTTGGCATTTTATCTCCAAAACTCCAAAATGTATCATTTATTCAGTTGATTGAAATGAGCCAGAATCAAATTTGTTGCAGGAAAAGTTTACTAAAAACAAGCGGATGGTTTTATAGCAATGTTATTACAACATTAGACTATGTTAGAATTATATGCTTTACTGTTAGAAGTATTTCTAAAGGTATAAACTTATGAGACATTAGGAATCCATTTCAACACATCAAAAGGGGAATTATGATAAAAATATGAGACAGTATATAGCATAAACATACAACATGAAGGAATATATGAATAAGGATTTTTAGTATTTAAGTCTTTTACAAACTATGTACAATAAGAGTAAAATTACAATCATACGTTCAACTTTTCCTGTGGATCTGTTTATCTGCATTGCAAGGGTTGCTAGATAATAACTGTACAGTGTCATGGTCATTCTGAATATTTTTCTCACAGTCCAGGATAGTTATTAGGGGCAAATAACCACCCTCTGCCATGCTGGCTCAGTCCATTTTCCTGGATAAAACACGATTTCCTTGCAATGCTCTGTCATCCTTCCCTCTCAACCATTCTTTTCTTCTGTCGCAGTTAAAAAAATGTTTATTTATTGTATCTATTTATTTGGTTGTACCAGGTCTTGGCTGTGGCAGGTGGTCTCCTTAGTTGTGGCACGCCAGCTCCTTAGTTGTGGCATGCCAGCTCCTTAGTTGCAACACTCAGGCTCTTTAGTTGTGGTCATGTGAATTTAGTTGCAGTACGCATGTGGGATCTAGTTCCCTGACCAGGGATGGAACCCAGGCCCCCTGCACTGGGAGCTCGAGGTCTTTACCACTGCGCCACCAGGGAAGTGCCCACAGTCTCATATTTCTTTGAGAGAAGAAACACATAAAGGCAAAAAGGGGAAACCTTGACCTGGTTGGCATTGCTGAGGTTCAGACACCAACAGAGAGAACAGATTTTCTTTTCTCAACATCCCAGCAAGTCTCTTCCAAGCATTCGCTGGTTATATGGGAAATGTGTAGTTGCAAAACTACGATTTTAAAAAGATCTTTTTGCAGATTTGTTACTTGAGGTATCAATTCACTTTTAGCGTGTCTTCTTCACAGCCCTCAAATTCATTTTAAGATCCTTTATTATACAAGAGCCTAAAGGTGACCATGCGTTTTCCATACCAAGAAAAAAATCTTCTGTACGTACAAACATAAAAACATGCTTCAGACAATTAAAACATACAACACATGCTTGGATATTAATGCTTTGAAGAGATGGCTTGGAGTTACAATCACCTAGGTTCTCACATTAGGAAGTTCTATGGATCACAAGGTGACAGTTTGTTCACTTGAAAGTGAATCCCAAAGGAAAAGAGTAGAAAAATTTATCATTAGTTCCATTGAAAAGTCAGAACAGGGATCAAATAATGAATGATACTGGTTATAAAACATTTGATACTCTCACCATGCTCCTCAGCATTTACCCTCTGCTTTCTCTGCTTAAATGTCAGAGTATGGACACTTAGGGGGCTCCCAGGCCCTGTAGTTCTGTCGTTTCCCAGTAGGGGACGATGTTGCATTTAAAACCTGCACCACTTGGGGCATTAACCCTGGTGGGCTTGGGTTCCTCCTATTTTCAAGACATTTTAAAAAAGTCGTCTATGAATCCTTTTTTCTAAACTCAAAGAAAGTGAGAGTTGATGAAAAACAAATTCTTGAAGGATAGTTCTTTTACCCACTATCTTCGGAGGTATTTCTTTGTATGTGACATTCTTGAAGGTTGGTATCAAAGTCCCAAAGTACGAAATGCATCTCGTAAGTCATCAACCTCATATAGGGGCTGTGGAGAAAGACAGAGTGGGCGACTTTGTAATATTTCTGAAGAAAGTAAGGGGAGAGGTAGAGGGAAAGGAAATTGTAAGAGAGGAAGGATTCTACCGGGAGGGAAACGCATTCTGAGGCAAGTCTAAGAAGATGGTGAGCGAGGAAGGTGGGGTGGGAGTGGGGGGGGGTGGTAATCTTAGAGGGCTCTGACTTGTGAAACAACAGAAGAGCAAACTCAGTTGTACAGAATTGACAACAGAAAAGAGAAAATAAATTTTTCATCAGAGGAAAAATGAGAGAATGATAAATACACACACACACACACGAAAATGTAGGAAATATATAAGAAAAGGACGTATAAGTAGCTCCAGGGATAGATGCCTTGAGAGAGAGAAAGTCCCTTACTTACCAAAAGGATGCGTCGAAGCTGTCTAGAAAGACGAACAGAATTTTCATGCAGCCCCTCCCAAGCTTTGAAAGTTCTTTCATGATTTTCCACAAAAGTATTCCAGCAATAAAAATAATCTATAAAAAGAGGGGGAAGGGCATAGCTCAGATCTCAAATCATGAGGAAAGAAAGAAAACCCTGGCTCCCACCCCCCAAGCCTTGGGTCCAAGCCATTGATTCTTTTCCTCTAATTCCAGTTGATAATTTTTGGCTAGGTGAACTAGAAGCCCCAGAATTCTGCCCCCCTGACTCTCAAACTCTCCCCACCCCCCGCCCTCCTTCTCAACTGCAAACTGTGCTTTGCCGAGCCAGGCAGCAAGGTCCCCGCGCACCTTTGAAGGTCATGATGGCGATTTGGACCCCAGCGCGGTGCAGCCGCCGCAGCCCCTCGGGCTCCGACTTGCGTTCCTTGTCGCAGAAGTAGAGGCGCGCCGCGAAGATCCTCAGACTCAGATTGGGGTACCCTCTCAGGAAGTCGGCCACGTGCCGCGCACAGTCATAGCAGGGGCTCCAAGAGGTGAACCAGGTGACACGGTAGCACCGCCCAGGGTCCAGGTCCCAGTCGGAGATGTAACGGAGGAAGAGCAATTCCACGTGGCATCCCGCCTGGGAAGAGAGAGCAGAGGGCTCAGCGGAGGGTTACTGACCTTGACTGCGCTGCTGGTAGCTTTACAGTCATTAATTCGAGTCCGTCGCACGGTGATATTTTTGGGGTGTCTGCAGTTTTGTCCTAGGTTTCAGAAAGGGTACGCAATGGTCCGAAAGGACACGATGTAAGTGGTGATCCCAAACACTTCTGCACTTTTGGCTCTAGGAAGGGAAAAGGGTACAGATTTTCTGTGGAACAGGGAGAAGGGAATGAGTTGAATGGATGAAGTAGCACCACACTATCTCAGATTTAATTTTTGTTTGTGAAGTTATTCTTTCTTCCTTGGAAGTGCCATGGATGTAACGTGGAAAAAACACTGGACCACTGAGTGGAAGTCCGAAAATTTAGGATTAGGAGATAGAGTGTGAGGCTGACAGGTGGATGTTGTAAAAGAGGTAATAGGCACTGCCGTGGGCTAAGAGCAATTAAATACAGGCATGCATTTTATTGTGCTTGGCTGTATTGGACTTTACAGATACTTTGCATTTTGAAGGTTTCTGGAAACCCTGCCTGGAGCAAGACTATCGGCATCATTTTTTTCCAAGAGCATTTGCTCGCTTTGTGTCTCTGTGTCACTTTCTGGTAATTCTTGCAATTTTCAGACTTTTATTATATTTGTTACGGTGATCTGTGGTCAGTGATCTTTGTTAATGTTATGACTCACTGAAGGCTTAGATGATAGCACTTTTTAGCAATAAGCTTTTAAAATTAAGGTATGTACTTTTCTTTGTTGTAGATAATTGCACACTTTATTGCTGTGTTCTGGAACCAAACCTGCAAAATCTCTAAGGTGTCTGCCTGTAATGTGTTTGCTCTTTGCATGACCCCCATGATTGTAATAATAATCACCATAGTGAGTTATAGCAAGTCCACTTAGCTGGTTTTTGGTTTTGGTTTTTTTTTTTTTTTGGCCACACCGTGCAGCATGCAGGATCTTACTTCCTTGACCAGAGTTCGAACCCATGCTCCCTGCAGTGGAAGCACAGAGTCCTAACCATGGGATCGCCAGGGAATTCCCAGCAAGTCCACTTAGTATTGCAGAGAAGTCGTTAGTCCCAGAATCTGAAGACCTAGGTTGCATTTCCTGTCATCACCACTCTTGTGACTTAAGTCACCCAACTCTTGGGTCTTTTAATTCCTTATCAGTAAAATGGAGTTTTGTTGTGAGGATTAAATGTGAGGGAAGGAAAGGGTTGGTAACACAAGCTTTCTGTGTTCATAGAATGCAACTTATCACTAAATAGGGAACAGATTAGAAGGTAAAACAACTGCAGTGAGATAATTTACACAATACAAATGGAGGCCAAGACAACTGAAGAGAAAAACTAGCCCTAAAAAAATGAGGCAGTGTCATTCCACCCATGGATTCTTCCCTGGGTGTCCACCAAGATCAGATCTCACTGCCTGTTATGAGAGGAAATATTCATTGGCAGAAGCGTATGTAAACCCATCTGGATTTTGGTGAAGAAGTCTCTTGGAAACATAATTCTTTGATTTTCTAGTTTAAATGAATGGCTTCCCTGAGTTTTCTGGGCCTTACTATGTTGAATGTACTCCCTGGCCTACAATCTAGGTGAGCAGGAGGGAATAGAAATCATTTGGAAGACAGAATTGAGTCATTATTTTTCTCTAAATTTTTCTTCCTTAATTTTTTAAAATTCTAAAGCCACAATTTGTTTTTCCACGTTTAAAATTCAGCTTGAATGAGCTGATAGTATTCATGCAAATCAAAAGTCTTTCTTTGGATATCGTCTTTAATCTCAGTGGCAATTTGGATGCTGGGGAAAGGAGAGGAAGGTTTGGGGCAGTTATTCTTGGCATTGAAGCAAGGTGTGGTCTTGATATGCCCAGCATGATTGGGGAGGCTATTAAATGACACCCTTTGGGGCATCTCTATTGTGGTTGTAGGGACACGTAAAAAAGAGATTTGAGGAAGCTAGTGGAGACAAATGAAATAGGCAGGCTGAAAGCAGTACCATCAGCAGGTGGCTCTAAAAGTGCCCTGCCTGGGAAGCACCTATTTATTGATACCTTGTTTCGAAGGTGCCCGAAGTCCAGGGAGAAGGAGGTGGCGCTATCCCGCCGCTTCACCACGTAGCACAAGTAGGTCTCATGGCGGCCCTTAGCCCAGCGCACGTTTTTGAAGTGGTAAAGAAACTTCCTCTGCTTCATCAGGAGGCTGTGGGTGAGAGGAGGGAGGAAGTGCAAGAGCACAGCTGATTCTCTGGTCACGCCTGGCTTTCCTTCAGCTTTTTAAAAAATCTGTAATACTTGGGCCAAACCAGAGGACATGCTGTTGCTTCCCTTTGTTGGATGCCTGGGGCTTACTGAGCTTGGAATCCATTGCAACCCCCTTTTCATGCTTATATTTAAGATCAGTTGAGATAGCAAGAACCGCAAAGCCATATGGGCTCACAGGACAGGCTCCTCCCACAGCTGCCTTCTAGATACTGATAACTTAGAATAACAAACCTGTTCCCCATACTGATCTTTTCAGGCTTCCCCTCCAATCTCTGCCTAAATGTCCAACATGGACCTCACACCCAATGTAGTTAACACAGTATCCCCAAAACTGCCCTGTCCTGACCTGCCTCTCCTTCTCCCCTACCGACTTTCCACCCCAAGTAACCAGGCTAAAAGCTTGGAATCATTTCTGATTCTCCTTCACTCATCATATTTGATTCATCATCTAAATTTATTGAGTCAAACTTTCAAATATTTCTGGATTTGTTCCTGCTCTATTCCCTCGGTTCTCTCCTTGAGTCCAAACCCTTTAACCATTGTCCTGACCTCTTCACAGTTCTTTTGCCTGCATTCCCTTCAAAATAACATTTTCCATGCTGTACCTGAGAGATTTCACAAAAGCCTAGGTGTGGGCCTGTCATTCCCATGCTGAAAAAGCCCCTAACTTCTGCCCATAGAATAAACACCACATTTCTTTTTTTTTTTTTTTGGCAGCTTGTGGGATCTTATTTCCCCAACCAGGGATCCAACCTGCACCCCCTGCAGTGGAAGTGGGGAGTCTTAACCACTGGACCACCAGGGAAGTCCCAAACTCTAAACTCTTTAACATGGTACAGCTTTCACCTGTGAACATTATAATCTACATTCCTAGCACTTTTCTCTTTTCCCCACTGCTTCGGCGCCCCCTCCCCACCCCTGCAGCAGACCCCTGGCACTAGTCTCTTTTTTTCTTTCCAGCCACCTTGCTGATACACATCTCCAGACTGAATCCTTCCTTGCCTTTTTTTTTTTCCACGGGGCAAAACCTACCCATCCTTCAAAGCCTAACCACAATTTCAGCTCATCTAGTTAGACCTTTCTCACTGCCACTATGCCAAAATGTCTAGGCACAATCAGACATGAACAGTAGTTTGCTGCTGTTCTCTGCTTATCCCTATCAAAGCCTTCAACCTTTGTTATCAATTGGTCATTACATCTGTCGTCTCAGAATTTCTGTGTTTTTTTGAATCAGGAAGTGTCACTTTTTGAGTCATGTTTTTTAAAAGTATGAGTAATAGTTGACCATTGTCAACTTGAGTACTACAAAAAAGTAGAAAGTTAAAAATTTTTTAAATGTTAAAGGATTGGAGCTTAGGATATCAGTGTATCTAGTGATAATTAGACACACTATCTAATGACAATTACTGTTAATATACTTAGGTTTTTCGTTCTAGTCTTTATAGGTATATATTTACAGGATTTATTTTTTTCATTTTTTATTTTTTTTTGCTGTGCACAGGCTTTCTTTTAGTTGCGGTGAGTGGGGGCTACTCTTCATTGTGGTGCACGGGCTCCTCATTGCTGTGGCTTCTCTTGTTGTGGAGCAAGGCTCTAGGCACGTGGGCTTCAGTAGTTGCAGCACATGGGCTCAATAGTTGTGGCTCACAGGCTCTAAAGCGCAGGCTCAATAGTTGTGGCGCACGGGCTTAGTTGCTCTGCAGCATGTGGAATCTTCCTGGAGCAGGGCTCGAATCGTGTCTCCTGCATTAGCAGGTGGATTCTTAACTGCTGCGCCACCTAGGAAGCCCTATTTACAGGATTTAGATTAGGCTGATCTCCTGGGCAAATCTGCAATATGAACTAAATATTTTGCCATGTTCTTCACACACCTGGGGTGGTGGGGGAGGTGGGGAGGCGGATTGCACTTTGTCTCCCAGCACAGTGTCTTGCATACCATAAGCACGAAATTGAGTTGAATTTGTGGAAATACTCTTTGCTAACACAAGTTTCTTTGTGGTCGTGAGCACAACACAAACTATACAGTGTGAATGATACAAAAGCATCAGGAGTGAGTGTCCCTGGTCTTTGTCCTTGGTCTTTTGCAGAAATGTGCTTAGCTAATCTGTGGAGATAATTCTGCCACCTAGTGGCACTGAGCAGAAGTGCAGAGGACTTGTTAAAGTAATGACCTAGTCAGTAATTTGAATACGGTTTGCTGGCAAGAGAATTGAAACTTTTTTCAATCTTTTTTTTTTACATTGAGGTATAATTTACATACTTCACCCACTTAAAATGTACAATTCTATGAATGTTGGCAGATGTAAACACCCAAAACTGCTACCACAATCAGGATACAGACATTTTTCAGGGCACCCCTCCCCCCAAGTCTCCTCATCCATCTTTTCAGTCATTTCTTCCCCTCCTTCCCAGGCAACTACTAATCTGCTTTCTGCGACTATAAATTAATTTTCTACAATTTCATATAAAGCATACATTATCTCCTCCTTTGTGTCTGACTGCTTTCACTAAGCATATTATGACTTTGACATTCACTCATGGTGTTGCATGTATCAGTATAGTTCTTTACTGCAAAGCAATATCCCATTGTTTAGATACAGCACATGTCATTTATTCATTCACCTGTTGATGGACATTTGGATTGTTTCCATTTGGGGCTATTGTGAATAAAGCTTTTTACATTCACACACAGTCTTTGTATGGACATATATTGATTTGATATTTTAATAATGAAATACGTAAGATAGACAAGTCAATTCCCAAATGTCACCCTTATTAAGTAGATAAGCAAGGACCAGAGATTTTTAAAGCTGTTGCATTTTGAATGTCTTCCTCACACACATGAAGCTTATTGGAATCCACTTGTGTTTTTTTTTTTTTTTCCTGGCTGCACCACACAGCATGTGGTATCTTAGTTCTCCAACTAGGGATCAAACTGTTATCCCTGCAATGGCAGCACAGTGTCTTAACCACCAGGGAAGTCCCTGGAATCCACTTTAAATCCCAAGGCAGAGAATTAGATGTATCACCAGTATATACATTACGCATAAGAAACCATATAAAAATTCATCAATCATTTTTAGAATCAGAACTGCACACTTGACAGGAATCCGAAATGGAAGCTAACAAAGATCTAATAATAATTGGCTTTATTTTATTTTATCTTTTTGGCTTTATTTTAATGTGATAATAATTTACTATGGTAACCACCACAGCACCACCTGTTACTACCACTATTATTAAATAATAACATAATCACCCTCAGCATATTACACAAACCAAATGCATAATAAATGCTTAATAAATACTGGAGAGGAAGAAAAAAATTTCTCTCTGGGGCCCAGTTTTAAATAAATTAAGCACCATCTCTTACGAATAAATTCCTTTTACATTTAACCTATCTTCCTGGGGTTCGTGGGTGAGAAGTGGGGGCCGGGGGACTATGATGTATTGCCGGTGGTGGTTGGGGGGGGTGGCTGTTACTGTGAGGAGGAAAAAGTGTCCTGGGAGTATAAGAAAAGATAGGACATTTAATTCTACCTCCTACCCCATGTGAAAATACAGTAGTTCTGTTTCCATCAGAAGTTACCATTCGCAGTGAAGTGAATTGCACGACTGTGACCTTGTTAATTAACTATCTTGATCCGTCACTTTCTTTAACTATAACTGGGGGCCTGTTTCCAGTACCCTATGTTCCTCTGGTTTCTCTTATGTGTATGAAGGACTCAGCAGAGACAGTCTGTAAGGCCCACAGGTTGACAGCTGCGCAAGACAGCTGTGTTCCCTGAGGCAGAACACTGGCTGCATCCCCAGCAATGCAAACCTGAGACAAATGGGTTAAAAATAATCGTGACAGGGTCATCCTCTCCTGCCGTGTACCATCACTACTGTGCTCTGCAGACAGTATTTTCCTTAATGAAAATCATGTATTTCCCTTTCTCTCCTGCTGAATTTCATCTCCTTTGCCCTTCTTTGACTTTCTCTGAATTTCAAGTCTGATTTTACCATTGCTTTGCATTTCATTATTTACAAGTATCTCCACTGAGCCTTTTTCCTCTTACACCTCAGATTAGTTTTCAAAATCTCACTCTAAACTGGGCTGACATTTGACATTTTTGCACTCAATTTTGTGAAGAACATTGAATCTACCATTAAGATTCTTAGCTATGTAGTTTAAATTCTTTGTAAAAGATTTAAATTGAGATAAAGTGTACAGATTAGGTATAAATTTTCATACATTTGCAATAATTAAAAATAGGAATAGATTGCTCTATAACAACTGTCATAAACCACGTAAAGACATGAAAATATTACAAAATATACACTAAAGAAATTATGTCTGAAGAAATGGAAAGATTAGGTAAATAGTAAAAGGTCATAGTGACCTTCAAGCAATTAATTTTGAATATTGGCATTTAAAAAATAATTTCCTGACTGTGTAATTATTCAGTGAAGTCTCCCTAGTAAAGTTTTTCTTCAAGGGCTTTTGTAGTTGAATGCTTACGGAATTATCACAGTTACCACTACTGTTTTTAGTACAGTATTGCTATGACCTTTTCATGATTTGAGTCTCTTAACACTTGCTTGGCTCTTATTACTACCATAAACTAGTTCTGACTGCAAGGACAAGTCAATACATGGTGCATATAAGTTCCGAATATGAAAAGAAAAGAGAAAGAGACAACTGGGCGGAAACCATGTAAGATCTAAACAGATGAGAGAGATCCAGAAGAATATATGTGCACCTTGACCAAGCAGTTGTTGTGAGTCAGACAGCGATAGGGGAGAAAGGGACAGTTTACCCATCTTATTACTCAGATTTGCTCTGAGAGAAAGGCCAGCACAACCACCCATGAGCAGACTGCTTTACCTGTCCATGGTGGAATCCAGCGTGTCGTTCTTGGCTCCTTGAAAGTCTTAGGAAGGAAAGCTTGCCTCCAGCACTGCTGCTGCACTGGCTGACAGTTCTTTGGCCCCACACATTCAAATTTGAACTCAGTCCTTTAGGCTCCTCCCCCAAAAGCATCACCACCATCAGGTACCCCAGCAGCCTTCCTCCTGTTTGGGTCCAGTGAAGAGGGGCGGGGTTTTCACAGGCAGAATCACATAGGTAAAATGACTGAGGGCCACTCTGCCTAATGCATAGGTTCCTTTAGGGCTGCTTCTTTAAAAGTCCAGTCTGTGCTGCACAGGTAATAAAGATCAGGAGACAGGAGGAGTAGACAGTTTGTAAACTGTAGTCATGATAAAATGAGATCTTTAATTTTAAAAGCATAATAATCATAGTAACATTTATTTGAAAGCATCTTGTGTTCCATCAGCTGAAAGCATCTTCTCCCTCCCTCATTTAATTACACAATATCTCTGAGTCTCACCAGAGACCAGCACTAAAAGCTCCTGCTTGGTGACTGGGTAAGTAAACCCAGTAAAGTCAGTGATATAGGATTTGGAACAGAGATTTTGCCTCTTAAATCACTTTTTCCCCCCTTTGATTGCTTTACAAGAATTCCTAGAAGACTAGATGATTACACCAAAGGATAATTTTTGCATAAGCCATCTTTTCCACAAAAGACATATATTAATTTGAAGTCAGAAGCAGTAGCATCTCAAACAACAAAAAAAATGTATTTCATTAGACAGAATCAGCATCTAAATGACTACATTGAACTTGGAAAACAGGCCGGGCTTTTCAAATAAGAGGCTTTAAGTTCCTTCCCTCATACAAGCTGGTCTATTAAAGATTTTGCCTCTCCTTCCTACCTGAGTCCATATGCATTCTATTTATTCATCCAATAGAAACAATACCCACTAGATGATAGAAACTGTGCCAGGTGCTGGGGTATAACAGTGAGCAAAGTGGCAAAAGTCCCTGCTCTCTTCCTGCCTCCAGGCTTTGATTACCACCTATATACATTGATGATTCCCAAATCTGTAGTTCTAACCTGGACCTCTCCCTTGAACTCAAGGCAAGTATGTCTATCTTCTGCCTCAGCACCTCCATCAGAATGTCTAATGGGCATTTCAAACAGCTAAAACCGAGCACCTACTGTCTCTCCCAGCATATAAACTATTCCTCTTGTCACCTTCCCTATCTCAATGGCAATGTTATTCTTCCCATTGCTCAGGCCAACCTGGCTGTCTTTTTTTTTTTTTAATTATTTATTTATTTTTTTATTTATTTTTTGGTTGCGTTGGGTCTTTGTTGCTGCACATACGCTTTCTCTAGTTATGGCGAACTGGGGCTACTCCTCGTTTTGGTGCGCGGGCTTCTCATTGCAGTGGCTTCTCTTGTTGCGGAGCAAGGCTCTAGGCACGTGGACTTCAGTAGTTGTGGCACATAGGCTCAATAGTTGTGGCTCATGGGCTCTAGAGTGCAGGCTCAATAGTTGTGGTACACGGGCTTAGTTGCTCCATGGCATGTGGAATCTTCCTGGAGCAGAGATAGAACCTGTGTCCCCTGCATTGGCAGGTGGATTCTTAACCACTGCTCCATCAGGGAAGTTCCAACCTGGCTGTCTTCTTAATTGCTCTCTTCCTTTTAAATCCCATCTCCAGCCTGGGGATGGGGGGACGGATAGATTGGGAGTTTGGGGTTGACAAGTATGCATAGCTATATTTAAAACTGGTAAAATAGATAACCAACAAGGACTTACTGTATAGCACAGGGAACACTGCTCAATATTCTGTAGTAACCTAAGTAGGAAAAGAATTTGAAAAAGAATAGGAACATGTGCATGTATAAATGAATCACTTTGCTGTACACCTGAAACTAACACAACACTGTTAATCAACTATATTCCAATATAAAAAAATTTCAAAAAAATAAATCCCATGCCCAAATCCTGTTCACTGACCACTTTCACCACCTCCAAGTCTAAACAACCTGGATGGTTATATGCAAGCTCTCAATTGGTCTTCCTTTTTTCAATTACAGGCTATTCTCTGCACAGCAATCTTTCCAAAATATTTTTTTTCTAATATTTAAAAAAATTTTAGTTTGGTTGCACTGGGTCTTAGTTGCAGCCCAAGGGCTCCTTAGTTGTGGCACGTGAACTTTTAGTTGTAGCATGCATGTGGGATCTAATTCCCTGACCAGGGCCCCCTGTATTGGGAGCGTGGAGTCTTAACCACTGTACCACCAGGGAAGTCCCCTGAAATATTTTAGATCACGTCTCTCTGCTGTCAAAACTCTCCATGGCACCTCTTTTTCTCAGTCATAGCCAACATCCTTACAATGGCTCACCAGACCCTCTACCATCTGCCTCTGTCATTCCTCTCTCCTTGCTTGCACAAAGAACACACAGGAGCAAAGAATACTTGGTGACCCTTCTGCCCAGAATGCACCCCCCATATTGTTAGAGCTTGATCCCTTATCTTTACTCAAATACTATCTTAGTTGAGGCTTTTTCTTGTCCCATATCTAAAATTTCAACTGTATCCTGTCATCCTGACTTTTGCTTTTCCCTTTTCCTAATGTATATTTCTCTTTAGTGCTTATCACTTCAAATATAGTATTGTCTATGTTCATTGAATCTTAGGTCCATGAGAAGAGGGTGTTTTGTTCTGTTTCTTTTTTACCCCCATGGAGGAAAAGTACCTAGTACCTCGTATAGCAGATACTGAAAAAAAAGTTGAATGAAGTTAATAAGTATCTCATGGAACTTAAATCCAAGCGGGGAAGAGATATTAATCAAGTAATTGCATTCACATGTAAATATAGAATTTTAAAAAAAGGTGATGTTTGGTATGAAAGAGAAGTAAACATCACATAACTTGTCGAGGGACCGGGTGAGAGCACTTCTGGTTGGGAGGTGGTGATAGCTCTCCACTCAGTCAAGATCCTTTGATTAGGTTATGGAAGCAAGGGAGTATTTTCTATTTCCTCTCTATATTCCATGCCCAACTCAGAAACTTTTTAATTTCACCCTTCGTTAAACCATAGAACTCTATAGACTTCCCTGTTTGTCGTGCCTCTCTCCTCACCCCATTAATCCCAGGACTTAAGGAAAATTTCTGAAATGAGGGGTTAATTTGAATAACAACCAGTGCTTTGAACTGGTATTTTGGTTTGACTGTGCCTAGGCTTTAAATACGAGCCAGGCATGTTTAGGAAGGCTGGTGGTGGGGACAGTCTCTTGTAGTAAGCTCCTGAGTTCTGATCAAAGTCATTGCTTCTATGAATTATTCTTTGTTCCAGTGCAAGTCCCCAGATGGGGATGGCGTGATGCTAGTTCACTCTCAGGACTCTCTTGGAGGGAGTGGATTTAATGTGGAGCAGCCTCACTTCCCTTTACAATCACTTTTCTCCAGCACAACCACACCAAATTGTAAAGGTACAGCAGGTTTAAATATTTATTTATTTAAATATTTATTTATTTGGCTGCATCAGGTCTTAGTTGTGGCTCCCAGGCTCTCTAGTTGTGGCATTGCCCCTCAGCATGTGGGATGTTGGTTCACCGACCAGGGACTGAACCCGTTTCCCCTGCATATTGGGAGTTGGATTCTTAACCACTGGACCACCGGGGAGGTCCCAAGGTACAGCAGGTTTTACTGAAGATTTGGAGAACCAAAGGGAATGACACATGAAAGAAGTCATCTACATTCATTCACTGTCATACACATTAATATGTTAATTATAGTTCAAGGGAATATTTTCAAGGAATTAACCTTCAGAGGAACCCTGCTCACAACCACACCCTACTTCTAGTCTTGCGCCCCGTCTTCACATCCACCTCTCTCTGTTACAAAACTCTACCTTGTGCTGTCATAGGTTATTCTCACCCAAGGATCTAAGCTTCCTCTCTATACATTTGTTTCTCCAAGTCTTAATTATCTGTGGAATAATTCCTCAGGGCACCAGAAAGACAGCATATGGTCACCTGTGGCACTCGAGTTCTTCAGAACAGATGAGTGAGGAAAACAGGGAAGGAGACTTTTCAAAATTCCCCTGCAGAGAATTCCCTGGCTGCTCTGTGGTTAGGACTCTGTGCTTTCACTGCCAAGGGTGCTGCTTTAATTCCTGGTGGAAGGGAACTGAGATCCCACAAGCCCTGCAGCACTGCCAAAAAAACTAAAAAAACAAAAATATTCCTCTGCAGAGGCCAAGGTGGGATCATCCGAGGGCAGGTAAAAATCTGATCTTTTGTTTCCTCAGATATGAGTTGCACCTTTACCCTAATATCAACCAATTGTCCAGAGAATAACACACACACACACACACACACATACACACACACATCCTTCCAAAGGGTAAATTTTAATTCTCAGAGAAGGTAACATCTCTAAATCCAAAAACTAGATAAAAATTTCCCAGCTGCCCCAATGGGAAGCTCCCTCACTGATACTGCAGGTGGTAACTTCACATGATGAGGCAAAACTGTATCAGCTCTTTTTGTATATTCTCTTTTCAAATTCATGCACTTTTGTTACAGCCAGAAATAGGAAAATAGGCCCATTGCTGATGTGTGCTTTTTTGTTATAGTTTTGGTTTGGTTTTTGTATTTTAACTTTTTTTCTCAGCTGCACTGCACAGCATGTGGGATCTTAGTTCCCCGACCAGGGATGCAACTTGTGCCCGCTGCAGGGGGAGTGCAAAGTCTTAACCACTGGACTGCCAGGGGAATCCCTGTAACCATATTTTTAAATGCACAATTCAGTGGTATTAATTGCATTCATAATGTGCAACCATCTCCACTACCTGTTTTCAAAACCTTTTCATGACCCCAAAAAGAAAACCCATCGTCATTAAGGCAAAACTCCATCCATAACCCCCACCCCACACCCCGCCATCCAGCCCTGGTAATCTATGAATTTGCCTACTCCAGACACTCCTAAGTGGAAACATACAATCTTTGTCCTTTTGTGTCTGCCTTATTTCACTCTGCATAATGTCAAGACTGATCCATGTTATAGCACATATCAGAAGTTCATTCCTTTTTATGGTCAGCCTTACTTCAAAGCTTATGCAGTGTTGTCATGCTGGTAAAATCAGCCTTGCAGATCTTAATCGGGTTGACCATTATCAGTTTAGAAATCTTCATCAGAGCCGCAGAGAAGGTTTTTTTCCCCCATATTACTATGTCTTTAGAATTGTGTTTGGCTGCATATGTCAGGCAAACTCAATAGATTGCTTACGCAAGATACAATTTCTTTCCTGCATACAAAGTGTAGACAGTTGGTCTAGTGAATAATTAAATCTAAATCCAATTGAAGCATGGATTTTGGAGCTCTTTGTTTTGTCAAAAGAGGCTCTGTTGGCCATTTTTCACCAGAATGTTTTCCCATCTCTCAGTTTAATGGTGAGATGTAAGTCTCAGCCAAACAGCAAAGAGAAATAAAATACTACCTACTGGGAAACATACAAGACCAGGCGGTATGGGAGAGGATAGAGAATGGTGGCCATCAAGTCAGTTCCTCCAAACTAGGGTCCAAAGCAGAATTATCTGTGGATATTTATTGATTCTGTTTTAAAAATTAGATTTGATAGAGTTGGCAGAATCTAATAAACTCAACACAAAATAGTCCATGTACATTCTTGTATCCTATCTCTTGTTTTGAAAATCTTACTTTGCAGTGTATAGACTACTGTGTAAAAGATTCTCTCCAACATATGCAAATGTTTTAGATATCCAGTACTTGAAAATGAAGGTACTAGGGAGAAAAAAATCTGTCTGTTTGTTTTGATGTTCTATCCCTTTGGGGGCAACTCAAAGTGCTTTTATAAGTAATTTATAAACAGCATCTTTGAAAACTGGAATTCATTCAGTATTTGTTGAAGGCCTATTATGAGAAAGCATAAGACTGAGCTTTGTAGGGGAACTAATGGTGCACATTATAGTTCAAGGAATTTATAATTTTGTTGTTTACGTATGTATTTTTGGCTGCGTTGGGTCTTTGTTGCTGTGCAGGGGCTTTCTCTAGTTGTGGTGAGCAGAGGCTACTTCTTGCAGTGCATGGGCCTCTCCGTGTGGTAGCGTCTCTGGTTGTAGAGCCCGGGCCCTAAGTGCGCAGGCTTCAGTAGTTGCAGCAATGTGGACTCAGTAGTTGTGGTTCATGGGCATAGTTGCTCCGCAGCATGTAGGATCTTCTGGGACCAGGGATGGAACCTATGTCCCCTGCATTGGTAGGCGGATTCTTAACCACCTCGCCACCAGGAAAGTCCCTATAATTTTGTTTAAAGCTTTAAAATAGACAATACTTAAAAGATAATATAAAAGAATTAAATGTCAATAAAGACTCAAATAAAAATGACAGAATCGTAGCATCTCAAAGTTGAAGGGACCTTAGCGTTCATCCAGCCTTGTGCTTCTCAAAATGGGATGCCGCACGTTTACACCTAAATTTGATCAATGGCAGTACATAAGGGAGTAAGTCAAATCTACAAGATAAACAGGTCATGTTATCCTAGAGCATAAAAGTTTCCCAAAGATATGGGGAAAATAGTGTTTTATTTAAAATTATTTAGAGTAGAATATAACGTGCATGTTAGTTTTCCTTATGCTAATGCTTTTCCCCATTACCCTCTATCACCTGCATTTAAAAAAGTAAAAGTCAGGGCTTCCTAGGTGGCGCAGTGGTTAAGAATCCGCCTGCCAATGCAGGGGACACAGGTTCGATCCCTGCTCCAGGAAGATCCCACATGCCATGGAGCAACTAAGCCCGTGTGCCAAACAAACAAACAAACATAAATAAATAAAAAGTAAAAGTCAGACTTCCCTGGTGGTGCAGTGGTTAAGATTCCACCTGCCAATGCAGGGGACATGGATTTGATCCCTGGTCTGGGAAGATCCCACATCCCTCGGAGCAACTAAGCCCATGTGCCACAACTACTGAGCCTGTGCTCGACCGCAACTACTGAGCCCGCACACCTAGAGCCCATGCTCTGCAACAAGAGAAGCCACTGCAATGAGAAGCCTGCCCGCTGCACCATATTAAAGAGTAGCCCCTGCTCATCACAACTAGGGAAGGCATGCATGTAGCAATGAGGACCCAACACAGCCAAAATAATAATAATAATAATAATAATAATAAATTAAATTTAAAAAATTAAAAAGGAAAAGTCTTCATGACATGGAAGGTTTCAACAATTTTTATTCTCCCCACATCTGGCAGGTCCACAAGTAAATAGAACATGTAAAATGAATCAAAACAGAGATTTCAGGGAGATTTCAGCCCCACATGGGGTGGTTTGAGATTATAGCCTCAGATACTCAACATTTCTTATTGTACTCTTCTTTATAGCACAGTTTAATGGGAAAAACAAATTGAGAACCAATGATTCCATGATTCTCTGTAGAGAATTCTTGCTAAAGCATCCCAAACAGTGGTCTCCTACCCTCTTGTTTAATCCCATTGACAGAGCACCATCATTCACTCAGTGCCATGAATTAGAGGAAGAGATGCCATAATCTAAAGCTTCATAATAGACCTAGTTCTTGATAGAGATGCTGATGAATGCATAAAATTTTAACACAGAGCAGAGAAATTTCTGGAGGACAGTCTCTGGAGATAGACTTGGGCCCTAGATCTGGACCTTTCACTTATGAAACGTGTGACATTGGGAAAGAATTCTTCACAAAATCATTCCAAGAATCTACTTAACTTTACTGTGTGAGTGTGAAAGCATGGTATCATGGTATTCAAACATGAATATGCTTGATAAAATTTCTCATCCTCTCTGCAGTGTCAGAAACAACATGAAAAAAGGCAGAACTGTAAGGATGGGCTTCATGTTTAAGCAACAATGAGTAGCTTATTCTGTCTGGTTTGAGTGATGGCTCATAACAAAACAATGATGACAGATAAAAATGAGATTGTCATTCATATTTCATATAGGCTTCTGAAGGAATGCTTTCTAACAAAATGGAGACAAATAATTTGCATAATGGCTGTAAATTATTGCAAAAATCATTAAAGAGGCATGATTCATCCAACATAAGAAATAAACTTTATTTCTCAGAAAGCTATAGTTCCTGCTCACCCTTCTGTTAAAGGAAAGCAAAGTACATCTCTGATGATAACAATAGCATTTTCCATTCCTGGAGATTTGGAGTTAGAGTAAAAAAACAATTTTGTGGGGTTTCCTTCAGCTATTTTTGAAAGTTATTTTCCTAACCACCTTCTGCCCTCACTAACTTCTCTTGAAAAGTTAAAAACCACAGAAACAACATGACTTGGAAATTGTGCTTCTAGCAGCTGAGTTAAGCCTTGGACATCTGGACTTCACTATGGGTCACCTTCATGAGAAGCACAAGGTGGGGGTTTCATTATGGCCAGTGTGTGAGGCCAGAAGGCCCTCTGGGAATCCTCCAGGGTACACATTCCTGCATCTGAAAAGTGAGATGCTCAGACAGGGACTCCCAGGCCACTATTTCTGGACACCAGGTAGATTGTTCAATATGATACTTTGTTGTTTTTGAAAAGAGCCCCAAAAGGTTTCCGTGGGGGTTAAAGTGTGGTTTTTGGAGTGCTTCAACTTCTGCATTTCCCAATTTTTGTTTTTCTCACTTTGCTGCCAGCCGTATTACTGAATATCTCTGGGGGTATGAAGAAGCTGAGGGACATATACAGGAATTACTCACTCCGCTTCTGCTGTGCAGCTGCCCAGGACTTACTGAGGTTGAGAGAACAAATAACTATTCATCAAAAGCCTGGGATTGGTCAAAGGTCTAAAGAAAGAGTTATTTTTGATGAGAACATGAACCAAAGCTTCATTGACACACATATGCAAGAAAGAGTAAAAAGTTAGTTTTCTGTAATCAAACATATGAAGACTTGAATTTTGTCTCCACCATTTTCTAGTGAACTGTCTTTCTGTGTTGCCTGATGCCATATGTTTTAGTTTCCCCATGTATAAAATGTGAATAAATAATAGTAATAAAAGCTAACCTTTTGTGCACTTACTTCATGCCAGGTTCTGTGCTAAGCATGTTGCATATATTATCTCATTTACGTCTAAGAGGTAGGAACTATTATCCCAATTTTCAGATGTGAACATTGAGGCCCAAAGAGTTGAGATAATTATCCTAAGGTTGTTATAAGTGGCTCTGCATGTGGCCTAGTGAATGGAAGGTATTCCATAAATAACTGTTTTTATAAAATAGTATCTTATAACAGCTGATAATATGAAGAAGACTAGATACTTGACAAATATAAATTGTGGTCATCAAAATTAACTCCTCCCATGGTTCAAAGTTTTCTGATTAGTAATAAAATGTGAATGTGTGATTCTGAGGTTCTCATACTTTGAGGTTTGAGTACGTAAAGACTGCATATTCCAGTCTTTAATCCCTACAGATTTTGACTCAGTAATTCTGGAGTGCAGCCCAGGACTTTGCCTTTTTGACAAACACCCGTTAATTCCTAGCAGGTGGTTAGTTTACATTGGCCTAGAAGACCTCTAAAGTCGTCCCCAGCTCTAAAATTGTGTGACTGTATATGCTTTTGAAAAATGTGTGTGTGTGTGTGTGTGTGTGTGAACATGTTTGTTTGTTTGCTTAATAAAGCAATGGAAATGCCAGGGAAAATGAGAAGTGCTCCAAATAACATGCAGGTCTGTCTTTCTCTTTGTGGGTATGTGCATTCCAAACACCAAATTCCATATTTGTTTTGCTCAGTGATGGAATATAAGGAATGATGTGATTTCATTGACTGGTAGAGATAATCTTGATAAAAATAGTTCTACAATGACTAAGGGACAGGTCCTGAAGTAAGGATAGCAGATTAAATGTTACCTGTAGAACTGCTATTCTTTACTCTTTCTGTCTAGTCACCAACAGTCGTTGGTATCAGATCATCCTCTGTTTAGAAGTCCTGGGACCATATTGGCACATTCTTCCTCCTTAGTTCTCTAGAAGGGTTTGTTGTTGATCACTGCCTTTCTTCTACAATAATCATTCCATCGCTACTAATTAGATCACATCTCCTCTTGATTTAACTAAATTCAGTATCTTTGAGATTTGAGAAACAGGTATAATACCTGATATTGAATTCCTCAGTGTGTGAACCTGGTTTCCTCTTCCCCCAAGACCCCCACGTTTTTCCCTTCCCCCAACCCATCCACACATTGGTTAAGTGTACCACCAAGATCTCTTCAGTTTCTTACCAGAGGACAGGAAGAGTCAACACCCTGAGCATGATTAGAAACCCATTCAGTACCCTCAGTACTTTGGTTAATTCATTCAGCACAGCCTTGCCTCTCACATGTCCTGATTACTTTAGACCTCCATCCGCAAGTACCTTAAAGGTGGTATGGCTACAGCATAAAAAGTAAAGTAGAAGTTCTTTCTATTAGTAATTTATGTCCTGTACAGATAACTTTAAATCCTGAAAACGGCAGACACAAAAGGCCAGATAATGTATTTATATGAAATATCCAGAATAGATAAACCCAGAGAGGCAGAAAGCAGTTTGGTGGTTATTCAGGTGCTTGAGGGAATGCGGATTAGTCATGACTGCCTAATGGGTATGGGGTTTTCTTTTCTGGGTGATGAAAAAAGTTTTGAAAGTGGATAGAGGGGGTAGATGAACAACAGTGTATGCACTAAATGTCACTGAATTGTATACTTTAAATGCTTATTTTTATGTTATGTAAATTTCACCTAAATAAAAAATTTTTAAATCCTGCTTAATTCAGAGACTTCAAGGGTCTGAACATCTGGAAAAAGGATGAGAGTGACGATGGGTATTCTCTCAGCTGTTGGTATGTGTAAGCAGAGGAGTAAGCCCATAACTGAAAGAGGCAAAGTTGATATGTGCCCTGGAGCAGAGGAGAGGAAAGAATAGAAATGAGAATGGGAAGAAAGAACCAAGACAGAAGTGGGAAATTCAGTTGAACAGAACACGTGCTTACAGGGAACTGAAGGTTATGGGCAGGACTGTACACAATTAAGGCTCTCTCTGCCCCTGAACAAGAGGAAATACAGTCTGTATTATAAGTCAAAGCATTGCTTTATCTTCGATCAAAAATAAAACCTGAAAAGAAAACACATGCCATTGTAGGAGGTGAAAGGTGTTATGGAAAGTAGAAACAAGTTGAGTAATAAAGATGTGACTCTAATCTCATTGAAGAGACCATGTCTT
Organism: Hippopotamus amphibius kiboko; assembly: GCF_030028045.1. Taxonomy (NCBI): domain Eukaryota; kingdom Metazoa; phylum Chordata; class Mammalia; order Artiodactyla; family Hippopotamidae; genus Hippopotamus; species Hippopotamus amphibius. The sequence goes on along the minus strand of NC_080197.1, from coordinate 73,665,966 downwards.
ACTCATCCTTTTTGACCTAAGGATAATGACACACACTGACTTGCGGGCCTATGTGCCAAGTGCCATTCTTTCTTTTTGTCTTTTCTTTCTTTCTTTTTTTTGTTTAATATTTATTTATTTGGCCATGTCGGATTTTCATTGTGGCACATGGGATCGTCACTGTGGCATGTGGGGTCTTTCATTGCAGGGGCTCAGTAGTTGCCGCACGTGGGCTTAGTTGCCCCCGTGGCATGTGGGATCTTAGTTCCCCGACCAGGGATCAAACCCGTGGCCCCTGTATTGGAAGGTGGATTCCTAACCACTGGACCACAAGGGAAGTCCCTCAAGTGCTATTCTAAACATCTAATTCATTTGATCTTTAAGGGTTCAGTGCCATTTTGCTCTCCTTTTACAGGTAAGGAAACTGAGGCACAGAAAGATTAAGCTCACAATGGTGGAGTCATGATTGGTGCCCATGTGGTCTAGCTCCACAGTTTGTGCTCTGAAACACTTTCTCAATTTCCCAAAGAAATCAAAGAAACCATGATTAAAAGGTTTTTTTAAATTTATTTTTGTTTATTTATTTTTGCATTGCTGCCCACGGGCTTTCTCTAGTTGCAGCCAGCAGGGGCTTTTCTTCGTTGCGGTGCCCGGGCTTCTCATTGCGGTGGCCCCTCTTGTTGTGGAGCATGGGCTCTAGGCGTGTGGGCTTCAGTAGTTGTGGCACATGGGCTCAGTAGTTGTGGCTCACAAGCTCTAAAGCACAGGCTTCAGTAGTTGCGGCACACGGGTTTAGTTGCCCCTCAGCATGTGGGATCTTCCCGGACCAGAGCTTGAACCTGTGTCCCCTGCATTGGCAGGTGGACTCTTAACCACTGTGCCACCAGGGAAGTCCCCTCCATTCTTCTGAGAAGAGGAAAAATATGACCATCTTTGGCATTTCCCACTTTCTTCCGTGTTCTTCTAACCAGATCCATGGCTAACAACTATTTGCTGTCTCCACAAAGTCTCCACAAAATTCCAGAGTAGCACAGTGTATGAAAGCAAAATAGTCGCCTGCAGTCTAGATTCCCTTACAAACCTTGAGCGAGCAAGTAAACTACTTCTCATTTCTAAACAAGATATTATTGAGTTTTCCTTTTGCAGCTGAATGAGCATTAACCTAAGATTCAGAACTTAGTTCAGGCATGGTTCTGCCGCACGAAACTTTATCCAGTCCGTGAGGCTCTTCTCTAAACCTTGTTCCCTGTCTGAAAAATAGGAACAAGGATCCCTCTGCTGCCCACCTCACAGGGTCACTCTCAAAATGAAATAATGTTTGTTAAAATGAACGAACAAACAAAACACTTGGCAGAGCGGTAGGCGCCATCATGTGACTGGACTTTGTGGCCACAACGAGGAGTTCAGGGCAGGGATCCCAAGGCCAGGACATCGAAGGCTGTTTGTCAAGCTGTACAGGGTTCTGACCAGTCAGACAACCAACTCCACCTTCAGCCAAGTTGTGCTGAAGAGGTTGTTCGTGAGTCACCCCAACCAGTTGCCTCTGTCCCTTTCCTGGAAGGTCGGGAAGATGAAGCTGTGGTTACAGGAGTTATATCTGACATGCGCATGTCCTGGTATAACCCCCAAACTGATGATACACACCTGCTCAAAGTGCAGGTGTGTGCTGGCCGGGAGCAGCCGCACCCGGAGGTGCACCCCCAAGGCTGAGTGGCACCCCCAAGGCCAGAGGCAAGATCCTTACTTTCGACCACCTGGCTCTGGACTCCCCCAAGGGCTGTGGCACCGTCCTGCCCTCCAGTCCTCTCAAGGTGTCCAGGTGTCCAGGGTGAGGCACAGGGGACCCCCCACAGCCCCGTCTATCTTGTCTGCGCTCCAAGCGCTAGAGGTTGACCCGCCAGCCGCTGCTACAGCTTTTTGTAGGCTGAAAAAATTAAATTTAAATTAGGATGCTCAAACTGTTGAGAAACTAACATTGGTGACATTGTACACCTTTTGCAGGCTTCCGTACCTCTCCACGCAAAGGCTGATCTGCAAGGGTCATCTCACTTTGTCACAAGGGAAAGAAGAGAGTCAATCTACTCAGGGACAGCTAGGAAGAAACCAGTCAGCTTAGCCAGGAAACAAGTCCAACCTGTGTCCCCTGCATTGGCAGGAGGATTCTTAACCACTGTGCCACCAGGGAAGTCCCCAAGTCCCATAATTTTAAGTACATATTAGCCTTAACAGGTGCAAAACCTTTGAATACATGATCTTGTTAATCCCCAGGACCACTTGTAAGGCAGATGTATTGCCACCAATTTACAGTTATAACAGAGGTTATTGCCTTAGGATCACACAGTGTGGGTGCTACATCAGGACTGGCCCAGAAACCAATATCAATTCTTTTATATTATTTAAAACAAACAGGATGAGACACCTCCCTGGGGGAGCAGTGGTTAAGACTCCTCTCCCAGTGCAGGCATCCTGGGTGGGATCCCTGCTCAGGGAACTAGATCCCACATGAATGCCACAACTAAGAGTTCCCATGCCGCAACTGAGGAGCCCACCTGCCACATTTAAGACCCAGTGCAAGTAAATAAATGAATAAATAATCAAAAAAAACCCAAACAGGATGATACAAATGTGCATTTTATTATACTTACAACCACCTGATTTAGGGTCTAGATACCCCATGTTTAGATGATATAATTTTTTTTTTACATGGCAAGAGAAATTATTCTTGTCCTATGTCATTAGATCAGACTGTAGTTCTTATGAATTGTAATTTGATTATGAATAATTAAATTACAGTTTATGAATTATTTTACTTTTTAAAATAAATTTATTTTTATTTATTTATTGGCTGCATTGGGTCTTCCCTGGGCTTTCTCTAGTTATGGCGAGCGGGGGCTACTCTTCATTGTGGGGCACGGGGGTCCTCATTGCCATGGCTTCTCTTGTTGCAAAGCATAGGCTCTGGGTGTGTGGGCTTCAGTAGTTGTGGCACACGGGCTCAATAGTTGTGGTGCACGGGCTTAGTTGCTCTGCGGCATATGGGATCTTCCGGACCAAGGGTTCGAACCCATGTGCCCTGCATTAGCAGGCATATTCTTAACCATTGTGCCACCTAGGAAGTTCCTATTGTACTTTAATTATCGATTTATTACACAATGTCAGATCTTTTGATCCCAGGTTAGTTAATGGCACAGAAAAGAGCATAGTTGTTTCACTCTATCAAGTTATAGCTCACCTTCCAACAAACAAATTGGTTTCTCTTAATAGCCAACTAGGAGCTGTCATGCTTGATTTTATATGAACATTTATGAAGTAGTTTTTGTTTTTAACATATTGATTTTGATGTTAATATTACACATTTTCATAAGCTGATTTGCATTTATATTACTTGATTTACCTTCCTCCTGAAATCTCACCCATTTTCAAGAATGGATGGATATATGAGTGTTTTCCTGTGCAGTTCTCACGACCCTTCATTGTAACTCCTGGCGTTTGACCATTTGGGACAGAACAATATATTAGGAAAACATAATGACACAGTTGATACCTCAATTCCCATCAATCCCTTAAGTATAATTCAGGTTATTTTCCATTAAAATATTTTCTTATACTTGCTCAAAGCCCATCTGTTACTTTTTAAAAGGGTTGGGGGTGGGAAGGTGACTCTCACACAAATATATGAGATCATCTCGAGTTCAACCCCTGTGAATTGGTAGGAACTCCAATAATGTAGTTCCCAAAGCTACACAGTGTAGATTTATGAACGGGTGTAAACAGAAGAAAGGAAAAGGGAATGAAAGAGAAAAACACTGGAGACAGAAGAATTTCACAACCCCTGGCTTAAGAAAAAGCTAGAATCTTACTGAAAGTGATTGGACAAATTGAAAGAAAAAGAAAAACCCCGTTATTAGCTATTTTTAAAACTATTGAGGGTTTGAGGTGAAGTGAAGCTCATTTTGTCAACAGGAAGCTATGGGCTCTGCACCTCTATTTATATAAACAACATTTGCTTTTCCATCTTAGGTTCTGCCCAGAAGTTGTCTGACCGCTGCTTCTGGCTCTGGTTGACTGGTTTTTAGAAAAAAAAAAAACAACACTGTAGCCACCTGTTCCTCTCCCTACCACAGAGAAAGTCAAGTCACTTTCGCTGCTCTTTGGTTACTGAAAAATGCTAAAACACACAAGCGTTTTAATATTTATTGCATTGTTGTATTTTAAACCAAATCTTTGCCTCCCTGAGTTTGACTAAACTCTGGACAGTCTTGCCCCTCCTCCTGTGCTCCTGATGTTCATTTTACCCCATGAGATTCTAGGTGGTTGGGTATGGTCCTCACCCGCACTTTGCGAATTCCCTTCTCCCAGACAGATCAGTGAATTCCTGGAGCCTCTGGCTCCCCTGCTCTGACGTCAGCCCGTCATCCTTCTGCCATCTCCTTATCCTCCTTATCCGGTACTCTTCCAGGTTTTCTGTTTCTTCTCAGATGTCTCTTTTCACTGTGTTATACAGCTGCTTCGGTACAGAAGGAAGGTGAACCTTAGAGATTGCAAGTTGCTTGCACCTTCTGACCAGGTGTAAAGTATTTGGTTAAACATCCACTTTCACCACGAGCGCCTGAGGCAGGGGAGGGAGGAGCGAGGTGATTGTGGCTGGCACCACATTCTGCTTGAGGTCATCAAAAGTGGGGAGACAGTTTGGGGTTTGCACCAGTTGAGTCAAATGAATACTTAGAGAAAGTGTGCAAGGAGCTCCTTTTTAGAGAGTATAGTGCACACTTGAATTTCCAGAACTTCTTCACTCAAGGAGGAAGGAGAATTTTCTTAAATCAGAAGCATGAACTATGGGGAAAAATTAGGCTCAGAGCAGGATCAACTCAATTTTGGAGGAGAAAATAAGAGTAAAATTTATTTTTTAGTTAAGATCAATAGGCAGGTGAGTCTCTTCAAGGTATCAGGAAGGTATTCAATCTCAAATTGCCTAATGATACTTTTACCAGATCTGTTAATTCCAACATTAAAGATCCATTTTTTTTTGTTCAAATAACTCTTTTTCATCAAAATGTAAGTTTCTTATTTAAGAAGTTTGTCATTTGTGTTCCCCAGGAAAAAAACAATACCACAAAGAATGAAATGTTTTCAAATCCTTTTATGGGGAGGATCAAGGAAAGAAAACTAGAACATCAGGGATATGAAATGGGTTGAGAGTAAAATGTAGCAAGAAGGAGAATGGAATTCTGCAAATGGGGAAGAGAGAACAGAGGGAAAGAATTAGAACCGAAACCAACCCCCCAAAACTGCCCTGGGACTGTTCTTAGAGGAAAGTTATGAGGAAAAATAAGCCTTTGGAAAGGATGAGGGAAGAAAGCACGGGAAGTAGGTTGGAAGTGCTGGTTTATATATAGAGAAGAGTACAAAAGGCAGAGGGCGTCAGAACAGTGAGAAATGGCCAAGCACAGGAATTGGATGACGCAAAAGAAAAGTGAGGGTGAAGCACGAAACTTCATCCAGGAAGATGGAAGGAGGCAGAAAAGAACCTCAGTTCTCCCGAAGAACCGAGGATGGGGCCGCATCTGGGGGAGCGCAGACGAATTTGTAATGTTGGAGACCCAGTGGTCAAGTCGTGGAGGGAAGGAGGAAAAGGATGGAGAAGAGCAGAACAGAGGAATGTGAGCAATGCTGCTACTCAGCTTTCAAAGGGGGATAAAAGCCTAAGTTCAGGTCTTCTTTCTAAACACAGAAAAAGAAATAACCAGACCAAAGACCACTCTCTTCTGAGAAGGAAGTTGGAAACATCTATTTTAAATGTTTAATTTGCAAAATACACAATACTGGGATTGGGGTGTTTTCTGGTGGGAATGCCACCTCTCCTTCAGTAGTAGGTAGTTGGAGGGTCAAGTTCATGAACTGATAGTGAACAGATACCACTTCCAGTTCTTTTTATACATATTTTTTTAAATTTATTTATTTGTTTACTTATTTATTTATGGCTGCACTGGATCTTAGTTGCTTTGGGCTTTCTCTAGTGGTGAGCAGGTTCTACTCTTTGTGGTGTGTGGGCTTCTCATTGCGGTGGCTTCTCTGGTTGTGGAGCACAGGCTCTAGGCATGCGGGCTCAATAGTTGTGGCATGCGGGCTCAGTAGTTGTGGCACAGGGGCTTAGTTGCTCTGCAGCGTGTGGGATCTTTCCGGACCCAGGCTCGAACCTGTGTCCCCTGCATTGGTAGGCGGATTCTTAACCACTGTGCCACCAGGGAAGTCCCTCATGAAGAGAATCTTAAATGATTCTTGGAAACACTTTGCCTATGAGACACCTCTACAGTGGTGACAATATCCATTGACTGTGTCTGTCTATATACAAGTACATTTGCTTTGAGGGATTGTGGCAGGGCTTACACACTTTGGGGCTTTTTCTAGCATTACTCTTCAACCATTCGTGCAAATCCTATTAACCTAAATTGCTTCTTAGCAGCAAGAATCTGGTCCTCATGTGAAAGGAGTGCAACCTTTACCAAGTGGAATTCTGTCACATATAATGTCTAGGCTTCGAGAAATACGAATAATGCATTTAAATCTCAAGTCATTGAGTTAAAAGAAACCTTTTAACATAAATTTAACCTTGTCATGTTAAAGATGGGGAAATGAAACTAGGGCCTAATGAGAGAACATGACTTACCTGAGGCTACCTGGCTACTGCTAGAGCCTGGAGAAGAATGCAGGTTGTCTGAATATTGTGTTTCTTTTACACTTTTCTATAAACTGTCAGGTAAACTTTATACTTGTGTGTTAAAGTTCAGGTTTGAGTTCCCTTCTTATGCCCCAAATCAGGCTATTCCAAAATTCATTTGCACAATAATCTCTACAAATTTTGGTAAGTGGTGAGGATGAAGAAGTAGCAACCACTCAAGGAAATTCAGAGCAATGATATGGTTTCACATGAAGTTGTCTCATTAACTTGTGGAGGTGGGCTAAGCCCAGTACTATTGTAAATGAGTGAGTATATGAGACTTGCTATGCCTACTTGCCCATTGAACAACAGCATGAAAAATTGAATAGTTTTATACCTGGCATACTCCTCTCTCTTTAGCCTCAGCCTCTCAGCAGAAGACAACATTTCGGGTCTTTAGAGTAAGGTTGTATAACTCTTGGTTCTGGAGAATTTTCTAGGACTCCAAAAATTACCATAATTCTTCTCATAAAGAGGACCTACCGGGGAAATCCCACAAAATTAGTTAATAACAGTAAAGAGGACTATTTGGTAAAGAGGACTATTTGGTTTTCCTAGATTAACTCATCTAGGGAACTCTTGAATGGAAAATGAAAGTTCCATGGTTAGTTAAGGTAGACAGTGATAACATCTTCCACCCTAAGATGTATCTCAAACAGATTCAGTAGTTAATATCATTTTCAATAATTTTATTGAAGTTCAATTTTCCCTTGAAATTGTATGTAGAATGTTTGTATCTAAGCCACATGGTAATCATTTATCTACTAGGTCTAGGATATGGGGAAGCAGCAAAATCATGCAATACTATAGACTGTATTTTAAGTATTGAAAAATGAGATAAATGGGTGAAAAATCAAAAAGTAGGGGCAAAAGCTAGACATCGCAACGGGATTGGTTTAAGAAATACTCGTGTCTATGAGTTGGCTGACAATGGTTGGACAAGAAGTTTCCTCCCAGCCACACATTCTTTCCTCGTCCTTGATGATCACAGACCACCGGGTCTCTGCAAATTCACATCATCACAGGGAGGAAGGCGGAAGTAGTTGGAGCGACGGAGTCGCCTTGGGGGTAGACCAGCCATCTGACGGCAAAGTTCATCTAGAAGAGAAGCAGAGCATGATGGGTTGAGAATGTAGGAAGATGGCAAGGGCTCGTGTCTTAAGGAAAGGGAAGACTGCAGAGTGGTACAGTGAAAAGGTTGAAAGGAAATACATCAGGGTTAATACCCCAGCTCTGCCACTTACTGGTTATTTACTCCCTACCAGAAAGTTTCTTAAATTTTCTGAACCTCACTATCTTTTTCTGTACTACAAGCATTAAAATACCCACCTCAACAATGTAGTTGTCAATATGAAAATGAAAGAATGGATGCAAAAGTACCTGGCACACAGGTGGTCAGTACATTTTAATTACCTCTATACAACGTGCTCCCAATTCTTCTATAAGTGGACTTATTATTAAATAGCAAAACCGTGAGGTCCAGTCATTCAATATATATTTAAGTGTTTACTATGTGCAAATGGCTAACTTTAGCTAGCAGGTCCCCTGAGACACTTGAAAGTGCCTAGAGTCCCAAATACTCATCCTCAATGTCAAGGTGCTTCCCTTGCAGGTGGCTTGAACAGAGCCAATTGGGGGCAAGCAGCAAGGTTCCTTCTGCGAAATTAAGTACAGCTCTTACTCAGGGGCTCGGTGCAAGGCGAGCTGCTGAGTCATAGTGGCTTTCGTGTGTGGTGCCTTTGCCGACCGCAGCCATCATTTGGGGCTGGCCAGGGGCAAGGTGAGAAATAGCTTTTTCCCACCATGCACGGTCTATAACCACATACTCTGGACCCTTGTAATTGTTTTTATAAAATCTTTCTACCTTCCTCTATCTCTGACCTTTCACAATAAGCAAGGTAAATGGTTCTTGGAATTGATGGACTATTAAAAGTTAGCCAGTGTCTAGACGTCCAGTTGATTTTTCACACATCGAAACGTTACTGTCTCCATGTTAGTCCCCCCTCCCCATCCCCCAGAGTTATGAGCATGGCTGCAGACTAGTAGAGACTGTTATTTGTAATGACTGACTTGCCTTCTGTCTAGACCTCTGAAAGATCTTCAAAGCAACTAGGGCATCTGAAAGCTCTCTATATGAGAGAAGTTAGGGGTTATTGTCTAGTTGGAAAGAGATCTGGGTGCTGTGTAAATTAAGCATACTGCTTTCCTTAGGTTGTTTATTTGGGGTGACTTGGTGGAGCAAGGATTATTAGTAAGTCAGAGAGTAACCTAAAGCCCTCCTCCAAAGCCAGACCTTGGATCTGTTAGCATCTTGACCCTAGTTATTGATAACCTAGCGATAACCCTAGTTAGCTCTCATTACTGTCCCTCCCCACTCAAAAGCCAGTCTTACCTTTCATAACATCATGCTCTTTACAGACAAGACGGGAGCAGATCTCATTGTTGATGATGTACATACGTCGTAAACTGCCACCATCCCAATGTCATTGTGCAGGAAGGAGAAAGAATGCATTGAGAGGGAGAACTAGCCTAGGCCTGCAATGCCTCTTCAACTCCTGTATTTCCCACTCTTCCCTATCTTTTCTCCTCCTATCTGGATTCCCTTATTTCAGACTTCTCCACCCCCGACCCCCACTTCCCCAAGTAGTGTAAGAGATGCAATGGGATCCGTCACTCTTCCTGGTAACATTTTGCACACTCCACCTCGACCCAAGCTTCATAATCATCCCCACTATTCCCTACTATTTTCTGCCTTCACACGTGCATCTTTAGCTCCAGCCTTTTTCAATGAGGGGGTAAATTTGAAGTGCTTCCCTCATGACAATCCTTCCTCCAGCCCTCACCTTCATTCGCCTTCTAGCGTCTACACTTGTTAGTCAAACTATTCTCTGTGTGCCTCAATCCAGACTTCTGGTTCTCATTGGCACCTTCAGGAATAGCTAAAGAGGGTTATGCTAAAAACACCTGCCCCTCCAAAGACTGAAATTCCACAATGGATGCTCGTTAATGAAAGCACTATCCTGGACGATGCTCTCTGGGTGTTCTGGGACCTTTACCTGGTGAAGCATACTTGATGGATGCATTGCTTGACTGGCCGATGGACAGAGTAGAGTCTCGTGCAGGGAAATTTCTCATCCCGGCACTCTGAAGAGGCCAACATAAAAAACACAGGCATGAACAAAGGGTTAAAGGGGATGGAGGAGGGGAGATAGAGTTGGGGAAAACCTACAAAGTAGTCTCTACAGAGGATCACGGTAAGTTGGGGCATGTTCTTCCTGTCACCAAAACAAAGCAATAATAGAAGTTGGCTAAAAAATGAAATTTAGGTGCTTCCCTACCTGGAAGGAAAGTAGATTAAAATAGTCCCTGAGGGCTCTTCTAGGAAAAAGTCCTTCTAGGGTTATACAGGTGGTCCCATGCAACAGTGGCCCCATCTTTTCCCCATGATTTTTAGAGCAGGTGCTTACAAAACAGTGGGGTATCGTGGGAAGGTAATGAAGAGTACTACAAACAGTCTTACAGATAGAACTGGAAACAGACTAGATGTACCAAGTATCCTCCCAAGAACAAGGAGGTAAGGAATCCTCAGGAAGAAAAAGAAGCTGAAAAAAAAGATGTGCAAAAGACAACCATATCTGTGGTGGTGTTTTTATCGTGCGAGGCTAGAAGGCAGAAATTTTATGCCGTTATTACTGGTTCTAGAAGTCACTGCTCTGTAACTGTCATGTTGCCTTACTTGAGACCCATGTGGGGCACCCACAAATAGATGAATTAATAACTCCGTTTTAGCAACTTCTTAGTTGAGATATTCATTGTGTTGAGAGTATCTTTGTTTCTGTCAAGAGGCAAGTTTAGTAGAAACACAAGGCAGAGAGCCATGTTCAAAAGAACTTCATCTTAGAGCTAAGGAGAGAAAAGATTATTATCCTGCTGTGGAAGCTCTTCCTCTAAAAGGAAATCTCTTCTTTGTAAATTAGATATATCATCATGGGTTCTTGGATAAAAGTTGGTAAAGAACAGCAAGGGTCATAATCATGGCCAACCCAAACCTAGGGGCAAGTTAAATACTGGCTAAGTTTGTAGAATGGAGAATAAGTCAAGGAGTAAGATGAGTCTTGAGGAAATAGACTAACCACATGTGTAAACGTGTCACTGAAAGGGTTGCTAATAGGATACAATAGGAAGAATGCTAAGTGATCTCATCCTTATCTATCCCAAGGTTTCAATTGTAGGTTTATATGCTGAGAATCCTCCAACTCATATGTCTAGCACAGATCTTTCTTCTAATAAGCCTCAGACCTACAAATCCAACTGCCACTTTGTGGAAGAGCTCATGGATTTTTAAAAAAGATCCTTCCATGTCTCAAACTTCCTTATATTTCCCTTCACCAATTCAAAATTGTTCTTCACTGAATGGTGCCACCGTCTATCCAACAACAACCATCTGCCTAATAGAAAACTGGACATCATCTCAACAGTCCCCGCTCCATGACAGCTCATTTCTCCCCCTTACCTCTAACATAGTTCAGGCCATCATATTTTATGGGGACTAGGCAATGGCAGTCTCGCTGGCTTTCCCATTCAAGAATCTGCTTAGAATCTTCCTTTGCATGAACTATTCTCTGATTGGTTTTCATTTCCATCCTAAGCATTTGCCCATATTGTTTTCTTTACCTGAAAGCTCTTCCCCTTTCTATTTACTTGATTCACTTCTACTTGTCTTTCAAGAATCAACCCAGTCAGTGTGCCCTCCAGAAAATCCTTTCCTAACTCCCAACATCGAATATTGTCAAGGACTCTTTGAGTCTTTCACAGCTTCTTTTGCTTATCCTGATTATAGCATTTTGTGAGACCGAATAAAGTTATCTATTCCTTTGTTTATCTTGTCTATTAGACAGATGACATCAAGATGAAAATCAGTTTTGTCGTGCCTTTACCCACCTAATCTTGGAAACTTTGAGCAAAAAATCAAGTCTTGGTATTTTGTGTATCAAACCCTTCTCACAGTTTTTGCTTCTTAAGGGATCAAAAATGTCCTTAAATTATACTGTTGGATGAATGTGCTACATAAAATGTGGTTCTGTTTAGTATCCTTCACCAGCCGTAGTGCCTTCCGTACTGGGAGATGGGGAAGGACCAGGATGGCCCCGGTGGCCCTGGGATTCCCAGATCTGAACTCACCCAGGTCATCTGTGGAAGGCTTGATATCGGCCAGAACTGAAAAGGCACAAAACAGCAATGTGAGGAGGGCTTCGAACTGGCAAAGGGGAAGGCAGAGTGCAAGAGGGGAGAATGCAAATAACAGGGCAAAGTCAAGACTGTGGCTGGGTTTGTATATTATGTGCAAGGGAATAGAGTTCATTGAAAGTAATTGAATTTTTTGAACATTATTTGGCCTGTTGACAGTGTACTAATTTTTGGAAGAGTTTATATCATGCTTTTTCAGCTTTTAATCCACTTTGCTTCCTCTTTTTAAAGGGCTAGGAGACCTCTTTCTTTTTATCCCACTGTCACTGAACAGCATGCCCACAATCCCTGTATCCCTTTCCATGTGATAAAAATTCATGATTAATTCAAGACCCAAGAGCTGGAATAAATATTGTGGATATTAACAAGAATCATGCCATTTTTAAGAACTGGAGTGAAGCCTACCTGTTTCATCTGTAGCAGGATCGTTCACCAGATCTGCAAAGATACAACACAGGGAATGAAAAGGGGAAGCAGGATGAAGGGATGGTGATCAAAAAGGTGGCAAGATTGAAATGAAAGAATGTGGACTCTTGGAGGAAACATAAGGGACTGTCACAGAAGGAAACGGAAGCAATAAAGGGACTGGGCATGTTTGTAGCCTCGGTAGCATCTAAGATAGACAACAGGGCTCTGAAACTCAGCAAGTCCCCTACACGTGAACACGTTCCGTTCCGAGAGTGTGTTCAATTTGTTCGTTAAGTCCAACAAAGTGAGCCTAGGTACCCAACTACTGTAATGTAATAGGTTTATAATACTTTTCACACAAATACATAAATAAAACACAAAACAACACAAAAAATAAACATTTTTAATCTTACAGTACATTACCTGGAAAAGTACGGTAGTACCAGCTACATCACCGCTGCTTTAATGCTTGCTTCAGGACATCTTAGACTTGAAAGACACTGTACTCTATACAGTACTGTACAGTAAAGTGCACAAAAGCACGACCACTTACAGAGGATGCACGCATGTGACAATGCATGCCAGACGTGCGAACTAACTTACGTGATTGGACATGAGCACGCAGGTACACATCTTTGAAAGTTGGCAACTTGAAGGTTCGTACGTAGGGGACTTACTGTTCTAGTCCTTCTTTAAGGAAGGGTGTGCACACATCATCCTCAACCCTTCTATCCCCAGTGTGATAGCAAAGAAATAAAGAGTATCTTACTAGGATCTTCTGTGAATGTTTCTGAGGTCACTGGAGTCACATCATCTGCATAAAAACAATCAGAAAACATTTTCTGAGCATTCTCTGTCCCCCACCTTGTGCTCCCAGTAAGTGAAATTGTCAAGCACAGTAGCCGACACGTGGTAAGATCCCAAAAATGTTTTTCTTCCAACCTAAGTTCTTTCCCCTGTAACCCAAACAGATGGGTTTCCTTTCCTACTTGCCTGAATACACCTGCACAGTCCTAATCCTAGAGTGTCCTTTTCCCTTTGTCCTCCTTATTTAGAGGAATGAATGAACTAACTCCACGGCCACCAGATAGTCTACCACAGGTATCCTCTTTCTCAGTTAGACTTTGGTTAAGCATTGGACTGCAAGAATGACTTCATCCTAACAGAAAGTAACAGATACAGCTCATTTGGAATTACTAAGTGCTTGCTTTTACAGATGATAAAACTGAGGACCAGGAGAATAAATAACTCACACCAGGTCATAGAGCTTGTTAATAATTATAATGGATTGATGAACTCTTTGCAATACTTTACAAAATATACTTTATACTTTTTTTTGTGCAATGCTTTACCTCTTTGTAATACAAAATGAAAATTCTTTTTCTCAGACTGATTTTTTAAAAAAATTTATTTTATATTGGATTTTAGTTGATTAACAATGTTGTGATAGTTTCAGGTGTACAGTAAAGTGATTCAGCTATACATATACATGCATTTATTCTTTTTCAAATTCTTTTCCCATTTAGGTTATTTAATATTGAGCAGAGTTCCCTGTATATAGTATACAGTCCTTGTTGGTTACCCATTTTACATGTAGCAGTGTGTACACGTCAACCCCAAGCTCTCTAATTATCCCTTCCTCCCATAAGTTTGTCCTCTAAGTCTGTGAGTCTGTTTCAAACAGACTGTAATTTTGATATTCATAATTTTGATGTAATTATGATATAATTTTTTATGATACTTTTGATATCAGTCTGATGATAGGCTTTACACAAGAGAGTGTTCAGAAAAGGTAACAGTGGTAGTTTTCTGATGCTCAGTGATAAGTGTGGTAAAGAGAGGGGAGAGGAAATGCCTTGCTGTCGATCCTTGGAAAGTAAATGCAGGAGGAGAAGAAATAAAAATGGTCACGGTCTTGGTGGAAGCTATTTGGATAAACTAAGAAAACTGTATCTGAAACTGTAAATAACAGCAATTCCTGAAACAAATAGTCTCTGCTTTAAAAAGCAACATCACAAAACAGTGTGAAGACCTGAGTGCTCAACAAACATCCTACCTGTAATTAACCTTCCTTGTAAATGGCTTGTAGTTATAATCTGATTTACCCACTAGGGGTCAGCAAAATCACAGTTTGCCTTGAGGTCAGCGTACAAATGTCAGATTTAAAATCTAGTGACAGTAGCATTTTTTATTTTTATAAAGCATGTCAGAGTTACTGATCCTTGCACTAGAAGCAAAACACAAAACATTTTGAATGAATTCCTCCCACTTATTCCTTACCTCATCCTTTTAAAAAAATTCCAGATAGAAAGTCATCAGATCTGACCAGCCTTTTTTTCTTTAACACTCAGTATAAACTTTCTTCTTCCGGAACAAATTTTGATGAAAGGAATTCAGATCTGCTGCACTCCCACAGGATATTTGAAAAACCACTGACCCGAATCATTCCAGAGGCTGTAAGAAGGGAGTGGATTCTCTCTGGGGTGTAGCTCAATCCTGCCCTGTTTCCCTTTCTCTCTAGCTACATTCCAGTCCATCCACTCACAGAAACAGAGGAAGCAGTGGGCAAACAAAAGGGTTTGAGGGTATCCTAGCTGTCTTCTCAGAGTTTTAGGCAGAGTACTAGTTTTCTGTATATTCCTCAGTTTATCCACCTTTCCCATGAGCTACCACCATATGAATGCTTTATTAAGGATTCGTGAATGTTCTCTGGAAAGGAACCTTAAGAAGACATTTTCATTATCTCATAACATTTCTGCATCACATAAAATAGGACTGGATCTTAACCAGCTCAAAGAAAGGAATTTTTAGTTTTGGTACTGCCGAAATGACTATGACCTAGGTTCAAAAACCTAGGGATTCAGACCTCTATACCCGCAACAGAGCAAAAATTTTTTTTCTGTATAAAAATATCTTCTCTACCAGGATGCACAGTAAGAAATTATATTGTGCCCAACTATACACATAAAAAGTTGAAACAAGTTATACAAAATGATACTTTTGTAATGTGCTTTCAGTGTACTCTATTTTTATTTTGACATCAATGGGTTGCATACTGCAGTGCTCTTCAAGGTTTGGGAATAGCAGGAGAAATTATACTTATGTTGGATGCCTGGAGGCAGACTGGAGATGCTGATCAGCGTGGTCTTTTGGAAGCCAAAACTTTTGGTTTCTGTCTGTGCCACAATTTCTCTAGTGCTGGGAAGACCTTTTATTTTGTCTTCATTTTATTTTCTCCACGACGACATGGATAGGAAAATGCTTTCTGTTAGGATTTGAGGGCATTTTCCGAGGGAGTGGAAGAAATGAAATGGCAATAGAGAAGGTTTTGGGAAAGATATTTACTGAAATAAGAATAAGAATGTTTTATGAAAGAACAAGAATGTTTTATGAATGGGATCTTAGTTCCCTGACCAGGGAACCCGTGCCCCCTGCTGTGGAAGTGCATAGTCCTAACCACTGGACCACCAGGGAAGTCCTGGGATAATAGGATTGTTGACCTGGTGAATTAGATCCTGTTTCCCACACCTTGGCAATACATCTCTGTGTTGTGTTACAAATTCTTGAACTCTGATCATTCAGCTACATAGTCCTGATTAAAAAACCCCATCAGAGCCCAGACCCAAGGGCTTACTTACCTCCACGTTGGCCGCTGACCCCTAGGGGTGTCCAGTCTGTACCAAAGGAAGGAGAAAAGATATGTGAATGAGTCTAGCTCTATGCCCCATAAAGCTTTTATGAGATGAACCAGAAAATCATGGAAAAATTATCATACTTTATCTTTCTGTTTTATTTCTGTTATAGCTCAATATGAAAGTACTCAGACCGTTAGTGCTACACACAGACATGGAAACAGAGACAGCAGATTCCTGAGAACAAAGGCGAGCTCTGCTATGCCCTGACTCAGGAGGCCCTTTTGCCCTCAGTCCAACCAGAAGGGGTGGGGTCCTCATCCACACACCAGGCCAGCAGACTTTATGATGTCCCGTCCTTCTGTCCCCACAGCCAACCCCTCTAGCTAAACTACTGAACAAGGCCAAAAACGATGATCTCCGTCTATTTGGCAGAATGAGAAAAAAAGAGAGTAGGATTTCTTTGAAGCCCCAGGTTCACTTTCTGTGGCTAATCTTCTAGTGAGAGTGTGTGAAATCTGTGAAGATCATTTTTCTTTTGTGTATTTTCTGTGTGCATGTGAATCTGTTTGTGTGTAGGCTGGTGTTAGTGTTTCTTAGGTGTTTATCTTCACGATTTAAACTTTTGAGATTTCTTATGAGATGGTCCTTATATATCTGTACACATTTGTATATATCAGCCTTTTCCTTTGGTATCCGTTTCCTTGTGTATTTCTATGTGTGGCTCTCTTTTGGTTGATATGCATTTGTGTGTATCTTCATTTTACCTTAATTTCATAGCTCTCAGGATGCCTTTTCCCAAATCTGAGGTCTAATCACATTTCTAAACACATTTCTGCCCTTTCTTCTTTGACACAAAATCTGTTCTTTCCTTCTCTTAAACGGCAATTTTAGAACTCAATAGCAAGCATCCCTCCTCCCGTTCCCCTTCAGCCTCATTCTACACACCCTCTAACATACACCTCCACCCACATCTGAGGAGCTGACATTTTAGGGAGAAAAGAAAAAAGGTAGGGACTCACCAGAGGAGAAGATGAGTGCAGTGAGAAACAGCAGCACTTTGGGTCCCAACAGCAGCATATCTGACAGGTGGGTGGGGAGAGTAGAGATTTCAGTTCCAGGCCAGGATATTTGTAGGATCCCTGTCTCTGCATCTTCCCAGGAGATTTCCTCGTGCCCCATAAGTCTCACATCCTTCCTCTCTTTCACGCAACATTTCTCCTTCAAATTCTATTCTTTGATCATTTGCCATTGTTCTCTACCAAGTCAGAGGAAAATTTTACACTCTAAGTGGTTCTTAATGGCCCCCACCCTGTGGCTTCTTTCAACCCTAGTGTCTAATCTTCTGTTTTGAAATCTGTGGCTTTTTTATATCATCTGCTCATCTTGGTGTCTCCTCATTGGAATTCCATGGATAATTGGATGTCTGTTTAATTCTCAGTCAGTGACATTTCCCCTTGCCTGCTTCCAGCCCTTCAACACACACACACAGGCACACACACACACACTCCCCCTGTCTATTTAGGGTTTAGACAATCAAAACAACTCACTCTTTATGGTTCTCTGCTCTTTCCACCAAGTCCTTTGGTTGTCTCTCTCCTCACTCTGCTCCACTTTGGCTAGAGAGTAAGATGAAGAGGGCCACTCCCTGGAAAGGACTTCAGATTTGGCCTATTCTGAAACAATGAGATGAGGGAGAGCGAGGAGGAGAGAGAGAGAGAGAGGGAGGAGGGAGAAAGCTAGGCGAGGTGTCGGATGCTGTGCTACAGTGAGGCTGGGAGGGGAAGCGAGATGGGGCTTCGCAGTCATTCACACCCTCATTCCAAAGGTTATGACCACACTGATAAAAAATACTGCTGCCTTGAAGGGCTGGCTCATGCTCATGTATGCCTTTCTTCTGTGAGCCACCATCTGGCCCCAGCCTCCCTGTTTCCTTGGGTTCCTTCTCACCTGAAGAGCAGTAAAAACACCACCTAGAATCTGTTTCTATCTCTCTGGCTGTCTTCCATATTTGAATCCTTGATCTAGCCCCCTTTCTCACTTTTGTCCTTTGGAATTCTACACCAAAAAATTTCTCTGTATCCTTGTGTTTCTCATTTTTCTCTGCCTCTTTCTTGACCAACTCATTTGACCCCCTCCCCACCTTGAGAATCTCATTTATTGCTACATCCAAGCAAACAAATACCACATGAGTTTTGTCCAAGAGGAGGGCTGCTGTCTTGGGGGTAGGAAAAGTTACTGAATATAGAACCCTCGTCTTTTTGAAATGTGGAGGAGCCCCATGAGACGGGATGCCAGCCTTATGTTGTCTTTTGGCTTTGTTTAAACTTATGCAAAGAATCTTGGTTTCTGAAATCTTAAGGATAAAAATGCCATCAGAAGCCCAAAGAAAATTGGGAGCCAAGTTCATTTTGCTTGCCTTATTTTCCATCAGTAATTTCCTTCATATCATGTAATATGTACATAGCACTTTCTCTGATCCAGGAACTATAAAAACTTTGTCTTTGCTCTTATTCCTAGAAATTCTAATGCTGGACCATTACAACATCCCCACTTCAGAGGGAATAAACCTGAATTACAGAAACTCAAATCTGAGGAATAGTTGACTTTATGTGCACTAGCACTGTGTAAATTTGAAGTTATCTGTTAGCTTCTTTGGTCTATATTTTGTATTTCCTTTATGACAGAGCAGATAGTATTAATGGATTACAGACCAGAAGAAGAGACTAAATAATGGAAGGGAAGAAGGAAGGAAGGAAGGAAGGAAGGAAGGAAATTAGCTGTCAAGGAAGGAAGAGGTATGGACATAGTTAGAAATAAGCAAATAGCATCTCTGGTTTCTCTTAGGGAACTATACGTGCTCTATGTCTGAGATGCACAGGTTCTGGTCAGTCCCCAGAGCAAATCTGTGTACAAAACCCAGCTCTTCCTGATTGACCTGGTCCAGAACTTCATTCTTTCCCCGTCTGCTCCACAATGAGAGTGCAGAGGCTGCAAAACAGATGTGACTGTAATCTGGGGAGAGCCAGAGCAAGAAAAGGCAGGGAGGCGGGGGTGGAGGAAGAAACAAAAGCAGACGCAAAGCAGAACTAAGGCAGGACATACAATAGAGAGCCTAGAGCCACAGTCATGTTTTCCATGAAGCACAGACAGATGGAGAAACTGAACTCAGGCCAGTCATTTGGCAGGGGCAGCAATGACCTCAACCTGCTGGCCCAGCCAGAGACTGTAGCTGAGGAAAGCCTCCCCAGGCAGTAGGAGGGGGCACTCTCCTGGGGTCTCGGGGAGGGGGGTGGGGGGAGTCTGAAAGTTAGGGCAGTGAAAAAAGGAACAGAATGTTCAGATTGGAGGCAGAGGGAGGAGGCAGAGAGCCAGCAGGACCTCTAAAGGAGGGAAGGGAGAGGAAGAAAGGAAGGAAGGCGGGAACTAGTGGAAGAGCAGAAACCACCATGTATTCTTGTTGGTCATTCAAGAATGCTGTCTATTTGAAAGTAATTGGGTTGGTTTCTTGCTCATGGTAGCTCTGGTGGCCCATTCTAGCACTGCAATGAACACGGAGTCTTTTCTGCTTTAGAGATCCTCCGATTTATTTTTCTCAGGTGGTTATCATTTAATTACATCTTGTCAAAGTCAGCACCCTTGGTCAGGAATGAGCCACTGTCATTCAGAGACTAGACTGAATGCAGACCTTGGGGAAGAACTCCCTGGGCAGCAGTCCACATAGTCATCCAACACAGGCTGGATCTCCTGCAGATCGAAGACATGAGAAAGTCCTCCATGGAATTGACTGGCAGGTGCGGAAGCGACTTAATGCAGGCAATCTGATGTCTGAGATACCCAGGCAAATATTAGTTTTCAAAAGAGGTCTCCAATCAGTGGACAATGGGTAAAGTGCAAAGAAAGAGAAGGGATGCCCAGATGTGAGACAGCGTGCTGGTTTATTCATCTGTTTACTGGCCTGTGAAGATACACCCATTAGCTGAAGGCCTCTGGGCAAATGTACAGAAACGTTATTACTATAGTCCGATCCAACTAAATTAAATCCAGGGCCTAAACACACACACACAAATCCCATAAAAGGAAGGAAAGCAAGGGAGGAGGGTTATATGTGGTGGGGGGTGGCGGTGGGGGAGTGCTGTGTGTAGAGGAATGAAGCAATAAAGTGGTAACAGCCAAACTTAAGCGATTGACTCGATAACTTAAGAGCCAGCAAACATACGTCCTCAGAGAACCTGGGCGAGGGAAAGCTTCCTGCTTCTTAGTAACCCATACCTCTCTCATACTCTGTTCTTCATGCCTCCACGCCTTGCACTTTCTGTTCCTTCCTTTCTCAAATATCATTTTCCCAACTCCAGTAAATAAATGCTGATACGTACATCAAAACCTGGCCCCGATGCTGCTCTTCCCAGAAATCTTTCCTGGTCCCCTCTGCTCCTGGAGAGTTAATCGTTCCCCCTACAGAGCTACCTCTTTTTTTTTTTTTTTATCACTGTGGCAACACTTTTGTTATATTCTTCATAAATTTATTTTATTTTATTTTTTTGGCCACACTGCGCGTAAGGGGGATCCCAGTTCCCTGAGCGGGGATCGAACATTTGCCCCCACTCACCACAGTGGAAGCACCGAGTCCCAACCACTGGACTGCCAGGGAAGTCCCCCTCAGCTTTATTATATTCTTTCTTCTTCTTTTTCTTTTAATATTTATTTTTAGCTGCATTGGTTTTTAGCTGTGGCATGCAGGATCTTCCTTGCGGTGCGCAGGCTCCTCTCTAATAGTGACCTGTGGGCTCAGGAATTGCAGTGCCCTGGCTTAGTTGTCCCGAGGCATGTGGGATCTTAGTTCCCCAACCAGGTACCAATGCATCCCCTGCATTGGCAGGCGGATTCTTAACCACTGGACCACCAGGGAAGTCCCTATATTCTTTCTTTTACATGTCTGTGTTCTTGATTAGACTAAGAGGTCCTTACTCATCTCTAGCTGACATAATGATTAGCACAGAACAACTCAAAATTTGGTCATTTCAGCTGAGGTGAGATGAAGACTCAATTCAAAAACTGAGTCAAATGCAAAGTAGTGGAGAACATTCTAGAGAAGAAAGTAGTTTGAGAGGTTACAGAAACACAGCCAGTGAAACAACTAACCAGTGTCTTGATCCAATACGAAGGGAATAGACCCAAAGGAAACCGGCACAGAGATTGGGCAACAGTTATTCCAGAAATAAAGGAATTTTGGCAGAAGTGCTGTAAAATCAGTGCATGTGGAAGATATGTAACTTATATCCACAATAATGAATGCTTTTTGTCTTGTTTTGCTTTGTGTAAATTTTCAGATGGGGCTGGTGATCTTGCACCATAGACTCCCTTGGTCTTGGTTGAGAGAGGGAGCATTCCCAAAGCAAAGGAAGAAGCTGCAGATCTCTTAGGGCTCAGCATCAATTACTCAGCATCACCCCCATGTTCTGTTGGTCAAAAGAAGTCTACGGGCTCTCAGTTCCAATTTAAGGGGAGGAGAAACAGTTCACCTCTTGATGGGAGGAGTGGCAAAAAAAGTGTGTAGCTACGTGTGTCACAAAGTTAAACTGAATCTTTTTAACAGATTAGGTAATGCCAAAGAACATTTGTATTTCTGCACTTTCTCTGAAACCCCATTCACCTCTCACAATTCTGAGGACCTCGTGGATGTTCAATATGATAGTAAAAGTTAAGTGTTATTTTCTTGTTTTCTGCAGCGTCAGGCACTGTTGGCCTGTCCCTTTTTTTCGTTTTTTACCTTATTGGCTGCTGTGAGCAGGGGGCGTTGCTGTGCGCAGGGGCTATCTCTAGTTGCAGAGAGCAGGGGCTGCTTCTCATTGCCGTGGCTTCTCTTGTTGTGGAGCACGCGGGCGTCAGTAGTTGTGGCACGTAGGCTCCATAGTTGTGGCTCGAAAGCTCTAGAGCACAGGCTCAGTAGCTGTGGTGCACGGGCTTAGTTGCTCCATGGCATGTGGGATCTTCCTGGAGCAGGGATCGAACCCGTTGTCCCCTGCGTTGGCAGGTGGATTCTTAAAACCACTGAGCCACCAGGGAAGCCCTGTCGCTCCTTTTTGAAATGTCTCCTTCCATTGGCATCTATGCCATCACTTCCATTGTTCTTCCCTCTTTAGCTGGGCTCAGCATTCTTTTCTATTTCTTTTTCTTCTGATGCTTACCCTTAAATGCTGGTAGTTTTCAAGGTTCTTGTCCCAGCCACCTCTTTTTACTATACCCCACTTCTGTGTCTCTGTTTACCATCTATTGGCTTATGCTCCCAGATCAATACTTCAGTCTATTCTACGCCTGCAGGTGCAACAGCACATCTCTAATTGGATGTCCTATTGGCGCCTTGAGTGTTTCGGGCTTATATTAGAGAGAGCAGGATCATTTAAGCCAGGCAGGGGGAGGGGAGCTAAAAAGCAGACTCCCAGGAATAGCTACCAAGACACTAGTGCCCCTCCCACCTTCTGGAGGCCACCTTCCCTGCTGAGATGTCACCACACTGGCCTTGCTAGAATCCACACTAGCAAATCGGATCCTCACTCCCTGTCTCTCTTCTCTCTTCACATACCTTGATTTTGAATTCAAGTCTTAGGTTAGTGCTTATGGTTGCTAGAATGTAAACCACATTCAAACTCTAGCTATAGGAGAGACTAGGGTATGTAGTTTTCCACCCTCTGTAATACAGGAAGCTGCCCAAGAAGGAGGTTTGAATACATGTTGAGTAAGTT
This sequence comes from Hippopotamus amphibius kiboko, assembly GCF_030028045.1. Lineage (NCBI taxonomy): Eukaryota > Metazoa > Chordata > Mammalia > Artiodactyla > Hippopotamidae > Hippopotamus > Hippopotamus amphibius. Next base: position 73,643,239 of record NC_080197.1, on the reverse strand, counting down.
CAGCCTTATTTTTGCATATGTAAAATTGAGTCATGCTCCCTGCACAGTCCCTCCCCATCCTAGGACTATGGTGCCATCATCACCGCATTACCCAACTGAAGCACATGAGTCACCCGTAGTTTCATCAGCTTCTTTTTCCCTCACCTAGAGTGTCCTGTCCATCGTCCCCCCTCAACACACACAATCTTTCAGATCCATCTGTTTTCTCTATTGTTTCCATCACCACTTCAGTTCAGTCCAGTCATTGCTCTAACAGAGTCTTTTTTTTTTTTTAAATGCATTTATTAGCTGTGTTGGGTCTTCATTGCTGCACGTGGGCTTTCTCTAGTTCCAGAGAGGGGGGTTCGTTGGGGTGCACTGGCTTCTCATTGCTATGGTTTCTCTTGTTGCGGAGTACGGGCTCTAGGCACTTGGGCTTCAGTAGTTGTGACACATGGGCTCAGTAGTTGTGGCACACGGTTGGCAGGTGGATTCCCAACCACTGCGCCACCAGGGAAGCCCTCTACCAGAGTCTTAACTGGTCTCCCAGTTCTGGTGTTTCTGCACCTTTATTTATAATACAAAGCACTATGAGTGATGTTTCTAGCATTGCTCAACTTAGGTCACTCTGGCTTAAAGACTTTAGAGGCACCTCATTTTCCTTGGGATATGGATATAGTTCCTTCTCTCACCACCAGTGCTCTAACCCACCCACCCCACCATGTTTTGCATGTTGCTTTCCAACCACAGTTCTGCAAAACCTCCAAGCTCTCTAAGCTGCTGTACATGCTACATTCCATTTGCAACATCTCCACCAAACCTTCAATTTACCAATTTAACATAACAACCCTTATGTTCATCTGGCTAATTTCTATGCATCCTTTCCAACTCAGCTTTGAATTGTTTTCCTGAGTGTCTCCACTACGATGTGGGCTTATTGTGGGCAGGTGCTTTGTTCACTGTTACAGGCCCAAAACCCAGGCCAGGGACTCATTAAAGATGTGTTGTTGGGCTTCCTAGGTGGAGCACTGGTTAAGAATCCGTCTGCCAATGCAGGGGACACGGGTTCAATCCCTGCTGCAGGAAGGTCCCACATGCTGCAGAGCAACTAAGCCTGTGTACCACAACTATTGAGCCACAACTATTGAGCCCACGTGCGGCGACTACTGAAGCCCATGCGCCTGTAGCCCGCGCTCCACAGCAAGAGAAGCCACGGGCAATGTGGAGCCCGCGCACCACAACAAAGAGTGGCTCGCGCTCACTGCAACTAAAGAAAGCCTGAGCGCAGCAACAAAGACCCAACACAGCCAATAAATAAATAAATAAATAAATAAATTTATTAAAAAAAAAAGAGAGAGATGTGTTGCCTACATGCTGGAGAGACTGTATTTCCTAAAACTGAGCACAAGAGGGCAACAAATCACTTCGCCAGACCTGTTTTGAAGTTTAGCTGCCTTTTTCTACACCTCATTTACTGTTCTGACTGTTGACATAGTTCATGTAGCACAGCTCTTGAGCCGTGCCCAACGGTATGAAAGATTCCTAATGACTCAGAACTGTACTTCACTGATATTCCGGCTGTCTTCTCAGTGCCAGGCACTTCACTATATACTGGTGATTACAAAAGATGAATCAGTCCCAGGTTCTCCATTCAAGGAACCAAGAATCTAGTGGGAAAGAGAGGCAAACCGAACTTTCTTTATTCCCTGACATATGAAGAAACAAGTGACATAGGGGGAAACAACCCATTTTTTTCAGTATCATTGGCTGCTTAAGGTGGTAGAAAGGTTAACTATTGGGTGTAAATAAGATTCTCCTAAGTGACATGTTTGAAAAGCATGATCACCACCAATTCAGCTAATTCAGTCCCAGGTAATTCTAGGATGGCTAGAGAAGCATCCCCCATCCTAAGCTCCCCCCCCTTCCCCCCCCCCCCCCCCCCACACACACACACTCTTTAAGTAAATTTTTCTTTTTGGAGCAGTTTTTATGTTGAGTGGAAAGTACAGAGAATTCCCATATACTCCCTGCCGCAGATACCCACATCCTTCCCCACTATCAACATCCTGTCCCAGAGAGGTCCATTGTTATAAGGGTAGCTTAGGGTTCACTCTTTTTTTAAAAAAAAGAATTTATTATTATTATTTTTTGGCTGCGTTGGGTCTTCGTTGCTGTGCGCAGGCTTTCCCTAGTTGTGGCGAGCTGGGGCTGCTCTTTGCTGCAGTGCGCAGGTTTCTCATTGCGGTGGCTTCTCTTGTTGCGGGGTACGGGCTCTAGGCACTTGGGCTTCAGTAGTTGTGGCACGTGGGCTAAACAGTCGTGGCTCGTGGGCTCTAGAGCTCAGGCTCAGTAGTTGTGGCGCATGGGCTTAGTTGCTCTGCAGCATGTGGGATCTTCCCAGACCAGAGATCGAACCTGTGTCCCCTACATTGGCAGATGGATTCTTAACCAGTGCGCCACCAGGGAAGTCCCTGGGTACACTTCCTGTTGTACATTCTCTGGAGTTTGACAGTTGTGTAATGACATGTATCCACCATTAATAGTATCATACAGTACAGTTTCCGTGCCCTCAAAATAGTCTGTGCTCTGCCTATTCATTCCTCCTTGCCCTCTAAGCCCTGACAGCAACTGACCTTTTTACTGCCTCATAGTTTTTTATCTTTTTCCAAAATACATATGGTTGGAATTATACAGTATGTGGTTTTTCAGATTGGCTTCTTTCTCTTAGCAATAATGCATTTAAGTTTCCTCCATGTCTTTTCATGGCTTGGTAGTTTGTTTCTTTTTAGTGCTGAACAACAGTGAGATTATGTATTCACCGACTGAGGAACATCTTGATTGTTTCTGTTTGGGCAATTATGGAGCTGTGATAAGCATCTAGATGCAGTTTTTGGTATTTCCTTTGGGTAAATACTAAGGAGCACAATTGGTTGATCATATGGTAAGAGTATGTTTTATAGGAAACCCTAAACTCTCTTCCAAAGTGGTCGTACCACTTTGGATTTTCAGCAATGAGTGAGAGTTCTTGTTGTTCCACATCCATTGTTCCATGTTATCAGAATTCTGGATTTTAGCCAATTCTAAGAGGCATGTAGTGATATCTCATTGTTTTTGCTTCATTTCTCTAATGACATAGGATGTGGAGTGCCTTTTCATATACTTATTTGGCATCTTATATTTTTATTGGTGAGGTGTATGTTTCAGGTCTTTTCCCATTTTAAAATCAGATTGTTTATTTTCTTATTGTGGAGTTTTAAGAACTGTTTATATATTTTGGATAACTGTTCTTTATCAGGTATGTGTTTTGCAAAAATTTTCTTCCAGTCTGTGGCTTGTCTTATTCTCTTGAGATCGTATTTTACTGAGCAGAAGTTGGGAATTTTAATGAAGTTCAGCTTATTAATGATGTAGTGACTTTGTATCTAAAAAGTCATTACCATACCCAAGGTCATTTGTTATCTTCCCGAAATTTTTTTTTTTAAGATTTATTTATTTGTGTGTTTATCTATGTCTGTGTTGGGTCTTTGTTGCTGCACACGGGCTTTCTCTAGTTGCAGAGAGCGGGGGCTACTCTTCATTGCTGTACACAAGGCTTCTCATTGTGGTGGCCTCTCCCGTTGCAAAGCACGGGTTCTAGGTGCATCAGCTTCAATAGTTGTGTCTCGCAGGCTCTAGAGTGCATAGGCTCAGTAGTTGTGGTGCACAGGCTTAGTTGCTCCACAGCACGTGGGATCTTCCCTGATCACGGATCAAACCCGTGTCCCCTGCATTGGCAAGCAGACTCTTAACCACTGCACCATCAAGGAAATCCCTTCCTGAAATTTTATAGCTTTTCATTTTACATTAGGTCTATGACACATTTTGAGTTAATTTTTTTTGAGAAGGGCATAAGATCTGTGTCTAGAATTTTTTTTTTTTTTTTTGGCATGTGGATGTCCAGTTGTTCCAGCAACATTTCTTGAAAAGACTGTCTTTGCTCCACTGTATTACCTTTGTTCCTTTGTTCAAGACCAGTTGACTGTATGTGGGTCTATTTCTGGGCCTTCTGTTGTATCTTTGATGTATTTGTTGCCAATAACACATTGCCTTAATTACTGTAGCTTTGTAGTGCTTCATGTACAGAAAGCCAAATGCTGAGACACAGAGCTTTGTAGCAAAGAAAGGGTTTATTCATGAGGCAACCAAGCAAGGAGCACCAAGCTCTTATCTACCTCCCTGAAGGTTGAGGGTTTGGGATATTTATGAGATAAAGAAGCAGCGTGGCCTGAAGCAGGGTTCCCTATGGGGAAAGAGATTGGAGGCAAGACAAAGTAGAGGTAGTCAGTGTTCTGCGCAGGTGTTTCATGCTCTCTGTGGGACACATATTCAGAAAATGGTGGCATTAGCATGACCTGAGGGTGGAGTTTTGACCCTCTGATGTCAAAGGTCATCCATCAGGTCCTGGTGATGGTTTGAACGGGACAAGACTAGCTCCCTGTTCTTGAAAAATATTTCGAGCAATTGTTACTATCATGAAGCATACATCAGAGCCTTTATTTACAGGGGGCTGTTAAAGAGGTCTTGTGATGTTTTATTTAAGCTACATGAAGTTTGAAGGGTATGCAATTTGCAAGAACAATTAAGCAAGCTTGAAACAGATTACAGGTTATCATTTCTTAAGCAAGTTGTAATTCAAGGGGTCTCAATAGTAAGTCTTGAGGTCAGGTATCGTCAGTCTTCCAAATTTGTTGTCTATTCCGGGTCTGGGTCAGTCTGTTGACATCCACAAAATAATTTGCTGGGATTTTGATTGGGATTGTATTGAGTCTACAGATCAACTGAGAAAAACTGACAGCTTGACAATATTGAGTCCTCCTATCCATAAACATAGGCTATCCACTCATTTAGTTTTTCTTTGATTTCTTTTTTCAGAAGTTTTCCTCTTATAGTTTTTGTATATATGCTGTTAGATTTATACTTAAGTAATTCCTTTTATTGGGTTTCTGCATCTCTGTTCTCCCCTTCCCTGAATACAGCTCATAAAATCTTTGGAATATCAGAGATACTTGTATTTCGTATGCTAATGAATGGCTGGTGGTTGGGGACTCCAGGATCATCTCTGGATGAACCGCTAGTTGGCCAGGGTAACTAACCATGTGATTAGAGGGTTGGAACTTTCCACCATCTCCCCACCTCCAGGGAGCCATTACTTGTTAATGGACAATGATTTAAATAATCAACCTCATGTAAGGAAGCCTTCATAAAGATTACCTAATGGAAAGGGTTTGGAGAGATTTTGGTTTGGTGAATACATCCAAGTGCTAAGAGGGTGGAGCACCCTGAGAGGGCTCAGAAGCTCTGCTTATTCCTCCCTCATACCTTGCCCCATGCGTCCCTTCCCTTTGGCTGTTCCTGACTTTGCAGCCTTTATAATAAATGGGTAATAATGAATAAGTAAAGCAATTCCTGGAGTTCTGTGAGCTGTTTAACAAAATTATTGCACTTGAGGAGGGGGTTGTGAGAACCCTTGATTTATAGCCAGTGTGTCAGAAGAACAGGAGGCAGGACTGGCAGCTGAAGTGGAAGCAATCTTGCGGCACTAAACCCTGAACTTGTGAGATCTGACACTCCAGTTACATAGTGTTAGAATCACATGGAATTATAGGATACCCAGCTAGTGTTTGAAAATTGGGAAACTTGGGGAACCAGACCTACATATTTGGTTTCAGATTTGTTGTGAGTAGAAAAAACAAGTTTCTCCTTTCAGGTGCTAATATAAATGGTATTGTGTTTTTAATTTCAAATTCCACTTTTCATTACTAGTATATATCTCTTATTAGTTCCTGGAGGGTTCTTTTTTTTTTTGGATCAGTTACTTCAGATTTCCCAAATAGATGAGTATGTCATCTGCAAACAGACAGTTTTATTTCTTGCTTCTCAGCCTGTAGACTTTGTCTTTCCTTTTCTTATCTTATTGCATTAGCTGGATATCCAATATGATGTTGAAAAGCAGTGGTGAGACTTGCCTTGTTCAGGATCATAGTAGGAAAGATTTGACTATTAAGTATGATGTTAGCTACAGTTTTTTGTAAATTCTCTTTATTCCTAGTTTCCTGAGAGTTTTCATCATAAATTGATGTTGAATTTTTGTCAAGCCCTTTCTGATTTATTGGTATAATCATGTGATTTTTCTTCTTCAGCCTTTTGATGGTATGGATTATATTTGAATGTTGAACCAGGCTTGCATTACCTGGGTTAAATCCAACTGGGACGTAGAATATAATTCTTTTTTATTTATTTTTTTGACTGTGTTGGGTCTTCATTCCTGTGCACGGGATTTCTCTAGATGAGGTGAGCGGGGGCTGCTCTTCCTTGCTGTGCGCGGGCTTCTCATTGCTGTGGGCGGGCCTCTCATTGCGAGGGCTTCTCTTGTTGCAGAGTACCGGCTCTAGGTGCACACGGGCTCAGTAGTTGTGGCTTGAGGGCTCTATCTAGAGTGCAGGCTCAGTAGTTGTGACACACGGGCTTAGTTGCTCTGCAGCATGTGGGATCTTCTTGGACCAGGGATCGAACCCATGTCTCCTGCATTGGGCAGGAGGATTCTTAACCATCACACCACCAGGGAAGTCCCTTACTATGTATTTTTTAAATAAATTTTTAAATGTTGAATTATGGAAAGAAAATAAATGTACAGTGTTAAAAAATTGTAAAAAGTCCCTGGAATAGAACTCTTATACCTTGTTGGATTTGATTTGTTAATACTCTGTTAAGGATTTTTGCATATATGTTCATGAGAGATAATTTGTCTGTGGTTTAATTTTTTGTAATGTCTTTGACATAATGCTGGACCCAAAGAATCATTCAGGAAGTAGTTCCTCTACTTCTATCCTCTGAAAGTACTTGTAGAGAATTGGTTTCACTGATTTTGGCTCTAATTCTTATTTCTTCTGCTTAAATTGGATTTCATTTGCAACACTGTCTTCCTAGTTTCCTATGGTGTAACCTTAAATTATTGAATGTAGATGTTTGTTTAATATATGCATTCAATGACAGAAATTTTCCTCTACACACTGCTTTTGCTGCTTCCCACAAATTTTGATAAATTGTACTTTGATTTCCCACTGACTTTTAAAAGGTTACTGTGATATAGTGTGATGCATATATAAATATATAAAATCACAGTGTTCAACACATTAAAGATAAATTGAGGCATGATAAATATTCTGAGTTTGAGCAAAAATTGATTTGAACCTGGTAGTACCATAACTGGAAGTGGTTAGGCGTACTCCACCAACAGGTTCTTGGAGTGAGATTTGTAGAGAAAAGGCAGAAGAAATTATCGCTTGGCTATAGCTTAAGGCCTATTTGGCTGTTTGTGATTGGCTACGCTTTGGTTTCAATTTTGTAACCCTGAGGCATTTACAGGCTTAGATTTTGGTTTGCTTATTCAGGCCACTTTGGAATCAGAGCCACCTCAGTCTAATGGTCCCCTGCTTAATTAATTTGATTGCTCCCTTTTGACCATTCTATTTTACATGATTCACCAAAAATTTGGTATTAGCAGCGCTCTCAGTCACCATCAGAGTTAAGTTGCTCCTGTATCGTTGTGAAACTGATTGTGATGTCAGGTTCGCAGAAGAATTTGTTTTTGGGGAATTCCCTGGTGGTGCGGTGGTTAGGACTCCAAGCTCTCACCGCTTAGGGGCCGATTTCAATCCATGGTCTGGGAATTAAGGTCCCAGAAGTCACGCAGTGCCAGCGTGGCCAAAATAAATTTTTTTTTGTTTTTGTTATTCATCTTATTTCTGTTCTGCAAGCACAGTGCTTGTGCATCTGATGTACCGCTGATGGCTGTGAATATGCATTTAAGACCTTTGGGAGAACACAGTGCACCAAGGAAACAACCATTATGACTATTAGGAGGGTAATACCAAGAGTAAAGTATATTCCTTAATCAAGACCTCCCATGAACCAAACCAGTTGTTATCAAATAAATCAGAGAATGTAGCTGAAGGGTCATCACCCTGCCGTAGCCAAGTGGCTATTTATTACTCGGTTGTATTTGGTACAATACCCAGTGGTGTTGATTCAGGGGCAACAGGAGGCGTTCTGCTGTGGCACAAATTTCTCCTTATTCAGCTGATAAGTAATGTCAAGCAATTCTATTATCTAAAACCATCCTAGCAAGAAAGTCTAGGGAGTCTTGTTGTGCAACTATGAATCTATAGTTATAGATTCACGCATGATTGCCAGAGTTAAGGGCCTTCCAGGAAGTGACCTTCCTTATTCACCTGGAAAGGCTGCCAGGAAGCCTGCAATCAGGATAGTAGGCTAGTTTTTCCCACGGGGCTTTTTTGACTCCACACAGTCAACCATAGTTTTACTCTGGGCTTTAAAATGCTTCTAGAGCTGCACTTCTGTTCTTGTAGCGACTCAATGCATAAGGCAAGTGCAGTTTTTAATTTCTCAAAGAATAGGGTTGCAACCTGAAGGAGATCAAGAGGCTAACCCACCCACCCAAATACATTCTCTTCAATGTGTTTCTTCATATCAGGAAGAACTATCTCTCCAACTAAGATGGAAAGATTCCCATGTTCTAGATTTAGAGCTGTGTGTCACTGGAATATTTTCGTAAATGCTTCCACAGTGACCTCAGAATGTTTTTCTTTCCCTCTGGGTACATAGTTTCGTTTTAGCTCAGGAGAGAACGCCTAAAAAAAGGTTTTGAATATTAGTTTCCAATTAGGCCAACTTCTGACCACAGACCTACTTTAAAAACTACCCCCCACCCCGCCCCAATATCTTGTCAGATTTGAGCTGGGACACACAGTAAATATTCCTGGGTTTGACAAATCCCAGGGAGGCAAGAGGTGTTTTCAGAGAGGGTCCCAAAGATATTATCTTCCCAAGATCCAGAGCCACTTCCAAAAATAGCCAAAAGAGAGAGCACCAGCAATCGTCAGTAGAAACTTAGCCACAAATTGAGTACAGCCCATGTGTCTGTCCAGCCATAATTTTGGTCCCCCAAACCCGAGGGCTGAGGTACCCGCATCCTCACACAAGAACCAACAACCTGAGTGCTCCAGGCAGGCAGAGAGCCAAGCCACATTCTCAGGACACAATTTGAGACCAAAGGCAATAGCTGTCTCTGGGAGAGAAGCAACGGATAACCAGTGGGTACCCCAAAATCAAATTAAAAATCTGAATTTGGAAAGTAAGGGACAAATGAAACTTTACCTTCCTCTCTTGACCAGGCACCACAGACAGATCTGGGAGATCTGACTTCTTAAGAATTCTCACCCTTTGCTCACTTCTGCCAGTTTCCCCACGATTCTGTCTGCAGGGACAGTAGAGAGCAGAGTGTCCCAGCAGGTCTTGTTCTGGTCACTAGAACCTGTAGAGGAGGAAAAATAATTTTCCTTCTTTATAGTGAGAGAGGCTGGGAACCCTTGTTCTCTAGGGCACCTCTTGACTGGATCTAGGTTACGAGTTCCCCACCGTGGGATTATCTCTGGTGAGATTAATATATGGGTTTAGTCTTAAAATTTCATTCACCTGAAGCCTCACACTGGACCCAGTTCAGTTTAGGTCAGACCCAGTTCAATCCCCAACCCAGTCCAGTTTTTAAGTTGGACCCACTTTGACTCTTTCTGGACCTAGTCTGGAAAAACTATGCTCACATAAAAGTCTGACAGCTCATAATACAAGGATCCAAGAGGGACTTGGACAGACAGAGAAGCAAACACAGAGAAGCAGTGAGTTAAATGGGCTACGTGGGTACCTCCTCCTGGTTCCGCAGTTCCTGTGGGAGGCGGTTGAGGGGGAGGGGTCCTTTGGTTCCCTCTTCTGACCTCAGAAGAGTTGAAAAGAGGCATATTAAAATTTTTAAGAGTTTATGTGAACTAAAATCAATTCTAATTGGGCAGCTTCCCACCCACGGGATCTGGGGAGAGACTTTCCCAGGGAAAAGGGAGAAATAAGGAAATTACTGATGGGATGTAGCTTAAAGCCTGTTTGGTGGCTCTGCAGTCTAATAGCCCTAACGGAACACATTTTATTCCAATTTAGGGAGGGCTCCCTGGTAGAATGCATATCATCGCAGCGAAGATTCTTGAGTTCTTTTCTTAGGGATTTCAGTTTGGTGTGACTGTGGTGTAGAGACAAGAATCTTGCAAACACCTCCAGGTGTTCTTACTAAAGGTAGGACTTCTTACTTCATACAAGTATTTCTCAAAGTTGAGAGTGAGTTAGAATCCTCTGAGGATATGGTTGCCAGATAAAATGTGGAATGGTCAAATAAATCTGAATTTCACATACACAATATTTTTGGTATATCTCAAAAATTGGGACATCATCTGTTGTTTTAACTGAAATTCAAATGTACTTTCTTTCTAAGTGTCACTAAATACTTTCAGATTAGCGTTTTAAATTTTCCCTGTAGCAGATATTTGTGTGATGGTTGTCTGTTTTGTCTTTTTCAGAAATTATACAATCTCATCAGGAGATTCTCTTTATCTCTCATTCACCTACTGTCCTTTTCTAAGAATCCTCTGTCCTACTTCTAGGGTCACCTCAGTAACTTAGTGGGTAACAAAAAGCTGAAACTGTTATATATCTAATCTTTCATACTTTAATATTTTTTCTTTGTTTCTGCACAGCTCTTCCTCCTCCATTTCATCTATCCTCTGCTTTCTCCCCTCTGCTTTCTCCCCTCCTGGCTGTTTCTCTGCTTTTATTCAAGTTGTCTTCATTGAAATGTCTACCACAGCTTTCTCTCTTTTCCTTCCCTTCCCTTCTTTCTTTCTGTTTGCTTTCTCCTCTTTTTCCTTCTCCCCAAGTCTTCCATGGAGCACAAGTTAGGGCACTTCGGACCAGTACACAGTATCGTGTTCCAGAAAGAGATTGTGTTCTGACAGTCCTTATGCAAGAGCAAGCTCCCAGTCATAGGAAAAGAGAGCTTCAAGAAACAATTGCTCTGCCCGAGGATCTGTTAGGCGAGTGATGGATGGCACTGCAGTTACTTGAGAACTGCCGGAAAAGGAGGGGAGTCATTGCCAGGCAGCGTGAGGGGAGGAGGTGGCTGGGAGAAACAGCCAGTCAGGAAGAGCTATGAAAGGGGAGGAGAATGCTGCCTGTGTGTGCTGCTTGCAAGACCTTTCTGCAGATATTGTGTCTTTGTGAGCTGACTGCAGAGGCCATGTGCATGCAGACCGTATGCGAATGTATGCGTTGCTTATTTCAGATCGTGGGTCTGTGTGAACTGCTGACTGCAAGAAACAGGAATGTATTGTTGAAAGGATTTTGCAGTCAGAGTGCTTGTTTGTGGTTGTGTGGTATGTGTGACTGACTTTTTGCCAAATGTGCTGTTCTGATTCCAGCTCTCAGAGTTGAGTGGAAGTCTGGCTGACTAAGCCAAGACACAACAAAGTCAGAAGGAAATATGGAGGCAACCTGAGATGGAAATAGAGAAGCTGTTGCAACAAGAGGGAAAAAAATTTTTGGAGAAAGGAGAAATGAATGAGAAAACAGAAGATAAGCAATAAAAATTCCATCCTTAGAAAAGGAAGAAAGAAAAGCAACATTCTTCCAGATGTAGACACTATGTATATCCGTACTTCTTCTGGTAACTTAGTGAGATGTTTCCTGGTTTTTCTCCCTTATTTCTTTCTAGACACAGTTCATCTTGGTGGGTATATTGCACGTATATTTTGGTTACAAGCGGGGGATATTTTAAAACTCAAGTTATCCAGAAAGGAACATTACCAGTTCTTAAATGAGAAAGAGGGTTTTTTGTTGCTGTTGTTAGACAGGAGAGCTATTGGAGGTAATGGAAAGAGCACTACCTATACCTGGAATGAGGTATTTAACTTAGTCATGAGAACTTACTTCTAGATCTTGACCGATAAACAGAGGCAGTATAACTTTGAACTTGGATATGGGTTGGGAAGGGAAGTTCCTGCTGCGACCATCCCAGTTTCCCTTTGTTGCAAAAACACAAAGAATTTTGGATCGGTTCAAATTGCAACCTCAGCTCTTTGCTCCCTTCATTTTTAAAACATTAGGAATTATTACAATTGTGTTTCCAGTATACTACTTTTGCTCTGTTCACCAATATGTTTTTTGTTTCACTCAGCCATCTTTTCCTCCCTTTCCACTATTTTTTTTTCATCCGCGTCTCTCCTTTGTTTTTCTTCTTTCCCATCACGTTTCCCTGGATTTGATTAAAATTCTCTTCACTTCCTCTCCTCACCACTCTCTCCTTTATGGAAATGATTCCTTTTCAGGCTTGTCTCTTTCCTCATTCCCTTCTGTGGTGTCTTTGTCTCCAGCAGAGGGGGTCTGATGTTGATAGGGATGGAGGGCTGGGAGAAAGCAGCCTGGGAAGAGGGAAGAGGGAGGAGGAAGTGGTGCTTCAGCTGTTTCTGCCATTAGCCGATAAAAGGCTGACTTAAGTCTGCCTCTGTAATTTCCTACCCTCCCGCCTTGAGTCTCTTCCCGCTCCGTCCCCCCCTCCAAAAGGGTCTTTCCACTTCCCCACCTTAAATTCCACCTCCTCTACCCTCCACCCCATTTCTTGGGTGACATCACTCTCAACCAGCTGTGACTGCCAGGGACACTGACCTACTTTTGCCCCTCTCTGTCAGGCACTAAACCCTGGTTTGTCTCCTTAACCCTGAGTTTCTGCTAAATCCCTTTTGCCCTAGCATATCAGTGGGTCCCTTTTTGAACCTCAAAACAATTTGTTTCCCACAAATAAGTTTTTATTTTTAGTAACTGAAGTTTGAGAGAAAGCTTAATTATAAATAGCTTCTATGACTTTAGTAAATCCATCTATGACAAATGGATTTGTACTTTGTTGATCACAATAGAATCTACATATATTTGGAGAATAGCATTAGTGATAATTTTGGGGTTGAATCTTTATGCTTTATTAATGGGCTCTTAGATCCTTTGTGACACACACACACACACACACACACACTCACCCACCATTATTTATCAAATGTTTGTATATGATGTTAGAGACATAAGCCAAAGTAGCAGGCAATGACATTCAAATAAAACATACTAAGTAGTGCGAGGAAACAGCCAATAATATCAGTTGTGTAGCCTTTGAGGGATTATAAGGAGTTCTGATGCTTGGACTCAAATCATGGTTTTGCCACTTGCTAGGATTAAACATATTCTAAGACATATTAGGTTTATTAGGAGACTGGGGACAGATACAGAACTATGTATGTTTCAAATATTTCTGTTGCAATTTCCTCATTCATCATTTATTTACTATGCAGGCCAGTATTATATATCCTGAATTTTGGTTGTCTTCCCTAGATGTCCAGAAAAGTTTTGAGGAAGTACCAGGAAGGTTTGGAACTTGTATATTAGAGATTTGCCTAGTAATTCCACTGTTTCACTCAACATAATTTTTCTTCACTTTTTCTTTCTCTTCACTGTCTCCTAATGCTGCTAGGATAAATCCCAATTTGAAGAGCACTGAGAGAGAGAGAGGAATCAAGGAAACAGTTAGTTTGGGGGAATCAGGTGGAGTTGATGGAAGAAAGGTTAAATAAAAAAGCAAGGGAGATTAAAAAACCTAGCTGAAGATCAAAATGGGTTTAAAACCCAAGAGAGCAAAAAAGAACAGAGCTCCCTAGTCTAACTTTTTTTAAAGCTCTTTATTGGAATATAATTGCTTTACATTGTTGTGCCAGTTTTTTTCTGTACACCAAAGTGAATCAGCTGTATTTATACATATATCCCTATATCCCCTCCCTCCCGTGACTCACTCCCACCCTCCCTATCCCAGCCCTCTAAGTCATCATCCATCATCGAGTTGATCTCCCTATGTTATGCAGCAACTTCCCACTAGCTATCTATTTTACATTTGGTAGTGTATATATGTCAATGCTACTCTTTCACTTCGTCCCTGCTTCCCCTTCACTCACCCCACACCCCCACACCCCGCTGCCATGTCCTCAAGTCCCTTCTCTACACTTGCATCTTTATTCTTGCCCTGTCACTGGGTTCATCAGCACCATTTTTTTTTTTTCAGATTCCATATATATTAGTTAGCATATGGTATTTGTTTTTCTCTTTCTGGCTTACTTCGCTGTGCGTGACAGTCTCTAGGTCCAACCACCTCACTACAAATAACTCAATTCCATTCTTTTTATGGTTGAGTAATATTCCATTGTGTATATGTGCCACATCTTCTTTATCTATTCATCTGTTGATGGGCATTTCCATTCATCTGGTGATGGGCATTTTAACTTTTTTGATGTGCAAAAGACAGCAAACTGGACAGTGGTGGTGTCATGATGGTGGCAGGTCATTAGGGTGATCTCAGAACTCATTCATTCATTCATTCATCCATTTAATCTGTAAATGTTCCTTAATCATTGAAGGCGCTGCTAGTGACATAGATGTGTTGCAAGTCCTACAACCCACGTACCATTTGATGCCATCATTTCTATAGCTGAAATGTTAATAAATTCAATCAGGTGTCTCCCTTCACCGAGTGGAGGGTTCTTGTTTTCTTTTTTCCCCTATTATTTAAGGCTTCCTCTATTCTTTAGAAGAGAACATGCTGCTGCCTTTTTACATTTGCTTAGTCCATTCTCTCTTCTTCTGTTTTTCCCAGATTGAGATGCTTTTAAGATACTCCAGTGGATAGGGAATCAGGAGACTAGGAATTGCCATCCATGATTTTATCTCATTGCCTCAATTTTCTCTTGTCAGAAGAGAGTAACAATATTTACTCAACATTTCTAGGTTGCTTGAGGCTTACATCAAGTTTATAAGTTCTGAGTGCTTTAAATTAAGAACATTTTTACAACATTGTAAAGCAACCATACTCCAATCAAAATTAATGAAAAAATTTTAAAAAGAACATTTTACAAATGGTTGTCTTATTAAGACACTTTCATGTGTCTGAGAGTCAACTTGGTAAGCATGTTAAATCTGCACAGTATTGGCTGATACTTTTGTGTTTGGCTCAAAAAAATGCAGAAATCAGGGCTAACTCAGAAGGGCAGGGTTGAAGGCCAAGGAATCTGCATTTTAAACACCCTGGTTTATTCCTGTGTAGTAGAGAAAAAGAAATAGTAGCCAGATACAATTAAAGAGAGGGGGAAAACCTGCATCACCTCTCTTTCTAAGTCTTTTTTTTTTTTTCCTTTACTGCTTTTTCCTTCTCTGATTCAGCCAGTGTGTATAGTCTTTCCCCCCTTTCCCCACCACATCCTCCTTTGTGTCTGGCATCTGCATTTTCTTAGCATAGTTAGAGAGGCGCTCAGCTTACTGTGCAGAAATGGAGTAGAGGGAAAGGAGGAGGGATGTGGGTGGAGAAAGGCTAGATCAGGGTTTAGCTATTCTAACTGAAGACGGTTGTTGCCGGGCTGGTTCTAGCCGGCTGGCTGCCGGGCTGGTTCTAGCCGGCTGGCTGTAGCCGGCTGGCTCTGGGAGAGGAAGCACAGGGAAAGCTAGCTCTATCGCAGCTGCCACTACTGTTCCTTATTTGCTAGCATAAGTTCTGATATAAGACACCCACTACCTTTTCTCCACCCACATGAATCACTCTAGATACCCCATGATCAACACTATTTTAGTTAGGTACTGACAGCAATTCTGGATTCACTCCTGTTTACAGTTTTCTCTTTCCTACCCAGCTTGTTTCTTTGTCTTTAACCCCAGGAAAGAAAGATTTGCAACAGATGGTGTCTATGGGGTACTTGAAGATTTTTGCTTGACCTTTGGTCAAGTTAATAGGTGAGTTTTGCTTTTCTGGTTGATGTAGGTATACACCCATGCAACTCAAGTCGAATCAGAGCACCTTGGCAACTTTGTTGGGGGAGATTTTGTTTTCATCAAGTCATCTGTATTATGTGCCTCTCTCACTACAACAGGACATTTCAATAAGGTCATACGTGGATAATTCCAGCAACTCTGTTGTCTAAACCTTGGTCTTCAGCTTGGCTGCACATCAGTCTTGTGTAATAATAGCTAATATTTATTGCGTGCTTAACATGTAGCGCATTATATTTAAGTTACGTCATTAATCCTTATAGTTCAGTGAAATCTTCATTTTGTCAACTGAAAACTGAGGCTTATAGAGGCATCAATCCCATGACACCAGCAAATAAAGCTGGGATTTCAAATCAGATAAATCAGATTTATCTGACTCCAGAGATGTGAGGTTACTTATAATATGTCTTCTCAAGGGATTCAAACGACCCCCTCCTGAAGAATATTAATTTGTGGGTTACGAATGAGTGGTGCATGATTAAACCAAGATAAGCTACGTTGCCACCCAAAGGAGATGTGAGTTCACACCTATCCAGACATAACTAAGAAACTGAGCCTTTCTGGAAATGCTAAAAATAATTTCTGCCCCCTCATTACTTCATACAAAAATATGAAGTATGAATTTGATTATTATTCATGTAAATATTATCTTATACAGGGACATATCATTGGCTTTGTATTTTACCTTTTTTTTTTTCTTTTGGCACATGGGCTTAGTTGCTCCGCGGCATGTGGGATCTTCCTGGAGCTGGGATCGATCCCATGACCTCTGCACTGGCAGGCGTACTCTTAACCACTGCACCACCTAGGAAGCCCTGTATTTTAAAATATACTTCTCGGCTGCTTTGTTTGTTTCCCTGACTAGAAAAGTGAAAAGCAAAGTTATGGTTTGTGTTACGAATTTCTTAGGATGTGTCTGGCACATAGTGACAGTATATTGAATGACAGCATTTTTTAAGAGACAAGCAGCCTGTTAGTTATAGTCTAATACTCCCTATCCACAGTTTCACCTATACAGCCTGGTCTTCTTGGGCAGTGCATGGTTACCATGAATTGGAATCCTCTTCTGGGCCTGTCTGAGACCGTTTCTCTGTGCCAGTTTCCCTTTGTATCTTGTGCCAGATTCTCACTGTGCTCATATCTCCGTGATCAAGCTTTCTTGATCACAAATGATTCTCTTGTTTTCCTCTTTAAGTTGAAGGGAAGTACTTCATGTTCCAGGCGATAATATCAGAGTGGAATAAACAGCAACATTTTAGTTCTGTAGACCTTTCCACCTTTCTTCTGAAGGTAGTATATCATTTAGCACTTTTGTATCTTTGGTGAAAATAGTTTACTCTCCTAGGTTACGCTCAGTGTCATAACATGTGGTATCAGCAGGTAAACACCCTAACTACATTTCTCAGTCAGCAGACTCTCAGTCCCCTGAAGTAAACCAGCAAAAAAAGTAGACCCTAAAAATTGGGAAAGGAATGCTGAAAAGAATATGCTGGCTTCGGGGACTGAGAAGCAGTTGTGATCTGCAAGAAGGCAAACTTGTTAGGACATACTCTCTCACATCTGGGATATCTGGCTTAATAAATGACTAACGTTATTTGGAGATGAATCATCCACATAAAGTATGGTTTATCAGAGGATATGGAATATAGTTCTTCCTTGTGCAATGCAGTAAGACCTTGTTTATCCATTCTATTATATAGAATGCACCTGGTACTCCCAAACTCTCAATCATCCCTCCCCTAAGCCCCCTCCCCAAAGTCTGTTCTCTATGACTCTGTTTCTGTTTTATAGATAAGTTAGTTCATTTGTGTCAGTCATATTTTAGATTCTGCATATAAGTGATATCATATGGTATTTGTCTTTCTCTGTCTTGCTTCACTTCACTTAAGCCAGATAATCTCTAGGTCCATCCATGTTGCTACAAACAGCATTATTCCATTCTTTTTTATGGCTGAGTAATATTCCATTTTATATACATACCACATCTTCTTTACCCATTCATCTGTCGCTGGATATTTAGGTTGTTCCCAACATATTCGTATTCTTACCCTCCTTTTGGAGGAGATTTTGGACCTTCCTCACCAGAGGGAAATTACCAGCAACATCTTAAAAGTCTTCTGCCCCTTCTCAGCCATACTGCAAAGAAACACTAAAGTGAACATTCCTTTTTACACACAGTTTGAGAATTTACAAAAATGCTTGTAAGTATATTATCACCTTTCATTCTCACATCAATCTCTCTTCATAACAAAGGATCCCAGGATGTTAAGTAACTAATTTTGCCCAAGGTTACAGTGGTTTGTTTCTAAGTGGCAGAGTTGGCTCTATCAAGGTGCCCCGCCTGTATCTTAACAGCTGCCTAAAGCCTTGAGAATCTATGATGTAGCTTAAAAATTGGCCTCACAGTATACAGAGGCATTGTCCTTACTCTGTACACGGAGAAGGACCTTATCGGTATTTACTACCTTTGTTCCCAAACCTTTGGCTCCGGAAGGGAGACCACGGTTTGAGAGGGCTCGGGGGGAGGCGGTCCTCCGGGCTGCGCGGGAGGTGGGCGGGGCCCGGCGGGAGGTGCAGAGGCGCGGACACGCACACCGCACACTGCGCCCCGGAGGCTCGGTGGGCTCGCGTCCGGGTTCAAAGTGTGGATGCATGGGGCCCGAGGAAGGACTGTGAGGGCGGGGAGGATGTACAGCGGCAGGGATTCACCACGCGGTTTCGGGATGGGAACAAACCTCGCCCCGCCACCCGTTTCCCTTTCTCAGAGAGGACGGTTTGGGGGCGGGTGGGGAAAGCGCGTCCTCGAGGCGCTCTCGCGCTCCCCTTTCCCTCCCGGCGCGCGCGCGCGCTCCATCGCCTCTCCTCGGCCCCAGAGGCCGCGAGGGCTGCGAGTGGGGACGCGGCGCCTGGAGGGGGGCCGGGTCCCGACGCAGGTGTCAGATCCGCTCGGCAGGGTTCGGCTGGCTGATTGGCCGGGCCCCTCGCTCGGCCGGCCGCCCCGCGCCGCCCGCTGCGCCCCCGCGCCTGGAGGGCGGGGCCGGGGCGCGCGCGGGTCCTCGGCACGCGGGCGGGCGGCGCGCGTTGCCTCGGTCTGAGGGAGCGAGGGGCGGCCTCCGCCGGCGTCGCGCGCGCTGTGTGAGAGCGGGGTCGCGCGCGCGCAAGCCAGGCGAGTGAGGGAGTGTGAGGGAGCGAGTAGCGACCGTGTGTGTGTGTGTGTGGGGGGGGGGTGAGTGTGTGTGGGGTGGGGGTAAAGGAGAGCCACAGCGACCGCGCGGCTGAGAAAGGGGGCGAGTGGGCGAGGGCGCCGGGCCTGGCTGCGGGAGCCGCGGCAGCGGCGGCGGCGAAAGGAGGCGGCTCCCGGCATCCCGACTCCCTCCCCCTCCTCTCCTTCTCGGACTTCCAGCCCGCCTGGCCGCCCGCGCTGCCCTCGGAGGCCCCAGCGCGGCACCGCCTGCCGAGAGCGAGGGAGGAGTCGCCCCAGCCAGGTGAGCGGGACCCTCGCGTCCCTCCCCAGGGGTCGTGGCGAGAAGCGGAGGCGCGCCCCCCCTCCCGCTGCCCGCCGCGGCGGAGTTGGGCGGAACGGGCTCCCGAAGAGCGGCGTAGGGGCCGGGCCGGGCCCGGGAGGGGAGGGAACGGGACCGGACCGTGCGCGGTCGGGGCCCGGGGCTTGCGGAGGCCGGTGGTGGCCTCAGAGCCGGGAGCGGCAGGGCGCGAGGCGGACCCCGGGTTGGGCGTGCGCGCCGGGAGGGGTTGAGGATGCCGGTGCGGAAGGCTGGAGGGAGGCGGCGGCGGCCTCTGGCGGGGAGCAGTCTGGTCCCCTTCTCGGCGAGGGGGTGTGGTGACCCTGGGATGCGCGTCGGAGCCACAAGCGAGTGGCGCAAACCTGCCTCGGGAGCGTGGTGATCTCTGCCGCCCCTGCTGCCATCAGACAGATTCCTGTGGTGTCCGAGGCGGGCGCGGGTGGGGTCGGCCCCGCAGTTATTCTGTTTTAATTCCACGTTTTCCTCCTTACGTGTACATTTTAGGAAGAGTGATAGAAGTTCCTGTTTCCTTTGACAGCCCTCTGAATAAGATAGGGTGACGATGATTGCTTGTCTGGTTTGATATTTTTTTAAAAGCATTTGACCATGGTGCAAATCCCCTCCCCCCACCCCCCCATAAATCCAAAATAGTAAGGGGATAACAACTTAAGGTTTGCCTTACTAATTTTTCCTTATCTCTGGCAGATTTGTTACCCCCTGTATTTTGTCCCATTTGTGTTTATGAATAGAGGTGGGGCGTTATTTCTCTAATGTGAGTGGGATTGTTAAACTCGCCGTGTTGAATGTAACCTCGATATAATTTCTTTCATTGTGCTATTTTCCCATTAATTACAGGAATTGTTCCCACATCTTTGTGGAGCTGGGTAAAATTTGAAAGCTGCAACCTAATATGGAAGATTTTCCTTTTGTGGGCTTGATATTTTGATTATATTTATGGACGACAGTTAAAATTTTTAACTGTTACTATTAAAATGTAAATGTTACTTATTTTAGATCTCACATTATTTCATAACATCGGATAGCTTGAAGGTCATTTAAAAAACAAAACCAAAAACGATTTCTTAAAGAAATGACTGTCTCCGAATACTTTCAGGTAATTCATTTGGAATAAAACACCCTGAAATTTCAGTCATGAAGATTCACCATTTATTTTCTAACTTTTGGAATGAAAAGCTCGAATATAGTCATAATATGGTCATGGTTAGGTTTTTTTGGTAATGGTTACTAGATTTGGTTAGTGTGTCAAAGGGGGAGGAGGCCTGTTTTGTTTTGACGTAATCTTTTGTTTATTCCACTCTATCTTGGTTAGCTATTAGTTTCCTTCTTTCATGTCATAGATGTTAGTTTTTAGTTTGGCGACATGGCTGTTGATGTTTTTCTCTTTCTCTGTCTTCCTTGTTTTCTCTCTTCTCTTAACCCGGCCAGGTGCTGGAGTCTGCTTGTCGGGAAGGGGGGAGTCTGTGATTCTGAAAACAGAGCCAAGAAGGGGAACAGCAAATTGAGAGTCACATTCAGTCCTCTACTCAGTCAAGAGCCACTTTTCTCTTCTTCCCTTTCCCCCTGCAGGGGGTAAGGAGCTGTATATCTAACCTTTAGACTTTTGGCTACCAGTTAAAATTGCACTTAACTTAGTTTCTGGTTGGATAGCTTTAAAATTTTCTCATGTTTCCTTTTTTTGTTTTTCCTTCCTTCCTTTCTTTTTTTTTTTTGCTACATTGGGTTTTCGTTGTTCCCCCCAGGTTTCTCTAGTTGCAGTTTCTCTTCATTGTGCTACCTGGGCTTCTCATTCCCGTGCTTGCACAGCACAGGCTCTAGGCGCCTGGGCTCAGTAGCTGCCAACAAGAAATTATCCTTTTTTTTCTTTTCCTTTCTTTCTGTCCCCTCTTCCTCACCAGAGGGAAATTACCAGCAATATCTTGTAAATCTTCTACCACTTCTTAGCCATATTGTAAAGAAAGTTCTAAAGTGAACATTTTTTTTTAAACTCTTTATTGGAATATATTTGCTTTACACTCTTGTACCTGTCTCTGAGGTACACCAAAGTGAATCAGCTGCATCTACACACATATCCCCATATCTCTTTTTCTCTGAACACAAACCAAACTTCACACATTACTTTGTTGGGGCTCAGGATGAAACATACCTTTTAAATTATCTCCCAACTCTGTCTTTCCCCAATTGTATTCACCTGGGGTTTGCTGCTGGGATAAGTCACTAGACTAATCCCTCCAATCATCTCCCCTCCTTATGAGCTAAAGACTGAACACCATGAAAAGTGGAACATATTAGGGGAACGGGACAGAGCAGTGAGTTGTTCCACACTTTGGAACATAGCTTTTATCATCTTCCCTTGGGGAGTAGGCATAGAGACCTAAACACAGAAAATGGGTGGAGGAAGAACTTGTGTACCCACAAACAGCCCATGAAGAGTGAGAAAACCAAACATAAAGTAAGGAGGGCGAGTTTTATTGTATGTTGGGTGCTGACAGCTGTTTTTTGGGTGTACTTAAGTAATGTGGATTTGTAGAGAAACTTCATGCCTGGTTAGTTTACAAAGAATATTCTCTGCAAGTCATAAGCATTTGAGAAAAGAGCCTTTAGAAATTACAATAGTTATGCTCTTTAATTGAGGGTACATTGCAAGATCAGTGAAGAAAGTTATATTTTTAAATGTTGGCTATACTGGCATGTGCAGTTGTTTCAAGAGAGGTTGACTAGGGGAGATTAGGTACAGATATTGGGTAAATTGTCCTTCATTACCTGAAAATTTTCCTGCTTATCATATTAAGGGTTGTTAAAAAATAAGATGGTACCCTCAAAAATATCTATATGTAATAGATTTTAGATGCATGTGCCATGTGTATCTGTGGAAATGTTTGGTTTGCAGAAAAGGACTGATTTTCTGACTTCATGGTAACTGATGCCATGGTGTTATTTTCAGTGTTTTCTTTTCCAGTGTTTTTTCCCTTTCAGAATTGGCTTGGAGGACAAAAGCCACAGAGCTAGCCAGCTCTACTCCCTTAGAGCCTGGTCTGATTGGAACCCATCTGCTTAAGTCTTTTTTCCTCTCCTTACCAACCCTAACCCTAGCCCCCACTGTAATTGTTAACAGAAGTGATTATTTAAAGATCAGGTGTATAATGATGATGGAAAGTAGCAATAGGTTTGGGTTGTTTCTTTTTCATAAGAAACTGGAAATGTTTTTAAATTTTAAACAACTGCGTTTAGATATTATGTGGTACAATTGGCCTGCTGTTTAGTTTTGAAAATAGCTGTGGTTTGTTTTTGATATTCTGTTATAATTCAGCATAACAAACTCCTTTAAATTAACTCCTAACCCTTAACCATGGCCTTTCTGAGGTTTTATGCTACCCATTGGGGATAATAGTAGCGAATTAGACAGATGAGGATTCTGTCCTCATAGAGTTTACTGTCTAATTTCATTGGTCCTGTTGTTTCAAGAGAGATTGAGTAGGGGAGATTAGGTACAGATGTTGGGTAAATTGTCTTTCATTACTTGGAAATTTTCCTGCTTGGCCCTTTCCCCTGTCAGTCATTTCTCCCAGCAATGTCTGGAGGTATCTACTGGATTGTGAATTGATGAATTAGCGAATTTGTATAAATATTGATATGCCAAGTTTGTTTTTAAAACTACCTTTCTCCAAAAGTGGCAGCACACCACCAAGTTGTGATAAAGAAAAAAAAAAAAAAAAATCCAAACCCACCCTTCTCTCTCTATTCAGCTCCTTAACATTCCCCACCCCCCCCACCACTTCTGATACTAGCTCTTATTCATGTTCTTAGAAATATCGAAAGAAGGTCTCCAAGGTAGAGCATGGATTTGCTATGTAAGATCAGACCGGTTCTCTGCTCTGCTGTGCCATATTTTGGCAGTATTTCAGACTTTGATACTTTATCAGTAAACTACATCTTGAAAATTCATGCACGCTTGCCCAAATATAGCAACCTTGGAATTCTTCCCTGGTGCTTTGGCGTTCTCAGTTGTTAGCTTATTTCAGCGTAGTGTCCAGAAAGAAAATTTGGAAGGAGGGCCCAATATTTAACATGTTAAATATGATGAACTTTGAGCTGTAGTGCGCATTGCATCTGAGGAACATTTTTGAAATTTTGTGCCACGTTCCAGAGATACTCTGATGTAACATTTCTCTGTTAAGTGAAATCATTAGAAATGTTATTTGCATTCCAGAGAATACTTAGGTTTGGTTTATACCACAGACTGTTTTAGGAACTTTGGTAACAAAGCTACAGGTTATTTAAGTAAAGGTAACATACTTTTCTGACCCTTAAGTTGTAAATGTGTAAACGTTTGCATGTTAATTTGCTCATGACATTTTTTTCCTTTTCCAGTTTTCTTTTTATTGTAAAATACACACAAAATTTGCTGTCCTAAAAAGTTAGTGGTATTAAGTACATTCATAATGTGCAACCATCACCATATCCATCTCCAAACTCTTTCTATTAGTCCTGCATAACTGAAACAATGTATGCATAAAACAGTAGCTCCCTAAGCTCTCAATGCCCCAGCCATTAAGGACCATCATTCTGCTTTTTGTCTTTGTGAATTTGAGTACTTTAGGTACTGGAGTATAATGTCCTCAAGGTTCACTCATATTGTAAGCATGTATCAGAATCTAATGCCTTTTAAAGGCATTATTCATTATTTATTCATCTGTCAATGTACACGTGGGTTGCATCTACCTTTTAGCTATTTTGAATAATGCTGCTCTGAACGTGTGTACAAATACCTCTTTGTGATCAGCTTTCAGTTCTTTTGGGTATATACCTAAAAGTGGAATTGCCAGATCGTATGGTGATTCTATTTTTAATTTTTTAGGAACTGCCATACTATTTTCCACAGCAGCTGCACCATTTAACATTCCTACCAACTGTTTGCAAGGCTTCTCTACATCCTCCCCAAAGCTTGTTATTTTCTGTTTTCTTTCTTTCTTGATAGTAACAATACTGTGTGAGGTAGTTTCATGTTTTTATCTGCATTTTCCTACTGCTTACTGATGTTGAGCATTTTCTCTTACTCATGGCATTTTAACATCAGGTCATTTTTAGTTCCATCGGGGCTGGGGCTTCGTCTTTGTTTACCATGGTATCTTTAGGTGCATAGTAGGCAGTCAGATATTAATTGAATGCAATTGAATGCTTAGTTTTGGGTATTTAGTAGTTTATCTTTCTTGACTATAATAATAAAGAATCCCCAGATATCATTGAGTTAGAAATTTATTTCTTCCTCATGAAAAAGAGATAGTAGGGCTTCCTAGGTGGTGAAGTGGTTAAGAATCCGCCTGCCAATGCAGAGGACATGGGTTCGATCCCTGCTCCAGGAAGATCCCACATGCCACGGAGCAACTAAGCCCGTGTGCCAAAAAAACAAAAAAAAAACAAAAAAAGAGATAGTAAGTAGTTTAAGGCCAGGGCCCTGCGCAGTTGTCAGCTATTCAAGTTCTTCTAACATGTAGCTTGTGCTTTTCCAAGGGTTGACTTATGTCCTCAGTCCAGATGGTTATTAGAAGTGTAGCCATGACATTCAGACTCCAGGTAGCAGGATGGAGGAAGGGCCAAGGAAGAGTATATCTCTTTAGTATGCTTCTTGGAAGTTGGAATGCAGTACTTTGACTCTTTGACCATATCTAGTTGCAAGAAAGCCTAGGGAATACAAATACAGTCTCTTAGTACCTGTAATTACTCAACGTGAGTTTATTTTCTTTTTCCAAATTCCCTTTGATATCTTTAGGTATAGTAGGAAAGAGTACAAGGGATCCTATTGAGTGTGTATAGGAAAATGGTTATCCTCTCATTTTTTACCCAAACTGATGTATATATAGCTTTTTTTTAAAATTGGTATCATAGGTGAAAGTTGTAAGGAGAGAGTATGAGTGAATGTGTCATGTAAAAGTTTGGAAAATTAGATATTTGCTGTTTTTGAGGTATTATCTTTCAAGAATAAAGAGGGGACTGTCATACATTTTCTGTTGCTGTAAAGTGAACTTTGATTAATACCTAACCTCCTGCTCCTGCTTTCACAGCATTCCAGTCTACCTTCAAGTTCATGTGCTAAGGAAAATGGCACCCAGACAGTTAGGTTTTTAAAGTGACATTGTAGTTAAAGGATGAGATTGTAGAGGAACTACCTGAGTTTCAAAGGGACATTCTTTGAGTGAATAAGGGGGTAACAGGTCTAACACTATAATTGGTTGTTTCTAAGACTTTTATTAGACTTTCATTTTATCATTCATTTTCTGCATCCCCCCCCCCCCCCCCCCCCGCACCGCGCGCGCACACACACACACACACACACACACACACACACACACACACACACACAATGAAGTGTTTCTCTTTCTCCCATCTTTGTTCTTAAAGCGTTTGTCCCTCTGCCTCTTAATTCTCAATTCTTTCTCATTTCTAACAGGAATCCAGAGCCATCCCCTAAAGATACTTTGGATAAGACAGGGAAAGGAAAGAGGATAAAATTTCATATATATTCCAAATTGTGTTTTCTTGTGTTTTAGATTTTGGGGAAGGCGGGGAAGCATTAGAACTTATTGAGAGAAAAGTCCTGATAAGCAGATTCTTGTTTAAAAACTTTAAGCATAACAAAGTAGGTGTTAAAAGGTACAATTAAAGTCAGTATAGGCACATAGTATGATTTGGAAGGAGACTGTTGGGACTTAGAATCAGAAAATCTCTGGAAATACAGGCTATGCTATTTACTATTAATTAGTAAAAAATTTTTAAGGTGCATTTCTTAACTCTCTTAACCTTTATTTCTTAATCTGTAAAATGGTTACTGTAATATTCAGGGTTTAATTTGAAATAGTGTTCATTCAACTTATGAATGTTCATTCAACTATATTTTAAAAGAATTTTATTATATAATTGATATCCAATAAATTGCATATATTTAAAGTGTACAATTTGATATTTCTTATTAGTCATCTATTTTATACATAGTAAAAAATATATTTAGTAGGGCAATGATAGTAGCTGAAACTGGGCTGAGAATGACTTTTCTAGAGAAAGGAAAGAAGGGTTTAAGAATGAAACCCTGGGGGGGCTTCCTAGGTGGCACAGTGGTTAAGAATCCGCCTGCCAATACAGGGGACACAGGTTCATTCCCTGCTCCAGGAAGATCCCACATGCTGTGGACCAGCTAAGCCCGTGTGCCACAACTATTGAGCCTGCGCTTTAGAGCCCGTGTGCCACAACTGTTGAGCCCATGTGCTGCAACTACTGAAGCCCATGCGCCTAGACCCTGTGCTCTGCAACAAGAGAAGCCACAGCAACGAGGAGTCCGCGCACCACAGTGAAGAGGAACCCTCACTCACCGCAACTAAAAGAAAGCCCGCGCACAGCAACGAAGACCCAACACAGCCAAATAAATAAATAAATAATAAATAAAATAAATTTATTTAAAAAAAAAAAGAAGAATGAAGCCCTGGGGATTATTATATACAGGAGGAAAGCTGTCAGGAGAAAAGAGTTACAGAAAATAATAGGGAAAGAGTACCTGTTCACACATTTATTATTTTTCTATACAAACCTGATCCACACCCAGGGCAGAATGAAATCACTGAAAGCACATGTGTAATAATTGCCAAATGGAGTAAATTCTAGTTTTTATATTTAAGTATATATATTTTCTCCAGCGTTTTTTCAGTCTTTTATTCTGAGTTCATTTTGTATATCTTATCTGGAATAAAGAATTTTTCTAGTAGTAAGAGATGCCCTTAATATCATCAGGTGGTAGATTGTGATTTTGCTTTTTCTGTACCAGAGTAATTACCATTGGGAAGGGGCCTCACAAGAAATCACTTTATGATTCTCATTTAAGTAGCCTTGCCTGGACTGTTTGAAGATGACAGTCATAAAAATTGGTGTGCTTATCCAGAACTTTTCATGGGAAAACTATCTCTAATATTAAATTTTTTAATAAATTTCTCTATTTCAAAGAGGCTACTTCAGCATTTATTTAGTATCTGATGTTTATGTATTGTTTTCCTTGGTACTTTTGGAGAAATAAAAAAAATAGAATTAATCGATTTGATTGTATATTCTAAGAGGGAAAATAAGCTCCTGTGTATATATGGACATTTACAAATACTGTGTTTATCTTACACTTGGAGAATAAACTGTTTTCTTACAGATACTTTATAGGGTAGCCAAACCTACTACATTAAATATCAGGGGAAAAAAGAGGAACCATTTTACTTTACAGGGGACTCTTTACTGTCATTGATTGATTGCTATGCGGTGGGGTATGTGGAATCTTAGTTCCCCAGCCAGGGATTGAACTCGTGCCCCTGTAGTGGAAGCACAGAATCCCAGCCACTGGATCACCAGGGAATTCCCTTCTGTCTTTTAAAATAGTGGATATGATATGAACTTCAGTACTGACCTTGGCATACTTTGGGCTCCTAGGCTGTGTAGATTTACTATTATGCTTTTGACTTTTTATTAGCTTTTTTGTTTTGTCTTTTTCCTTGACATTAACAGATGGGGGGAAAAAGAAACGTTGATGTTTTAAAATAATAGGGGAGGAAATACCAACCTGTTGGTCTCTGCCTGGCTTATAGGAATACATTGGCAGCCTCTCAGGCCAGGAGGGCTGTTGGAGATGCACAGCCTCTGCCTTTGTGTCTGGTGTCTTCGCCTGACTGCTTCCTGGTTATTGTTAGATGTGAATCCCAATGGAACAGCCTGAGAAAGGCAAACAGCCAACTGCAGTAGCATCCCTGGGCACCAAAGATGGTCAGCCACTTATCCTCTCTTGGAAACTGGAGTGGCCCATTGGGCAGAGAAGAGGTTGTGCCCTTTCACTCCCTGGAAATAAACTGGTCTCTGGAGATGACTAAAATTATAGTAGATAAAAAATCTAGACAGGTGTCACTTGAAGATAACAACACCAATGGAAAAGTAAGCTGAGGGTTGTTAAGCACACTTTGCGTTTTATAAACTGGTGATGTCATTTACTTGGTGTACAGGAAGACTGAATTGGAACACAATGTCACATACCTCTACAAATCTTTACAGGAAAACCAGAGCATAATACAGAAATCTTTTGAAGGTGATAAGTATTCTACATGATCAAACTGAAGACACCTCAGTTCAGGACAAGGTGACAACCCCCATGTTGCCTGCCACTTCTTCTGCAGGGCAAGAGCATTCTTCTAATTCCAGATTAGGGATGCAGGCATCCCCCCTGAAAAGGATGAGGTCCAGTTGTGGCAAATGATGAGCTCTCTACCTTTGCTTCACCTCTCCCAGACAGAGAGGGAAGATCATTTTCTTTCTTAGAACCCTAGGTTCATGAAGATTTAGAGCCCTTCCATTGAAAAGAGAATGAAAGGACATGGGGAGCCATACCTGAGCCAGTAGTTAGTTGTTGGTTGCATGTCAGTGTAGAAACACCCAAACTGTCAGGGCTGTAACTGTGAAGCCAGACAAGATGGATATGCCCACAGGCATCATCTCTCAGGAGTTGCTGCATGACTGTTGAGATTGCAGCCCTGGAGTGTTCTTATTGTCTGGTTATAGAATCACTGAAAACACCATGCTGTGTTACTTTGTTGCCTGGGCATGTTCCTGAAAGCTGACATGCCATAACTGCTTCCCAGTTGCCAGTAGCTGTAACATTCCATCCTGATTTCTAATGGGGCCACAACTGCAAGGCAGTAATCATATGAACAGATGCTGGTCAAGGGGAGGCACAGACGTGGCTTCAGAGTATTGGAGGTCAATGACAGGTTGTTTCAAAACCTACCCATTGTAAACAATTTAAGGTCATTTTTATAGTTCCCCTCTCAAGGGAAACTGGGCGTCTCTACATTAGAGACTGTGGTGTGACTTGTGGAGCTTTTCCTTCTGAGTGAGACCCTTTCTTAAGGCCACATTCAGTGTTCCTGGTGTGTAAATGGATCTCCAAGCCCCTTTCTTGTGTGTATTTCCCTGCTGTCCAGTGACTGATGCCTTTGAGACTGTAGGTCCTGGGGCAGGTGGGTGAGTGTGGTAGGCAGAACAGGTCAAGGTCTTGAGGGAGGGGGTGGTATGTGTGTATGTGAATGTGTGTGGTAGTGCCTCTGTCCCATGATGTTCTGCTCTTACTGTGTGCATCTGTGGAGCAGGCCCTTCTGGCTGAGACTGTAGAAGGCACGTGAATGGTGCACAAGAGACCAGTTCCAGCTGCTGTGATGCTGGAAGCTGTCCATCTGTATGGCCATTGCTTCCTCTATTCCTCGCCCTTGTCCTTTCCTTCTGTGTTAGTTTTGTCGTGTCATCTGGAATAATACTAGAAATCACCTATTATGCTTGTTAGTAAAAGTTGTAATTTTTTGCTTTTCATGAGAATGGTTTTCAGAAATAGCACTCTTTTTTTAACTGGTGGCATTCTAGTAAACAAGCTGTGTTTATGAAAAATTCTATTTAAAAATAGAATAAAAACAGTGAGTAAGAACATACTGTCTCCTGACTGAAAAACAAATTTTAGCTTTGAACTTTGGCATTTATTTTGGTTCTTTAAAATTTTTTCCCCACATTCTCAAATTACTTATTTTGATTACAGTTGCTGTGCGAATGACATCATTGTTGATGCTCATCTAATAATATAGGTGTTACCATTAAACATATCTGTAAATGTTTATAATAAACTATATGTATACGTGTATGAAATAAAGGAAGATGATTGCAATAACTACAGATACATGAATATACATAATTTGTTGGAGTTTATAGTGATGGAAAAGATGGGGATAATAGGTTTTTTTTCATATTTTTTATAATTAGTATATAATCATGGTGTGATTTATGTGAAAACAAAAAATTGAGTAGATTTTTAAATTTACTTTGTATGTATATTTTCTTTTCCAGCTAGAAAGAGTCTATATTCAGGAGGAAGTAATCCCAGAAAAGGGAGAACAGGCAGATCAAGATGTGTAGCTCTGTGGCTGCCAAGTTGTGGTTTTTGACAGATCGTCGAATCAGGGAAGACTATCCGCAGAAAGAGATCTTACGAGCATTAAAGGCCAAATGTTGTGAGGAGGAACTGGACTTTAGGGCTGTGGTGATGGATGAGGTGGTGCTAACAATCGAGCAAGGAAACCTGGGTAAGTCTATAGTTAAGTAACTTTTTGGATATTTACTTAGTATTTGGTGACTGCACGTTTTAGGAATAATTAGGGCAAAGGATTTGTTAATAGCCTTATTGCTAAGTACTATCTAGTCTAAAAATCTAGTATATTTTATGGAAATAATGGCAACACCAGTATTTGTTAAACTCCTTATTGTATTATTTAGGAAATAGTTGGGGAGGAAATTAAAGATAACCTACTAGTTTTCTTCCATTATTGTCTTTAAAATGCCTTGTTTATAAGGTGCCTCTAGGGGAATTTGCACCTCATCAGGGTCCTTCTAGTACATTAATCAAAATCCATGTGTAATTCTTATTTTCTTTTTTCTTTATAAGGTACTTTAACTAATAGTTTTTTTATGGATAAAAGTGTCTGAATGATTTGACTCAATTGGTGATAAGTATTTTTAATGTTTTCAATAGTTCATATTGTTTTCCGATTACTAGGGGACGCTATTTTGGAAATGTGTAGAAATTCTTTAGGATTGACTTCCAGGAATCTTTACATCTTTGCTTTGGAAAATTTAGGATTTGTTACAGCTCAGTTGGTCACTTCTGTCAGGGAGAGGTGGTTAGTCTGCTGTTGTAGGGTAATTTCACTTATGGATTAGTTAATAGATGCAGAATCTTGCCTGATGAATAACATAATATCATGGGTTTAAGTAAGTAGAATCTCTTAGCAAATAATCACTCTATTCTCTGCTCTCTTAACATTTTTTATTCCTTTCTCAGTATCTTTCAGCAGTTATTGTTGCTTTATAAATAACTGCTTTAGAAGTGTTTCTAAGTTGTTTCACTTATAAGTAGTTACTGCCTTTATAAGAAAGATGTACACTTTTATTTTCAGTCCAGTTCTGTTTTTGTTTTTGTTTTTAAATATATGTGCCTAGGTACAACACTTACTCAGATTCACAATATCTGGGATAGAGCCTGTTTGATTCTTTCGTTAAATGTTGAGTACTTACTATTTGCTAATTAATTGGTATTGTGTGCAGAATTAGACATTAAGATTAATCAATTGATCACACAAATGTAAAATTATTATGAAAGGAAATGAATGTCAGTGTACCCTTCTGCCCTTGTGACAGATCAAATCATCAAATCAAGGCACATAATTTATCTGCAATTCAGTATTTATTACATGCTTTTACAAGCTTTTCATTTTAAGTGTCCCTATAACTGTTGTTGAAATCTGAGTCAGAAACTCAGACACTTTGTTGTGTTAGAGCCATGCTCTTCTCTGAGTGAGATCCCAAGGAGAGTGTGGTACAGTCGCTCACTAAGCACGACTTCCACAGCCTTCTAGTGTATATTTCTGAGTTTTAAAGCTTGGCATATCAAAGGCTGCATTTCTAAGTGTCCCTTGTTCTCATAGCTTCTGTCAAAAAGACACTTCACTGGAAGATTTGGGAGGTGTAAAATGGGCATCTTTAAGTTTTAAAAGTTTCATAGGTTGAAAACCATTGTGCTTGATTTTTTTTCTTAGGTGCCTTACTTTGTTCTCAACTGTTGTTTCCATGCTCATCTGTCAGAACGGAACCCTTATTTTCCCCCTAAAACTGTCACCTTATTTCAGTTTTTCTATGTCCTTTTTGACCTTATTCATCCTTAAGAGCCATTTATGCCATAAAATTTTGTTGCTTTTTCCCCCCAAGCTACAACTATTGCTATTCTACAACTTCTTATACTATTTCTTCTGTAGAGCTTCTACTTGTCACTGTCGTGGGTCAGAATCTTAAGGCCCACAATTTTAATGTTGCAACAGCCCTCTCTAGCGCTTTCTTTCATTAAACACTACTTTTGTCATGTTAACATAATAAAACCTTTAGAAACTCTCTACTTCCCCATAACATTAAATCTAATTTTATTTTAGACTTTACTTTGATGCATGTCCTGTAAATCCAGGAATTTCCAGGTGTCTTTTTTTTTTTGTTTCATTTTGCGTATTTTGAGCTATTTAAATCTCATACCATCTTGTAAGGAAGGGTAATATCATTTTACAGATGAGGAAACAGACTCTTGCAGAATTAAGTGG
Source organism: Hippopotamus amphibius kiboko (assembly GCF_030028045.1). Taxonomy (NCBI): domain Eukaryota; kingdom Metazoa; phylum Chordata; class Mammalia; order Artiodactyla; family Hippopotamidae; genus Hippopotamus; species Hippopotamus amphibius. Next base: position 73,610,742 of record NC_080197.1, on the reverse strand, counting down.
AGAAATTAGAGAAAATCCCTCTTCTATCCTATTTTTAGCTCTGCTATAAATGCTGCACATAGACTGTTTGTCCAACCTTGTCTCTTATTAGTCTGTATTCTTTGCTTTTGATCAGTATGTTAACTACGAAAGCTTAATGTCATTTATGTTCATTGCTGTTTCTTTGTCTTTGCTCATGTATTTCAATATGTCTTAATATTTTTGGACCACAGTTAACTGCGGTAACTCAATCTATGGAAAGCAAAACTGTCGATAAGGGGACTGCTACACATTCTTAGAATACTTTGTATTTCTGTAGAATCCATAGAATCCCTCTTTCATTTCTGCGTTTAGTAACTTGCCTTCTCTTTTTCTCTTTTTCCCCTTAGTCCATTTGCATAAAGTTTTGCCAATTTTATTGATCTCTCATGTATCAGTGTCTTGTGTGTAGCTGACATTTTTGTTAGAAGTCTTTACATTCTTTTTATTTCCTTTTGTGTATAATACTCTAATTTGAATTTATACCAGCTTAACTTCAGTAACATACTAAAACTCTGCTTCTTTACAGCTGTCTGCACCCCTATTGTTGATGTCACAAAATTACACCTTTATTCATTTTGTGACCAAAAATAAACTGATAAGCCTTTTAAATGTTGCATAAGTATCTTCAGTTATGTAGAAAACAAGAGTTGGAGTTAGAAACCGAAGTTATAGCAATGCTAGCTTTTATACTACTGATTGTTTACATTTTCTTGAATTATATTACTCTCTAAATTCTGAAGTATAGTTACAGACTATTATTGTTACAATAATGTTAGCTTTTCTAATTGCCCGTTTATTTACCTTTATTGAGATGTTTATTTTTCCATATGACTTTAAGTTACTGGCAGATATCCTTTTATTTCACCTTACAGGTTCACAGACTCAACTTTTGCTTTTCTCTGTGTTAATTTCTTCCTTTTCCAGAGTTTTGCTGGATATAGGAGTTTTGTTTGGCAATTTTTCTTTTAGCATTTGAGTGTATTAGCCCTGTCTCCTGGTCTCCTTTCTTCTTGTGAGAAATCTGCTGAAATTTTATTGAGCATCCTTGGAATGTGAGGATTTGCTTGTCTCTTGCTTTTTTCAAAATTCTCTCTTTGTTTTGAAAGTGAGTATAGTGTATCTCACCGTGTCTGTCTGGGTTCATAAGGTGGAGATTGTTGAGCTTGTTAGATGTTATATTCATGTGTGTCATCAAATTTGGGAAGTTTTCAGCCACCATGTCATCAAACATTATCTCTGTGCTGCCATGCGCACACCTCTCCCCTGCCCCGCCATCTTCCGTGGGCTCCCACGAGGCATAAGTTCACTGATTTTTCTGTCTGCTCAAATCTGCTTTGAATCTGTCTAAATGAATTTTCATTTCTGTTATTGTACTTTTCAGCTCCAGAATTACTTATTGGTTTCTTTTTATGTTTTCTGTCTACTGGTATTAATACTTTGTTCACATTGTTTCCTTGCCTTTCTTCACATCTTCCTTTAGTTCTTTGAGCATCTTTAAGGTAGTTTCTTTTAATGTCTTTGTCTAATCTCTTTGCCATTAGGACTTCAGGAATGGTTTCTTTCATTCTTTTTAGTGGCCATAGTTTCTCGTTTTTTTGTATGTCTTGTGAGTTTGTGTTGAATTCTGTACATTTGAATATAATTTGGAAAATCTGTAAGTCAGTCTCCCCCTCCCCCAGGGTGTGGGTTTGCTTTTGTTTTTTGTTTTTTTGTGTTTTTTTTACATTTTGTTTGTTTGTTTTTTTTGTTTTTTTGTTTTTGATTGCTGTAGGTTGTCCCTGTACCTGGGATCAACCTAAGATGCAATCTTAATGTCTTCTAAGGTCTTTCCTGAACCTTTCCCTAGGCATGTGCACTCACTTTTTAAATTTTACCTATATATACAGTTGAATGTCCTAGTGTTTAGTGTGTGGATCCTGAGAGGGGAAAAATGACAAAGGAGATAGGGGATGTTTGAAGAAATAAATAAACTCCCTGGAAGTGACTTCAGCTAGAAGGGGAGGGGCTTGTAATAGTGGGAGGAGTGGTGCAATAAAAATGGCTACTGGCCTTTTTGTTTGCAAGTCTGTGATCAGAGCAGAGATCTGGATATTTGTAGGGCAGGGTCCTTATAGCCCAGCCTGACTCCTGCAAGGTATGTCAGCTGCTTCAGAACCAAGTGCACAGTGTGGCTAAAGAGTAGAGGATGGGTAGCTGCTACTGTTTTGGTTTAAGGAAATGTATGTGCCCAAGAGACCTTATTTTGAGATACATACTGAAAACCTACTTGATAAAATACAACACTATTAAAAGTGAAATTATTGTTAGGAAAAAGGGCATATAATATGGTGCCATTTTCCAAGGAGAGGATAGGTATGTGACTGTAACTTTTGCTGGTTTAAAAAATAGTTAATAGGATGATAAACCATAATTTTCCAAGTTTGTTTACCTTTAGGGAACAAAAAAGGTTCAAGAGGACAGGAATGAGCTAGACTACTCTGACTCTAACACGGTTGGCCATGTAATGATAATTGTTGAAAGTAGGTTGAAAGCAGGAAAGTACATTGGTTTCATTATAATATTTTTATTTTCCTTCAAAAGTTAAAGTAGGTGTACCTCAAAAAAAAAACATGATTGAACTTGGTGTACCTCAGAAAAAATAATAAATTAAAGAATTACTTAGAGTGGAAAAAAAAAGTTAAAGTAAATGTAGAGAACATTTGAACTGATGAAAATTTTTGACTCAAGGATAGAACGAGAAAGTTTAGAATTTAGTCATTTTTGGTATGGCACCTTGATGAAATCATAGGTTGTTTCCTGCTCAAGTTAACTAGGGATATTTCAATTGCTTACAAATCAAATAACCTTCCCCAATATAGAAATTAATTCCAGAGAGCATGTTGCCGAAAATAGACCTTCAGAGAATTGTTTATGTGGCATAGACAGGGCAGAAAGCAAGACTACCTGTTTTATTTTCCAGAATAGGAATTTAATAACCTATGGTACACAGTGGTGAAACTGGTAATTAAGTAATTACTTTTATGCACTTGGAACCATGGTCTTTTTGAAGATAAAGCTTTGGTGGAGTCTGTTAGGTATTGCTGTGGGAAACTTAAGATTACGAGGGATTTGGAAACATGAGACTGGAATGGCCTTCGGAAGGCATTGGGAAACTTAAAGCAAAGGAATGATGAGGAGCTCAAATCTCTTCCTTCAAGGCAAATAACAGAATTCAGGGGCTTTCCAGTATTTAGGATGTAGGTCTAACCTAACCATTAGATATATTCTTGCAGAAAGGAGTCTTCCAGCTATCATGCTGCTAAGGCTTTGGAGGGAATTCATGTGACATAATGAAAAGAGCTTCTGATTTAGATCTAGTTAGATCTAGTTATACTGGCTAAACTGTTTTTTGCAGTTGGTCAGACTGGTCGTCTTGATACTGCTAAATCTGCTGATAAATTCTCTCCTTTACAAGTAGGAATAAAAATCAGGAGTCCTGCTCTATAATGTGCTCAGGATTACTTGAGATGTGTATAAAATGCCCTGGTAAATAATTGGTATATGATATTATACTATTATTAATTGATGACAGAGAAACTTGATGTTCTTTTACTTTTTGTACACAGTACTTTTTTTGAAAGTTGTGAAATTGGTGATTGGAGTCCTTAAAACTTCTCAGAGGTACCCCAATGGCAAGTCATCAAAGAAGAACTTAGAATAGCAAGTGTAGTTACAGAGTTGAGCTTGGAAAATAATTTATTTTGCTTTAAATATTGTATTTCTTGGGGGGACTTCTGTGGCAGTCCAGTGGTGAAGACTCCCTACTTCCAATGCAGGGGGTGTAGGTTCGATCCCTAGGATCCCACGTTGGGTAGCCTGGCCACCAAAAGAAAAAAATTCTTTTTACAAACACTTATTAGTTTTCTAGGGACCAACTTTTAGCTTGGCTGCTCTTTGCTTTCTAGTTCATTAATTTCTGCTCTTTTTTTCCTTCTGCTTAGATATTAATATGATTTGATTTACCTCTGGAGTTATTTAGTTCTGGAGTTGGCTAGTTTTGCTGCAGTATGTGCAAAGACGATCCTGTTTTAAGCAGTATAGCTTCAATTCTTTCGTAATTGAGCATCTACTGTATGCCAGATAGTGCTGGGGAATATAGCTGTGAACACAGTAGTATATATCTCCTACTCTCATGGAACTTTCTGGTTACTTTAGCTCTGTTTCCCTTTTACAAAGGGGAGGTGGATGGCAGAGTTATTAAGTGCTTATTATGGGCCAGGCACTTCTGTACTAATGTTAACCAAGTTAATCCTCAGCACAACTTTTCTTCTGTAGAGTTTTTAAAAAAAAAAAAGTTTTTTTTTTTTTTTTTAAAAAACTATTTCAGTATAGATTGCTATCTTATGGGGGAAGAAAATGTAATAGGTTAGATATAGTATTTCATATATGGATAATAGTAAGGGGAAAAATAGTAAGGGAAATCGTTTCATGTTAAGTTAACAAATATATCTTCTTGCTTCTAATACTAAGACCTTATGCATCTATCATCAAATAAACCAAGTTTGCTTGAGAGTTGAGAACAAAAGGAGATAAAGAATCAAGTTCGCAAAAGACGTATTACTAATAACAGTTACCACATGTGCCGTCAGCCTACCCCAACTCACCATTGTAAACTAAGAGTAATTGATAGCCACTGACAATTATGAAGCACTTACTATGTGCCAGTCTTTATCAAATACTTAACATGTGCTTTTCCCTTCCATCCTCCTCAAAACCTCTTTCAAACAATTTTATTTATTTGTGTTTTTTGGCCACGGGATCTCAGTCTCAGCCACTGGAACACCAGGGAAGTCACCCTCCTCAAAACCTTCTAAGAGGGACTAGAACTCAGAGTATCTTAAAGTAGATGCTCAGTGTTTTTTTGTTTGCTTGTTTTAAATAAATAAATTTATTTATTTATGTATTGGCTGTTTGGTCTTCATTGTTGCACACGGGCTTTCTCTAGTTGCGGTGATCAGGGGCTACTCTTCATTGTGGTGCGCAGGCTCCTCATTGCCGTGGCTTGTCTTATTGCGGAGCATGGGCTTCAATAGTTGCGGCACATAGGCTCAATAGTTGTGGCTCATGAGCTCTAAAGCACAGACTCAATAGTTGTGGCACATGGGCTTAGTTGCTTCACGGCATATGGGATCTTCCTGGAGCAGGGATCGAACCCATGTCCCCTGCATTGGCAGGTGGATTCATAACCACTGCACCACCTAGGAAGCCCAATGCTCAGTGTTTTTCAGTGTATAAAAGAATGAATGGATGAGTCCTTTAAGGGTATTTTATCTTTTTGTTTGTTTTATGAGGTATTTTGTCCTGAGCCATTTTTTTTCTATCTATAGAAAAGATAAAGAGAATATACATGCGGCGCTTGCAGCCATTGGACAGTTTTGATCAGCGGGATTAGAATTCATCATTCACACTGTTGTGAGGTTATCTAATAGAAATATGGAAAACACATAGAATGGAATATTATTCAGCCTTTAAAAAGAAGAAAGGTTGGCAATATGTGACTACAGGGGACATTTTGCTAAGAGAAATAAGCCAATCGTAGAAGGACAAATACTTCATGATTCTACTTACCTGAGGTATCTAAAACAATCAGACTCATAGAAGCAGAGTGTAGAATGGTGGTCTCCAAGGATGAGGAGATAGAAACCAGGAGTTGCTAATCAGTGCATATAAAGTTTCAGTCATATAAGATGAATACATTCTAGAGAGCTGCTGTTCCCCATTGTGCCTATAGTTAACAATATGGTATTGTACACTTAAGAGGGTAGATCTCGTATTAAGTGTTCTTACCACAATAAAAGAAGGAAAGTAGACACAATAAAATTTTTAAAAAGAGAAGAGAGGGCTTCCCTGGTGCAGTGGTTAAGAATCCATCTGTCTATGCAGGGGACTTGGGGTCAATCCCTGGTCCAGGAAGATCCCACATGCCATGGAGCAACTAAGCCCATGTGCCACAACTACTGAACCTGTGTTCTAGAGCTTGCGAGCCACAGCTGTTGAGCCCATGTGCCGCAACTGCTGAAGCCTGCGTGCCTAATGCCAGTGCTCTGCAACAAGAGAAGCCACTGCAGTGAGAAGCCTGCACACTGCAACAAAAAGTAGCCCCCACTTGCCGCAACTAGGGGAAGCTGCACACAGCAATGAAGACCCAACGCAGCCATAAAATATTTTTAAAAAAAGAAAGAGAGAGAGGTTAGGTAGGATTCTATTGCTGTAGTGCAAGTGAGAGATGGTAGCGAAGTCTGAGACTACAGTGATGTATTAGTTTCCTGTTGCTGCTATAACAAATTGCCACATACTTGCTTAAAGCATTGCATGTATATTATTACCTTACAGTTCTTTCTTAGGAAAATAAATTTAAAAAAAAAGAAAAGAGGCAGAGCTTGAATGCCAGCATTTATAAAATTTAAGGAGATGTATTTAGCTAGTGACATCACGTTTCTTTACATTTGATATGTGCTACCTCCTTTTGGGGTAGAGTTGGTTATCTTGACCCCCAGATTCTGCATTTTTTTTAAAGCTCTTTATTGGAATATAATTGCTTTACACTCTTGTACCAGCTTTTGAAGTACACCAGAGTGAATCAGCTGTATTTATACACATATCCCCATATCCCCTCCCTCCCACGACTCCCTCCCACCTTCCCTCTTCTGGCCCTCTAAGGCATCACCCATCATCAAGTTGATCTCACTTTGTTATACAACAACTTCCCACTAGCTATCTGTTTTACAGTTGGTAGTGTATATATATTTATGCTACTCTCTCACTTCATCCCAGCTTCCCCTTCGCCCCCCACCCCCCTAACCCCGTGTCCTCCAGTCCATTCTCTGCATCTGTATCCTTATTCTTGCCCTGTCACTGGGTTCATCAATACCATTTCTTTAGATTCCATATATGAGTTAGCATATGGTGTTTGTTTTTCTCTTTCTGGCTTAACTTCACTCTGTATGACAGTGTCTGGGTCTATCCACCACATTACATATAGCTCCATTTCATTCCCTTTTATGGCTGAGTAATATTCCATTGTATACATGTGCCACATCTTCTTTATCCATTCATCTGTTGATGGGCATTTAGGTTGCTTCCATGTCCTGGCTATTGTAAATAGTGCTGCAGTGAACATTATGGTACATGTTTCTTTTTGGATTATGGTTTTCTCTGGGTATAATCCCAGTGGGATTACTGGATCATATGGTGGTTCTATTTTTAGTTTTTTAAGGAACCTCCAAACTGTTTTCCATAGTGGCTGTACCAACTTACATTCCCACCAACAGTGCAGGAGAGTTCCCTTTTCTCTACACCCTCTCCAACATTTGTAGTTTCTAGATGTTCTGATGATGGCCATTCTGACTGGTGTGAGGTGATACCTCATTGTGGCTTTGACTTGCATTTCTCTAATGATGAGTGATGTTGAGCATCTTTTCATGTGTTTGTTGGCCATCTGTATGTCTACTTTGGAGATATGTCTATTTAGGTCTTCTGCCCATTTGTGGATTGGGTTAATTGCTTTTTTGGTATTAAGCTGCATGAGCTGCTTGTATTTTTTGGAGATTAATCCTTTGTCCGTTGCTCCATTGGCAAGTATTTTCTCCCATTCTGAGGGTTACCTTATTGTCATGTTTATGGTTTCTTTCGCTGTGCAAAAACTTTTAAGTTTCATTAGGTCCCATTTGTTTATTCTTGATTTTATTTCCGTTATTCTAGGAGATGGGTCAAAAAGGCTCTTGTTCTAATGTATGATGTCATAGAGTGTTCTGCCTATGTTTTCCTCTAGTTTTATAGTGTCTGGCCTTACATTTAGGTCTTTAATCCATTTTGAGTTTATTTTTGTGTATGGTGTTAGGAAGTGTTCTAATTTCATTCTTTTACATGTAGCTGTCCAGTTTTCCTAGCACCACTTATTGAAGAGGCTGTCTTTTTCCATTGTATATTCTTGCCTCCTTTGTCAAAGGTAAGGTGCCCATATGTGTTTGGGCTTACCTCTGAGTTCTCTATTCTGTTCCATTGATCTTCCTTTCTGTTTTTGTGCCAGTACCATACTGTCTTGATCACTGTGGCCTTGTAGTATAGTTCGAAGTCAGGAAGCCTAATTCCACCAACTCCATCTTTCTCTCCCTTCTTTTTAATAAGAATTTTAAACAAAAAGTTGAAAGACTAGAATTATGAACAGGTATATTCTTGCTACCTAGATTTGAGTGTTAACTTCTTGTCATAGTTCTTTAATATCTCTTTCTCGTAGTATGTATGAACATTATGTACATTACACACAGCTTTTTGAGATAGTCATTATCTTTTGAATACAAGTAACTGTCTTAACATTACTTCAGGCCTAAATATTTAAGTATCTGAGGCCAAAAAATATTGTTCTATATAAGCCAGCACAATTAGTACACTTAAGAAAACTAAACTCTTTAATATCATCTAATATATACTGTAGAATCAGATTGTCACAGTTGATTCCAGAGTACCTTTTTCAATTACTCTTTTCAAATCAGGCTCTGTATGGTTCATGCCTTTTATTTGGATGTAATGTCTACTTCTTTCTAATTCTAGAGTATTCTTCCCATCTTTATTTCTAAAGTGACATCAACTTTTTGAAATGATCAGAACATGTCTCACATTCTAGATTTCTTGTAATGGTTGCCTCCTAAAGCTTCCTGTGAGTTGGCATGATGAGATACAATTTATGTTTTGTGCACACAGTTACCTCTTAGTTGACATAGTACTTCATAATGCATCCTTCCAGGAGGCCCAAAATGGTAGTCTGTGCCACTGTCAGTGATAAATTTGATCACTGGGACAGGTAGTGTCTGCATAATCTGTTACAAAAATCTGTTTTTGTCTTTTGCCTAGTAATTCTTTGATATTTTGGTACTATACAGATATCCCCTCCACCTTTCCTTATTAATTATATTTTGATATTTCATTGGGATGTACAAAATGGCATTCTTCTCCAAAGAAGACCTTTTCCTACTCGTGATAAATATAGCTCCTCCTGAAATGGGGGCATAAATGTAATTTTTCCTCATTATTTACCAGTTTTTAGAATACAGATTTGTGTAAATAGTTCCTCAAGTGATAGCATCATTATAGGTTAATGAGTTGGTTTTTTTGCATTGTTTATATATACATATATGTATTTCTTTTTTTTTGATGATCAGATCATCTGAAATTTGGCTAAGTGGAAGCCTTTTCAGGCTGTCTCCTGTGTTCTAATAACTCATTGTTTTAATCTTAGAGTAAGTACATCCTTGATTTTTGGCACAGAGATTGTATGACTTTTTAATTGTACATAAATAGTACCTTCACGTGAAACTTCCAGTTAAAATTCTTAAAATTATGTTAGCTTTAAAAAGATTCTAGAAGTCCTGATAAGTCCTCTATAACACTAAAGGTTGGAAGAAAAATGCCAGTCAGCAAGGAGCCTATTAGCTGTCTGCTCCTTATTTCCTGAGAATAAAAACACCTAGTACTTAATCATGTAGCCAAACTAGTTTCAGAAAGCACAGGTGTAGGCTACAGGAGAGATTTCCCATTTAATTACTGGCTAAGAGATTATTAATATCCCAACTTTGCCTGGACAACAGCAGCAGCCTTTTAATACACAATACATTTTTATCTAAAAAATATAGGAACAGAAATTGTTCCCAACCCCATTGCTATTCTCAGGTTAACTCATTACTATCCCAGTACAAAACCAAAGTAGATGAATAGTTTCATAAGTTGCCATTTAAGATGATGAGCAAAAAAGACAATATACACTTGAGAAAGTGGAATTGGAAAGCAGAGGTAAGAGGTAGCACATTCCATTGGAATAGCTGTTTTCACAGTGAGTAGAGTGGAATTGTGCATGTGTATAATGAATAACAGGAGTCTAAGGAAAAGAGTAATTCTCCCTATACTTCAGTTTTATAAGCTGTACATCAAAGATGAGTGGTGTTTACTAAGAGTGGACTCAAGATCAGTAGTACTTTGCCTTTTTTGGCTCACATTCATCTGTACTTGCCCTTCTTTCTGGGCAGCCTCGGATCATCTTCTGCTTGTACTTGTCTAGAATAGTGACGTGTCTATTACTGTTACAGTAGGCATTGAATTTCTTTCCATCCTCAGTAATGCCCATATAGTGTACAATACAGATCCGACTGTGCTTTCGATAAAGTACTCCCATATTCCCAATTTCCAATGGCAGCAGACTGAGAGTGAAACACTTCTATTGCCTTCTCTATCCACTTTCTTAAAAGGAGCAAAAAGTGTCTCCATTTTAGGAAAATGAGGAGATAACGTCATAATGGACAAATTTTCTCTTGACAATTGACAGCGTCTCTCTTCCAAAGTCAGTCTTTGTTTTACCTCTGTTTCATTTAATGAATTTGATTATTCTTTCCAGGTAACACTGACTTTTGTTACTTTTCATACTACTACTTAAAACTAGATTTTCCTAGTTACTTGACTGATTTTTTTCCTTGGGTTTTTACTTCCTTCTTGTGTCCTTTAACTGAGATTCATTAAATCTTGCTCTTAGGAATTTCCATTTTTTCTTTTTTTTCCCATCCTATACACCCCCATTTCTTTAGGTATTAAGTCTTGGGGCTGATTCCTCCTATAAGCACATACACACTCCACACTTCCAAATATGAATTATATATACACATATGTATAGTTCCTATCCATACTTCAACTATTACAGAATAGTTCTTCTTTGATGTCCTTATGTTATCACCAGAATGTTTCATATCTACATCCAGAGTCAGCATCTTTTGCCCTAAAGTGAGTTCCCTTTTCCCCTTTCTCATTTTTCATGTCCACTTTTAACTCCCAATTTGATCGCTAGGCTTTTTTCTGATTTCAAGTGAAATGCTGTTTAGAACTGCCTGTTGAGGCAAGTCAGTGCAAAAGCCAAGGAAATACTTCTCTTTGACCTTTAAAATTTTGTGTAATTCTCTCTCGTTGGAGTCCCACTGGCAAAGGAGTGTGGGAAGTGCTTCTCGCCCCTGTCATTTGGGAGGCAGGAAAGATAGGCATGGTGTGAATTGTCAACAGGCAATACCAAACACATAACCTCAGTTCCCTTAATCAGAACAGATATAATCTATTTTGGCTCAGAATTGTGGATCCAGCAGTTCTGCTCCTGAATATTATCTGAAGGAAACGAAATCACTAGCTGACCCCCATGTTCACAGCAGCATTATTTATAATAGTTAAGACATGGAAGCAAAGTAAGTGTCCACCGATAGATGAATTGTATAAAGAAATATGGTGTACACATAGACACACACACACACACACACACACACACACACACACACACTGAGTCACTATAAAAGTCCTGGGTATGTAATGTATAGCATAGTGACTAGTCAAGTACCTTATCTGCCTAATTTACCAATATATTTCCAATTTTTAAAAAAGAATATGACACATAGTAATAACTTAATATTTATTGAATGAATGAATGTGTATGAGTAAGGGATTGATCATACGGTATATCTTTAAATATAATTCCATTGAGCCCAATAAAGCTATATATGCACTGACTTAGAAAGATGTCTGGTATAATTTTAAGTAATGAGGGAAAGTGGCATAAAATGATATAAAATATCTCATTTGTCTAAAAATTACGTAATTTTCTATACTTAGATAATGGTGGAGAAAATACGTACTATTAAGTATGTAGGATGTTGGATGGGAGATAACTGTTACAGTTTGTATTTGAATGTTCTAAATAAGTGTATATATATATTGTTTTTTAATGAAAGTAGGTTTTAGTAGGAGCAACGAGTACTTTTATCATTTGGGACTTCTTTAAAAATATAGTGGTATTGGATAAAACTCAAGAAACTGCTCTTTGGAAATTCTCTTTTTGGTACTAAATTCATATATCCTCACTTACAGACATAAAGAAGATACAGAATTGCATGGAGCAAAAAGTTCCTTATTCTACCTTTCTCTTCCTGCCTTGCCACCCATGCTCAGAGAAAGCCATTTGTATATAATTTCTGTGCATATGTAAACACAAAAGTTACATTTTTTAAAAAAACTTAACCGTATGCATCTGGACATTTTTTCCATCTTTGAACACAGAGGTTTATGACATTCTTTTTAATGGATGTAATATTTCATTGTATTGACCTGCACTGTAATTTATTTACCCAGGCATAAATTCTCATTACATTTTGTGTTTTCTTACAAAAGAAAATTATGTAAGGAGGACTGTCTCTCCGTTCCAGTGAAATGTTAGCAAAATAGTACATTTTCGTTTTGAGACCTAAGCTTTGGTATATATTTATTTCTCTATTTTGTTGTATATTCCTCTTTAATGGTTATGGTTTCATTCTTGTATATTTCAGGTCTACGTATCAATGGAGAATTAATTACTGCCTACCCTCAGGTGGTGGTAGTGAGAGTACCAACCCCCTGGGTGCAGAGTGATAGTGACATCACTGTTTTGCGCCATCTAGAGAAGATGGGATGCAGGTTGATGAACCGACCTCAAGCCATCCTGAACTGTGTTAATAAGTTCTGGACATTTCAAGAGTTGGCAGGTCATGGTGTTCCTCTGCCAGATACTTTCTCTTATGGTGAGTTAATTAATAAGAATTTATAGCCTAAATTTTAGAGCACCGGTAAGTTTGAAAGCCCTACTAAACTAATAGGGTTATGTGATATAAGGACATTTGTGAACATGGACAAACTTTTCATATGAGTGATTTTAGGTTTTAACAAACTGGGCAGGAGAATTATCAATCTGTGTAGTGTATGGGTAGAATGGAGTTATCTGACTTTCTGTAAAAGTCCAAGTAATAAATATTTTGGGATTTCTAGCCCATAAGTTCTATGTTGTGCCCCTCAGTAAAGCTGTTGTATTGTGAAAGCTGTTGTAGACAAAGCTTAAACAATGTGTGGCTGTTTTCTAGTAAAACTTTATTATACAAAAAGGCAATGTGCCAAATCAGTCCTTAGTTTGGCAAACCCTGAGGTAAAAGAATCTAATATCTGCATTACCATTTTTGTGATAATGCTTCATAATTATTTCCATATTTTTAAAGAAAATGACTCTATACCAAGTATGCTTTAAACCATTGCATCAAAAATCATCTGTGGTCAGGACTTCCCTGGTGGTCCAGTGGTTAAGACTCCAAGCTCCCAATGCAGAGGGCACGGGTTCAACCCCTGGTCAGGGAGCTAAGATTCCACACGACCATGACACATGGTGTGGCCAAAAAAATAAATAAAAATAAATAAATAAATAAATAAAAAATCATCTGTGGTAGAGGGGACCCCACCCACTTCTTTTTTTTTCAAAGACCAGTTTGTTGTGGTTCAGTACGCATAAAGTACTATATAAAAATATCAGAGCACTGCCAGATTGCTTTCTTGTGCTTTACTCTCTTATGTTTATCTGGACACATAGCAATAGCAAAGAAGTCACAAACAGGCAGGACCACACTTGGAGAGCACTGCTATAAACAGTATTATGTTAATATATTTCCTGCTTTTCCAGTTCTTCTAGTTTGAAAAGAATCAGACTTAGTATAAATCAGTACAGTTTTTCATAAAAATATTTCTTAAAATGTCCAGCAGAATGCTTGGAGAGTTAATGAGGCTTTAAGCAGAAATTCCTGTCCTCTTACAGTTTGAGAGTTCTCTCTTCCTGATGCTTTTGAGACATTATATAGCTTATAACATCATTCTACAATTCTGATTTTAAGACACTGAAAAGGAGAAAAAGTATATTAACCAAATTAATGAATATTAACTGTGCTCTAATGTTTACGGTTTAAAATTTGGAGACTGGATTCTCTTAATTTCTCTAAGCTGCAAATTCTGATATTGCAGTTGTTTAATGAACTTTTTCCTGGTCGGATTATTCTGTGTCATCATGCTGATTTTTTGCAACTATAATCCGTTTTTGCTTTAGCTTTATTTCTGTATCATTTGTTCCTAGAAATCTAAGAAAGAGCAAGACATAACCCGTGGGGCACTGAATAGCTCAGTGTAGAAAGAACTCTGATTTATAGTAGAGATGAGAAATATTAATTTGTATATTTGATGAGCAAGAAATAGAGCCACATGCATGCAGCACCTTTTCAACTTTGAATAAGTCTTCACAATTGCCTTGCTCTTCTGTCTCTTAATCCAAGTAGAATTCTATATAATAAAGTAGATCTTGGGGCTTCTGTTACTTGCGTGGTAGAGAAATAACTGATAAAAATAAGAAAAATGTTATAGAATCAGGAAACTTTGTTTTAATTTCTTTGAGTTGGATATTAGGCTGTAGTTTAAGGTACTTTTAATCTGTTTTAAAAGGAGTGGTTGTTTTAAACTGATACTTAACTAAAGACAAAACTTAGCCATCAGTTTCTTACTTTATACCTTCATTGTCTTGCTGACTTTAGTGTAGATAAAGTTTATCACAAAACACCTCCATTGCTGTTTTTAAATTTCTTTTTTGCTCAAACCAGGTGGTCATGAAAATTTTGCTAAAATGATTGATGAAGCAGAAGTGCTGGAGTTCCCAATGGTAGTGAAGAATACACGGGGTCATAGAGGTGTGTATGAGTTGTTGCTACCATACATAATATTGAAATTACTCTTGAGAATTAATAAGTGATTATACAAAATAGATTTTTTTAAAGCTTAAGTTAGATCTTCCTTATATTTGCTCATGGTTATTGACTAGACAGTAGTCTTGTCAATTGAAATTTATAGCTTTTGAAACAGAGCTTATGAAGAGTTACTATAGGGAAATTGCTAGGTGCATGGTACCTCAGAGTTATAGAAGGCTTCTGTGAGTTGTTCTGGAAGCTATTTCTATTTAGTGGTTATCCTGGAGACTTTAAGATGCATGCTTAATGTAGAGTCTCAAGCTAATATCTTTATCTTTCTTTTCAACAATGCAAGGATTCTAGATCACCAATTCCATCATCCCATCCCAATTTATATAGTTTGAAGACAGTGTGTGAAATATCTTAATAAATTCAGATTAAGGCATAAAATGATTCATAAATCCAAGTACTTCCCAAGGTTTAGTGCTTTGACAGAGATAGCTGGATCGGGGTTCAGCTGGGACTTTTGATTGCACTGTTTCTACTTGGCTTCTCCAGTACGGCAGCCAAGAAGTCTCAGGGCTCTTACAGTAAATGTTCCAATGAAAAAGAATCTGTGTGACCCTTTACAGTGTAGCCTCAGAAGTCAGAATTGATTGTTCTGTATTCTGTTGTTTGAAGCAATTATATCCCCTCTGAGATTCAAGGGATGGAATACAGATTCCCCCTCCTCTTGATGAGAAGAATGTCAAAGGATTTATAACCATATTTTAAAAACAGACGTAGATGTAGTAACATGCTGCTATTTTACTATATGCAAATATAGTGTCTTAATATTGTATAATAGATAAAACATGTTTTAACTCACAAAAATGTTTTGTTTATAAGTGAAGCTAGTATTATTGGCTAACCTGGAGGAAGACAAATTTTAAAAATAAGAACCCAACCTTACAATATATACTGAAATAAATTCCAGATTCTGGTAAGAGTTTGGGGAATAAGGGAGTGATAGAGAGGATTACTGACTTTGTCTTTATGTACATTTTTACATTGCCCTGCTAATTACCATAACACTATTACTTTGGTTAAAAAGCAGTTGGTTCTGAAAAAGTAGATTGGGACACAAGAAAATGCAGATAATAGATATCAACTGCTCATAGGTTGATGACTTACATTTTTATTCTTTTTCGATTACAGGCAAAGCAGTTTTCTTGGCCCGTGATAAGCACCATTTGGCTGATCTAAGCCATCTTATTCGCCATGAAGCTCCATACCTGTTTCAGAAGTATGTTAAAGAGTCTCATGGGAGGGATGTACGTGTCATTGTCGTGGGAGGTCGTGTGGTTGGCACCATGTTACGCTGTTCAACAGATGGGAGGATGCAGAGCAACTGCTCACTAGGTAAAAGAAATGCAAGTCTCTTTCTAGGATATAAAGTAATATTATTAAAGCTTAGTAAGTATTTGTGTATAACTTAGATCTTATATGTTGAAAAATGTATCTTTCACATGTAAATGGACTTTCACATGGTTAATAGATTTACCATGAATATAATAAATGTATTAGAGTTGTTTTTCTAGTAATGAAGTTGGATTTCTCTGAATCATAAATTTGCTTTCACCCAGGCTTAATTTGTATCCCGGTTTGCACATATATGAAATATCTAATAGATTCCCTCTTTGGTCATATACTATTTTGTGTATAATTGAAGATCATTCAGACTTTCCTAACCCATTTTATCCATTGGTCCAAAGATTATTGCTGATTTTGATTTGCTTAAGTGTGTATCTTCTGAGACCCACTATTGAATTGCCTCAGAGCTTAGTCTGGGTTTTTTCTTTTGTTTATTTTACTTTCTTAGTAGTCTTATCTAGCTCATGGCTTTAAATGTCATCTATATGTTTTATTATTTTCACATTTATCTCTCCAATTTAGGCTTTCTTCCTGAACTCCAGGCTCATGTAAATCACTGCCTCTCAATACCTCCATGTAGATGTTTGTTAGACCTTTTAGTCTTTTAACATGCCCAAAACTGAGCTCCTTGTCTAACGCCTCCTCCCAATATGTCCCATCCACAGTTTTCTCCTGATTGTTTATTGGCAGCTGTATCTTTGTAGTTTAGACCAAAATCCTTGGAGTCATTCTTGATCCCCTCTCTAGCCTAACACCTCTTATCCAAACTCCTTGAAATCTCCACTCCACAAAATGCATCCCTAATGAAGAAATCTTAAGACTTCAGAGTCCCAGTTTTACGCTAGAATAGCGCTTTTGCTATTCTAGTGATTTAGAAGAGAGCGTTAGCCTTAGAGGCTAACTTTAAGGTCAGCTTCAGTTTTACTCCAAAAATTCATCATTTTGGTAACTTTTTATTTCTCTTTTGCCAGGTGGTGTCGGGATGATGTGCTCATTGAGTGAGCAAGGGAAGCAGCTAGCTATCCAGGTGTCTAATATCCTGGGAATGGATGTGTGTGGCATTGACCTATTGATGAAAGACGACGGCTCCTTCTGTGTCTGCGAGGCCAATGCAAATGTAGGTTTCATCGCCTTTGATAAGGCTTGTAATCTAGATGTAGCTGGTATCATAGCGGACTATGCCGCCTCCCTTCTGCCCTCTGGCCGGCTCACCCGGCGTATGTCCCTGCTCTCCGTGGTGTCCACGGCCAGTGAGACTAGTGAGCCGGAGCTGGGTCCCCCAGCCAACACTGCTGTTGACAACATGAGCGCAAGTTCCAGCTCTGTTGACAGCGACCCTGAAACCACGGAGCGAGAGCTGCTCACCAAGCTCCCAGGGGGCCTATTCAACATGAACCAACTGCTAGCCAATGAAATCAAACTCCTGGTGGAGTGATTCCACCAGTAAATAATTAACCAACAAAACCCTTGTAAAACTTTCTTTTTCTTCTTTCCTTTTCTCCTTTCTTTTTTCTTTTTTTTTTTTTTTTAAACCAACTTGCAATGCTGTTCATGGAAAATGCTCAGGAAGATGAGAAAATTGAGTAGGATTAGTTGGGAGGGAAGATAGACTAGACCTCTGCTATTAAGATGTTACTGACTTTGATTTACAAATCCTGTAGGTAGAGAGGCAGAAGAGGTGAGATACAGAAAAATGTCAGGCGCTCGTAGTTACGCTTTTTAATTACCCAAAAAGTAGGCTCTCAGGTCATGAAGAACATAATTTTCATGGTCTCTTGATTTTGTTTTTGTACAGTTGGTACAAATTTCAGAGTAGTGTAACTTCACATTGTGTTGTAATGGGTGAAGAAGACATCTACCTAAATTATAATTTTTTTTATACAAATTTGAAAATTCATCCTATACACTATTATCTAGCAGCCTTATGTTCATAGTTATGAAATCTTGAGGGGTTCTTTTATTGACTTTTCTCCCCCTTAATTTGGGTGGGAGGGCAACGTGAATGTGACCCAATAAATGTTTTTTTAATGATTAAATTGGCATATTTGCATGATAAAATGAACAGTATTGCAATGTCTGGCACACAAAACATTTACTCCATTGTAGATAAAACTGCACTAGTTAAAAATATGTGCATTGACTTGTATTTGTTAGTGTTTTAGCCTTTTTTGAAAGATATATGCTATGTTAATGTTGCATTTTTTCTTTTAATACATGCTAGTCTTAACATTCCCTGATCTATGCCTGCATCTTTAACAATGGCCAAAGTGAAGAAAATGCTACCTTTTTTGTTAACAAGACACTGACTTGAAACATGTGCATTTAAAAGCCTTTTATTTTTTTCCTTTTTTCATTTGGTGGTTGGGCATTTAAAGAATAAGGGCAAGGAAAAATATTTTTGGGGGGAAAATCAAGGGCCTATAAGTTCCTAAGTATAAAGTTGAAGTGATTTCTAATACCAGCGTTATATATCTGCATTTTTCACATTTTAGGAGGGGGTGTGAGTGTGTGTGTGTGTGCGCGCGCGCGCTCGCTTGCATGTTTATATGTGTTTTGCTTTTTTGTTTACACCAACCAATCAAAGAGGATAGTTTCTAGAAAATGGAGCATGATGGGAAACACATTTTTTTACTTAAAAAACAAAAAACAATTGAGTTGTTTTCATAACTGTAATCTACTGGGTAGAGTACTCACCTAAAGACATGAGGAGAGGAGAGGAGATGCTTCTTAGGCTTTTGTGTATATGTATGTTGTTTGCTTTTTTTCTTTGGTTCTAGACTGTTCAGTGTATGATTTATTCCAGGCTACATGCTTTTCCTCTGCTTATTGCTGTGCATTTTCTCCTTTTACACATAGGTTTTGGGATTGGGTGGAGTGAACATTTTTGTTTGGGGACTTTTTTTTTTAGCAGTATTGAGTCTCTTATAGCCCTACTCTGAAGCCTTCAATATTCTATTCTTTATATTACTTTATTTCTGAATTTATCAAAGCCCCAAACTGCATATAAAACGAGCCTTTAAACATGGGTAAAGCTATCCCAATGAATGGTTTGGAAGGTGTGTTAAGAAATGGAGATGCTCCACAGCTCAACGTAATTTTTTTTAATCAGCAAGTTCCATCTCCCTACAATCCTCTGAAGCTTTTTACCCGAGTCCTTTCTTGCCTCTCCAGTGCTTTTTTCCTTCAGATGGACCTTAAACATAATTTCTTGGACACTACTAGAGAGACTTCGAGGCAATAAGATCAGTATTAACCAGCTCTAACAGAGGTTTGATTGTGCTTACTTGTACAGTTTCCCCCCATTTTAAAAAAAGGAATGTAATAAAACTTGTTTGTTTTTTCCATAGAATTAAATAATATTGAAATGGAGTGAAAGGTTGATTGTTGACAAATAGAATAGTACCTCTGATCTGTGCAGTGTCTCATTTTACCTTAGAAAAAGATACATAAGAGGAGTTTCTAATTTATTTTAGGATATTCTAATCTCATCTAAAAGAATCTGACTTGTACAGGGTTATTGTGCAACATATTGTGGAATTTATAAGTACCTCTGGCTCACTTGGTACTTATTTTACTGAATGACCGTACTTTGGAAGATGCACACTGTTTGGGATAGAGAAATAAACAAGGGAGAAAGAATCACTTAATTAAATCATCATTCATATGTGTGTAGAGACCATCTGGTTGCCACATAGATTATGATACATATACTTTGAATAGTTACATATCGCATGTATATAGATTAGTGAATTTTAGAACACAAATAGAACACCCTCTATTTGATGAAAAACTCAAGGTTTCTGTTGGGTGGGATAAGACACCAGGAAAAATGTAGGTAGCCTTTTAAAAAAATTATCAAATTAACCAAGTACATTAGAAGAAATATCTGAGATTATTTCACCATTAGTTTTACTCATTATCCACCTTTCGTGCATTCACACGACATGAAAACATAGGCCTACCAGGCTGTTTCTGCTTTGTACACTGAATGGACAGGAATGGACATTTTAGAGGTTGAAAACATGAGTATCCTTTTGAATTCCCTCAAAAAGTAAGGTAAAGAAATGAACAGACCATACTGAAAGAACCCAAATAAAACAGCCCAGATATTTAAGTGAAAGTTGAATATATTTTCATATTGTTTAGTAACTTTCTTAAACTCTGTTGCTATTATGAGAGGTAAAAATGTGTATTTATCAAATATGTATAGTTATGTGAAAATCTGAATTATTGTAAAACTACTGTATATTGTTAAAATTGTAATTCTGAGTTGTATTTAAAAGTAATTTTCTGATATTGTTTTTATGTCACCCATGATGAAAAGTGGACTCTATATATATATACACAAACACAAATATGAACTATTCCATTTAAAATTTTTAATAGCTATTGTCTTTTGATTGGTTATTTCTACTGGCTTTAACTCCACTGAACTTTGAAATATTTCTGTATGTGCTGTCAAATAAGAAAATACCCTGGAACATTAGAAAAATCCATCAAGAGACTTGCTTTCATCAAGCACTTTATCAGACTTTTAAAAAAGAAAAGTATTGAAGGCATTGAAAGAAGTAATTGACTTTCAAGATCATCTCTTTTTCTCAAGAAGAAAACAAAGGAAAAAGAAATTCTCTTCACTCAGTGAATCCCCAGTTTGGGGCCTGGGGCGCTTAGAGACATTGTGAAATCAAATCTTGTGTTACATTTTTCTCCTGGCTCGCTCTTTTTGAGAAGGTTTATGGGCTATATGGCTGGTGAGACACGATCCCCTCCTAAGAAAATGTAGGTGCTCAGACAGGTAACCTCTGCTGCTACTGTTTTTATTTGTTTGTTTGTTTGTTTAATTTCTTTTAAAATTTGTTTTTGTTGTACTAGGATATTTTTAAATGTTATATATTGCAGGATTTATAACCAGGTTCACTGCTTTCTTTCTTTCTTTTTTTTTTTTTTTTTCTTAAAAAACAAAACAAAACAGTTTCATTTAAGATACATTTAGGCGCCTTTGAAGCTTGGATTTTGGAATGTTTCAGTAGTGGACAGAAATCTGCTGTTGGAATCTTCTAGTCTTCCAGGTTTAATTTGAAATGTTTTTAGTTTTGTTTTGGATTTTTGTGTGATATTTTATTTCCTTTATACCAGTGCCCTTTTGCCATGCTGTTTTGGGGTGGCTGCCTAACTCTAGTGAAAATTCTTTCTATATTAACGAAAATGTGGTGTTTTAAATTCCTTAATGTTTTGCATTTTTAAAATTGTTTTTAAAGACATATTCTAACTGCTTGTACTGTTACTGTTCTTTGCCAGCCTTTTCAGGAGCCAAAAAAACAAAAACAAACAAACAAAAAAATACCCAGAGAAAAAACTTTCCTTCTTCCCCCTTCCTGATGATGAGTGAGAAGTATTGAGAACTTTCGGGGTCAGTGCCCTTCTAAACTCCCCTTCCCCCAATAATGCAGCTGTAGAATGAATGGTAAATGCAGCGGTTTGGATTCAGGCACAGCCCCAGCCTGCTGGCAGGTAATTTGATTCTTTCTCCTTTTTTTCATCACAAGGCTAACTTCACTTTCTTTTTAAAATTTCCTTTCTTTTGTGTACTTTGAAGGCACCCATGGGTTTGTAATAACTTTCATTTCAAAAAGAATCTATAAATATATCTAGCAAATAATTTGGTTATAGAAAAACTTTGGGGGATAAAGTTTGAATTGGTTGGGGTGAACTCAGGACTTTGGGGATTTGCTTTAGCCATTTAGATATCTCCGTTCCTTGCATATATGTCTATAATTATTTCAGAGTGTGACTTTTTTTGGCTTTGTTTTTTGGGTATGTATGTTTCTTCCATTGTGCTACTCTGGCTTAAGCTTTTTCAGGGGTTGGTGTTCCGAATACACAGTGAGCTCACAGTATAAAGACATCAATTAGGAGTTGACAGGTATGGAAAACTAGAGTTTTGAAAAGGTAAAATTAGGTTCTAGGTTATATACATGATAAAAAAAAACTCACCATAGCCTTCACTTGACCTTAGTAGTGCTTCTCTTTCTGTGACTTTTATAAAAGTGAAAAGTAATGAGACAAAGATAAATAGCATTTCAGTTATTTTAGGAGCAGCATAATTTCAGGATTAATGATTTTAGCATTTCTGAGACACTAGTTCTAACAAAGAGGTAGATGTCAGCAGTTCGAGATTATCATTAAATAATGGTTTAAACATTGGAAAGGTATAGGCTTGCATAGGAGGGCATTTCTGAAGCATAAGATCTTAAAGCAGAATAATTAAGGCCATAAAACAAAATTAGTGGCAGGAATAGAAATACAACTTATCCATTTTAATAGCCTTCTTGTTAGTTAATATACTATCCCCTCCTGCCTCCTCCTGTCTACCTACCCTTTTCCTCCTTTTTCCTCTCCTTCCTAAAGTTGTAGCTCTAATGTGAGTTGTTATCATTTTGGGAGTTAATCCTCTTTCTTATAGGTAGAATTTTAGTGACTTTTAGTCAAGACCTTTTCAAGGTATATTTCTCTTTGGTGTCCTATTCAAGGAGGCTGGCTGTAAGTCCAGTAACCCAGTAGTTAGGGCACAGGAAATCCTGGCTTATAATGCTATTTCCACAGCTGAAGGCAAAAATTAAGTCATCAACTTGTTTTGTACTTCAGCTCACTCATATGAGGTAGGGACAGTCATTCCTCTCAGCCTCTTAAGATAGAGATATTTGTCTCTTGAACTGAAATTTACTAAGAGAAGAATCCTGGATGCCCTCCTGCAATAATTTATGACGTATAGAAGGACCTTATTTTATTGCTGATAAGAATGGCCAGCATTTGTGTGTGTGCTCTACGTGGTTGTGTGGGATGTGGAGGATTTATGACCCTACATTCTGCTGCTGCTGCTGCGGGCGCACGCCACCCCCCCAAGATCACTGACAGGTTGAGAATGATCTTGCTTTCCGATTTCACCATATTCAGACTATATTAGATGGTCCTTATATAGCATATAAATAAACCTGGCTGCTACTGTGGGGTTTGGGAACATGAGGGGTGGGGTGAATTGTTGTTGTTTTAGGTTTCAGTCAGACAGCCATCCCTGTGCCCCAGTTCCCAGAAGCACAGCAGGCCTCTAGGAGCATCCGTGGGAACGGCGCAGTCCTGACATCACCAACTCTCCTGCTCAGGCTCATCCCATATACAGAGGTCAAAGGGTGGGGCTTGAGACGGGGGAAGGAATGAGAAAGTAGAAACAATGTCACTGCAGTGCCACTGTTGACTGGCCTTTGGTGCTTATGTCAGTGTTTATTTTATTTTTTAAGTTCACAGAGTAAATTTTTATTTGGGGTAAAAGTAGTGGGAGGGTGGAACAAAAACAAGCCATTATTACTAGTTCATCATCACTAGCTCATTCTTGCATATTGTTCTTTAGTAGCTAATAAAGAATGAATTTGAAAACTAGACCTCAGTTAAGAAAGAGAATGGGAGTAGAAATGAATCTCAGGATATTAAAAAACAAAACATTTATGCGGTATTAATTTCCAGTTCTACAACAGCTGTTACATTTGTCACTTTCCCTTTTTTGCCCTAATTCTTCTATATATGTGTACAGTTTGAGGAAATGTGCGTTTGTGGTCAGTCCTTTTAAAAGGACCTTATGAAATTACTAGTCTTTTGCAAAAATATACCCATTGCTTGTATGGGCATACAAATGCTACCCTATTTTAAATGTAGGTGGCGTATGTGTTCGTGTTTTAATGTATTCAGAGCCATTGGGCAATAAGCAGTCCAGAACATGAAAACACAAGCAGGTAAAGCACCTAACACCCTTAGTTTCTAGAATTATTTTAAAAACTCCTTTATTGCTGCATCTTCCACAAGCCTTTTGGTAGTCTTGGAACTTAAAATTTGGAGGAGTTGTAGACTACCTCATTAAAATATTTAGTTATGCATTTATTATTTGTAGGGACAGGTGAAGAAGGAGAGAATAGCAGAAAAGAAATGGCTGCTTGAGGTGGCAACTGCTGAGTGTCTAAATCTTTCCCTCCTCCAGCCTAGCATGAATATTGATCATACATGTTTTGATTTTCTCTGAGATTTTTGTTGTTTTAACTGTTGGTGGGGAGGTTTTGGGGAAACAGGAGGTGAAAATATGAAGTGTTAAAGGAACTTTTCTATTTAATATGATAATAAGCAAGAACTTTTTCTATATACTCTTCTGCTGCAGCAGAGAAATAAACTGGTAGGTGGCAGCAGAAGAAGGAATTCTTCAGATTGATGGCTACTGACAAAATCTGCATAGGAGAAGAGATAGAGCATGACATACCACGTCAAGCAAAAGGGGCAAAAATGGAAACAGGACTACAATTGCTCTAAGTGGTAAGTTAATTTCAAGGATGTGGCATCAATCCAATATCAGTGTTCCATAACTCACTGTGGTGTGTAATCATGAATGCCTATAAATTCATACCTAGGATGAATTTGTCCTAACTGAGGTACTATCATTCTTTAATTTGGAAAAAAATTAGCAATATGTAAAATTAGGGATTTCCAGTATATTGATATATGCAAACCTTTTTTTTTTCCTTCAGCTCTATTGAGGTATAATTGACAGATAAAGTTCAAAGTGTACAACATGAAGATTTGATATACGTTGTGAAAGGATTCCCGCCATCAAGTTATTAACATATCCCCATATGTGGACATTAATGATGGCAAAAATTATGCTTACTGTAATCTGCATGCTAAATGAAATACTCACTGTTAATCATTTTGTAAAAATGAAACTGCCCTCTTTTAGTGTAAGCACTGGGGGGATAACTACAGAAGTATGTAACTTGACAAAATTTTGCAGTAAAAATGATATTTTCTTCTGGTTATCTCTTTCCTTTCTAGTTCCATTTCCTTGTCACTGAATCTGCCCATCAGTTCCATTCTGCATGTGCACCTTTCTCTCTTATCTGTCTCTGCCCTTCCTCTCTTCCTTCTTCTCTTCCACTTGCTTTGGTTGTGCTTCTGCTTTCCTGGTTTGGTATCTCTCTCTGACCTCAGTCATTCAGTCCCTATGGACTTTACTTTTCCAGTGTTGCCATTTTTCATCTCTGCTTACTTACCTATTTCTCTCTGTGTGTATCTTCCCATTTTCATTTGTGTTCTCTTTGTATTTGCTCGGTAGATAGGTTTATTTCCTTTCTATCAACAGCTGCCTTCAGACTCATACTCATGAATCATGAGTGTTGTGATTCTCTACATTTTAGAATTTGATGAGGCTGAATAGAAGAAATTAAGTGATATTTTGAAGTCCCTAGATTTAAAGACTTAATTTTCAGTTCTTTTAGTAAAATGCAGACCTGTTTAATCACTCAACTACTTGTTTCACTATAATATCTGTTACTAACAGATTGAACTACTGGCCTACAGAATTTAAAATTTACTTTAGCAGTTTTTAAAGTGGAAAACTTAGAGGTCATATACTATAATTTTGGATTTGCTGATAAGGAAACTAAAGTTCAGAGAGGTTACTAACTTAACCAAGATTACAGAGCCAGGACCACAACCAGAAGTGTCCTAACAGCCAATATGCTGTTTGCATTATATGCTATGCATCCTTCAAAATCTGCTGTAGTACTGAAAAGTAAAGTGCTCTGCAGTGAGACCACTGTGAGTTAGAAAGGAAATAGTCACTGTTTGGGCTTGTGGTTAGGATATTAAAGCAAGCTATGGACAGCCATTTTAGGTGGTTTGTTTGTAGAATTAAGGAGTACATCATTTACAAGGTTTGATAATTAAAAAGTGTCCCTTGTTAA